>NC_135585.1:19678143-20928143 GCF_965152235.1 Eretmochelys imbricata
TTTACTTGGGAGGGAATTTGATCACATGGTTAGTATACAGATCAGGGAACCAGGACCCCTGGAATCCGTTTGTCTGTGGGACTGTGGATACTTTGCTTTGTGGCCTTAGGGAAGTTGTTGTGACTTTTCTGAGTCTGTCTGTTTCTCTGTAAAATGGGTATATTACTATATCTCTCAGGATGTGGTGAGGATTAAATCATAAAAGGTTTTTTAGATGCTCAAATAAAGGTGCTACAAATACAGATATATTACTTGCAATATCTAAGACTAACATGACTAAACTGCTGGTAATTAACACTGAGCAGTAGTGACGCATCTTACAATTTTTGATCAAATTCTTCAAATTTGCAGAGGTTGATCATTTTGTTTTGTTTGAGTGCAGTGGCTTCCCATAAAATTGAAACGAAAAATAATGGAAAGCATCTTTTTGGGGATTCCTGAAAAATCTAACAATTTGTAGTTCCCGACAGTTAAATTGATAAATTTCTTAATTCCAGTTACAGGATGGTGCATTGAAATGAAATACTATAGGTTAGGACTTCATTTGGAAATGGTAGGGTTAAACATCTGACATTTGGAATGTTCATACCAAAAATGTCTTGGAAAATGTCCATTTGACTGTTGCCTTTAGGAACTGAAATCAGTTTGGGTAGCAAGGAAAAATAGTTACTAATTGGATTGCTCTGAATGGGTAACTTGCAATGTGTTTTTCTGTGACAGGTTTATTACCCGCCCTGATGTCAAACAAAAAAGAATGGCAGACTTCCTGGACTGGGCCCTTTCAACATTATCTAAGTCCTCCTTCCAGACCATGGAAGGGAATATTGTAATGGATGGCATGCTTCAGGCCCTGGTAAACACTGTTGATACCATAAAAGATCGTCCAAGTAAATTAATGCATTTATAGTGTTTTGTTCCACAATGTGCTATTGCTGGTACTAAAATACATTCCTGTTAAATTTTTAAGACGTCCAGAATTTTGTTTGTATATATCATTTGGGTTTCTATTAGAACACTTCTAAATACGTGACTTCCTTAGTGCAGGTTCTATCATTGGGGAATCACTTTTTTTTTTTTTTTTTGCCATTGGCAGATAAAATAGAATATAAAAGTTGGTACCCATCCTAATTTTTAAAATATGCATTTGAATACAAAGTGGTCATTTCCTAATTCGCCATTTATTTCTGGTTTGGTACAAAAAGCTAAAAAAGTGGCGTAATAGTGATATTAATTGACAATGTCCAAAACGGAAAGCCCAGGATTTTCAAAAGTCTGTGTCCCCTGTAAGATCATTCAGATTGGATATCTAAAATTGCTAGTGATTTGTGACAGTCTTTGCCCAGTGTTCTGTTGAACTGGAATAATGATCTAACCATTTTTAACAGGCTATTTTATTTAGACTGTCTTTGAATAATCCAAAAAAGAAAACACATGTTATGTAGTATTTTTGCATTAGTCTGTTTTTCAGCTGTTACTTCCTCCAGTGACATTGCTTGCATTAAATAGTACTAACAGAGCCCATAAATTGAGGGGGTTTATTCCAAGATTGACATTAAAGACTAAAATATTTTTTCTCCTATGAATCGTATATTAATTTCATATTGTGTCTAACTGTAACCGTGCTCTTTGTCAGTGATCTTTTGGGTGATTGCACACTCCTTTCATATGTACAAATGTCCAAGATATCCTACGTAAATAAGATCGTGTTTGTGGTTTATCCTTATTACATATAGATAACTTTAAGGGTGACATACATGCTTGATGCAACATTTTACAATATACAATGTATTGTGTCTGGTGTTTTTGGTGCCCAAATATATTGGAGTGTGTTTTTTGTTTTGGTTGGCTGTTTTTCATCAAAGCTGAAGTAACATAAGTGCCATTAAATAAAGTGTGGTGTTGCACAGTCTTATTGGATTCAGGATTTGCTAACGTGCAGTGAGACTTTACATAACTTGCATAAATTTGCCACTCCCAAATACAGCGCTGTATGTTTGTTGTGGTGCATTACTAAATATTGAAGCAAGTTTGTGGGGCTGTAGTTGACTTTTTTTGGTCTTCGCTTGCATCCCCAGTTCAGAAAAATGACCCTGAGCTACATTTAGAATAACTTGTGTTAAGCCTTGTTGTTCAAGAAAGGGGAAGTATTGCTCCGTAGGCATTGCAGTGCTTTTTCAAAAGAGTTAGAGAACAGTGTTTCATCATCTCCTTGTCAGACCTGGAAAAGCAGACTGTAGACTGTTCTGAGGTGCATGATGAAACTTGCAGGGTGTATATTACATTTAGTGTTTTGTCATTCCTTTGAGTTTGGGTTTGGCTTTGGCTTTATCCACCTGTTCATTAATGCGTGTTAAGCGAAACAGGTGAACACTTAACAAGTAGAATCGAAACCAGAGTATGATTTAATCCCTGGAAGCAACAGGTTTGATATGATTTATTTTCTTCCCCTTCTGGGAAGGGAGCAAGTGTTTGGCAAATTTATGTCGTGTGTGTTCTACTGTTGGTAATTTACATTCAAATCATTATTGACATTAATTGTTTAAAATGCCCTTAAACGCTTCAGGATTGAAGGCAAGAAAAAGTTTAATATCAATTATAGAAATGAGAAACGAACGGACTCAAAAGGAAGAGAGGTTTTGCGAAAAAATATTAATATCTTAAAAGTGGAGTAGAATATGAGTAAATGAGTATTTCTTTCAGGAAATTCATTTTAGGAAGCTTTACTTTGTTTATACTGCACACTTGTTAAAGTAAAATCATGAGTCAAAATATAGGTTTTCCTTCTCCCTTGGAGAGGCTATATAGATTTCTTCGTACTATTCCCCCTAGTTAGAATTTTGTATAACTGATATTCAATAAATCATTACTGGATGGCGTGGAACAAAATGCAGCCTTGGCATGTGAGCACTGAGATTGCTTAATAATCTCCAGAAATCTTTATGCTATCCTTTTTGACTGTTGTTTTGTGATGATAGCCCCACCTGCACAGTTTCCCTTGACTGTGAGTCTGTCCCATCCCAAATAAATGAGCAAAGACCACTCCCCAATCATGCTGAATTAGCATGATAGTAATTGATTCTGGTAAGGGATGGTCAGAAATTTATTACCCTTCTGGAGCAAGGATGAGAGAAGGACAATTCCTTTCCTGGGCTGCTTCTGGGGTAGGGCAGCTGTGTGGTGTCCCAAACATAGAGCGCGCGTGTGTGTATATGTATGTATGTATGTGTGTAATTAATATATATATATATATATATATACACAGAATGAGAGAGAGAAAGAGAGACACACAAACTAGTCTTAAAGATTTCTTCTACATAGAAGTCATAGGTTTTTGCATATTCTCTGGAGAAGAGTAATCTAGCATTACATCTAGGCTCTTGTTTGTCAAGTGAGGCAAACTACTCTCCTGGTTTATGATATCACTGGGAAGATGATGAAAATGCTTTTGGAGGTTGGTATTCAAAGAATGTACTTTGGAACTTGCTTTTAGTGGGCTTGGATATGGCAAGACTGTTTTGAATTAGAATGAAACTCACAAATTGTTTCAGTGCATTGCAGTGTGCAAGTTTCGATTCTAGTTATAGTGAATCCTCCACCTACTGCAAAAACTTTCTCTTTGTGTGTGGGAAAACTTTGGCTCTAAGAATATTCCACTGATCAAACACAAATGGGGGAGTTTTACATTGCTTCTGTTTAGTCTGCCTCTTCATGGATTTAAATTTCAGTGACTGGTTATGTTACTGTTTAATCTAACTCAGCATTTTAAATGGAGCATGTACTATTGTGTCATAATTCTTGTTGAAACATGCACTCTGCATTACACATCTAAATTCCACTGAGGGGCTTGGTTTTTTTTACACCTGCTGACAGTAATACATCATTTCACAACAGGTGTGCCCTAGCAGGAAGCACTGCTTGCAGTATGTCACACTTAGTTTTTAAAAACGTTTTTTAAATTTTCCTGTAGATTAAAATGTACTGTGTATGTATATATGATTTTCTATTTATATAGAATAGGCGAGGTCACAAAAGCTGAATTATGAGGAAATGATTTTTAAAATCTTAATTTATGGAAACATTTAACGTATTTCAAGGATCTGCATTCTAAATGATCTTGGTCTGAAAGTTTGCTTTTAAACCTGCCATTATATCAAGTAGCCTTTTAGTTATTGCTGCAGGGTGTAGCACTCCCAGTTCTTGCGTGACAAAGATGACCTAATGTTGAAGTAGCTTAGGGCATTGAAACTTATTAAACCTTATTTAATTTGATTTATCAGTGACTCAAGATGCAAACGTGAATAATAATTAAAAATAAAACACCCTACACGGTGATTTAAAGAAACTTGGGAACCTTAAGAACTACATTTATTTGTATCTAAGAACAGGGCATTTCCCTGAGCTGCCTCTAGTGTAAGGATTGCTTGGTAATAGTTTCACACTTATATGAATTATGCCTCAGGGAAGAGACAGCTCTGCTACACTGTCCTTTCTGACCCAGAGGCACAAAAATAAATATTTGGTGTAAACATTGCCCAAGTCTTTTTATATTTTTGTTTCAGAATTTTGGTGTTAAGAGATAATTAGTGATTTTGGGACTGTCTATTGCTCTTAAGGATTTTATCTTTTAAAATAAAATTGCTTAGTTCAGGGCTATAAAAAAAAAAAAAAGCTGCACAAGTATAAGGAGAATGAAGTGGGGGAAAAGAGAGAGGGGCATATCTTTCCAAACCCTGTAGATAGGGAGGCCACTGGCCTCTTCACTGCAGTAATATCCCTGTCCCCTTCTTGATGGGGTTAAGTGTTCCAATTTCCCATTGTGTCACCTTTGCAACTTTTCCCCTTTCTCTTTCTCAAATAAACAACTTGTTTAATTAAACTTTTTATGGCAGTTTTCGGAGTGATTAGTTTGAAGTTCAGAATTTTAAGTATCGGACGCCTGCTTCGTTTCTTACCAAGCCTTTATGCTGCCTTGGGCTGCTGATACTAAAGTTGTAGTCGTTAAAATCTGCATGTGCTCATTTACTCTCATCCCTTGACCTCTGTCGTTAACATGGACATGAGTTAGGCAGATAAATTCCCTCTGCCCCCAATGGTTTTAAAACGTTGCTTGTACCTTCAAACTTCTTGTAGGGGACAGCACACTATAACTTCTGCTTTTCCCCGGATCTGTTTCCTGTGTTCCTATTAATGTATGAAAAGCAGGTCATTGTACACTTTATTGTTACCCTTTGAATTAGTTGTTGTGCAGAGTTTCACACAAGAATAATTTGAATGCCATGTTGAGTGTGGTGTAGAGCCAGACTGTAGCAATTCCTGGTGGTAAAGTTTTGCTATTAAAATATTCTTATACTTCAAACCAAGAACTTTTAATATAATATATTGCATGAGGACATGATTTTAAGGATTGTCTATTGCAAAAGGTTCAATTATTCTCTTGCTTTACTGTCTGATATAGTTAAGCTATTCGGAGGTAATGAGACCGCCCTAGTTCTTTCTTATGTACTTACGGAGTCTTTGTACAGGGCCACTCAACTCAAAAGATTTTAAAAATCACCAAGTCTGAAGTTTGAAAGTAGATGAATACAAACTTAGCTTTCAGTTGATCAAAATTTAGAGAACTTGTAAAATCTGTACTGTTTCCATCACTCTGCATAAAATTGCTACATATTGAAGTTTGCATGACAATGTACTAAACAGCAAGTTCAAATGTGCTGCATATAGCTACATAGAGGCAAATGTGAATGCTCTACTGAAGGAACACATTTCTGAAATATGCTAGTTTCCCATCTGATGTAAACAGAAATTATATGAGGAATAAAATAAGGGTCATAATTGAGTTACTTTACCATAAATTACACGTGTAGTACATTAAATCTTTTTGTTTTGGTGAGGACCATTATTTTGACTGTTTTTCATCTTAATGTTTTGTCTACGTTGCTGTACCTAGCCCAGAGGCTGACATAGCTGATAGTTTTCTGGATATTATTCGTTTGACCTCTAGGGGTTGCTCCAGAGTGATAGAATATGCTGTTTTCTCGCCTCCCTCTGAACGTTGGGATTATCCTTCTTCATCTTGGTTTATTAGAGCTGGAGGATAGCTTCAAACTTGTGTCTCCTGTTTGACAGCAGGACGTGCTTGTTGCCAAGCAGTCAGGCCACCCTTAATAGTGATGATTTGTATAGCTTGGGGTATATGTCCCAGAGGTAGTACTGATTCATAATCTCATAAAGGCCAGGCCTAAATGGGATATGTAGACAATTGGAAGGTGAGGTGCGTTTGTGTATGGTGGTTTTTTTTCCCCCCCTTCATGATTACTAAAACTAGTTTTTTGTTTGTACCATACACCATGTTGATTCTAAAAGAACAAAACCAGACTTGACAGTCAGATTATTAGTTATATGGCAGTGCTTTTCTCTAATTTGTAGGTGGCATAATTACTTAAGGGAGAGGGAGTTACATACCTTTCAACAAGCTGGTTAAGTTGGCATATATTTTATGTTCTTATTAAAGTGGAAGGAACATGGCGTAACTTTATGATTACCTGGTGCATCCAATAGGCAGCTTCCTTACGTTCAATATTATTTGTTGCTGACCTTAAAATTTTCTAAATAGAAGGAAAACGAAGCATATTGTTTCCTTTGTATCATATTTTTCTAAGAATGATGTGCCGTGATGTTTTTCCTGCTTTAAAGGCAAGAAAACTGAATCTAAATAATCTTATTTGCTCTCTGTTTACTCTCTGACTTTTCTCCTTCTCTTTTCTTTTCCATTCTCCTTTCATTGGAGCGAAATTTAATTTTTCACTTTTAATCTTTTTTTAATTTTTAAAACCATCCAATGTGTGCTCTAGGATTTCAGAGTTGTTCTGAGTCCATCACTTTACCTTATACATATAAACAACCGATGCTATATGCCAGGAGAAAATATGCATGCTACTTTTTTGAGACCACCATGCAATTAAAATGGCTTTTATTTTCCCTGGAAAATAAATCTTGTACATTTTAAGTTATTTAATGGTGATGCAAAAAGGATTTCTTTAAAAATTGGGGCCAGTGCTTGGTTTTTGTTTTTGTTTATGATGTGTAAAGAAAGCTGGAAAGTTTTTCTTTTCTTGTTTTGTTTTTTATGTCAGAAATATCTGGAATATAAAGTCAGGTTTTTCCTAGCTCTGCTGGAAGATCTCTTGGGCATCTAAGAACACGCTTATTTGGAGTTCTCACAACTTGGTGGTGGTTCTACCTGGCATCTTAAAGCATAATTTGCTGGGAGAAAGTGATATGGGTGTGTGTTTGTTTATTTTGAGAAGAAAAATGTATCTAGAACATCTTTTACGGGAGCATGATAATTTAGTGGAAGGTTTTATCAGTCCCTGTATTGTATTTTTTGTTTGTGCAAAAGAAATCTTTTGATCTTTCTGACTTGCTGCATCTCTACAGCCATGAGCATTTTATCTCCTGGTGAAAACATGCTAGCTGTTAAGTTGCGGTTTCTTTAGGTGGACAGAGATTTTAAAAATGAATTGTCTGGTTGAACATTTGCATTTATATAACACCTGCTCTAGTGTTAACTAGTTGTTTTGTAGTTATATTAAAAACAACAAATGTTTGTCAGCCTTGTGTCACTGCTGCCTACTTGTGTTGGTGCAGTTAAGGGGTGGGAAGGAAGCCTTTCCTTGTGTCCAGAGCTTGCTAAACTCAGAGCTGCTGTGGACCTCAAGGAAAGCTGATTCTCTAGGTACAGCACCCAATTTGAGTGCCCTACCACTGGTCCTAAAGACTTCAGGAACTGCTAGCAGTAGTGATCTAGCCAGTATCAATAAATGAAACAAGATATGGGGAGATAATCTCATCTATAACTGGTCCCAGACCATTAGGTCTTCAAAGACAATACCTAGTTCCTTTTAGACTGTTCCATGAAGTGAGTAGGTCACTAATGCAAAGCATGGAGCTTGGTGTTATGTACTCAGAGCCTCCAACCCTATTAAGCAGGTGAGTCACTGCATTATGTAGCAGCAGGAACTTTTGGATGCTTTTCAAAAGGAGCTCTAAGTACAGCACATAATTATGTGCAGTGTATATTGGAATATACATATATATTAGAACATAGAAAGATCCATTCATAGGAGTAGACAAGAAAAATATGTTCTTTATGTAGCGCATTGTGCTGTAGACCCACTACAATGACTATTTCATTCTATTAATTGCTGGTAATTATAGTGAATTAACCTCCTATTACTGAATAATCCAATAACTCAAGACTTAGAGTAGATGCAGGGTTATTCTTTTGAACATTCACAGTAATATTTGTGTAAGGGTATGTCTACACTGCAAATAAAAACCAGCGGCTGGCCCGTGCCAGCTGACTCAGGCTTGTGGGGCTTGGGCTAAGGGGTTGTTTAATTATGGTGTAGCTTGAGCCTTGGGATCCTGCAAGGTGGGAAGGTCCCAGAGCTCAGGCTCCAGCCTGAGCCTGAACGCCTGCACCGCAGTTAAACAGCCCCTTAGCCCAAGCCCCATGAGCCCAAGTCAGCTGGCATGGGCCAGCTACACGTGTCTAATTGCAGTGTAGACCTACCTTTAGTGTAATTTGCCTTTTGAAAAGAGACAGCAGCCATCAGGTTTTCTAGTATAACTTACAGCAGAGCTGTCTCAATGATTTTATTAACACTTGCGTATATACTGTAAGTGGTAGCCTTCCTTCACTGCTGCAACTAGTGCTGGAGTGATTCTCTACTGGAAAGTAGGGAAGAAAGTAGTTCAGCACTTACTTATTTAGCAAAATCTTTGTAGGAAAATTGGTGCATGTTTTATTCCACTCTTCACCTTTCAGAGAATGTGACATGAAGGAAAGCATTACAGAGAAACTGTCAACTTGAATTTTTTAAATTGGCTATAGGAAAATAAGTTTCCTTTTAAATGGTATGTGCTGAACAGTTTTTAAAAATCCTCTAAAACATTTTGAGTTTCCCTGCTCTCCTTTCTATGTCTAGAAAGGTCTTTCTGCCTGCCTGCCTGCCTGCCTGCCCGCCCGCCCTGAGAGCAATATCCCCCAATATTATATAACTTAAAATTGCTCACCTATTAAATACTTGCTGCTGCTTGTGTATATGTAAGGGGAGGTACCTTCTGGTTGCATTTCCTGAGGGGACAGGATAAAACTTTTACAGTGGCCATTGAGGATGTGAAACTTAAAGGCTGGTTCACTTTCTCTCATGGAGAAGCCTGTGGTGTGAGGCCAGAATGGAGGGACTACAAAATCCAAGTTTCATCTCAAGGACTTTTCAGAAAATTGTTCTAAATTGGAGGATTTAGGGGTACTGTGGAGAAGATGAGGGTGAAAGTAGACCTCCAAAATCCAGACATCAAGGAGATCCATGGAAAAGGGCAACCGCAGAGTTTCATGAACAGCTACCCATCTGTACTCCTGCAGGAATTGTACTGCCCTTGGCTTGAGTCCCCTTTGCTCATTATAACTCTGCAGGAGTTTGTTGCTTGAAACAGCATTTGCTCTTGCCTGTATTTCTGCACAGAAATAATGTATTTCTCTTATGGTAGTGTCCAGAAGCTGTAATCAGAATATAATTACATTGTGCTAAAATCATACAAAGGTAGAAGAGTTGAGTATTTTGATGAGTAGAAGATGGTGCTGTGGCTAATGATTGGTCTAGTAATCTGCCCCAAATTCTGCAGAATGGCTTCCTCATGGTCTTGGGGACTTGGTGGTAGATGGCAGATGATGTCGCAGAAGTGTCCACACAGCCGGGGTTGTGATGAAATGGGCCTAAGTAGCTTGCTGCAATGATCTTTCTTTAGTAAACATAGAGACAATCTAGACTAGTTTGTCGTGATAGCCGTTTGAGCAGAACTGGGTATATCTGAAAATTAATGATTTTTTTATACAGATTTAGTACCTTTATAAAATGATGTTTATGATGGTAACTATATTGCTACTGACTACCTTTTTGAGGGCCAGAGTTGACTCTGTAGTGTTTGCACTTCATAAGTTATTTAGGGCTCAGTCATGTGCTTGAAAATTTCCCTACTACTAATGTAAGCTGTCTGGGACAGGATACTGGGCAAGATGGACCACAGTCTGACTCAGTATGGCAGCTCTTATGTTCAAATATGAAATAAACTGATATAAATCTTCAAAGCCCACTGTGTAGCTTGTAATACAGTGATCAGAAATACTAATTTAGGATCCTGAAATGCAATTTAATAACAAACTAAAAACAGGTGCATAGCCTCAGGGTATTTTTGTTGCTTTTAAACTGTCATTTCAAGTATATAGGCATGTAAATAGTTGGTGCGTGTGGGGAAATATTTCTAGGGTAGGGCTGTGTTCCTATTACTTTAACTCCTGGCCATATTTACCTTGGAGATTTCTTTCCTTGTGCATGACAAAGCAAAAAGGAAAAATAAGGTTCTCGATACAGTAGCTTTGTTGCGTATTTAGAGAACGTTTACAGATTGTGCAGAGAAAGTCTTTGGGTACCTTTGGTCATTTTTGTTTGGCTTAAGTAGCTTTCTCTTGATTGTAATGCTAAGTGAAGCCTAATCCTGTTGAGATTTTTAACAGTAGCTCTAAATATGCCTCAGCAAATTCTGTTTCCAGAAGAGATTTCATTTTTATGTGGGTCAGTATTGTGTTCTGATTTTCAAAAAGGTTTATTTACATTATTGACTGGGTGGGCAAAAGGATAATATAGGAAAGTAAATTATATATATTTGTGAAGTGACACAAGTTTTTGGTTACTCCATCATTTTCTGTTTTCTAGAATTGACATCTATATAAGAGTTCTAGATTATTAAAACCTTAACTAAATCCTTAATTTATGGGAAATGCTATTTTCCTTCGTTTTGGGTTCTTGATTATTGTTATGTAGTGTTGCTGTAAGCTGCTAATAGCTGCTTCATATCACTGTAGATCAGAGGTGGGCAAACTACGGCCTGCAGGCCACATTTGGCCTGCAGGACCGTCCTGCCCAGCCCCTGAGCTCCTGGCCTGGGAGGCTAGCCCCCAGCCCCTCCCCGGCTGTTCCCCCTCCCCTGCAGCCATGCCACAGCATGGCTGCCAGTCCTGCCACTCTGAGTGGCATGGTAAGGGAGCGGGGGGGTTGGATAAGGAGCAGAGGGTTCTGGGGGGCAGTCAGGGGACATGGAGCGGGGGAGGTTGGAGGGGGGCGGAGGTTCTCGGGGGCAGTCGGGGACAGGGAACGGGGTGGGTTGGATGGGGCGGAGGTTCTGGGGATGTGGAACGGGGGAGTTGGATAGACATGGGAGTCCCGGGGACCTGTTGGCGGGTGGGGGGCGGTGGATAGGGGTCGGGGACATGGAGCTGGGGGTTGGATGGGGGTGGGGTCCTGGGGGGGCGGTTAGGGGCGGGGACAGGTAGCAGGGAGCATTGGCTGGGTTGGGGGTTCTGAGCGGTGCAGTCGGGGTGGGAAGTGGGAGGGCATGGATAGGGGGCAGGGGCCAGACTGTTTGGGGAGGCACAGCCTTCCCTACCCAGCCCTCCATACAATTTCAGAACCACGATGTGGCCCTCTGGCCAAAAAGTTTGCCCACCACTGCTCGAGATGTACAGTAGCTGCATTTCAGTAGTGGGTAGAATGTTTCCTATAACTTGTTACATTATAGAGGCTCCCAAAATAAAGCAATAAAGCTGAATAAATACAAGGTTGTTATATTCTTTTTTTTTTCTGTGCTACTATCCTAAAGGCCCCGGGACACAGCCACAGTTCTTGTAGCTGAAGCTGTGTGTGTGTGTGTGTGTATGTATGTATATGTGTGTGTAATATATATTTTCTTGTAGCTGTATATTGCACAACACCATGGGTGTAGCTACATGTTTGAAATTTGTGTGTGTACTGGCCAGCTTTTCAGTTGTAATTTTCTTAAGCAGGTCTGCTGTTCATCCAAAATGATCTGTAACTCAGTGGAGGTTGTTACATAGAGATGCCTGTTACATGTGATAAATGGCTTAAACAGCCCCCTTCCCCCCCCAGCCACCCACAACTCTTGCCATTCACTAGAAGATAATCTTCCCCATAGAAATTGAAACTGAAACATAAAGCATGTAGCATTTATTGTGTGAGAGACTCATGAATTTCAGTTGCTGAGCTTTAATATAGCAACAGTTTAAAACAGTAAGTGAAGGAAACTGTAGCCAGTTGAAACTAGTGGGGTGCTGTTCTCCTGCGTTAGTTTTGATTCATGACAAAAAATTATCTCCTGATTTAAAAAAAAAAAAAAAAAAGGTTGGAGAGGTTCAGTATTCTGACAAAAAAATACTGTAGTTTGAATATACATGTGGTTTTTGTTGTCCGTATAAATTTGTAATGAACTTAGATACTAAAGCTGGACATACTGAAATCATATAGAATTGATTAATTTTGGTTTCAGTGAAAGTGTAAACGGAACACATTGTAATAACTTACTTTTTTACTAGGAAAAGAAGATGAAGAGCAAGAATGTTGTTTAAAAAAATGAGTGATGTAGGAGTTTGTGCCGGTATCTCTTCGTAAGCTATTAAATGTACAACATTGAGAAATGTAATTAGGCAATGACCTTATGCCTTCCAGACACGTAGACTTTGCTCATTATTTGACATAGCACCTTGTTTTGAGAGGACTTTATTCTACTTGCCAGACCATAAGTGAGCATCCCGTGCCAAATTCTGCCTTCTGATACCCATAACTTTAATGGGAGCCCCACATGCATATCAGATGGCATATTGTGGATTGCAATATATTTTTATGGTGTCTTGGCTTATAACAAATTTTGTTTTCCTTTGTAGATTGTCCTCTGCCCCCAGCTCACATTTCACCATTTCAGCTCATAGTATATGTCCAGGGAAAGAAGGTTCTATGATTGTCAAATTAAGTCTTGAAAAAATGCATTTTGAGTGTGTGGGGATATATAGGCTGTGTTGCCTTTTATGCAGAAAGATAAAGTATTTTTATAAATTACTCCAATAATGTATAATGTGCTTTGAATATACAGATGATGTGCTGTCCGAACTAGATGGCAGTCTACATGGAACTTTTAATCTCCTAGGCATTCAGTATTACTGTTATCTTTCTTTTTGTTGACGCTAGGAAAGAGATCGTGATTGAAATTCTTGCCCTGGCTCTGGCCCATTTATGCTGGGGAAAAGGGCCAGAGCGGTGTAAAGGGGCTCTAAAAACCTTGGTTATGATTGGAGAAGAATTCCTCTGATGCAGGCAGTGTGAAAGCTAGTTGTAAGATTGCTTGTGAGAAAGTGCCTTCAAGTCCTGACATAGGGGCTGGTAAGGGAAGGCTTGGAGTGGGGCTGTAATACACAGACAGACATAGATTCACTCCAGCATTGTGTCACATTGAGTGACCTGGGGTGACTGGTGTCATTTAGACAGGCCCCCAGGGCTGTCTAGGGGTATGTCTGCACTGCAATAAAATACCTGCAGTAGGCCTGTGTCAACTCAGTTGGATGTGCGGGGCTCTAAAATTTAAAGTGTAGATGCAGCCCATGCCTGAATATTCAAATATATTCATTTGATTACAAGATTGTCTAGTTTAAATGTTCAGTTAGATATCCTGCATCTATGTTACTTAATACAGTAGGTTTTTTGTTTGTTGCACTCTGAATAACTCCTTGTCGGTGCTTGGAGTTAATGTGTTCCATATGTAACTTAGCAATTATATAGCAGATTTCAGTGTAAATTAAAGTCCTGTGGCATGCTCTTTTTTTTGTTACATATAGTATAAGCATAAACATATTCATATACAGTGGAGAACTTTTCTAACATGTTCCAAAGATGGAAAAGTAGTGACCTCATCACCAAGGTTGATTTAGTTCAGTGTACTATAAAAGTTATGCCCAATACTGCAATTTTATAGCCCCTCAGCCTGAGCCCCATGAGTCTGAGTCCGCTCCCATGGGCCAGCCACGGGTGTTTTACTGCAGTGTAGACATACCGTAAGTTAGGTCATGGGCATCTCCAGCCCCCATACTAGCCCAGTGTCAGAAGTGCACAGATGTGGCTTAAAGCTACATTGGGACTCACCCGTGTCTGCAAGATGTGTGCTTTGCCTCTTAGGGTACATCTGCACTGCAATCTGGGTGTGTGATTACAGCACATATAGCAGCGAAGCCATGGCATCACTGGCTTCAGTATGGGCTATACAAAGCCCATCTGGGACTTTGGTTATGTACTTAGGAAGCTAGCCCACTCTGAAGTCTGTGCTGCTGCAGCTTCACTACTATTTGTATCCAAGATAGTTAAATTAAAGCTAAGTCAGGTATGTCTATATGTGCTGCAGTCACATCTCCGATTGCAGTATAGAGATACCCTTTGAGGTGCATCACAGTATCTCATATTGTATGTTTATATATTATGGTGAGAATTTTGTATTACTGCAGGAACATTGAAGAATGCTTTAGATCTTTGGGTTTGGTAAATTGTGCTTTATAAGTTGTAATTACCATGTTCCACAAACATTTTTCTTTTTTTCCCCTTAGGCGCAGTTATTTAAACATGGCAAGAGAGACGACTGTTTACCATATGGTAAGAATCATAGAATATCAGGGTTGGAAGGGACCTCAGGAGGCCATCTGGTCCAACCACCTGCTCAAAGCAGGACCAATCCCCAAGTAAATCATCCCAGCCAGGGCATTGTGAAGGCTTACCTTTAAAACCTCTAAGGATGGAGATTCCACCACCTCCCTAGGTAACCCATTCCAGTGCTTCACCACCCTCCTAGTGAAAAAGTTTTTCCTAATATCCAACCTAAACCTCCCCCCACTGCAACTTGAGACCATTACTCCTTGTTCTGTCATCTGCTACCACTGAGAACAGTCTAGATCCATCCTGTTTGGAACCCCCTTTCAGGTAGTTGAAAGCAGCTATCAAATCCCCCTTCATTCTTCTCTTCCGCAGACTAAACAATCCCAGTTTCCTCAGCCTCTCCTCATAAGTCGTGTTCCAGTCCTCTAATCAGTTTTGTTGCCCTCTGCTGGACGCTGTCCAATTTTTCCACATCCTTCTTGTAATGTGGGGCCCAAAACTGGACACAGTACTCCAGATGAGGCCTCACCAATGTCAAGGCTCATATGCTCTGTGATATTTATTCTTAAGGGGAACTATTATCAGTTATATAGTTAAGAGAAATTGTTTTAAAAAAGAAATATGTTATATAGTTCGCTTTCAGTGCTTTTAGGTGTGACACCTTGAATCTGCTTTTGGGCTCCTGTATTATGCAGGCTTACAGCAGCCTGGCTAAGAGACGTTCCTATTAATTCAATATTAAACACTCTTCTTTTTGATCACTAATCCTGGACCAGTGGTTGGGAAAATTTTCCTGGTCTTGAAAACATTTGTGTTGGGCTACTAAAGACTTGGAAGCTTCATCCTTAAAATTGTCATTATGAATTTCCCAACTTGAATTTTGACATGACTTCAGTATTCTCTCTCTAGAACTGCTAGAGATGAATTGTTAATGCAGTAGTAAAGCTGGAATGGTCACAGGCTTTCAGAAGGCATAAAGCATTAATTTGTATAACTTGAAATAGTAACCACTAAAACCATAATAGAATTAAAGAGAGTGATCGGAAAGATGTGTTTTTTAAGACAAACTATTTTGAAATTTGCCAGGGCTAGAAAGAGATGCTTTATATCATTTGAAAGTTAGGAACTTGTAGATGGCTTGCAAATTGGATTTTGAAACTGTTACTGTTAGGTCAAGGGATTATTTTTTTTAAAGATACTAATTAATCACTTTTATACAGGACTAGTATAACAAGTTGCAGAACACTTAGGCCAGTGTAATGTTTAAATCTTTACACTTGTAGCACATTCTGTAAGAATTAGGGCTGTCAATTAATCACAGTTAATGCAAGCGATTAACTCAAAACTAATTAACATGTTGTTTTTTTAGCAAGCGTTAATTGCATACCAGGGCGTCATGCTCGGGAGGGACATCTGTGTGTCTCTGGTTCAGGAGTGCCTCTCTTCCTGCTGCCTTGCTCCACTGCTGCCCCGGTCAAGCTGTTCTGGACTGGGAGCCTGTCTGCTGCACAGAGTGGGGTGGGGATGTCAAGGTGTCCTCCTCCCCCTGTCCATGGTCGCTGCTCTGCTGGGGTCCGGGAGCAGGGAAAGCCTGTCTGTTGTTGCTGTTGGCTCAGGAGTGAGTGCTGCCCAGCTCAAAAATGTTCAGACTCCTGAGTGTTCTGCTTAAAGAGACAGCTCACCCCCAACACCCAAAATATTTCAGTAAATGACATTCTATTATCAACTGTGCGATTAATCACAACTATTTTTTTAATCTCATGATTTTTTTAATCATTTGACAGCCCTACTAAGAATGATAGCTACATGACAGAGAGTTACTTGTCCATATTAATTGCTTCTTAGGATCATACATCAAAGCATTCAGGAATCATTTTAGGTTGCAAATATAAAAGGCTTTGTTTTTATTTGTAATCAAAAACGAAGTATCCATCTTGAGTACCTTTAACACTACAACTTTATACTGAGAGAGTTTTGAGTTACTCATTTATGGCAAGAGCTTCCCTCAGCTCTCACTTTCCACCAGATTTTGAAACTTGTGATGCATGAATGTACTGTATGTCAGTGATTAAAGATAAACCTTGTAACAATACTCTAGGTCAGTTATATATATATATATATTTTTTATATTTTTATATTAGTTATATATATATATATATATTTTATATTTTATATATATATATATATATATATATATATATATAAAAAATATAAAAAATAGCACTTTTCATGTTCAAAGTGCTTTACAAACATTAATCCTCACAAAACTCTCTTGGAGGAGAGGTAGGGAGGTATTATCCCCAATTTATATATGGGGAAAACGGATGACTTGCTCAAGGACACAGAGGAAGGCTGTGTTGGAGCCAGGATTAGAATTCCTGCCTCTGTCCTGTTCTCAGAACACTCATAATAATATTTAGCGCTTTTCATGTTCAAGGCTCTTAACATACATTTTTATAATGAATCCTTCATGACATCCCTGTGAGGTATGTAAGTAATGTTACCCCCATTTTATCAATGGGGAAACTTTTGCAGTGTGGTTAAATAGTAATAATAAGTTATTTGCACTTAAATAACACTGTAAGATGAGGACCTCAAAGCACAAATATTAATGAATTTTGCTACCTAATTCTCCTGGGAGATGAGCGTTATCCTTTTCTTTTGCAAATGAGGAACCTGAGCCACAGAGAGGTTAAGTGACCTACTTAAAGTCAAATAGGAAATCGGTGGTGCAGCCAGGCATATAACCTAGATCTTGTAAGTGCAGTCCTGGCCCTTAACCAAAATTTTTTTTCCTCCTCTAAAACCAAAGTGAGTTAGTGATGGAACCAGGTTTTAGAACTTGGAGTTCCTGGTTCACAGTCTGTTGCTCAAACCATTAGACCACCTTCTCTTAATTATAATTATGCTTATGTGTTAAACATTTGTTGTTTCTTGATATTGATGGGCAGCAAGAAGCATTTTTGTTCAGCACATTTCCTTTCTCTTTTACAGCTTCTACTGTACTTGAATGCCTTGATAATTGCAAGCTGTCAGAAAGTAACCAGACGCTTCTTCGTAAACTAGGGGTGAAACTTGTTCAACGACTTGGATTGACATTTCTAAAACCAAAGGTGGCAAAGTGGAGGTTAGTTTAAAAGAAATAGAGCAAACTTACATGCATTAGTCCTTTAAACAACAGTATTGGATTTTGAAATTCAGATTTACTTATACAGTGGATGAGTAATAAAACTGGTACATATTCATTTGATTACAAGATTGTCTAGTTTAAATGTTCAGTTAGATATCCTTCATCTATGTTACTTGAATACAGGAGGTTTTTTTCTTTGTTGCACTCTGAATAACTTCTTGTCAGTGCCTGGAGTTAGTGTTCCATATTTAACTTAGCAATTATATAGCAGATTTCAGTGTAAATTAAAGTCCTGTGATGTGCCCTTTTTTTGTTACATGTAGTCAGGGGTGAAAGTAAGTCGAGTGACTTACCAGTACGCTGGGGCCAGCTCTGGCACCCAGAAGGGGTGGGGCCTAGGGCGGAAGAGGTGGGGCTGAGGGGGGTCAGAGCCATCCCCAGCCCACCCTGTAAGGTAAATGCCCCCCCATTCCTTCTCCTCCCCCTCCTCCCCTCCCCCACCGGGGTAGTAGCAGCAGCCTGGGGCTACAGGGGCTATTTAAAGGTCCCAGAGCTCCCCTGCTTCTACCGCCCTGGTCCTTTAAATAGCCCCCGTAGCCCTGGAGTAGCGGCGGCGGGGCTCCGGCTGCTATTTAAAGGGCCGGAGCGGTAGAAGTAGGGGAGCCCTGGGCCCTTTAAATAGCCGACAGAGCCCTGCAGCTGCTACCCCAGGGCTCCAGCATCAGGGCTCTGGAGGCAATTTAAAGGGCTTGGGGCTCCAGCCACTGCTGGGAGCCCCAGATGCTTTAAATTGCCCCCTGGGGAAGCCGGGCTGCCCTGGTACGGTGCACTGGCTTACTTTCACCTCTGCATATAGTAAGTACAAGCATAAACATATTCATATACAGTGGAAAACTTTTCTAACATGTTGCAAATTTGGAAATGTAGTGACCTCATCACCAAGGTATTTAGTTCAGTGTACTATAAAAGTTACACCCAATACTGTATTACAGAATTCTTACTCCCTGATCAAACGTAATGCCCATTTGGAAAAAAAACCTATTCATAAACCAAGATTATTTAGTTTAGTGAAATTCTATTGTCACCTTTCCTCTGGTGCCTGGTTTTATTTATTGCCACAGGGCAGACCCTTTTTCAGATTTCTCGCACTGATATTTTAAAATTGCAGGCTCCCTTGTCAGCTATTTTTATCATTTGGATTGTATCTTTCACCTTTGAGAAAGTCCCTAGGCTTAGGAAATTCTTTCTAGTTGTAGAATGTTCCCCTCCTGACTGCCAGAAATATCTACTTGTTTAGCAAGCTGAATACTTTCACTTCATTGCATATTGTGTTTTCTCTAAGTTGCACAAATGGTGATAGTAGTGGCATTGAGTAAATGGTCTTTTATTAAAGTATTTAATTTTATTAAACCTTTTCAGTTTCAGGAGTAGTGGAAAACTGTTTATATTTTCAGCTTTATTTTAATCTCTAATCTATTTTTTTAATCTTTCAGTTAATCAAATTCCCTTTCTTATGTCTTTCCTTTTTACCATCTTAAGAGTTTGCTTTCAGTGGTAAGGGTCAAAAATTGTCTGCTCACCACACCCTTTGAGGTTGATTGGAGCAGGGAATTTTCATGTAAGTGCAGAATTTATCCCTAATTTTTTTCATTTTAAACATGGACGTGTCAGATGTTGTAGCATTATTTGCTTCATTTTGTGTACATAAATGACAAACTTAGCTCTCACGTGAAGAATGATGATATCTGTAATTGTTGTGTATGTCTGAATGTACAAAAAGTTAAATTATCAGTCATGTAGTGTATGTAATCATATTGGCCTTTGATAACTTCATTATTTAATATTACAGTTTAGCTCTTACCATGGCTAATTTCTATCTAATTAACCTCTAATGGTAATAAAATGTAGTGACTGAAATGGAAAAGTTCTAATATACATTTCCACAGTTCTGTACCTTTTTCTCACATTTGGCATGATTTTCAAGCACCATGGAATACAAAACAAGCCAAGTTTTGAAGCTTCAGTTATCTGAGATATTGGAGTATAAAATTTCTGATTTAAAAAAAAAATAAGAAAAGGGTGTGTAAATGCTTGAATAAGTGAAGATGCATTACAGCGAAGACCAAGCATGGAAAATTACTGCTCAAAAGAAACCTTTTTCAGAGCGTTGCGAGCAACTGACAGAAGATTAGAATTGAATTTGGAATTCAACTTTAACTATACTGAGTCTCTCTAGGTCTTTTATAATAATGATTTGCATTTGTTGGGCAGCTTTCTTACCAAAGAAACTTGGATCACTTAATAAATGTAAACTGATGGACAAAACTCATATAGGAATCACTTCACTTGCCGCTGAGTTAGACCTATCTCTGAGGTAGAATCTGGCAGTTGTTTTACAGTGCACAGCAATTTAGTGTGTGAAGTGCTGATAAACACTATGTCCACATGAATTGAGATGGGGAATTTGAGGCAGAAAGTAGTCATTCAGCTTATAATTTTTCCAGGATGCTGGAGTTAACTAACTGTCCTGCTTTTGCTATAGGTGACTTGGGATCTTAATCTTAATTATTGTTTGTTCTCTCTGTGTCTCAATTATCCTACACTATGGGTGTACAAAGTAGTTTACAGGCAACAAAAAATATATGGTCCCCTTTCTCCAAGAGACTCATCGTCTAGTTGAGATAAATGTCTGAGTTAAAAGGTAAATGGAGGGGAAAAGGAGAGAAATTATAAGCTCTCAAATTCTCTAGTCTTTGCGTGTTCAATTTAAAAAAAAATGTATCTAAGTTGGCATGGAAGTGGAAAGAGGTGAAGGAGGTTGTATAGCATATAGTTTCATTTCGGAGATTTGGAGAAGTATAGAGAGGTTGGCTGAGGACAGTTGTGAAGGAAGGAAAGGAGGCCTGGAGGAGTACAGGGTCCAAATGGGCAATAGTATGTGCTGAGAGAGAGAAGCAGGGACTTGAGGAGTAGTTAAAATTTGAAGATGGAAAATAATTACCACATTTAACTTGATACTTACATTGTGTCCAAAAGATGATTCCTTCAGTTGCACAGTGCTTCCTGGTACTGTGCTGGAATATTGACTTCTTGTTGTCTTAGGTTATGTCTACACACTGAGCTAGGGGTGTGATTCCCAGGTAGCATACATGTACTTAAGCTATTGTTGGTATAAATAGTGGTATAGCTGTGGTAGCATGGGCAGCAGCGACATGGCTTAGCTGTGCTGAATACAAACCGTTCCCAACCTGTGGATATGTACTCCGCAATCGGCATTGCTAAGCTTTTCTGCTACTGCCTATGGTACTGTGGCTACGCTGCTATTTATACTGGTGCTAGCTGTCACTGGGCTATCGCAAGTACATGTCAGCAAATTGGGAATCATACTCCAAGCTCATAGTGTATACATAGCCATAGAAGGAAGGATGCTACCTACTGAATCTCTAGCATATTTTCTGAGGCAATTAGGTGTTTAAGGAGGTGTTTCAAAGTGCATCTGTTTTGCTTGTGAAATTTGATAGCTCACAGCATAAGGTGCTGTGAGAACACAAGTGCTATTGTATGAACATATATATGGTGTTCTTTGAGTACTAGAAAAGTGTTTTTCTACAGTAGATTAAAAAATACTACCGTGAAAATGTACTACACTGAGAGAAGGTTTTGAGGATGGCATATGGTGTGTTCCAGGATCAACTTGGTAGGCACACACTTAAACAAAAAATTGCAAATAAACTTTGTTTTCTGTACAGGTATCAACGTGGTTGCAGATCTTTGGCTGCTAATCTGCAGTTTTCTGCCCAGGTTCCAGTTGCACAGAACGTAGTAATTGCTGCTGTTGATGCTGCTGATGATGAAGAGGAATATGACATTCCAGGAGAGGTTGAGAATGTTATAGGTGTGTTGGATCCAAATAGAAATATTTTGTTTAGCCAGCAGGCATTACAACTGGCAACAACCTGGGATGGGCTTAAGAAAGAATTATGGTTACACAAACCGCTGGTAAAGTAATGGAGAAAATTATAATATGATGTATCTGTGTATAATTGGACAGGGTTTACCATATTTTGTAAAACTATGCCATGGTTTTCAGCATGTCACTTTTCCCACAAACAAAAATGAATAACTCCCATGGGGGGGGGAACTATTTTACTTTGAAACACACTTGCCCAATCTTATTCAGTAACATGATTCAGATCTTTCTGCTTTTGGAGTGGGACAGAATGAATTATATTATGATTTTAAAAAAGGTCCAGATTGTGTTCAAATAAAGTTTAAAGGCCTGCGGTAGGTCTGATTTGAAATTTTAAGCTGTGGTAGAATCAATGGTACAGCTTATTGTACCTAGGAATCCTAACATATAGTGTATGGTCATAAACATAGTGCTCAGCTAATTCATTGATTGGTATGTTATAAATATGTAGGCATTAACAGCAATAGAGGGCTCACAGCACTGGGCAATGTAACAAGCCACTCAAAATACCAAATTTTGTTAAAAAATGTATTTTGTTTAAAAAATACCAGTACTGCTGCTTTGAGTATGTGTCAGGGTAGATCTCATTTGAGGTGCTTATAAGCCTCACACACACACAATTGGAGTCTTTCAAATAGCCATGTCTGAGCTTGTGCATGCTCTTTTATCACCTGGTGCTCCTGTACAAGGGCGTAAAAAGTGGGACAAGGCAGCTCAACCACTCCTGGTGGACTCAAAGCCTTTAGGCTTCAAACCTTGCGCTTCCTCCGATGGGCTAATCCTGCAAACATGAGCATAGCACATGCCTGTTCTGCTTGGGTGAGACTCGTATACCAGAAAGATACCTAGGATGCTGATCGTTTTCTTCTAGGACTTGAAAGTCACAGAATGCCCAACTGAAGCTCCACTTATTGGAGCAGACAGTGAAGGTTTCTTTGGACTGAAGGAGTCTGGTACTGGAGAAAACAATGTCTGGAAACCTTCCCCCCTCCCCCCTAGCAGATGAGTGACACCCAAGGCCAGCACAGAGAAAATCCTGGAAATGAAAAAAGACCTGGTGCCAGTACTGAAGTCCAACATGGAGAGAGATCTCTCTGAGCATAAGGACAGAAACTCTAGGTGGAACTCAGTGCCTTCCAATAGAGACAGGTTTCAGAGTAACAGCCGTGTTAGTCTGTATTCGCAAAAAGAGAAGGAGTACTTGTGGCACCTTAGAGACTAACCAATTTATTTGCGCATAAGCTTTCGTGAGCTACAGCTCACTTCATCGGATGCATACTGTGACATCATTATCATCTGGACCCATGGAAAAGAAGCCCTTGAGGAATTCCACCATGATTTCAACAATTTCCATCCCACCATCAACTTCAGCCTGGTCCAGTCCACACAAGAGATCCACTTCCTGGACACTACAGTGCTAATAAACGATGGTCACATAAACACCACCCTATACCGGAAACCTACTGACCGCTATTCCTACCTACATGTCTCCAGCTTTCACCCTGACCACACCACACGATCCATCATCTACAGCCAAGCTCTGCGATACAACCGCATTTGCTCCAACCCCTCAGACAGAGACAAACGCCTACAAGATCTCTATCAAGCATTCTTACAACTACAATACTCACCTGCGGAAGTGAAGAAACAGATTGATAGAGCCAGAAGAGTTCCCAGAAGTCACCTACTACAGGACAGGCCTAACAAAGAAAATAACAGAACGCCACTAGCCGTCACCTTCAGCCCCCAACTAAAACCCCTCCAACGCATTATTAAGGATCTACAACCTATCCTGAAGGATGACCCAACACTCTCTCAAATCTTGGGAGACAGGCCAGTCCTTGCCTACAGACAGCCCCCAAACCTGAAGCAAATACTCACCAGCAACCACACACCACACAACAGAACCACTAACCCAGGAACCTATCCTTGCAACAAAGCCCGTTGCCAACTGTGCCCACATATCTATTCAGGGGACACCATCACAGGGCCTAATCACATCAGCCACACTATCAGAGGCTTGTTCACCTGCACATCCACCAATGTGATATATGCCATCATGTGCCAGCAATGCCCCTCTGCCATGTACATGGGTCAAACTGGACAGTCTCTACGTAAAAGAATAAATGGACACAAATCAGATGTCAAGAATTATAACATTCAAAAACCAGTCGGAGAACACTTCAATCTCTCTGGTCACTCGATTTCTGATCTCAAAGTGACTATCCTTCAACAAAAAAACTTCGGAAACAGACTCCAACGAGAGACTGCTGAATTGGAATTAATTTGCAAACTGGATACAATTAACTTAGGCTTGAATAGAGACTGGGAGTGGCTAAGTCATTATGCAAGGTAACCTATTTTCCCTTGTTTTTTTCCTCCCCCCTCCCTCCCCCCCCGACGTTCTTGTTAAACCCTGGATTTGTGCTGGAAATGGCCCACCTTGATTATCATACACGTGGTAAAGAGAGTGATCACTTTAGATAAGCTATTAGCAGCAGGAGAGTGGGTTGGGGGGAGGTATTTTTTCATGCTTTGTGTGTATAGAAAGATCTTCTACACTTTCCACAGTATGCATCCGATGAAGTGAGCTGTAGCTCACGAAAGCTTGTGCTCAAATAAATTGGTTAGTCTCTAAGGTGCACAAGTACTCCTTTTTCCAATATAGAGAGATCACATAAAGCCTCTGAGGGAAAACTCACTAAGCCCCTCAGTGAATCCAGGGTTATTGAGAAGGTGCCATCTATTATCATGGCACCCATGAAGTTTACCATGATTCCATCTCCTCTGATCCAGATGACTGCGCAATCATCTGTGTCGTGTTAATTGGCAGAGTTGCTAATGGTACCACTGTGCATGTCATTGCAGACTCTCGCATGTGATTCTGAGACTGTCGGAAATTATCCTCGCACCAAGACAACTACTGGTACCACTGATACCAGGAGTGCCATATGTATCAGTGCTGCCCTTAGAGGAAATCTATTCTTCATCCTTGTCACTAGGACATTCTTTCTTGCCTTCCTTGAGTAGGGAACCCTCTCCCCTGAGGTCAGCAGGTGAGACCATGGACAGACAAGGCAGTTCTCCCTTATAAGGCCCTACTGCAATCCCTCTGGAACCGGCACTGGGTTGGCAACCATCACACAAGCCAGCTGGACCCTTCTGGAATACCACGATAGTCCTATTGGACTCAGTGGGATCCTTCTTCACATACTTCCAGGAGCGGATCCCCATTCCATTCCTGGAAGAGGAGGTTGTACTGCTTGGTGACATCTCTGGCCAGACCACTGTTGCTGAGCCAGGAAAAATGCCAGGTAATGCCTGACATGGGACCAGAGGAGCAACACAGTCCTACTTCACCTTCCAAAGATTTGTTGTCCTTGTTACCAAATGAGACAGTAGCCTCAGTACTGATACTGGTGCTGGACTATTTTAAGATGTTCCAAGATCTGCTTATGAGAATAACAGACAATCTAGAAATAGAGATGTCAGTTAGCTAAAAAGATTCTCAGGTTGTTCAATTACACTGATGATATCCATGACAAGGGCACTGATGATGTGAAGGGCCTTGTGGCTTCAAGTTTCAGGCATTCCCAAGGAGGTGCAAGCCATGATAGAAGATCTGCCTTTCGAAGGGAAGGAGTTGTTTAGCAAACACAAAAAAGCTCTGAATTTCTCTGTAGCATGGGACATGGGTCACTTGCTGGAGGATTCTTTGCTCCTTAAAGTCTTTAAACCATGATTTGAGGACTTCAATAGCTCAGACATAGGTGAGAGGTTTTTTGCAGGAGTGGGTGGGTGAGATTCTGTGGCCTGCATTGTGCAGGAGGTCGGACTAGATGATCATAATGGTCCCTTCTGACTTTAGTATCTATGAATCTATGAACTCCAAAGCTACACTGTTCTCCTTGGGAAACTATACCCAGCCCCCTTACTGAAAATTGTGTCACTAGTGACCATGGATGTTAGAGAGGAACTAGGCATGTCACACATGCTTGATTATCCTTCCAAGAAAAAGCCCAGAAATAGCAGGGGATGCCAGTCTCCTCTTCTGGCACATGGTGCTAGCATCACATCAACAAATTTAATGGGACTGTCAGGAACTGCATCAGGAGCAGTTCCAAGCATGGAACCTTTGGAAGCCACCTTATCCTAATCTGCTGGGTATGGTCTGCTATAACTTCAGACATACATCATTGTTCATGGCTATTCTATCCAATTTAATTCCTTACTACCCTCCATTCTTCCCTTTCCCTCTTCAGAGGCCCTTCTTATGAGAGCCTACCATAAGTAGAAGTGGCCTTGTTGCTTTGGCTAGGAGCCATAAAAAAGCTGTCACCTGAATATAGGGGAAGAGGCTTCTGCTTCTGCTATTTTCTTACCCTTTCTTCTTCAGAAAATTTTTGTCCTTGGGAGACTCAAGAAATACATAAGACATCTCAGGTTCAGGATGGTAATGCTTGCCTCCATCACTCCATCTCTTCAAGTTCATGACTGGTTTGTGGCTCTTGACATGTGTGGCGTGTACTTCCACATAGCCATCCTACCCAATCCAGAGGAAGTACCTAAGATTCACAGTGAGGCCCAACTATTACCAGTACAAGGTACTGCCATTTAGACTCTCAACGACACTCAGATTCTTCATGAAATGGTTAGAGGTGGTAGCAGTATGCTTAAGGAAAGAGGGCACTCACGTCTACCTGTATGTGGATGATTGGCTGGTCAGAGGCAGGTCTCTGCAGGAGACTGAGATAGCCCTAGAGTATGTCGTCCTCTTGTTTGTGCAGCAGTCCCTTACTGTGAACTACAAGAAATCATCTCTGTCCCCATCACCCTCAAATGAGTTAATAGGGACTGTGCTAGACTCTCAATTGGCAAAAGCCTACTATGCATTATGTATATAAGCCAGAAGCAATCAAGCTGTGGACGTGGTGTCTTCGCCCTGGGATAACCCCATTGGCTCTGAACCTTCCATGAGTCAGCAACAGCCTGGCAGACTTTTTGAGCAGACATGCAGCAATCAACCATGAATGGTTACTTTGGAAGTCCATCATAGAGCTGATATTGGCTCATTGGGGGATTCCCAGAATAGACCTTTTCACCATGAAAGACAATACCAAATGCCTGATCTTTTGCTCCAGAGAAGGCATGAGCCTGGGCTTATTGTCAAACTCCTTTCTGCTACAGTGGATAAAGATGTCATATATCCCTTTCCACAGATCCCCCCCAAACTCCAGGCTGATATCCAAATGACAGATGGGACAAGGCCACACCTTATTGACCAAGGCAGTTTTGGCTGTCAGACTTATTGTGGATATCAATCTGCTGTGATCTGCTTCCCTTCCCTCCTTCCAATCTCCCAGCTTGTCTGAATATAATATCCCAGAATCATGGTCAGATACTGCACCTGGACCTACAGTGACTAAGTCTGAGGGCTTGGATGTTGGCTGGTTCAGCATTACTCACAGAGACTGACAAGTTCAGGAAATTCTTGGACAGAGCAGAAAGCAATTTATAAGAAAGTCCTTCTAACCAAAATGGAAAAGGTTCTCTATATGGGCAGTCCAACATGATCTAGATGCAACAGAGCCTGAATACTGAAAATAATTGACTGCTTGCTGCTATTGAAGCTTTTAGGAGTCCTCAGCAACTACGGTCTTTGAATTGCAAGGCATCTGAGAGGGTTGCAGCCACCCAGCCCTTTTTGCTTTCACTGGGAGCACAGGAATATTGCATGTGTGATCCAGAGGTGCCAGCTATTAAAATGTTTCTGAACTTGCATGATTGAGGTGCATGTGTGCCTATAGTGGGATCCATGTTGACTACAACATCATCTCAGAGAACCACAGTTACTGTAGGTTAAGTAACTGTTCTGTAAACATTGCCCCAACCTTGTCCCCTGCATCCCAGGGACAATTAATTGCGTAAGAAAACAGGTTGCAGTACCACTGATTTCCCCGCTTTGGGAGTTTGCACAGTGGGAGCTGCTTTAATAGTCCAGACAGTATAGGCAAGAGAGATGTGCAGATTCATTGTATTCCCTGACTCATTTGGCCATATTCTTCTCTGGCTAGTGCTGGAGACTGTCTGTCGATGTGTCCCTCCCTCTCTTTGTCCTGTGCTGGCTGTTTTGTAGGCTCTCTAGCAGGACAGTGTAGCCTTCTATTTGAGTGCCTGTTACCCCTTTCCTCTCTTTCACCTTTGCCTCAGGGCCTCAGCTAAGATATGCAAAAGCAGACATAGGGTTATGTGTGCACTGCAAGCAGAGGTCTGGCTGAAGCACCTGTAGACATTTCCCAAGCTATCGTTGAACTATCTAGCTTGGGTAGCAATACCAGTGAAACTGTGGTATCATGGGCTAGCTGTTTGGGCTATACCAGCCTGCCTGGGACCCCTTCCTGGGTATGTACTCAAGAGGCTAGCCTTTGCTGCTCTGGTTTCACTGGTATTGTTAGCTTTGATCTAGATAGCTTGGATATGTCAGGATGGCTACGCGTGCTGCAGTCACAACTTTGAGTGCAGTGTAGATGTATCCTTAATCGCCGTGCTAAATTACAGAGCTACCATCTATTCAGAAAGCACTAATACCCCTTGTTTGCTTTTGTGGCTTCAAATTTCATTTTTGTCACAATCATAACAAGTATGGGTACAAATGTTTTTGTTTAAATTAAGAGCTGGTTGTGATAATAAGGAAATGAGTTTTGAACATTTGTGGAGAATTGCTCTAAAGAACTTGGAGTAATCTGCTTTGCTTAAAATAATATTCTCTACAGAACAATTGCTGATTGGATTGAAAGACAAAGACACCATTGTGAGATGGTCTGCTGCAAAAGGGTAGGTTTCTTCTATTTAATTTAAAACTAATAGATTAGCATAACAGCTGAATGTTTCCCAGGGCTAAATAACTGCATGTTGTTTTCTCAGTGTTATCGGTTATTTATGATGGTTGCAACACAAGTGATGACATGGAGCCCGTGTCTGCTAGTGTTCTTGGATGGAGGTAGAAGTGGTGGGGCAGCGAACTAGGAAATTTTAACTAGGGTTGAGTTTGGAATGATGTGTGAGGATTTTACTTGGGGCTTTTTTGCAATAGTGTTTCTTCCCAGTTGGCTGGTCCACGTTTTCGTCTTTTCCATTTGAAAATCTTATTTCTTTGTTAAGCACATTATTTTGTAGCTTTTCAGCTTGTAGTCTGACATTTGTGTCCTAGTGTGACACTGTTGAAATAATGCATTGTGTCGTCTGTAGTTTGAATCCTGTTATCTTAGTGTAAACTTTTATCTTAAATTACTGTAATTATACAGCAAATCACTTTTCTTCTCTTTTTTGCAGGATTGGTAGAATAACTGGAAGGCTTCCAAAAGAGTTAGCTGATGATGTGGTTGGATCTCTGTTGGACTGCTTTAGGTAATACTATTTTGTATTTATGCAATAGCTTGCATCCTTGGATCTCAAAATGCTCCTATGCTGTGTACATAATTTCACAGCTGCCATGTGGCCATTTCTGGAGTGGGAGGGCAACATTCAGGCAGGCAACTGGCCCATAGCACATATAAAACAATAAGGAGAATTGGAATTTTGGCCAAGGGCATGGGGCAAACACCTACATGTGTGAAAAGTACTACTGGAACTTTAATGTCCATGCAAGTTTGGACCTCATTGTTAGGGTCTCATTGAAAGAATAAAACAGAATTTTGTGGTGGTAGGAGGTGGTTTGGATTAGTGCACTAACTTTTTCATGACAGATCTGTGTTCAAGTTCTGATATGCTGTATGTGAAATTGAACTTGATGGTTTTTCCTATCCTAGTATCCAGTGAATATTTCTTCACACAGCAAATTATGTAGGCATAATTTGCTATGACTTGCAATGTGGCATTTTTCAGGTCAGGGGTGAGGTGCATTGGCAGAGCAGTGTGGGAAAGTTTGAACAGTGTCCTCCTACACTGTTTGTGACTCTGGCTAGTACTGATGTATTATGTTCATGAACACCGCAAAATTGGTTCAGAAGTATAAAAAGAAAGAGGGAATGTTTTCTTGTACATGTAAGAGCAGAATTGTTGCATATGTGAAAACTAAATTGCTATGAAACCCTTTTCTTCCCATCCAAAGTTGCCTATTGTGTTTAGAATCAGCAGAAAAGCTGAGGAGTACGTGTACGTTTGGTTTACAGGTTACTTGTCCTAGCGTTAAACATTCATAAGTAATGCTTGGCTTTCTGAGGTGGAAGTGTATGGTCATGGTTGTCTTGCTAAAAACTATATCAGCTTATTGCATTCAGGATCCATATGTGCCTTTTGTTACTCAGCGTAGGCAACTTTGCAAGCATCCAGTCTGTATTAAATGTTCTTCCTTAGATGTGTTTTTTTCTTTTCTGCAGCCTCTAGCATGCCCAGGGACAATTTAAGGAGTGTAGTAACTGTGTCTGATATCAGGGGGTAGCTATGTTAGTCTGTATCCACAAAAACGACAAGGAGTCCAGTGGCACCTTAAAGACTAACAGATTTATTTGAGCATAAGCTTTCGTGGGTAAAAACCCCACTTCTTCAGATGCATGGAGTCATGCTTATGCCCAAATAAATCTGGTAGTCTTTAAGGTGCCACCGGACTCCTTGTTGTTTTTGTGTGTCAGATGTTGGCTTGCAGATTACCGTTTGCAAACTAAATAAAACATGGTAAGAATTTTCTATAATGGGAATATTCAAATAAAGAAATGTCTAAGAATGAAACAGCAGTAGGACAAAGGACACTATGGAACTTTTAGCACATGATCGGAGGGTATACCCAGCTAGTTATTCTGCAACAGGCTAGAGCATTGTAGAGTTACACCCCAGTTTGCTGCATACTAACTCACCAAATAAACATGCCCTCTGTGTAGCAGGAAACCTGGTTTGTTTTCTGAATATTGGAGTAGATTTGTAAATACTTTATACTCAGATAATCTCACTCTGGGGACAAAGTACTAGATATACCTTTTAAAATCTCTGAGGATACTCAGAAACTGTTAGCAATAATGGTCTCCATAGAATGTCAATCAAAATATGTAGAAAATGTATTTTTGTCTGGGTCAAGAAGAGGGAAACCATATTATATATTACACTTCAGTCCAGAGAGTAAGTGAGTAAGAAGAATAATAAAAAACAGAAGGAACTAATTAATACATATGATGTTGCTTTTTGCTATGGGAGTCACAAATTTTGTGATTCTTCCCCCCCCCCCCCGCCCCACATACAATTTTTTTTTTAAACCATCATGATAGTTGATATTCTGTGGGGCTTATTTTTATTTTTATTTTTTTTTGGCCTGTGGATTAATGATATACTATGCATGTGAATGAGTTTCGCTTAGAATCTTGAGCTGCCCAATAAAAAATTGTCCAGCTTAGGTGGCTAAGCAACCACACTGTGTCAACAAAAAGAACCAGACTAGTGAGATGTTTCATTGCTCCAGGGTTAGAAAGCTTCACTTTCCCTCAAGGTTTTTTTTTTTTTTTTTAAAAAGATACAAAACCCAACCTCAAAACATTTCAGAAATCAAATTCAGAGAGAGATGGGCTTGGGTAGTATAGCTATATAGCTGCCCGCTATTAACACAATATGAGCATGGCTAGTTAATTGTACTTAAGTGTTCACAACACTTGACTTTTTTTTAGTTACTGATTTGCACTTTACTTAGACTTTTTTCACAATTATTCTCCCATGGTTTCTCCCAAAATACTAGAATAAAAATGCCTTATTTAGGGTGGTTGACACAATGCTGGAATATCGACTTCAGTCAGCAATGGCAATAATTCTAGCATTCCTTGGCTTATCTCATCTGAGATAGGTGTAGAACGGACACATGGGAAACATTTTCCTCTGTTTTGTATTGTAGCAAGGAAATTGCAATGGAGAAGCATCCGGTAGGTACATATCCATTTTGTGCTGGAGGATATAACTAGACCTTATGCAGAGAGGCTAAGACTTGTAAATCAGCACTAAGTGTGGCAAACTGGTTAGCAAGTAGACCCAATAGAAAATTCTTCAATGTGTCCAACTTCAGGCTTGGTATGTATAAGTTACTATTTCAGCACAGCCTGTTTGTATTTTTTAGCTGTCTGGATGAATTCTAATTAACAACTAGATTTCATAAAACTATACAAGGTAATAAGTAGCTTCAGTTGCTTCCTTGGATTCTCCTTCACAGGATTGCCATCTTGGATTTTGTGATGAGCTGGCAATGCTGAATAAATTAAATTGGAGAAACATTTACTTGAATTGAAGAGTAAAGATGAGATACTCTAGTTTATGTACATAAAGAGAAGTGAGAATGGAACTGATCTACTTGAACAAGAGTCGCTTGAGTCAATATGAAGAATTTTCATGACAAATGTGCAAATGTACAGATTCAAATGTATATTTGAGAGTCTCGCTATTTAACAGTTTAATAAACAACAAAATCCAAGTCAAAAACTGATTTCAAGATGTATGCTTAGCTGGAAAACAGATCAGAGAGATTATACTAGTGGTGCTGGTCTGGACTGAACTGGACTGCAGTCTGCCTTGGCATGGGCTAGTGAGGAAGCATCATATCAACTGCAGTTCTAGCCCTGGTACGGAGTACAGAAAATTTTTGAATTGCCACTGGTGTGCTGTTCCATCTCATGTTTCCAGTTGTCTTTGCTGGGATGCCACATGGTCCTGGACAAAGAGAAGCTTGCAGTGCTGTTGTGGGAATGAAGATGATGAACCTGGTGGCCAGGATTACTGTGAGATAGGACTGTGTAGAAAGGTGCTGTGTGGAGACGGGACAGGCAGAGGGAACAGGTTTTGTAAGAGCTGCTCTTGAAAAGGACTGAAGCAAGACAGCCTTTTTAAAGACTTCTGCTGAAATCCTGGCCACTTTGTTCTCTAGTCTTTCATCAGCCTGAATGGAATTTCTGTGGAATACTGAGTAGAAGCAAAAGCTCATACCAAGAGGATGGGAGGGGAGAAGATTTAGTGACCAATTGCAGTGACCTGTCTGTGGTGCAGGGTGATATTGGAGGCAGTACCAGGTGGTAATATGGTATTCCTCCCCCTCCCCAGGTTGTTCTGCAGGGAATGTCAAGTTACATACACTGGTTGTATTCTTGGCACTTGATCACACTTCTGCTATATCTTATTAGTAAGGTTATGATTTTGGTGTGGAAACTTTCACATCAGAGGGACGGGAAAAAAATAAGTCACAGGTCACTAAATAATGTAGTTTTTGCTTCATCAACATATACAAAAGTATAGTGTGCCTACTGAAAGGTGCAGCCTGGTCGAGGGGTTGGAGAGTGAGCTCACTGTGCAGCGGTGGCTCCTGTGCCGCGGGGCTGGGGCTGCTCTTGTCCAGGTGTTGCAAACTGGATCATGTGGTCACAGCACCGCTCAGGTTTGGCCCATCCACCTCTCTGTAGGAGATGAAGCCCCTCAAACACCAGGTCCCAATGCCACTCTATAAATTATACTCGGCGCTTCAAAGACCAGTAGTTAGTTGCTATATTTTCATTTTTTTTTTTAAAAAGATCTGTTTTTCAAATCTGGGTGATTAATAATCTAATTAGTAAATAGGTGACTTCCTTTTTCTCACACATTAATAGGATGTACTGTAGGCAAGGAAAATAGAAATCTGCTGTGAATTTTGCACAAAATTTCTCCTAAAAAAACTGAATACCAATGGGGATTTTCATTTTGTATTTTGCTTGGCCCTACTCTTTTATAATTTAATGCCAGTAATTGCTGGATATAAGATGGGTCATTCTGAAATATGTTAATTTAATTATGTGAATAATAAGAAAAAAAATAAACAAAACTAGGTCAAAATAAATGGTTAGATAATCTGTAGATATTTTCTGAAACTGCACAGATATATGATAAAATATATTTCAACACATGACTTTTGAAAGGGGCCTACCTTATAGTTTTTCAGACATGTTTGTGATGAGTGATGGGGGATTTTTGATAGGGATCCATAATCCACATTACTTATGCCTAATTTAAATATTGTTACTGATTAAAGATATTTTTAATGACTACTTTTATATCTATGTGAAAGCACTGAGTAATGCAGATTATTATTGTTGTTAATTAATATTATCTAATAGGAAGTAACATTTAACTTGCTTAGATTGGCATCTAATTTTAGTTCAGCAACTTTGGTAATGATTTTCAATAATAAATTGAATGTTTTGGCTTCACGTGTGGAAGCTAGTAAACCATTATAAGATGGGGAGGATTGCTTCTTTAGGGCTATTGTTTCTATCTGTGTGGTTGCAGAGCAAAAAAAAAAAAAAGTTTGAGTATGAAGACTGCCTTCACAATAATGAGGGAGAAAAATCTTTCTCTTTAATATGAGATCTGAAGTCCAGCAGAACTTGATGGAATTAACCTAAGTTAATGATTTTTTTTGCACTTAGATATCTGTTGTCCTTTTGTCTCAGGAAGCTCAATTAATTCACCAAAGTATTTATTTTTCACCAATTTAAAACTCTTAGAAAATATTTTTATAAGGAAATGCTAGAAGAAAATTATTTCCTTCATACTCACTGCATATGTACCTAGTGGCATAGACAGAAAACTATTCTCATTGAAAACTCTGATTAGACTTTAGTATGTGATATTTACTTTGAATGACTTAGAAAGTGTGTGATACCTTAGCAATTGAAGCAGCACAAACATATTTTTTTTTAATATGCAAGGTTTTGGACTACAAAGGTTTACAAACTTCTTTGCACATGTTGGTTGGTGTCCAAGATAAGAAAATATTCTGTTACTTTTTTCAGTTACTAATTTGACTATTGTGGTTTTAATATGCGGGATTTTCTATGTCTATATGTGCTTATATCACCACAGTATATGGGCTCCTCCAAAGTATTTACAAATTAAAATAATCATTTCTCCTCTTCTTGCCCAGCCTTTTAGAGAAACAGCTTGACTAGTTTATAGGAGTTATTTTATTTTGTTGTTTTGTTAGAATTTTTTTATTTTATTTTTGGTGTGGGTTTTGCTATTGAAAGGTAAAAATCTAATGTGCTGTGTTTTGTATTTTAGAATGAACTAGATTTACCTGTACTGAGGTGCTGGGATTTACAAAGGAGACCAAGGTGCCCAACTCCCTGGGTCACCTTTGACAGTCCCAGCAAGAATGCATATTCTAATCGTGGCTGTAACTATGCATTTTTCTGTTTTAAAAAATTAGATTTATGCTCTGATTAGTGTAGTTCAAAGAAACTACACTTTGTAAATATCGTGCTATTACTAAATATTAAAAGTGAATGTATTGAGGATCCTTGAGGATCTTAAATTTGAAAATTTTAGAATTCTTAGTGGTATCGTATTGTTTTTAGGTTTTCTTTCTTATTATTAACTTAATACAAAATAAAATGTTCATGTGAATATGATGTTGCATTCTACAAGTCCCCCCCCTCATTTGTTTCTGCTGTCTCTGCAAAAGTGTCTAAATCTTGAATCACTTTTGGTATTCTTGCTCTAGATCTTAATTATCAGCCACTGCAGGTCACGCCAGTTTGTTTGATGTTTTTTGTATTGTGGATAAAAATCCACTATGGCTTAGTGTGAAGTCTGCTCTCTCTCATATTTTACTTCTGATGTAGACAAGCACGTGTTTGTTCTGGAGATAGAATGCCATTATATTAATACACTGTACCACCTACCCATTTTATACTCCTGGTTTTTGTCATGCACCAGGTTACTGAAAATAATTTTCTTTTTGATAATGAGATTTGATAATAATTGGCACACGAGTATCTGAAGTTGAACTTTTTATTTGTATTTGAGGGTGAGTATGTTTATATCAATAAATGGTTTAAGCACAGTGTTATTTATTCAGTTGAACAATTGCACCATTAACATGGTAGTTAAAGTAGGAAAGAACAAACATTTAAAAAAAATATTTATGCAGTGGTTCCTGTATTTAAAAAAAAAAAAAAGTCTGCTCTAATACTGTGAATACAAACTGCAGTAGACAAATAGTGATTTGGATTACACATGATAAAACCCAAAATGCTCAAGTTAAACTTAACAGTGTTTCTGTGTTCTAAAATTAGTTTCCAGGAAACAGACAATTCTTGGCATGGAGGATGTCTGGCTCTGGCTGAATTAGGCAGGAGAGGATTGTTACTCCCTTCCCGAATCGCAGATGGTAAGTTTCTTGAACCCCAATAATATATACAGTAATATGATATAACCTGTGGACACTGTGACCGGCTCCCCCCTCGGCTGCAGCCTGGGACTGTGCCCCCTGAACTCTCCCCGGCCTGGGCTGTCTCTCACAAAGACTTGCAGCAACCCCTCCAGGAGCTGTGATCATTCAGCACAACTGCATGTGGATTCCCACACCCAGCTAGATTGCATGAATGCCACTCGTGAATCACACAGAGAAAGGCACCAGCCAAATGCCCCCGGTTCCCAGCACTGTACCCCAGGAATATACTGTCTTGCACTGCTCAAGATGGGCAGTGCAAATTTATTAATTAGTTCACCACTTCAGCAATGGAAAGTGGACATACACCAGCCTTTGCGAAGCTGAGCAGATTGCCCCACATTTCATACAAGCTCACGGATAAAGATAACCAATTAAACAAATTTATTGACTATAAATGGTAGATTTTAAGTGATATTAAGTGATAAGCAAAAAGTCAGAGTGGTTACCAAAAGAAAATATAAGCATGCAGTCTAAACTCTCAATTCTATTAGACTGGGCAACATCTAGATTAAGCAGTTTTTCTCACCGCACTGGATATTGCAGTCCTTAATATACAGGTTTGTTCCTTAAACCTGGGCCAATCTCCTCTGTTGGAGTCTTGTCTTCTTCTCCGTGTCTTAATTCCTTGCAGTGAAGGTGAGGGCAGGAGAAGGGCCTGGTATGTGTCCACTCTGTTTTATATCCTCAGTCCATGTGCTTGGGGAGCACAAGTCCAGACATGTCTGGGGGGCATTGCTGAGTCTCTCCAAGCAAGGTTGAGCAATTCCCCTGGTGTGGCCTCATGCAGGTGAGTCATTGCATTGTAGCTCCCTTGCTGGACAATGGTTGTTCGACACCCCGCCCGGGCGTTGGTTATTTTCTTTGCTGTTGCCTCTGGGGAGCTAATATCTGTCTGATTCTCCAACTTATAGCATGTTTTAGTGACCACCATACAACACAATTCTCGTAATTTCATATGCATTAATGATACACATATATGGATAGAGTAGTGACTTTCAGCAGTTCATAACCTTTCCTCTGATACCTTACAAGGCATGCTTTATATGTAAGATCATGATTATATGAAAATGAGGAATATGGGGGTTACAGTATGCTCCCCCAAGGTGTAGAATGTATCACACTGTCTTTTTGTTATGTGTATTTTAACTACTAAAAAGTGCCACATTTTTCTAATCTACCAAGTGGTGTTGTAAAGAACTTTGGCAGAGTTTATATATTGTAAAATACAAATTGAAACAAACTGCCGCCCCCACCCAACAACTGAACAAACGAAAATGATCACCTAAGTCCCTTAATTTAAGATTATCAGATGTTGTTGAAGTGCTTGTACTGGAAGAAGATAAGGCTGGATAGAAAAGCTTGCCTATTTTCTATGTTAACCAATTTTTGTGCGCCAGACTTTGGTTTTAGGTGCCTAGAGAAGGGCACTGGCTTGAAATAATTGTCTTGCCTCACTACTAAAGTAATTTGCCATACTGTTGAAATGATTGAGACAGAGTGGACAAAGTGTTAATTTTCAAAGCCGTACATAGTGTGTATATATATATAGAGAAAAGCTCCAGGATCACATCAGTGAAAGCTTCATGGCCTCCAGCTTTTGTCCTGTTTTTGAAAATCTATTGATTCTTTATATTCTCTTTATTTCAGTACTGCTCCTCTTCATTCTCTGTCTCCATAAAATGACAAAGGCCAAAACTGTATAGGTCAGGAATACAGGATGTCTTTTATCATTGCTTAAAATGGTTCACTTATCATAATTTGGCAGAGCCTCCTTTTTTTATTTCAGTATAATTTTAGAGGTTTTCCTCCTACACAGAAAATCTTGGTACCATGCAAATATCTTTCTGCTTATACCACTATCTAATTACTTCGGCCCCAGTCCTGCAAATTTATATATAATGGTTAACATTAAGTTGAATAGTGCCATTGAACTAAAAAAGTTAAGCATGTGTGTAAGTCCTTACAGAATTGGAGGCTTAGACCTTTATACCTGGAATCTGATAGCCTGATAATGCAACATTTTTCAGTAATAATATGGAGAATGTCAACTGTAAATTAAGGGGTGTCAGGAAGTTTGGAATCAAATGTGGCTGGTTGGAATCCTGGCTCTGCCAGTAATTTGCTGTATGCCACTGAGGCACATCACTTTACCTCTTAGCCTCAGCTTTCAACATGTATGAAGTGAGGATGACAGTGATACCTCCCCTTCCTCCCTCACGTAGATGTTAACAGTACAAACATCGGTAAATCTTATCTGAATATGCATGGGCTATATATGTACTAATCTGTGGGTTTTTGACCATCAAATTGTTTCATGGACGTTCTGAGGGGTAAAGAAAGATGGAAATAAAAAAATTACGCTTTGCAGCAGCCTGTTTACTTTGATTGCACATCTACATTTTGTGATCTGAGGATGGTAATGACTTTCCTGCAGGATTCCTGCTTATGATATAATTGTCTTTATATCTTTGGCTACGATACTTTCATTTAAACAATTGAACACCTATAACCTCAAAATGAACCTTGATAAAATAATATAGGGGTAATCTTTAACAGGGCCCTGTAACAGGTTCACAACAACACCAACCCCGCTTTTTCCTCTCCTCCTTTTCATTTAGGGCTTTGTAGATCAAAACCCACATTTTCAAACTCCACCCTGAAGGCAGCCAGTGCTGGATATGCAGCACAGAAGTCATGGTTTCTCACAAAAAAATCCTGCTTTATAAGTGGTCTGCTCTGTCTTGCCACTTTGATGTAAGGTGTATCCCCATATAAGAGTGCATTACAGTAATCCAGTCTTGAGGTGACAGAAACATGGTTTATGGTAGCAAAGTCTACATCTGAAAGAAATGGTTACAATCTCTAGGTAGACACAGATTAGTGAAGAAAGTATTCCTACACTGCTGCTATTTGATCATCTAAAAGCAACTAGGACCCCAGTCCTACCGTCTGCAAACATAAGTCACAAATGGAGGGTATGTATTCTCAATTAAAGGAGATGTTATCATTTCCATATCTTCCAGTTGCTTCTCCCAACTAATCAGTGTCACAATCTCAGTTTTTTCTGGATTAAGCTTCAGGCAGCTAGCTCTCCTTGATGCCCCACTTTCCCTCAGACATTGGGCCAGGAACTCAATAGCACTGGATGTTCATCAGCATACTGAAAATATCAGATTCCGTATCTCATCAGTAACCCTTTAAGCAGCTCCCTGTGTGCACACTGCATGGGCAAGGGAGACAAGGTGAACTGCATACAGCTCCCTTAGGAGGAAGAAGCATCTGTCCTTTCCCACCTTCTGTGAATACTCATTGAGTAAAGAATGGAATTCCCCAAGAGTATCATCATCCACTCCTACTGTGATCTGCTTGTGCAACCATACTTTGGAACCAACTCCTGAGTGACTCAGACTAAGTGCATGTGTACACGAGCACTTATTACATGGAATATAAATCTACATTGCTTCAGTGTGCTATGCAATAACTCTCCATATGGACTGTTCTGCTGCCATATAAAAAGTTCTCTACTGTGCATTGACCTGCTGCAGTTTCAAACAGCAGGGTGCAAAGCACATTTCAGAGGTGATTGAAATTTTTCCCTTGAAAAATCACCAAGTGCTTTGCTTATATAAGGCCGAAGCACTTCATTTAGACCTTTTGTTTGGATATACTGTAAATGAAACACTTTGAACTTGTCAAAACAGCTTTGTGGGAAATTTCAAAATTTTGACTTTTTATTCTGATTTAGGATGAAAGAAAACTTCAAAATGTCAGAATTTCCCCTGGACTGGAAATCTTGAATTTCAACCAGCTCTAGTCAAGAGTAACCTCTCTTTTTTTAGGGCCCGAACAAACTGTTTCAAGAAGCAATAGCTGATAGTATGGAGACATAAGTTCTCTAAACCATGTCCTGATGTGACATTCAGCAAGTTTGTACCAGTAATTGAATTGCCTGTTGTTATTGTTTAGTAGGTTGTTGTCTCTTTCTCAGCATTCTGCAGTCACCATCACTTATCTGATACAGAGGTTAGTAGCATGCATAAAATGTTCCTGTTTCTCACCCCCTGTGTTTTATGCTACACCAGGCTGCCTTTAAAGAGGACTCCTTACAGGGACTGAAGATGAGGCACTATATAGGGGGGTGGATATTAAAGATGTAGAATAACTTGAGAAAATAAATTACACCACTGTGAGCTGGAGGGCATTTCATACAAGAGCTTTAATGTTCTACAGAGCGCAGTATCTGTTCTACTTACAAAAAACATGTACCTTATCATTAGAAAAGAACTAATCTTCAGGAAGGCAGGTCAACATTGTATCTATCTATTGTTAACAAAAGTGCTCAGGGTGATTTGGGAAATTGTAGGTTGCTAAATCTTGCTTTAAATAACAGGGAAAAAATTAGAAAAGTCTAGCTAGCTAGTTATAAAGCATCAGTCTGAATATAGTGGGCAAACTAGCATTTAACCTCTAAGTATGAACTATGCCTCTTTTAACTGTGTTAGAACACTATTGAAAATTGAAACAGGTAAAGGAGAACTGGTGGGTGTAGTTTAATATAGAGTTTAAAATGGCCTTTGATGAAGTTCCTCATAGAAGGCCATTGAGCAAAACGAGTAATAGGTGGGTGGAAGATGAAGTCCTGCAAAGGATTTTTTTTAAAAAAAGGCTTGGGATAAGGTATACAGAGTCAGAATAGACTGTTTTCAGTATGGAAGGAGATCCTGAGAAGGGCAGAAGGAATTTTGGAGGCATGGTGGTAGGAGAACATATGGTAAAGAGGCATGAGAACATGTTTTTATTAACTAAGATGATGAAGTTTGCCTATGAAAATATAAGAGAGTCAGTAATGAATGGGATGGAGGAGATCAGCCAGTTGCTCAGGTCTATGCTTTCCAATAGGTGAACATGTGAAGAAAGCTGCAAGCAAGCTTGCACAAGCATGAAAATGGATACAAGGGATCTTCAAAAGTATCTCTGGGTATGTCCACACAGCAGTGTAAGCTGAAGGTTAGTGGGACTTGAGTCAGCTGGCCTATGTCAGGGAACAATGGGCTTGATTGTCTACATTGCATTTTAACCCTAGGTCTAGGGCTCTGGTGTCCACATTGCAGTACACAGACCTGAGTCAAAGTAGTCCTATCCCAGAGTGCCTAGCAGCCATGCCCACACCCCCCATGGTGTCGACATTCTAGTCCTACGAATGTGTTGCACTGCGGGAAAACACTACTGCTGTTGATGGGACTCAGGTGCCCATAAGGAGCACATGAGTACATAAACTGCATAATTATCTTCTTTGGTGGCTGTCGCAGTAGAATGACTGCAGTTTGAGAACTCTTTAAACTGAACTCCCACGTAATCTGAGAATTGGCTCTCCACCTTTAGGTTGAGTAACGTTGGCAGTGCTGCTCCTCTTCTGCTGGGAACTCTGGGATACATCTGGAGAACTTCCAGGACCTGAGTCTAGCTAGGGCCACATGCACACAGGAAAGTAATCGGGCTCAGGACCCTAGGTCCCAGCTTAACATGGGCTTGGATCCTACAGCTATGCATGGCCCCAGGACTCTAGGTCCAATCTCTAGATTAGCACAATTGGTGTGTGGATGCAAGGGTGGTTAGGCTTTAGTCTGGGCTCAAACCCGGGCTTGCATTGCTGTGTAGACATACCCAATGTATAGCTAATCTATGGAACTCACTGCCTTGGTATATTATTGATGCAGTTGGCTTAGTCCTGCTCAAAAAAAATAAAAATAAAAAAATTGGACTCTAGTAACAACTATATGTACAGTACTAAGGATAAAGTAACACTTGTCATTTATCTTCATACTTCAAGGCATTAAACTGAATACCAGCTAGGGTCAGGGAGAAATTCTTCCTACTCTCTCTGTCGCTTGTTATTATACAGTTGGTTGCTAATTTATATAATGTACCTAAGTTATTAGCATTGGTTGTTAGAATTATCAAACATCTAATTTGTATAGTCTGCAGTTAATATTATATCTAGCAGAATCTTGCCTAGCCAAATCCATCTTATCCCAAGATGCCATATTATTTGGAAATTAGATTATGCCCCCAAAGTGCATCAGTTGCATTGAAAAGCATCTGTTCTTTTTAAAATTCATTTTATGGCCATTGTTGTCTTTTGTATAAATGGGGCTCTCCTGTATCTGAGTAATTAGTTGATGTGAAAGGTGTGTATATATGGTTTAAATTGGTTTATGATCTTCCTTTGTTTTACTCAAACTGATTGGGCAGTTTCAATTTTTTAATACCAGTTATATTAGCAGCTGCTGTACAAGTCTAAACATGATTACTTATGAATCATAAGTAGTACAGTTTTTTGTTAAACCTTTGGCAAAGCTTGTCTGGATAACATCTTTGTGGGATTTTCGGGAGTGCCTGTAGTTTCCCAAATGGCTGGGATGTACAGTATGCAGATTCATTCACCTGTAGCTTTCCAGTTAAGGAAACTCATCTTAATATCATAAGATAGGTGGCTGATATGCTAGGCCATGATTTACTTCAATTGCTAGCTCTAAAGCAAATATTGGTGTAACATGCTATTGATTATTTTTTGTGCAAAACACACTTTACCAACAATAATAACATAGACAATTTATTTGTTCCTTAATCATTAAAATATATGGAATTAATAATTAAAGTACAGTTCTTAGCTTTATTTGAAAAATGAGAAGTTCTTATACACAATTATAGAATTAGAAAATAGTTTGTCTGCAAAAGCACATTAAGTTCCAGAATTAGTGATACATATTTACTGAAATTGAAACCTTCACCAGCAGTGCTTTCCTCAAGTGAAATAAATTATTGGCATAGCTATCCTTTTAGGCTGGGATTTCCAAAGGAGCCTAGGAGTGTTAGGTGCCCAAATACTGTTGAACTCCAATGGAATTTGGACACCTAACTCTTTGGAAAATCCCAGCCTTAGGACTTGTCTGCACACGGAGTTGTACTGGTTTAATTCAAGCTATAAATTTAAACTGATTCAGTTAAACTGGTGCAAACCCTGTGTGAGCATGAGCACTTTTATTTCAACTTGAGAAGCTTATTTTGGTTTAAATTTAAACCTGTTCTTAGCTGACTAAGTTGGTTCCTGGGCCTTTGCTATGTCCGTGTTCTTCTGCAGGACTAATTTTATGAAGAACAGATTTAATTTAAAGCAAAGTAAGCCTCTCAAGCTGGAATAAAAGTGCTTATGCAGGGATTTGCACTATTTTAACTGAATTGGTTTAATTAAACTGGTGCAAGCTTGTGCATACCCAAGATCTAAAATTTAGCAGTGCTTCTTCAGTACAACCATTGCGGTGTATTCACATTCAAAACACAGTTTTTAAACTAAGGTCTAAATAACAAATTTAAATTTAAGCTGAATTTAAACTACTGCAGAATTAAAGAAAAATTATTTGCTAGGGAAAAAAATTAGATTCATTAAACAAAATTAAGTTAAATATGATATGAGAGCGCATGATGAACAGTATATTGTTTCTAAAGTTTATAAGTCTTGTAATAAAAGCAGATGTAAAAGGTATTTTACCATATTGCAATTCCCAAAAACATTAAACATCCATCTCATGTACTTCGATTGGCTTAAGTTATGAATGCAAAAGGTTACTCATGAAAATCTGAGTTTACACATAGGAAATTTCAATTACTTAAAAATATTAGTACAAAATTATAAACACATTCTATTTACATGGTAGTTTGTACATAGCTTCTTATGGCCCAAACAAAAAAGTCAGCCGAAAAAATAAGTCAGTACAGAGAAACTGTGTAATCTAGCAGCTAAGTTTAACAGTTGCTCCATGATGTAAAAGGATATACATTAGCAAGTGAAATAATATTATGATACTCGTGTTCTCTTTCTTAGAGTAAACACTCTGCTGCAGTCATTGGGTCTTACTCTTTTAGACCCTTGCTGTGATTTTGCTGAATCTTTTTGATTTGTCCTTTTTTGTCCTTTTGCTTTGTGATTGCGGTGATTATCCTGAGTATCTGAAGAACTGAGGATGGGCTCTGTACATGGAATACTACAGTCTTGAGAACTTTGCTCTTCCTTGTCCATTCTTACTTTACTAGGACTATATGCAGCTAGCTGACAAAGAGCAACCGCTGCTGTTTGTTTTTGTTCATCAGAATTGTCAATTACTCTTAAATCTTGGACTTCAGTACTCTGTGCTGTGAAAGAAGGCTTGTCACAGGCACTGTTAGGATTCATTGTGTTGTATACATCTTCAGAATTTTCATTTTCATTGTTTGGAGTGGTTGCAGTCCCAGCATCATATGATGAACGCTGAAATGAAGTTTTCAGGCTGATGATGTTATAGGAATCTTTCACTGAGAGATTCAGAGGCATGTCTTGCAATTCAGTTAAAGTCTGAATTTCCATTTTGGAAGCATTTTTGTACAGGTGTTCATGAACAACTCCTGTGTGTGTGTCAGGCTTCTTTGAAAGATTAAGTGGAGTTATCCCTGTGTCGTCCTCTGTGTTGGATAGAGAGGCCTCATTCTTTGCTTGACTTTCAGTCTGAATATGTGTATCTTCCCCAGTGATGTGAACACTGAAAGAAATGGAAACAAAAAACATAATTCATTAAGTTTTTTTATTTTCTAATGGGGAGGGGGAAGGAGAATTGTTTGACCAGAACTCTAACTACATTGGGCAGCCTTTAAACGTGAAAATCACTGTGGCTAATATCAGATTTTGTAGTGTTCGGGATATTTCTTTAGAGTAGGTAGAGGGAAATGTGGATACTAATGGAACAATTGAGTTAAGTTATATATTTATGGAAAGCTGGCAAGCTCTATTAAGTGACCACTGTACTTACAGGTTTTATGGGAACTGGTATTATACTTTGCATAGATATACATATAGTTTTTAAAAATTTTTTTAAACATCTCAACATTGTTGATAGTATTTCATATACTAGACATTTAAAATATGAATAGAGTTGTCTTTGTTTCCCCTAATAAATCTTGAAAAAGCAATTTGTCGAGGGTTTGTTTTTTTATTACCTGGTAGATGAATCTCTATATTGTTGTTTCTGCACATTCTGAAGTAGAGTTGATTGATCTGTGCTTTTCCTTGCAAGTCTGAAGGCTGAGAAATTTTCTTCCTGTTGGTCATACTTCCCAGTTACAGTGGAAGGTGATTTGCTAGAGAGGTCAAACAGGCCTTCACAGACATGGCTTGTCTGAGTGAAGTTAGTTGGGCTGGGTCTACCAGGTGAGCCTGTTGCTGCACTCCCTGCACGGGGGCTCATTTTGGCATTCTCTCTTTCATTTGTGTCTTCTTTTGAATGGTTTTTGGCATGCAGCAGTGGAATTTCTTTTTCATAATCAGTCTGCTTTTTATGGGCGCTTAATGAGTATTGTTGAGATGGACTTGAAGAAGTTGGATACAATAAGGTAGTTTCCTCCATTAGATGAGAACTTGGATCTCTGCTAATACCAGCTACATGTGGAAATCTATAAAATGGAGGATCTGTTGGTCTGCAAAATCCATATGGCACTGGGGGACTGGAATGATATTGTGGAAGTAATCGGTAGTGCTCATATGATGATGGATTTATTGGCTTTGGGAGTGGCCCAGGGTGGGGAAGAAAATGTCTTTGATCTTGGGTCCCATAGACAGACAGCACAGAGTTTTCACACTCTGGTGAGTTACTTGGAAGCAAGTAAGGTGCATAGATTGCCAGTCCATGCTCATAAAAAGGGGGTGAATACTCTGGAATCATTGGATGCATGTAAGGTGGAATGGGACCAAAACCTTTTGTGGGAGGAATTTTATGTGGAAACTCTGGTGGGATAAAAGTAGAACCTGTTTTCCATGGATGGTTTGGAGTATGAAATGCAGACTTTGCATGAAAAGGCAAGCTTTTGTTCGAATTAGACAGGGATATCATTTCAACAACCTCATTAGTTTCTGGGCCTTTACTATGTCTGTGTTCTCCTACAGGAACAAAAGCTGAGGGCCTTACAATGCCATCCAAACCAGGCTGCATGTTGATTACACTTTCTGCTGTAGTACTGGCAGGAGTTAATTCCTTCTGTATTACAGACTTTTGTTCTTGAGCTGATTTATTTGTTGTCTGATTTTGTAATTCTACATTTTCCTTGGCATCATCTTTTGCAAAAGCATATTGAGACTTAGAATCAAGATTTGATAGACCGTTTGTGATAGATTTAGAAGAAGTTGGTTTAGCTGTAGGTTCTATCTGATTGAGCTGTTTGGGCTCCAAGGAACTGGACTTTGGGCACTTGATAACTCGATCCTGCTCTGATACTAAAGTAATTGAGTTTTTGCAGAGACCATACTTCATATGGTTAAAAAGGTGGGATTTCTCATTGCAGGTAAAGGGGCACTGAAAACACTTATATTTAAATGGTTTTCCTGGAGGCCTTGGGATATAATGAGGTTTCTTTGGTTTACGCTCTTTGAGGAGACTCATTTTTCTGCTTTAAAGCTTATATTTAATGTTCCTTTATAAAATAATTTTTTTGCAGATCTCTTCAGTTTCAAACTGTTGATGTTTTCAGTTTTTCAGGTTTCAAGAATCTGTTCTCCACATTAGAAAGGAAAATTTGATTTGAAGCCAGCTCTTCTGTTGCAAGATGTTAGGGAAAAAGCAACTCTCCAGTAATTTATAGTACAGGAACTGTAACAGAAAAATTTAAGTCAAATATGCTGGCACACAATAATTAAATAAAAAAAGAATGCATTCTTTTGACCACATCTGTCTGAAGTTTTTTTCCTTGTTGAAATGTGTCAAGCACATGTATTACCCATATGTAATATCAGGTGGGCTCATAGAAAGCTGAAGTGAACGTTTTCAGACTTGGATGCCCAAAGTTAGGCATCCAGGTGCATATTTAGGCACCTAAAGAAGTGACTTTTTTTGCGAGAGAGAGACACTCCGAAAAAAGCTCTTCTGAAAGCTGAGGGAACATTCATTCAGAAGGTAAATAGGACAAAAAAAAGAGTATAGATAGGTGGAGCTGTAGGGAGGGATGAAAGAAGAGGGGGAAGAAGGCAAGGGGTAGATTCTGGCAGCAGCAGGTGGTATGGCGCAAGCCTGCCAGGCCAGCTGAAATCCCTCCTCCTCTTTTTCCTGGCTGAGATGTTAGGGTGGAGAGTGGGATTGGCTCCACTCTTGAGAGCTGACCCAGTCTTTCCAGAGACCAAACAGCACTCCCTCCTGCCTGGCATAGCATCTTTTGGCAGTCTAAGAAATGTTTGAATGGATATGTTAGGACTGGCTAGTGCAGGGCTGGGCAAACTTTTTGGCCTGAGGGCCACATATGGGTATGGAAATTGTATGGTGGGCCATGAATGATCATGAAATTGGGGGCTGGGGTGCAGGATGGGGTGAGGGCTCCGGCTGGGGGTGCAGGCTCTGGGGTGGGGGGGGCTGGGATGAGGAGTTGGGGGTGCAGGAGGGTGCTCCAGGCTGGAACCAAGGGGTCTGGAGGGCAGGAGGGGGACCAGGGCTGGGGCATGGAAGAGGGGCAGGGGCGCAAGCTCCAGGCGGTGCTTACCTCAAGCAGCTCCCAGAAGTAGCTGCATGTCCGCCCTCTGGCTCCTATGCGGAGGTGTGGCCGGGCGGCTCTGTGCCCTGTCTAATCTGCTGGCATTGTCCTTGCAGCTCCCATTGGCCTTGGTTTCCGGCCAATGGGAGCTGCAGGGGCAGTATGCGGAGCCCCTTAGCTGCCCCTATGTGTAGAAGCCACAGCGTGGGGGTCATGCTGCTGCTTCCAGGAGCCATGCAGAGCCATAGCACACGTGGAGTGGGGCAAGCCCCGGACCCCACTCCTTGGCGAAAGCTTAGGGCTGGATTAAAATGTCTGAAGGCCCAGATGCAGCCCCTGGGCCGTAGTTTGCCCACCCCTGGGCTAGTGTCTCGGGGATAAAAGCAACTCCCATTTTGGGGTCCTACTTAAAAGCAACTCCCATTTTGGGGTCCTACTTAAAAGCAACTCCCATTTTGGGGTCCTACTTAATTCAATTAAAAGACATGGGCATTAGAATAGGCATTAGAATCTCAAGCTAATAGATTCTAATGTCTTTTCTAATGCCTATGTCTTTTAATTGAATTAAGTAAGACCCAAAATGGGAGTTGGTTTTATCCCCAAGACACTAGCCCAGGGATGGGCAAACTATGCCCCAGGGGCTGCATCTGGCCCTTCAGACATTTTAATCCAGCCCTCAAGCTTTCGCTGGGGAGTGGGATCTGGGGCTTGCCCCGCTCCAGTCAGGGAGCGGGGTTGGGGGCTTGCCCCACTGCACGCGTGCTATGCACAGCTCCTGGAAGCAGCAGCATGTCCCCCATGCTGGCTCCTACCTCCAAGGTTCCCTACACAGATGAAGAATGTTAAATGTTAGTCATCTGTGTAGTGGACCTTGGAGGTAAGGGGGTGGATTGAGTGAGTGTGAGAGAGTGTGTGTGTGTGTGTGTAGAATATGTAATATTCAGGTAGAAACGTGTCAGACAGCCATTGATTTATAGGGGTATGATCCACTTGCTTTCTTTCAGAAAACTAAAGAAGTGGATACTTTATATAGCCTGATGATTTTCGGGTAGATAAGTCAGGAGGGCTTGTATCAGCTTGTTCCAGTATGTTCACTGATTCTGAAGGCGTGAGAACCTCTCAGAGTCAAGTTCTCATGATTTTTTAGGATGTGTTATGGCAGAGATCTAAAAACTGATGATTTCATCATGAACTATAAGCATCATTATCAAAATGATGACTGTTGCAAAACCACGTACTGTATCTATTGTGTTACCCGAAACTTCAGGAATACTAATTGTGAGTGACTAGTGTAGTTTGATATTTTTCTAAAAGCTTTACTTACATAAAAGTTTGAATTAGAAGTATTAAAATATTAAATTTAGGAAAATAACTACTGGTAACTACATGCTGTTGAGATTTTATTTAATGTATCAAGATGTCTTGCATTTCTCAAATCAGTCACTTTATTAATAGAAAATTATGTGCAAGACATTAATATTGAAACCTGGAGGCAAAGCTAGAAAATTGCTGCTTATTTGAACAGGTATAGTAATTTGAGAAAAATGTTCTTGTATTCAATATATTTTGTGTTTCTGCTATCATAGACATTTAAGTATTTACTGTTTTTAGTAGAATTGTAAACTTAAAGGCAGCTTGAATAAATTCTGCAGCACTTTATGGGAAAAAAATAGCTACGTTTAGATTTGCCTATAAGAATGGTTTTGATTCTTACAAACATTTCATTAAGTATGTATTTTAAATATATAGATTTACAACAAGTTAAATAACTAGAAACAAATAACTGCATGGTAATATTTAATGTATTTCTCTACATCAGGAAAAAAATTTAAAGCTCTTTGTTTTTTTTGTCAGACCTAGATCCTAGTTATCTCAGCATGATGTTAGTAAAATACATGCCAGCATGTTAAAATTTTGTCAGTATCAGTCACTTGTTAGAATTATGATTCAGTACACAGAAAATAAATTGCCAGACAAATGAAATTTAGCTAGAATCTCTCTGAAATATGTAAGCATTGCTCTTGCTAAAATAAGAAATGGAAAAAAAAGTTGGGTGATTTGCCATTGTTTTGACTGAAATAAAGTTTGCTGCATTTTTGACTAATGTATAACTAAAGTGGAGAGCTTATAATAACTTGGTCAACTCAGTTTGGACATGTTAGTCTTTGTGCTTTCTTGAAAGTACCAGAAATAATTATGCTTGAAGATAGTGTTGTCAAAACAAACTACTCTGGGCATGCATACTTGAGCAGTTTACATCAACAGTTTGAGTTTGTATTTGAATTTCAGATGACAATATTTATTATAAAGAGAATGTTAATTAGTTTTTCGTGTTTAATAATTAGTTTCTCCTTGATTAATAATGTAAATTCTCATACTTTCCTCCTTGTGTATGGTGTTTTTTCCTGTTGTTGAACAGGAATAATTTGAATAATATTTTAACTATCCTTTCTTAACCATGTAAATGGATTGCTGCACCTTGCCAACTCCTACAATATGAATTTTTAGTTTTGAAATGTCTTTGCAATGTGTGTATAAAAGGGCGAGAACTATAAAAGCTTTACATGTGTATATATATATTTTTAAAGTTTATTTTACCCTAGCGTGATTCTTACCTACCCAGCATGATGCCAGTAGTGCTTATAGAGGAAGTTGCCCTGACACCTCAGACAACGAATAAGTACACGGAGGGTTATTTTGAGGTTTTCACCTCTCTTAATTTTAGGCCAGTGTCTGCCTGTTGTATCTATCCTCTCCTCCTTATTTTCAATGCTTCCCTGAGGAACACTAGCTAAAACTCTTCTGGTTGAAAATTCCAAGAATAAAATACTTCTGGTTCCAACAAAGACTGAGAAATCCAGTTCCATTCTCTAAGTAAAACCCAACAATATTTGCAGGGGAATATATTTCATAATTTAAAATAATTATTCACAAAATAATACAGCTAGGAAAAATATTAGATCGTCCAAAATAGCTGTTCATGTTTAAAGTTGCTGTATGCACAGTACATAAAAAAAAAAAAAGACCTCATAGATGTACTATATGTAATTTGTGTGCTGAGGAAATTAAAAGTTAAACTGTTAATATTAGAATAGCATTGTCAATGTTGTCATGAGGAAAAAAATTAGTTTTTTCTTAGAATCTGAATAACACAAATATAATATCTAAAATTTATCATGATCTTCAGTAACAGTCATAATTTTAAAGTAACACTTTATTTCATTATTATTGTGGCTATCTGATTTTTAAAATTCATATTGGATAATTATGTAATTATTATAACAAAGTTCCTATCCCTAGTTTCCAACCTTGCTGGTATTTTTAATGGAAAATACATTCGGTTACTATTTGGTGAAACTATAAGAGAAGGGTTCATTGGCCTTTTATGAATTGCTTGTCTATGGTAGGTCTTTTAACGTAGACTGGGGTAGTCAATTATTTTTTGTCATGGTCCAAATTTCTTGGTCAGGGTCCAGACTCCAGAGAAACATTTTTCATACCGCAATAACTAAGTAAATAAAAAGGTTTCGAGGTCTGTTCAAAAGTGTCTGGCGGTTCCGATTTGGCCCATGGTCTGCCTCTAGAATATCCCTGTACTAGACTGTCCTTTTGCATAACAGCCCCTCACTCCTACTCCTCAGCCTAGATGTGTGTCATTTTGGTTGGCCACAAGTTTTTTGTCCTGGTTTTTAAAGAGACAAAACTGTTACCAGCCTCTTATTTTCATACTATCCTAGCAAATCCTACAAGAAAGAATATTGTGATTTTGTCACTATACATATAAATAGTTGGTATGGAGATTCTAAGTGGTAAAAGTTATTTAAAAAAGTCTAATCTACCAAAGGGGTAGTTCCAGAATTCCTTTATTGCAAACAGTGGTGGTAATTATAATCTTTCTTTGTAGGACATTGCTATGACAGGTTGCGTTACAGTTTGTCATACACATTAATATATGTGCTCAATTGTTGTTGCAGTATTCCTTTTGCTGATGTTACTGACCAGGAGTACTCATTGGGGTGGAACATTTTGAAGGGCATGCTATAATTAAAATATTGTGATGTGGCATTATTGCATAACTCAAGGACATGCCATTGTCACCTAACTTGTGTGTTGCAAGAACAAGATTTGTGAGTTTTATTCCAGTTGAGATTTTCCAGTGATTAACTGCCACTCCCTCCTACACTTTCAGTTCTTTTTCAACAGGAAAATAAATGTAAGCACAACTATTAGTTGATGGGGAGGAAACATAGGGAAGAGGGGTCGTTTTGTGGGTAAATAGGATAAGACATAGGAGGTTGGGGAGAGAAGAGTTTAAGGCTGCATGAATAGCTCAGCTAGGAAGCACAAGATAGTACCCCAAATCTGTGGTGTAAATACAAGGTTAATAGCGTCAAACCTCAGTTAATCAAACACAAAGTAAATTGAGTGCAGTCATTTTTTTAAATCAGTGATGCACATTTAAATAATTTAAAACTGAAGTTCTTACATTGTATGTGCTTAATCATGATTCATTTTAATTAACCAAAGAGACAGATGATTGTGACTAATAAAACAGCTGTATTTTCTCATACTGTGTAGAATATACCTCCTAGAAGCTTAAAAAAAGTTGAAACAAGTGCTCAAGATCTTATTTTGCACAAATTTATAGATTGGTCAAAATATTAATATTTTATAGTTAGAGAATAATCAAAAGAATATCTGGTACCTAAAATATTTTTGTTGTCATAATTATACCACAGTTTAAATTGTTGTTAACGTGCTCGGTAAACAGGTGCTTAAAATATTTTTTTTTGAAAAATGTTGTAATTAATGTAAAAAGTCAATGGGAGCTAAAGTGAAAAAAAAATCCTTTCTCACAAAATAAAAGAACTATTTCACTTAAGTCATGTTAAAGTTTTATCAGAAGCTTCTATGCAATAAGTGCACCTGCTAGAAGAGGAGTTATTTTGCTTACAGAGGCAGTGAAATATAAATGCTAAAAGAATAAGGGAATACATTTTGATCCTTTCGTATTGGGTGTCATTCTGATTACCATTACTCTTTAATTGATTTTACGTTTAAAAAAGTACTCACCAGATACGTAGATGGCTGAAGTGTTCAAGGTGATCACTGTTGCTAAGCTGTAGCTGTCAGTGCGGAGAGAGAAGTACCTGTTCTGTGCTTGATGGCTAAGTGAAACTGAAGGAGGCTGTTTCAGTGGGAGGGATTTAAAAAGTGTAGGAGTTGAGCCCTCAGGGTGTAGAGATGCACCTGATATTACTCCAGCCTGAAGCTACGATTCATGTATTTGTATCCACTGCTTTCGTTCAGCATTAGCTCAGCGTCTGAGCTATCAAACAAAACTCTTGTCACTTTTGTGCCCTCCAACAAGCACATTTCTCTGTTCCCACAGTCATGTTTGTGCCACTGCATAATGATCTACTGTAAGTGAGGTGAAACATGGTGTAGATATGTGCTTAGCTTATGATCTTTTAAATCCGTTTAGGTGGGACACAGATCATAATGATTAAGTGTTGGTAAACTGTAGAAAAAATTGCATGTAAAACACAGCAAGCTGCAACAAACAATATTTGGTTTCAGTTCTATAGAAACCATAGTTTTGTATGAATGCCTTTGTATGTTTGGCTTTTTAACACATTTGCTTATTATCTTTTTTTCTTTCCTTTTATTGAAATTGGTTTGTCCTTCATGAGTCTCTTCTCTGGTGAAGGCGGGACTCAGCTAACCCCAAGCTTGCTTGCCACAGGAACCTGCCAAAGCTTGCTTATAATTGACAGCCAAATGCACAGATACTGTAAATGGAAAGGAGACTCCTCAGTAGGAAATTGATTATCACATCCACGCATTCACTCCTTTTGCAGTTTAACTTTATGGCTGGTGAGCAAACCAAATTATAACCCTTGGCTAGCATTGACACTTGCTTTTAGTTAGATTTATAAATATGACAAATTTATTACTGCGTTCACCAGAACTAAATTAGATATCTAAAAGTTATCTTTGCAAAGCTATTAAATGAGAGAACATAGCTCATGTATTCTATCCCTTTAAAAACCTTTATGGTGCTTCATACTTTCTCTGAAATAAATTCCTTAGTTTTTGAAAGTCAAAACTGGATGTAGGCAGAGTCAAAGTTCATGTAAAAGAGGGCTATGAAACTGCTCTCCACATTTAGTTTAACAAATTCCTTCATTTATTTCCCCTGTGAATTCATAGTGAATTCAGGCAGTCAGCTTCAGACTGGGCACAAATTATTTTGTCTGATTTTTTTTTTTTTTTTTCTCCCCAGCGTGAGAATCAGTTGTGGAATTTCGAAAGAGTTTCTGCTGATGTGAAAGGGAAGGGTGGGTTTTTCTCGCTGGGTGTGTTACTTCAAGAAAGGAAAAACCAGAGGGAATGTTTCTGAATGAACATGAGTTTGGTAATTTGCTATTGAGAGAGCTTTTTTGACACGAGTGTTGTGTCAGACCTCTACAACAGGAATATGGAGACCAATAGAGAATTAGTTATGTAAATGCTGTTTCCTAATGTGTAGACCATGTTCACTGCTGGTATAAACAGGCATGATTCTGGGAGTTCTCTGTGTACACCAACAGTGATTTTTGCCTTCCATAGTTGTTTAAGATCTGTGTGCTGAATCCTGTTATCCGTCTGCACTAATGTCTCCTGTGGACTAAAATTGGAATTCTGCATGTGCAACTTAATTTCATATTAGGCAGTAAGGTGTTTTGGTTCAGGTATGGTCTGTCTTTCTGTTTGCACAGCATTTCACATGATAGGGTGCTGAGTCTCACTGAGGCAGTCGGGTGCTACTGCAAAATAGATAAATAATAAATTTTAAGGCCCAGCAGACAATGTTACGTTTGTATTACAAACATCATACAAAATACAAAACTTATACTTGTCTAAAAAGGTATGATTCCCTTGTGCAATTATTGCTAAGAAAAGAAATGTTTTGGCTTGACATGGGATGTAGGACCTTGTGCACAAGGTAAAGGTAATTTAAAAAAAAAAAAAAATTTAAAGCAGAAGCTTTCCAACCTTTTTTTTATAGTGGAACCCAAAGTTTAATAGATGGATTGACTTGTGGACATCCCCGGTTCTATTCACAGTTGCGCAGATCACGTCCCTTCCTTTTTTCAATTGCACAGCATCTCTGTGGCAGTTATAGTGGAGGAATAACATTAGGAAGTGTATTTTTAGGTTCTTTTAATGCAATTTAGCAGTTTGAAAAGGAGTACCAGCATTGTGTTACCATCAAGCTCTGCCTGCACCATTTGTCTGTAAGGACTGTTACATCCCTTCTCTTCCCCCTTAGTTCTGAAGGAGAGGTCTTAGTCTATTTGTACTCTTAAGAAAAATTTTTCCCCAGGGGAGTTTGCCATGTTTGCTTATGTTTAGTACTTCTCTGAAAACACTGTTCCTGAAAAGAGAGGTCCTTTGTTTCCTCAAATATCTGGGAGGTTTTCCTTTAGTATTCCTTTTCCCACTGTAGGAAGCCTTTCTCTTGTGCTTGTGAGACTGAAATGGAACATGAACGATATACTTAACTGTCTCCTTGTGTCTTCTCTAAAACTTGCAGCATGTATTTGTTTTTCCATTCCTTTTCCATGGAGTGAGAGGATACATTTTTTGTCTTTCTTTCATTCCCTTAAGAGTGATGGATTTGTTTGACTCTTGGGAAACTGAGGTATGTTTTCCTGGATAGATTCTGAGAAAATATTTTTAAGTACCTGAGAGAACTTTTCAGCTTCTGAAAGTTAAAGGAAAGTTAAAGGACAGAGAGGCAGTTAAGTTTTAGAAACTGTTGATTTGTTTTGTTTTTCTGGTCCTGCTCTCGCAAGTGTGAGGGAGGCAGTGAAGTGCTGTCCTGCTCCTGCCTTGATCCAGATATATCATGGAGCTATTAAACACTTAGCCACTCCTAGAAATGGCTGTTGTTTGGCAGGCCAGCCCAACTCAGCTGTGGCTGAAGTACAGCTGCAGCAGGGAACAGCTAAAGAAATTGGAGGTACTATGTATACGTTAAAAGGGTATAAAAGACATGAAATCCAAAGCCTTAGGAAAATTCCAAGTGGTAGAACCTAAGTGATAGGATAGCTCCTATATAATCTCTGCTAGGAATAATAAATTCTGGTAACACAAAGACCTAGTAAAAGCTGATAACCAATATTTATTTTATTGTTTTTTGTTAATTCGTTGCACTTGCAGCTTCTATCATTATTAGGTAAACCTAACCATTCACCTGATGGGTGACACTGTTTAAACGAGGATGAGCACAACAGTCATATTAGATGGTATAAACTCCAGGATTGATGTAACACACTGGTGTTTATTACTGAGCTGTCCTTTTGTCATTGTTTTAAATGGCCTTTTATTTCTGCAGAGGTCTGTATCTATAGTTTAAGTCCTGCCCGCTCTGTAGGCTAGGAAATGATTCTTATGAATCTTAAATGGAATTTAGACCAGCCTTCCTGACAATCAAATAAGTGTTACCCAGTGGCCATAGTTGGTTTCTGTTGACAATTGTACGGTAGCAAATAGCCTTTCTTTAAGATGCTTAAATACTAAAGTATTGGTGCTCTCTATATAGTAAGGAAGGTAGCTGAAGATCTATGTTGTTTAATTTATCCCTTTATTTCGGAGACTCAAAAGTGTAGTTGACTTGGTCAGAGAAAAGCTGTAGGGAATTTTTGTAACAGCTTATGATTCCCCCCCCCCCCCTTAGGTGAGGAATCTTTGGTCTGTCTTTTCTGTAAAGAGCTATTTTTAATACAGCAAATTGTTCACCTACATTTAATTTCCCTCACAAATTTTCTTATTTTATAATGCCACCATCAAGTTATTTTATAACTCCACAGACCTTCAAGGTCTGTGTAACAATAGCCACTACCCCACTGATAGTTATTTTTTTCCACAGTCATTCTACCTTTGCCATTGTTGGGGCTCCTATGAAAGCAGGAATCTGAGTTCCCACCTCAGATGAAGCAGAGTCAAAAAGGGTATAAATAGCTTAGGCATCTTGTCCAGGGTAAAGGGAGTTGTGAATCCCCTCGCCAAACAGAGCTGCAAAAGAGATGGCAATCTCCAGTATTACATTTCTACATCCTACTAAAGTTGTCTTAGTAGTATAAATATATTGAGCAGCTACTACAGATAATGCAGAGAATCAGAAAAGATAACCTTAAGGTAACTCATCTGGTTGGATACTACGATGCTTTCATTTAAGAATGGAAATATTACCTAAAAACATAATCACATGTCCAGGAAGTCCCCTCGCTTTCTACTGCAGAACCTGTAGATGTAGTTAAGTGTTGACAGATCCAGTAAGAATTAGCATGTCTTTGATTACATTACCCTAGCCAATTCCAAAATAGCACAATCTTCTTTGAATCTATTTGGTATGACTCCAGTGTTATGGCTTCTGCTGTGTCTCAAAACATGCATGGATTTTACACAATATCCTCTTTAAGTATCCTCTTCCAGTTCTATATGGATAGTTATTAGTTTTAATGATTCTCCAGTAACACCTTTTGAAACATATCTTTATTCTTCCTAAAGACTTTGAGTTCCTGACTTTGGAGATATGTCTGGGCATGTTAGCTTGGCAATCTTTTGTAAGCCATTTGTCCAAGCTCACCAGTTCAACTTATCCGTACAGAAAATACATAAAAATTCAGAAGTTTAATACCAGATTACAAATGATATTTTCAGGTGTTTGTTGTGGCCTATATTGTAACTGCCTTTTTGGCATTGGAAACTAAGATGATTCTTGTGCTGGCTCCTAACATCTCCCTGGGGTAGTGAACCAACACAGGGGAAGCAGGTTACTTTGGAAGTAGATGCTCGGGGCCGTGTTATAGACTGTTTATAATAAGGGGTTTTAGTAGTCATTGTTGTCTTTGCGTACCACTCCAGCAGAGAACCAAAATATGCCTTGCTTCTATTTGTGGTTGGCACTTGTGTTTTTTATTTTGCTCCAATCTCCATGTTTGCTTAGGATTTCTGGCACAAATCCATTTGCTGATATACTATCTAGTGTTTCATTTAGAATTAATTTGTACGTACCTTAATTGTTTCATGTTCAGTCTAAACTTGAGGGGCTAGTTTTATTAGTTATGTGATATATTCCAAGTACGATTCGGGGTATAGCTTACTTTGGTTTTTTTTCCCTCCTAGAAATTTGACTCCTGCTTCCTTGAAAGATGTCAATAGGTTAAAAATTTAGATAGAATTTTTAAAGACTTTCCACTGGACAGAGGAAATATCCCTTTATGGTGTGTTTTCTTGTCTGCCTCAGAAATCTGTAATAATAAAGCGCATAAATCAGCAGCTTAAACATATTTAGTTGAATAAGATATTTGTCCTACTTCTGAAAAAGATTTTAAGAGTGAAATTCTATTTAAGAGTACTGTTTCTTACTAATTGATTATATCATGTGATCTATTCTAAATATTTAGGTGTAGGTAAATGTTGCATGTTAGCAATTAGCCACATGACTTCCATTAACTTACTGTAGTTGTGAGGTTAAATTCTTGTACACTGAAAATGTACTCCTTCAAGCAAAATTACTAGAAGTCATTTAGACAGATGAGGTGGTTGAGGCAATGTCTTTTATTGGACCAACTTCTGTTGGTGAAAGAGACAAACTTTTGAGCTCACACAGAGCTATTCAGGTCTGGGAAAGGTAATCAGAGTGGCACAGCTAAATAGAAGGTGGAACAGATTAAGAAGTTAACTTGTTATAAGAAACCATTTGAGGAGAAGTGGGCAGTTAAGACCTCTGCAGTTACAGGATGAAGGAGGGTTAGTGGTTTACAGATTGTTGTAATGAGCCATAAATCCAGTGTCTTTACTGAGTCTATGGTTTTTAATATCTAGCAAAATTATGAATTTAAGCTCCCTGGCTTGTCTTTTGAAGGTGTTATGCAGGTTTTCTTTGAGGATGAGGTCCAATAGGTCATATATGGTGTGATCATTTTGTGAAAAGTGTTGACCCAGAGATACTATGGTGTTTTTTGTCTTTTATCATTATCCTCTGAGAGTTCACTTGGGAGAACAGTGATTGTCTGGTTTCACTCACATAGTTGTGATAGGGGCAGTTAGTGCACTGGATGAGGTACACCCCATGTTGTGATAGGCACATGTAGAACCCATGGATCTGGAAAGGTGTGTTGTGGGAGGTATTGATCATCATAACAGTTGGATGTATGTCTGCAGGTTTTGCGTCTGTTCTGACAGGATGTGGTGTATCTGGTCTGTGGGGAGCTTGCTTCTGATGAGTGTAGTGAGATTGGGGGTTGTTTGATGAAGGCTAAAAGAGGGGGTTTAGGAATGGTTTCTTTCAGGATGTCATTTAAAATGTTAATACCAGGAAACACTATAGGAGAACTAGAGTGGACTACTACACTGAGGATTGTAGCTCTCTTAAATGAAAGGCTCCTTACCTTACAGCATTTGTAGGTGATGAAATCTTAATATGCGCACTTAGTTGCTGTATGATTTCACATCTCTTTGGTCTTGCTGCTGTATTTGTGGTTTTGTAGCCTTCAGCCTTTGTTTTGTTTTGTTAATTGGGTGGGGATAAATACTAAATCAACAAGAGAATCCTTGTTTACTTGAATTTCCGGTTTGCTTGTGAAAGGACCTTATTAAAATTTCTCTTGATGACATTACAGTATAAACTTTCTAATTAATAAGATGGAATATATAGGAACTTTAAAATGCCAAGAGTTTCCTAATATGCCAGCGGTGAGATTAAAAGTGTGCTTATACTGAAGTCTCCACAGCTTCTTGACCACTGCAAATAGTCACAGCTATATTTAATTAGCAGCCGTAAAATTAGGGGGCTGATCTTGCTCCCATTAAAGTCAATGTTAGTTTTGTCAGTGATTTCAGTGGGAGCCTGATCAAGTCCTGGATATTTCAGGTAACTTAATTTTTGCATAGTGCACTGTATGGTCCAGCACAGTCCTACTCTTTTTTTATTTAAACATACTAATTGTTAAAGTAAGATTGGAAGCAGTTGCTTCGTGGAGGTTAGAGGAAGGGAAGCAGAGGGGAGGTGAGAGGCGCAGCAGAATGATTTTGCATGGTTGAACATGAAACTGGATTGGTGTTAATTTGGCAGGATTCCAGTAAGGAAAACACTTTTGTTGTCAACTAGCCTACACATTCATACTCACTTATTCATTCGCAGAGGATGAATTTCATCTCTCTTCCTGTACTGTGTCTAACAATGAAAGCTACTTTTTATTCAGCATTTCATATAGAAAGCAGTCACTTTGATTATATACATAAAGAGTTGACTATGTGGTTGGCTCAGAGGCTACTGACTCAGTGTAGGTGATCCAAGTTCTAAACTTGGTTTCTCACTCCCAAACTAGTGGGATCTGGGAACATTATGGATGCACTAGAATCAGTTTCTGATATAGAAGGTGGAAGAAAATGCTTTGCATATTTCTTTAGCACTCAGTGCATGGTAGGAGGAAGGAAATAACTTACAAACTGAAGTAACTATTTTCTGGGGAGGGAGGGAGGGAGAGAAGAGGAGGTGGGGAGAAGGGATAGAGGCTAGAAGGAAGGAGGAGTGGAACATGGAGGTCTGAGAGGAGAGTCACTATGTGAGGTGGGGGTGGGAAGCAATCAGAATAAACAGATAGCACGTAAAAGATAAGTCCAGGGACTGAGAAGGACATTCAGCTGCTTCTGGGGAATGGCTTTACCTCCGATGGCTTTCTCTGCCCCGGGAGTGCCTGCTTTTACCTTTTTGTAATTCCATGAAGCTAGGATCAGGGCTTGATGTCTCTCTTGATCTCATATAGGGGAACCTTGGCTGGCCTCATTTCTTGCCCTTGCTGTGGCTCAGGTTGCTGTTTGGAGGGATTCTCTATAGCTTCTAGAGCTTGCTCTATCTCTAGGGCTCCTTGCTTTACTGCCTCCAAACAAGAGCATGGAATCTAATGCTGTCAGTACAGAAAAGACCAGTGTGCTGATTTAGTGGAATAAACTGACTGTGTACTGTTCCAGTGAATGGCAATCATGGTGTATTGTTTCTGTAAGAGGCATAAAGGTATATACTATCTAGAAGTACACTAATAAATATTTCTGTAAGATATTGAAAAGAATGGTCCAGGTCCTCCGCCAGTATCAATTGGCATAGCACCATTAACTACACCAATTTACACCAACTGAAGATCTAGGGTAGAATTATCAAAAGCACCCAAGAGACTTAGCCTGAGTCCCATTTTCAAAACATTTGGACTCCTCAGTCTCACTGAAAGGCAATGGGACTTGTGCTTCTAAATTTCTTAGGTACTCTTGAAAATTTTACCCTGGACCAATATTTCAGCAAAGATTTATGTAATTAAGCAGCTTTTCAGTCCTTGCAGCCACCTGTCAGTTGTCATTTCTATTCTTTTCCCGAAATGTATGCATCCATCACCAATTAAATAGATATATGAAATGAGAGCTTTTATATGCTGCCATCATTGCTCTGCTGAGGTTTCACTAATCTCAATAGCAGACATTCTGGCTTTAAAGAAACATCCACCTATGTGTAACATGGTGTGTTTATGTTATACAAAAGTTCCCAGCTACTGTGAAAGTTATTATTAATTTGATTAAAGTGGAAATGTCCTCTGTGACCTGTGATAACAGCAGAATCTTTGTTAGCATTCTTTGAGGCACAGAGAGAGATACCAGCACACTTGTTGATGTTTGTAACGTAACAAACCTTCATGTGTTTTGATCTGGTAGTACGCAGAATGGTGATCCTTGATGTTAGAAGCAAGCTTGATTCAGCAGTTGGTGTCAAGGTGTGCGTGTATATTTATGCAAGGTCACTATCAGACTTTGTAGCCTAGGAGAACAGGAGCCAAGAGTGAAATAATCCAAGAGAATTATAGTTTCTGTTGATAATGATATACTTGTCTTTATAGGTAATTGAGTTGAATTGATTTTCATGTCAGCCATGTTCTTTCTAAAGTAGGTAACAGGAAAATCTAGCTTCCATGTGGGTGCTCAAATCTTTGACGGTATTTTAAAGGATTGGTGACACCTTTATATTTGAAAGTTGTTAGCCACTTCTTGCTTATGAGGAAGAAGAATGTAAACTCAAAAGATCTTACTTTAAATCTTCAATTTAATATAGCTGCTTACTACAATAGACTTCAGATTTCAAAACAGTCCATTTTGGGAACTAAAAATATTGTTTAACTATCAGAATTACACAAAATAAATCCAAGATGTAATCAATTGTAAAAGAGTGTATCTGAAGTGAAGCTAAAAAAGTAGAAATCTCTGTCAGAAGGAAATTTCCTTTAAAGGTGACTTGCAAAGGATTTTATAGAACTTGGGCTTTTTCTTTTTTCTGATGTATAAAAAAGAGCCTGACAACCTCACTATGTGTGAACATTGAAAAGAGAGGCTCCTTTTCCTGCCTCCTCTTTATAGGTCACTTTAAAGAATTTTGAAGCGCTGGCTTGTGGTTGTTTTGTATGAAAGATGCAATCTGTTGAATGATGTCTGCTTTTGTGAGAGAGCTCCATTTTCTTACATTATAGCTTCCCAAACTTCTGTTGTCAGGAGTGTTTTGGAAAGAGCTTCAAGGACCTTTAGCGGTTTTCATACTTAAAGTCAATACTTCAAAAAAATTAGTGGCTAATTTACAATTGCTAGAAATGTGTGTAGGATTGAACATATATTGTCAGCAGAGCTGGTAATGCCCACTATAGTCAAGGTTGCGTAACACAGATGCTATTTTCAGTTGTTTAAATTTTTGCTAAATGTTGTTTGTTTAGGCTAAAGTTTTTCATACTGGGTGGATGCCCCAGGCTGAACTTTTTGGCAAGTTTCAGTGAAATTGGTTGAGGTGTTTCAGAAAATGGGATAAGGGAAAAATACGTTGTTTTACCCATGTTAAAAAATTCTTAAAACTGTTTAATTGAGAAGGTCTGGCAACTCCATGCTTTGGAGCAAGGTCTTGAAAACTTGGCAGGGGGATTGCCTTTGTGTCAAGAATGTGCCTTTTGTTGGTCCTATGTCAAAACTGCCAGAATTTGGCCAAGTTAGAAGTCTTAGAAAAATCAGTTTGCACATTCTCAGTAGAGGCTTGTTAGAGTTTGGCAGCTAAATTCCTCAAAGATTCCATCTGTACTGAGCATGTTCCATCCTGAGTCTGCAGGGCTTGAGGAAGACTTTGCCTACCCTTGTTCCTCTAGGCAGCCAGGGGCCAGTGTGGTTCAGGATGCCAGAATTAAGAAGAGAGTAGTGTCTCTGGTGCTCTCCATACTGCCCCCTGCTGGTGTCCATGCAGTGTGGAGGAAGAAACTAGCTGTGGGGAGTTCACTGGGACAAGGAACCTGGAGAGGTGGGTAGACTGGGACACAGTTAGCAGAAGTGGGTAAGTGCAGGAAGATCGATTCGACAAAGAGGTAGTGTGGAAATTGAGACTGGCAGGGCAGAGAGACTGGAACAAGGAGGCTGGGGAAAGGGAGGAAGACGACAGGGACTCAAGTGAGGATTGTGGAGCAGGAGGTTGCTAGTGGTTTGGCAAGAAAACTAGAACTGGGAATGGGAAACCAGGAGTGCTGGTGGTGTTATGGACTGGTATTCTGTTCTTATGGAAATGGATGATAGTTTCTATGTATGTCATTTTTACTCCATCTATATCCTGATTCCTTTCTCTTTTCAGCCTCTAGAGCAGGTTGCTTATTAAAAGGGCCTTGGGTTTTTTGGAAAGAGAACCCATCAGGAAGTCAGGCTACTGAAGTGTATTATTCTGCTTTGTGGTGTTAGTTCATTGTGAGGCTTTTGGCAGGTATCCAGGTACTTTTTAATCTTTTTCATCATTGGCAGCGTGGTGAAGCACTGGAATGGGTTACCTAGGGAAGTGGTGGAATCTCCATCCTTAGAGGTTTTTAAAGCCAGGCTTGACAAAGCCCTGGCTGGGATAATTTAGTTGGGATTGGTCCTGCTTTGAGCAGTGGGTTGGACTAGATCATCTCCTGAGGTCTCCTCTTCCAACCCTAATCTTCTATGATTCTATGATAAAAGAAGAAATGGAAGATAATTATTTTAATTATGTCCTTTAACTCTTGGAAGTATTTTAAAAATGATATAAGGTTTTAAAAATAATATATTGAGGAAAAGTTGTTGGGCATTGTGATGGGATGTACAAATCTCGCACTGGAGAACAAGGGGTTAAGGAACAGCTCTGGGTTTAGGTGGCCCTGCCCAGCCACACCTGCAAAGCCTGCATGTGCTGGAGGCAGTGCTTTAAAAGGGAGCAGAGGAGCTCGCAGGCAGGCAGGCAGTGGAACAGAGCAGATGGCTGCTCTGAGCTCTTAGAAGAAAGTACTACCCAGGAGCTCATTGTGTGAGACCTGACAACACAGACCTGTACAAACCTGCAAAGGAAAGGCAGGTGACTGAGGGCTTGTCTACACTACCACATGGGGTTGATCTAAGATACGCAATTTCATGTGAATATGTGAATAGCGTAGCTGAAGTCGACGTACTTAGATCTACTTACCATGGTGTCTTCACTGTGTTAAGTCGACAGCTGATGCTCTCCCGTCGATTCCACTTGCGCTTCTCATTCTGATGGAGTACCGGAGTCAATGGGAGAGCTCTCAGTGGTCGATTTACTGCATCTCTGATAAATTGACCCCTGCTGGATTGATCGCTGCCCGCCGATCCAGGGGTAGTGTAGACAAGCCCTGAGTGTACAGATCAGAGACTTCATTCAGTTTCTGTGATTTACTCTCTGATGGTAAAGGAGACTGGGGTAGGAAGTGGTCCAGGAGGGCTGCTGCTTTCATATCTGTAGTATTTTTAACCCTCTACCCCCAAGCCCTGTTTCAGGGCAGCACTTAAGCACATACTTAAATGCTGTCCTGAGTAAGATGCTTTCCTAAATCTGGGCCCAAAACCCAAATATTCAAAAGTAACCACAGCACATAAATATTAAATGCATTCTTTTGCTGAAGTCTAAAGTGAAAACTTCAAACCTCAGTCACTGAAATTAATATAAGTGGCCTGATTTTTACAGATGCTGACCATCCACAAATTCCATCAAAGTCACTGAGAGCTGCATGCTCAGCACCTTTGAAAATCAGGCCTCTTACATTTAAATGTGTAAATATGTATTTAGGAGCCTAATTTTAGGTACCTAGGTTTCAAAATGTTGGTCTTAATCCTGAAACTGCTTGTGATTGCAAAATTAAAATTGCTTATGATCTAAAATGAGAGACTTTCTTTGATATTTGAGTAATGATGATGGATATGCTATGTAAAATGTGGCATGTTGACTTGCTGCACAGAGTGCATGATCTTTTCACTCCTCATTATTGTCTTAGGCTCTTTAACAAGTTAAACCCACCTAAGGATAAATCCACAATATGTTTGTTTTAGGGAGTAGTATTTTTGTGCTTCAAATGTATGAATTTAGTATGTTTCTTGAACAAAATTAATTCTACCTACCTATGTTTACAGCTTAGTTTTTATACTTTGTGATTCATTAATAATCCTGACAGTGGGTGGGTGAGATTCTGTGGTCTGCAGGAGGTCAGACTAGATGATCATAATGGTCCCTTCTGACCTTGGTATCTATGAATCTATCTATGCTTAGTCTTTTAAAAAGTGCGTTTTACAAAGTACTTTACTCGTAGTACACCTACTTTTTGTTGGAAATAATTATATATCCGTTTAGTATTTCCGTCTTCTTTATGATCCTAAAATAGTAGGAACTTTGCTTATTATTCTTACACTAATTTAGGTTATCTAAATTACATAATCCCAAGTAAAGTAAGAGAAAAAAACCTGCCTAAGAAAGTTGCACCAGCTGAATTCAAATTTGTTTTTTAAAGAGTGGTTTATTTTAGGTTAGCTGAAACCAGTTCCTAACTGATTTAAGATAAACTGAAATAAACATGGTTTAAACCAAAATAGTGTCTGTCAACACAGGGGTTTGCAAGAGTTTATAATCAGTTAAACCTGTGCAAGTTTATCATGTAGACAAGCCCTAAGGCTAAGGGAGATTTTTTTTTTAAAAAAAATTGCCCTATCGATGTGTCTTATATAATAAACATTGGAATAAATGGAAAGCACAGCAATGTGTGATAGTGAGGTCTAAGTGCATTTGTGATTCTTGATGATACTTGCTATTTTCCAGCTGCATGCAGAACACTTTTGGAAAAATCAGACTGAAGCTAGAGAGATTTTTGTTTGTTTAGATTGAAATGTCTGACTTGACTAATATTGCTTGTTAGTTTCATTAATAGTAAAATGCTTTAAGATTTTCTGTGCAAGTTGTTATAAGGTGGTATTTGTCGAAAACCTGTATTAAAAAGTAAAATATTTTTTATATTCTTGTTTCCCTCCAGTCTTTGAGAGAATCTTCTAATCTCTGTAAAGGTGGGAGGACAGAAGTTGTTACTTTTTTTTTTCACAGGACCTGAACAAAATGTGGTGTTGCAACCTGCAGTTATGTTGTTAGGTTAGGTAGGGTGGAGTGTAACAGGTGCTTATTAATACCTCTAGGCTATAGCTAAAGGTGACTGTATTTTCTTGAATGTTCGGAGCTCAGCAGGTGGATACTATTTTAATAACTGGATCGAGAATGGATTCTGTTTCCTATCTGAATAAGAAGATGTACATCCAGTACATAGCAATTTTACAAATTCAAAACTTGTTCATTTCAACCACATTTGTTCAGTTACTCAAAATAAATTATCCTGTTCCCAGTTTTCTCAGAGTATGATGAAACACACTAGCTCCTGCATTTCTAGTCCCTTTTTGTTTTTTTTCTCTTGGAAGTTGATTTTAGCTACAGGTTAACAAAATTCTTTTGAATTTGTGAAAATTGGAAGTAATGTAGACATACATACACACCACAATGTGAAAATAGAGAATATTTGACAGTTGGCTGCATAACTAATTAAAATGACATCACTGATCAAATACAAAAGCTGATTGTAAAGCACTAGAGTCTTTTACTGCTCAACATGCCAAACAAAGCTGTAGGAGAGAATGAACCTAATCTGTTTACTCTTAGAAAAAGCTTTGGCAAGATGTAATTAATTTAAAAAAGTGTGTGCATGTAAGGAAGTGTGAATAATCTCTACATAATCACATGATAAGCTGCACAATATCAAGAATTTTGGGAAACAGTATTATGAACAAAGGGCCAGATGCTGCAAATATTCTGCCCACACTACTCTCTGTTAACTTCATATGGAATCTCATGTATGTAGCATCTACGGCACCAGTCTTTGGTTTCTGTATTGCTAGAACCCTGGGTTAAAAAGTACATCAGTATACTAGGAGTAGTTTTGGTGTGTTTTTATATTTATGGTACTTGAATACCAAGATAAAACACTCTTAATGCAAGCTTTAAAATTTATTCTAAAGTTTGATTGTGAACATGCAAATGCTTAAGGACCTGAATAATCCTGTTGAACTAAATCAGGTGACATAGAACGTTACACACACAAATGGAAGAATTTGTAGCATTGGGTCCTAAGCACTTAAACTATCTAGTAATGTAATCCTGTGGGTATTTTTATGTTACGTTTCATTGTCAAAATTATACAATGTCAAAACTAGTACAACAAAAACATATTAAGCAGATGTAAAAGTATGGGGGTTTAAGAATATTTTAAAATGTTTACATTGTGTTTCCTTCATGGGGAAAATATGCATTCTGTTCAAAAGCTGTTTGTTCTTTTTTCCATTATAATAAAGAATTAGGCTAATATCTTTTGCTCTTAATGTAAAATATGTTATCAGTACCTGGAAAAATACTGGAAAAAATTATTAAACAATCAGTTTGCAAGAACCTAGAGGATAATAGGGTGCTAAGTAATAGCCAGCATAGATTTGTCAAGAACAAATCATGCCAAACCAACCTAATTTCCTCCTTTAACAGGGTTACTGGCCTAGTGGATGGGGGGAAGCACTAGATCTGATATATCTTGATTTTCAGTGAGGCTTTTGACATCATCCTGCAAGACATTCTCATAAGCACACTAGGGAAACTTGGTGTAGATAAAATTACCATACTGTAAGGTAGGTGCACAACTGGTGAAAAACTGTACTCAAAGCATAGTGATCAGTGGTTTGCTGTCTGACTGGGAGAATGTATGTTGTGGGGTCCTGCGAGGGGTCATCCTGGGTCTGGAACTACTCAATATTTTCATTAATTACTTGGATAATGGAGTGGAGAGTATACTTATAAAATTTGTGGATGACCTCAACTTGGAGGGGTTACTAGCACTTCAGAGGACAAGGTTAGAATTCAAAATGACCTTGATAAATTGGAGTATTGGTCTGAAATCAACAAAATGAAATTCAATCAAGACAAGTGCAAAGTACTTCACAGCTACAAAATGGGGAATAACTGATAGTACTGATGCAAAGGATCTGGGGGTTATGGTGGATCACAAACTGAATACAAGTCAACAGGGTGATGCAGTTGCAAATAGATTAATATTCTAGGGTGTATTAATAGGGATGTTATACATAAGACATGGGAGGTAATTTTTCTTTTCTACTTGGCACTGGTGATGCCTCAGCTGGAGTATTATGTTAGGGTTTGGGTGCCATGCTTTAGGAAAGATGTCACTAAATTAGAGAGGGTCCAGAGGGAGCAACAAAAATGCAGGGCTGGATTAACTCTTCGTGGGCCTGGCGCCAAACATCTTTGTGGACCCCGTTGGGGAATGATTGTAAGAGATTATAAAATGAAAGGGTTGGGTGGGCAGAAGGCTCAGGGCTGGCAGGGCTGTGGCGGGAGTGAGGGGCACTGGCTGAGTGTGTAGGGAAGTCCAGTGCTTGGCCTGGCTGCAGGAGGCTGCCCGGTCGGTCCCTAGAGCGAGGCAGAAGCTGGGGGGTAAGAGCACAGCGGGGCATGGTGGGGAGGATTGGTCCCCGGCCAGAGCGAGGCAGGAGCTGAGGGCAAGCATAGGTACTGGAACTAAGGGTGCTGCAGCACCTCCTGGCTTGAAATGGTTGAGACTAAATGTGGTTTCTCCTGTAACCGGACTTTTAGTTTCTGGTCAGCACTGCTAACCGGAGACTGCCAGGTCCCCTTTTCTACCGGAGTGGAGTTTCCAGTCAAAAACTGGATACCTGGCAAGGGGCGCCAGAACAGCCTTTTAAAAGTGGGAAGGGTAAGCTTAAGGGCAAGCAGAAAGAGGGTGGAGCAAGCAGTGGGAGAGGGGAGGAGCTGAGGGCGGAGAGAAGCCCTAGGTAGGCTGCCCAGAAGGAGCAAGTCATGGGATGGAGCCGGGGGTGGGTGGGGGGAGGAAGCTAGCGGGCAGGGCCATGTCTGTGCTGCCCAGGTAGGTTGGAGACTGTGGGGATCAGCTGACAGAAGTGTGTCCCAGCCCACGTCCAGCACAGAGCAGGGATCCCCGTTCCCAGCACATTGTTGCGCTTGGGGACCCCTGAAATCGGTACCCCTCACCACTTCACACCTGACTCACAAGTGCAAGTGGGTTGGGAAAGTTTGGGTGCACAGAGTGACCCTGGCCCCGCTGCCCCGTTACTTCCCACCTTGGCCACTGCCTGTGGCAGAGAAGGTGCACCCCGGGGGTGAGGGGCCCTGCCTGCCCACCACTGTTCCGCTGCAGAGCTGAGTGGCAGGCAGGGGCTCCACTCCGGGATGCCAGTGACGGTCCGTGGCTTTCGAGTTCCACGGGGGAGCCTGAAGTGGCAGACCATCTGTCACTGGCGGCCCAGAGGAGTGTCAGCTCCCTCCACACAGTCCCTCCACAGTGACGAAGGGTAGAGAGAGGAGCCGTCAGCTGGCTGGCTGAGAGGAGTGAGTGGGTGGAGTGGGGGAGAAGTGCGGGGCTGGAGAGGAGAGGACTAGGGCAGGAGCCAGTGCTGTGGCTGCTGGGCTGCAGTGTAAGTGAAGTGGAGCGCCGGGCTGGGCTGGCAGGGCCCCTGCTGAGTGTGGGCCCGGTGCCATGGCACGGTACTGCAAAAATTATAAAAAGTTTAGAAAACTGCCCTATGAGAAAAGGTTTAAAAAAAAAAAGGGGGGGGGGAGACTGGGTGTGGGGAAACTGATAGTTTTCAAATACGTAAAAGATTGTTATAAAGAGGATAATGATCAGTTACTTTCCATGTCCACTGAAGGTAGGACAGAAAGTAATCAGCTTACTCTGCAGCAAGGGAAATTTATGTTAGATATTAGGAAAAACTTTGACTATAAGGATAGTAATGCACTGGAATAGGTTACCGAGGGAAGTTGTGGAATCCATGTAATTGGGGATGTTTACGAATGGGTTAGACAAACACCTGTCAGGGATGGACGAGGTTTACTTGGTCATGTCTAGGCGCAGGGAGCTGGAGTTGATGACCTCTCGAGGGCTTTTTCAGTCCTACTTTTTTATTATTCTATAATGCTAATAACTAGGTACCACAGTGAATAGGTGTCTTAGAGACAGAATGTTGTGTATGGTGCATAAAAAGTCACATTGAATTTTGAAGTTATCAGAGTTTGCAAATATCGACATCTTGAATGATTAGGTACAAACTGTTGTGAACTAAATACTGTTTACAGAATAAAATAGATAAAATTTACTGTATTTTATACTTTCAACAAGTATAGGCCTGGGAATAATTAATTTTGTTAAAAATTATAGGGTTTTATCTAATAATGGAATTATGTTATGACTTTATTCCAGAATAATTACTTTCAAAAAGCCATGGTATATCTAGACACTTTGAACAGAGGACAGAACCACTGTAGGCCCTCATACACAAGAATGTAGTACTTGGTTCATCTGCTTTGGAAAGATAACTGGCTGAATTCATCCTGCCAGGAATAGAAATAGTAACTGGTTTGTTTGATTTTAGAATAGCGACAAATGTGTCCTTAGCTGGCTTTAGGGAGTTTACATGATAATATCAGAAGATGACTCTCATTTTCTTTTAATATACTTGAGATGTATCTTTTATGTCTTTGTCTGCAAGGTTAAAGAGCTCCCTACTATTAGAAATGTTTTCTTCATGGAGATGCTTCTAGACTTGATCAGGTCACCTTGTAACATTCCTTTTGACAAGTTAAATAACGTTCCCTTTGATAAGTCACAATTCTTTTATTGTAAGGTGGGTTTTCCAGACCTCTGATCATTCATGTACCTCTTTTCTAAACACTTTCATGTTTTTCAGCATTCTTTTTGAATTGTAAACGCCAGAACTGAACACAATATTCCAATGAAGGTTTCACCAGTGTATTATACAAAGATAATACCACCTCCTTATTCCTACTCAGTGTTTTCCTGCTTACTCATCCTAGGAATGCATTAGCCCTTTTAATCACAGCATGGCACTGGGAGCTCATGTTCAGATGGTTATCCACCATGACTCCTAAATCCTTTTTTTGAATCACTGCTTTCTAGGATATAGTCCCACTGTAATTGGGACATGCGTTCTTGGTTCCTTGATATTTGACCTTGCCTTTGGCTGTATTAAAACACATGTTTGACTGAGATCCAGATAGCTTGTATAAATGAATTGTCATTATTTATCACTCCACCAGTCTTTGTTTCATCTGCAGACTTACTCGGGATCTGGAAAAAGTTATAACATCATTGCTGGTAAATTTGAATAGCATTGAGCCAAGAATGGATCTTTGTAGGACCTCACTAGAAACATCCCCATTTGATGATGACTTAGACTGACGAAAGTCTCATCAAATAACTTACTGATATCTATCAGTTAGCAAGCTTGTAATATGTACTACATTGATTTTGTATGAGCTAATTTTTAACTGGAATGTCAAAGTATCGGCATAAGTCATCAGCCCCCTTCCTCATGTCTTGTCACTCAGCCTTTCTGTGGCTTTCAGTCCATTAGCACTGATAACTTTTACTCACCCCTTTACTCCCTGCCATCTCTTCCCTTTCTTCCATTGATATGGCTTTTGAGTCTCTTCATGCTTCACTCTATTCCACACTTGATCTCTTTGCTCCTCTCTCTCATCACAAGGTTTGCTCTGCCAACCCGCAGCCATGGTGCACCTTCAACACCTGCTTCCTCCATTCCTGCACTCTCACTGTGGAGCATCTCTGGCAGAAATCTCTTGACCAGGATGACTTCCTCCACTATAAATTCATTCTCTCCTCCTTCAGTTCTTCCATCTTCCTTGCTAAACAACTCTGTTTCTTCAAAACAGTTGAATCCCACATATGAAATACCGGTGTCCTTTTTGCTGCCTTTAACTCACTCTCCACACCCTTCCTCCACCTGCCCCCACTCTCTTTGCACAAGAACTCACCAATTTCTTCCAAGAGAAAATTGACAAAATACTATGGGACCTTCTCCCTCACCTTGGCTTGCCTTCCCTTCTCCACCTGCAACTTTTTCTTTTCCTTCTCCACTGTCATAAGTGCAAAATTTCTTGCCCCTTCATTTGCCACATGGACCCATGCAATCTTCTAATCTCCTTCATGCTCACTCTCATCCCCTCCCTTACTCATATCCTTAACCTCTTCTCCTCTGGCTCTTTCCCTTCACAATATAAGCATGTTTTAGTCTCTCCCATCTTACTCACCCTTGACTCCAGTTGTCTTTTCAACTACCACTGCATCTCTTTTCTCCCTTTAATCCATAAGATCACTGAACATGCTTTTACAATCACTGTTTGGAATTCTTCTCTTCCAAGTCTGTTCTAGCTCCTCAATAGTCTATTTTCTGTCCCTCGCACTCCAGGGAAACCACTCTCACCAGTGTCTCTAATGACCTCTTCCTAGCCAAATCTTAGAACCATACTCAATCCTCATCTTCCTTGATCTGTCAGCTGCCTTCGACACTGCTGACCATGTTGTTGTTCTTGAAATCTTAGCTTCCTTTGGCCTCTGTGGCTCCATTGTCTTCTGATTCTCCTCCTACCTCTCTAATCGCTTCTTCAACATATCCTTTGGGGGGATCATCCCCCCTCCAACTTTTGGTGCGGATTCTTCAAGGCTCTGTCCTTGGCCCTCTTCTCTTCTCTCTACACCTCATCTCTGGGTAGTGTCATCCGTGAACACAAGTTCAGCTACCATCTCTGTACTTATGACTTACAGACCTACCACAACATCAGGCCTGTCTCCTGTCCAAACTAAAATCTCAGCCTGTCTCTGTCTCCTTGTGGATGTCGAACCATCAGTTGAAGCTCCACATGGCTGAAACACAGCTCTTAATCTTTTCTCCCCAAAGCCTTCTACGATACCTTCATTCTCGATCAGTATGGACAGTGGCACCATCCTGTCTGTCAGATGCTTAAGCTGGTCACCATCTTTTCATTCGGACCTTTCTCATATCCATTTTGTCCAGGGATGATGTCAGGCTAACAGGCCTAGTTATCCTGGTTATTTTGTTTAGTCTTTTAAAATATTGGCACGTTAGCTTTTTTTCTAGTTCCATAGGACTTCTCCAGTATTCACAGAGCCATTAAAAATCAATATCAGTGGTTCAGAGAGCTTCTCTAAAATTCTGCATGGATACACTCCACCCCACCGCAGCTGCAATGGCTCTAACGCATGCAGCGCTTGGCTCACTGCAGAGGAGCACACAGTTGCACTTCCTTCTGAGAGTTGTAGTTTTGTGTCCTACATCTGAGCAAGCTGGGGACTACAACACCCAGAATGCCCAGCGGGCTATTGCCACAAATTGCAGCCTGCTGCTGTGTGATTCAGAGAACCGAGCTGGAGTTTGAGTGCTGAGTGACAGCTGGTCCATTTGGGTTAGTGCAGTGGTCCACAAACTGTGGGATGCTCCCTTCTAGGAGGCCTTGGAGGAATGTTCGGGGGGAGGCTGCGGTGGGACCCAACGGCCAGACCCCATTGGGGGCGGGGAGGGAGCGCTGTCCTACCCCACCCCCAGCTCTGCTCCTGGCTCCAGCTCCACCCCCAGCCTCAGCCCCCGGCCAGATCTCCGCTCCCGGCCCCATCCCTACCCCCAATCTTGGCCCGTGGCTGCGGCTTCCTTACTGGCCCCATCCCCACTTCTGGCCTGGCCAGGCAATATTCTTAGACTCCCAATTATCTTTCTCCTTTTTCTATTAAAATTATTCCTTCCAGTCAGAGTTGCTCATGATTGTTTTCAGCTTTGGGAAATTGGCCCCACGTATGTGTATTACTAGTTGCAATTGTATTGTTTTTGCACATAATTAATGTAAACAAGTCATAACTTGTACCTAGGCAAACACTGATTTTTAGATTTCAGAGTAGCAGCCATGTTAGTCTGTATTCGCAAAAAGAAAAGGAGTAAGTCTCTAAGGTGCCACAAGTACTCCTTTTCTTTTTACTGATTTTTAGTTCAATGTCAATTCATATTTATCCATCAGAATGAGGTCTGATGATAGAATTTCCCCAAACTGGGGACACTTTTGTGTTAGGAAGCAGTTTTGTATTAGAAAATTCTCATCTCTAATCTGTAGAAGCACTAGAAATGCTACTGGCATCATAAGATCTCCAGTATGTGTTCCCGATTTTGAAATTGCCCAGTTTTTCTTTCTACATATTCTAGATAGATGATTAAGGAGCCACTTGTTCCTTTCTCTAGTCTTGTTCAGTTAAAGGGGGAGGACAGGACAGCCATAAATGTTCAAAGTAGGGGGCATAATCAGTCTTTGTTGAAGGAAATTTATAGTAATTTTGTAAAAGTGCCTTTGGGAGCTGTTTCAGCGTTCTTGTAGAACCAGCTAATTCCATTTTTCCATCAGTTAATACAGCATTTTTCAAATCGAGTTTGACTGCATTTTTGAAGATGGTGGTATTGCTGTTTATTTCAGAAATGGAAAAGAAAATACCAAAATATCAACTTTGCTGTGCCATTTTCCTTTGAAGAGGGGTTGTATGCCTTGTATTTCTTTTATGTAATATTTGTCATCCTATTGGACCTTGAATACTTTTCAGATTATTATTCTATTTTATTTATCAGGCTAAAATCCATTTTAAAAGTTGTTTTGAATACATCCCTTCCTATTTGTTCTGGCATTAGTGTTTTCCAACAGTGACTGAAGTAAAGGTCATAAACTGACCTTATGTATATTGACATTAAATTAATTACTATTCTATTTTTTTCTTCTTGTGATCCAAGGGTAATTCACTAAGGGCAAGTCTACAGTATGAAATTAAGTCGACCTAAGTTACATTGACGTACAGTCACCACAGTAATTGGTTTTACATGTCCACACTATGCTCCTTCTGTTGGCAACAACAGTCAATGTAAACAATGCAGTGTCTACACTGACGCTGCATTGACCTAACTACATCAACTTCAGTGCTACGCGTCTCGCGAAGGTGGAGTTAAGTCGGAGTAGTGGGCGAGTTACGTTCGTGGGAGTTACATTTTAGTATAGACACTTACAGAGTTAGGTCCATAAGGACCTTTGGACCCATGTATTACGAGAAACAATGTAGTCTGCAAATCTGATATCAGAAAGAGAGGATTAGGAGTTAAATTACTTCTGTTTCCCCACAGGTTGTTGTTTCTGCAGGCGTTCGCATGTAATTTAATAAACTAATATCTAGAGAGAAATGTATTTAAACTATATTACTGGACTCATTGACAAAAGGAAGCCCTCCAGGAAACTTAGTAGATGTAACAAACTTTGACAGTATATTACAGGAACTATGAAAAAAACTTAATTCAAAGGTATTCTGAAGCTTCCTCATTCTTGAAGGAGTGAAATTAGGACCTGAGAGCTGTAAATTTATTTTTAAAAACCGTTTTTTCCCCATTCATAATATAGAGGCAGTAAGGTTTAGGAAAAAGGATGCATCATCTCTTCCAGTTTTGTTTGTGACGGGGACCCCTACAGACATCGGAGCTGAGGTTTTCACTTGCCCATTGTCTCGACCATATTCTCACCACTTGACTGCTGGTTACTGTAGGATCATTTGACCAGTCTAGTTAGATTCTGGGGTTTTCATTTGACTTTCCCTTTGGTGATTTCTGTTTTACTCTGACTCAGTTGTTATCACTTTTCCCATGTGACTAAGAAAGCAAAGCACTTTTCCATGGCTGTTATGCATGAAGTATATGATTTGTTTTATTCAGACTGGGAATCAAGAATAGAAGCCAAAGCACTTCAGCTACTTTATAGTAAGCTGACACTTCACTGTTCATAGTTTTATTTATTTATTTTATATTTATAAAACAGACAAAAAAAGCACATATTATAAAATCTGGGTGAATATAACAATTATCTAAAGTCACAAATAACCATGAAGATAAGACCAGCAGCAGTTTTTACTATATCCAGGAATAGCTGATACAACCTAACAACAATGTGCGTCTTCCTCAAAATTATGCCTTACGCAACATCCCCATTCACAAAGTCCTGCAAGAAAATGAACTTTTTAGTGTACCCTGAAGGTCAACAAATTCAGGCTGTCTTGGACCAAATGCTGTGGCTGTTGGGTGTGGGGTAGGGTGGTGATCTGCAAAGCTTAGTTTGAGGGGGCTTATGGAGAATACTCTGGCTGTAGTGTCCCCATTTTTATATTGAGTGAGCTCTAGCTTGTGTGCCTTTGCAATATGGCAGAGTGGGAGAGGTGGTATAATAAATAGTCAGGTCCTAGGCCTTTTAAGGCTTTGTAGGTCAAAACAAATACTTTCTGTTCAACCTGGAAACTCACAGACAGCAGTAAAGCAGAAAGACTTGGTTTAAATTCACAGTGAGCTGCTCCAGTTAACAAGCCCCTACAGGCAACCCCATCCCAATCTGCCCCCAGAGGTAAGCAAATAATGTCCTGCAGAATACTTTTGGGTCATAAATAGCTTTCTGAACCCAGGTTACCTCCCTCCACCTCCAGAACACAACTCATGCTGTCAGGAATCCTGTTATTTCACAGAAACCATTGCCTGAAACAAGCATGGCCTTATAAATGAGACGAACAAGCTGAGAGCAGGAACAGAAACACAACAGGATCCTTTCAAGAATTTTGCCCAAAAACCAGTTGCAGAAACATTGATGGCAATAGGAGCCACTTACCTGTAACCCCGCCCTTCCTGGGTAGTAAAAGAAAGAAGAAAACACTTGGTATGCCTCCTTTGATGAGGGGACTGTACCATTCACTCTCTAAAGTGTGCAGTAGTATGACCATACTAAGAAAACAAAAACCCCATTGCTGAAACTCAGAGACTTTGCTAAATAATGCCTTGTGTCTAAATTCCATTTTCTAAGAAAGCCAACTGAGAAGTAGCAAAAGAATCTCCAAAAATAACAGTTAGCTGCTGGTGTCCTAAATTTCTCTGCCAGGCTTTATGCCTGAGGTCCTCCCTATGTGTTAGGATATAGAGGTAGTTGTGGATAACTACACTCCACCTCCACAAGACTTAATCTTCAATATTGAAGATTTCCGTGAAGCCATTCTTGGAGCTGGGGGGACAGGGACTGAAGTACTAACAATGACAGGCAACACCTGGCTCCACATTTTTATTATGTCAAACATAAACAGGATTGTCTTTCATCTTTCTCAGTATCTGGCTGAAATGAATATTTGGATGAAAAATAGGTATTTAAAGACTAAATGAGGCAAGATTGCTGTCAGGAAGAGAAAAATGCATTGAAGAATTTATCTCCTTTGTAACCTCTCTCTCTATCAAGGGCCCCTGTCCTTGTTACAGTGCAGCTTTGGGTGTTTTGTTTGACTCCGTAATACTCTTGGAAGCCCAAATAGCTATGGCAGCAAAAAACCCCACCTGCTTCTATCTGCATTCTATCCTGTCAGACATATTCTGGTCATGGTTTAGTCCAGGTGATCTGTGCTTTCATGACAATGCTGTTTGTTGCATCTTCTTATATCTTGGAATGAAGTCACACAATGAAAAAGCTCCAAATGGTACAAAATGCAACTACTCACCAGGCTTCTGTTGTATACAGAGGCTATCCACTCAATACAGTGAGGGAGGATGAGAAGAGAGGGAAGGAGAAAATGCTAACTATGCTTCTTATCTAAAGTGCTATGAGAGAACTTGTGTGGGTAGATAGAGAATTTTATTTCTGTTTGGCAAATTAAATCCCAGAGTTAGTCGTAAAATTGTGTTTTGAACAACATGTCTGTCTGTGTCTTTGCTAATATTGTGTATTTTGTTTGAATGTTCATGGTACTGGCAGCTGAAGAAACAACTTAGGTGGATCACAGTATGCGCCTGCTCAGTAGTCTCTCTCTCTCTCTCTCATATCTGGCAGCTGCATAAATGACTTGGATGAAGATCTGTCAATTTCACGTCTGCTGTTGCCACAGAGAAATGTTATACAGGAATTACTTGCAGTGTTAATGTGTTCGCTTGTGGAATGTTTAATACATAATTCCCATAACAAATGGTATCATGGTAATTATTGGTTAAAAAGATCTCATTAACCCACCCTGAAATTGTACGATGTAGTCCTCCAACAAAGGGTACGTGAGATACACTTGACCTTGGCTAAAAGGCCAAAAAGCAGAGAGAAATTGATCCTTAGTTGCTGAATGGAACTCTCCATTACCCAGAGTTGTCATGCAAACTGTTCAGAATGTATTCTGTGGTTCTCCGTGGTATTGCACAATTTGTGGAGTTTGTGGACAAACTAATTTTTCAGTGAATCTCCTTCCTCATTGTTGTAAGCTAGTCAGGGTTATTTAGAGAGATTTGGATCATCTTCAATAATTCTAAAAGTTTAGGGGAATTTGGGACAATTTTATACGTATGGGTCTAACTTCATTTGGAAGGCAACTTGGAAATTGAGTGTTAATAGGCAGATGTATTTTTAAAACATCAACTCTTAAGTGTCACTCATCTCATAAAGATTACTTTGCACTTTACTAAACTCAGTGGTAAGTTAGAGACACAAGGTGGGTGAAGTAATAGCTTTTGAGCTTATCCTGAGTTCTTCAGTGTTAAAAGTCAAGTCAATATTCTATGTACAATTTAGAGCACGCTGTCAAATATGATATGGCCAAAAAATATACCTGCAAAACTATGAAAATAGTTCCATTTTAGGCACCTGAAGGCAAAATTTCAGACATGCCATTTTCACCACAGGCAGTGCCAGCTGTAGTTTACAGGTGGTGGTGGAATAGGTGCAGTTACATGACGTATAGTACAATTCTGTCAAAGTGGAGCATGCATATTATTTTGTATTCCATAAGTAAATCTTTTACCTTTCACCACACCTGTCTTTACACTATGTTGTGTGTAGGTTGGGGTAAAAATGTACACATTGTACTTTGAATCTTCAAAGGAAAGTCTAGGAACTAAAAGTTATTGCCAAAGCCATACAATGTATCAATTTTAGGCCTGAGTGTCCATTTTAATTAATAAAACAAATCTGTAAAAAGTTTTATCAACTTTGTCTTTCAGCAGTGTAAAAAGACTAGAGAGTCAAGCTTTTTATCATTTGAAGCAGCTTTCTGCTGTACTTCCTTATTTTGTTATCCCCTTTCTAACAAGATACTTAGAACAGTGCAAGATATTCCTTATGTGGACTCACTAGTATTTTACCCATGTACCATCTCGTAAATCTTTGCTAATCTAGGGTGTTGCCTTCTATGTACTTTTGAGTATGAGAACAATGAAATACACTTGAAGGGGATGAGAAAAGAAACAGAGGTTATTAGTCAAGAAACAAAATGCCATGTAAAGTCAAAATCCTGCTTTTTTAAATTTAGCCCTAAAACCACAGCCTCTATCCCCTGAGAACAGCATTCAGTTTGTTCTAATGAACGCAGGCAAATGTGTACCTTTCCTTATGTCTTTTCATTTAAAACTTATTTTATATTGAATGACCTTGTGTTTTTGTTATTTACTGTATGTTCATATTCCTAACTGTTGTGAATTTCTTCACTCCACAGTTGTTCCTGTTATTTTAAAAGCATTGACATATGACGAGAAGCGGGGAGCCTGCAGTGTGGGTTCCAACGTAAGAGATGCAGCATGCTATGTTTGCTGGGCCTTTGCTCGTGCCTATGATCCCTTAGAAGTGAAGCCATTTGTTAATCAAATTTCAAGGTGGGTTACTACAGTGAGAGACTGAGAGAATTCATTTTTTTTTCTTTAGGCTATTTACAGTACAGAGAATGGAAGACCGCTAAAAGAGATTTCAGAGACTTAAAACATAGATTAATGTTACAATTACTGTGCATCTAAAACTTTAAGACAATCATTTAAAAATGAAGTAAGGATAATTTGTTAATGTTGTTCAAGAGGAAAACATCTGGTCAGGGGAAGTATTCTCTCCATTAAAAAATTGCTTTGTTGTCACAGGTGATGTCAATGAGATTAGATGAGCTGTGAAAATTCTCACTTTTTTATCTTTGTATTCAGTGGAACAGATTTGTGGCTGTCCAGAATTTTTTTAAAAAAAGGCATAAAAATTATCTGCTCTTGGTGGTAATAACAATTATACCAGACATCTTAATCAAGGTACAACAGCAGTGTAATGTTTGGTCCTTAGTTCTGGGAGACCCTCCCTCCCTTTTTCCTTCAGATTTTCAGAGTTTAAGGATCATCATTGAAATCTAAATTTTATTTGATATTTTTCAAAGAACACTGTTAAATCAATTTTTAAGAGGCCGAAATATTTTCTTATTGTGTGTGGTGACTCATTTTCTTGTATTTCCCTGTCGCTACAAAACAAAGGTCAAGAAATCCATAAGCAAAAATTACTGAGGGACTGATGCTGCTTGGTGTGGAGGCTCCTTCCATCTCTCCTGCTTTTCTGCCCAGTCTTCAGCTCTAGGGCAGCGCCATTCCAAGGGACTGTGAAACCAGTACTGCTTCCTCTGCCTCAGATCAAAGTGAAGGAGAGGTGGAACTGATATTCTCTTCTAGAGTTGGGTTGCAGGTTTGCAGAGTGGTATGGGGTGGAAGCAGTAGCAAGGGGAAAGGCTAAGGCGCAGAGCTGCTTTTTCCCCTTACATAATGACAGGTTTCAGAGTAACAGCCGTGTTAGTCTGTATTCGCAAAAAGAAAAGGAGTACTTGTGGCACCTTAGAGACTAACCAATTTATTTGGCATAAGCTTTCGTGAGTGAGCTGTAGCTCACGAAAGCTTACGCTCAAATAAATTGGTTAGCCTCTAAGGTGCCACAAGTACTCCTTTTCTTTTTCCCCTTAGTTTCTCAGACACTCACTAAGTTCTAGTGATGCAAGAATTTTTTTGCTGCTTAGATGATGAGGTGCAACCCATCATTAGCCATTTTTAGATCCTTTTGGCTTCTATATACCCATATTTCTTTTGATTCTCCTTTGACCGATCCAGTTAAAAAATTCCTGTGAAGAATAGCTGATGCAGGCTTCTTAAATAGCCTTTGTGGGACAATTTTTTGCTTTAGATACTAGATGTGGCTTACTTTGGAAAAACTTGTACTGGAAGATATTGTCAAAGTATCAGATTGAATTACATAATACGCTCCAGCAATATTTCACTCTTGTTTAATTGAAATTGGAGAAATGACAGTCTAGCCATAGTAAATCTTACTTAATAGCACTTCATTTATCTATCCATTTCTTAGATACATGTTTCAGCCTTAGTCTCTCCCCTTTTCTCAGAAATGTTTAAGAACTGAGTTGTACAGTGTTGTCTTGTGTTAGTAAAAATATTTCTTTTGCAGAATATCCTGTAGAGTTTTCCTACTTGTAACAGGAAGCTTTATTATAAATAATTGAAACTAAATCAAAATTAACAAATAATGGGTCAAAGTATGTTGTGCCTTCCAGTTCTTTTGTTTTCATGGAATAGTCCTCTGCCAGTCCAGAGTCACTACAGGAGTGAACTCTGCTCTCTGAGGTTTGGATGGAGAAATGTGCCACCTCCTGTTCCTTAGGGTATATCTGTGCTGCAGCTGAGAGTGAGCCTCCCAAAGTGTGGTGGATAGACATGCTAGTGGGGCTTGAACTGGCATGCTAAAAATAGCTTCATGGAGATTGCAGCTCTGGCAGAGACTAGAACTAGTCAGCTGAGCTCAAGCCCACCCAGTCCCCTACGCTTGAGCTCAGGAGACTAGCCTGAGTCTCTGCTGGAGCTGCAATAGCCACACAGATATTTTTAGCATCCTAGCTCCAAACCCTACTAGTGTGAGTCTGTCTTTCTGGGCTGAGAGGCTCGCTCCCAGATGTAGTGTAGATGTATCCATAAAGACCCAGCCCTTGGTGCATAAAATAGACTAGAAACTTTCAGCAGATGACTAGGCACTAATGCAGCTTTCTTCTTCCACTGCTGGGATTGCTTTTCTACTACAGCTCTTACCCTTCCTTCTTTTGCTTTTGTCTTCTTTCTGCCTGACTTGTGAGATTCTCTCCTCCGAGATACAGGTTTTTTTCTCGCTGCTGCCCCTGACTGGCGGTTTAGGAGTTCTTTAATGGCTACTTTGAATCATAAGCTTGTAGCAGTAGCTCCTCTTGGCTTGTTGGCAAGTTTCCAGTGCTCCTCATCTATAGCATCAGCTCAAGTAGCTTTTTTTCTTGTCTCCACTGAAGTAACTTTTGACCAGCTGGCACTGGTCTCCAAAAGTACTGTCTGCTTCTTTAATTCTAGGCTTCCCTTCTTGGCCCTGGCCTGCTACTACTTGCCAGTCACATTAGTCCTTAGGGCTCTGAAGCAGTGGTGCCCAGTTGGGTTTCAGCTTGCCTTCCAGGATCCCGGTGGTTGCTATACTAATGTCCAACTGAAATGAACTTTAGTTGTCATCTCCTCAAATTTATTTCCTTTGCTGAAACACAAGGCAAAGAAAATAATTACGTGAAAATTCAGAGATCATAGGGGTCGCTGCCTTGTGGATAAGGAAGTTTCACCTTGTTCTGATCTTCTGCTCCTTTAATTTGTAGGATGCTTTTGATGAGGGAAGAGTCTTTGATGAGAGGAGTGCCTATGGGGAAGCCTGATAGTCCAGTTCTCATAGATGTTTTTCAGGAGGTGGTGAATAAAACAGTCATCTCCAGAAGGCACTCTTTCAAGCTAAGGAAATCTACAGAGGAGCTAGTCTTTCCCATACCAGGCTCCCAGAGGGAAAACCTTGAGTCCAAGGGGGTCGTATGCAGACCTATGAGGTCCAACTGGACCTGTCATAAATGGTATGTGGTCTAGAAAGACAAGTATGCCAAATTTGCCTCTTAATCTCAAGGCTAACTAAAAAGATGAGGATCCTGGTCAAAGGTGCTGCCTTCCTCAAAAATCTGGTCGTAAATCTTTTTTTTAATTTTTATTGTTTTTTTATTCTGAGGCGTCTGTTTCCACCCCCTGGCTTGGGTGATCATATCTAGGATCTCTCTTGAGTCCAACAAACTCATCCCTTGTCAAATCTAAAATCAGTTACAGCAAAATGTCTGAGCACTCCTCAGTCTTCCTTTTTATCATACTTTTCTTTTGTCTGGGATGTGACATGTACTTATGCCATTTTCTCCTTTGCTTTATCATGGAACAACAATATCTGGGTCTATATATGGGATGCAGATTCTCCATTAAGATTTTATCTAATTAATGCACTGTTTGATGGCGTGAAACTGTTTGGCACGACCTTGGGCTGAGTAAGCTCTAGTTGACTAGACTGGGAAAAAAAAAATCTTTTTTGGCTTTCAGGTCTCTGGGAATGGTTTCAGAAGGGATTTAAAGGTATCCCTTCTAATAAAAGGCCAGACCAAATAAGCCATCTTTTATGCCTACAATACTAACACCAAGTCACAGTGCAATTATGCTAGCCCAGGCTAACTTCAGCTGAGTGGGAAGAAGCTGAGGAAATTCCAGAGGGTCTGGACTGGTTTGAGTAGTGATAGATTGCACACAAATAGCAATAGACAGAGTCTGACAAGTATACTTTAGCTAGTGCTAGTTTCATAATAACGTTATGATGAAAGGTTCTTGTAGTTAGATTTGTTAGTGTCTTTTCTGAATATAATAACTTAGTTTGAGCTCTCTCAGAAGTAAAGTTACCACTCTGAGTAGAAACAGGTAATAAAAAATATTCAAGTACAGCATGACACACAGTTTCACCGTGACACACAGTCAGCACACTTTGGTTAGGGGCCAATGCAATGATCACACACATTTTTTTCTTTTGTTGTTTTAAATCTAGCCTTAGGTGTGTCGCTGTTTCACTTTAAGAAGAGTCATACTTTTAGCCACAAGCAAATTGTTGGCTAACTTGAAAATGTGAAACTCAGCATCTCAGAACAAAGAACTTGATGTTCATTATGGGTTCAGTTACACAGCAAAAACACATTCTTTCTCTGTCTCTAAAAATAAGTAGGTAAATTTTTACAGAAAAAGAACACAGATTTTTTTTTTTAAAAGCACACACTTTAAAATGCTGCACTTGAGTCTTTTCAAACATATGAACCCTGCATCACAAATACTATCGTTCTGGGTAACAAAGGTTGAAAGGTTTCAGAGTAGCAGCCGTGTTAGGCTGTATCTGCAAAAAGAAAAGGAGTACTTGTGGCACCTTAGAGACTAACAAATGTATTTGAGCATAAGCTTTCGTGAGCTACAGCTTACTTCATTGGATGCATGCAGTGGAAAATGCAGTGGGGAGATTTATATACACAGAGAACATGAAACAATGGGTGTTACCGTACACACTGTAATGAGAGTGATCAGGTAAGGTGAGCTATTATCAGCAGGAGAGAAAAAAAACCTTTTGTAGTGATAATCAAGGTGGGTCATTTCTAGCAGTTGACAAGAACGTGGGAGGAACAGTTTGGGGGGGGGAATAAACACTGGACAATAGTTTTACTTTGTGTAATGACACATCCACTCCCAGTCTTTATTCAAGCCTAAGTTAATGGTGTCCAGTTTGCAAATTAATTCCAATTCAGCAGTCTCTCATTTGGAGTCTGTTTTTGAAGTTTTGTTGTTGAAGAATTGCCACTTTTAAGTCTGTAATCGAGTGACCAGAGAGATTGAAGTGTTCTCTGACTGGTTTTTGAATGTTAGAATTCTTGATGTCTGATTTGTGTCCATTTATTCTTTTACGTAGAGACTGTCCGGTTTGGCCAATGTACATGGTAGAGGGGCATTGCTGGCACATGATGGCATATATCTCATTGGTAGATGTGCAGGTGAACGAGCCTCTGATAGTGTGGCTGATGTGATTATGCCCTATGATGATGTCCCCTGAATAGATATGTGGACACAGTTGGCAACGGGCTTTGTTGCAAGAATAGGTTCCTGGGTTAGTGGTTCTGTTGTGTGATGTGTGGTTGCTGGTGAATATTTGCTTCAAGTTGGGGGGCTGTCTGTAAGCAAGGACTGGCCTGTCTCCCAAGATCTGTGAGAGTGCTGGGTCGTCCTTCAGGATAGGTTGTAGATCCTTGATGATGCGCTGGAGAGGTTTTAGTTGGGGCTGAAGGTGATGGCTAGTGGTGTTCTGTTTATTTTCTTTGTTGGGCCTGTCCTGTAGTAGGTAACTTCTGGGTACTCTTCTGGCTCTGTCAGTATGTTTCTTCACTTCCGCAGGTGGACATTGTAGTTGTAAGAATGCTTGATAGAGATCTTGTAGGTGTTTGTCTCTGTCTGAGGGGTTGGCGCAAATGCGGTTGTATTGTAGAGCTTGGCTGTAGACAACGGATCATGAGATGTGGTCTGGATGAAAGCTGGAGGCATGTAGGTAAGTCTAGTGGTCAGTAGGTTTGTGGTATAGGGTGGTGTTTATCTGACCATCGCTTATTAGCACTGTAGTGTCCAGGAAGTGGATCGGTCCAGGCTGAGGTTGATGGTGGGATGGAAATTGTTGAAATCATGGTGGAATTCCTCAAGGGCTTCTTTTCCATGGGTCCAGATGATGAAGATGATGATGATGTCATCAATGTAGTGCAATTAGAGTAGGGGGATTAGGGGATGAGAGCTGAGGAAGTGTTGTTCTAAGTCAGCCATAAAAATGTTGGCATACTGTAGGGCCATGCTGGTACCCATAGCAGTGCCGCTGATTTGAAGGTATACATTGTCCCCAAATGTGAAATAGTTATGGTAAGGACAAAGTCACAAAGTTCAGCCACCAGGTTTGCAATGACATTATCGGGGATGCTGTTCCTGACGGCTTGTAGTCCATCTTTGTGTGGAATGTTGGTATAGAGGGCTTCTACATCCATAGTGGCTAGGATGGTGTTTTCAGGAAGATCACCGATGGATTGTAGTTTCCTCAGGAAGTCAGTAGTGTCTCGAAGATAGCTGGGAGTGCTGGTAGCGTAGGGCCTGAGGAGGAAGTCTACTTAGCCAGACAATCCTGCTGTCAGGGTGCCAATGCCTGAGATGTTGGGACATCCAGGATTTCCAGGTTTGTGGATCTTGGGTAGCAGATAGAATACCCCTGCTTGTGGTTCTAGGGGTGTGTCTGTGCGGATCTGTTCTTATGCGTTTTCAGGGAGTTTCTTGAGCAGATGGTGTGGTTTCTTTTGGTAACTCTCAGTGGGATCAGAGGGTAATGGCTTGTAGAACGTGGTGTTGGAGAGCTGCCTCGCAGCCTCTTGTTCGTATTCCGACCTATTCATGATGACGACAGCACCTCCTTTGTCATCCTTTTTGATTATGATGTCAGAGTTGTTTCTGAGGCAGAAACAACTTTGGATGGCATTGTGTTCTGTGCGGCTGAGGTTATGGGGCAAGTGATGCTGCTTTTCCACAATTTCAGCCCGTGCACGTCGGCGGAAGCACTCTATGTAGAAGTCCAGTCTGCTGTCTCGACCTTCAGGAGGAGTCCACCTAGAATCCTTCTTTTTGTAGTGTTGGTAGGGAGGTCTCTGTGGATTAGTATGTTGTTCAGAGGTGTGTTGGAAATATTCCTTGAGTCGGAGACATCGAAAATAGGATTCTAGGTCACCACAGAGTTGTCCTTCATAGTCCTTTAAAATTACTTAATTGGATGGAGGTGCTCAGATACTACTGTCCTGGGAGGAGTGTAGCAACATAGGTAGGTATCAGCCTTGAAGGACAAGGGGGTAATCATAGAGTAGTGCATTGAAAGGTTGGTAATAACCAAAAGTTGGTACTGCTTGATGGATGTTGATTGGATATGTAAATTAAGTGATGATCCATTTCATGTCTACTTCAATTTTGACGTAAATTGATGTTCTTGTTGGGAGTCTCAGGAGAGAAGCAGCATGTGAACTGAACTACATTTTTGCCCCGTTACCAGTTCAGCTTGTGGTATTGAGATTACAGACCAACAGTGTGGGTTTTTGACCCTTCACTGAAACCTAAAGCGTTACTGGTGTGAACAAGCATTCCCTTTACTGCTAATGAAGAGCATTGATAGAACTGATAATATCTTACCAATTGACAAAAAGGGAAAACTTTTCAATTGAGCCACTCTACATTTGTGGGGGAAGCTTGCTCTGTCACTTCCAGTGCTGAACCTGGTCTGTAGTTAAATAGGGGACTTAGGTTTATCACCTTCCACAAGTGTTAATGTTTTAAACAAAAATATATAATAATCTTCTTTTATAACGAAGTATTCTGCTATACAGGAAAAATCCTTTGATTCACAAAATGGTGACTCGCCTCTGCCTTTTTGTGGGCATAGGTGCTGTGTTATTAACAAGCGTTGTTCAGCATACTGATGTGACAAACTTGTTAAGGTGCCAGTAGGACCTAGACTATTTACCCCTACTCTAAGATCAGTACTACTCCTCCTAACTAATCAAATTGTAGATGAACAAAGTATTTGCCTCAGAATTATAGTACTTTTATCTGGATGCTTATCTTGACTATTTTTATTTCTGTCCTTATTTTGGTATCTGAACCAACACAAATGCCCTTTGGAGTGTTTATTTTTTTTAAGTCCGGTTCAACTGGTTTCTAAAGGAACAGTAGTTCTAACCCTTCCCTGCACTATCCAAACTACAAGCCCACATGCAACACAAAAAGAAAATTGTTGGGAGCATGGATAATTAAAAATTAAGTAACCTGTTGAATTAATTGCAGGACTGCCTTACCTTCTTCTGGAGTATTTGCATGTACCAAAAGTATCCTATTGGGAGTATTTTTTAGGGAATTTACCATTTGTTTATAATGCCTGATTCCCCCTCCCCCCCACTGTTTTACTTAAAATGAGTGAATGTTTCTTCCGTACTAGGAGAGTGCAAATAATGTGTAGTTTAAGAACTGTGAGGCATTTGAAAATAATTCTATTCTCATTCCCCCCCAGAAAAAATCCAAAGAAATGCATTCTATACTAAGCAGCAGCTTTGCACTTTGCAGTTTGTCTAAAGCCATTTGTGTAGAATTTTTTGAGTAACTTCTAAATTGTGCTTCAGTTGTAACCTTCTCGATTTATTTAATTACATTGAGCTGTTGGAATGCATTTTCATGTCCCTAAATAAAATGACACAATTGATCAATAAATTAATTGTTCTTAGCATTTGTACCTCTTTTATTAAGTTATAATTACTGACTACTCTCTCCCCCTCCTCCAATTCAGCATAGCACTGTACTATACAAATAGTGCATGCAGTGTAGGAGTGTAAGCAGTTTAGTCTTCCCTGCGGTAGAGCGTTGTTTGTGGTAAGAAGAAAAAGAGGGTGTGGCTATCGGATAAACTGAGGTAGCTTGCTGCAGGGCAAGATTGTCCTGTAGAATCAGGAAGTTTGAAGCATTGCTCTGAGCTACATCTTGTGCCCGGATGAAACAATGAGAATAATTTCTATGTAGAAAAATCTATTTGTTGATTTAATGCTGTCTTCAGAAGAGGGCTGTTGGATAGAATTTGCAACGTTGATGGTTGGTCTTGCTTTTCTGTAATGTAGAGCTGTTTGCTAAAAGTTAATCTTGAATTTAAATGCTGTCGTCTTTTTTATTCATTTAGTGTGTTGTGTTTAAGTCCCAGTGTTACAATCTCTACTAATAGTATTCTTTCAAAAGATTTATTTACTGCAATACACACAGTTTTCACACAATATAGCTGGCATTGCTATGGCCTCTTGAAATTTTTATTTAAGAAGTGATACATATCTCTTTACTTTTAATATTGAGGTATCTTTTAAAAGTTAGACACTACTAAATTCTGTTTTCTAGTATGCTGCCACAACTGCTTGGGACTAAAGTATCATTAAAGATTCCAACACAGTTCTTTCTAATAGTCAAATTAAGTTAAGCTAAAGATAGTATTGTAACAAAAAGTTAAATATACTTGGAACTACAAAAGGTGTCTCCTGGAGACTCAAATGAGTGAGCCATTCTTTGCTCTACCTGTTAGAAATCAGGTGCGGTAAGTTCCAAACAAGTCAAGACAAGTTTCTTTACCTGCCTTAAAAAAAAAAAAAAAAAATCCCATTTTATTTGACATGAACAGTTTCTTTACATTGTTTACTTGTGGCACCTTAGAGACTAACCAATTTATTTGAGCATAAGCTTTTGTGAGCTACAGCTCACTTCATCGGATGAAACTTTACGTTGTTTGTATCGCATAAACTCCCACAACGAAAGCAAACAGGAGAAGATGCCTTAAACATGTTTAATCTTAGAAAGACTGTTCTCATTGCTAGTTGTATTGCATATCACAGCAGTGTGTGTGTGTGCACTTATTTGAAATATGAAATGAACTTGAACAATTCATTAACACAGTTTGATGGGTTTTAAATGTTCTTAGTAAAAGGATTAACACACAACTATGATCATAGAGAAAAGGCTTGATTTGTGAATGCAACAGTGAAGAAGGGGCAGTAAGCTCTGTTGTACTGTTGCTCAGTGTTCACTTCTATGCATGTAAAATAGTGTACAGTCTGCTTCATGGTTTCTCTTGTGTGGTCAGTAGGTCAATTTCCCCTTTTGTTTATGTGGATCTTTCATACACTAACAGAGGAGAGGAAGAACGTGTAAAAAAATGTGATTGGCAAAACTAAAAAAATTGGCTACAGGGCTTCTGTTAGGTTTAGTAATGTGAAATTATTTTGAATTCAATTTTTGGAATTGATTAGATTTCAAGTTTACATTTTCCCTTTTAATTACAAAGCAGAAAGAACAGGACTTGCACTTCAGCTGGTAGCTGAAAACTTGTAATGTTTGATTCTAACCTTTAAGATCAGCATGTTAATTATGAAGTTATTGGGAGAGAATAAAATGACATCATATTTTTTAATAGAAGCTGCTTTTTGCACCTTAATCTCACTAAAGGTACCATTGTTACAAGAGAAACTGAGGATAGTGTAGATAACTAAAAGCTAAAACTGATACTCGGTCTGTAACTGTTGTTTTAGCAAAACTATCTCACAGTTGAGTTCAGGACAGCATACATAATGCTGAACTGCCTGGCTTGGATGGTTCATGTCACAAAAAGACACTGTCAAAATGTTTCATAATTTACAATTAATGTTTTGACCTTATGATGGGTCACATTTAACCCTTTGGAAACTTGAAACAGAAATCTGCTTCTTTTTCTTTACCAGCATAATTTTTTCCTAATATTGTGCATACCCACTTTTGTGTTTTAAAGGGTTGCTGCACCAAAAAACACATCCCTCAAATTCCCTTCCTTGTCCCCCAAATGGGGAAATGTTTATCTATTCCAGGAATTTTCACACTGTTTTGTAGTGACTTGTAGATTTGTAGACTACATTTTAATAGAGAGTATATTGCAGTCAACTAGTCTTCCACTCATTATTATACACATCATCACCCCTCCTCGTTTATAATCACATAAATCCTTGTGGGGATAGCAGTTGTGCACATGGAAGAGTAATATTAGGAAGGTATTTAATATATTTCTTTAGCTGTTTTCAGTGCAATAAGAGTTATATCCTCTTTGAAGAAAAGATTAACTATGTATATTTTTGCAGATGAGTACTCTAAATACAGGGTGATTTGATGGCATCGTGTAATTAATACCTTTATGCTGAAGCAAAGCCATTGTGAATTTACCTTTCAGCTAATATTTATTTCCTGTATTGCCTAGAGTCAATAAATAACATAATGAAGAATTTCAGAGTCAGAAAGGAATAATTTTCTGCTTAAATGATTCTGCTGAAATGGCTATTACTTGCCAAAGCAGTTGAATGCTGGAGGTGGGTTTATAGAGATGTAGACCTGATCTTCTGGGATATACTTTACACCTCTCTTGTTATATGGCACATTTAAACACCAGCTTCTGTTAACGTGAATGGGTACTGAACTGTGCAAAATCATGATGTATTGTGCATAAAGATTCCTCTTTTGTTTTGTCAGTTAGTACCATTGTAAATACTCTTCTTCGAGTGCTTGCTCATGTCCATTCCATATTAGGTGTGTGTGCTTGCCACGTGCACCGGTGCCGGAGGTTTTTCCCTCAGTAGTATCTGTAGGGGACCAGCTCTGTCGCCCCCAGGAAGGGCACGCACATACTGCGGTACAAGGGGCGCCGCTGGTTCCCCTACCCTCAGTTCCTTCTTGCCACCAGTGATGGTGCTGAAATGTCTGCTGCTTTGGTTAGCATTGTGTTTAGTTCAGTGTTTCTTCCAAACGTTTACTGTAAAATAATTGTAAAATAGTTGACAGCTAATAGTTCCCTTAGTGTTCGTTCTAATATAGTCAGCCCTGGACGAGACTCAGCCTAGGGATGGAGCATGCCCCAGTCCCCAGGCTTTATGCCCTGTGATTGTTTTAAGTGGCCTATGCCCATCAGCAACATGCACGCTAGAAGTTTTTGAGGTGTCTAGGCGAAGGACACATAAGCGACAAGTGTCGCAACTGTAAATCCTTCAAACCCCAAATGAAAAAGGAGAGAGAGATCCATATCAGGGCACTCCTGATGGAGTCGGAGCAGAGGTCTGACTTGGCCCCGAGCACTGCAGCATTGGTGTAGAGTACCCCGCCGGCGCCATCTTCGAGTCGGCACTGATTCCACCTCCCTGGCTCTGCCCAAGAAGCCAAAGAGAACTATGAGGGGATGATCCCCCACTTCCCGTAAGGGAAAAGAACAGGGCTGGAGGAGAGCGAAGACCTGTGCCGGGCGGCTCAACACCTCCATCAGGGAGTCAGATCCCAGCTCAAGTTGAGCAGTTCAGCCTATCTTGTAGAATGCCTGCCACCCTGGACAGTGATGTCCTGTTGACACAGGAGGCCTTGCAGGCAGTGCAGGAGATCCTGACGCTACTGGTGTCGCCCACACTGGCTCCAGTGGTACCCTGGTCTAAGGGTAAACCCGCCTTGGGACCTTACCGTGTGTCCCCACCTCAGCGGCACCACTCCCCTTTGCAGGGGACGGCCCGCCAGGGCTCACCTGCTCGGAGTCGTCACGCCTCAGAAGCAGGGAGGCAGGCTCAACGAAGCCCTCTTCGGTCTCCGGACCCTGGGCACTGAGAGCAGGATTCACTGTGTGGCTTGCCGGCAACCTGGCGCAGACCTACTGAGGCCTACCTGGCAAAAACATTGAGACTGGCCTTTTGTGTCTCCAAGGCCTCGGCACTGGTCAAGTGAACCATTGTTTGAATGCGGCTACCAGTTACTGACCCACCGACACCCGTCACAGAGACGTGAATCCCCGCGGTTGGGAAGATCCTCCTGACGACCGGCCCGCTTCAGCTCCCGGTCCTGTTCCAGGTACTGGTCAAGCAGCATAAGGCATAGATCGCCGGTTTACCGACACCGATCCGCCAAGCGCTGATAGTTCCCCAGGTTCCTGCGTGAGGGACTTGTCTAGTTCGGTGAGGTCGATGTCGAGGTATTGTTGTTGGCACCGCATGGAGAAGGAACACCGGTCTGCTTGATCATGGTCGCCTGGCAGTGACCACTCCGGCTCCGGAACTGAGTAGGAGTCCTTGATAGCAGGACAAGCCCTGGCACCGGCAGTACGATCCACATCATTGACACCACAACCCACTCTGTTGCCCAAAGCCAGTGGCTGCCGGCGGCCTGGTACCCCTGGAATGTGTGGGGGTTTCCCCAGCCCTCGCAGACAGTCCACTCGTTGTTGGGGGCCTCAGGCCATCAGGCTCAGCATCTCGCCCTCCACCAGAGGCAGAGGCCCCTGAAGGCAGGACCCCCCAGGTCCATGAGCAGTCAAGGGAACAGCCTGCTGGACCACCAGGGGACATGGTGGCTCTCCCACGGCAATGGCTTCGTCCTCATCGTCGCTGGACGAAGCCATCACGGGTCCCCCTCAACCAGTTCCACAAGATGGTGCTAAGACTCATCAGGAACTATTTGAAGAGGGTTGCCTCCAACCTGGGGCTCCAGGCGGAGAAGCTAGAGGAGCCATTGGACTTCTTATTTGAAGTCCTCTGCTCCACGGCACCTGCTAGGGTGGCTTTGCCCCTACACAAAGGGGTATAGAAAATTATTAATGCACTGTGGCAAACCCCTCCTCCCTGTCCCCCATTTCAAAAAGGGCTGAACATAAATACTTTGTGCCAGCTAAAGGCCACGAGTATTTCTACACCCACCCAGCCCCAAACTCTATTATAGTTGAGGCTGTTAATCAAAGGGAGAGGTAGGGGGAACCCGGGCCCACACCCAAAAATGAAGACTCGAAGAGACTGGATCTATTTGGGTGAAAAATTTATTCGTCTTCTAGCCTTCAATTGAGAGGCCAACCACCAAGCCCTCCTCGGCTGCTATGATTACAGCATGTGGCAGGCCGTGGCCAGGTTCAAGGTTTCGCTTCCTGAAGGGCTCCGGAAGGAATTCCAGGTGATCCTCGAGGAGGGCACTGCTGTGGCCAGGGTGGCCCTCCAGACAGCTTCAGACACAGCGAATTCCATGGCTTGCACCATGGCCTCGGCCATCTCCATGCAGCGGGTATCCTGGCTGCTCCTCTCTGGCCTGTCGACAGAGGCTCAGCAGTCAATGCAGGACCTTCCCTTTGATGGCCAGGCCCTGTTTGCAGAACAGATGGACAGTAAGATGCATGGACTCAAGGACTCCTACATTACCCTGAAAACTCCAGGCTGTATGTCCTCGGTCCAGCCTGTAAGTGGTTCAGACTGCAGCCAGCTCAGGGCCAAGGGAGGCAACCCCGGCAGGACTGTCCCACAAAAAGAGCAGGGGCTATAAACGCTGCCCAAACCACCTACCTTCTCCTTCCACCCAATTGAGCTTGACCTGCAATAAGCAGGGGAGCAAGCAGGAATTTGAGGGTGCGCCTGAGGGCAACCTACGAGACTATACCCCAGATTTTTCTTTCTTGCCTTTCTCCAACCACCTTTCTTTTTTCCTGCCAGCATGGACCATTATAACTTCGGACCGCTGGGTCCTCTGTATAATGGCGCAGGGCTATACCCTCCAGCTTATGTCTACCCCCACCCCCCTCAGTCCCTGTCCCTCTTCAGGGACCCCTCTTATGAGAGTCTCCTCGCGCAGGAGGTAGAAGGTTGCCACAGCTGGGTGCGGTGAAAGAGGTTCCTCAGGAGTACAGGAACAAGGGGTTCTATTCCCGGTATTTCTTAATCCCAAAGGCCAAGGGCAGTCTATGGCCCATCCTGGGCCTACGAGACCTCAACAAATACATAAAGAAGTTGAAGTTCCGCATGGTCTCCCTGGCCTCCGTCATCCCCTCCTTGGATCCAGGAGACTGGTATGCCACCCATGACTTGAAGGATGTGTACTTTCATCTTCCAAGGACACAGGTGCTTCCTATGCTTCATGGTGGGATCTGACCACCACCAGTTTGTGGTCCTCCCTTTCGGCCTAGCGACAGCACCGAGGGTATTTACGAAGTGCATATCAGTAGTAGCGGCTTAACTCGGGCATCAGGGTATCTAGATCTACGTGTATCTCTACGACTGGCTGGTCAAAGGTCAATCCAGGTCCCAAGTCAAAAGGGGTCACATGCTGATCACTGGGCCTGCTGGTAAATGACAAAAAGTCTGTTAGTTCCTATGCAGAGGGTAGAGTTCATTGGAGTGCTGCTTGACTCCACCTACTATGGACATGAGTAACACCTCTTGAAGAACACCAGTTACGGAAAAGGTAACTGTCTTTTCAGATATTAAAAATTTGCTTTGCAGTTAATCCTTAGGAAGCATGGTTTACTCATGCTTTTTGTAGCAAAGTGTTTACATTGTATTGTGGTTCTGTAACTCCTTCTAAGCTTCAAGGTGTAGTGTATGTTATTGGAATGTCTTGTATGGTTCTCATTACTTTGGTTTGTTTTAGATATATCTTACATAATACATTTGACATGTGGTGTTGACGTGTGGGGTAGTTAGTAACCTATTACTTTTTAATATTAGTTTAAAAAGCTGCTAAGTTGATTCCAAACCCAGAAAAGTTTGGCAATTGTGTGCAAGCCTAATGTCCTGCTAAGTTTAAAAAACCAAAAACTTGTCAGAGAATCAGGGCACAATTGTAAGTGTTTGCCATTGACAGCTTAATACATAGATTTACTTTTGTTTTAAATACAACACTTTATAAAAAGGTATATATTCATAGACTATTAATCAAATATTGTGATACAGTGTGACTTTATTCATTTGCATTGAGTGGGAGATCTATAGCATAATAGGGGAGTCAGTGAACCTGCACCCGGATAATGTAACAAAAGTTGTATTTTTGTCATCTGTAGTTCAGTTTTCAGTATTTGATACTACTAAATGGTATACTAGTAAGTGTATTGGGGCATACAGTACTTCGTTTAAAAAAGTCAGCTTTAGTGACTTGAGATGTCAGAGAGTTGTCTTCTATGAAATCACTACTGAAAGATGGGGAATAATCACCAATTGCTGAGCTCTATAATCTAAAAGATAGCATAGTAGAGCAGAGAGTAATTATTTTATGTTCCAGACTTGTAATCTTGCCTATCACCATGTCTCAGTAGAGATACTATACAGAGAATGGTATCTGATTCTTTGTTCTAGAGTTGATTGAGACGCTATTGAACTGACACCAATGACAAGTAGAGCTTTGATTTTAATTGAATTTAAAAGTTAGTCTTCTTAAAATGTCTTGAAATCCTAATTTAGTTTTATTTTCGTGTATGTCTAAAACATTTTTGGCATACATATATTTAAAGACATATATTTATATAATGTGAAGGTTATACATTAAAATACTGAAAAGTTTCGTATTGAAAAAGCAATGGGATAATATTAACAACGTTACAGTGCTGCTTGGTTGCTAGTCCATCATCCTTAAGCTACCCAATGGACGATGTCTAGTGTGGATGAGCATTAATCAGAATTGCCAGTGCAGGCCAGTTGCTGGGTTTTTCAATTTGTGTTCCCCTTAACTTCCTGCTGTCAGTTGGCCAAGGTGGGAAGAGAACTTGATTATTTTTGAACTGTGAAATATTATATCCTATGCTGCAGAGAGTTAAACTATGCCTAATCATGTCTCTGGATTGTTTTCCCCCCTAATGAGCTATCTTAAAAAAAATCACTTGTGCATTTGTTCATATTCAGTGTATCAAAAGGGGCAAGGAAGTTTGCTCTTTAAAATATAGTCATGTCCATGTGTAACTTCCATTCATCTGAGAATCTCAAGACTCTGTTTGTTAATGAAGCCTCATGAAACTCCAGAGATTACACGCTGCCATCTGTCTAAAGTGTGTCTTTAATGCTCTAATCTTCTGTCTGTTGGTATGCAAATAGAAACAACTCCGTACTGTGAATTGACTAGCTATGCTATTGCCTTTAAGGTTTTCTGTTATCAGATATTCTTTTATGAATGTTTCCATTCTACAAATAATAACAAAAGTTTGCAAGAGTGGTTTAATAATGTGTCCATATTGTGGATTGTCCCAGTACTCTCTTTTGCCAACTCACTACAAAGTAATGTGAACCGGGCTTGCTGCTTGCACATTTCCTTAATTTCTGAAGAGGTGGGAAACAATTCTGTGAATACAGGGAAATATTTGGTTAGCAAGCCAGATCTGATTAAACTATAACTCTGATTTGCATTAAGAAATTGTAACTTCTTTCCAGGGAATACTGAGTATTCAAATGGAAGGTTAAATGTTGGTATGCTGTTTGTAAATTGTTAATTTTAATATTTTATTACTTATACACTGTATTTTTCTTTTTCAGTGCATTGGTAATAGCTGCGGTGTTTGACCGTGATATTAACTGCAGAAGAGCTGCCTCAGTAAGTTATCGGTTTTGTTTATGCCTTTCTTTTTTTAAAAATTCCTTTATAGTTTGCTTGCAATACAAGCTAATAATGTAGAGCTAGAGTATTTGAACAAAATATTGTATGTCATGAACAGTAAGTATTTTGTAAAACCTCTATAGTGCATATTTAAAAATACAAAAAACATGGCTTTACACTTCATATAATGGATCCATAGTTAAAATCTGAGCTATTGTTACCACAGTTCCATAGTGCAATATATTTCTCAGAAAGAGCTATTTAGTAATATACTGTGACTATGTAATAATACATAATGGTGACTGCTAATATATAAAACTCTACTGAATCTTAACTATACTATGTGGCATCTAGTGTGAAGTTGTTCTGTTCTCATTGTGTGTCCATTGTCATTTTCTAACTGCAGTAAATAAATTTAAAAAAAATTCATTTCTGTAGAAGGAAAGAGGTTGACTTGTAAAGATGAAGCTCTTTCTGTAGAGCTAGGACATTTAAGTAAGTCACCTATGTAAGTATCTAGGATAGGATAAGAAAGAAGGGCCAGGAACACCAAGTGTGTCCTATAGAAACTCTATGCAGGACACTGTGATGGTGGCAAAAAGGTGGGAAGAAAGCTTGACTGTGGAGGAGGAGGAAGTATATGGAGGGGAAGTTATGTTCAAGTGGGGTGGGAGGAAGGGTAGGAGAGGAGAGGCTTGTTATGTCTGGGGATGTAATTCCGTATGACGTAATGTATATGTAACTTGATTAGATTGGATTTTTTTACTTCCTCATAAAGATCCTAGCCCTGAGGAAGGAGTCTCAACCTTACAACAACTAGAACAAACAATATCTCATCAAAAAATTAAAAACCTATAACATACTTAATGAATAGTCCATATAAATAATACAAAAGACATAAAAATATCCATCAACAAACCCACATGTCCCTATCAAATTAACCATCTTTCCAAATGCCCAAAAAGAATGGTGGGCTCTGTAGTGTACCCAGAAAGTTAAGAAATCTAGTCTCTTAATGGGTCTAATGTATTCCAAAGCCAAGAAAGATTCCTCACAGAAAATGCCCTAGTAGCATCTCTGTCTCTTACAGTCCACCTCTATTTAAAAGCTCAAACTGCTGACTGAAGCTGCCACGTTACCACTTGGAGAGGGAGTCAGTTGTCTGTGTGACCAGATCCCAAACCATTTGTGGCTTTATAGGTTAAAACCAAAACCTGTGTGTGGTAACTTCACCTAGAAGTTAATAGGAACAAGAGCAGAACATAGAGTACTGGTATAATATGATCTCTGCGTAATGTGTCTCTCAACAAATGGGTGGCAGCTACGCTCACTGCCCTAGTTTCAGCTTCTGTATAATCAGAACATGTTGCCCCACGTAGAGTGCATTGTACTAGACTAATTTCAAAATCACAAATTATTACAGTAAGGTCTGTGTATGAAACTAAAGATTTATACCCTTTTTATTCCAGGCATAGATGAAGAAAAAGCACTGAGAATGAAATTGTCTAGAAACTAATTAGTTAATTTTCATTTTTCAAACTGAGAAATATTGGAAAAAAAACCTAGTAGCATAAATGGTGAAAAATCAATTAAATTTTAAAAATATTGTTTTAATAATCCAAAGAATTAGTTGTTACATATGTAAAAAAAATGATTTTCAACCTGACTGCCTCTTTGAGTGCACTGCTAAAAAGAATTTTGTATGAATGCTCCGTACTCATACTTTATTCATTGATGCCACTAATTAACTAATTTCAAGAACAAAGTGATTCTCAGCATTCTTTTCTGAAAGAACATTTTGTGCTGACTGATTGTAGATTGATTCCCAGAGCCATTTTTACATCTGAACTTGTCCACGTAAGCCTTGGGTAAAGTGAAGCTGTTTAAATAATTTTTTTCCAGAGTATGTACCCCATCCTTGCAGATTATTTGCTTGGTACTCTAATGGGATTTTTTTTGTCTCTTAAGTTTTATGATTCTGTGTCTAAATAGTAAAACTGATACTTCGACTGTGAATTAAGGTGCCAAAATTAATACTGACTAGAACAATACTTACTAATCAGGCTCAGTGTGGATTACCTTTCTGTATTTCAAATGGATACAAATTAAAATACAATGATTTGGTTGTTTCTGCTATTACTGTCCTTGTATACCTAGCAGACAGCTTGAAAACGTGATTTTAATGTGGTTCATCACTAAAAAGTTAGTGTATTATATAAGGCTTTGGCACATTTTTATTGTGTGCTGTTTATCTCCTTCCTTGGGTTAGGTGTGGTTTTTGTAGGTGGGTATGGAAAGCAGTGCTACTGTCTACTCATGGTAAAGTGTACCTTCTGTGAGCTGTGCTTTGGCTAGTTTCTGGATGGAAGATTACACTATTTGAAGGAATCAAAGGCTTTGGTAATTTAATCATACTGATCCTTCCCAGTTCAGATTGTGCTGTAATCATAGCTGCAGGGTAACGTTGCATACAGTATGTCTGTTAAGTCCCACCCTAACTGCACTCCTCATTGCACCAAAGAATTGCTTCTCATAGAGAACTGAAACTGTTTTAAGAGGAAGTCTGTAGAAAATAGTCACCCAGTGTGGTAAATGTCCTTATGAATATGCTCTAGTTGATATCAAGTAGATTCTTGAAGCTCTTGCATTTTTAAGCTTTTACAAAAAACAAACCAACGACAAAACAAATACATAAATAGAATTTGAATTTCTTTAATAAACTGAGGGCAGAACCACAGTTGCAACGGATTTGTTTAATATCTAAATTAGTGGGTTTAAGAAAGTATCCACATGTATCATTTTGAATGTGTATATAAGGTGGATTGTTTTGATTTGTATGTTACTAGTGTCAATTCAAATTGGAAACCCTATAAAGAATGTGGAAATATGGTGAAGCATATATCTCTCTCAAAACAAATTAAATTGTGTTCTGTAAATGTATTTCAATGTAAAAAATGGTATCTACTGAAAGTCATTAAGAATATTGTGTTGCGTTTATCATATGTGCTGAATTAATTTTTTTTAAAAGTATGACCAATTCATAGCTTGTATATTTCCACTTCTGTTATTTTCTTGCCAATTTTAACTTGGTGTAATTAAAAGGCCATTTCTTTTGCTTAACTTGGTGGCTTGATAATACCACCTGGCATCATGTTTTTTAAATTAGTCTCTCCTCCTCCTCTTGTATCAGTGGTTGGTTTAAGGGAGGACTGGTACCACTGATTTCACTGTTTGGATTGCTCTATTGCTTGAACTGGAAATGTATAGTTATTATAGCTTTTTAGTATACTTAGTTAGATGTTTGTTAGCATTTTCTGCTTTAAATTTGGAAGCAGGGCTGAGAATATTTTCTTGAGACACAAGGTGGGTGAGGTAATACCTTTTTATTAGATTAACTTCTGTTTGTGAGAAAGGTGTTTGGTGTATGTTTTACTTATATGTATCTCTGTGTACCCATACTATGTGTGTTTATCTCTTTTTAAGCCCTAGTCCTGCATGCTGATAAACATGTGTGGATCCTTGCTATAAGAATTCCATTGAGCAGTGGGAAGGTGTGATTGAGTTAGAACATAAAAAAGTATCTAAGAGAATCTGATTTTTTGAACCCCTTAATTTTAATATTGAGTAAAAACAAATGAAAAAATAATTCCCAAGGGAGATGATTTATACCAAGTTTTAATTTTTAAGCCCAAATTTTGTAGAACTCCAGAAATAGGGCTATCTAATGGAAGTGCTGACACAATTTGACCTGAGTGATGTGAAAAATAAAGCTCATTTTATGAGGTACATGCATTAATGTGTGTAGTAGCCAGGTGGTTTCTGAATATAAAGTTGAAATAAACTTCTGGAGACTATCGTTGTTTAACATGCCTTTCTTTCTTTTGGCTTTTTGTTTGAATTCTGTTAACAGTATTTTTCTCATTAAAATGAGTCACATTTCCCCAAGACTTAACAAAAGATAGTAGGCATGAACGTATCCATTGGCTTTTTTGGATACTTAACAACAGTTCAAGCTAAGACAGGTTCAACTTGACACAAATACAAAAATAATAAAAATAAAAATTAATCCTAAATAACCACTCCCTGCAAATGAAATTGGCTGTCATAGTTTTAACCAAATTTAGCTTAGAGTTATGGAAAGTTTCAAAGAGCTGTTGAATTGTGTGTGGCAAATAAAGCAAACATTTAGATATTTTACAAATTGTAATCTTTGTAGAGTCTAGTGCTTGTACAATATACTGAAACATACATTTTTCAAAGGCTGTTGGACTGAAATGTTAGATTGTTTCATTGGACAATGAAACAAATACTTAATGCTAACATCTAGACTAAGAAACATGAAAAGAAAACTTTTTGAAGTCAGTGGGAATTGTGCATGTTTACTTGAAGGCAGAACTCGTCCTTAGTAAGTCAATTATGAAGTTTACTAGTCTCTTACTAAATTATCTTTTGTTGGGTGCTTTTCTTTTCAGTTTACCTAATTAATATATTTAATGAAACCGATTTATTCATTAGAGAAGACATGTTTTACTTTGTTAGAGGAATGATGTTTCCACCATGTTTAATTTAGCGAATTCTGTTTAGATTTTCATCTGCATGATGTTATTTAAACTGACATAGAAAATGCAAAAGGAAAACAATAGCAGAACGTAAAAACGTACAGTACATTAAGGATGGTTATTCTGCAAAGTCTTCACTTATAATAACTATCTGGCTAACATGTTATATTCAGTGTAAAATTCTTCTTTCCATTAATGACTAGTTTATGGTTATACTACAATATATTACACTGAATGGAGACTTACTCAGTCAGGCGCAAGTGGTGTTCTCTATGGTGAAGAGTGGTGTCCATCCTCCCTGTGGAAGGAAAGAGCCCAGGTAGAGACCGTCGAAACGTGGAAGTAAACGAATGGCTACGCAGGTGGTGTCAGACAGAAGGCTTTGGATTCTTTGATCATGGGATGGTGTTCCAAGAAGAAGGATGGCTAGGCAGAGACGGAGATGCTAACGAAGAGCGGGAAGAGCATCTTTGCAAGCAGGCTGGCTAACCTAGTGAGGAGGGCTTTAAATTAGATTCACCAGGGGAAGGAGACCAAAGCCCTGAGGTAAGTGGGGAAGTGGGATAACAGGAGGAAGCATGATCAGCAGAGCGCAAGACGGGAGGATTCCTGTCTCATACTGAGAAAGCAGGACAATCAGCGATTTATCTTAAATGCCTTTACACAAATGCAAGAAGCCTGGGAAACAAGCAGGGAGAACTGGAAGTCCTGGCACAGTCAAGGAATTATGATGTGATTGGAATAACAGAGACTTGGTGGGATAACTCACATGACCTGGAGTACTGTCATGGATGGATATAAACTGTTCAGGAAGGACATGCAGCTACCTGAAAGGGGGTTCCAAAGAGGATGGATCTAGACTATTCGCAGCGGTACCAGATGACAGAACAAGGAGTAATGGTCTCAAGTTGCAGTGGGGAAGGTTTAAGTTGGATATTAGGAAAAACTTTTTCACTGGGAGGCTGGTGAAACACTGGAATGGGTTACCTCGGGAGGTGGTGGAATCTCCTTTCTTAGAGGATTTTTAAGGTCAGGCTTGACAAAGCCTTGGCTGGGATGATTTAGTTGGGGATTGGTTCTAGTTTGAGCAGAGGATTGGACTAGATGACCTCCTGATGTCCCTTCCAACCCTGATATTCTATGGTTCTATGAATTGCAGATATTTTATAAATAAAACAAAAAAATGTCTGGCAGTCTGAAATCAATACTGTCGAGCTTAAAAATACAGATGTCCCACTCAGCTGTTGTTGAATTCGGGCCTGTATATTTATGGATAATCTGGCCACTTACTCAATTGAAACATTTCCTAAGGTAATCATAATGCAGTTGGTCAGTGATTGAATTGCTTAGTCAGTTAGGGGTGTAGGCATTAAGGGTGAGAGCCATATCTCTGTTGCAGCCCCTTTATGCCAGGGAAAAGGGCCTGAGCAGTGTGTAAAGGAGCCCTATAAAAGCCCTTTATCCGACCAGGAAGAATTACCCTGATTTAGGCACTGAGAAAGGCCTCTGTATGTTGTATTCTGAGGACCTCCTTGCAGGTCATGGCAAAAGGGTATGCTAGAGGATAGGGATGTAAATTGGTAAACGGTTTACAGGTTAACCGGTAAGAATTAGTCTTGCCAGTTAACCGCCCTAACTGTTAACTCCAGCTGTGCCAGCTGGCGGCCAGCTGGTCAGAAGGATCTCAGCCCCGGGCTGGCTGGAGCAGCCCCAGTGGTTAAATGATTAAATGATAAATTTTAATAATTTAAACGGTTAACTTTTTAAAACAATATTTACATCCCTACTGGAGGAGAGGCTGAAGGTGGAAGAAGCTTGTCAGTATTAGGGCTACAGCATGCAGTTGTGCAAAGATGTCAGGCAGCACTACAGCCCATGTTCCTGCCCTGGCAAGTCGCTGTAACCTAGACATGCTCTCAGAGCTTTATAAGAAGTTACACCGGGGGCCTTTCCAGTACACTTAGATTGCTACCGCATCCCTGTGCTATGAGTTCTCACCTGTTGTGTGGCTTACATTGATTCCTTGGAACCATAGGTTATTCCAGAGGGAATTCTGCACTGCTGCACAATGCAGAATTTGCACAGAATTAATGTTCTGTGCAGAATTTCATTTTTTTCCTGAAGAATTGGTGCTGAGGAGCTGCTGGTTGCCAGTAGGGGCCACTGGACCGGGCAGAGCCTGGCTTCCCAGTGCACAAATAAAGGACCCTGGTGGGGGGGGAGAGAGGGGTAGCTGGAGGGTTTCTGGCAGGTATTGTTCCCTGCATGCCCTGAAGGAAGGAGCTGATGTGTGGGCTGTGGCCCCACAGTGAGCGGAGCGCCCGGCCCAGCGGGAATGGAGTCCCTGCCCAGCATCAGTCCTGCACAGTCCAACACTGAAATCACCACAGGAAACTCCATACAAGCGTGGTTTGACCAGCATCAGGATATTTCTGCCTCTGGATCTCTGTGGGGAGGGGATGCAGGTATCTGGCCTTATGGCTGGGCTCTGCAGGGGTGTGTGGGGGTCTGGGTTGGGGGGGGCTTGCAGCTGGGTTTGGGGGGAGGTATGGGTGTCTGGGCTGAGGGGCTCTGTGCAGCCGCCTCCAGCACCCCCTTCAACACTCCCAATACCTCCTGAATACCCTATGCCAATACACACAGACCCCTTCAGGACCACCCAACTGTATCCACCTCCAGCTCCCGCTCCCCCCCCGGCAGTGTCCTGTATTTGGGAACCTCTTGGTAACCTTATGGGGGCAGGGTGAAAAAATGAGAATCAACTAAAAGACCAGAGAGGCAGAATTTTCCCCCAAGATGCGCCCAGCTGGCATGTGTGACACATGCAGACGGAGGCACCCAACGAAAGCATAACAGAGAAACAGAAATTGCGTTGTCATGTGGGGTTCCTTTAACTTTCTGCTCCTGGGGGAATCTTTTTTGTTCCAGAAATACTTGCTGCAAGATATTTTGAAATAGATTACCAAAATAATTAAAACTGACATGATTCTATTGCATTATTATCACAAATTATATATGGAGATTTTTGCAGAATTTTAAAACATTGTATGCATTTTTAAATTTTTTGACGCAGAATTCCCCCAGGAGTAACAGGTTCAAATCCAAGCAAGCGAACTCAAACTTTCATTTTTCCAGAGTTCAGTATTTACTCTGTTTTTCTTTTGGAAGGAATCTTACAAATAAGTGATGTCTGTCTATGTGGCAATCCAAAGATCCCATGGTATTTTTGAGAAGAATAGGATTTTTGCCCCAGCGTTCTTGGCCAAAATTTCCCACTGTGTTGGACATCAGTTGTCAGCTGGCTGCTGCTGTCTTTTCCCAAAAATTGTTTGTAAACATAGTGTCATTACATAAATGAGGTGAATAATTATTAGTATCCAGATAATAGTGATACTTACTTTTTTTGAACAATTTAGAAAACCTCTGCCAGTATTTGTACTTCTTGCTTTTAAAAAAAAATTGCCTCTTTATAAAAAGAAATTTTAAAATTTGTATGTAGTATATGTCAGGGACAGTTCTACTCCAGACTAGCTGGTGGGGAGTGGGGGAAGATACTGGAAAAAGTAAATACTGTGTGGGGGACTACATTGATGCAGATTGATCAATGCATTGATGCAGATATATATGTAATGCTCTAATTACATATATTCTATTTTCTTTATGATCTGTTTATTGCCAGACATAAGAAGTGTACATCAATTAAGATGCCTTCAAGTTTTGCAAGCTCAGAGACTGATATTTTAACATGCTTTCACACCTGAATGTTTCAAATATCAGTGTTCAGTACTCAAGAATAAACAGCTAAAGCAGTACAATCCCAATCACGCTGCTCTCAACAGCCTCTAAGTATTGTATTTAACTAGGCTTGGCAGAATTAAATTTTTATTTTTTATAATTTTGATAGATAATATTGATGTTTATTTTTAAGCATTTTTTCTGTGTGTATCTAGTTAAATGTTCACAGTTGTGAAAAATTATGGGGTGTGTGTCAAGCAATGAGGGGGTAAGACAATTATTTAATGACAGTTGATTTTGCAGTTAAAAGAATTAAACCTTTATAACTGTTAAAACACAAATTGTCAAGATCACATGTCAAAATATGCAAAGTAAATATCCTTAAATCAAATTCTAAGTTTTCAAGCATCATTTTTCTTTTACTTTGTCGATCTGTAAAATTCAATTATTATGGATGGAAATTTTTATTGGTTTGTGTGTGTTTGATGAAACTGATGTTTACCAACATATACTGATAAAAATGAATCCTTCCAAGCCTTTACATCACATAAACAAGGCATTATAACCATGATATTATCTAAGGCTATGTCTACACGAGCACTTTGTTGGTAAAACTGTTGTCAGTCAAGAGTGTGGAAAAAACAAAAAAAACCCCACTTCCCTGACCAACATAAGTTTTACAGACACCGCTATGTTGGCAGGAGATGCTCTACCACCGACATAGCTACGGCTGCTCATTGGGGGTGGTCTAATTATGCCAACGAGAGAGCTCTCTACCATTGGCATAGAGGTGTGCTGCTGCAAGGTCTGTAGTATAGACATAGCAGAGTCTTTATGGAAGATATCTGAAACTTTCCCAAAGCAGATAAACAAGACAGAGCTGTCCTGATTCCTTTTGTCGCAGGCTACTGACTTTTGATTGTACTGTGAAGCCTTGTCTTAGGAATCAAAGACTACTCTTATGGGTGTGATTATTTTAGTCAACTTGCATTCTTAAACTGTTATCATGCAACAGACAGATTTGAAAGCACATTAGAACATAAAGCATCAGTGACCTTCCCTCCTCCCCCCCCAAAAAACAAACCAAAAACAAAAAACAACCCTTGAGGGCCTATTCAACTAACAAAGGTGACTTTATTTTAAAAAGTAAAGCCATGGGTCATTTATATTGCTGCGTGTTTGTTTTGAATTCATCCTCTGGTGTTTATCGAAAAGAAAACTGACTCATTTTTGTATGTTTGTTCTCTCTGTTCTGTAGGCTGCCTTCCAGGAGAATGTTGGAAGACAGGTATAGTAACTTTTCTGATTCTTCATTAGACTTCTTGCAGATACATTGTAACATGTTACTCCTAAAACCAAATGAGTAAAAGAACAACCAAATTTGGGGAACACTGTTTTGAAACAATCATGTAACATATTTTCATCATTTGAACCACAGGTTCTTGTGTACTTTTTTCCCCTTTAAACTTAATTGAGAGTTTTTAGGACATTAGTTCCAGAAGCCTTTTAGCAAGTTGCTTCTAAAAAGCAAAACATTGATGTAAAGTCGCACAATATGCCTTAACTTGCATTAAGGTAAGTTAAGTGAACTACACAAGGCCTCACAGCAATTTGATCGCATAGCTAGCACTAGAACTCAGGAGTCCTCACTTCTGGTTCTGTGCTTTGTCCAGTAGGTCATGCAGTTTCTCAAACCATAATCTGAATTTTCCAAGAAATTTGTTAGTTTTGAAGTATGAGTTGTTCAAGTAGAAAAGTCCACTTTATTTCCATGTCACTTGGCAGGCAGATATTTCATGGCATAAAAGACTTAGAACAGTGGTTTTCAGCCTTTTCTCATTTGCAGACCACTAAAAAAGTTTGAATGGACAGGCCCCGTTGGAAATCTTCGACCTAGTCTGTGGACCCCCCAGGGCTAAGTTCCCTCTAAACTGCGTGGCCGCCTAGCAGGCTATCGAGTGCCGTGCACTTCAGGTGTCCCTCCCCCAACTCCCATGCTGCTTCTGCCCTCTGCCTTGGAGCTGCTCCTGGGAGCCTCCTGCTTGCTGTGCAGAGTGGGGATGTGGAAGGGGGCACTGATGTCAGGGTGTCCTCCTTCCCCCCTGTCCCTGTACCCCATCTCCACAGAGCGGGGTGGGGGACACAACAGGGCTCAGGACAGAGGGAGCTTGCTGGCAGTTGCTGCTGTGTCTGAACATGCTGATCTACTTAATAGGGCAGCATGCTTAAAGTGGGGGCAGCATGCTTAAAGGGGCTATGCGTGTGTCTGTCTTTTTCACACACTCTCACTTTCTGTCTTTCACAGTCACCTCCCAACATATACTTGTATTATTATTGTTGTTACTTCTTGATACTTCTTGCGAAGTGTGGTTTTTTTAGTTGTTTGACTGGTCTATGCATTTCATTATGCTTAAATTGAATTCTTTGAGTAGTGAGTTCTAAAATGCCCAACTTGTCCTGGCTGGAGTAATTATCCCTATAGTAACTTCTTAAAAGTATATATTATATCTAGGTTTTTGGTTTCTACTGGTGGTGCACATCCACACGTTATCTCGATATGGTGCACATAACAAAATTCATTCCACACATGGATGGAAAAAATTAGAGGGAACACTGCTCCAGGAGTCCATGGACCCCAGGTTGAAAACCACTAACTAAAAATCTCTTCATCTGTGTGCTGAATACACTAACTGCTAAGGTTTCTGCCTGAAGTCTAGAAGAAAGAGAAAAAATTAGCCATGCAATTATTTCCCATTTATAATACTAAAATAGTGTAAATACATTAACAAAATCTTTGAGATTGCAAATCATGTGTCTCACATATAAAAAAAAAAACAAACAAGCACATTTAAGGTGATCTGAGAAGCTTCTTATCTGCAGGAATCTGTGTTCAGGCCCTCATGATTCTCCTCTAAGAGCTGACATCACTGACATATACAGCAGAGCAGGGAGCTGTGTTCCATACACTAATATAGGTGTTAGTGATGTCATGTAGGTAAAGAAGCGCAGAAGCTTAAAAACCTGATTTTAAACTATTTTGTAGTGCCAATATACTCCTGGCACTATGCATTCTCACCATAGCACATTTCCAGTATCTTGTTAAAAGGTTATTTGTGGTGTTCATTGGTATGGTATTTCCTCATTGCATGGTGTTATCTTGATTCTCATTTTTACTAAGATTCTTTTATGCCACTTTGGCAGTGTGAAAAGGCCTTATAGTGTGTGTAAATGTGATACTGTACTGGGTATGTGTTAGCTGCTGTATTAAGGTCAAAGCAACATGGAGCTAATGATGGTCTCATCTTGCCTTCATTGGATTTAATCAGAAGCAGGGATGAGGGGCAGGGGGCAATGGGCCCAGGACTTTTAAAAGTGGGAGGGGGCAAACAGTAATGTGATAAAGTTTACAGGCGGTACAGAATTATTCAAAATAGTTAAGTCCAAAGCTGACTGCAAAGGGTTGCAAAAGGATCTTAAAATTCTGGGTGACTGGGCAATGAAATGGTAGATTGAATTCAGTGTTGATAAATACTAAGTAATGCACATTGGAAAACATAATCCCAACTCTACATAAAAAATGATAGATTCTAAAATTACTGCTACCACTCAAGAAAGAGATCTTGGAATCATTTTAGATAGTTCCCTGAAAAGACTGGTCATTGTGCAGCGGTAATAAAAAAAAAAAAAGAAAGAAAAAAAAGAAAAAAGGTGATGTTAGGAACCATTAGGAAAGGGATAGATGATAAGACAGAAAATGCCATAATGCCACTGCATAAAACCATATTACACCTATTCTACTGTGTGCAGTTCTGGTCACCCTTTTTCAAAAAAGTTATATTAGAATTGAAAAAAGTAGAGAGAGGAGCAACAAAATAATTAGGGGTATGGAGCAGCTTCCATATGAGGAAAGATTTAAAAAGACTGAGACTATTCAGCTTAGGAAAGAGATAATTAAAGGGGGATATGATAGAAGTCTGTAAAATCATGAATGGTGTGGAGAAAGTGAATAAGGAAGTCTTATTTCTCCTTCACATAACACAAGAACCAGGAGTCACCCAATTAAATTAATAGGCAGCAGCAGGTTTAAAACAAACATAAGGAAGTACTTCTTCACACAACTCTTAGTCAACCTGTGGAACTCGTTGCCAAGGGATGTTGTGATATAAATATGTGTGTGTATAACTAGGTTCAATAAAGAAATAGATAATTTCATAAGTGATCTCTCTCCTGCCATCCATCTCCACCCTCTGACAAACAGCGGCTAGGGACACCTAGCCTTACCCGTCCTGGCTAATAGCCATTAATGGACTTAACCTCCATGCATTTATCTAGTTCTCTTTTAAACCCTGTTATAGTCCTGGCCTTCACAACCTCCTCAGGCAAGGAGTTCCACAGGTTGACTGTGTGCTGTGTGAAGAAGAACTTCACATGGAGGATAGGTTCATCAGTGACTATTAGCCAAGATGGTCAGGGCTGCAAACCCATCTGACATGGGCTACTGTTGGAGGACAGGATACTGGGCTAGATCAATTGCTGATCTAACCTAGTATGGCCATTCTTATGTTCTTATTGAAAAGGCCCCTATTCTAAGGTCAGTTTTCAGTGTTAGGCTTTCTATACTCCAGCTGCCCCAAATTCTCTGTCACACGAGCTGGGTGTTCACTCCCCTAGTGTTGGGAGGTGGGCAATAAGGAATGTGTCCAGAACTGATGTGTGTTTCAAGATGAAGTTAGGATAATAGTGGAGGAAAGCTTCAAGGGAGGGCTTCTTCGGTGATGGTGGCCCAACTAGGGCTGAGGTAAAGAGGACATCATGATTTCCTTGATTCTCCAGAGCGTCTAGTCATTGCAGAGCAGTTCACACTGCCTCCATGTCATGTGGTACTGGATAAAGCAATAAAACACCTCCCCATGATTTCAGCTTATATCAGGTGGGATGCAGCCCAATGATGCTGTAGTTTTTAAGCCAGCCCTGCTGAAAAGTACTGGATATACATTAATAGGTCAGTTTTGTTTAAATGACTTCTCAAAAGTGTCGAGGCAATTCCAATGAACTTTGGATGACTATGCGGCTTTAAAAAAAAAAAAAAAAGTGTATGAACTGTCAACACCTGAAGCTAAGAAAATACTTGTCTTGGTGAGATGATAGTTTTGATTATGCATACTTATTTCATAATGGAAGTGATTTGTATAAATGGCTAAAATTATTTTTGTCTTATCCATAATATCAAGATTTCAGGATATTCTCTATCAGATCTAGATGTTTTCAATACATTATAACAGACTTAGGCTGAACAGATAGAACCAGACATCCACGCAATTTGTTGTAGAATGGCCTGTGGGTTAAGTATTCATTTATGCTCCTTTTTGAAAATATTGACTTTATTTCACCCTTTTACTAGGGAGGTCAAGACAACTACACACAAGCTTACGCTATCTGACACTTTCATGTCCCCAGTACTAAATTTACTAAACCAGTTTCAGTTTTCACTGTGAGAGTTTATGCATCTTACATGTATGCCACATCCAGAAAATAAGTTCCTGTTGCATCTTAGCATTGTTTCTTTGGTTTTTAAAGATGTGAGCTAATTGAATGAATATTTGGCTACACCTTTTCATTCAATGAAAGATTTGTAGGGTTGTTTATAGATCAGTCAAAAAGATTCAATCCCAAATTAATCTATTGCCAAAAAATTTCATTGCCAGGCATATGTTGATACATATGGTCTACATTTGAACTCATTACAGATTTAGCTAATGCACAGATAGACAACAGATACTGGATATGTTCTGGCATTTTCTGGAGGGATCTACGATGAAATAGTAAATTAGCAGGGCACAGAACCTGACAGTGGAATGGAACAATATCCATGACTCACCTTGTTCCTGTGGGAGGAGTAGTGAACCATTTCTTGCTGCCTAGGAGAATGGCTACTTCAAACCATCAGATACACCCATTATATCTCTTTATAATATGATGCAACAGACATCCTTTTTCTGCGTAGGTGGGAAGTAAAGTACTTTTTCTCCATCCAGAGCACTTAATACTTTTAGTAATTAGATGAGGAGAAGAAAAGTGCAGTTTTGTTGCTTTCTTGTTCCTGACTTCTTCAGCTCTGTAATGCCTCCTATCCTGGAGGTAAGAGAAGTGTATGTGTGTGTGTGCTACAGCAAATAGGTTGCTGTTCACTGTTAGGGTGGATTTAAAGATTCCATGTAGGTGAAAGGTTTTTTCTTTAAAAAGTCCCAGAATATATCTAAGAATAAATCAAAGTAGAGGCACTTTTTTTAACAAAATTAATTTTAATATTGAAGTGCACTTTTAAAAAATCCTTTGACACAATGGACACTTTCTAGATTATTTTGCATTCCTGTAGCCCCAATGGAGAAGGGATGTAAAGCAAAGAAATTGTCCAGATTTCCCAGAACCTCTACTCCTGCACAGCACTCATTGTTTACATATCATGTGACCTATCCCTTTTGTAACTGGGTGTAGTATGTTTGGTTATTAGCTAGTTTACGTTTGCCCTTAATTATAGGTTGAGTAGGCCATGCTGTCTCCTCCATCAGGAAATATAACTTTGTATCATACCATTATACTAAATGAAATCCCGGTCAGCCAATCAAAATTCTGAAAATCTGAGCTATGTATGAGCTATTAGACATGACTGGCAGTGAATTTACAGCTGATGACTGCATGCATAATCATATGTTATGAGTGTCTTCTGAAAAAAGCAATAATACATTTGCATAGCACAATCAGAAGTGTGATTGCTACTATGGAATTAAATTTGTTGAAAAATTGCTGGGTTTTATGAAAACTTTCTTTAGTTAATGGATAAACACACCATGAAATATATATATAAATGGAGACTAGTAAATAACTCTTACTTTTTTTTTATATGTGGTGATTTTCTTTCTACCTGTCCTCTCCTACACAGTCTCTACTGGGTGTTGTTCCTTTCATATGACCTGAAAACCTGATTCTGCTTATATGTCTGTATATACAAGATTTATACAACATTATTTTCTGTATTGGTAACAATATTGCTAGTGTGGAACAAGTAATTGAAGGAAAAGCTCTTGTTTATAATGAAATTTGTCTTAAATGTAAATATCTACTCTCTCTAATAATGCTCACTGCCTCTGTGACCACTTCATTACAATGGAAAGTATAGTTAATTAGCTTTGTGGATTTAGGCATGACTCTGATAAGCAGTTCCCTCAATTCCAATTGATGACACAGGAATTGAGGGTGTTTAGTTTGTCGTCAAGGCAATCAGTGCCTCTTAGCATTGAGCTCATTGTTCCTAATTTCTAATACCACCTTTGATTTTTTTAAAAATAAATCCTTTTACAGAGATGAAGGTGTTTAAGAAACTTCCTGTGTTATTGGATATTCCAATCCTACTGTTTTTCTAAAAATAATTTCAGCACAAACACATTCTGATATGAATGTATTTACTCTGCACCCTGATTGATATAGATTATATTTAGTAAAACTATGGCATTTTCGGTTTGATAGAAATCCTAAGAAGTTATGCTTCATCTGTGTGATATCACTGCTCTGTGTCACTGTATGATATTTTCTCCACTGTGTTATCTTAGCCATGAGACCTAGATCAAATCTCAAGTTAATTGATTTGCTGTAATAGAATAATTTTGGGTGGTATCTTAAGAGTGATGTGTTGTCTTGTAAAAAGTTTATCACATTCTTGACACATGAAGTTTATACAATATGAAGATAGAGGGACTTTATTTCTTATAGCAGTGTTAATAGGTAGGTCCGCAATAAGTAATGCTGTTAGCTTTTCCACTATAATTTACTATTAAGACATTTACTGTATCCTGAAAACAGAAACGGTCTCTGATGGACAGAAATAATCTGAAGAGGCTACCATGAGAGCAAATCATAATGAATGCAGGTGGCAAAGGGAGTGACTTTTGGGGCAAGGAAACTCCTCCAAGGCCAAATGGAAGTGGTGTCTGAAATACTTGGTTGGTCAGTGATGGATAAATTGGATGCCATTACAAGCCAAGATTAAGATGATAAACCTATTCCAGGGAAAGTAGATAAATATGATATATACAGTGTTGTTTAGGGGAGAAATTTTAAATTATAAAGTGGTGGGCATCTTGGTACAGTGTCTATATCATTCTGAGTGTAGCTAGAGGTATAGGTCTAGATAGATACACATGGTGTGAAGAAGATGAGTAACAAAACAAAGAAAACAAACATTATGAATCCAAATACTCGTGCCACCCCTTCACCTTCAAAGTGAATCTACAAACAATTAGGGCTCTATTGTGACTTCGGATACACACATGGCTTCCATTGAAATTGGCCACGTATCCTTAGTTGTATTATGGCACTTTTAAGGAACATGGCAATGAACTAGAAAAATGCAATTATGAAGCATCCAAACTTGAGGACCAACACCAAAATATATTTTAAAAACATTTTAAATTAATCATTTCAAATGATACTTTAACATTACTAAACTTACTGCCTGCTATTGTTTACTCTGTCTCTTGGCCATCCTCTTTTAAATGGAGTCAACTGTTCAGCACATCAGATATCTCTCTTGTGTAGATATACTTTCCACAAAATCAGGAGTTAGTGTGTATAGGTGGTGCCTGTTAGTATAGGTGATATTTTCAACTGTTGTTGACCATTAATACAAAATTTGATCAGTCGTCATTTTTTTTCTTCTCTTAATATTGATAGGGGACTTTTCCACATGGCATTGACATTTTGACTGCAGCTGATTATTTTGCTGTTGGTAACAGAGTTAATTGTTTCCTTAATATAAGGTAAGTTCCCATGCATTAGTTTCCCTACACTTAACAGAGCTTTATTACCTTATATTATGTTATATTACCTTATAATATTATCTTTTTTAATAAACAGGAAACTTATTTTTCTTATTCCTATCTGTGAACACAGATTATGTTCAGAACATGCAAAAATTTGAGTGAGTTGGCCCAAGGTTCTAAACTAGGTCTGATGTTCTTCATTGTTAACTGTGTTATCAGTAAAAGGGGGTAACAAGCAAAGTGGTAAAATTTGCAGGTGACCCAAAATTATTTAGGTTAGTCAAGAATGGAGAAGACTGTGAGGGACTTAGAGGGAACCTAACACAACTAGGTGCACGGGCGGCATGATGGGAGAACAAATTCATTGCTGACATATGCAAGGTAATGCCCATTGAAAGGAGTAATTTGAACTATTAGTTTCATTACTGAGGTCTTGTCTACATGGAAAGTTACTGTGAGGAAGCCAGGCATGTTAATCTACAATGCACCAGCTTCTTGTGTAGTAGTGTCCTGTGTGGACACTGCTGTAGTGCAGTGAAAGTCCCGGACTGTGGCTTAGTATGCTACTACTTCAAAGCATAGTACTCTAAGTTGCATTACGAGACTTTCACTGTGCTGTAGAAGTGTCCACATAGGACGTTACTGTGCAGCAAGCTGGTACTCTAGATTCACATGCTGGGATGCTGTGCAGTAGCTTGCCATATAGACAAACCATAATTTATATATTAACTATAAACACTAACAATAGAGACCAGGGCATCACAGTGGACAGCTCATTGAAAATCTTAACTCAATGTGCAGCAGTAGTTGAAAAAGCAAACAAAATGTTGTAGAGTAGGCTGTTTAAAGAATTGGACGGTGAATAATATTTAAATAATTAGGAGCCCGGTGGCACCTTAAAGACTAACAAATTTATTTGGGCATCAACTTTTGTGGGTAAAAAACCCAGTTCTTCAGATGCGTGGAGAGAGATTTTTTACCCATGAAAGCCTATGTCCAAATAAATTTGTTCATCTTTAAGGTGCCACCGGACTCCTCATTGTTTTTGTGGATACAGGCTAACACGGCTACCCTGCTGATATTTAAATAATTAAAATGCTCTTGTAAATCAATGGTGTGACTTTAGCTGAAATACTACGTTCAATTCTTTTAACCCGTGTAAAAAACTGCTAGCATGGAAATAGAGAGGTTTCAAAGTCAGGTGATAAAAATGACTGGTACAACAGAGACTTCCTTGTGAAGTGAGATTGAAAGACCAGGACTGTTTAGTTTAGAGAGGAGATGGATTAGAGAGGGTCTCCTATTACTGTTCTAATACAAGAGTAAGGGAACATTCAGTGAAACAGAAAACACATTTAAAACTGATACAAGGAAATATTAATTTCCCAATACAAAGTCTCACTGCCAGAAGGTATCAAGACCAAGAGCTTAGCAAGATTCAGGGTATGTCTACACTGCAGCGTAAGCCCAGGGTTAGTGGACTTGAGTCAGCTGATCCATGTTAGGGAGCCCTGGGCTTGTGCGTCTACATTGTATTTTAACCCTGCATTAAGACTTTTCTAACCTGTACTTGAACCTAGGGCTCTGGCGTCCATGCTGCAATACACAGACCTGAGTTATAGTAACCATATGCCAGATTCGCTAGCGCCTCATCCCCTTTTCCCCCAGTCCCCAAATGTGGCAGCTCTAGTCCTAGGACCGTGGTGCACTGTGGGAAAACTTTGCTGCCCGTCCTGATGTTACAGGAAATTTGAAGCATCTTGCTTAGCAAAAGATTTGGTCAGTTCGCTCTCCATTTCAAACCCAGGAGGCTCTATGATAGTGTGCTTGTGGATTGGTGATCAGAAGAGAATGGGTTAATGCTGACCGGAGCTGCTGCCATTCGCAAAGTGAGCGTGTCTTTCATTTTCAGAAAAGTGGACGGCAGATTTTTGGGATAGAGAGGACTAAGGAACTTGTCCCATGGAATTGTGGGATTTTTCTGGCTGACTTCCGGGATTCGAGTCAAGTGGGGCTGCATCTACACTGCAAAGCAGTATGGCTTGGACCCTACATCCTGGGTCCAAGCCATACTTAACTCAAGTTTGGACCTTCCAGCCCTGCAAGGTCCTGGGACCCTGGGTCCAAGCCCTGGGTTAGTGCAGTTGCAGTGTAGATGCAAGGGGGACTGTGCTTGAGCCTGGGCTCAAGCACAGTCTTACGTTGCAGTGTAGACGATTAACTTCTTTATATTGAGCTTTTTTTTTTTTTTGAGTTTGCTTCAGGATGTGGTGTTCTGCTGTGTGCTCTATATCTTGACTTGAACCTACTCAGCTAGCAGTATAATGATTTAAATATTCCCTTATCTCTGTGACTACACTTCTCTTTATTGTTGCACTATGTGGAGTGCCATCTTAAAATCAGAAGCATGATACAGTTTTGGCCATCCTGTATTTCCCCCCTCTCTGTTTCAGTCTTCTGTTCCATCTCAGTAAGGAGAGGTGAAAAAGAATGGCTGTTGCACACATCATACAAGGAATTATGCATTTTAAAATATAACAGATATAACAATGTGGGGCGTCGTGCCCACTCAGACAGAATAGAGGTACAGACCAAATGCCAGGACAACAAATGGGGAAATGGCGCACACTGTACACATACCTGCTTTTTAATTCCCACAAAGCAGAACAACAGGTTTAATGTTTTCTAGTTATCTTATTATGATCCTATTCCCTTTGCTTGAGCTATATAGTGTTTTGTTTTGTTTTCATTTAACTGATCCTTCTTTGTATTTGTCCATAATTCCCACCTTATCCCTTCTCTTTCCTTTCCCTACTCCACATCCTTTTTCTACACATAGGCTAGTTGGGGGATATAAGCAATCTTCAACCAAACCAAACTAGGGAAATGCAATTGGTCATATTCTCTGAAGTCTGTTTAACTGCGCCAATTTGCACCCACAGAGCATATGGCCTATTACTTTAAAAATGTACACAGCCTTAAAAGAAGTAGTAGATTTTTCTGGCTTCGGGGTAGTGAGAAGTTTGTTTCTCTTCACTTTTTGCATTATTTTGTTGATGCCTATGCTGTTGTCTTTTCTTCCATGCTCTCTGGTTCAGCTCTCTTTTTCATTGTAACTTTCAGTGTGGTGTTAAGCATACATGATAAAAATGTTTCATTTGCTTAAGGGCAAAAATATTCTAAATTAAAAAGTCCTGCTTTATTTTGCCTGATTACAAAGCAGATAACAAAGTATTTCCCAGCTCACTCTAGATCCTATGGCTGCTCTTTTCTTTCCTTAATTTCTGCTGCACTGATCACTTTAAGAGGAATTTCACCTAGTTACTGAAGTGTGATTCCTTGAAACCATATTCACTATTCTTAATCGAGATTTTGTTCTTGAAGTGTGTGTGTCATCCTGAAGTGTGTGTGCCATCTGAGCTGTAATTAATTGGGTCAATACTTCATTACTTCCTTAATTCTTTGTGTGAATGGCATCAAAGCACAAGGGGATAGGTATATATTTAATTGTCTATACAGAAAATATGCAACATTACATGACGGATGGAAGAATGGACCTCTCTGACAGGGCCTCTCTCCTTGATTGCTTAGGTATAATTTCTTAGGTAGTTTTAAAAAGCAGTAACATGGTGTACAGAGTCCATAGTTCTGATTTAGAATCTCAGCCCTTCAGAGATCTGTCACATGACTCTTATGCCTGCATAAATTCCCATTAACTATAAAGGGACTGTGTGTAGATGTAAAAGTCTGTACATTGCTTCCTTTGAGTAATCATAACATTAATAAAGTTCTGACTCTGGATGTTTATTGTTCTATACCTTTGAACTGATAGAAATAATTTTCTGCATTTGACTGTTTTCATTAATGAAGGCATATTTCAGAGGTACAATATTATATATAAAAAGTTGTATGGCTATTGCCACATTATTATTAGATGGGCTGGTAGCCCTGCATATTATTAAAGTTGCCCAACACTTCCAATAAAAACCCAGGTTTTAGTTTCTTATATTGAGCTAAAATTTTCTTTGCTGAATGTCTACCTCAGGCTGACTTTTTTCTTTTCTTTCTTTTTTTTTTTTTTTTAATTTCAGTAGTAATGCTTCAGCCATTTCTGAGAACAATGAAAAACAGTGTTTTGTCCATATAAAAAAATCTGGTGACTTTGTCTTTAAGAAGCTCTGATGTACCTATGTTTTAGAGCAGGCATTTAAAATTTGGCTGGGGGTGGGGCGGGGTGGGGCTTCGTATCAGAGATGTACTTTTTGCCATTCCAGTGAAAATCTGCCCAAATGTGGCCAAGTTAATAAGCCTTTACAAAATCACAGCTCATATGTACTCAGTAGATTTTAGCAGCTAATTCCCTAAACATTCTGTCAGCATTGGGTGTGTTCCAGCCCAGGAGTGAGCAATTGCAACTGTGAAATGCAGGTCATGCCGGATCTGGGTATCTGAACTGGGAGTTGGGATATATGGGAGTCTGAGACTGGCTAGGCAAGGAGACTGAGATGGCCTAAACAAGGAGATGGGGCCTGGCTGGTCAGGGAGAGTGGGACTGGGCAATAGGAGGTTGGAAATGGCTGGGCCAGGATACTGGTATCCAGGTAGGGGAATAGGGATTGGAGAATGGGAGTCCGTAGGTAGGGTGCGGGGACTGAGATCAATCAGACGAGGAGCTTGGGGAACTGGAATTGACTGGGCAAAGGACTGGAACTGAAACCAGTGGAATGGGAATGTGGAGGTGGACAGACCTGAAGAGGTGTGGAGGTATGTGGGTGTCAACATGGTGCCACATGATGGAGTTCGTGTTTTCAGTTTGCTTTTTTAACACTATGTGGGTCAGCAGTAGAGTTAGGACCTTTAGATCCACTGCACAGATCTGTCACTTGAGCTAATGGAGTAACTCATAGTAATAATAGTAATAGACTGTCCTCCATGTACACCAGCACTAGAGGGGGATGATGCACACACTATGCCAATATAGTATAATATTACTGTATTTTAAAAAAAAAAAAGCACTTTTCCCCAATCTAATCTTGAAAATAATTATAAATGTAGAATGTATTAATCATTGGATTTAAACAGTAAAATCTATAAGCAGTTTATTTTTACTAGTATTTATTGATCATATAATTCTTTATATATGTATGCAATGGTGTTCACTGATCTCAAAATAGTTAAGAAAAATATTGTAAATATTAACATAATGAATGTTACATAATATGGAATATCATGTTTTTATGTACCCCTTTTAATAGACAAACGGGTAGTATATTTTTGAAGGTTTTTTTGTTATTGCATTAAAAGCAATGGGGGCAAAATCTTCAAAGCAGTATAGTAGAACCTCAGAGTTACGAACACCAGAGTTACCAACTGACCAGTCAACCACACACCTCAATTGGAACTGGAAATACGCCATGAGGTAGCACCAGTACCATACAGCACTGTGCTAAAAAAAATAAAAAGAATGTTTGTTTTTTTTAATTGGCAAGGTGAGGAAACTGTTTCTGTGCTTGTTTAATTTAAATGAAGATGGTTAAAAGCAGCATTTAAGTCAGTGTTCAAATTGTAAACTTTTGAAAGAACAACCATAGCATTTTGTTCAGTTATGAATATTTGAGTTACGAACAACCTCCATTCCTGAGGTGTTCATAACTCTGAGGTTCTACTGTATGTGCCAAAATTCAAACTGATATACATTCTGTATTCTTTTATATATATGGATGTACTTATTTCTTTTTCAGTGTGTACATTGCTAGTTTTCCTGAATATACACAATCAATGATTGACCACCTGGTTAACATGAAGATCAACCATTGGGATGGGTATGTTTCAAACATGTAACTTATATTATTTGGAAGTCAAAAATTCTGTAAATTTTACTTTTCGGAACTCTTCAGTTATCTTTCTTTAAAGGGAGAGGGTGGTAGTTGTCTATTTGTTCTTGTCTGTACGATGGTAGGAACTAGAAGCCTCGATCAGGATCAGATTCCATTGTGCTGGGGCTTACAAATGCTAGTTATATTTTCCTGAATCAGGGACTAAGGGACTGAGTCATATTCCTTAGAACGTCTAAAAATCATATTATGGTAATTATTTTTTAATAAAACAGGCCCCTCTGAAAACCGTTTTTAAAAGTATTAACAGATTTGTGCTCCTTTTTAATCTTGGAAATTTGTAATAACTTTTTTCCATGAATGATAACATTTAAAAAAAGAAATGTTAACATTTTAGAATTGCTAATGTATTTGATTGGGCAGGCAATGGCTTACATCAGTGGTTCTCAATGTGGGGAGGGGCCTCTAAACTTTCTGGTGTGGCATGAAAAGCACTCGCACTTACTCATGGAGTCACAACAGCACTGAAATTTGGCCCCTCTGTAATGACATCATGGATTGCATGGACATAATGAAATTATTCCAACACTTCTGATTTTTTTTCAATAGCAGAGAGGTGGATGTGGGTATCTCCCCACTGTTGGATCTGGGTACCTCCCCACTTAAAACATGTTTTTAGTTTTCGTGACATTTAAACCTAGTTTTAGGAGGTGAATAAAACACATCATTATTTAATACATTACGTAGTATATCTGAGTGTAAACATCATCGCCATATAATTATTGTTAATTAAGTAGACTTAATACATGAAGATAAATGTAGTTATATTCGCTGTTGCATGAAGATTGAAATGTGTATGTATAACACAGATGTGATGAAACAGTACTATAAACTATTTTTATTGCTCATGATGATGTTCCTGGCAGATATGGGATGAGCCCTGAAGTGCTACCATCCATATTTGTTTTGCTTTTCCTCTCCCTTTGTCTCTTTCAGCAGTAAGTTTTTATTCATGTAGCCAAGAGCTAACTGCAGGCTGCCTGGTTTGGGCCACTAGTGTTTGGGAAATGCCATATTCCATAACATTGAGTGGTGTCTTTATTTGTGGTGTGGAAATACAGTCATACACTGTAGCCGTGCTTTTTTACATGACAACTCTCAACTGGATTGGATATTTGAATTAACTATCAGAAACATTTTTTAATGGTAATTTACCTCCAGGAATTCTAAACAGGGTTCTCCTTAAAATCTCTCATTTTGTCATGGAGAAATGAAGGGGAAAAACAAAGCACCCATTCATCTCTTTGTGAGACTTATTGTCTTAGTCACGGTTTTGTTTAAGTTCACATTGTTTAAATGTTTGTTCATACATGTGTCTGTGTAGGACTCTCAGAATTCAGAAGTTTGTCCTTTCTGTTGTAATTTCACTATGTTGTAAGTGTTGCAGAATCAAGAAATGTTAGAAGTAGACTAATAAGAAACTTCTGTTAGATAATTGTGAGGATGTATTTTAAGGCTTGAACTTTCAGAAAAGCCTAAGGATTTTCAATTGGAGTTGGGCACGTTACTCTTCTTGGCTCCTTTTGAAATCCCAGTGTAAATCAATTCTGAGGAGTAAACTAATTGATTGATTTCCATGTAAAGTAGTATTTTTAAAAGTAGGTTGCACAAAATATGTTGACTGTTATGGAACCTTTGATCTTGGAACCAATGGATGATTTTTTTAGTTAAGATTTCTGATATTTGACCTATTATGTTTAAAAAAAACAAACGTAGGTGTTCATTCTTCTAGAACGATTGCACAAAATAGTCTGCTAAATGTTATTTTGCAAATAGAATGACACGCATAAGTGAAGCCATAATAGTTTGTACATGTCTGGTATATGCTGGATTTCCTTTGACTTCCAGAAACTTCCCCCTTAGCATTCATCAACTTGTAATAATTATTGGTATTGCCCGATGTGGTGAAAATGTATATTTGATAATATACATGTTACACAGAGCTTTTGTGATTAATCTTATTGAGTTTGTGAGCTGTTAGATATACGTGTTTTAAAATGAGTCTAAGCTTATTTACTAGGTTTTTCAATATTCTTTCTTTTTTAAAAAAGAAATAAAAACCAACACCACTTGAAGTAAGAATGAGGTACCTGTAAACTTAAATTTAAAAAGCTGTAACTATGGTCTAGCTGCTCTGGGACCACAATTATCCCTTTCTTTTGCTAGACCATGACAAAAAGCATCTGCAGCAACAAATTTTTTTCCTTTTTTTTTTCTGATTTCCTTACACTTAAGAAAAAAATAATTTAGCCAGTATTCTTTATAAAAGGTAGTTTCACTGTCCTGAATTAAGAGTAGTAATCAGCAAGGGAGAATAACAATGTTAAAAATGAAGGTAAAACATTTCTCATTATCTGTGGAAGGCACCTGTGGATTTCCTTAACATGGTTTCTCAGAGCATGTTTGTGTCTCACATAATTGTGTAGCTTATAGTTTAGTCAACATTTCTATCCTTTTGTGCCCTCTGAGGGTCTTTTAGTGTGTGTGGGCTAGCATGGGATACAGTATTTACTGAAGAGAGTCCTAATATATATAATTCAAACAATATATATGAAGCTGATTAATTTTTCATTCCTCCATTTAATAACAGAAATGCATTTCTTCACTGGAAAAATGTTAAATGCTCTCACACACAAAAAGATAGAGGAAGCTTGAGGTACTGAAATAGCCCTGAAACAAGGGTGTACTACTAGGCCTGTATGGAGCCTGTTGAATTCAGCAGGATTCTGTGCTGTGCAGGGGTCGGTCTGTGCAGATCTGATTGCAGGACGGGGTCATAATATGTAACTGCTTTTGTTATGAAGAGCAGCAGTAAATAACTGATACTACAGTGATTTATGGAAGCTGAACAAAAACTTTCTTTAATTTCCACAGTGTTATTCGAGAACTGTCAACCAAGGCTCTACATAACCTCACTCCACAGGTCCCTGAGTATATGACAAATGTGGGTGAGTAGCAATATATCTGTGTTTGAGGTAGCACCCCATATCAAGTGTTTCTGGGCACCTAGCAAAAACATACCAACAAACAAGACTTAAACAAAATACAAGTTAATATGGCTTAATAAGAGATTAAGCAAGATTTTTCCCACAGTGGTGCTGTAATTTTGATGGCGTTAAAACTTTCTTTTTATGAATTGTAGTGAGATTTATGAATTTGGGGAGGGGAAAAGGCAGCAGAATTTTCAAGTTCAGCTTTAAGCCACTCCAAAATGTAAAGTGACTAATGTTTTTAAACCAACATTCTAAAGCAACTGAAGAACCACTTTATGCATAAACTGAAAAAATCAAGAAATGTCTGAGAGCATCTTGAAACCCAAAGATATCTTGACTAGCATATGTAACAGCTAGTAAGCTACAGATTTGTGTAAATCTTTCCAACATGTGTGGTTAGGGTAGATAAAATGAAATACAATGCATTTAATATGTGGCTAATAGAGAACTAAAGGAAGCATTTGCTCATAGTGTGTCTTTGGGTGGGGAACCATTTTTGTTACACCAAACTGAAAAATCTAACTGTGGAAATGGAAATTCTTGGTATATTTTGATAACACAGGCAAATCTTATTCCCATTTTTAAAAATGATTTTCAGATTTAGGGATCTAAAAATGATTTTCAGATTTAGGGATTTGAAAATGTTTTTGCTCTGTATCTCTCTAAGATACAGTTCTTGCTCTATATCTCTCTAAGATGACTTCTAGAAATGATTTTTCCACATTAATTTCTAGATGGAAGTGTTTACATGTAGTAATATAATATGTAATTATTATTTTTTATTTCATTTCTTGCAGTTTTGCCAAGACTGCTACCATTAGCAGTGGGCACAGATTTACACACTCGGCATGGGGCCATTCTTGCCTGTGCTGAGATCACCCACGCACTGTACAAACTAGCAGCAGAGAATAATAGGTATAAAGACAACATTATGTAAACTATTATGTTTCTTTCTCATGTATAATCTTTCAGAAACCTCTCCAGTATAATTATGAAAATCTCCATCTTCGAGAACTTCTCTTCTGTTGTGATTTTTGTTTGTTTTCATCAGTGCTGCCAAGCCTTCACGCTTTACTTGGTGAGGTTATATACCTCCGATCTAAATCCATGAGTAATCATAAAAGTGAGACCACCTGTTGTCATTCTCAAACAAGAATAGAGAAAAAAGAAAAGGAGTACTTGTGGCACCTTAGAGACTAACCAATTTATTTGAGCATAAGCTTTTGTGAGCTACAGCTCACTTCATCGGATGCATACTGTGGAAAGTGTAGAAGATCTTTTTATACACACAAAGCATGAAAAAATACCTCCCCCACCCCACTCTCCTGCTGGTAATAGCTTATCTAAAGTGATCACTCTTCTTACAATGTATATGATAATCAAGTTGGGCCATTTCCGGCACAAATCCAGGTTTTCTCCCCCTTACAATCTCCTTTAGATAAGCTATTACCAGCAGGAGAGTGGGTTTGTGTGTGTATGTGGGGGGGAGAAAACCTGGATTTTTACTGGAAATGGCCCAACTTGATTATCATACACAATGTAAGGAGAGTGATCACTTCAGATAAGCTATTACCAGTAGGAGAATGGGGTGGGGGGAGGTATTTTTTCATGCTTTGTGTGTATAAAAAATCTTCTACACTTTCCATAGTATGCATCCGATGAAGTGAGCTGTAGCTCACGAAAGCTTATGCTCAGATAAATTGGTTAGTCTCTAAGGTGCCACAAGTACTCCTTTTCTTTTTGTGAATACAGACTATCACGGCTGTTACTCTGAAAAGAATAGAGAAGACATTGTCACAAGTGTGGGTTAACCACAACAGTTTGCCAGACTACTACTGAGTGAAGCATCTTTCCTTCTTTGCTGTGAGACAATCCCTCACATTGTTATTTGGGTTGGATTGATGTAATTTTTCACTTACTTAATTTTGGCCCAGAAATGCAGTTTATAGATATTAAATTTAGCATATGTATCCAGCATGATTGCCATAAATTAGTTGGTGGAGTTACTGACTCTCTCTTCAACCTTCACTGGAATGGGTGTTGTGTACGCCTGTGTAAAATGATTGTAAAACACTATCAAATTGTAATTTGCCACTCACTCACACTAGTAGTAGCATTTTAAATTTACTCTGTTCTGATAGGTATAAATAATTATACAGGATTCAAGGTAGTGGATAGTGCAGCCTTTGAATGTAAATCTGAATAAAAGTAAAGAAACAAAATTCTGTAAAATTCTTCAGATGTTTATTAATCAAATGCATTTACAGAATTTCGTTTTAGTTTTAGTCTCATTTCTTCCAAAGCTCTGACATCCAACCTAACTCTTGTATCCCAGGGGAGCTGAACTTAGGCAGGGGAACAACAGGTAAGTAGGTAGTAAATAGGTCTGCTTTTTTGACTCCTGAAGTTGTTCAGATGCACTGTTACGAAAAGTACTTGTGCATGTCAGCAGTATAACAATGACACTTAATGTAATTATTTTATTAAAGTAATGATTGTACATAGAAGCTAAGTATGTTTTGTAATAAAAAAACTTGGAAAAGTAGAAAATTGGAAACTTTTTGAGTTTTGGAAATTTGGAATTTGGAAAAGTGTTAGAATTATGTCATTACGTATAGCCATATTCTGTTACAAAAATGTTATTGTATAATTCTGCAGAAATAATATATCTGAGTGCTTGTCAGAAAATAGGCTGTTTGTATGTTTCCTAAACCCGTTTAATGAACATTAATGAATGTTACACATTTGTTCCGAGAATCACTTAGTCATAAACTCTTAAGTTTTTTCTGTCACTTTAAAAGTGCAACATATATCTGTTGATGCAGGGCTGTTTCTGAATGTAAATTCAAGAAATTGCCATGTTTGGACTTAAAATCTTTTTATAACATTGCAGATCAGTTACGAATTATTTCAATGAAAAATCGTTGGAGGGACTTAAGCAGATCCATTGGGAGGTTTGTGCCAAGTATAAATAGCGTTGGAATCTTAAATGTGTTGTTTCATTTTTATACAAAGGATGTTGAAAGGTGTTTTTTTCCTTTTAAAAAATTCCCCCAAATCCTGCAAATGTTTCGCGTCCTCCCGACATCCTTTTCTTCCGCTTTTGCTCTCTCACTGCTGTGTGTGTCTGGTGGGAATCCTGTGATCATGCTGACTGACTTCACTACAAATTTGTTCTCTCCACTTTGACATCTGCCGTCTTCCTAGTTAAGCAACTCTACTTCTTTATCCTAATTGAATCCCTTGAAATCTCAGTGTCCATTTCACCACGTTTGATTCCCTCCTTGCACCCTGGTGCCCTCCTACCTCCACTTCTCTCTCTGCACAGATTCTCACTTCTTCAAGAAAAATATCTGCAAAATACCACATGAACTTCTCCCTTCCCTCTCACCTCTTGCCCTTCCTCTCCAACTCTTCTTCTTCTCTCTTGTTTCTCATTTGCTCTCCTCCTCAACCTCCTCCATTTACTCCAGTGATCCTATCCAATCTCCTCACCTCCCTTGCAAACCACTCTCATCCCCTTTCTTGCCCTTCTCTTTAATCTCTCACTCTCTAGTCATTCTTTCCCCTCACAACACAAGCATGCTTTAGTCTCTCCCATCTTATGGACAACCCAACTGTGACTCCATTTGACTCTGCAACTATTGCCCCATCTTCCTTCTTCCTTAAGTTCACTGAATGAGTTCTTTTCCTCCACTTCCTCCCTAGACCCTCTCCAAATCTGGTTTCTGTCCCTTGCATTTAATTAAAATGGCTATTACCAAAGTCTCTAATGACTTATTCTTCTTTAACCTGTCAGCTGCTTTGACATAATCAACCATGCTCTTCTTCTTGAAATCTTGTCCTTCCTTGCTTCTGGGATGCACTTTTTTCCTGGTTCTTCTCTTACCTCTCTAATTACTCCTCCAGCATCTTCTTCAGAGGATCCTCCTCATCTTCTCTCCAGCTTTCTGTGAGAGTTCCACAGGGCACTGCCCTGTGGTCTACTTCTCTTCTCTTGCTACACCTTGTCTTTGGGTTATCTCCTTTGCAAATACATTACACAAATACAGCTATCATCCACAGGACAACTCACAGTTCTACATCTATTCTGGACCTGTCTTTCTATTTCAGACTAAAATCTTGGCCTGACTTTTTGACATCTCATGGATGCCCAGCCACTAGCTCAAGCTAAGCATGGCTAAAACAGATCTCCTAATCTTCCCTGCAAGCCCTCCCCCGCCCTCCTTTTTTGATCTTCATCATAGGCCTCTCTAGATCCTCACATCCAAGCTGTGTCTAAATCTTGTAGATTCTTTCTGCGTAACATCTCTAGGATATGGCCTTTCCTGTCCATCCACACAGCTTTAATGTAATCCAGGCTCTCATCATTTTACAACATTCTCTTCCCTGGCCTTGACAAATGTAATTTGTTGCACTCATATCCATTTGAAATGCTCCTGCAAAAATCACTTTCCTAGCTCATCGCTTTCACCCTCTCTTTTCATCACTCCTCTTGCTACCCTTTCTCCATTGCATCACATGTAAGATGCTTGTTTTTACTTTAAGGACATTTCACAGCCTAATTACATGCTATTTATCATCTCTCATATGCTTTGAGGTGTCAACTCCTACCTCCGATCAGCTAATGCGACCAGCCTTCATTGACTGCATATTAAATTTTCAAACAAACATCTTTGTACTTCCTTGCATGCTGCCCCTCATGCATAGGAATTACTGCCCATAAACATCCATGAAGCCACCTCATTGTCCTCCTGATCCCTCCTTAAAACTCTCCTTTGCTGTGATGCCTACAAAAAACTTGGCAGTGGTTATGAGTGTGATGAGACCACAGCCTGTCATGCTGTTTAGTATTGTTTTCTTGTGCACTCCTGTCTGTTTCCACTTGTCCCTTGTAAGCTCTTTGGAGCAGAGTTTTTTTTTCTGTGTTCTTTCAAACTCTGCACTGTGGAGTCTTTATTTAAAAGGACCAAATTTTTGAAAGTAAATGTTTAAAAAAAGTGCTCCTAGCTGCCAGTATAAATGCAGAAGCAAACAGATTGTGGAATGATGGGTAATAATGAACTATATTTGTTTGGCTTGAGTATGAATTCTTTCGGGATTTCTAAAGTTTATATTTTTTTGAAAATTAGTTCTGTGAAAGAAGAATATTGGTTTTTTTTCAAATGATGCCTTTGAATTCCCAAGTCCTAAAGAAACACTTTTGTTATATAATACGTATTATACAAGAATCACATTAGGCTGGGGGGAAAAGGCTTAATTTATAAATCAAACGTTTTCATCTGTTTTATTACAGCTTTGCAGTCGTCAGTTGTACAGGTAAGAAATTTGAAACCAAAACCATTGTTTTCCATTGTGGCAATTAATATTGTTTAGACCCAATAAATATTTGAAATTCAGCTTTTTAAAGTTGGTTACATCTAATATACCTTAGAACCTCAATTCACTGGAGGGAAAACTCAAATTCTTTTTGACTCTGCCTGTACCTAGGACTTTGTTCTAAAACAGTGTTGTTGAACTGGAATTGGGATTGTTGATGCATGTTATGGGGTCAATCCTAGTTAAAAGGTGGTGAGAACTGCATTTGATGCTATATTGTAGATAGGATTGGGACAGACAGAGCTAAAGAGAGAGGGGAGAACACTCCAAATAAAGCAGCATATTTGCTAGTCCACAATTTCAGTAATTTGTAGTTTTCTTCCTCATTACTATGCCTGAGCTCTGCATTCCTGAACTTAGTTGAGAGAAGTGATTTGTAATCTCTCTTTATCCTACAAAGTGCTAAAATGGCCAAAAGGTTGCCTTGTAGTCAAAGGTATATTTTTAATTTCTGCATCCTTTTGTAATTGATTGTCAGCAGTGCTACAAGCAGTTTAATTCTGTTTTTCAATTCTTGGGCCAGATGGAGGCTTTTTTGAATTTTCTTCCTTTTCATTCACTTCTTATTCAGTAAAGCCTCTAGTAAGTAAAGGGTAATTTGCGTGAGAATTTGGGTAAAAAGTGAGTTAACCCTGAAATCAGACTTCAAGTTTTGGCCCTTTGATCTAAAGGAATCAAGATCCAAATAAACAACCTGTGTTTCGTAAAACTGCAGTGTATGTTCTTGATATTTATCTAGTTGAGCTCTTTGGACATGGAGTATCTGACTTTGAGGTCTGGTCTACACTGTGTGTGTGGGGTGGGGGCAGGAATCAGTCTCAGTTATGCAACTTCAGCTACATGAATAACGTAGCTGAAGTCCACGTACTTAGATGTCTGACGCTATCCTGTCGATTTCGCCTGCGCCTCTCGCCCTGGTGGAGTACCAGAGTCCACAAGAGAGCACTTGGCGGTCGCGATAAATCAACACCCGCTGGATCAGTCGCTGCCCATCGATCCAGCGGGTAATGTGGACAAGCTCTGAGATGCTGTATTGTCTTTGTTGGTGCATTTGTAGCATAAAATTGAATATCTATGACAGTAACATTACTTAAAATGTTTCCCATTCCATGAAAACGCATTAGGATTTGTCAAAGTTTCAAGATACTAAAATTTGCTTTTTAAAGGTTGTATTTGTTGATTTGAGATAGCTTCTACTAGTTCATGGCTTAATGTGCCTTAGTTTATAACACTGGTGCTACGTGTTAGCAGTGACTTTGTGGGTGGCTGTTTTGGCTGTTATAAATTCTTTAATGCCAGGGTGGAGCTGGGGTATAATTTTGTTTTTGTCACAAAGTGCACATCTTGCACTTACTGGTGTTATAAGATGCCTACTAGTGTTTTCATCACAGATAGGCTTCTAAAATTGATTCTCTGTCAAGTAGCATACTTGATTAATCATAATTTGCACTAAGCAACAGTTGTATAAAAGACAAAAATGCATAATTTAAAGCACATTTTAAAAATATTATTGTTACGGGTAACAAAATTCTTTAAAATTGCCTAAGAAAAATAAACCTTTGGTTCAGGTTCCAGAAGCAAACCTGCAATTTGACTTAGGTATTACTAGGCAAGCACTTGGTGGAACAAGTTAAACTTGTTTGATGATGAGTAATTACTGCACATAATGCTTTCCATTTGAGAAATAACTCCCTGGAATCTTCAGGGTATAACAAGACCCAGTAAGAATATTGAAAATTAAATTGCTTCACCTGAGTGAATTTTATTTCCATCTTTCTGGTTCTTAAATTAAACTACCTCAAAAGATTTTTTTAATGTATTCATGAATGTCATAAATGTATATTTAATACTGGCCAAAAGTGAAACTGTAATAAAGTGTTTAGTTTTTCTGATGCTGATGAATTTTAACATGTCGAATAAGCTAGTTTCACAATAAAACTGCAAAGGCCTGCCAGAAAATGAAGTTGAGGTAAAGTGTAAGGAGTTGCATGTTTAAAAAGTGGTCATTAACAAGTTTTAATAGCTGTAAAGTGCATTATAAGAGGCTATGAGCTTGCTAGTCAGCTATATCTCATGGTCTTTTCATACACCTAATATCTCCTGTCTAGGATTTAGTAAAAGTCCCAATGCTGTAAATGGGGCATTGGTTTACCTAGTATTACATGTAAATTAGCCTTTTATTAATTTATTTGAGCATAAGCTTTCGTGAGCTACAGCTCACTTCATCGGATGCATACTGTGGAAAGTACAGAAGATCTTTTTATACACACAAAGCATGAAAAAATGGGTGCTTACCACTACAAAAGGTTTTCTCTCCCCCCTCCCCACTCTCCTGCTGGTAATAGCTTATCTAAAGTGATCATTCTCCTTACAATGTGTATGTTAATCAAGTTGGGCCATTTCCAGCACAAATGCAGGTCGTCGTCTCCCCCCCCCCCCCCCACACACACAAACCCACTCTCCTGTTGGTAAGTCTCTAAGGTGCCACAAGTACTCCTTTTCTTTTTGCGAATACAGACTAACACGGCTGTTACTCTGAAACTTTTTATTAATGATTACCATTAGTAAGACTGACCTAATTATGAACTGTGGACTTAGGTTATGCCTGAAAAAATTATAGGGCAGATCATGTTTTTTTTAATATGCAAACAAGATTTTGCATTGTCTCAGAAATTGAGATATTATGTAATACATTTGCTGTAATCAGATCTTTGTTTTTATATGCTGTTAAGCCAGATCTCCCTGCCCTCAGTTTCATTAATCATTTTTTTCATACGTTAGTTCCTCCCTTCCCTCCTACTTAAATGCTTTTGTAGATTTACTATTGTGTCATGAAAACGTTAAAGTAAGTCTACACAAATTCAGTATTTGCCTACATTCTCCTTTCCTTCAGACATGGTATTGATTAATTCTGTCCAAAAGCTTTCTTAAGAGTGCTGGTTGGCTGAAGAATTTTCATGTATGTTTTTAGTTAAGCATATGATACGGTGAGCTTGGTTTTGATTTCAATCTAATGTAAATCAGGAGTAATTCGAGGGAAAGCTAATGAAGTTACATCAGTGTGAGCTGATCATCAGGTCCAGTATACCTTTTTTGTGTGTGTATGATATTTTGTAGTTTTGGAAAAATTGACATACCCATACCTACTTTAAGCATTACCTAGTGCAAACAAAAGCTTCCAACTTGACACATGTGGAGAGTTATGTCTTAAGATATCTCATGTGGGAAAAGAGGCCAATATCCCAGCCTAATTATATTTGAAGCATTTTAAATCCAATCTGTATGGTGTTCACCATGAAACAAGTATGGGTGATATCTTTTCTTGTTAGCTGGGACATTATCGTAATGCACTTGAGGCATTGTAGTAGCATTCATTGTCAAAGAAGCTTTGAATAAAGTTACATTTTCAATAGTGATCCTTTTCTTTAAATGGCGGCGTCTTGCATATGATTGTTGAGACTCTTGAGGAGATATCAGGTTGAAGAGCAATTCTGAACATTAACTTGTACCTCATTTCTTGACTCCAGTTCTGAAGTTGATATAGGTCTTGCCATAAAGACTGGGGTAACATGGTCATTTAGAGATGAGTAGAGCATTGATACAAGCTGAAATGTGGTGCCTCTTCCAGATACTTGTCTCTGGCTTTTATACTACTAACTGTGGATTTATTAGGCCTTCAAGGTTTCAGTCAGTGCTGAATATGCCATGATGTATAGTGTTAATCATAGAATTATAGAAATGTAGGGCTGGAAGGGACCTTGAGAGGTTACCATGTCCAGCCCCCTGCACTTAGGCAGGACCAAGTAAACCTAGACCATCTCTGACAGGTGTTTGTCCAACCTGTTCTTAAAAACCTCCAATGGTGGGGATTCCACAAGCTCCCTTGGAAGGGAGAATTTAACTACCTTTAGAGTTAGAAAGATTTTCCTAATAGCTAACCTAAATTTCCCTTGCTGAAAATTAAGCCCATTACTATTTGTCCAACTTTCGGTGGACATATTTGAAGACTGTTACTAGGTTCTTCCTCAGTCTTCTTTTTTCAAGACTAGACATGCCCAGTTTTTTAATCTTTTCTCCTAGCTCAGGTTTTCTAAACCTTTCATAATTTTTGTTGTTCTCCTCTGGACTCTCTCCAGTTTGTCCACATCTTTCCTAAAGTGTGGCACCCAGAATTGTATATGGTACTCCAATGGAGACTTCATCAGTGCCGAATAGAACAGAAAAATTACTTCCCAGGCCTTAGATATGACATTCTTGTTAATCCAGTCCAGAATACTAGCTTTTTTGCAACTGCATCATATTGTTGACACACATTCAATATTTCATCCACTATAACCGCCAGATCCTTTTCAACAGTACTACCACCTAGGCAGTTATTCCCCATTTTGTATTTGTGCATTTGATTTTTCCCTTCATAAATTAAGTACTTTGCACTTATTGTTATTTAATTTCGTCTTGTTGATTTCAGACCAGTTGTTTGATAGTCAAGGCCGTTTTGAATTCTAATCCTGTCCTCCAGAGTATTTGCAACTGCTCTCAGCTTGGTGTCCATATATATATTTTACCAGCATATTCACCACTACATTATTCAAGTAATTGGGACCCCACTAGATATGTTCTCCCAGTTTGACAGCAAACCATTGATAATTACTCTTCAAGTACAGTCTTTCAACCACTTGTGCACCCACCTTACAGTAATTTCATCTAACACACATTTCCTTAGTTTTCTTATGAGAATGTCACATGGGTTGTGTCAAAAGTCTTACAGAAATCAAGATATATCATGTCTACTGCTTCCCCGTTTCTGCTAGGCCATTATCTCTGTCAAAGAAGGAAATTAGGTTCGTTCGGCATGATTTGTTCTTGAGAAATCCATGTTGGTTATTCCTTACAACCCTATTATCCTTTAGAGGCTTACAGATTCATTGTTGAATAATTTGTTCCAGTATCTTTCCGGGTATTGAAGTTAGGTTCACTGGTCTATAATTCTCTGGGTCCTCTTTGTTCCCTTTTTTAAAAGATAGGTACTATGTTTGACTTTTCTCCAGTCCTTTGGAGCCTTACCTGCCTTCCATAAGTTCTTGAAGATAATTGATAATGGTTCTGAGATTGCCTCAACTAGTTCCTTAAGTACCCTAGGATGAATTTCATCAGGCCTGTCTACTTGAATACATCTAACTTATCTATATATAATTTAACCTGTTCTTTCCCTATTTTGGCTTTCATTTCTTCCCCCTTGTTTATATTAATTGTGTTGAGTATCTGGCCACCCTTAACCTTTTTAGTGAAGAGCAACTCCCAGATCCATGAGTCATTTGTTGCCACATACTGCGTATTGTTTTGCTTTAATCTCATTGCTTTGAATTCAGAGACTGTCTGTGTGTTGTAGATGGGTATACACATAAGAAGGTATTTCATATTTGTAATATGGTAATCGTGGAACTTTGAGTTTAGACTGTCGTGTTCTGTGTTGGGATTGTTCCTTATGTGTTAACTAATGTGTTCAGCTGCTGTGGCAGCATCCTTATGCAACAAAATGTGATGACTTGCCTAACTTTTAAGAACTGGCTGATCAAGCAGAGCTGTTTTGCAATGAGTTGAAATATAAGTATGTATCATGGCCCTGATTACTGGTGTGACAAAATTTCCAAATAAAGTGTTCCAAATCCCACCCTTTTTTCCCCTAACAAACCTCCTAGACATGGATCAAGTGTTGCAAAAGCTTTGTGCTTGCAATGAAAAGTCTAGGATATTTCAACCTTTTTGAGAGGGTAAGACAGCCTGCAGGTATCAGCAAGTACCAGGCTAAGGATAATAGGCTTGCCTCATTGTTAACAGCCTCAAAGGTCTTTGAAATCCCAGTAGTTTCAGGGCAAGCATGTCTCTTGGCATGCATCCCAGTGAAAGACTCTGAGGCATATAAACTTAGTGGGAGACAAATTCCAGTCTTGTGAAAAGATTGCTCTTTCAATTCCCACAAATCCAAATAATTTTCAAATAATTTTACACTCAGCAACACTGGTTCTTCCAGGAATTCATGTTAACAACAGTATCTTGGGGAGGACATTCATAATACTGTGGCAACCTTTAGAAATTTGGTGTCCTACAATTGCCTTTTGTTTAAACTGATATTCAGATGGCGGTGATGTATTTTATATCAACAAGCAAAGTGTTTTATATCAGCCTTCAAGTTTTGAAATAGGGTAATGTCTAATGAGACTTCAGTGGTTGCTAGAAGGAAGACTGATTGTAAATAGTTTTAGTAGCTATGAAAGATAAGTCCCTCTACAAGCATGTAGATCAGCTTGTGCTCAGCTTCTTTGTGTTCAGGGAAACCTATTTTTTTGTCAGATGTCTGAAAAGGAGGCAAAAAGTGAGGACTCCACATCATTTTCAAAATTACCAGTGACTTCAGTAGGGTCAGGATTTCACCCATAGCCTTGTGTCTACAGGAAAAAAAAAAAATTTTTTTTCTGTGATCCAAATTTAGGTCTATGATTCTGTGACCTTTGGTTGGTTCCATGTTGGTTGGTTGAAATTTAGTTTCCACATCATTTGAAGATGAGCATAACAAATCCCATCAGATTCTCAGCTATTCCATCTCTGACCACTGAAAACTAGTTCCCTCCACCTCAGTTTGGAATCTTTTATACAGATGACATGATCACTGAAATATTATTGGTCACACTGCTTTGTATTTCTGCAGCCCTATAATGTATAAACTAAACCTTAAAATATTCCTGTAATTCTATTTTGAGTGGACAAAGTCCCTTAAGAAGCTGAATGGATCTAATTTATTTTTGTAATGAACCTATGTTTTAAGGGATTCATATCAAAATAGTTACTGTCTGCATTTCTAATTGTCAGATTTGTTCTGCCTATTCTATAAATTACACTTCACAGCTAAAATGTCCAAACTCGATTTCAGTCTTAATCTGGCTTGATAAATCTCTTAACGTTTTTCAGTATAGTACATTTATGTTTATACTTGTAATTTTTAGGTAAGGGTGACCATCATATATATTGGTAGTGTTTTTCTACCACTTGAGGAATTTGTGCATGTGAGAATGCTACTAATATTTTAATTCTTATTATTTAAGTATGTTTAATTATCCTCAGTTGGCACTCTAGGTCTGTTAGCAAATAGGTGAGCTGTAAAATTCTCTGAAGAAATTCTAATATATGTAACATATGGGAAGAAAAGATTGTAAATTCTTTTCCACATAGAGGTTCATTAACTATGTCGCCTAAAGTTAAAACAGAATCAACAAATAATATGAATATCAGTGAGCAGTTGCTTTATATAACGAAAGTATGAAATGTTTTGGTATTGTGTATATGTGTACGTTAAGTTGGAAATCAGATAGCAGTTTTTTAAATTTTGGGAAGGGGGAAGCATTCTCGTTGGGATTCTCATGTTGTGAAAGCATGGCAGGACATGTTTAATAGTTTCCATTAAACAAAGACCATGTACATCACCATTAATCCAAGACTAATGCTAATATGGAATAATGTATGTCAGCAGAGGTTCTTAGCTTTTTGGATAACTTCCAGATTTAATGTATTCAGACACCTGAATAACACTTACTGCTTATGATGCCATAGAAGCTGTTCAGTTCTAAAATACTCTGTGTAGCGTTATCCTTGTAATTTGAAAAGGAAATTCCTAACTTCTTCCAAAATTGACTTTAAAAACAATTCTGTGAAAGTAATTTGAATTTGCATGTAAATTAAAAACAAAGTACTGTTGCTTGGTTCTAATCGGGGTCTAAATAAAGTGGAAGTAAACATTCATGTTCAAATACGATATTAGATCTGCGATCTGGGAGCTTTACCATTCCATCTCTGCTGCAAGGAATTTCCTACCCCAATGTGTGAATTTCACTGAATTACACTGAGCTCCTATTAAAAAGTCACTTTCTGTAGAACTGTGTTAGCATTTTAAGGCTCCAAAATTGTATGGAAAACAGTTGGCTAATGGAAACTGGTACTGCAGTAGTCAGTTTAAGGACTGAATTTGATCTATAAACCTTGAGGGAAGCACATTCAGGTAGGTCATGACATTTGGCGATAGTGTGTAGGTTTTTTTGGGGGGGAAATAGGAAGTGCCAACACTACAGTAACACTTAGAATAAAAGTGGACTGATATTTTGTGTCAGTTTAGTGAAATGCTGAATAATAAATTGATTGCTCTTCCTTAGGAGGCAGGGTTTATGAGGAACAGCAGCCAAACACAGCAGATTTCCCTATAGAACGGTCTGCAAATCCATAACTTATGAGGAAAACCTGTTAGGTTGGCAGGTCTGCATTGCCTGGACCACCAGTGTAATTTTGCTGAGTGGTATATTGTAGGAGAGCTCTTCCAAAAATCCATGCTGTATAGAAGGCATGCATCTGTATTCTCAAGCTTTAAACTTTGTTTTTCTGTTACCAAATGACACTAAGCAAAGAGGATTTGAAGCTTTATGCTCTGATATAAAAGAATAAACTAGAGAATAAAGTTCTAATATCTTTTGAAAAGATTTTCAAACAATTGCTTCTCAAGTGGAAAGACTCTAGGATGGTGACAGATTTTGTGACTGAAAAATCCTGTGGTAAATTCCACAGGGCCATAGTACTTCTAAAGTGAGGCTATCAGAAAAAAGCATGAACCTGAGTGCCTTTTATTTTTCAAATAGGATTAGAGAAATTAGGTCTTTGTTCTTTGGAAAAGAAAAGATGGAGTGTACAATAAGGTTTTGTATGGAGCATTTTGTAATGAATTAAGGCAGTAGACGGTACAGTGCTGTTTGAGAGTTGGTCAAACGTAAGATTGGAGGGTTTACAAGCTTAATCTTGGGAAGACTTGAGTGTTACTTGTTGTATTTCTGTGGCTACTTTTCATTTGAAAACTTATTGTGCTTTAGTAAGCAGCTTACCTAATTGTATGCAGTATTCGATCATCTGAAAATATTGCATTTTTGTTTCTATTTTCCAGGGGTTTAGGTGGAGAACTAATGAGACCAGCTGGTAGGTGTCCCTCTGCATGTTAGCTGGCTGGTGCTATTTTTGTTGAATTAAAATAGCAAATATATGTTAGTTAATTTACTCTATTTACGTCAACTTTTGCATCTCTTGGCATTCCACTGTTTTCTTGCAATATCAACACTGTATATATAAGATCTCTCTTTCTTTCTCTGTCTCCCTTGCTTGCACATCCCACCCACCCACCTACACAACCTACATTAAAAGAACAGTAAAGTTGCAAAGTCAAGTATTCAGAAGTTAAGAAATGCCAGTATTCAGGTTGTCAATGCAGTCTTAAATTTGGCCCCGGTATCATATGCATTATGACAATGTCTAATTACATGATCACATACTATTTTTTTGCACAGGAACCCTTCTTCTTCATTCAGTGCACAGGATAGAACCACTCTGGAGATGAATCAGGGTAGTGTAGTGAAGGAGACATCATTGGTATTGGGGTGGCGTCTGGCACCATAGCTGGATCTGAGGCATTATCCTGTGGCACTGCTATTCAAAGAGCTCCCAAACCACCTGGAACTGAGCTTATGCACTATGGCCAGATGCTTCATCCAGACTTGCAGTCACTGCATCTGAAGATGTGGCTGTTGGGTGTTTAGTACCATGGACCAGGACTGCTCCCTACAGATCCAGGAAATCTTGATATAGAGCCGGAAAATTTATTCTTTTAAATGAAAGAGGTTCTTGATATGGGAAGTCCAACATGGTCTGGACTCTCTGTAGTCTGTTCTTTGACTACTGATTGCACTTATAGCGGGCTGGCCTTTAGTTCAAAATGGATTAAAATCCACGTCACAGCAATTTCAGCTTAGCATGCACCTGTGCAATTATGTTTGGTCTTCTCTCACCTACTGTTACCAAATTTTTAGCCACCAGTCTGAGAACCCACCCCTGTCTGGGACCTCAATAGTCCTCTAGAATTTAATGGAACCTCAATTTGAACTTCTATCAGAATGCCCCTTGCATCACCTCACTCTGAAAGATGATCTTCCTTGTGGCTATTACTTCAGTCAGAAGAGTGAATGAGTGCCTTCAGGCACTTATGGCTGAACCTTGCTATATGACATTACATAGGGACAAGGTGTTGCTGAGACCTCACCTGAAGCTCATTCCTAAGGCCTGGGCTACACTGGGGGGGATTTGAACTAGACAAGACGTGATAAATCGATCCCTGATAGATCGATCACTACCCGGATCGGCGGGTAGTGAAGATGTACCCTAAGGTTATTTCAGAAGTTTACCTAAACTAGTTAATCAACCTACCTGTCGTCTTCTTGAACCTATGTTTGGCAATGGGGGGAAAAGAAATTACACACATTAGATTACACTGACAGGATGAAACCATTCAGATTGTTTCCCTATGTACTTTTAGCCCTAGTCAGGTGTTCTAGAGATCTAGCCATCTCATCACAAAAGCTATGGAAATGGATAACACAGTACGTCTTGCAATGATATTAGCTGGCATGTGCTATCAGAAATCTACAAGGTGGCTATGCAGAGTAATTCCCCTGGCCTTTGTCAAAGACTGCTCCTTGGTTTTAGTGGATAGGTTGGATGCCAGTTTTGGGAGAGCAGTGCTACAATCACTATTTGACTGATACAACTGAAACTCCTCATTCATTCCCACTGTCCCATAGGGATACTACTTGCCAGTCACCTACGATGAAGTCCACACTGACACATACTCGAAGAAGAAAGAATGGTTACTTACCCTACAATAACTGTCCTTCTCTGAGATATTGTAGCCAGCATAGATCCCATTACCCATCCTCCAGTCCCCACATTTTGGAGTCTTCAACCAAGATGGGCTTTGAGTTGTGAGGGAACTATGGGAGGTTCCTGGCCATTCCACCCTTTATATCCTCGCATGGGAACATGAGGAGGCACAGGGTGCATTTATGGCCCCAACAGACACAGCTATTAAAAATAAAATCTGATTTCACATGCCTTACAGTGGGACTACCACATCTGGAAAGACCCCAGTTACTGTAGTGTAAGTTCTTTTTTGATGTTGGAACCACAAGAATAATTCCATTTCAGTTTCCTTGTTATATATTTATTTTTGAGCTATAATGTTAGAATATTTCTATTTGCAACATTTTCTGCTCTTCTGTTTTAAGTACACTCTTTTACAACTGTATATATTACATCAGTACTGGTATGACTGCATTTTGTCAACATTATTGTAAGTTACTATTTTCAGAAATGACTTAATTGCCTTTTTTTCTCTCCTCCCCTCCCCCCCAGTCTGCACTTTAATTGAAAAGTTGTCACTTTCAAAAATGCCATTTCGAGAGGATCCCATAATCGGTATGTAATACTACTTTCAATGGTCTTATATTATGGCATCATTCTAATTATATTCTCGAAGATACATAGTACTAGTCAGTGATGTTATTCAAGGAAACTAAGTTTTGATAACCTACCCTTACTCACTAACATCTTGTTAACAAATCTCAAAAAGGTACACAAATCTGTGGTTGAAGATATTGCATATAGCAGTGTATGAAGAAAATTTTTGTTTGTGTCACCCCCAAGCAAGCCTCTTTCTCTTAAAGTTGTCAAAAAGTCTCTGAAAATCATAATATTTAGCAGTGGGAAGATAAGACTCTCCTTTTGAGCATTTCTGCTTGATTAAGGGTTGGTCAGTAACATTTATTATTTTTTCAACAAATAGAGGGTTCCTGTTGGAATGCCCTTTTTTGTACTCCCCACCTATGAAATCCTGCATCATGGTGACTATTTTTGACTGAGGGCTAGTCTACACTAGAAGTGCTTCATTGGCACAGCTGCTTTGATGTAGCATGTCTGATGAAGACACTCGTGCAAATGGGAGAGCGCGCTCTTGTTAGCATAATAAATCTACCTCTGCGAGAGGTGGTAGCTATTTTGGTGGGAGAAGCTCTCCTATCGACATAGCACTGTCCCGACCAGTGCTTAGGTGGTATAACTTATGCTGCTCGGGAGGAGAGGGGGCACTTATTCATACCCCTGAATGACCTAAGTTATACAAAAATAAATTGTAGTGTAGACCTGGCCTGGACCTTTAGCAGCATCTGTCCTGAATAAGTTGTTACAAATTGTTTCTTCCTATCTGTTCATCACATTACAGGCTCAGGAGAAGAGCACTGAGCCCTATAGCTTGTGTATTTCATAGATGACACTTCATAGAATATCAGGGTTGGAAGGGACCTCAGGAGGTCATCTAGTCCAACCCCCTGCTCAAAGCAGGACCAATCCCCAATTTTTGCCCCAGATCCCAAATGGCCTGCTCAAGGACTGAACTCACAAACCCTGGGATTAGCAGGCCAATGCTCAAACCACTGAGCTATCCCTCCCCCCTTCAGTGAATGGAAACAAGATAACTACATTCATTGTAATTCACACCTTCAGTTATTTTAGAAAGAGCAAGAAAAAATAAGTAGTTTTAATTAATTGCTGATCACTATAAATAGAAGTCAATATACCTAAGACTATATCATTAAAATTATACTGAATATCTTTTCTGCCACTCCAGATGGCTGGCAATGGTTGATAAATGACAGTTTAAGAAGTCTGCCTCTTGTTTCAAGCACTGCAAGACAGCAAATAAAGGTACAGTCATTCTATCCTCTTTGGCTTTATTAAACAAATACCATGAAGGCAAACATTCCTGATGATATATTTTCCTTGTTGCTCTCAGCAGCATTATAGCCTTTGTTCTACTAGAAGTTCTCGCTTCCTGGTGTGGGATAGGAAAACTAATGGTTTTAAAAAAAACAGAAATTAACAGTGGAGCTGAAAGGACTAGTAAGACTAATGGTTTTGTCCTTTTTGGAATTCTGTCTCCTGCTGTTGTGGAATGGTGTAACCTGACTGTGTGGAGTTTATCAGAAATGCTTTCTCAAGTTTAAAACCAAGCAGTATCATCTTTGCTTTCAAAAAATTTCCCCCTTCATGATGATTTATTCTGTGGTTCTCCAGTCTCCTTTTCTCTTAATACCCTGTGTTTTGTATTTGTTTGCATGCTCACTTAAACAGACAACTCTTTTGTAGGCTCTTGAGTGGTCTGTGTGTTTTTGTCTTGTGAAAGTTTCATTTTCTTTTCCTGAGGGATATGAGAGATCCCTGAACGTTCATCTCTTAAGTTGGCTAAAGGAGTTCCTTTCTTGTAACCATCCAGTCTCCAAAATTCCAGAAATCATCTTTTGAGTGTTACTTTCCACCTTAGACAGTTGATATTGTAAAGGCACTTACTTACAGTAATGCTTCAAGCTGACGTCTTCTACCTGTCTGCCATTTGATGATAACTTCAAAAGCAATCTTGCTTTGCTGATTTTATTTTGTTTAAGGGGCTTCACTTTGGCTTTCCTGTTTTATTTTGTAGGTCTCAATTTTCATGATGGGAGTGACAGTATAATGCAATGTTGTTATGCATACAGAAATAAATAGTATGTGTTGAACTTTCTGCCCTGCTTTCCCAATAATTGGAGAAAGGATGACATTTCACTAGACTTGTCTTTCCCTCTTAATACCAGGAGACTCTGGTTTGAGATTGCTTTATCTGTGCTCTGTATAGAATAAAGTATGCTGACTGGGGGATTATTGGGATGGAAGGAGGGTACTCGGGGTATTCCTGTAAATGCTGCCACAATTATCCTCTCCTGATGACTTTTGCAAATCAGATTTAATGTGACTGTCCAATTTACCAGGACTACAGACTCAGAGGTGTAAAAATCCAGCTGTAGTCCTTCTACCTCTAACATCATTCTGACAATGTTACTGATGTGTGAAGCAGAATAGTATCCAGCTTGCTGGAACTCCATAGTGTTGACTCCATAGTGCTAACCTGAATTAAAAAAAAGTTTTTGTTGGTAAAGCAAGCAAATATAACTCAAAACACACAAGTTTCATTGTGTAGAAGGTAGCATTTTCACACAACTACTTTTCTCACAATAGACAAGCTTAAGAAAATTCCCTTCTATAGCCCCTTTTAATTACAAAAATGCATGAGTACTGGTGGCCCAGTTTTTTAAATACATACAAAGTCAGGAGAGGAGGAGAAGGCAGGAAGGTATCCAAATCATTGGAGAAGAATCTAAAATCAGAAATTTTGGAGTTCTTGATTTACCCATGAAAACTGTAGAGATGTAGCCAAGAAGTTTGACAGGTGATTTATTGTAGGAAATTGACACTGAGCTCGTAGACAATTGATCATAGACTTAAGGCAAGAGAATTTGGACCAAAACTCTTGATTTTCAAGCTAACCTTAGTTGGATGTTGCCTACTGGGTGAGAATCCTTCCCCTGATTTAAAAAAAAAATGTTTCAAGGACAGAGAGTTAATCTTTTTTCCTGGCATGGGAACATCTACTTTACTTACATAATGCAGTTTCATGCAAATAAACAGTGAATAGTGAAGGTTTTTACATCCAGATATTTTATGTGAAGCTAAGATATGGCTCCACGTTAGTGAGAAGATAATTTTTCATGTTTCCGAGTACCTGCCTAATACAGAGTTTTAGAGTAATCAGCAATATTAAAATAAATAAGATTCTTTCTTCAAAATCTCTGGCTCAGCATGGAGATAAAATCTGATGAATATTTTTGAGGTGTTTGTAGTGTTACAGCTGTTTTGGGTCTAGGATACTTGAAAAAGTGGAGGTGAGGTCATATCTTTTATTGGGCAAGCTTCTATTGGTGGAAGGTACACACTTTCAGGATACATAGAGCTCTTCTTGACCTGAAGGTACAAGCTTTCAAGGTCAAAAGCTTGTACCTTCCACCAACAGAAGTTAGTCCAATTAAAAGATATTACCTGATCTGCTTCATCTCTTAAATATTTTTTGGGGTAGAATTGTGAGATGACAGAGGAAACTCTTGTTTTACCAGTCCTTCAGAGTAACAGCCGTGTTAGTCTGTATTCGCAAAAAGAAAAGGAGTACTTGTGGCACCTTAGAGACTAACCAATTTATTTGAGCATAAGCTTTTGTGAGCTACAGCTCACTTCATTCAATGCATTCAGTGGAAAATACATCTTTTATACCCCTCAGCATTTCTTAGATGTTGTTTCTGAGTTCATTTTACATTTTTTGAGGAAATACAGTTGTTACATATGATTTTGGAAATAATGTAGATTATAGAATAGAGAAAAAGATTTCTGTATCGTACACTTCTAGGTACAGCAGGAAAACTCTACGAAAGCTTATGCTCAAATAAATTGGTTAGTCTCTAAGGTGCCACAAGTACTCCTTTTCTTTTTACCAGTCCTTATTATTCACAGTTGAGAACACCTATGTTATTATGAAAGTATCATTATTATTAATACGGAATGAAGAGCACATGTTTCTTTTCTTTTTATATGCTCTCAGCTTTATTACTACATTGGTCATCACTGTTTTATTGGCTGAAAAATGTAGCTCTACTGTGAATTTCTCAAGCAATGTCTGTGATAGAATTGTTTGCTGCACCTGTCACAGAGATCCGTCATCTAAAGATATGGAAGTCCATGTGTACAGTGCTGCTCCCCATCCCCATTCTAAACTGAAATTATGTAATCATGTTGAGGGACTGTCAGACAAAAGCTGTGCTGTATATTCGGTTTCTATGATTTTAAGTTTCAGAGTAGCAGCCGTGTTACTCTGTATTTGCAAAAAGAAAAGGAGTACTTGTGGCACCTTAGAGACTAACCAATTTATTTGAGCATAAGCTTTCGTGAGCTACAGCTCGCTTCATCCAATGCATTCAGTGGAAAATAAATCTTTTATACCCCTCAGCATTTCTTAGATGTTGTTTCTGAGTTCAATTTACATTTTTTGAGGAAATACAATTGTTACATATGAATTTGGAAATAATGTAGATTATAGAATAGAGAAAAAGATTTCTGTATCGTACACTTCTAGGTACAGCAGGAAAACTCTAAAATGAACTGAGAATATGGTACACAGAAATCAGTAATAATTTCTTAGATTTTAATCAGTATAATCTATTAGTATAGAATATATATAATCAGTATAATTCATAATGTCGTCTTAAGAAAACATGACAATTGTAAGGATACACTGGTTTAAAGATACTCCTAGAGGATAATGTACAAGAGGTTTAATCAAAATAAAAAAGAAGTTGATTTCAATAATTTTGGAGAATAGTATAAAGAATAATTATAAATAGGATTAATATAAAGAATTCAGTTCTATTTTCTTATCCATTATCCTATCTCTGGACACAGTTATATTAGAGTAGACATTTTATTATTTTATTAAATCTCACAATTTTATTTCAGGAAGCTGCAGTCTCTGCACTTGCTGCATTGTGTAATGAATATTACATCAATGAACAGAGAGAAGCCAATCCAGCTCTTCAGGGTAATGATGCATATGTATTGTGTATGTTTTCATTAACGAATGTCTTTTAATTATTCATGTTGGTTATGCAGGTAGAAGAGATTCAAAGGAGGCTAAATAGGTTGTTTAAAAAGCATCACAGTGGATTAGCAAATTCTGAAGGCCCAGCCCAGTTCTGTACCATTTTAAAGTACATTTAATTGAGTGTACACATTTATATAATTAATATACACCATCCTTATGTTCCATATGGAAAAATGCCTTGGAGGGATGAAAGAAAAAGATTGCATGTGTATAGGACAATGTTATTTATAATGTCTTGGGTATTTACTTTTTGAATTGCTGCTCTCAGTATTCAAGCTCATTATTTGTGTGCACTCCTGAAAATACTCTTTCTTCTTTTTAATTCCATGTAATTTGAACATTTTACCTTTAATAACCAAACCAAGGTGCTTAGAAATACCAATAATTTACAGATCAGGGAGAGATACATAGATACCCAAGAACTAGTTTACATCTCTTTTTTTTTTTTTTTGGTCATATTCTTTCTAAAAAGAAATGATGGAATGTGACTATTTTTGATTCAAGGGACTTTAAAGGGGTTCAGAGAAGAATGAAAGTGATTAAGGGCTTTGAAAAACTCCCTCATGAAGAGAGATTGAAAAGAGCGGAAATGTTTATTTTAGAAAGGAGGTGAATACGGGGGAACATAAATGTACAAAATAATGACTGGAACAGAGAAGGCAAATAGCTTTTGTTCTCTCTGTTGTAGACCTCAAGAATAAGGGAACATTCTGTGAAACTGAAAGGTGGCAAATTCAAAACTAATAAAAAGAAATATTTTTTCACATAATATTTAATTAGTCTTTTTGGAACTCATATTTCCACAAGATGTTGAGGCCAAAAATGTAGCAAGATTCAAAGACGGAATGGTGATTTGCAAGTTTAACAAGGTTAACCAGAGTTGTTATAGTTAATGCTTAATTTGTTTAATATAAAACCTCATGCTTTTAGGGTTTAAACCATCACTTATTATCAGGGGTTTGGGTGAGACATTCACTGGGGGGCAAAGTATCCCGTACTTGCCTAATGTGAGGTTGCTTGCATCATCCTCTGAAGCATCTGGTGTTGACCATCATCAAAGACCGGCTGTTGGATTAGATCAGAGGTGGGCAAACTGCAGCCCGCGAGACATCCAGCCTGCAAGACCCTCCTGCCCAGCCCCTGAGCTCCTGGCCCGGGAGGCTAGCCGCTGACCTCTCCCCTGCTGTTCCCCCTCCTCCGCAGCCGCAGCTCACTGTGCCATTGGCGCAATGCTCTGGGCAGCGGGGCTGCGAGCTCTTGCCGGGCAGTGCAGGTGCAGAGCCGCAGCCTGACCTTGTGCTCTCTGCTCTGCGTGATGGCATGGCTGGCTCCAGCCGGGTGGCACGACTGCCTGTCCTGGTGCTCTGTAGTGCCACCAGCCACTGGTGCTCCAGGCAGCACGGTAAGGGGGCAGTGAGCGGGGGGGGGTTGGATAGAGGGCAGGGGAGTTTGGGGTGGGGAACAGGGGGGTTGGATGGTGCAGGGGGCAGTCAGGAATGAGAGAAGGGGTTGGATGGGGCGGTGTGGCGGCAGTCAGGGGTGGGAGGTCCAGTGGCGGACAGGGAGGGGTGGATGGGGCAGGAGTCCCAGGGGGGCTGTCAGGGGGCGAGAGGCAGGGAGGGTTGGATAGGGGGCGGGGGTCAGGCCACACCTGGCTGTTTGGGGAGGCAGAGCCTCCCCTAACCGTCCCTCCATACAAGGAGAACTAATAGGTCAGACTGGACATAAACGTTGTTGTTGAAGTCTTGGTAGATGAGGGTAGGGGACTGTGTGCAGAAGAAGATAGGAAGGTGTCAAAATCAGAAAGGAGAGTGGACATGGTAAAGTAAGAGGGCAGCAGATGACTTAAGCCTGGTCTACCCTGAAAAGTTATATTGACTTAGTTGCATTGGTCAGGGATGTGAAAAAAACACACTCCAACATAGTCAGGCCGACATAGCTGCTTCTACACTGGGGTTTAGTCAGCAGAAGACTGCTTCCATAGATGTAGGTAACGTCATTTGGGGAAGAGGTGTTCCTACACTGGCTATGTCTACACTAACACTTTTATCAGCATAACTCTCCTGCTGACATAGCTACTGCTGCTCGTTGTGGTCTAATTATGCTGACAGGAGAGCTCTCTCCCGTTGGCATAGAGTGGCTACATGGGAGATCTTACATCGGTGCAGCTGCATCGGAATACCTGTAGTCTACCAAGGTTTTCTGGACATCCATACACATGGTGATAAAAGTTGCACCAAGAATGTAAACAATTTTAAAAAATGTCAGTATGCCTAGTTTTGTATATTTCTGTGGAAATTATCATTTTCTCTGTACTACCCATAACATGTACATACTATATATCTATAATCTATTTCTAGGAACTAGGAACTTCCCTAGAATTCCTGAAAAAGTTATGTGGGCAGAGACTATATCATACTCCATTGAGCAACATAGGTACCATGATAATAGATATTCCTATTAGGGCAGGTCCAAGCAGCAGTGGAGGGGTTAAGCAAATGGGATTTTGGTAATATTGCACCAGTGTTACATGACTGCATGGTAGCTAAATAATACCATAAACTTTAGTGGATCAGAATCTGAATTTTTTCACAACAAGCAAGTCCCAACTAGCCTGCAATGTTACTATCACATCACTTCTTTCATTTCTCTTTATTTTCTACTTTCTTTCCTTTGCACTTTCACTTCTCATCTGCTGTATCTATTTTCTTTCGTCTGCGTTTTTATTTTCACTGTTTTTCTTGTATGCCTGCAGCTCACTTTTGAAATTTTTCCCTTCTGATCTCCTCTCAGTAGCTGCAGGTCATGTTTAATGAAAATTGTAGAAACTTCACGGGCTGTGCTATTTTACCAAGCACACATCAGTAGGGGGCATGTAATGTCACATTGCTGGAGGTAGAATAATTACTACTGCTTAGCAGTTATCAGTTGCAGTTATCAGTAAATAGCTGCTGGTTTGCTTTCTGTCACTTCTGAATTTTCTGTCATTCGACTAAGACTGTCAGTTTGAAATTAACATCAATCATAGCAATGCTGCTGCAACTCCATCATCTGAGATGTTGTCACTGAGTGCCTATGCAAGCATGGTATCTGCATATGGCCTCAGGGCTCTCTATTATGGGCCTGTGGTTAGGAAGGTTTTAAAATAATAAATATGTCTATATGAAAATGTGTTAGCTCTTGAATAGGTAGCTAGTTTCCTGTTTCCTGATGAGATACAGTAATTAAGACCTGCTGACTGTATGGGGATTTAAAAAAAAAACAAACCAGAATGGAGTCATGAGTTGTGATTAAATGCATTGCCTTATGGCAAACTATCTGTCTTCCCCTGGCAAATATTGCATAATCATTTAACCCTTAGATGACAGGTAGCAACTTCACTGTTTCGATCTTCGTAGCCATTCTGATTTCTGTGTCCCTTGCAAACGCTAAAAAGAAAGTACCTATCTAGTAAAGCTACTTATTTTTGAGACTTAACTTTTTTTTTAAAGAGATTATGTAAATTGCAGCTCTCAGTCAGAAGTATTTTAGTTCTGCATAGTTACAAATTACACAGGTTTTACTCGATCATATATTTTGCTCTTCGTTTAAGAAAAAGTTTGGTACAGTAGCTGAAATCTGGTAAGTCAAGAACATCTCATTTGGTGCATGATGTCTACAGTAAGAAATACATTTCCTACACATACAGTTTATTGTGGCAGTAGGCTGTGTGCAGTACATTGTATTCTTTATGCATGGACAACATGCAATAAAAATACAGAGACGGAAGGTTCCACATACTTCTCTTCCCTATCTCTATTTTCTTTGTTCTCTCTCTCTCTCTCTTTTTATTTTATTTTATATCCTCATTTTCAACTACATGTCACTTCCCCCTCTGGTTGGATCCTGTTTTTCTCCAAATCAGTTTTTTCTCTCCCCTTCCTAGAATCTCCCTTTCCTAGTTCCTTTTCTCAGTTTGCGGGTGCATCTTCTCATTCCTCTACCCTCATTAGGGCCACTTTCCCTGCCACTACAGACTGCAGTGTAGAGATCCTGAGTTCTGGAGGATGAGGATTTCCATCTTGAATGTACTCTGTGCCTCAAGGAAGCCCTATGGATTTTTAAAGATTTGTGGATAGACAGTTATCATGATCAGAGCAGCAGTGGCAGAATCATGGAGAGGATTCAAAGAAGAGCCATGAAAATGAATAAAGGGTTAGAAAACTTGCCTTATAATGATAGGCTCAAGGAGCTTGATCTGTTTAGCTTAACAAAGAAAAGATTAAGGGGAGACCTGATTACAGTCTATAAATACCTGCATGGGAAACAAATATTTGATGATGTGCTCTTCAGTCTACCAGAAAAAGGTATAATACAATCCAGCAGCTGGAAGTTGAAGCTGGATAAATTCAAACTGGAAATTAAGTGTACATTTTTAAAAGTAAGAGTCATTAAGCATTGGAACAACTTACCAAGGGTTGTGGTGGATTCTCCATCACTGGCAATTTGTAAATCAAGATTAGATGTTTTTCTAAAAGATATGTTCTAGGAATTATTTTAGGGAAATCCTTTGGCCTATATTGTATAGCAGGGGGTCTCAAACTCAAATGACCAAGAGGTTAAAAATCAGTCTAAACTGACTTTGTTACATGAATAGTATTCAGAGAACTATAACTGACAATTCTTAAAATTTTTGTTACTTTTTCTGAGAAAACAGAATATTAATTTATCTTCCATTTTAGGGTTATTGAATTGAAGAGAATCTTCATCTAGCCTCCCTGTTCTTCTACTGGTAGGCTAGCTAATATAGTGATGCAGTAGCTGGGTTCCACTTTGCAATTGTATTTTTCTAGGTGAACTGTTGCAGCAATATATTTCAGAACTTCAGAACACAGAGGAAATGATTCGTTGTGGGTTTTCGCTAGCCCTGGGGGCCCTTCCAAGATTTCTGTTAAAAGGCAAGCTCCAGCAGGTGAGGTAAAGTGTGGCCCTTACCACAAAAAAGAAAAGAAAAAAAACGTGAGGGGGTACAAGTTTTAACTGATTCAGGAAATAGTTTGAATGAAGTCTGAGTGCTTAATCAAATACATGATAGAAGATCATTGCCATGGGTGTTGATGTGGAGGGGTTAGTTTATAATACAGTAACCCAGTCAATCGTAATGACTTTGGCTTAACATATATTCAGATAATTAAAATCGAGACTTTTCTTCACATTCTTAGTGTAGAAACGAAAGACTGACTGGATATGGAGAATGAGCTATGTCTTTGCTAAAGCCCTTTGTTTTTCATTTTTTTAAACAATTTTCCATGCAAAATTCCTGGCTTAAAGAAAAAAAAAAAAGCCATTGTTCTTCAAGTGCTTATTCATGTCCATTCCATATTAGGGGTGTGTGCTCACCACATGCACTGGTGCCGGAAGTTTTTCCCTCAGCAATATCTGTAGGGGACTGGCTCTGGCATGGCACCCGCATGGTGCGGTATAAGGGGTGCTGCCGGCTCCACCCACCCTCAGTTGTTTCTTACTTCTTACTACCAGGGACGGTGCAGGAACATCTGCTGCTTCAGCTGGCATTGATCCCTTCTCTGTTCTTGCAACCTTTGAAATCCTGTAAAATAGTTACACATAGTTAGTTTTCTTTGTTACCCTTAGTACTAGTTCTCAAACTCTCTGTTAGTCCCGAACGGGACCCAGCTGGGGGTCAGGGCATGCCCCAGTCCCCAGGCTTTAAGCCCTGTGATCGCTGCAAACAGGCTATCCCCGTCAGCAATCCCCATACCAGCTGCCTAAGGTGCTTAGACAAAAGGCACATAAGTGACAAATGACATATCTGCAAGTCCTTCAAACCTCCTTCAAACAAAGAAGGAGCGTGATATCCATCTAAGAGCGCTCCAAATGGAGTCAGCACTCACTCTGGCACTGGAGCAGCATTCCAGCTCTGCCTCGAGCACTGTCGCCTCTGTGTGCAGTGCTCCCTCGGCGCTGCCATGAGCCGGCACTGATCTCCCTCCACGGCTCTAGGGAAGAAGCCGAAAAAGACTGCGAGGGCCCGGTACTGATCCCAGGACCGATCGGGCACCAGAGACCACTGATCTCTGGGCTGTCGTCCATCTCCAAAAGGAAGGTCACCCTACTCAGGATGATCCTCCCGGCAATCGGTTCTTGGTAGCCCCTGGTCCCGTTCAACGTCCTGGTACCGGTCGAGTAGCGCGAGGCACGGATCACCGGGTATCTGACGCAGATCTGCTGAACGCCGTCAGTCCCCGAGAGCCTGACCAAGACAGTCTCGCTTGGACAGGTCAGTTTCGGGACACAGCAACCGGCACCGGTCAGACAAGAGCCACTGCTTAGCCCGATCCTGGTTGCCCTGGACCGACCGCTCCCCTGGGAGCTCCAGTTTGGAGCAAGGTTCCCTGACTGCGGGACAAGCCCCGGTACTGATGGTGCCGATTACATCATCAGCACTGAAATCTGTCCCATGGCCTCAAGTGCAGTGGCTGGTGCCATGGTACCTGTGGAGCACTTGGGGGGTTCATGCAGCTTTCCTAGGTTGGCCGATTGTGTTGGGAGCCTCGGAGAGGCTAGCGGCCTTGGTATCCTGTCCCCCTCCAGTGCTGGATACTTCGTGGGGTAAGACCCCGCAGGTCAAGGAGGACCCAGGGGAGCAAGCTGCTGGACCACCAATGGACGTGGAGGTTCCCACAGCACTGCTTTAGCCTCGTCTGGCGACTACAAGGACATCATGGGTCCCCCTCACCCAATTCCTCAGAATGACACTTTTGAAGAGGGTCGCTTCTAACCTGGGGCTTCAGGCAGAGGAATTGGAAGTGCCCTCGGAGTCTGTTTGATGTCCTCTGCTACTCGGCTCCTGCCACGGTGAAGGGGTTTCTAAGATCACTAATGCCCTGTGGCAAACTTCCTCTTCCCTGGCCCATATGTCTAAAAGGGCCGAATGCAAGTGGCCCCAACCAAAAGGCAGAATTACTTATACTCCCACCCAGCCCCCAATTCCCTTGTAGTCAAGGCAGTTAACCACAAGGAGAGGCAGGGACAACCCAGGGCCACCCCCAAAAATAAAGACTCGAGGAGGCTGGATCTTTGCGGATGTAAGGGTTATTTGTCTTCCAGTCTTCAGCTGAGAGTGGCCAACCACCCAAGGTCTCCTTAGCTGATATGACATCAATATGTGGCAAGCCATGACCAAGTTCGAAAGGTCATTCCTCGAGGCTTCCAACAAGGAGTTCTGAGCGATCCTCAATGAGGGCACATCCATGGCCAAGGCGGCCCTCCAGGTGGCATCAGATGCTGCTGCCTGCACCATGGCTTCTGCAATCTCCATGTGGTAGGCCTCCTGGCTGCTCCTCCCTGGGTTGTCCACCAAGGCGCAGCAGTCAATGCAGGACCTGCCCTTCGACGGCCAGGCCCTATTTGCGGAACAAACAGACAACAAATTGCATGGCCTCAAGGACTCCCACAGCACCCTAAAAACCCTGGGTGTCTACGTCCCAGTCCCTGTGCGTAAGCAGTTCAAACCTCACCAGCCGCAGGGCCAGGGGAGTCAGCCTTGGCAGGACCAGCCCCATAAATGAGCCAGGGGCTACAAGTGCCGCCAAGCCATCCGCCTCCACTCTCTGCCCCTTTGGGGTCAACCCGTAATAAGCAGGGGGCCAAACAATCATTTTGAGGGTGCGACCGAGGGCGACCTACCAGACTATTCCCTGGATCCATCCTTCCCTGTGTTCTCTAACCACCTTCCCCTCTTCCTCCCTGCCTGGATGGCTATAACCTCGGACTGCTGGGTCCTCAGCACAGTGGAATGGAGTTATACCGTTCAATTCCTTTCTACCCCCCTTTCCCACTCGCCTTCCCCATCCCTGTTTCAGGACCCCTCTCATGAGAGTCTCTTTGTGCAGGAGACAAAGGGGTTACTACAGCTGAGTGCGGTGGAAGAAGTTCCTCTCGGGTACAGGAACAAGGGGTTCTAGTCCCAATACTTTTTAATCCAAAAGGCTAAGGGCAGCCTACGGCCCGTCGTGGACCATAGACCTCAACAAGTACCTAAAGAAGTTAAATCTCTGCCTGGTTTCCCTGGCTTCTGTTATCCCTTCCCTGGATCCCGGAGACTGGTATGCCTCCCTCAACTTGAAGGACGCATACTTCCACATAGCGATCTTTCAAGGACGCAGACACTTTACGGTGGGGCCCCACCACTACCAGTTTGCAGTCCTTCCGTTCGGCCTGGCGACAGCACTGAGAATGTTTACCAGGTGCATGTTGGTGGTGGCGGGGGCTTACCTCAGGTGCTGGGGTATTCAGAACTACCCATACCTCAATGACTGGCTTGTCAAGGGCAGCTCCAGGTCTCAAGTCCAAAGGGATGTCGCGGTGTTTCAGGCCATGTGCTGCTCTCTGGGCCTATTGGTAAACAACAAAAAGTTGACATTCGTGCTGGTGCAGAGGATAGAGTTCGTCGGAGCGGTCATCGACTCGACCTGTGCCAGGGTGTCCCACGCATTGATGAACCTCATCGCGGAAGTCTCAATGTTTCTTCTGATTACAGCCAGGGTCTGTCTGCGCCTCCAGGGTTACATGGCAGCATGCACTTGCGTGGTCCGCCAGGCCAGGCTCTGAATGTGGCCCCTGCGACAATGGCTGGGGACAGTCTATTCCCGGTCCGGAGACCTCTTGGAAAAGATGTTACCATTCCCCAGGTGATACTTATCTCACTGCAATGCTGACAGGACAGTTGACTGCAGGACAATTCTGGGGGAGGTTTGGTTCGACAATCCCCCTCACTCAATCGAGTTGGTGTCGGCACCTCGAACCTCAGCTGGGATGTGCATCTCAACGACCTCCCGACACAGGTGATGTGGTCCCCGGAGGAGGCGAAGTTGCACATAAACGTCAAAGAGCTCCGAGTAGTCCAGCAGTCCATCTGGCGTGCAGAGTCTTCCTGCCCCACCTGTCGGGCAAGGTGGTACGAGTCCTGACACAGCCTCGATGTTCTACATCAACAGGCAAGGGGGAGCCTACTCGTCGACTCTGTCAAGAAGAAAAGGAGTACTTGTGGCACCTTAGAGACTAACCAATTTCTTTGAGCATGAGCTTTCATGAGCTACAGCTCACTTCATCGGATGCATACCGTGGAAACTGCAGCAGACTTTATATACACACAGAGATCATAAAACAATACCTCCTCCCAGCCCACTGTCCTGCTGGTAATAGCTTATTTAAAGTGATCCAAGTTGGGCCATTTCCAGCACAAATCCAGGTTTTCTCACCCTCCACCCCCCACACACAAACTCATTCTCCTGCTGGTAATAGCCCATCCAAAGTGACAACTCTCTACACAATGTGCATGATAATCAAGGTGGGCCATTTCCTGCACAAATCCAGGTTCTCTCACCCCCCTCCAAAAACACACACACACAAACTCCATCTATAGGACTTCTGCATCAGCCATGAAATCTACCTGGAAGCTTGTCACCTTCTCGGTGTCAAGAGTACGCTGGTGAACCAGCTCAGGAGGAATTTCTCCTCTCACCACGAGTAGTTGCTCCATTCAGAGGTAGCCTGCATGATCTTCCAAAGGTGGGGAATTCCCCAAGTGGACCTGTTCGCTACCAGACAGAACAGGAAATGCCACTGGTTTTGCTCTCGGCAAGGTCTGAGCAGGGGCTCCCTCTCCGATGATTTCCTCCTGTTGTGGTCAGGGAGCCTGATGTACATGTTCCCTCCGATTCCACTCATCAGCAGGGTCCTGACAAACATCAAGAGAGACAAATCTCAGGTTGTCGTGATCGTTCTGGCATGGCCTGGTCAACATTGCTTCGCCACGCTCATGAGCTTGTCAGCGGCCCCTGCCTGGCCCCTGCACAACTTCCCGGACCTGCTATCACAGGACCACAGCTGGCTTCCACACCTGAACATCGAGTCCCTCCACCTCTTGGCGTGGATGCCGCGTGGCTGAACCCAGAAGAATGGACTTGTTCGGAGGGAGTCCAACAGGTCCTCCTGGGGAGTAGGAAGCCCGCAACTAGACTGACTTATCATAGAATATCAGGGTTGGAAGGGACCTCAGGAGGTCATCTAGTCCAACCCCCTGCTCAAAGCAGGACCAATCCCCAATTTTTGCCCCACATCCCTAAATGGCCCCCTCAAGGATTGAGCTCACAACCTTGGGTTTAGCAGGCCAATGCTCAAACCACTGAGCTATCCCTCCCCACTGGCCAAGTGGATGAGGTTTTCCCGCTGAGTGTCCGAGCATGGCATCTCTCCCTCACGTTCTTCCATAGAGGCTGTCCTGGACTACCTGCTCCCTTTGAGGAGCCAGGGCCTGGTACAGTCTTCCATTAGAGTGCATCTATTGGCCATCTCCGCTTTTCACCCACCGATCAATGGACACACAGTGTTTTCCTATGACATGATGGTCAGATTCTTGAGACGGCTCGAGAGACTCTTTCCGCAGATATGGACCTCTGTCCTGCAGTGGGATCTTAACTTGGTTCTCTCTAGGCTCCCTGGCCCGCCCTTTGAGCTGCTGGGTTCCTCTTCCTTTCCCACCTGTCACGGAAGGTCACGTTTCTGGTGAAGGTGACGTTGGCAAGACGGGTCTCTGAAATTAAAGCCTTGACCTCAGAACCTCTGTGCACGGTCTTCTACAAAGATAAGGTTCAGTTGTGGCCCCACCCGGCCTTCCTGCCAAAGGTTGTCTCCACCTTCCATATGAACCAGGACATCTTCTTCTCGGTGTTCTGTCCCAAATTGCACAAGACCAGTGAGGAGAGGCATCTGCACGTCCTGGACGTCTGGAGGGCCTTGGCTTTGTACTTAAAATGTACCAAGCCTTTCCGAAAATCGACTCAACTCTTCATCGCTACAGCTGATAGGATGAAAGGTCACCCGGTGTCCTCTCAAAGGATTTCTAATTGGATTACCTCGTGCATAAGGACCTGTTACTACCTGGCAGGGGTTCCGCTGCCACCGATTGTCAGAGCCCTCTCGACGAGAGCACAGGCATCTTCGGTGGCCTTTCTGGTGAACATCCCTATCCAGAACATCTGTAGAGCCTCAACATGGTCCTCTGTTCACACATTTACTGCACATTATGCCATCACTCAGCAGGCCAGAGATGATGCTGGGTTCGGCAGAGCTATGTTGTAATCTACATGTCCGTGAACTGCTACCCAACTCCAGGGGTAGTGTTTTGGAGTCAGCTAATATTGCATGGACATGAGCAAGCACTCGAATTAAAGACAGTTACTTTTTCCGTAACTGGTGTTCTTCAAGATGTGTTGCTCATGTCCATTCCATAACCCACCCTCCTTCCCCACTGTTGGAGTTTCCAGCAAGAAGGAATTGAGAGTGGGGGGAGCCGGTGGCACCCCTTATACCGCGTCATGCAGGCGCCACTCCACAGGGCGCCAGAGCTGGTCCCCTACGGATACTGCTGAGGGAAAAACTTCCAGTACCAGTGCGCGCACACCTGATATGGAATGGACATAAGCAACACATCTTTAAGAACACCAGTTACGGAAAAGGAACTGTCTTTTTGGTTTTATTGATTTCTTCCCCCCTCACCGTCCTCCCCCCTGTCCCCCGAATTTTGGGTGTATTGGAACTCCCTGGACTCCGTTCCTCCAGAAGGAGAGATGGTGGCTTGATCCCCCCTTGCAGAGTTCCCACTGAATGGTACAGTCCACCTGTGCAGAGTAGGGTAGCTACTGGTTGATGGCTGCTGTTCTGCAGTGTGGGGAGAGAGATGGGCAGGGAGCTGGGTCCTGGCAGCTAAGGCTATCTGACTGCTGCAGTGACAGGCCTTCAGGAAGTGGAAGGCTTCTTCAACTACTACATCATGGTGAATACTGGGCATCCCTTACCCCCAACCATAGGTCCCAGTGGATATTGGGTACACCCCATCCTCAGCCTGCTGCACCCTTCCCCTCCCTATCTGCTGCACTCCATCAGTACTGGCCTCTGTGAATAGCCCTTGTGAGTAGCTTCACCTTCAGCTCAGTCCTGGGGACATGTCACCACCCAGAAAGGAGCACCAGGGAACAGAGCCTTGTCAACTTCCCCTTCCGGAGAGTGCTCCCTCCTATCCCTGGCTCTTTTGCCCCAGGGCTGGGAACTGGGCACTAATCCCCCTGCAACTCAGGGGAATGGAGCTGAGGAGCAATGATGTCCCCCCTGTTGCTGGTGGGTCTGTGTGTCGGCGTGACTGGGATTTGCGGGAGCAATGCTGGGTGTCAGTGGTAGGATTATTTCCTATTCATTTGTCCCCCTCCCAGTCACGGCTCCCAACCTCCTGCTCTTCCTCTCCCCTCTGCCCCATTTTCCCCTGCTCTTTCCTGGCTCCCACTCCTGCATCCCAGCTCTGTGACAGGTTGGATGGTGACTTGGGGATAGGGGTTCTGTTCAGGTAATATTTCTTGTCACCAACAGTAAATGGTTTTAAAAAGATACACTTTATTTTGTAATGGGGATTAGAAATAGCGGGTTCACAAACCCTTACTTTTCTCTACTTGTTGCTTTATTCCCCCCCATCCTACCATCCCACAATATTAACTCCAATATTTACCTGGAAAACTGAAGCTAATCTTTTGCACTGATTTGCATGCAAATTTTAATTTTTGTAATAAACACTTATAAATTCCTGGAAATATTTTTTAAAAAAATGGAAATGAAGGGCTTTGGGCAAAGGGTAAAGAAGTTGTCTGTCCATGTGGGAGTAAAGTGCATTGAGGGGGTAATATGTAGAAGCTTGTGCTGCCTGCTGCTTGTGCAGCACCTGTCATATGGTTAACTTCATTCTCCAGCTTTTTTAAATCTAGTGTCCATCGTGAGCATGTATTTGTCTTTTTTCAGGTTTTAGAAGGTTTGAAAAAAGTTATCTGCATTTCCCACAAAGATGTGAGCTTTGCAGAATCAAGAAGAGATGGCCTGAAAGCAACTGCAAAGTATGTTTTGTCAGCTTTATTTTTATCTGACTTTAAATCACTCTATGTAAGATTTTCAATGTTCGTGTCATTTTCTATTCTAACCTGGTGATGGGTTAAATTCACTCCCAGAGGGGTGGTTATACATTCTTGATGCGATCATATGGATCCCCACTATTTGTCTCACTTAAATCCATCCTTGATGCCACATGTCATCCTATTCTTCAGACTGAGAAGCAGTGTGTGGAACTATTTTTGGAGGTTGTCAGCATAGTTTCTTAATCAGCCAAATGCATGCCGGTTGCATGTTGGGAAGCTCTCTCTTTTCATGAACTGGAAGTTAGTGAGCTCAGTGGTACGAACCTTGGCTACTAGAAACCGGAATGAATTTGAGTTTCTTCATTTTACTTTCAATAACATACAAAGCCCCAAATAATACAAATATCCTGCATTTTCTTTCTTTCAAGGGATATTTTCAAGGTTGATGAGTCCAAAATGTTACCAGTTTTAAAAGTATCATTCACATATACAATTCAGATAACTCTATTACATCTTTCATCAGTATAAATTAGGTGTGCAGTGCATATAAAAACCAAGTTAGCTATTAATATCTATTAAATGGCCAGGGATTTCTTTGTGATCATGTGTACAGACATCACATTGGTCCTCTGCTCTACCTGTTTGGTCCATTATAGTGAGTAGGATGATGAGATGTAAAATAATCCTGCTTCTTTTTGCATTTATCCTACAAATAAAAAACAATGTGTTAGTCGAGGTCTACACTACAAATTTACATCAGTATAACTGTGTCACTCAGGGGTGTTAAAAATCCACGCCCCTGAGAGCTGCAGTTATACCGACCTAACCCCCAGCGTAGACAACACTATGTCGATGAGAGAAGCTCTCCTGCTGACATAGCTACAGCCTCTTACGGTGGTGGAGTAAGTATACCAACTGGAGAACTTTTCCCATTGGTGTAGTAGCATCTTCACTAAAGCACATCAGCACAGTTGCACCACTGCAGCACCATATGTGTGGACAAGCCCTTAGTTTTAGACCTACAAGCCTTGATACCATGTCACTTTAAGTCTTCCAGATATATTGTTTATGTAACTATTTCAGTGTTGAATCAGAAATTATAAGATCAGAATGCAACAGCCACACACACAGAGGGTCATGCTTGATGCTGTCTTTGTCCTTCTGTGAAAGGTATTTTAGACATTTTCTGAATGTATATGGCAAGGAAGTTTGTATGCCCAAAATACTAGAACATAAGAATGGCTCTACTGGGTCACACCAAAGGTCCATCTAGCTCAGTATCCTGTCTTCCGACAGTGGCCAGTGCCAAGTGCCCCAGAGGGAATGCACAGAACAGGGAATCGTCAAGTGATCCATCCCCTGTCGCTCATCCTCAGCTTCCGGCAAACAGAGGCTAGTGACACCATTCCTGCCCATCCTGGCTCATAGCCATTGATGGATCTATCTTCCATGAATTTATCTAGTTCTTTTTTGAACCCTGTTATGATCTTGGCCTTCACAACATCCTCTGGCAAGGAGTTCCACAGGTTGACAGCGCATTGTGTGAAGAAATACTTCCTTTTATTTTTTTTAAACCTGCAGCCTATTAATTTCATTTGGTGACCCCTAGTTTTTGTGTTATGAGAAGTAGTAAACAACACTTCCTTATCTACTTTCTCTACACCAGTCATTATTTTACAGATCTCAATAATATCTCCCCTTAGCCGTATCTTTTCCAAGCTGAAAAGTTCCAGTCTTATTAATCTCTCCTCAGACGGAAGCCATTCCATACCCCTAATAATTTTTGTTGCCTTTTCTGAACCTTTTCCAATTCCAATATATATTTTTTGAGATGGGGCAACCACATCTGCACAAAGTATTCAAGAAGTGGGCATACCATGGATTTATACAGAGGCAACATGATATTTTCTGTCCTATTATCTATCCCTTTCTTAATTATTCCCAGCATTCTGTTCGCTTTTTTGACTGCCGCTGCACATTGAGCGGATGTTTTCAGTGAACAATCCGCAGTGACTCCAAGATCTCTTTCTTGAGTGGTAACAGCTAATTTAGACCCCCATCATTTTATATGTATAGTTAGGATTATGCTTTCCAACGTGCATTACTTTGCATTTATCAACATTAAATTTCGTCTGCCATTTTCTTGCCCAGTCACCCAGTTTTGAGAGATCCTTTTGTAGCTCTTCGCAGTCTGCCTGGGTCTTAACTATCTTTAGTAATTTTCTGTCATCTGCAAATTTTGCCACCGCACTATTTACCCCTTTTTCTAGATCATTGATGAATATGTTGAATAGGACTGGTCCCAGAACAGACCCCTGGGGGACACCGCTATCTGCCTTTTTCCGTTCTGAAAACTGACCATTTATTCCTACCCTTTGTTTCATGTCTTTTAACCAGTTACCAATACATGAGAGCACCTTCACTTTGCGTAAGAGCCTTTGGTGAGGGACCTTGTCAAAAGCTTTCTGAAAATCTAAATACACTATATCCACTGGATATCCTTGGTCCACATGCTTGTTGACCCCCTCAAAGAATTCTAGTGGATTGGTGAGGCATGATTTCCCTTTACTAAAACCATGTTGACACTTCGTCAACAAATTATGTTAATCTATATGTCTGACAATATTGTTCTTTATTATAGTTTCAACCAGTTTGCCTGGTACTGAAGTCAGGCTTACAGGCCTGTAATTGCTGGGATCACCTCTGGAACATTTTTGAAAAAGAGTGTGAAGAAAACAAAGCCTGGCATGATTTTTGTCCTTTTTCTTTAGAATTTCTTCTGTATTTCTCTGTTACAGAGTTTGTCAGACAGTTGGTGTGAAGAGAGAAGGACCACAGGATGAATTTGTCTGCAAAGATAATGTTATTCAGATCTATATGATGTTACTTAATGGTATGAGTGACTATACCACAGACAGCCGAGGAGATGTTGGAGCATGGTAAGGCATCTCACATTTTGAGACAAGAAAATGAAGTTTCTTTCTATTGGTACTTGTTACCACTGATGTGGTCTACTGTAAGTCTGTAATTAGAAGTCATTCAGACTCAGTGGTTTTCCAAAAGCTACGAAGGGAAAAATTGGATGTAGCTAGACACATGGAGATTCTAGTAAGGCTAGAAGTAAATATTGTGTAGCAAATGAGGACAGTAATTATTTCTCCTTTGCCTCAGAAAAAAACTAACCCACACTGGGTCCTTCTCTAGCTTCTCTAGCTTAGTCCTCTGTTTCCAGGTGATGAAATAAAGCATCAAGGTAAATGAGAATCACTTGTGAGGGTGTTTTACTCGGATGCAGGAACAAATAAAGTCATGACATCTATCCAGTGTTCATGTTATGCTTATAGTTACTTTAAAATATCATATATGCTCTTAATCATGCGTCTGACTAAAAGAGTAGCCGAACAGGAACTCTTCCTATCACAGCTTCATATGTGGCCCACTGGCCAGAAGAGGGAGCCATTGTATAATTTGTTAGGTGCTCCTATTTCATTATTGAGTTTAAAACGCCCATTTTAAAAAAAATTAAATAGTATATTTCTTAAAGGCATAGTAGTCTTTTCTGGCTATACTGACTTTAGGTTTCAGTGGCTTCAGGTTTTGCATCTAAAAATAATAACTTTAAATGTATGTTTTGTGTTGATTGGGTGCTTTAGTCGTCAAATCATATGTACAGAGTAACAACATGATGAGAAATTGTTCAGTACATATATTTACATTATTGAAAAGAGAAGATTTGGTGCTATTCCCTCAGTGAGATGGGACAGAAAGTGTGTTTTTTAAATTGACAAAAGCCAAAGACATTGTAAGAAGCTTTCTCCTTAATTGAACTTGAACTTAGACATTAAAGTGTACATAGAATTTGGGATATGAGATCAGTCACTGGTTGGAGATCACTGCATTCCTTGAGTGCAATGGGCAATAAAAAGGGGTAGGGACTGCATGTTGTTTTCCTTCATATTGTGAAATCCAGAAGGAAGTATTGGGGGGAAAAACATGTAAAATGTGAGCCTTAAGGGATAGATAGATACCCAATAAAGAAACAAGAAAGTCATCTTGCTAGGCCATGTATATGTAAGTCTGCAGGAACCAAAATAATTCTAATTTTTCAGGAATTAAACAGCTGTCCTCTGAATTGGGGGGAAAAATAGTATCTGCCAGTGCAAATTTACATGACCGCTTCTGCTTACAGGGGGACCTGTCCCTTTAGTTTACTTTCTTTGAATATGTGTCAGGATGGATCCCACTGTAAGTGTGCATGGTTCTCATGAGTAAGGCTGCGAGTCTGTCATGGAGGTTGTGGAAGTCACAGATTCTGTGACTTTCCGTGACCACCATAACATCTACAGTTGCAGCGGCTAGTGCAGCTGACCCCAGGGCCAGCCACACTGTCTGCTGCTGGGGCAGTCCCTGGGGTCAGTCGCTTGAGTGGGCCCCAGGGCCATCCGCATTGGCCACTGCTGTGGTGGCCCTGGAGCCAGTCACTCGGGCGCAGGGGCCAGCCGCACTGGCCGCTGCTGGGGCGGGCCCAAGTTGCGGCTGCAGGGACTGTCAGAGCAGTGGCCGCAGGGGTGGCCAGAGGCACTTTAGCTCACGCCGCCAGAGCAGGGGCCAGCTGTTGGCCCCAGGGCCCCCTAGAACAAGGGCATAACGGGGGCCCTGCAGCGGCACCCCAGGAGCAGCTAAGCTTAGTCAGGAGTATTTATAGTACAAGTCATGGACAGGTCAGGGGTTGTGAAATTTTGTTTGTCTGTGACCTGTCCCTGACTTTTACTAAAAATACGTGTGACTAAATCTTAGCCTTTCTTATGGGAAGGGGTAAATGATACTTTCCTATTCACTTTTTACACATCATTCATGATTTTGTTGATCCCTATCATATTGTCTCTTAGTCACCTCTTTTTCAAGCTGAGTAGTCCCAGTCTTTTTCATCTCTCTATATGGAAGCTGTTCCATACCCCAATCATTTTTGTTGCTCTTCTCTGTACCTTTTCCCACTCATATATTTTTTTTGATGGGGTGACCAGAATTGCATGCAGTATTCAAAGTGTGGGCATACCATGGATTTATATAGTGGCAATATATTGTCTGTCTTCTATCTATCCCTTTCCTAATCATTCCTAACATTAGGTTCAGCTATACTCTTCTCTTGGACCAGATCCTGTGCACTACATAGGACTAAATCAAGAATTGTCTCTCCTCTTGTGGGTTCCAGGACTAGGTGCTCCAAGAAGCAGTCATTTATGGTATCTAGACATTTTATCACTGCATCCCTTCCTGAGGTTACATTTTCCCAGTCACCCCTATTATTATTGTTTTTTCTGTTTTTGTAGCCTCTCTAATCTCCCTGAGCATTTCACAATCATGTCACCGTCTTGGTCAGGTGATTGATAGTATATTCCTGCTGCTACACTCTTGTTATTCACACATGGAATTTCTGTCCATAGAGATTCTGTGGTAGAATTTGATTCATTTAAGATTTTTACTATGCTTTCTTTCACATACAGAGCCATTTCCCCACCAACAACTTGAGCTAAAATAACACAAAATGCTTCAGTTCAACCTATTCCTTTTTTTTTAACGTGAGCCAGCTATAAAACAGGACATTATAATTCTGAAATGCTTTTTCTTTTGCATTTTTGCATTTTATATACCTTCTGAAAAACAATAAAGTACTTCAAAGGTTGTTTGAAAGCCCTACTTCTGACTGAGTGGGTGAGTGGCTCCCCCAAGACTGATCCTTGGATTTCTGCAACAAGACTGATGATTGAGTTCTTGAAGACTAAGACATCTGTGATGTAGTTGGTTTCTGCTGACCTTTAGCCCAGCAATGCCAGCCAATTTCTGAACTCAGTATTCATGTTGTTCAGTATTGTGTAAACCTTTGCTAGCTGCAATTTTAAAAGAGGGGAGAAGAAAACTTTTGTTACTTTTCTGCTATAAAAGTTTATTTCCTTTCTGTTTAAGTAACAACGTTTTTATTAATAGGTTTCTTTGTGGTGGTGGTAAAGTTTTATGCATGTCTGAAATAGTGTAATGGAGGTATTTTTTAACACAGTTAATGCTGTATGCAGCAAGTTGTATTTTCACTGTGGGTCTTTCTAATACATTTTGGCTTATATGGATTCTTTATTATACACTCAAATTATGCATACCTAAATCAGGATTGTTAATGTAATTGTCTGCTGGAGTTCAGTTATACATGCCACTTCTTAAGCCATCTCTCCAGCTATTGCATCAAGGCACCATTACTGTCTACCTAAATGTAACTAAAATAACAGAATTCTGTAGACAGGTAAGTGCTAAGCACTATCCTCAGAGGTCTGACAAGCTGTCTACAGAGTTCTGTTTCTTTGTTATTATTCAGATTTGAAATTTAGTGTCATTCTGGTCCTGAGCTTTTTCGGGGATCACCTTCCATTATCCCCACCTTTAAAAGGTCTTGGGTAAGGCTAACCTGCACTTCTAGCCAGGGAGCTGGGTGAGCTAGAGTAGGTTGTTATGAAATATTATAAGTTGCTCACTCCTATTATGGACTGTTCATGATGCCTCCACAGTATTCAGTTCCAGGTAGGGTATTTCTCTCTATGTTGGCAATTTTCAGTTTATTCAGTTATGGATACATTCCATATACACAGAGTTAACTCACCCTAAATCTCCCTGTTAATTTAGTGGGTGTGGATGGCAAGACTCTATATAGTCTGTGTCGAGATGCACCCAAATAAAGCGTCAAGAGATGATTATAAGGCCTGAGTGGCTCCAGGGAGAATGTTGTGACCATTAAACCTGAACCCCACCCAGGTAACGAGAGTTCCAATCCAACCCTGTGCAGAAATCTGAAATAAAAAAGGAGGCATGTTGCTCCAATCTGCTGTTTCATTGAGTGGGTATGTTTCTAGTGGTGTTCTGCAGGGATATATTCCTGGCCCTATGCTAGTTAACAATTTTATCAATGACTTGGAAGAGAACACAAAATAATCACTGACAGAGTTTACAGATGACACAAAGCTTTGGGGAGTGGTAAGTAATTAAGAGGCCATGTCACTGATACTGACCTGAATCATGTGGTAAGCTAGATACAAGCAAACAAATATGTATTTTAATGCAGCTTTATGTAAATGTGTACATCTAGGAACACAGAATGTAGGCCATATTTACAAAATAGGGGACTCTGACCCTGGAAGCAGTGACTCTGAAAAAGATTTAGCGGTCATGGTGTATAATCCGCTAACATGAGTTCCCAGAGCAATGCCATGGCCAAAAGGGCTAATGTGATCCTGAGATGCATAAACAAGGGCATCTCAAGTAGGTGTAGAAATACTTTTGTATTTGGCACTGGTGTGATTGCTGTTGGAATAGTATGTCCAGGTGTGGTGTCCACAGTTCAAGGAGGACATTGATTATATTGGAGAGGGCTCAGAGAAGAGCTACAAGAATGGTTAATTGATTAGTGCCTTATAGTGCTAGGCAATATTGATAATTAGATGTAAAAGTTAAGTGTTAATACTTCATTGAGATGGTTGGGGCACTTCACATTTTCCTTTAAGTTACTGTTTTAGGCAGTTTACATTCTCACATAAATATCACTATATTAGTTACAATTAGTTCCCTTTGGAAAAGTTTTCTTATCAACCATGAGGGCTAGACACTTACATTTTTCAAATAGAAGCCTAGATTCTGGAGAACATTGCTTCAGTCAAGGTAGATTCTACAGCAAATTCTACAGCTGCAAAAACATGGAGTATACAGAATGCTGGTAAAAATGCATTGTTAAGAATGCATGTTCAGCATGCTTTCAAAAATATGCCAAAATTATGTAAATGTATATTGGCAATGATTAGGAATGAGGTGAAAGTAGTTTGAACATTTCAAACTGTCTTTTTTTCTCATCCATACTTCGCAACCTACAGTACTACATTATCTAAATAAACATTAGTCTGTCTCCCATACTTTGTCAAGCAGCCAAGAATCTGTTGTGATTTAATAAAAATCAAATTCATCCTTAAGGACCTTAAACGTATTAGCTTGAACACAAAGGCAGATGCCTTAAGCTAAATATGTAATTGCCATCATGAATGCTAAAACAGCCTATAACCAACCACATAATCTAGATATGGAGAATTACAATCACATTTTATTTGTAAGATTGTATATTATTATTATAGTGCTTTTCATCCCAGCAGATCACTATACAGTTTAAAACAAGAACAAACCCACTCTCTTTTCCTCCTTCCCCTGCCATATACAAGTAGTGTACAGGGATCATCCAATTTACCACTGAGATCTAGCCATCTCTGGGATGAACCTGCAGCAATTATTTAATAGTGTCCAATAACACTACACCTCTGTTTAGGACAAGAAGTGAAAAATAAGTCATCTAGCCTAAACTACAAGTGGAATTTTAGACAGAATATTTCCTTGAGAGCCATGATAATATGGAATCAGTACTCTTCATTGTTAATTGACAGATCTAATTCTACAAGATGCTCTGTCACAATGCTTAGTAATGCCTTGGAAAAGCATACAGGGATAAAACAATCTGCAACAATCCCCCTTGTTGAAGTTCAGTTTTGTTTCCTTGTGTTTGTCAATACATGCTCTGAGGTGAGAGTGCCCAGCTCTCCTATATTCACCTTCAAAACTGTTGTAAAAGCTTACCATTGCAGGCACAGTATGTGCTCCTTATGATGATGGAAAGGAGAAGGAAAATAACTTGTGACCATCAGGAAAAAAAAAAAAAAAGTTAAAGGGCAAGTGGACGGTTGTAAGGCTGTCCTATATATGGTAAGGTTTGTAAATATTTTAGTTGTGATATTTCTGTGTCACAGTTAGAGACCTATGCTGGCCTACCGATAACCTGCATTTGATAGTTTTTCCTTGTGGCTGGCGGTCACTTTACTATAGTGACCATCCCTAGAGCTTTTTAGTAATAACAGGTCTACACACTCCCATCCACCTTCCTGGCAAAGGTGGTGATGCATATTTGAATCTTTGGAGCAGAAAAGGAACTAACATACAGTAGAACCTCAGAATTATGAACACCTCGAGCATGGAGGTTGTTCGTAACTCTGAACAAAATGTTCTGGTTCTTTCAAAAGTTTACAACTGAACATTGAGTTAATACAGCTTTGAAACGTCTCTATGCAGAAGAAAAATGCTGCTTTCCCATTATTTTTTTTAGTAGTTTATGTTTAGCACAGTACTCCACTGTATTTGCCTTTTTTTGGGGGGGGCGGGGGGGAGGGTCTGTGCTGCTGCCTGATTGCGTATTTCTGGTTCCAAATGAGGTGTGTGGTTGACTGGTCAGTTCTGCTGCATGCTGGTGGTTATTACACTTTCTCACAGAGGTGAAATGTAGCACCTCCTGAGGGTATGGCATGATGCCTTTAGAACTCTCTCTGCTTCCTGCTACTTATGTGATGGGAGCGTGATCCCAGAAACATGCATTTGCTAATGTTTCTTTTCTGAAGGTTTAAGAGTAAATACTTTTCTCATATACAGTCCTCCCTTTTTCAGCATCTACCATTCAGCTGTTGATATGCTAGCCTTATGGCAAAAGTATTTGACATGCCTCCTAATGTGCTGAAATTTTCAGAAGCCATTGTAAGTACATTCAATAGTAAATGCAGCTGCACAGACATTTTAATAGGAGTTTGACCAAACATTGCAATTTTAATTCAATGCCATAAGTTTAGGACATGGGTTCTCTCACCCAGAATGGAACACCTCTTCATAGCGATTGTCTTGTGAACCAGTTTATTTCTCATTCACAATCACATAACATCTGTGTGGCAACTACATTAATTGCTTATGTGGAAAAATTAATATTAGGGAATTATTTGATGATGATTTGTGCTGCCTTAAGTAGGATACAGCAACTGGAAACAAACAAGAATCCTCCTTCCTACACCTCCTGAAGACTCACCATTGCTGTGATGTTACAAATCCCTGACTGGTAATCATACTTAGGTTGGTGGTAATCTGGACCGGTCCCTTTTCCCTCCTACTTCCTCACTGTTAGGGCTTGTCTACATGGGGCAATTACTGGAATGGCTATTGCAGAATAAACTATTCCAGAATAGCTCTTTTTGTGTGCAGCCTCTTATTCCGGGATAAGAGTGTCCGTGTGGAGTAGCGTATTCTGCAGTAGCTGTTCTGGTCAATTAACCCATGTAGACTCGCCCTGATTAACTTTCCCATTCCTCCCTCTACTTTTGTCATTAATTAAAAATAAAATCTTCAATAGAACCTGGGATTTTCAAAGGATCCTAAGGGATGTAGCTGTCATTGAAATTCAAGTGAGATTTGGGTGCTAACCTCCCATAAAGCTCCTTTGACAATGCCAGCCAAAATCAACAATAACATGTAACTAAAGAAAGCAGTTCTCACTGGAGACTGTTAAAAGCTGTATACTTTTGAAAAACTGGCCCCTAAAGTGTGAGTATTTCTAGTTTAGTTTCTTTCAAACAAATAGATTTAGGTGGAAGAACTGTAGAAAAAAAATCTCAATTTCTGCGTGAAAGAGACCTTTTCTTTAGTGTGTGTTTTTTTTCTTTGAAGGTTTTGTGGGAAAGTTAATCAACTTTACTTTTCATATGAGAACTTAACATTCCTTATGACAGATTGTTTGCTGGGACTTGTCCAATCTGTCTACAGATGTTAAAAAAGAATATCTAATAATAAGTTACTGTATGAACAAGAGAAAATACTCCGTGATGAAAGATTGCCAAGCTGTTATATTGAGTTTCATCATTTGTTTTCTAAGTAGTATAACTTTCTTACTAACACTTTATAAGTGGATCACCCATTTTTAGACTTCATACACAATCACCTTGTATTGCCCTTGGAAATTCTACAAAAGCACAAGGGTATGTTTTCTTCACAATATATAGGTGCAATTCTCATAAAGTTTGAGGAATTATGAGGAGTTTGTATTGAAAAGGGAAGATGCTGCCAGGAGGGTTGATGTGGCAAATTTGATGGGGCAGGTGGTCCTTGAGTGCTTTTAAAATTTATACCAGCTGAGGATCTACCCCTATATTTCCCATATGCTAGAAAGAAGTTAACTTTCAGTACCTGTGAGTTTATAAGATGATATGACTCTTAGGGATGGGGACATTTTGTTTTTTAAAATGGTTACTTTATTTACCTTGTAGCCTTTATATTGAAATGATCATATTTAATCATTATGAAGGCAGAAAACTTTTGCACCATATTCAATATACTTAAGATATAGAAAAGATAAATATTACAAGTACCTCATAGTGTTATGTACATAATTTTCTGGTATTTATAATTAAGCCACAAAACTACAGAACTCTGCTTATATGCAGGTTTCAGAGTAACAGCCGTGTTAGTCTGTATTCGCAAAAAGAAAAGGAGTACTTGTGGCACCTTAGAGACTAACCAAATTATTTGAGCGAAAGCTGTAGCTCACGAAAGCTTATGCTCAAATAAATTAGTTAGTCTCTAAGGTGCACAAGTACTCCTTTTCTTTTTGCTTATATGCAGTTAACATGTTTTGAATTACAGAATTTTTTTCTGGTTGAGAAGATTAAACTTAGAACTTTACACAAATATGACACTTCTGAGAATCCTTTAAATACAAATGATAGTCCTTTGTTTTGAAATGAGAATGTGCATGAAAGGGTATGTCTACACTACGGAATAAGGTCGAATTTATAGAAGTCGGTTTTTTAGAAATCTGTTTTATATATTCGAGTGTGTGTGTCCCCACAGAAAATGCTCTAAGTGCATTAAGTGCATTAACTCGGCGGAGTGCTTCCACAGTACCGAGGCTAGAGTCGACTTCCGGAGCATTGCACTGTGGATAGCTATCCCACAGTTCCCGCAGTCTCCGCTGCCCATTGGAATTCTGGGTTGAGATCCCAATGCCTGATGGGGCTAAAACATTGCTGCAGGTGGTTCTGGGTACATATCGTCAGGCCCCTGTTCCCTCCCTCCCTCCATGAAAGCAAGGGCAGACAATTGTTTCGCGCCTTTTTTCCTGAGTTACCTGTGCAGACGCCATACCACGGCAAGCATGGAGCCCGCTCAGGTAACCGTCACCCTATGTCTCCTGGGTGCTGGCAGACGCGGTACAGCTTTGCTACACAGTAGCAGCAACCCATTGCCTTTTGGCAGCAGACAGTGCAGTACGACTGGTAGCCGTCCTCATCGTGTCCGAGGTGCTCCTGGCCACGTCGGCTGGGAGCGCCTGGGCAGACATGGGCGCAGGGACTAAATTTGGAGTGACTTGACCAGGTCATTCTCTTTAGTCCTGCAGTCAGTCCTATTGAACCGTCTTATGGTGAGCAGGCAGGCGATACGGATTGCTAGCAGTCGTACTGTACCATCTTCTGCCGGGCAGGCAAGAGATGAGGATTGCTAGCAGTCGTACCATCTTCTGCCAGGCAGGCAAGAGATGAGGATGGCTAGCAGTCGTACTGTACCATCTTCTGCCGAGCAGCCATGAGATGTGGATGGCATGCAGTCCTTCTGCACTGTCTGCTGCCAGCCAAAGATGTAAAAGATAGATGGAGTGGATCAAAACAAGAAATAGACCAGATTTGTTTTGTACTCATTTGCCTCCTCCACTGTCTAGGGGACTCATTGCTCTGGGTCACACTGCAGTCACTCAGAGAGAAGGTGCAGCGAGGTAAATCTAGCCATGTATCAATCAGAGGCCAGGCTAACATCCTTGTTCCAATAAGAAAAATAACTTAGGTGCACCATTTCTTATTGGAACCCTCCATGAAGTCCTGCCTGAAATACTCCTTGATGTAAAGACACCCCCTTTGTTGATTTTAGCTCCCTGAAGCCAACCCTGTAAGCCGTGTCGTCAGTCGCCCCTCCCTCCGTCAGAGCAATGGCAGACAATAGTTCCGCGCCTTTTTTCTGTGCGGACGCCATACCAAGGCAAGCATGGAGGCCACTCAGCTCACTTTGGCAATTAGGAGCACATTAAACACCACACGCATTATCCAGCAGTATATGCAGCACCAGAACCGGGCAAAGCGATACCGGGCGAGGAGGGGACGTCAGCGCGGTCACGTGAGTGATCAGGACATGGACACAGATTTCTCTGAAAGCATGGGCCCTGCCAATGCATGCATCATGGTGCTAATGGGGCAGGTTCATGCTGTGGAACGCCGATTCTGGGCTCGGGAAACAAGCACAGACTGGTGGGACCGCATAGTGTTGCAGGTCTGGGACGATTCCCAGTGGCTGCGAAACTTTCGCATGCGTAAGGGCACTTTCACGGAACTTTGTGACTTGCTTTCCCCTGCCCTAAGGCGCATGAATACCAAGATGAGAGCAGCCCTCACAGTTGAGAAGCGAGTGGCGATAGCCCTGTGGAAGCTTGCAACGCCAGACAGCTACCGGTCAGTTGGGAATCAATTTGGAGTGGGCAAATCTACTGTTGGGGCTGCTGTGATGCAAGTAGCCCACGCAATCAAAGATCTGCTGATATCAAGGGTAGTGACCCTGGGAAATGTGCAGGTCATAGTGGATGGCTTTGCTGCAATGGGATTCCCTAACTGTGGTGGGGCCATAGACGGAACCCATATCCCTATCTTGGCACCGGAGCACCAAGCCGCCGAGTACATAAACCGCAAGGGGTGCTTTTCGATAGTGCTGCAAGCTCTGGTGGATCACAAGGGATGTTTCACCAACATCAACATGGGATGGCCGGGAAAGGTACATGACGCTCGCATCTTCAGGAACTCTGGTCTGTTTCAAAAGCTGCAGGAAGGGACTTTATTCCCAGACCAGAAAATAACCGTTGGGGATGTTGAAATGCCTATATGTATCCTTGGGGACCCAGCCTACCCCTTAATGCCATGGCTCATGAAGCCGTACACAGGCAGCCTGGACAGTAGTCAGGAGCTGTTCAACTACAGGCTGAGCAAGTGCAGAGTGGTGGTAGAATGTGCATTTGGACGTTTAAAGGCGCGCTGGTGCAGTTTACTGACTCGCTTAGACCTCAGCGAAAACAATATTCCCACTGTTACTACTGCTTGCAGTGTGCTCCACAATATCTGTGAGAGTAAGGGGGAGACGTTTATGGCGGGGTGGGAGGTTGAGGCAAATCGCCTGGCTGCTGGTTACGCGCAGCCAGACACCAGGGCGGTTAGAAGAGCACAGGAGGGCGTGGTACGCATCAGAGAAGCTTTGAAAACCAGTTTCATGACTGGCCAGGCTACGGTGTGAAAGTTCTGTTTGTTTCTCCTTGATGAAATCCCCCGCCCCTTGGTTCACTCTACTTCCCTGTAAGCTAACCACCCGCCCCTCCTCCCTTCAATCACCGCTTGCAGAGGCAATAAAGTCATTGTTGCTTCACATTCATGCATTCTTTATTCATTCATCACACAAATAGGGGGATGACTACCAAGGTAGCCCAGGAGGGATGGTGGAGGAGGGAAGGAAAATGCCACACAGCACTTTAAGCACAGCACTTTAAAAGTTTACAACTTTAAAATTTATTGAATGACAGCCTTCTTTTTTTGGGGGCAATCCTCTGTGGTGGAGTGGCTGGTTGGCCGGAGGCCCCCCCTCCGCATTCTTGGGCGTCTGGGTGTGGAGGCTATGGAACTTGGGGAGGAGGGAGGTTGGATACAGAGGGGCTGCAGTGGCAGTCTGTGCTCCAGCTGCCTTTGCTGCAGCTCAGCCATACACTGAAGCATACTGGTTTGGTCCTCCAGCAGCCTCAGCATTGAATCCTGCCTCCTCTCATCACGCTGTCGCCACATTTGAGCTTCAGTCCTCTCTTCAGCCCGCCACTTACTCTCTTCAGCCCGCCACCTCTCCTCCCGGTCATTTTGTGCTTTCCTGCACTCTGACATTATTTGCCTCCACGCATTCGTCTGTGCTCTGTCAGTGTGGGAGGACAGCATGAGCTCGGAGGACATTTCATCGCGAGTGCGTTTTTTTTTCTTTCTAAGCTTCACTAGCCTCTGGGAAGGAGAAGATCCTGTGATCATTGAAACACATGCAGCTGGTGGAGAAAAAAAAAGGGACAGCGGTATTTAAAAAGACACATTTTATAAAACAGTGGCTACACTCTTTCAGGGTAAACCTTGCTGTTAACATTACATACATAGCACATGTGCTTTCGTTACAAGGTCGCATTTTGCCTCCCCCCACCGCGTGGCTACCCCCTCAACCCTCCCCCCTCCCCGTGGCTAACAGCGGGGAACATTTCTGTTTAGCCACAGGCAAACAGCCCAGCAGGAATGGGCTCCTCTGAGTGTCCCCTGAAGAAAAGCACTCTATTTCAACCAGGTGACCATGAATTATATCTCACTCTCCTGAGGATAACACAGAGAGATAAAAAACGGATGTTGTTTGAACGCCAGCAAACATACACTGCAATGCTTTGTTCTGCAGTGATTCCTGAGTACGTGTTACTGGCCTGGAGTGGTAAAGTGTCCTACCATGAAGGATGCAATAAGGCTGCCCTCCCCAGAAACCTTTTGCAAAGGCGTTGGGAGTACATCCAGGAGAACCGCGAATGCCAGGGCAAAGTAATCCTTTCACATGCTTGCTTTTAAACCATGTATAGTATTTTAAAAGGTACACTCACCAGAGGTCCCTTCTCCGCCTGCTGGGTCCAGGAGGCAGCCTTGGGTGGGTTCGGGGGGTACTGGCTCCAGGTCCAGGGTGAGAAACAGTTCCTGGCTGTCGGGAAAATCGGTTTCTCCGCTTGCTTGCTGTGAGCTATCTACAACCTCATCATCATCTTCTTCGTCCCCAAAACCTGCTTCCGTATTGCCTCCATCTCCATTGAAGGAGTCAAACAACATGGCTGGGGTAGTGGTGGCTGAACCCCCTAAAATGGCATGCAGCTCATCATAGAAGTGGCATGTTTGGGGCTCTGACCCGGAGCGGCCGTTCGCCTCTCTGGTTTTCTGGTAGGCTTGCCTCAGCTCCTTCAGTTTCACGCGGCACTGCTTCGGGTCCCTGTTATGGCCTCTGTCCTTCATGCCCTGGGAGATTTTGACAAAGGTTTTGGCATTTCGAAAACTGGAACGGAGTTCTGATAGCACGGATTCCTCTCCCCATACAGCGATCAGATCCCGTACCTCCCCTTCGGTCCATGCTGGAGCTCTTTTGCGATTCTGGTCACCTCTGCTGATGAGCTCTGCATGGTCACCTGCAGCTTTCCACGCTGACCAAACAGGAAATGAGATTCAAAAGTTCGCGGTTCTTTTCCTGTCTACCTGGCCAGTGCATCTGAGTTGAGAGCGCTGTCCAGAGCGGTCACAATGGAGCACTCTCGGATAGCTCCCGGAGGCCAATACCGTCGAATTGTGTCCACAGTACCCCAAATTCGACCCGGCAAGGCCGATTTAAGCGCTAATCCACTTGTCAGGGGTGGAGTAAGGAAATCGATTTTAAGAGCCCTTTAAGTCGAAAAAAAGGGCTTCATCGTGTGGACGGGTGCAGGTTTACATCGATTTAATGCTGCTAAATTCGACCTAAAGTCCTAGTGTAGACCAGGGCTTAGTCTGTTTGCAGGAAGACGGTGAATCGAAACATCCAAAATATTTAGGTTTAAAACAATTTACTAGGCATATATACTCACTAATTTCCATGAAGGTTACACTGAGTATTAGGGATGTATAATACACAGTAAATGATAGTGCAGACAATATACTATATTTTAGTACTGATACACAAACTCCAGCTAAATCTTTAAATTCTTGCATGATGAATAGAATCACAGAGGCTCAGTTCCCTTTGCCTATTAGCCAGGACTTCAATAAAACATACACGGTTAAGACAACCACCACAGAAAGATGATAAAAGGAAATGATGTTTCAAAAATCACTTTACATTTCCTTGAACTTTTTTTAAAAGAAAGAGTCTAAACAATTAATAGTCAAGTTTAAAGCACTTTCCCCCCTTCCTTCTGAAGGTGGGAAAGGTTTTATATATAAATATTCCACAATACCTAGGCACTGTGTGTATGTCAAATACTTACCAAATAGTTTAAGACAATTAAGTGCTACTCATAGAAGTGACATAAACATATATGAAGCTTACTGATATCAAACTAAACATTATAAATGGCCACAGTCTTTGACATTGGGTGCCTAAAGCTAGGTATTTAAATCCATATTTTGGCAGAAGTCAAATGGGAGAGCTCATCCTTTTGAATTGAGGGGTACTCAGCCATTTTGAATATCATACCATTTTTTAGGTGCCTACTTTCAGCAGCCAAGCTTGAACTTTTTGCCAACATATCTGTTTGATTAGATCGGGGTCAGCAACCTTTCAGAAGTGGTGTGCCGAGTCTTCATTTATTCAGTCTAATTTAAGGTTTTGCACGCCAGTAATACATTTTAATGCTTTTTAGAAGGTCTCTCTCTCTATAAGTCTATATATTATATAACTAAACTATTGCCGTATGTAAAGTAAACAAGGTTTTCAAAATGTTTAAGAAGCTTCATTTAAAATTAAAATGCTGATCTTATGCTGCCATCCCACTCAGCCTGCTGCTAGCCCGGGGTTCCGTTCACCTAGGCCGGCAGCAGGCTGAGCGGGGCCTGCAGCCGAGACCACGGCTGGCAAGGGGCTGGCAGCCACAACCACAGACCAGCAGTGGGCTGAGCGGGGCCGGCGGCCAGTCTGGGGTTCTGTCCGTCGGCCCCGCTCAGCCAGGGTCTTGGCCGCCGGCCCCTCTCAGCCCGCTCCTGGTCTGGGATCCCAGCCCTGCCCACATAGAGTAGGTATCTACCTTCTCCCTGGTTCTAGCCCATTCTCGTCCTCTCTCTGCACTGAGCTGAGGGTGGGAATGCTCAGGGCTGGGGGTGAAGGTGCAGGCTGGGGGTTGGGGTGTACGGTCTGGCCAGGAGCTAGAATGAGGGAGGGGGCTCAGGGTTGGGGCAGGAGGTTTGGTGTGGAGTGCTTACCTGGGCAGCTCCCATTTGGTGTGAGGGGTGCAGATGGGAATGTGGTGGTGGGGGTGCAGGAGCTCTCGTTTGGTGCTCAGGGTGGGGTGGGAATGTGGGGGGTACAAGAGTCAGGGCATAGGGTGTGGGGGGGGCCTGGGGGTGTGCAAGGAGGGTGCAGGAGTCAGGGCAGAGGGCTAGGGGCATGTGAGGGGAGTGCAGGAGTCAGGGCATGGGGTGTGGGGGGGTGCTGGAGTCAGGGCTGGGGTCGGGGGGGTGCAGGGGTCAGGGGTCAGAGCAGGAGGCTGGAGTGTGTGTGAGGAGGGTGCAGGGGTCAGGGCAGAGGGCTGGGGGTGTGGGCTAGGGTCATGGGGGGTGCTCCCAGCCCCCTGCCCAGAGTGACTCACGGCAGGGGGCTGGAGGGGATATGCACTGATTCCACCCCCCTTCCCCACAGCCCCGTCCCCACCTCTTCTCCGCCGCCTCCCCGGAGCAGTGAGCGCGCTACAACTCTGATTTTCCCCCTCCTCTCAAGGGCCATCAGCTGATCGGCGGCAGGGAGGGAGAGGAGGAGGGGCAGGCACCCAGCATGCTGGGGGAAGAGGCTGGGGAGGGGGACCTTGCCTGCCCTGCAGCAGCTGCCAGGACCAAGCTTCTTCACCCTGCCCCCGTGGGGGCGGGGGGCAGAGAAGAGCGCGCCTGGGCGGGCAGGATTTTTAATGGCACGCTGCTGCCTGCCGGGGTCCCAGCCTGGGTTCGGCAGCGGGCTGAGCAGGGCTGGCAGCTGGGACCCGGCAGGCAGCAGTGTGCCATTAAAAATCAGCTCACGTGCCGTTTTTGGCACGCGTGCCATAGGTTGCCGACCCCTGGATTAGATGAATTATATCTGTGCATTTATTTTAAAATTGTTGTACTTCATTTCCACAGGGTACGAGAAGCTGCTATGACAAGTTTAATGGAGGTGACACTTTTTTTGGTACAGAATGAACCAGAGTTGCTGGATGCTAACATGTAAGTAGCTTGTGCTTTTTGTATACTGTTCTGTGATTTCATGTTTGGTAATTTCCAGTCCCTGTTAGAGAGTATGTGACCATACGTATAATATTGCCTGCATACTGTATGTAATACCTCTTACCAAGTATTTACAAAGCTTTTCATAAAAATCACAGCTAGGGTGACCAGGTATCCAGTTTTTGACCGAAACACCCGGTCCAAAAGGGACCCTGGTGGCTCCGGTCAGCACTGCTGACCAGGCTGTTAAAAGTCGATCGGCGGTGCTGCGGAGCTACGGCAGGCTAGTCCCTTCCTGTCCTGGCTCTGTGTTGCACCCCGAAAGTGGCCAGCAGCTCCAGCTCCTAGGCAGGGGGGCAACGGAGTTCCATGCGCTGCCCAAGCACCAGCTCTGCACTCCCATTGGCCAGGAACCGCAGCTAATGGGAGCTGCGAGGGCAGTGCCTGCAGGCAAGAACAGTGCATGGAGCCTCCTGGCCCCCCTGCTTAGGAGCCGGACCAACTGCTGGCCGCTTCTGGGGTGCCCTGCAGTCCGCTGTGCCAGGACAGACAGGAAGTCTGCCTTAGCCCCCCCTACTGTGCCACTGACTGGGAGCTGCCGGAGGTAAGCCTGCACCCCGAGCCCCAACTCCCTGCCCCAGCCCTGAGCTGCCCCCAAACCCGGAGCCCTATCCTGCACCCCAAACCTCTCATCGTCAGCCCACATTCCCAGATGGAGTCCTCACCTCCCCTGCACCCCAACTCCCTGCCTCAACCCGCAGCCTCTCCCACACCCTAAATCCCTCATCCCCAGCCCACCCCAGAGCCCGCATCCCCAGCTGGAGCCCTCACCCATTCTCGCACTCCAACCACCTGCCCCAGCCCGGAGTCCCCTCCCGCACCTGAATCCCTCATTTCTGGCCTCACCCAGGAGCTCTCACTCCTTCCTGCACCTAACTCCCTGCCCCAGCCCAGTGAAAGTGAGTGAGGGTGCTGGAGAGCAAGCCATCAAGGGAGGGGAAATGTAGTGAGCAGGGTGCATGGCCTCGGGAATACTGGTCCCCAAATATTTCTTTGCAGAACCTTTCTGTTCCTATCCCTAGCTCTCTTTTCCTCAGAGAGACTCTTACCCTTTTATATTTCTGGTTTGATGGCAATAAAACTCACCTGGTCTGACGCTGGGATGAGTCAGAAGAACAGATTTGCATATTTATGTAGGGTCTTGGAACTAACTTGGTAGAAAGTTGTTAGAAGAGTATTGCATCTCTAATCAGGGTCCTAGAACTTGACAGAGAGCATAGCTGACTTCGTATTGGCCTAATTCTTCTTTTTTAATATAATGAAAAAGGAAACACAAGCCAGAAACACAATTTCTCCATATTTTGATTTATTTTGTATTGTATTCTTAATAACCCACAGAATCCAGACATTAGAGCTGATGTAGGTTCACCTGCAGCAGAACCTACATAAGAACTTTAGAAATCAATATGGATCTGCAGAATAGAGTGGATAAACCAGTCAGCTAACTATGTGCATGTCATAAATATAAAGGGAAGGGTAACAATCTTTCTGCATACAGTGCTATAAAATCCCTGCTGGCCAAAGGCAAAGTCCTTTTACCTATAAAGGGTTAAGAAGTGAAGATAACCTCTCTGGCACCTGACCAAAATGACCAATGAGGAGACAAGATACTTTAAAATCTGGAGTAGGGGGAAACAAAGGGTCTGTCTGTCTGTGTGATGCTTTTGCTGGGAACAGAAAAGGAATGGAGTCTTAGAACTTAGTAAGTAATCTAGCTAGATATGCGTTAGATTTCTGTTTTGTTTAAATGGCTGGTAAATAAGTTGTGCTGAATGGGATGTGTATTCCTGTTTTTGTGTCTTTTTGTAACTTAAGGTTTTGCCTAGAGGGATTCTCTATATTTTGAATCTAATTACCCTGTAAAGTATTCACCATCCTGATTACAGAGGTGATTCTTTTATCTTTTCTTTAATTAAAATTCTTCTGTTAAGAACCTGGTTGCTTTTTCATTGTTCTTAAGATTCAAGGGTTTGGGTCTGTGTTCACCTATACAAATTGGTGAGGATTTTTTATGAAGCCTTCCCCAGGAAAGGGGGTGTAGGGCTTGGGGGGATATTATGGGGGGGGGGGAAACGTTTCCAAGTGGGTTCTTTCCCTGTTCTTTGTGTAACACTTTGGTGGTGGCAGCATAAGGTCCAAGGACAAATGGTAAAAGTTTGTACCTTGGGGAAGTTTTAACCTAAGCTGGTAAAAATAAGCTTAGGGGGTCTTTCATGCAGGTCCCCACATCTGTACCCTAGAGTTCAGTGTGGGGAAGGAACCTTGACAGTGCACCTTTTCCTTTTATTATGATTATTAGTTATTTATTGAGAGACCTGTACAGAAAATTCTTGGTGCTGTAGTAAGTGAACTCTTTGAAACGGTACTTATCCTATGCCTCAACTGATTCTATGCAATAGTTTGTTGTCCCAGAAGTTAAATTTTAGATGATACTTAAAATAGTAAGCCTGATGGCTTGACAGAAGATGAAAAATCTTGTCATATTTGCTAAAATGGGTGCGTTAGCCTGGGTGTCCTGATTAAACTATAATGCAAGTAATTCTAGTTATATTTACTACTACTATTTGCAGTAGTGTTATAACCATATTGATCCTAGGATATGGGAAAGACAAGGTGGGTGAGGGTAATATCTTCAGTTGGACCAACTTCTTTTGGTGGAAGAGACAAGGTTTGAAGCTTCACAGAGCTCTTCTTCAGGTCTGGAAAAGGTAACCAGAGTGTCACATTTCAGGTTTCAGAGTAACAGCCATGTTAGTCTGTATTCGCAAAAAGAAAAGGAGTATTTGTGGCATCTTAGAGACTAACCAATTTATTTGAGCATGAGCTTTCGTGAGCTACAGCTCACTTCATCGGATGCATACCGTGGAAACTGCAGCAGACTTTATATACACTCAGAGAATATGAAACAATACCTCCTCCCACCCCACTGTCCAGAAATGGCCCAACTTGATGATCACTTTAGATAAGCTATTACCAGCAGGACAGTGGGGTGGGAGGAGGTATTGTTTCATATTCTCTGTGTGTATATAAAGTCTGCTGCATCCGATGAAGTGAGCTGTAGCTCACGAAAGCTCATGCTCAAATAAATTGGTTAGTCTCTAAGGTGCCACAAGTCCTCCTTTTCTTTTTTCAGAGTGTCACAGCTATATACAGGGTGGGACAGATTGTTAAACATAAGGGGCTAACACGTGTGGCAGGAGACCACTTAAAATGAAGTGAGCAATTGATACCTCTGCAGTCAGTGTCCTTTTTTGAGGTCATGATTTGCAGTGTTTAACGGAGTGATTCATTTATGTTCCGAGGCTTGTCTTTTGAAGGGATTGTCCAGATTTGCTTTGAGCATGAAAACTGAGAGGGCAGATATGTAGTGATGGCTTTATGAAAAGTGTTCACTAATGGGTGATGAGGTGTTTTTGTCTTTTATCGTTTTTCTGTGTGAGTTTGTTTGAGAGTGGAATGATTGTCTGATTTCACCCACATAGTAGTTGTTGGGGCATTTGATGCCCTGGATGAGTTGTGCCACGTGTTGTGATAGGCATTAGTAGGACCCATGGATCTTGAAAGGTCTTGTGGGGAATATTGATTAGGGTAGCAGTGGAGAAATGTCCACACATTTTGCATCTGTTGTTCTGGTAGGGTCTGGTGCTGCTTTGAGTGGTGTGTCCAGGTCTGTGGGGAGCTTGCTTCTGATGATGAGCATAGTGAGGTTGGGGAGTTGTTTGAAAGCTAACAGAGGTGGTTCATGAAAGATTTCTTTCAGGATGTGGTCCATATCAAGTATGGGCTTTAATTTTTTGTTGATACCCCATATGGGTTCCAGTGTGGGATGGTAGGGGACAACTAGGGTTGTGCAGTTGGTTGGGTTTTTTCCCAAGTTGTATTGAAACAGGTTCTCTCGGGGCATTTGGGTGATCTATTCCATGATGAAATCTACTTCTCTGGTGGAGTGTCCTTTTATGATGAAAGTGGTTTTAAGAGTGTTAAGCTGTTTATCCCAGGCTTTTTCCTGGGAGCATATTCTGTGACATCTGAGTGCCTGGCTGTAGATAACCGATTTCTTGGTGTGTCAGGGATTGTTACTGGATCTGTGGAGGTAAGTGTAGCGATCCATGGGTTTCTTGTATGTAGTTGTCTGTAGGGTTCCACTGTTGAAGCTCATAGTGGCAGCCAGGAAGTCAGTGGTGGTGTGTGACTGTTCTAGAGAGAATTTGATGGATGGGTCAGTGGTGGTTGAAGTTGTGGTGGAAATCTGAGGGAGTTTAGGTCACCTGTCCAGAAAATGGAAATATCTTCAATGTATCTCAGGCATATAGTTGGTTTTGTGTGTATTTTTCAAGAAATTCTTCCTCGAGGTGGTCCATGAAGAGGTTGGCATATTGGAGAGCCACCCTAGTGTACCCATGGCTGTTCCCATAGTTTGGAGAAAGTTTGTTATTTAAATGTAAAATTGTTGTAGGTGGGGATGAAATGGAAGTATGTGGTGATGTGTTTGGGATGGATATATAAATGTTGTCTATTGCCTTGTAAATATTTGAGGCAATGCTGTCATGGTGAGGGATGCTGGTATATAGGGAGGTGACATCCATGGTGGCAAGGATGGTGTTCTGCAGGAGACGGTTAATGTTGTGGAGTTTCTGGAGATAGTAAGTTGTGTCGTGGAGGAAACTGGCCCTTTGTGTGCTGAGTGGTTTGAGGATGGTTTCTGAGAGTCCTAATATTACTTCAGAAAGAGAGCCATGGACAGACATAATGGGTTTGCCTGGGTTCTCTTGTTTGTGTATCTTGGGAAGCATGTAGAAGGTCCCTGGGTTGGGTTTTTGGGGGATGAGGTTGTAGAGTTTCTCTTGAAGTTTTGGGAAGGATTTGATATTCCTGGGTGAATTGTGGTATGAGGTGGAGTTCTTTATAGTACGTGGTGTCTGACAGTTGTCAGTTGACCTCACTGATGTCATAATTGAAGACTACAGTGGGTTCCCCCCTTTTGTATGCTGTTTGATCATTATCTGATGTCTGGATTTCAGGAACTGTATTGCTGTCCCGTCCACAGTGGAGAGATTGTGGTGGATGTGATGTTCTGTTAAGGATTTCACAGTCGATTTTCCCCCCTAAGCAATTGATATAATGATCAGCTGTGTAGTTTTGTCTAGTAGGGGTGTCCAATGAGATTATTCATTCTTTCTTATGATTGTTGGGGGGCATTAATTGTAGTAGTTGTGGGTGGTGGTATCTTTGTTGTGGAAGAATTCTTCTAATTCTCCACATTTGTTATGATATCGGGTTCTGTGGCTCATTACAGCAATTTGTAACCCACTAACCCTCCTTTGTCCTATGACTGCAGTGGTGTCAATTGCCCACTTTATTTGAAGTGGTCTCCTGCAACATGTTTTAACTCCTTGTACTTAACTATCTGACCCATCTTGTATGTAGCTGTAACACACTGGTTACTATTTCCAGATCTGAAGAAGAGCTCTGAAAAGCTTGAAAGCTTGTCTCTTCCACCAAACGAAGCCGACCCAATAAAGGATATTACCCTCACCTGTCTTGTTTCTTTCATTTGCTACTATTGTAATTTGTGCCATGCCCAAAGGTATGGTGGAGCCTCATAGAGGGGAGAGTTCTCTTTCCTGAAGGACTTACAATCTAGATACATGAGTTAGGGGAAGAAAAACAGGTTGGGTTGGACAGACACATAAAAAAGGTGAAGTAATGACTCAATTAAACAGTTACAACAGAGTTTTTGCTACATTCCAAACTTAATGGTGGCTGAATTTCACTGGTGATCCATATACAACATCCAGTCCATGAAAAGCATCTTGGTATCTTTCTGGATGGAAGGTGCTATGTGAGTGCAAGGTATAGTTAATATTACTATCATCTAGTTGTTTGGATCTGGAGGTGTTTTACAAATTAACTTGTGGCTGTTCTTAAAGATTCTTTACCACAGTAGATAATGTCATGCATTATCTAAATGTTCACTATAAAAAGAAATAGAATAAAACAGCAATCCCATTCCACAGTTCAATATTTTAGATAGTGCAGTGGGTGCAAGAAATTATTTTTAACCATTTCAAGCAATTTCTGTTTAAAGTATGTACATTTATTTATTTATTGTGATGTGATGGATTGAATTAGTTTTTTGTCTCTTAATTTGTAGCTGTAAACAGCTTATGTGCTGTGTGGCCCAGCAATCGGCTGAAAAAATAGATAGATTTCGTGCTCATGCAGGATCTGTGTTCCTCACTCTTCTGTACTTTGACAACCCTCCGATTTCGTACATACCCCACCGGGAAGAATTGGAGAGGATATTTCCAAGGTAATCTAGATCTTTATCACCTTCTAATTTATTAAGGAGGGCTTGTGGGTTGGAACCTGTCTGTGAAAATCCTTCCTGGTCTACGTCAATGTAATGAATAAATTAGTGTGTAAAAATGCCCAAGCAAACTAGGATTTCTTTCTACGGGCAATTCCATTGGAGGAGGTGCTCTATGCCAATGGAAATTTAAAATGTATATAGCAAAACTTACTTAATTTAGCTACTGTATGCAAATGCACAATGAGATTTTATAGAGTATTTAAGGAGGAGTTGGAAATTGCGGTATGTGGCTGAATATATGGTAAGGATTGAAAGAATGTATAAAAATTATGAAATATAGACAAAATAAAATAAAATGGGCATTTAACTCAAAAAGTGTTAGTTTTGTCATATGATTTAATTTGATGCACCCTTAATGATATTGCAGTGATTGAAGTTCTTCTTTTAATGCTGGTCCCAGTGGGCATTCACTGTGGATGTGCATGAAGCCAGAAGATGTTTTTCTGTAGTAATGTCTATTGGTCTGTGTCTGCACCCTCTGCCTTCCTTATGCTGTGAAGCGAGGGCATCAGGGGAGACAGACTCTCCAGTTCCTTTCTACTGCTCATGGTTTGACACCGAACCCTCCAATGTCCCAGGCTTCTGCTAGCTTTTCTACCTGAATTTCATGTATGTAATTTTTTTTCTTAGTTAGCTGTTGGTGTTAGGTAGTTTTCTTTATTGGTGGGGGGAGGGGGATTCCACCCTTCTGTTACCCTCAGTACCAAATGAGACTTCACACCCAGGTACAGGTGTGTCTAGAGCTCACGGAGAACATGTGCCAGCACTGACCATACCAAGAGCAGTGAACGCTCCAAAACCATCTACACAAGGGGCAGGACCATTCCTTGCACCATCTAAGGACAGAAGGAACTGTTCAGCTTCTGTAGCAGCAGTACTGAATTGCAAGAAGACTGCCGGACCCAAGCCTGCAACGGCAGATCCACCTACATTACAAGCCCCTCTCACCCTCCGCCTGTTAAGTCTTGATATTCCCTGCTTGAGGACTTGGCAATCTACATGGATCCAGAATTGTTGAGCCTTTCAGATCCAGTTTTGTCCAGGGATACCTGTACACTGATGTCACGTCGCTCACCAGCCCCAAGTTGTGGAGTAGAGGTGCTGACATTGGTATGCCACTTGCCAGTTCCTTCCTCTAGTCCGAGTGTTATGAGTAGTACCACTGGCTCCATCAGTAGACTCAGATGATTCTTATTCCTCCAATGATCACAATCGGCAATACCAGGAGCTTCCCTGACAGGGCTTTCAGAGCCTTCCAGGTCCCATCTCATCCCCGTGGAGCACATTAGCCTAGGGACCAATGGTACTCCATGGGTCTGTCTGTCATACCTATACAATCCTACCCACTGGCCATACGGAATCTCTGGGACCCTTACAGTAGGCCCCTTGATGATGAGGACCCTGGACAATAAAATGGATAGAGGTCCCCTACCAGGGAGGAGCCTAGAGAATCTCCTCATGCAGAGTACCTCAAGGAATCATAGACTTTGTCAGAAGGGACCATTATGATCGTCTAGTCTGACCTCATGCACAATGCAGGCCACAGAATCTCACCCACCCACTCCTGTAACAAACCCCTGACCTATGTCTGAGCTATTGAAGTCCTCAAATCGTGGTTTAAAGACTTCAAGGTGCAGAGAATCCTCCAGCAAGTGACCCGTGCCCACGCTGCAGAGGAAGGCGAAAAACCCCCAGGGCCTCTGCCAGTCTGCTCTGGGGGAAAATTCCTTCCCAACTCCAAATATGATGATCAGCTAAACCCTGAGCATGTAGGCAAGACTCACCAGCCAGACATCCAGGAAAGAATTCTCTGTAATAACTCAGATCCCACCCTGTCTAGCGTCCCATCACAGGCTATTGGGCATATTTACTGCTAATAGTCAAAGATCAATGAATTGCCCAAAATTAGGCTATCCCATCATACCATCCCCTCCATAAACATATCAAGCTTAGTCTTGAAGCCAGATATGTCTTTTTGCCTCCACTGCTTCCCTTGGAAGGCTATTCCAGAACTTCACTCCTCTGATGGTTAGAAACCTTCGTCTAATTTCAAGTCTAAACTTCCTGATGGCCAGTTTATATCCATTTGTTCTTGTGTCCCCATTGGTACTGAGCTTAAATAATTCCTCTCCCTCCCTGGTATTTAGCCCTCTGATATATATATAGAGAGAGCAATCATATCTCCCCTCAGTCTTCTTTTGGTTAGGCTAAACAAGCCAAGCTCTTTGAGTCTTCTTTCATAAGACAGAAAGAAAAGGAGTACTTGTGGCACCTTAGAGACTAACCAATTTATTTGAGCATGAGCTTTCGTGAGCTACAGCTCACTTTATAAGACAGGTTTTCCATTCCTCGGATCATCCTAGTAGCCCATCTCTGTACTTGTTCCAGTTTGAATTCATCCTTCTTAAACATGGGAGACCAGAACAGCACACAATATTCCAGATGAGGTCTCACCGGTGCCTTGTATAACGGTACTAACACCTCCTTATCTCTACTGGAAATACCTCTCCTAATGCATCCCAGGACCACATTAGCTTTTTTCATGGCCATATCACATTGGCGGCTCATAGTCATCCTGTGATCAACCAATACTCCGAGGTCCTTCTCCTCCTCTGTTACTTCCAAGTGATACGTCCCCAGTTTATAACAAAAATTCTTGTTACTAAACCCTAAATGCATGACCTTGCACTTTTCACTATTAAATTTCATCCTATTACTATTACTCCAATTTACAAGGTCATCCAGTTCTTCCTGTATGATATCCCCGGTCCTTCTCTGTATTGGCAATACCTCCCAGCTTCGTGTCATCCGCAAACTTTATTAGCACATTCCCACTTTTTTTGTGCCAGGGTCAGTAATAAAAAGATTAAATAAGATTGGTCCCAAAACCGATCCTTGAGGAACTCCACTGGTAATCTCCCTCCAGCCTGACAGTTCACCTTTCAGTATGACCTGTTGTAGTCTCCCCTTTAACCAGTTCCTTATCCACCTTTCGATTTTCATATTGATCCCCATCTTTTCCAATTTAGCAAATAATTCCCCATGTGGAACCGTATCAAATGCCATTACTGAAATCTAGGTAAATTAGATCCACTGCATTTCCTTTATCTAAAAAATCTGTTACCTCCTCAAAGAAGGAGATAAGGTTGGCTTTGGTACGATCTACCTTTTGTAAAACCATGTTGTATTTTGGGTTAGGGTTAGGAAGTAGAACAGCCAGTCCACCAGCAGCTCTTTCTTCCTTCTCTCTAGACGAGCAAATGACACTGGCCTCATCCTCACCACCAGATGATTATAGGCACTATTTGGACCTCTTAAGGTTTCTACACCCTAGCTACATTTGACCTCATCCTGAAAATGGCAGAAAAGAAGTATTTTGTTCCATCCAACGGTGGGGAATATTAATTTTCCCATTGTAATCTGAACTCTCTCGTGGCCCAGGTTGTCACAGAACGTAACAGATTATGCCATCTAGCTCCACTTTTTTGGACAAGGATACCAAGAGGCTAGATCTCTTTGGCAGAAAGAACTTCCTGTCTGCCAGCCTCCTTTTCCGTGTAGTGAATTACTAGGTATTAATGTCCAAGTATGACTTTACTAATTACAATAAACTGTCATAATTCGCTAACAAACTGCCACAGGAGTTTAGACCCCAGGCTATCCTTGATTAAAGGAAACTAGTTGCCAAAGCGTCACTCAGTGCAGTGGATACAGCTCATGCTCCGTGATGATTTTGGTTATCATGAGCAGACTTCATGGCTGCAATCCTCAGGGTCCCCCAGAGAGGTCTAGGCAACAGTGGAAAATCTCCCCTTCAAGGGTAAAAATCTGTTTAGTTAGAGAACTGGTGAATTACTCCATTGCCTTAAGGACTGTCCATGGCATGCTCAGCTCTTTGGGAATATATCCCCCTGCATCCCGGAGGAAATATTCTAGGCCATATTCTCATAGAAACTATCCTGCCTCTCAGCTCTTCTATCATCAAAGGGTCTTTGAACCACGTAAGACATTCCAAAGGATGCCGTGCAGAGGCAGAATTACTCCACCACCATCCTCCTTTCACTCCCAGCCTCCCACCAAGAAGTCAACCTTTCTCCACTCAACCACTCAGTGCACCCTTCGGTGGCCATCTGGGCTGTTTCCTTCTGATGTGGCAGCATAACACATTGGCAAATAGGATCTGGAAACCATCTTGGCAGAGTACACTGTAGAATTCCTTTCTGCCCGTTCTACAAAACCCCTCTTCAGGCACCCTTTTCACGAGACATTTCTCAAACAAGAGGGCGACTCCCTAATTCACCTGAGGAGATACAGACTATATCACTCTTACCACTGGGACAAGAGCTTTTACTCCAGATATTTCCTGGCTCCCAAAAAGGAGGACTGGAAACCTATCCTGGACCTCAGATGGCTGAATGTCTTCATATGTCATTTAAGATTCAGGATAACCATCTTGGCCTCAGTCATCTCCTTAAATGAAGGCAACTGCTTTTCAGCCCTTGATCTGAAGGATGCCTACTTCCATATAGACATTAATTTAGGACACTGGTGATTCCTGAGCTTTATGGTGGGCCTGGAACACTTTCAGTACAGGGGTCTTCCTTTTGGCCTCCTGACAGCGTTTACAAAGGTACTCTCTCCTGTAGCATCCAGTGTTCATCAGCAAGGCAGTCTGATATTCCCCTACCTCAACTATTGGCTGCTCTGATGGAGAAATGATTGAAAAATTGGTTCAAGCTTCATCCTTGGATGTGTTCTTTGGTTTAGTGATCTTGTGATTGGTGGTGCAGCATATATCCTCACACCCTCCTTAATGAGTATTGCTTGGGGTTCACCCACAGTGAATGTCTGTATAGGAACCAGCACTTGAAGAAATGAAGGTTACTTATCTTACAGTAATGAGTTCTTGAGATGTGTAGTCCTTATGGGTATTCCACGACCCACACTCCTTCCTCTCTGCTCAGATCATGCTTGATTTGTGGTAGGGCGGGAACTGGAGAGTCCCTTGGGCTGGTGGTGTAGGGCGCAGGCTTGGACCAGTGAAAATTGCTCCTGAAAAATCTTCTGGTCTCAGGCACATGGAGCGGATGTGCACCCACAGTGAATACCCATAGGGATCACACATCTCAAAGAACATCAATTACTACAAGGTAAGTACTCTTCATTTTTCATTGCACTTTTCCCATATCCTGAAATAACAATGATTAAGGTGATTTATACACTTCTGAGTGTATTTCTTCCATTACATATGCTTTCTCACAATGGGGATGCATTCCCGGATTCTATGCAGAGAGATATTAAGATACAAACGCATGATAATTTTCTTTTCTCTGGACAGGTCAGAGGCTGTAACTTTAAACTGGAATGCCCCCTCACAAGCCTTCCCTCGAATCACACAGCTTTTGGGTTTGACAACATATCAGTATTATGTACTGCTGGGTCTCACGGTGTCTGTCGGTGGATTAACAGAGACAACGGTAAGATATCAGGGCACAGGCTGTTTATTGGCTAGAGGTTGTTTATATCCCCTATAACTACATGCTGATTAAAATCCATACTTTGTTTCAGTGAACACTGTAGAACTTTTATTGGTGAATTCCAATCACAAGCTTTTAAAAGTTGTCTGGGAAGCATATTCACTTTATTCATAAATATGTTCTTGGTCCATTGAGTGTGCAGGAGACAAGGAGTGAGGACACCTGTGACTCACTCCTTCGGCTTGCAGAAACTAGGAATGTCACACAGGTAGGTAGTGCAGTCAGACCTAAAGGAGATTACTCAGTATTGTCCATCTCTATCTGACCAACGGCATTGAAGAGCACTGGAGGAAGTCCTCTTCTGCTCTTTGTGGCTGGGATGATATACTCCATTGAAATCAATGCTAAAACTGCCATTGACTTCAAAGGGGCCGAGATTCACCCTTAATGACACTGAGATGACAGTATGGTTGGTGTCTTTGATGGATGTCTCTCAAAAGCAGAAACAATCTCTGGGATTTCTTTAAAAAAGCATATTCTAGATACAATGACCAGGAAAAAAACATTCTATCTAGTCTGACCCTCTTTTTTGCATTCCCTACATTATTCACATAGACAGTAAATTTATCTTTGCTTTTGGTAGTCTATTCCTCTGCCACTATCGTTCTGTTAACAATATTATTCTATCCTAAATTTACTCTTCAGGCCATTACTACTTGCCTTATCTTCCAAATTCTTAATTAAAAGGCATAGGTGTGGTTGAAATGCGTATTTTTTTAGGGCATGTGTAATTATGGTTTTATTATTTTCCAATTTTATTTTAGCACAGCTTGTGCTCTCGAGGGGTTCTCCATGTCATGTTATGGGGTGCAACCCAGACCAGTGAGAGGATGTCACTGCTTGTCCTGTAACCCTGAGTGCCTTAAAATGCTCTGCTTCTGTAGCTCTCTGTCTGGACACTCCCAGCCATCATACAAGCATGCACTGAGACTGTATGTGTTAAGCAGCCCTGGTTCAGCTGGTCTGACTCCAGCAGCCTGTTTGTTACACCAGAGCCACATACTCTGGTCACCACCAGCCTTGGTTACTCCTGGCCATGGTGACTCCAACGCTTTCCCCAGTATCCTGAAATGTTTGCCTTGAAATGTCCAGCCCTTTCCTGGAACATCCAGAGAAGTAATAAAGCCTATTGCTCCTTTAAAGAGATAAAAACACAGCTGCTTGTTGCTTAGCTGGAGTTAACCATCACTCCAGTTCAAACACAGCACTGGGTTGGTTTAGATTAATAATAAAACAAATGTATTGACAAACAGAGGTTTTAACTGAGTTCAAGTATAAGGGATACAATCAAAAATGGTTACAAACAAATAAAAGTGAAAACATACACAAAATTAATCTAGCAAGATGTTCAAGATGTTTTTTCTCTCACCCACCAGCTTTTTACTGGCTGGCTTGACTAGGACCTGTTCACAGAGGTCAAATCGCTTGGTTTCTTTGTCTCCTTAAGGTGTAGGATAATTTAGGTGTTTGTTCCCCCTCTCTTTATAGTTCAATGAACCTTTGAGATGTATTCTCTGAAGGGTACCTCTATATAAAGTGAATTACTTTCTGCTTAGTAAAGGAGCCATGAGGTCTGGAAGATAAGGCTCCATGCTGGTTTATCCTCTGATGGTGGTTGCTACTATGAAAATTATCTTTTCCTACTTCAACCTCCGATATGAATGAATAGCCAGTTGAATTTGGGGGACACCTTGTTTGAGGTGTCAGCATCTTTCCATTGTCTGAAGAAAACGTATTTATCAAATCCCCCTGACATATCTGGTTGAAACACTTTTTTGTCACAGACTTTAAAGCATAATTTTATCCATAATTTTACACACAGCATTGTTATGTATATTTTATAATGATGTTATTGACCAGTGTGGTGTTTGTCAAATGATACCTCACAAGGCATATTTTATACAAAAATCATTGCAATAGTGTATAGGGTGTGACTGGAGGGGTGCCTAGGGTCATGCTCCATGCTTCCTTTTCACCTGCTCAGAGCCTAGGCTCCAGATGATCTCTTTATCTGAAGCCTTTCCTATGGGATTATGTCCAAGAGCCCAGGCTCCAAACTCTGTCGGACCTGTCACAAGACCTTCCCTCTCAGCAATGGGCATTGTAGCTGCTCTGGAGAGACTCACGTCCTCTTCAAGTGCCAGGTTTGCCCCAGATTCAAAAGCACACCCAGAAAACTGAGAGGACACACTGAAACTACTGCTTTGAGTGCTTTCTGAGATCTCCCTACCCCCGCCCCATTATATCAGCCTCAGGCATGCAGTCTGCTCCAGTGCTCTGGTAAGCAAAGACCCTGGGACTCTACAAAATCTTCAAGACTAAAAAGAAAAGAGACTTCATTCTCCTGAAAGAGAGACCAAAAGAAGGGGAAAGTCACCTTCTTGACTTTGGAACAAGGACACCTTGCACCCCGATATGCGTACCACTGACGCTTGGTATCTCTTGTACCACCTAAAAAGACCTCTAGCATATCGCATATGAGAAACCTCAGAGCAAGCAATCTCAAGCAGCATCAGTGGTGGTACTGGAATTGGTACCTTCTAAGCACAAGGATTTCTTGAAGATCAAAGTAATGATCCTCATACCGTCCCCCTCAGGCTATGGTAAAGAGAGCATGGACTGCCCTTCTGTCTTTCTCTGGTACCTCCCAACATGTAGACTCCTGAGGAACACTATCCAGATTCCCCAGTACTGTCCAGGTTCCTCTCTCAGGGATCTCCAAATCCTGAAAGAGCCCGAATCCCCTTCACTAAGTGGTACCGAGAGAAGTTTCCCACTGGTACTGACTTAACTTCAGAGCAAGCTTACCCTCTGGTTCTTCTACATTCTTGCACAAATGCTTGACCACCAGTTACTGATACCTCACTAACCTCTGGGTATTGACACTTCTTGCTGCTCCTCTGGATGTAGGTGAAGACGCTTCTTCTGACTCAGATGTGTTGGTACAGGATTCCACCACCTTTCCCTTCCAGCTTCTCTCTCTTGAGGTGCATCCCAAAGAAAATCCCCCCCAACAGATGACTGGCCTGTCAGCCTGGCAAGAGCAGCCTTGGGGTCTTGCCCCCTTTCTTATGTCTCACCACAGTGGGTGTTTTGGAACCTTTGGGTCCCTTATGGTGAACAGTTCTACAGGGTGTCCTCACATAAGAGGTCCCACCAAGAACACCAGCACTGGCTCCCTTTCTGCAGAAGAATCCCCAAAGAGTAGGAGCAAGTTGCAGAAGAGGATACACCACCTCACAAAACTGCCTTCTCTCCAGATGAGGCTCTTATGCCGCCCCAGCCCTACATGAATGATTTCAAGGCCTTTCAAGACCTCATGAAAAGGATCAGAGAGGCCTTACAGGTCCCCGATGGAGGAGTTACAGGAATCTCAACATTCTTTGCTGGACATTCTACATACTTTCCAAAGGGCAAAATTGTTTTGCCTATCAATGATGCTTTGTTGTTGCCAGGCCATATGGTGTGGCAAACACCACCTGTAAGTGGGATGATTAAAAACAACTATATCCTGGCCAGGGCTTTGGACTTTCTTTTCTCCCATCCTACTCCTAACTTGGTCATTCATACTGTCAGTGAAAGAAATAGACAGTATTGGTCTAGATCAACACCTTCTGATGAGGAGCTTAAACACCTGGTCCTTCTCGGCCACAAAAGCTACTCCCTAGTTAGTCACTTTACAATTCTGAATGGCCAAGTATCAGGTATTGATGGCAAAATATGACTAAACAAATTATGCAGGTTTTCTCATTTTATTGAACATGTGCCACAAGATCAGAGGGAACAGTTTCAGGTTCTCATTGGAAAACGCCAGACGATTGCCAAGGCTTCCCATAAGGCCTCACTCGATGTGACTGACATAGCTTCATCCTCTACGGCTATGTCAGTGTTCCGTTCAAAGGGATGTCATGATCACAACTCATTGGGAGACACCCTTCTTACCACTTGGCCTCATGCCCTACTGTATGCTTACCTCTCAATGCTGCTGCTTCTCAAGATCATGGACAAATTGAAACAGGTGAGATTGGTGGCCATCCTCATGGCTCCATCTTGGCCAAGATAAGTACAGTTCCCAGATGTGGTCTGCCTCTCTTTATGATCGTCTCTTCAGCTCCCTCTAACAATAGACCATCTGCTCCAAGATCCACCTGAACCTCTTGTCGCAACACCTCAAGGCCAGGCTCCTCGATGGCATGCTGGCATAGAATGGGATTGCTCTGCAGAGGTACTTTAAAATTCTGTTGAATCACAAGGACAATTTACCTGCAGAAGTGGAAGTGTTTCAAATCATAGTGTTCCTAACAATTCATATCTTCTCTTGAGTCTCCTCATGCACTTTCTCGATTACCTGCTACATTTAAAAAACATGGGTTTATCTCTGAACTCAGTTAAGGTTCACCTGGCTGCCATTACAACCTTTCAAAGGTTTTCAGTCTTCACTCACTCCACCACTGAGAGATTAATTAAGGATATGTTTAATCTTTTTCCTCCCATCAAAGAACTATTCCACAATGGGACCTCCACTTAGTCCTCGATGCCCTTGAAAACACCTCATTTGAACAATGGGAAATTGTTCCTTCTTCATTTGTCCTTTAAGACCTTGTTGCTCATAGTCATCACTTTAGCCAAAAGAGTAGTAGAACTAGGAGCTCTTATGGTTGACCCACGGTATATGGTGTTCTGTTGCAATAAGATGACATTGTGTCCCCATCCTTGCTTTCTACCTGAAGTTTTATCAACATTTCATATTAATCAAGACGTTCACCTACTGGTGTTTTACTCCACGCCTCACTCCTTGAGAAAGGCAGCTAATCTCCATACTGAATGTAAGACGAGATCTTGCCTTTTACTTTGATATGACTGAGTCTGGCAGAGCTTCTCCCAGAATCTTTATATTCATTGTGGAAAGAATGAAAGGTCAACTCGTTTCCACCAAAAGACTGTCAAAATAGGTTTCAGGATGCATCTTAACCTGATATGATGTCTTGGGATATGCATCCTCCACCTAGGGTGATTGCCTATTCCACCAGGTCTCAATCTACCTCTTTGCCTTACTGAGGAACGTTATTCATCTCAGACATTTGTAAGGCTGCCACCTGGTCTTAGGTGCACGTTTTCCCAAGACTGTGTTGTTGTGTGTGCTTGTCGAACAGACATGGCCTTTGGTGAGACTGTTCTATGATCGATTCTGAATCTGCCTCCTCAGCATCCTCCTCCATATTGATGTACTGCTCAGGAATCTCCTGACATGGAACAGTCACAGGGACAATAACTTGGAGGAGGAGGAGAGGTTATTTACCTGTACAATAACTGGAGTAAGATGTTTTGTCCCTATGGGTGCTGCAATATCTGCCATCATTCTCTCTGGACTTGGTGACTAAGAAGGAACTGAGGCAGTGGTGGGTCTGTCCCTCCCTATGTACTCTCATACTGGATCACAGAGTGCTGGGTGTGCAGGTGCAGACTCATGGACACTGCTGACAAAGTCCTGACTCAAGAGGGCATGGGCACACACATTGGATGTGGAGCACCGACACGGACACAACATCTAGAAAAACTCCAGTTACTGTACAAAGTAGGTAATCTTTCTTTCATCTGTATAGGTTTCTGGTAGTACGGTAAAGGAGGATCATAGAACCATAGGGTTAGAAGGGACTGCAAGGGTCATCTGGTCTAACTAGAGTTTTTGTGTCTAAACCATCCAAGACAGATGGCTATCCAGCCTCTTTTGAAAACCTTGGGTGAAGGCGCTTCCACAACTTCCCTAGGCTGTACTAAAGGAGGAATGCCTACCAAGTGGAGACAGAGATGATGAGTGTAATAGTAACATAACTGAGCAAATAATGAGTTCATGAATGATTGCTAGAAAATATTGGGAATAGGTGATTGGTTACATGAATGAAGCCGCTGCAGTAAGGTAACTGACTATAACCCAAATCTATGCTTTTCATAAGGATGATTGGATGTTCAATGAAGTATGTACAAGGTTTCAGACAACCAGCAGCTACTTTATATGAGTGAGCCAGTTATCTCAATGCTTAGTATACCTTTCTGGGTGGCTTCCATACTTGTGAAGGTGGACAACGCTGTTTTATGTAGTTTTTGTGTGTGTTCACTCCATCTTTAAATGTAGTGGCAAGTACATGTGCTTGCATTAGCTTTAGAGATTGAGGGGAGAGGAGCTGAGCCTGAGTCTCCCTAGCACTGTTGTTATAAAGACCAGGCAGCCACATTAAGAGATGTTGCTCAGCAGTGGATAGGTTTGAAAGGGAGCAGATAATAAGACAGAGAGGGCTTTCTAGGTAGAATGACATATTACCAAGAAGGCTGAAGTTCTGGGATGACAAGGGGAAGAGGAAAAGAAATAACTTGGGTTTCTTCTTGAGTTTGGGTGTAAGGCAAACTAGGGAAAACTGAGAGGTAGAAGAAAGTTTGTCAGGCTGGAGGACCTTGATAGCAAATTTTGATCCTGTGGGAAGTTTTTTTTAAAAAATTGAACCCTGGTGTAATATGGTATCCACGGGCCTTTTGGTTAGTCAGATGAAAATGCTTAGGGAAGGTAACACTTCAGAAAAACAGGTTTCAGAGTAGCAGCCGTGTTAGTCTGTATCCGCAAAAAGAAGAGGAGGACTTGTGGCACCTTAGAGACTAACCAATTTATTTGAGCATAAGCTTTCGTGAGCTACAGCTCACTTCATCGGATGCATTCAGTGTAAAATACAGTGGGGAGATTTATATACATAGGGAACATGAAACAATGGGTGTTACCATACACACTGTAATGAGGGTGATCACTTAAGGTGAGCTATTACCAGCAGGAGAGAGCGGGGCGGGGGGAGAGCCTTTTGTAGTGATAATCCAGGTGGGCCATTTCCAGCAGTTGACAAGAACGTCTGAGGAACAGCGGGGGGAATAAACATGAGGAAATAGTTTTACTTTGTGTAATGACCCATCCACTCCCAGTCTTTATTCAAGCCTAAGTTAAATGTATCCAGTTTGTAAATTAATTCCAATTCAGCAGTCTCTCGTTGGAGTCTGTTTTTGAAGTTTTTTGTTGAAGAATTGCCACTTTTAGGTCTGTAATCGAGTGACCAAAGAGACTGAAGTGTTCTCCGACTGGTTTTTGAATGTTATAATTCCTGACGTCTGATTTGTGTCCATTTATTCTTTTACGTAGAGACTGTCCGGTTTGGCCAATGTACATGGCAGAGGGGCATTGCTGGCACATAATGGCATATATCACATTGGTAGATGTGCAGGTGAACGAGCCTCTGATAGTGTGGCTGATGTGATTAGGCCCTATGGTGGTGTCCCCTGAATAGATATGTGGACACAGTTGGCAACGGGCTTTGTTGCAAGGATAGGTTCCTGGGTTAGTGGTTCTGTTGTGTGGTGTGTGGTTGCTGGTGAGTATTTGCTTCAGGTTGGGGGGCTGTCTGTAAGCAAGGACTGGCCTGTCTCCCAAGATCTGTGAGAGTGCTGGGTCGTCCTTCAGGATAGGTTGTAGATCCTTGATGATGCGTTGGAGAGGTTTTAGTTGGAGGCTGAAGGTGATGGCTAGTGGCGTTCTGTTATTTTCTTTGTTGGGTCTGTCCTGTAGTAGGTAACTTCTGGGTACTCTTCTGGCTCTGTCAATCTGTCAAACTTCAGAAAAAAAACATGATTTACAACCATATGTAATTTGCCTTAAATGATTCTAAGAACGTCAAAATAATCAGCCTGGTTTAAAGCAGAATGATGCCGTGCATGTGTTAACACAGTGTAATGTTTACTTTCATTGCAGTTGAACAGCAGCAATTGCAGCAGCAGCAAATGCTTTAATTTGTCCTACTTATCAGGTCACTATCCAGGATTGAAATGGAACAGTTTTTTTCAATTCAGGATGTATTTCAAAGAATAAGATACAGGCATGGTCTTGTTTGTAGGTACAAAGATGCTATAAACGTAGTTCAAAACACTTTGCATCTTGAATACTTAAAGGTCCAGTCAATGTTTAAAAACAGGCAAAAATAATCTGTTTAGCCTTCATGTATGCTTTATGGAAATGATAAAAAACTCTAGGGAATGGACTCGGAAGGCTTTCCCCTTCCCTCCTATTACTGAATTAATCTTCTCCACTGTGTCATAGTGTTTCTTTTAAATGCAAAAGAAGGTCAATATTTAGCTTTGGATCCTGCATAAGATTATTATCCTTGACCCAGTCTAAGATTATATAGGGTCAATACCTTATTATTCCAGTTATGTGAAACAGTTTTAAATATTTTTCAATTTCAGGAATCCTTCATTGCAATTATGGGGCTACTTTTTTCTATGTGTAGAATGAATAACTGTGTGTTCAGTCTTGGTATGTTTCTTTTGCAGTTATGTGTGGTTCTCAAACTGCTTTGTGACTGCAAGTTGTGCCTAAATAACTTTTATGAGCTTGAAGTTTTAGTCCATGAGATTTTTTGAGATGAGAGATCAGTCAGTGAAAATTTAATTCAGCGTATACACTGTAAAGAGGAGACTTCTGTCTTCCCAGAAATTGTTGCTATAAATACAGTTTCCTGGTAGAATCATGAAACACCTGGAAACTCCCGCTGTAAAACGTTCAAACAAGTGCACAGCTCATCATCAGAGCTATTAAATATTCAGCCGGTGTAATGTTGCATGTTCCACTTTTCCCTGTGTTTCAAGGGTCCAAGTGTAATAACTTCAGTATGCTGTGAATGAAAGTCACATTTCTAATGAGGGGGTTCTGGCTTCAGAATGCCATATTTGAAAGGGTAAGAACATGCTTAATTTATCAGTAAGGTATATTTGACAATGAAAAATATCAGCTCATCCATGAGTTCTTTACACAAAGCTTTTAAGATTTCTTATTAAGGTAGTGATTTCCAACCTGTGGGGTAGGTCTCTGGGGTGAGACCACTCGAGGAGGGCATATTAGTTCCATGTAACTACTTATGCTACTCTGCCTGTAGCTCCAGAGATGAAAAAACTAAGCAAAGGAGAGTTCCAAGAAGCTCCTACCTCCTGTGTCTAAATAACCTCTCTGTGATGTGGAGGAGATGGGGCAATGAGCAAAGCAGCAGGGAGATGAGAAGAGTGGTAGGGTGAAGTTGAGGAAACTACTGTAATCCTGTCTTCTTAGTAAAAGCGTGGTTGGTAACTATGGGAGTGTGCTACTTTTTAGCTTCTGCCCTAGTTAGGAAAGAAGGTGGCAGCTCTTTAGAAGCCACCTGTTTGGCTCTTCTTGGTGCTTTTGTATTTCAGTACACCAAAGTCATTGGCAGGGGTGCTTCTGAAGCAGCCATTCACCTGGACTGGTGCTTCTCTGTTCTCAAGAGTAAACAGGTAGACAACGAATTTCTCCCACTAACTCAAATGGCTCCTCCCAAGACACAGAGACACACACACAGACAGAGTGTGTGCACGTGTGCGTGCTGTGTTCATATGTAGGTAGGGGTAGCAAAACTTCACTTTAACTTCCATCAATTATTTGTGAGCACAAGTTGAGGAGACTCTTGATGGGAAAGGAAATCGGGACTATTTCTTATGTGTAATAGCTTTATAGAGAGTGAAGATGGGGATGTTTTGAGACTTTTGATATTTTTGCTTGATTTCCAAAAGGGAGTTTCTCTAAGACTGAAAAAAGTTTGTTCTCTCTCTGTCAGTAGCAGAAATGAGCACAACAAAATATGGCATTAGCATGTAACATTCGTCATATAGAGCAGACAGGGTACAGTTTCATTTTTTGAAAAATAAAGAAGTCGGCTTAGAGGAACTGTGTGGAATATGTCTCACTCAGAAGCATTTTGATAGCAGATGTTTTCTTTTGAAATAATTTTAGTCCAAGTATTTCAAGTAATCTGAAAAAGTAGTTGTCATTTGGGGTTTGAGTTTTGGCATTCTGCAGCATTCTTTTGTTTCAAAGGATATTTTTTAGAAAAGAATCTTCTAATAGTATAACTGGCTTATGATAATGCATATTTCTTATGGCTACATAACAGAAAACTTCCTGATGTTCTCAAGACCCCATACATCAGGAAGTTTTCTGTTACGTAACCATAAGAACTATGCATTATCATAAGCCAGTTATACTATTAGAAGATTCAAACTGTAATTTCAAGCATGTTGCATGATCAGTGCTTCTGAGACATATTGCATGATGATGTTACATGATTATTATATTGTATTATATCAGTCTACACTAAATCACAGAATGTCCTCCTGGGATTTGTTCAGTACAAATAAAAAAATACAGTGTGAAATGTTATAGATGTTTAATAAGTAAGGACATGATATCTTCAAGAAGATACTATTTTGTAAGACAGTCTCATTGGAGGACTGCAGGTTTTTGCCTGGCCACAAATATGAAACAATTCTAGAGAGCTGTGCTGAAGTACAGCAATAAGATTTATACCAGCCATTGCTGGATCTGTCTAGCTATTAAGTGAGTTAATGAGTCAAATGACAAAACATAAAAATTGTAAGCACACCAGATTTATGTAAGTGTTCTGTATGCACAAAATCTATCGTGTGTAAGAGCATTAATCTTTCTCAAAAGTAAAGTTCTGAAATAGACTCAGAGCTTGCCAAACACTGTAGTGACTTCTTGTGCTGCTTTGGAAAAACTGCTGCTTCTTTGAACAGTTTTGTCTTAGTTGCCTTACTAAATTAAAATGCAAGGACATATTTAGATGGTTTGAAATTTGAGAAAATAAGTGTGGTTCTACATTATCCAATTATGCTGCCTTACACTGCAACCCATAATCAGAAGAGAATCCTTTACACTGGCAAGTAGTCCACTGGTTTAGAAAAGTTTGCAGGAGTGGGTCCATGGGTCTATATTCTGAATTTGCAAGTTTGTTATCAAGCAGAATACATTTGAGACTGATTTCAGACACCTTTTAAAAGAAAGTATTGTGAATTGTTTATTAGTTTACATTAAATGTCACTGACATAGAACTTCAGAAGGGTTATTTGCCTTTGAAGATTGGGAGTATTAAAAGAAGTATTGTGAGCAGGACCATGCAGACATGGGCTCACTTGTGCTAACTACTAGACTTTATTATTTTTTAGTTCTAAGGAAAACACCCTGCTGCCACTTAAGTATAGTAAATATGTCAGGATTTGAAATGAGCCAGGAACAGTGCTATTTATTGAGCATAACATACCGTAATGTACATTTCATCTCCTTCCTGCACATGTGCAGGAACGTTCTGATTCTGTGAATAGATCTTTATCTGTGCAATGAAATGTATATATATCAGTGATATGAAAATTGTAAATTGGAGCAACTCTGATAAAACTGTAAAATGCTCATTTATTTTTAGATTCTTTTGGTATGTATGTGTACCTTTACCACTTTTACCACTTCTGATGAAGACAGTCTTTTTTAGTAGCCATTACATCAGCTCGAACGATAGGGGAGACTCAGACTCTCGTGGTGAGTCCCTCTTACGCAGTTTCATAAGGGACAGTCACTATCAGGCCTTATCCCAAATTTCTGCCCAGCGTTGTCTCTGGTCTGAGTTCCATGTGAACCATCACTTCCCAGTTTTCTTTTCATTGTTTAAAGGGGACTCCTCCTACCCACCTCCAAACAAACACTTTACTGTTTGTTAGTTACCAAGAATGGAATCTATGAGGACAATTATTCAAAGAAGAAAGAACAGGAGGACTTGTGGCACCTTAGAGACTAACAAATTTATTAGCGCATAAGCTTTTGTGGGCTACAGCCCACTTCATCTGATACACAGAATTAAACATATTGTAAGAAGATATATATTTACATACAGAGAAGGTGGAAGTTGTGGAAGTTCTCTGTATTTGTGTGTGTGTGTGTATATATATATATATATCTTCTTACTATATGTTCCATTCTATGCATCCGATGAGGTGGGCTGTAGCCCACGAAAGCTTATGCTCAAATAAATTTGTTAGTCTCTAAGGTGCCACAAGTACTCCTGTTCTTTTTGCGGATACAGACTAACACAGCTGCTACTCTGAAACCTGTCAGAGAAGAATGAATGGTACTTATCCTATAGCAGTGGTTCTCAAACTTCTGTATTGGTGACCCCTTTCACGTAGCAAGCCTCTGAGTGCGACCCCCCCCTTATAAATTAAAAACACTTTTTAATATAGTTAACACCATTATAAATGCTGAAGGCAAAGTGGAGTTTGGGGTGGAGGTTGACAGCTTGCGACGCCCTCACCCTCCCATGTAGTAATCTTGTGACCCCCTGAGGGGTCCCGACCGCCAGTTTGAGAACCCCTGTCCTATAAAAACTGTAAATCTTTGAGATGTGTTCATGTGCATTTCATAATCTGCTCTCCCCCATTTCTATGGAGTCCTATTCCATGCATTTCTCTGTTTTGTTAGCTTATTCTACATGCTTATATTGACTCTGCTCACTGTTGTCTTTTAATGACATTTCTGTGGAACTGCATTGTTAATTTTTTGAGACTTTCAGGGAAAAACATCTGGGGACTTGGCTCTCTTCAAAATTATGGTGGTAATCTGAGACAGCTGGAAATTAGTCAGTATGAAATATAAATTAGGAATGTGGCAAAAAAATGTATGGTTAGACACATGCTTTCTGAAATATTTCCATGAGACTTTACAGATTTCTTCATGTCAACCCTCTGCAATATTTGGATAGGGAAAGTGCTTGATTTATTAAAATTTTATTTTACTCAAAGAAAGGAGAACTGTTTGCAATTGTGTATCATTTCTTTCCTTTGCAAAAAGTCAGTGGAAATATTTTTTTATAATGTAGTATAAAATAATTCATTAGGTATTGAATTTTTCAGTAAATGTCTTGTACCTTAAATCTTTTTATATACTCTGAAGACCATAAACATAAATATGCAGCATAATTTCAGCATGTGAAGAAACTCCTTTAAATTACTTTTGATGTATGAAAGTACAATATTTACTCAATTTAGTTCAAATTTTCTTTGAGGACAATTGGCTTTTACAAACATCTACTCCTAGGTGCCATCAAAGCTTGATTATGGGTTTTGAAATTCAGCATACCTCAGTAATGATGTACTTATTTGAATGACATCTATATGTAGGTAGTCCAACTACTGCTAGTTTGGGGGAACTGTGGTATGCTATTTATATAGTGTGTTGTATACTACTGTTAAAACTTATTAAAATACATTATAGAAAAGTGTTATTTACATATTGGTTGAAGTATTTGAAAACTAATTCCGTCCGTTAAATGTTTAAAACGCTATAGTCCTGATGCTCCAATGCACATGCATATCTGCCATTGATTTCTGTGCAGGTTAGCTGTGCACAAGTTTGAAGTATAGAAGCACAATGGGTTTTCTAGGTTATTTTGGTCTACATGTGAACCCTTTACTGAATCTTTTTTTCCCCCTTTTAGTTCAAGCTCCTACAGTGGCAAAACTTTAACTTGAAAAAACAATATTGTTTAAATGGAAAGTGAAATAGCTGTCTTCCTGTCAAATCCTGGCAGTGAATTTGTACACTCAGTCACTCTTGGATATGATGTAAAGAAGTATCTAATCATGGTAAACATGTGAGGCTCACATGATCAGGGATGAACATATTCATGTCCAGTTCATGGATGTTTAAATCTTTTTAATTTATTTCAACCACAGCCAGGTGTGTTTTGCACACTGCTTCACTTGAAATATTTCTCTTTTATAGGTCAGGTACTCTGCACAGAGCTTGTTTGACTATATGAAGAAAATCCAAAATGATCTAGGCGCCATGAATAACTTTTGTGAGACATTGCTACAGGTCTTTGAGGATAACCTGCTGAATGACAGGTAATCTTTCTCTCATAAAAGAGTTAGTTGAAACAATGTGCACTGAGCAGATCTTTCGAAGTATGAACAGTTGTCTAAAGTTGTACCATGTAAATGTTTTAAGATATTGGGGAAGAAAGAAAATACCTTCAACAAAACCCCCAGAAAAGACAGAGTTATGGTATGGTGCAGTATATAAAGAAGGAAACATTTACCTTATTGCAATGCTGAACATATTGTGATAAGCTGTAATATTTTAATGTAATGCAGTATTTGGGGGAGCTGATATTCACCTTGATCGATTGGTCTATCAGCCCACAGAGAGAGCGCTGATCACAACACATCAGTCATGTTGTTTTAGCCCGTCCTTCAGCCACCTGCTGGCCAGGCTGTCAGTGTCACCGGACATCTGATCAGCATAGTGCACCGCAGCCCAGAACCCCTGAGTGATCCACCAGCCTCAGCCTCCCAAGTAGCTGGGATTATAGGCGCGTGCCACCATGCCCGATGGAGCGGATATTGATGTGATAAAATATATGTGCAATTTGTAGTGCAATCCACCATGTATTTATTTAGGAAGGGTTTCTTTAGGAATACGCAGATTGTAACTGTAACATAAAACAGGCCAGTTGAAAGACCAGATTTTTTACATAGCAAGATTTATTCACCTAAACCCCACTACCAGACATGTTTGTGAGCTAGTTTATTTTCCTGGGGAATTTTTTCTGTTCATGAAATTTTGCAGAATTTTCAGTCTCCATTTTAGAGTTCACTCAGCAGTGGTAGCTGGGAATACACGTGTAGCTGTTTTGGCTGCCATGACACGTGCTCTAATCCATTCAATAACTAGGCTAAATGAAAAGTTTTTGCAACTTTTAATAAACTCAGTGAAGTACATTGTTCAGATTCATAAAAATTATTGTACAGGTTTGAGTTGGGTTTCCAGACCCCTACAGACTTACACCCACACTAGCTGTTGACCTGCCTCTTCCCTTTGGCTGCAACAGAATGCAGCCATCTCAGCCAACTAGAATGATTTAGCCAACTCACAGAAGTTACCTAGCAACCTTCCTCTAGGGTGGAGTGGAATTCTAATTTAAATAGATGTATGTAGATGAGAGGTATTTTTATAGGAAGCAAGAGTGGGGGGGGGGGGGGAAGAGTATAAATGAAATCTGTGCCAAGAAATGTCTTTACAGTGTGTACTTTTTTTTTTTACATTAGGGTGTCTGTACCCTTGCTAAAGATGCTAGATCAAATGCTGGCCAATGGTTGCTTTGATATCTTCACCACTGAAGAGAAGTAAGTGCTAATTATTCTGCTTTGAAATTGCTGTTTTATATCGGAGGACACTGAAGGGGATAGCTGCTGCTGTGGCTAATTTACATGTTTGTGTTGTGTTACTAGTGAGAATGTTGTTACCAGTTGAATGTCAATGTTCTTAAAACCAAAATCTGATCATCTGTACCTTGACAGTGGTCCTTTCTCAGAAGATCTTTTCTTCTGTTGAAAAATGCATCAAAAACCCTGATAATTACAATTGCGGGGGTACTTTTGGTTTCACAGTGTGCTATGTGCTTTTTTAAATCTTGCAACAAACTCATGTACGTATAGTGGTAGTGCCAAAGAACAGCTGCCTTACACTGAGGTGCCTGCTACGCTGTATATTAGGCAACTTAATCATTTTGTTTAAATTTCCCTGAAGCTGCAATAATCCATTGAGCGACTATCAAGAAAGGTCAAATCCAAAGGTCAAATACTGGGGCTAAGAGCCTTGGCAATATCCCTTTAACCCATTTTAGCTCTCTTTTTATCACTGTTTTATGACCAGCAAATGAACGAGATTCAATCTGCATATTTTCATCTGGAGAAGGTGTGGCAGTGACAGATTCATACAATTGCTGAGAATTGCTGTACAGCCATAATTAGCTGTACATATTATTGGGAATAAATATATTGTTCACCATGCCATGTCCATTTCACTGGCAGTATTTCCCAGTGTGACATGCTGAGGCAAAATGCCTCTGCTGGCCAACATTTTTAAAAATTCATTGTTCTGTGAGTTGCAGGGTGCAAGGCCCAAAGTTTCCAGTCAAGTTAAATATTCTGGAAGGTAATATCTTGGGACTGAATAAATGTGAATAAGCATTCCAGTTTGAAGTCTGACAAGTAGTATGTCTGCACATCTGCAGATACCTGGCAGAGCTGTACAGCACTCAAAGCGTTATATGCAATTTTATACTGGATTTGGCATCTATTTTAAAAAGTTTCTCTTTATTTTAATGTTAAAATCACTCACAGTGGATGCACTTTGAAAGTTTCTACTGGTCTGAAAGTTTTAACTAATTATACGAATATTTCCAATTATATGTATAGGGTATATTTCTTAAACTAGTAACATATTTCTAAATGGTAGAAATTGGAATATTAAGAATTAATAAACCATCACCACCCTCAGGCAAAATAAAACCATAAATTAATCTGATGAATTTCTCTCCCTTCCTTATTTAGAGGATAAAGACTCCAAGAAGTTCACTTAGCAATCTTGCAATACAGATCTAATTTATCTGGGAAGAGCTTAGACGGTGCTGTAGAAAACTCTAAGCTAACTGGAAAGAGTTCCAGAGTGCTGCCCTATGTTTGCAGTAATTATAGTTTGATCTGGGAAAATCTTTCTGGGATGGTTAAAAGATAGTTAAATTGCCACCAGTTGTCACGGAGTCCCTGGGCGATGCTCTGGAACTGCTCCCCATGAAGCCAGTCAGGACTCTGGGGCAGTCGCCTTTCTGTGAGCAGCCTGTCTTCAGGGGACACAGCTCACACAGCTTCCACCTTCCTGGGTCTGACCTTGGAGCATTCAGCATCCTCTGCCCCTCCGTGCGCTTCCCCAGAAGTCACTGCTTTTTGTGTGAAAGAATATGGGAGTGTGTGACTGCTGGAGCGGATTCCTCGAGCAGAACCACTTGTATGCCCCCTCAGCCAAAGAAATGTGCCAAAAAGGATGCAAAAATACAATGCAGAATGAGTCGGACTGAATTGCAGACACACTGCCCTATAACATACAGCATACAATTTTAGAGCTAGAATGTATTTAAAAAGTGCTGGGGGTTAGGAGGTGAATGCTTTCTCTCATTTTTAATGTCAATATGTGTATGCCAGAAAACATCAGCTAAGAATTATAGTGCTGGTTGATTTTTTTTTTTTTTTAACATGAAAAATGTCCTGTTATACAGTACATTACATTTGATCTATAGAGTATGCAACTCTTGCTCAAAAGCCTGGAACATGGAACAAAATTATTTGTTGGGGTTTTTTCTTAATCTGGGCAACTACGTCTTGGCAAGTTTGTCTTGGATTTAGATGCTCCAACACCTATGATTATGATGCCAATGACTGCTTAGCCTTCAGCTGACTATCGTTAAATTTCGTTATAAAAAATGAGTATTTGCAAATGCAAATGTCTATTCTGTTACAGTAAAAAGGAGGTTTGTATATACTATATCAGACCTCCTTTTTTCCAACAGCAGTTGCAAAAAATATTAGCTGTCCAGAGCAGGTAAATAATATCCAAATTGTTGCTGAATTCTATATTTAAGTTATAGCTATTGGATTAATGGTTTGATACCCCTTGGGACATAAATACTTTGCATTAGCCTGAATTGCCACTGGATGTCATTCTTGCTTCACAGGAACACAGCTTGGAGTGCATGTTCTTGACTATTCAGAAGATGCCCCCCTAAAGCTGGGTTTGGAAAAGATAGCGGAAAGCATTCTCATTGCTCTGTCTAACTGACTTTTAGTGCTCATGAAATGTGCTGGGCTGACAATGCTAGGTTTCTTTAGTATATACTGGACAAATACATCACTTGACAGTTTCCCCAGAACTGTCCTGTCAGTGTGCTTCAACCCTGACTAGATTGATAACCTATAAGGTTGAGAGCGGAGCTGAATCTTCATAATCCATTCAGTCCTTTGCACCTCTGCTGAGGCTGCCAACAAGGAGGCCAGTTATAGAATGGATACCTGCTTAATAGGAAATGGCATAAACCAACTATTTTCCTAGGTGACCAAACGGCTGCCAGTAACAACTTTCGTTCGCTCTTGCCCTTGGCCAGGTTTGAATCTGTGCTATTGAGGTGAAAAGTCTGTTTGCCATTTCTCATTCACCGTCTGGTCTCCTTTTTTCCTCACTAATAGCTGCAGTACTTTTCCACTGAGGTGTAATGGTTCCTCTCTGCAGACATACACTGTTGCATAAAACTCTGAATTTTAACCTAATACAATTGTGAATTTTTATGGAATTCATATTCACTCATATGGCCTCTTCACCATTCCTCTTCATTTTAAAGAGTAATGTAATTCTGGCTGACTGTTAGTTGGTCAGGAATGGTGGCAGAGGCCTAGGCTAGCACATTTGAACAGTGGTTTTAAAGTCCATTATAGTCTAGGCCCTGTGTGGCAGGGTTTCCAGAATGCTTGCTGAAGGCTGATCCTGCAAGATGCTTAGTAATTGATTTGAGTGGGAGATGGGGGCATTTGGCATCTTGCAGGACTGGGCTGTAATACAACAGGCCCAGATTGTGAATCTCTTATCCTCAGGAGTAGTTCCACTGAAGAAATATCTAATTCCTGGAGCTAAAAATACCTAGACATATTCTAGCATACAGTACCTACAAAGTTTGAACAGAATAGTCTCTAAATTATCATTCTATTGGTATAGTGTGCACTTGGCAACTTCACATAAGTACTGTCTGTATATGTTCAGCTATTAGGTGCTCTCATTTCTAAAACTGTCAATATAACAATTTGCAGAAGGTTTTATAAAGTGCCATAAGATGGCATGTCATTACTGATGTGGCTCTTAGATTTTAATACTACTGGCGATTCCTTTAAGTAGTGGTAATTCCATTCCTTAATAGAGCCTAAGCTGAAAGGGGCACAGCATGGCTCTCCGCTGATTTCAAGACCACCCCAAGTAATGTCATGATTGATCTAATTGAAATGCAGCTCACCTTAAAACAAAAATTCTTTTTGCAGGAACACGTGTGCCCAATTTACATAATGTAAAGACTTCAGACTGATCTCTTTTCCCCAGATACTGATTCTGTTTCTGCTGGAACCATGCCCACACAGAAGAAGGAATTTTCTCAATTTCCTTTAAAGAGGCCAAGCTATTTGAGTCATCTGAGATCACACATAGGTTAGGTTTAGTTATTACAAATGTGAAATTGGCAGATGACAGAAAGGAAAGTGGGTCTGTTTTAAACACCAAATGCTGCACATAAGGTTACATGAACTAAATTTTTTCCAGATGCTCTGTTCCAACTGGCCTCTTTGTTGCTGTGCTTTTCAGCAATGTCTATATTGTTGAAACAGTTTAAAATCTCACCTAATTCACCATATTGCTGTTATCCTGTGCTGAAAGGCAGGCACACACTGCAGATACTGTAGTTAAACTCCTGTAACCTTCAGCCAGTCTGGAAAATAGCCTTGTGTAATTTGCCGGCCCAGGAAAAGATACCCAGCCTTTATTATTCAACGACACACAGTTCACCCCATGCATACTGCCATACACATGTAGCTGGGGATTAATACACACACCTACTTATCTTCCTATCTACCTACCTAAACATACACCATTGGACATGGATACACATGAACTCTCAAATTCATGCATGCATGTACACCATCCCCCTCAAATGTCTCACACGTGCACACTTCTCACCAATCTCAGTCTCTTTGCAGGGTTGGAGCAGAGCTGATGCGAAATGTGGCTGTGGTGGTAGCACAGAACTTACCACTGCATGCCCCTGAGTTAGAGATCTTCGCCAATTCCACATAACTACACCAGTGCTTTTGCTGAAATTACCTTTTAAAATAATGTAAAGCACGCTGAAGCCTATTGTATGAAAATTATAACTTATCATTGCTATCACTTTTGTATTGTTGCAAAATAGATACGTTAAATTATATTGTACACTTTAATCTTATTTTTAGATCCACAGTTTAACTCAACATAACCGAGATAAATGTCTGGATTTTGCTTTATGCTTTTCATACATAGTACAGTGGAGGTTTCCTAAATGCACAATCTAGGAATAAAACAAAAGTATTTCTTTGCCAGTGTTGTTTTTTACTAAACAAATATGAAATGGTGTCATGCTACATTTATGACACAGCAAATTATTCTGCTGTTTTTTTATCGGATGCCTAAGAGTATTGAGCAGAAGATTAAACAAGTTATGCTGCAACTATAAGGATATATTCTAAGAGCCCATGAAATATGAACAAACAGAATATTAAACAACACTGTTTGTGTAAGCATCTGGGAAAGAACTGTGAGAACCACGTTTCCCATATGGTGTGTGGAAAAAACACACTTGCTAAATATATTTCAAGATGGTGTCAAACTGTATTGCATTTAGCAGTAAAGCTTTGGAGAACTAAGGCACTTAGGAACTTAGGAATCACTAAGAGATCATGGCAGTACAATAGTTTAAAGTGCATTGATCCTCACTTGATACAAAAAAAAGTTTGAGGAATTTTAAAACAGCAGGGAATGATTAAGGGCTAGTTAACATAGCAATGCATAACATAAATAGATTTTTATGTGGATACAGAATGTTTTCTCTCTCTTCCTTTGCCATTTCTGATCCAACACAGGTTGGTAGTAATAACAAGACATGGCATCTAATTGTTTGGTGGCATATGTGGAATGAATTTGGTTATAGTTCACTCCCCCAGTGTACAGGTAATCGCAGCACAAAACAATTAGTATTTATTTCTCCCTTGTCAATATAGAGGTCAGTGACTGAGTAAGCATTGAGGCTGAAGTAAATCCTCACCATTAGAAAGGAGGTCCTTCAAGAAAGGGGTGAATCAGATTGGTAGAGCATTGTTGGGAAAGCTTCCTATACTGCTGTTTGTTCTACGAATAATACTATTTATCTGGCACCCTCCATGACAACTATATTCATTTAGAAATAGAAACCTAAAAGAGTTCTGTTTGCCTTGTAAAATGAATAACTAAAATGAACTTTTAAAAATTTCAGCCATCCGTTTTCTCTGAAGTTACTTACTCTTTGCAAAGAAGAGATCAAGAAATCCAAAGACATTCAAAAACTTCGCTCCAGCATTGCAGTGTGAGTTGGTATAAAAATCTTCCCTTTTTAACTCAAGGAATGGAGAAAGATTCAACTTCCGAACATAGAGCAGTGAGGTGGGATGGGGTGATTGGAGAATTGTTCTCCTTTGTCTATTTGGCATGAAATTTATCTGAAAAAACACATGTGAATTAATGTAACTCAAAGTTTCCATGATCTTTATAAGTGTGTTTTAAGAAAAACACGCACAAAGAATCAGTAAAGATTTGATTCCAGGAGTCCCCAACCAAAATGATTAAACTGCTGGTGCCCTATGGGGTGTGTTAAATTATTAGCTTTTTACTTCTGGAGAGCTTGATTCAAATGCTGGCTAGATAACAAACATAATTAAGTAAATCACCCTGAATCCTATTTGTGAGCTAGAACACAAAACCAGTTTGGATGTTTCTGCTCCAGAGAAAATTACGTCTGGAATAGCAGGGAGAAGTTGCAAGTCAGGACTGAGGTGCATCAGGAGCGTTGTAGGTGGGTGGGTGAGATCATGGCCCTGGAAACAGTGATGTTAGTCTGAATTGATGTTCCTTGGCAGAAGCTGGTATGACACTGTCAGCTGTAACTCTGCTGAAAGCACAGGATACAGCTAGGATATTCTTGACTGAATGTGTCAATGCTCTTAGTCTACCACTAGTTCACTTTTTCTACTCCAGTATTTGAAAGCATTCTAGAAAGATTAAAATGAGCAATAAGCCACATATCCGAACTATCCTTTACTCCTAATCAAATCATGCATTAGCTTACACTGTGTCTTTGTTTCCCTGTGTGAGAGCTTATTCTCTTTGTGGTGATTTTCACACACATTCTTTGGTGCTGCCTGTCAGTAGTTTTAAAACCATATTTGTGTTTGGCATACCTGTGTGGCACCCCAGACATTGTTTACTAACCCTTAATGATTTTTACTATACTTTCCTTTAGTTTGCTTTCCCACGGTGGCTGGAAAATAAAGTGAGACTTTTTGAGGGAAGCAAAACTTTTATTTTATTTATACATATTTATAAGTCTTAATTATTAACCTCAACAATAAAATGTACCTTTGTGACTAACTAGTGAAAGGAAACCACTCAAGTTCTATACATTCTTATTTTTCTAGGTTTTGTGGCATGATTCAGTTTCAAGGTGACATGAGAAAGAAAGTTTTATTTCAGCTGTTTCTTCTTCTTTGCCATCCATTTCCTGTGGTAAGTATTGGAGGTGTTGCCATAAGGCTTTTGGAGAAAAGAATATAATCTTTTTTACCAAGAAATAATGTTGTTAAATACTACTTCAGGTGAAAAGGGATTGAAAGTACATTTGACATACAGTGTTCACATTTTTTCACAGATATTTAAAAAAAACATATTTTTGGGTAGGTTTTTCTCTGGATGTTACTCATCTGAAATCTTAGTGCCTGCCAATTCTTTACCTTATTGATTTGCTTGTATGTTGTGTCCATATTCTTTCCCCTTTGTCTGAGTCTTTACCACAAAGCATTTACGATCCAGAAATTGCTGCCATTCTGTTTGTACAGCCCAATGAGGCTCTAATCTCCATTTTGGTGCCACCCATAATAAATTCTTCCTTGAGTTACTGGCCCTACTGATGCTCTGTGTGAGGGGGTGTGTGTGTGTGTGTGTCTGTGCTTTTGATTGGAGATTTTTGTTAGCAGTGCCTTTTGATCTGCGCCAGCACCCTATGCCTTCTTGTGCTGTGGTATTAGGGAATATAGGGAAGGGCGGACCCACCGCTGCTCCGGTTACTTCACCACCTATGGTTTAAGATGGAGTATAATAGTTTCCACTTGCTAGTTGATACAGATTTTTTTATCCTTTTATTTTATCTATTTTATTTTGTATTTCTTTATTTTTTTATTATATAGCACAGGCTTCAGGGGGAGAGGGGGTTACCCCTTTCCCTTTTATTTCATGGTCCTCCAGCCTTGCAGCCTCTCCGAGTGGGTTATACCAAAAAAACACAGGATTCAAGCCCTGCCGAACCTGTCATCGTTTTTTTCCCCTCAGTGATGGGTATTCTAGCTGTCTCTGCTGCCTCGGAGAGTCCCATGTCCTGTCCATGTGTAAGGTCTGTTCCAACTTCAAGGACAGATCAACAATACTGAGGAAAGATAGACTGAAACTGTTCCTTATGGAGCATCCTTGAGAGATCTGCGGGGTCCAACATCCTCCTCTCTCTTGATAAATATGCCTCACCAGCTCAGAGCACTCCAGTAATTTCCTTGGCACCAGCTTCATTAAGCAGAGACCATGAGCAACTTCAGGCTCTTCAAAGCCTTCTAAATGGAAAAGACCCACCTCCCCCGAGAGAGAGCTCAAGAGGGAAAAGTCATCCTAAGACAAAGGAGTCAGGAGACTTCACATCCTTGTGTGGGTCCTGTTGAGGCTCCTACCTCTCCCAGTACTGAGATACTATGACTACCTAGAAAGTAAGCCGCATACTTAAGTCTTCTGACAAGCAGCCCACACGTGGCATCATTGTTGGTACCAGGATTGGAGCCCTCCAAACACATGGACTTTCGAAGAAATCTGCTTCAGTTCCTTCTCCAGTACCATCTCCCTAAGGCAACAACCAACAAGAGCCCACAGCTCTGCCATCTCCAGGACCTCTAGATGTGCTTCACCCTGAGGAACTATGCCAGGCTCTAGCCTCATCAGTACCGTTCAGGTTCTTCTCCCATAAGGATCTCCAGACTATGGAGGAGCCCAAATCCCCTCTGCTGAGGGATACCAAGGGGACTTCCAGCCAGTATTGACATAGTCTTCAGAGCCCCCTTCGGTGCTGGTGTGTCTTCATACAAATACTTAGCCGTGGGTCCTGACATGGTCGCTAGTCTGCGTTGGCCCCCCCTGCTGACACAAGCCCTGCTACGGGCACCTATAGCTCATCCACTGGATGTGGGAGGTGACTCAGAAGTCTCCATCCCAAGAGTCCACTGCCTTCCCATTCCATTCCAGCCTTTCTCCCTCCCTTCAGATATTTCCTGAAGACAAGATCCCCAGGAACCAATTGACAGACAACCTGTCAGCCTTGACAGGAACATCCCTGAGATCCAACTCCTTTCCATTATGTCCAACTCCATTTGGCCTTTTGGAACCCTTGAGCTCCTTATGGTGACCAGTTTTACAGGTGCTCTAACACAGAAGGACCTGCCAAAATCAACTGCCACCTCGGGATCCTTTTCCCCAGGAAGACCCTCTGAAGAAACAAGAGTAAAGGATAGAAAGATGACCTCCTCCTCCTCCTCTCCATAGGAGGCACTTATGCCCCTCCGCCTCCTACATGGATGACTTTGGAGCTTTTCAAAACCTAATGAAACACATAGTGCAGAAGCTTTACAGGTCCCTTTGGAGGAAGTACATGAACCTCGGCATTCTTTGGTGGACATATTGCATAACTCCTGTCAAGGTAAGATAGGTTTACATATCAATGAGGCCTTACTATCACCAGCCCATATGGTATGGCAGACACCAGCAACCATCCCTCCCATATGCAAAAAGGTTGATAAGTACTGTGTGCAGGCCAAGAGTTTGGAGTATGTATTCTCCCATCCTTCCCCTAACTCTTTGGTGGTTGTTGCTGTCAGTAAAAGAAATAGACTATTAATTCAGATCAACACGCTCTGATAAAGAACTTAAGTGCCTGAATCTTCTTGGCTGCTCCTCAGGGTTGCCAACTATCAGGCCTTGATGGCAAAATATTACACTACAAATGGCAGCAACTTTTCACGTTTTATTAATCATTCACACCAAGGGAAGAAGGAGCAACTTCAAGCTCTCATTATGGAAGGACAGATGATCACAAAGGCTTCCCTACAGGCTTTTTTTAACATGTTCTGTGACAACTGCTGTTGTCATGCATCAAGTCTCCTGGCTGCAATCCTTTGACCTTCTCAACAAGGTACACAGTACTATGGAGATCCTCCCTTTTGATGGGCCTAAGCTGTTCAGTGATGTCATAGATCTCTCCACTTGCTCAAAGACCAATTTCTTGGCATCTATATGCCTTCGAAAAGGAGAACATACAGTAAGGCACAGACAGTACAGCACTCTCGACTAGTCCGCTACCCAAACTTCCTAGGACGAGCTAAACTCCCAGAATACGGTGCAGGTTCCGCAAGAATGGGCAGTCGTCTACAATGACCTCTCAGTCGGCGACCTCTTCCAAATAACCATTTTTACTGATTGGTCGAGGGTCATGAACCACTCCTTATACTGGATCTTCTGCTGCAGCAACCCATCCTCCATCCACCCTATGGAGATCACCTCCCATTTTCACCTCAGACAGATGGAGTGAAAGGGTGGTATCAGTGGGCTATTCCATCCAGTTCAGCTCTATCCCTCCTTCCCATTACTATTCAGGGACTCTTCTCACAAGGGTCTCTCAAAGCAAGAGATGCATCTCTCATGCTTTTGGGGGCGATTGAATCCCTTCCTCTAGTCTTCATCATGAAGGGTTTCTGCTTTAGGTATTTCCTAATTCCCAAGAAAAAAGGAAGATGGAGACAAATCCTGGATCTTAGGACTCTGAACACTTTTATCCTTAAACAGTGATTCTGGATGGTCAAGCAGTGAGAATTCTATCTTTACATCCTGGGGACTGGTTCATCATCCTCAACTTCCAGGATGCCTATTTTCATATAGCCATGCAGCCATTGCATCAGCAGTTCCTAAGATTCATTGTTTGCAAGAACTACCAGTACTGTGCTCTACCATTTGGCTTATCAACAAATGCCTTCTCAGTCTTTGTGGCCCACCTTTGTTGGATGGGAAATCTTCCATATCTGGCTGACTGGCTCCTCAAGGTACTGTCAGCTACCAAAAAGGCCCTGGGCCTCTTGCACTCTCTGGCCCTTTGTCTCAACATGGAAAAGTCTACTTTGATACCTATGCAGCCACTCTAGACTCCATAACAGCCAGAACGTACCTACCCACAGACAGGTTTGTCACAATGTCCAGCCTCATTTCCACTCTACAACACAGCCCACAAAACACTGCAAGTTCAATTTTTGGGCCACTTGGTGGACTGTACATTTGTAACATTCCATGCAAGACTACACTCCTGACGTCTTTGAGCCTGGCTCAGGTATATCAAAAGGGAGGTTCTCCGCAGTACTGCCAGAGAGAGTATGGCATCACCAACAAAAACAAACTTTCCAAGTAGGTGTCTGCACCATAGAGAGTCCTCGATCCGTCAACTGGTGGAAGGATCCCCCGAAAGGTCTGGGTAGAAGTTCAATTCTTGCGTCTACTCCCCGCAAAGATCATCACCACAGATGCCTCCCTGCTAGGTTAGGGTGCCCATCTCCAGGACTCTACAGATGAAGGCAAATGGACTTTCCAGGAGGCTTCTCTCTATATTAACATTCTTACTCCGGGCAGTCATGGCACTTACCATCATTTCCTGCCCAATATCAGGGTCCACTCAGAGTAATGATGGAAAACCAAGCAGCCATGTATTATATAAATTGCCAAGGAGGAGCAAGATCCCAGTCCTTATGTTCAGAGTCAGTAAACATATGGAATTGTTGCATATCCCATCAAATATACAGCTAAGTGGTTTACCTGCTGGACTCGCTGAGCAGGCATTCCATCAGGACCACAAGTGAAAGCTGAATGACTCAGTTTTTCAGGAGATTTGACTCACCTTGTGTTCTCTGGCCATAGATCTTTGTGATGCTGTCCAGCATGAAGTGCCATTGCTTCAACTCAGTGGGAGAGAACACTCACAGCTTGTTGGGAGATGTCTTCTTTCCCCTGGCTTCTCTTTCTGCTGTTTCCTTATCCTCAAACGCCGCCGCTACTCAAAGTTCTGAACAAGCTGATTCAAGAGAGAGCAGTGATCATTTTCATAGTGCTGTCATGGCACATGTAGGTATGGTTCCCAGACCTGATTTGCCTACCTGTGTCCACGTCTTTTCCTTCCTCTGACAGCGGACCTTCTGACTGAGGAATTGAGCTCCATAATCCACCCCAACCTATCATCACTGCATTTCCAGGTGTGATTTGTCTCAGTGGCTCTTGGGTATGAAACAAGATTGTTCTCTTGATATCCAGAGAGTACTGACAAGTAGTAGAAAGCCCACCACAAGGAATACTTACCGACAGAAGTGTAAGAGTTTCCAACCCTGGTGTGTCCAATAGTCTGTATCTCCTTCCGAGTGTCTTATCCTGAACATACTCAATTACCAGCTGAATCTGTGGACTCTGGGTTTGTCACTGAGTTCTGTTAAGGTTCACCCAGCCACTAAGACAGCTTTTCACTCACAGGTTGAAGGCTTCTTGTGTTTTCACACATCCTACAACCGCGAGATTCCTTAATGGTCTGTCTAACCTAATTCCTCCTGTAAAAGAGCCTACATCCACCATGTTAGAACCTTAATTCAATTCTTAATGCCTTGTCTTAGGAAAAACTCCACATAAGCCCATGGGGACCTGTTTGTTTCTTCATCTGTCCTTCAAAACATCATTCCTCATAGCTGTCACCTTGGCCAGGAGGATAGGAGACCTTAGAAGTGCTTATGGCTGATCCAGCACAGGTGGTGTACTACCGCAATAAGGTGACATTATGCCCCCATTCTTGTTTCCTACTTAAAGTCTCGTGTTTCTATATCAATCAAAGTATTCAGTTACCAGTGATTTACCCCAATCCTCACTCTTTGAAAAAGGAAGCCAGTCTTCATACTCTGGATGTGATAAATGCTCTTGCCTTCTACCTAGATAGGACCAAACCCTTCAGAGTTTCTCCCAGACTCTTGGTTACTGTCACTAAGAGAATGAGGGGGACAGCCAGCCTCCTCCACCCAAAAATTGTCAAAATGGGTTTTAGGTTGCTCAATCCACTTCTATAGCCCTACCGAAAAACATACCCTGCATCAACATTTGTATAAGGCCTCGAGCTTGGTGTTTGTACACATATTTCCACAACACTATTCTACAATGTATGCTTCCAGAGAGGATGCATCCTTTAGCAAAGCTGTTCTTCAATCTGTACCATACCTGCTCCTCAGCTCCCTCCTCTGTAACTGAGGCAGTGCTCGGGAATCTCCTTACTAGCACCCATAGGGACAATAACTCCAAGAAGGAGAGGTTATTCAGTTGGTACAATAACTGTGCTGCTTTGAGATTTTTTTGTCTCTGTGGTGCTCCACTACCCTCCCTCCTCCTCTGCTTTGGAATCTTGCTAGGCTTTGAGGTTGAGAAGGAACTGTAGTGGTGGTGTCTCTGCCTGTCACCTATATGCCCTTGTACTGGAGCACAAGAGGCACAGGGCGCAGACACAGACCCATGGGCACTGTGGACAAAAAATGCTGATCAGAAGTGCATGGGCATGCACATGTCCTCATGTGGAGGACCCATAGGGACAAAACATCTCTAAGAACTCCAGTTAATATACAGTGTGACAGGGTCAGGCCAGATGGCTACAGGAGAGTAATAGAAGGCAGATCTATTAGTCCCAGGTTAATCACGTTCCTTTTCCCTGGGTAAGGTAACAAGGCAGTTCCAGAACAATCAGGAAGATGCTGGAACCAATTAAGGCAGACAGGCTCATTAGGACACCTGGAGCAAATTAAGAAGCTGCTAGAATCAATTAAGGCAAGCTAAAAAGGGCACCTGGTTTAAAAAGGACCTCACTTCAGACAGTGAGGGGTGCGCAAGGAGCTGAGAGTGAGAGGGTGTGCTGCTGGAGGACTGTGGAGTACAAACGCTATCTGGCATCAGGAGGAAGGTCCTGTGGTGAGGATACAGAAGGTGTTGGGAGGAGGCCATGGGGAAGTAGCCCAGGGAGTTGTAGCTGTCACACAGGTGTTACACGAAACACTATAGACAGCTGTGATCCACAGGGCCCTGGGCTGGAACCCGGAGTAGAGGGGGCGCCCGGGTTCCCCCCAACTCCCTATTGGATACAGGAGGAGTTGACCTGGACTGTGGGTCCCACCAGAGGGGAAGGTCCCTGGCATGTTCCCCGGCCCACTAGGTGGACCAGCAGAGATTGTGGGGATTGTTCTCCTTCCTTTTCCCCATGCTGGCCAGTAATGAGGTTAGCTGAGTGAACGGCAGGTTTGAGCCACTAGCAAAAGTGGCCAAACTGAGGGCTGCCATGAAGTTAATAGGTGGCTCCTTGCATAGGTGCTGACTCTGGGGCTGGAGCTACAGGTGCCAACTTTCCACTGCTCAACCCCAGGCCCTGTCACCACTCCACACCTTACCCCAAGGCCCCCTCCCCTGAGCCTGCTGCACCCTTGCTCCTCCCCACTCCCTCCCAGAGCCTCCTGTATGCTGTGAAACAGCTGATCGCAAGGGGCAGTAGGCACTGGGAGGGAGGGGGAGGTGCTGATCAGCAGGGCTGCCAGCAGGCAGGAGGTGCTGGGGGGATTGGTGGGGGGCTGCTGATGTATTACTGTGGCTCTTTGGCAATGTACATTGGTAAATTTTGGCTCCTTCTCCGGCTCAGGTTGGCCACCCCTGCACTGCAGATTCAGTGAAGGAATACTAAGGGGCTAGAAAGTGAATATTCTAAAAATGCACTTTTGAATTCCAGAGTTACAAATTAATTACTATTCAGTCATTTCCAGTGCTTTTTTCATTACATAGTAGAAACTCCTAACAGACATCCTTTTAGATTCTATATAATTATTTAATTCTGTAAAGATAATTTTCAAAATGTGTTGGAGAATCCAGGGTCTCCACCTCAATTTAGCATTTAGATATGGATCTGGACCCCACCCTCTGTCTGGGATATGTGTGTTGCACCTCCCTTCCCATATATCTTCATGAAGGCTTCAGATCTTTGGCATGCTGTAGGCAGTCCCTCTCCAAATTCTTTGTCTTTGATCATCTTCACAGAGTGGGGCCCAGCTCTCCTTCCTATCCTTTTTGTTTCCCAGTTGCTAAAGCCAATTTGGTGCAAGAATGAGCTGTCTTCCTCCCTCCCCCGCCCTTCTCTGGAGACAAAACTGGGATCTTTCCCAGACCAGAACTGCCCACCATGCTGCTTTCCTCTATGTGGTCCCTCCTCACCCAGCAAGGAAGAGCATACAGAAGATGAGCAGTCCTTCCAGGAGCCTCAGAAAGAGAACTTGGCCACAATTGCTCCCAGCAACTGTGGGACAGTTGCTCAGCTAGGGAAAAGGGACTCAGCGTCTGCTGAGTTGTTGGGGCCTTTGCATCCCCCACACCACCTGAGGCTCCCCTGGAACCTCTCTGCAAGAGCAGACAGGGCTATCTTCTTGGGTGGATTTGATTTAAATCAAATGGATTTAAATCACTAGTCAGGAAGACTCAATTTAATCATGGTTTTCTGCATAAAAGTGCATTCTTGTTGGTTGTTATAACCTTAATACATATTCTTCACAACTCAGAGATAGATGTAAGTTTCATTTTTAAGGTAAACACTATACATTTTTAAAGTTATTTATTTTGAAAACTTTTCAGATTAGTTTTACAGCTATATCAAAAAATGAATGATTGTTTGGTTATTTCATTTACCAAAGATGATTGAAGCAGATATTTATGAAGTAATTGGAGGTGAACTATCTCCAATTCAACAGGTTAATCATTAATATTTGGAGGATTTTCTTGCCATGCTGTTTTAGGAAGAGAACATCACCAAACAGACATTTAAATTGTTTTATTTAACTAAAACAACAATGTTATGTATTCTGGATTTTTTTCTTCAACAGCGAACATATAATATTTTAACAAAACAAGCATATGAATTTTTGAATTTAGTTAAATATTCAAGTTTTTTAAAATCGTTTGTTTTTGTTAAAATTGTTTAACTAAAATAGTTAAATGAAATATTAAAAAAAAACCTTAAATAGACTGTCAGCCAAGTCAACATGAGAAACTTAAAATGTTGGCTTCTGCAGCTAACTCAGTTGTCTTCACCTTCATGTTCCTGTTTGTTCATAATCTGGAAAAGAAAAACAAGCTTTCCTACTTTTTCAGGTCCCAAACGATTTCTCAATTTGGAATGAATTAGTCCAAAGGAAGAAAATATTCTTTCTACACCGTCAGCAGAAGCTACTGCTGTTAAAAGTGAGATTATCACTTCAACAGTCTCTGAATCCAAGTGCTTAAGTGACTTCTACCAGTTCACTGGTGTGACTTTCTTTAAAACATCATCAGCAAACATATATTTCTTGAATGGTTCTCAAACTGGGTCTCTTTTTACAGCCTGTTGCCATTATAGGTTTTCCCTTCTAGTGAGAGAATGGAATGGTAGATCTCAAATCAATGAAGACGACACTCGGAAGGACCTCAAGACTTCCGGAATATGCTGCTCAAACAGTTCCACTTTTGTTTCTACTGCCTGTCCCTCCCTTCTCACATTTATCTCCAGACTACTACTTCTTGTCCAGATCTATTCCGCCCGCAACAATCTTGTATTCATTGAACTTTTTGAAACTTTGTACTTTTACAGAGAGGTAAGGGATTGACTCTGTGTACACAAATTTGCAGAGGGACAATAGGGTTGAGGTCTATTATTTTTCACCTCCATATATATTTATTTAATTAAAAACATTTTTGCTGTTAACAAGCATGTTATTTTTGGAGACACAAATCCACAGTTTGAGAAATGCAAAACTAAGCATCTCTGATGGTATATGCTCACTGAACATTGAGTCCCATTGGGTAGATCAAAAGATTAACCTAAATAATCTATACAGAAGCCCCTGGAACCCCATAAAATTGGGTCCCTAATCCATGAACTATTGGAGCTCACTTACAAAACTTTTCTTAAACATTACATGAATACATTGTCTCATATTATAGAATTAAAATTTATAATTCCTATTGCATGATGAGATATCTTTGAGCTATAATGTATCTTAATTAAAACTATCTTTAGATAGGTGTTTTCCGCAAAAAGCATTTTACCAAAAAAATCCAATTTAAATTAAAAAAATTGGATTTTTTTTATTTACTTTTTTTAAAATCAGGGTTGGAGGGGACCTCAGGAGATCATCTAGTCCAAATCCTTCTCAAAGCAGGACCAATCCCCAACTAAATCATCCTAGCCAGGGCTTTGTCAAGCCTGACCTTGAAAACTGCTAAGGAAGGAGATTCCACCACCTCCCTAGGTAACCCATTCCAGTGCTTCACCACCCTCCTAGTGAAAAAGTTTTTCCAAACATCGAACCTAAACCTCCCCCAGTGCAACTTGAGACCATTACTCCTTGTTCTGTCAATAGAACATTTTTTATATTTCCTCCACTTCGGACAGTTTGTGCTCAGAAACCCTCTGTGGGTTAAGACTCAAGGGGCAGCACTGTCCTCAGAAAAAGGGACCAACATCCTGATTTAAAAAAAAACTGAGAGAGAGGTGCAACCCCAATATCTCCAAGAGGGGAGAGGTCACTCCTAGAAAGGAAATGATCGGGCTGCCAACCTTCTGCTCAGGTTAATCGTCACATCTGTCATGACCTTCGTAATAAAAATAGACATAATTTTAATTTACCTCCTGAAAGTAAATTCATATGGCAACATTTCAAAATTTTAATTGCAGATCTGCAACTATACAATAAAGACACTCATCCAAGGACCTTTGGTGTAACTTTAAAATCCAAACAGTCCATACTAAATCTAAGAATCCAAACCAACTCCAGTTAATTATATATGTTAAATACAGTATAAGATGAGGATTTCAAAAGAACACACCTTTGGCCTAAGTCTGCTGCCATTGAAGATGATGGTCAAATTCTCATTGACTTCAATGGGAGCAGAATTAGACCAACAATGAGAACTTCTGAAACTTGTTCACACAGCTTGTATGTCAGTATGTTCATTATAATCCCATATTTTTAAATACCATATTAACGTATTATCAGTATCATCAGTAACTACCAAGGTTTCACCCATCTTACCTATTATCAGTTACCTATTTATCTCTCTGCAGATTTAGGTCCCCATTCAATATGGTACATGCCAAATTTTAAGCATATGAATTGTCCCATTGGCATCGAGTAGAACAACTCATGTGCTTAAAGTTAAGTACCCGCTTAGGTACTTTTCAGGTGCTATCTATGTATCTTCCTATAAAAACAAACTCCTTTTGAAACATAATGTTTAAAAACAACAACCCCAAAACAATACTTAGCAGTAAAAGTTGAATATAGGCTGGAATTTGGCTTACAAAATCTTAAGCCCAGGGTGATCTAAAAAAAAAAAAAAATCAGTTTCGACTGTTTTAAACTGATGAGGTTAATAATATTCAAGTGTAATCTTGTGTCTCATAACTCCAAAGTGACTTAAATTTTGAAGAACAAATTTTACTACTTTTGCTATTTTCAAGAATAAAGTCATCCGAATCATTTAAAATAAGAAGTTTCATACTGTGTTTGCACAGGAAGTAGTTTTCATAAGTAATATTACTACATATGGTTAATGTACCTTCCAAAATCTATATTTATAGTACATGGTATATGGTGATATAACAATTGTAAAGTAGCCATTATAATCTGTTGTGTAAATAATATATGATTTTAAAATGTTTTAAATAGGTATTTACATGGTAACCCAAACTACCATTTTGCAATAACACTGTCATATTCCCATGAGAGAGTATTTTGTGGCCTCTAGTTAATCAATATTTAAATAAGCGCAGAAATCCTTCTGCTTAAACACTGAGGTTGTTACAGAAGTCAAAAGTGAAGAAATCCAAATTTCTTTCAAATTGCATCCTTCTGTTTTTGTTCTCTGCCCTGAGAGGTGCCAGAGTAGATGGATGAGGGAACCAGGCTGGCATAAAGGGAGTCATTTGGACCTTATGCTTACCAGGAGATAGGGACTGACTGTTGCAGGGATCTCCAGGTGCCTTGATCAGTGCTTGGATTTCACTGATGAAGCAAGGCAGTGTGTGTTGAATAGATACTGGATGGAGCAGATTGGGAAGCATCACCTATTGCAATAATTACTTCCAAACAAGCTGGGAGGCTCCCTGTCTTCTGTAGTAGAAAATAAGGGATTTATGGTTCTGAACAGTTAGATTATCTAAAAATGTATTGTCTTTCTAGACTGTTTGTTGTGTATTTGGCTAATTTGTCCACAACTAAGTATATACCAGCACAGAATAGAAGGCAAATAATATGAACCTTTCTTTGGGTGCCCTAAAAGTAAGTGTATCTGTCTGTACAGTAGTGGCCTACAACACTGCATGAAAATTGCATGCTAGAGAAGAACATGATATATTCTACAATGAATAAGTGAATATGCATCTATAGAATATAACGCTCAGAATTTTAAGCCACATTTTGAGGAACCACAGGGAACATTAAGGAGACATTTTCTTAAGAAAATCCAAAGTATATTGTTTGTTCTGCCAAAAAATGCCTGTATGACTCATCTCTCTCTACCTTAGCATTCCTGTTTGTAAAATCAGGGATGTACTTTTCTGCCTCATATATTTGTTGTGAGGGTACTATTTGTAAAGCACATTGCAATTCTTTAGCATCTTCCATCTGAGGAGCTCAAAGTATTAAAGTAGAACATAAATCATCAAATAGCCATCTCTGAATAAGTGATTTCATCTTAGGCGCGCCACACATTTAATAAACCTTACACTCACAACACTTCTTTGAGATACAGAAGAAATGCTATAATATCCATTTTAGAGATATTCAAACTGCAGCATGGAGGTGAAGTCACTTTCCCCAGGTTCCACAGCATATCACTGGCAGACTCGGGAATATCACTCCCAGTTCTGCATTCTGAACATTATACCACTTCTTCCACTAAAGTATTCTGAAAGTACTGTGCATAACAACTGTAAATAACATGTAGCTCTTATGTAGCAGTCTGGATAATTTCACTGTTTTCAGCAACTGTAAATTCTCTCTCTCCCCTTCTCTAGATAAGGAAAACAACAGCCAGTCAAGTGTATGAAATGTTGATAACCTACAGTGATATTGTTGATCCTGATATTCTGGATGAGGTCATGACAGTACTTAGTGATACCAACTGGTAAGTGAATTCATTGTCCGAGAAATGTTTAAAAATAAGGCCAATTTTAATAATTCTCATATCTATGAAATTTTTGTTCATGAGGAAAAGTGGAAAAGGAACTATAAATGACGTGACATCTTTAGCAAGATCCACTTATCGCTTTATACAAGTTTTTAGGCCAAAAAGGGTATTGCTGAAAGGGATCTTCCTGCCTTGCAAGCTTGTATATTGTATATTATATATTGGTGGTAAATAAAGGTGCTATGGTTTTATTTTTACTTGTCCAATGGTGTTTACTAAAATACCCATAATTTCTAATAAAGAAAAAGGGGAGGAAGTCCTGGAAGTTCGTTGTGATTCCACAATGCATTTCTTTTGTGTAACAGACAAACCTCAATTGCAGACACGTTTTCTTGGCATTCTTGAGCACTTCCAGTATTCTGAGAAAGGGTGGTATGTGGGCAAAGAGTTGAAAAGTGTCATAATGAGAAGAATTACTCCTATTTTCCTATGAAATATAGGTTTCAGAAATGTTGAAACCTCCTTCAAACAAATATTCTGAAATAGAGTAGTCTGACATTCCCCAGTGGAACTTTCATATTGTAGTATTAATTAAATAATACAATTTAAACTACCTTCTGGTGTCTTTGTCATTAAACCTCTTCTGGAAAGAAGGCCTGGCATGCAATTGTGAATTAATATAGCTAAATGTACCACAACTACTTGCCAGAATTTTGAGTAATTTCTATTACTCTTTTCGAAGAACTCTTTTATCAAATGCTCTGCTGTAATGGCAACATTGTCTTGTCCATGCCAGGTGCAGTGGGTTATCACTGACCCAAAGGTATTAAAATGTCAGTCAGAGGTAGTGTGGGCTCAGTTTCTGGTTGTAGTCTTTCACTTGAAATTCACCTAGTGGTGAAAAAAAGGACTTCTAGCAGTCTTACACACAACAAAATAACAGAACAGAAACACGACTATAGGAAAACTGAATGCTATAAGAACTGCTGATTATATTTATGCCTAAATGTTGATTTTTTCACAGCTTTACTTAGTGTTGCATTATGAGCCTGAAATATGAATCATTAGGCGAGACAGACTCTGATTATATAGTTCTAGATCCACAGAGGATGTAGCATAGGTGTTTTAAAGGTCTCACTGCTTAAAAGATAAATTAGTTCATTTTTTGACTACCCTTTTTGATGCCCTTTTCCTTACCAGTATTTTCTTAGTTCTGTGAATGCAACAAGTTATGTTCTAATCATTGTATTAAATAGATGTGTTCATGACTTAAACATTTCCAAACTTTCCCATTTTAGTGAATTTTGTTGTCTTCAAGGAACAAGTAGACTTAGGACATGCTTTCACAGTTTCTCTGAAGCCATGTAAAAACACATTGGCATTAGTCACTGATTTTGGATAATTGTTCTGCATGAACTTAAGTGGAATTTCCATTTGGACAGCTTGTTTTTGGCAAGCTAAACAGTGCTGGATCTGAAACTGGGGAATTATTTTATGCCACAGTTTAATCTCATTCTGCTCTGAAATTCCTGACTGGTGATAGATTTTAAAGTAAATGATGTGTCGTGTTTGTTTAAAGGCTGTCAATATAATGATTGGCTGCTACTACTTTTCTTAATCTCTCAGTACAGAATTAGAACAGCTATATGAGCTTTTCTCAGATTTGCAGAATCTATTTCTTTTCAGTCTTATGTCTTACATTACCACATGAACCTCTACAGTTAAAATAATTTGTTTCCACAAACTTTTGAAATTGCTCCTCTTGTGTTAATATCTTTCAGTGCTCACTCAGAAAGTTAAAGGTTGTTTAGCTATTTTGGCATTAAATCCCTCTTTCATCTCCATAAATTGTGAAGAAGGGAGGGAGCAGTGGCTGTTGCTATGTCATATACAGAACAAGTTCAGAAATAATGCTGAGACAAGCAACTGGTTTGAGAACAGTGTTGTTTGTATGGTAGATTCCCCCTTATTAATTTGTCACTGAAGTAATCAAATGAAAAGAGGAATATTTAAATCAAAATCACTACGGAAAATATGGTGGTTACAGGCCTGGTCTTAAATTAGTCAGCCATCAGAACCCTGCCCTGTACTCACTAAAATTATGCGGCTGCCTGCCTGTTCTATTCTCTGTTGGTCCAGTGCTTAGTATACACCCCAAATTCAAATATAAGTTTAATACTTTGAGATTTAAGATAGAGTTCTAGATCACTTGAAATGTGATTGTTTCACCTGGGGAGACTTGGTAGATAAAGCAGTTGATGAATGTAATGTTTATTAAAGAAGACTTATGACACCTTGCATGGGATCATCAAGAGTTTGTTAAAATTCTCAGACGCTCTGGGCACTACAGGAAGGGCTTTATACTTCTGAATTAAAATAAATCTGTGTTGACAGCGGGAAGCTGAACCAGCCTCAAATATTTTGGTTAAAAAGACCATAACCAGGATATGCATATTTGAAATATTCTCCCTGTTAGAACCACCGTGGGTTTAGGGTACAATTGTTGAATTTATAATATAACAAAATGTGCCTTTTGTTTTGGCTCAGAGCAAGTTTGCAACTTGCCAAAGTTGTCACGTATCTTTCAAAAAGGCCAGAGATATTCAACATTTAGATTGTATGTATCCTTTTCTGTAGTACTGGAATCAGTGTCGTCCTCCCCAGAGAATTAATTGGGTATGGGACTCTATGTACCATGACTACCTTTACAAAATCAAAATTATGTACATGATTGTGTCAGAGGTACCAAAGGTTTCCCTTTATTTTAGACTCGGAAATGCCTGCAGTATCGAATAATCAGTTGGGGACAATGACACTTCTAACAGACATACTGTAAAGAGTCCTCTGGTTTAATGTAGTGCAGTAAAAATGTTATACTTTTTTTGTATCAATCAAATAAGAATTTATTAAGAGTAAATATGTTTCACTATACTTTGATAATACTATTTAATGTTTAACTGTATTTTTAATATAGTATCCTTTCAAACTGTTCATTAAGCTGTTCTTTTCGTTGCATGTTACAAATTTAGTCACGAAAATTATTTTCTTTCTGGATGGACTGAAAGCATGAACATTAAAAGAAATTCTCTTGTCTTGGTTATAGGGATGCTGAATTACCACTAGTGAGAGAGAAGCGCAACTATCTCTGTGACCTAATGAAAGTGCCGAAACCGCAACTAGTGTCCAAGGTAGAGTGTGGGGTTTTTGCTATAGAATTTTCCTGAAGGAACAAAAAAAGCATCAGTTATTTTACTAAATATCCTGTACTTGTTAATGACATCTAGAAATCCAAGACCCATGGGATTGTGCTAGAGATAAGTACAGAATGTATGGAGTTGTCTAAAACAGTTTTTATAAAACCCTCCAATCCCATTCCTTGAAAACATTCCAGACTTCTGGTGCAAAGCTCAACTTACTGAGACAATGCAAGCATGAAATAATGTAGCACAGATGCCTGTGTGTACAGTGTGTGTGTCTGTGTTTTGTGGAAAAGAATGGTAAGAATTTCCCCTTCAAATTTAATAGCAAAACTAAAATTCCATGACTTATGTGACTTCCTATACATTGATTCTGCATTTAGGATAGAAACGGTATTGAAAGATTCAGGAAAGTTACATTCTAAACCCTAATAATAAATAAAGTACTCCTGAGAAGTGACAACATGTAACCTTAGGAAAGAATTTCCTTACTCAGTTTAATATACACATGGTGGGCCAGATTTGCAGAAGTATGCAGCATGAAGCCAGCGCAGTTTTGAGTACAGCTCATTCTCCACAGGAGGAGAACTCTGTTTTGATCACCGTGCCTCTAAGCCAGAGAAGCATGAAAGAGGTTCTTTTCCTCCAGATATGCGAGACAATGAGGAGGAAGATGTTGGCCACCAGGATAAGCAGGCTAAATAATACCAAGGACAAATATTAAATACACTTGTCCTCCCCCTTCATTCTTTCTTTATGCAAATTGTTAGGAAGGCATGGAAAATGGTTCATGTGGCAGGTCCTGAAATTCTACAGAGTCACCCAAAGCCAAACTCTTCACTGTCTAAACTTGATGCAACAGGTAATTCCTGCAGAGGGAGTTTACTTACTAAAGGACCCTGCAGGCACAAAGAGAGATGCCATTCTTAGAACAGATTTCATAGCCTCTTCAGCAGCCCTACTGTCACTAGCAAGCACATGCTTGCTAATGCTACAGTGTCCTGCTGTGATGAACTAAAAACCTCTACCTTCAGAACAAAGAACTCAGACTGATACCTAAAGAAATACCAGTAGCTGCTGCATTCATAAAAAGATGATGCATGGACTCTCAGTTGTCCTGGCCCTAACTCTAGCCCTGACAAGTGTAAAATTTATCTGTATCTCAAAAGTCTTAGTTGGAATCCCATTCATGGAGAACCTTGATAAGATGGTAACCGATTATATGAACAAAGTATTAACTTTCTACTCTGTGGGATCAGACACAGACAGGGGGCAGAATCTCATTTCAGCCCTACTCACAGCAAAAGTACCAGAGGAGAGATTCTTCCTGTTCCAGGAGAAACACCTGGGCTCAGAGTCCCATAAAATCCAAACCTTTCTTCCCGTTTGAACACAGTGACTGAGATAGGGCCTGCTTCCCTTCAAAAATAGGACCCAGGTTAGGATATCCTGTGTTGCAGGCATCAGATTTCAATCTGGTTCACAGAGGTGATAGTGTAAGATGAATATTATCTGGAGCTCCAGGCTCTGCAGCTTCAAGAGATGAGAAACAAACCACACCAAAAGCACTAGAGTTTGTCCCTTAAGGCACCTCCAGGGCTCTCTTCCATCATCATTGAAGAAAGGTATCGGCAAGAGTATGAACAGCCTGATGAAGAAAACAAATTTCAGGACTATTGTAGTCTTTCTGGAAGGTCTAGCAGAAATTTACCTGCATATTCCAGTGAGATTCTCAAATAGGGTGGAATACCCAGTGGGATGTATACTTGGAGAAGTATAGGTAATGGTTCTGAACAAAAGTAATCCAGCCAAAATATAAAGGTGAGATGGCTCATCAGAAGGGAGGGATAGCTCAGTGGTTTGAGCATTGGCCTGCTAAACCCAGGACTGTGAGTTCAATCCTTGAGGGGGCCATTTAGGATCTGGGACAAAAATTGGGGATTGGTCCTGCCTTGAGCAGGGGGTTGGACTAGATGACTTCCTGAGGTCCCTTCCAACCCTGATATTGTATGATTCTGTGATCAGGGAAGCGGACCAAAATTGTTGGGACTAGACTCTAGCTCACAGATGGTCAAATCTCTCCTCTCCCACCTTCAACTATTGAGAAGATCAGGGGACACCAAGAATGCTGGGATACCCAGACCTAGTTCAGCTTCCAGAGAGGTCTCCACTTCATTTTCCCAATTGGCAGGATTTCCTACACCAGAGCTGTCTGCTGCATCTCATTGCAGACAGCTAGGTTTTTAAGACTTGCAGGTTCTCCACCTCTTTTGCCTGTGTGAGACTGGAGACAAAATTCTGTCACTTCAGTATTGCAAGGTCAGAGCAGTGAGCAGGCTCTCAATCTTTCCAGACTACCCTACCCCTTTCAGGAATCTGATTTGTCTTGCATACTTAAACTACTTGTTTACAAAATCACTACAGTAAACCATTACTGAAAAATTGCTTACTTTCTCATTTTTACCATATAATTATAAAATAAATCAATTGGAATACAAGTATAGTATATAGAGCAGTGTAAACAAGTCATTGTCTCTATGAAATTTTAGTTTGCACTGACTTCACTAGTGCTTTTTATGTAGCCTGTTGTAAAACTAAACAAGTTGATGTACCTATCCCCTGGAGCAGTGCTTCTCAAGCTATCTGATGTGGGGGACTGGCAATTTTTTTTTCCAATGTGAGCACAGACTGGCACCGGTCCACGGACCACCACTTTGAGTAGCACTGCCCTAGATGACCTCTGCCTACCCCTAGGGATATGCGCACCCCTGATTGAGAACCACTCTCTTAGAGGATGGCCTAGACTTGCCTGCAACCTCTTTCTATTGCATTTCTGCAATCACTTTGCATTCAACACACTAACTCATCTATATTTCTAGGTATATCACCAAATTAACCAGCAGTCAAACCTCTTCCCTAGCGAGAATCTGTCTACAATGCAAAGACTCTCACAATCAAACTTATGGCATTTTATTCCTTTTCTATAAAGATATGCTTCTTAATTGCAACCACATGAGCTAGAAGAGTTTTCAAAATCTTCATTCTCAGATACTACCCATAATGCATCTTCTGTGAGGACACACGGCTGGTCTTAATCTCGAGTACAGATGGCTCTAGGGTAATTCTTCTTTTGTTTTCCCAAAGTCTAACACCAAAAGAAAAAGCACGGCCTGTGGCAGATGTGAGAAGAGCAGTTCAAGTATTCCTTAGTAGAATCAATTAGCTTAGTAAAACATCATTTTTATTCTTTTCCCTATAAGTTCCATGCATGTGCTTGAAAGTATCTAAAATCATCCATTCTTAGGTAGATTCAATAGCGTTGCTGAAGCACATTCATCAACAGAAGAAGCTGGCGCCTACTCAACGCTTCCATGATCAGCAGCCAGAACAAAAATCTGTAAAATGGCTACCTGGTCATCCATCATCACCTCACATACTTGACTCTTCTTCAGAAGAAAAATGTCAGCAGGAGGATGCTCTCAGCTATGGATTTAAAATAGATTAACACTACTTGGGAAAGGGTAACATTCTTTTGTCCCATTTGTCATTCCATCCCTACGTCCCAGACTGGGGGAAAGATTGTGATACAGAAATGTGCTAAAATGGGGCAAACTGTGGGAAGTAAGGATTTGCTGTTAATTTATACTTAATCTTTTACTTAAAATGCAGCATTTCCCCCACAGTTTTGGAGGTATTCATACTGGTAGAAGAGTTGTGGCCAACCCCTGGAACATCAGATAAGATTTAACTGCCTCTGGTGTTTGTAAGTAGAGATACAACCCAAGTGTGTTGAGCTGTAAGAAGCCAGGTTCTGAAAGGAAATTATCATGTAACACATTAAGTCACAAAACCAGTTATTTGTTTTGTTCTGAAAACATTGATAGTGAAAGGGCCAAGAAAACCAGCTGCTGAAGTGATTCTTACTCCCCTGATATACATTTAGTTAATTTGTACAGCAACCAGAACAGATAAAGAAAAATTCTTAACGTTCTCATCTGGTAAATCACTCTTGTTTAAAGTGAAAGCTAAACTTGTGAGTGCTGGTGTTTTAATGAATTGGGAGATTAAGAATCTTGTTTTACTATCAGTGTTGACTGCTCTTTGCTTCATAAATGTTATGATTAAGCATTTCAAAATGTAGAAGGTATAAGATAATTGGTAAGAAAATTGTCTTGAGAGCCAGGTGAGTTTTAAACACTTGGAGACTCATATGAAAGATTGGAAAGAAAAGTGAACCCTCCCCTTTGATAATACGAGGCACCTAATGTGTACATATGTCTGGGGAAAAATTATTGCAAATACTGTAATGCGAATCTTTCCTTTAGTATCCCATCAAAGTTACAGGGCAGAATTTGGTGCTTTACTACTTCCTCCTCCTCCTCCTTATGTTTTCTAGCAATGCTAATTAAACACTTGCAGAAATAAAAATAGCCTTGCAGTTTACTTGAAAACTTCTATTTGTTCTAGCTAGTATTAAAGAATGACAATCCCACTTGCAATCCTACTGTGTATTACTAGTGGAGGAGTTTCTCAGCAGTTAAATCCAGTGACACAAACATTTTTCCGTAGGGATGCGGGGTGTATGAGAGAAAATACACAGCACACTCTACCTTTCTCTGAGAGCTCGCCTCATAAAAGTAGAGGAAAAATACAAACGTGATTAGATAAAACCAGGCATAACATTTGAATACAAGCCACTTGAACTTTATTTATCTTTTTGAAAAACATGTGTCAGTTGAATCAACATTTAAAATATTATTCATCTGTTTTTTCTTTTAAATCTAGCAGTTGTGATATTTACCATCTGTTAAAATGCAATTTACTTTTAAAACAAAGTCCTATTTTCCTTTAATTGATAACATGCATTCAGTTATTAGTTGGATTAAAAGTAACTGAGTACCCTACCTAAAAGGAATTTCATAAGTTCTTCTTTTTTTGTTTCCTGTATGTAGAGTGCAGCATAGTAAAGCAGTCAGTGTTCTCTGTTGCTTTGAAAACTGAAGCTCTCTGGCACTTGCGTCATGAAGGAGGAAGTGATCTGTGCTGTGGCATCTTGATAAAGTGGAGTCTCAGACTGAGCTACAAAATATGATTAACAAAATTAACATAAAGAGTGAAAAAGCAGCCTGTTTATCTGTCAGTATCTCTGACCACAATATAAAGGCAACAAAGGTCCATTATGTTTCCAGTTCTTAAATTTGTTATCTGTAGCCACAAGATGGCAGTTTGTCCTCATGATCGTTGTCATAATTGAGGTGCTTTTGAATACCAGTGTCTTGCATTCCCCTTATAAAACCTGAATTAGTGTGTCTCCTCTAAAATCATTGAGCTTGTCCTGGTGTATTAACCATTTACAGTTGTGGCTAATGCTTGTGGTCAAGACAAATATTTAAGATAATGTAACAATTCAGAGTGGCAATACTTAATGGTAATTAAATCTTTCATCGTTACCTTCAGGTAATACCTCTCTCAATAAACTGTTCTTTTATTGCCTTCAGCCCTGACTTACTGTCTGCAAGCAAAAGCAGACAGTCTTCGTTCTGGGTAAGGTCAAAGCCTAAAATAAACAGAGACTGTTGAATAGTGTAAATGAGTGGTGACTTTGTGTTATAAGCTAGAGTTCCAGAGACATCAAGCAGAACCTCACTTTTCCAACTGAGGAGTACAGAGGTGATAGGTCAGTGCTTCAGCCAATGCCCTTACTGTTAGCAATTTTTAAAAATCAATCATCCGTTATCAGCTAGTCACATTTGCCCTCAGCAGCCCCCTGGGCCTCTAAAATAGATCAGTGATTGCAGGCTACATTGAGAGTTGACAGGATAGTACAGGTAAACCTTTTTATTGGTTGTTTCATGTAAACTCCACCCCCTTCATGTATGTATTACAACAATTTATAGTAGATTATGCCAATTTATGAGCATGAAGAGCCAAATTCAGAGATGCCATGGTTATCAGGTAGAATAACCACATTTATTGTTCACTTTGTGAATATCAGAAATGGTTCTTTTTGAACGTTTGTTGCGACAAGCTGCAGTTCTCCAATTAACTTAACATCCACATAAGTGCTCACACATCCAAGAACCTGGCCAGCTCTTATGAAAAACTAACACCTGCTTGTTTTTAACTTAATGTTCAAAAATTAATTCCACAAAACAAGCATTACAACATACTAAAATAAACTCTCAGTATTGGTGCAAACCAACTGTTTATCTCCAGTATACATGCAGCACAATCAATGTTTTAAAAAATTAGCTGTATAGCTGTGTCTGTACAGGTAATTAAAATAAGAACTGAGGTCTCACCAAGCCATGATTCTAGTGTTGGTAACACAGTGACCTGAAAGTGGATGAGAAAGGACCACTGTTAAATGATGATACCACTAGCAATTTGCAACGGGTGTGACAGCGCTTGAAAATAGACAGCCCCATTGTTCTTCTGAGTGCAGGCACAGGACACTGAAAGTGATGAACTACATTAGTCTCTGTACAGAGTGAATCGATTCATTCCGCATTTTCAAAACCAAAATTGCAACCAGTCATTCTCCAGAAAGAGGCACCTAATAAGAAATGATACGACAGCTGATTTTTTTTCCTCCAGAAAGGCCAACTATAAAAACCCATAACTTAACTGCATTTGACATTGAGGAAACCTACCCCTACTGTATAGTGAAGTAAGAGTGAGTGACAGGATAAGCATTTGTAGGATGCTTTGCTCCAACAGAGGGGGTGTGGAAACTGATTTTTAAGCTTATCTGACATACAACAGGATAGCACAGGCTCTTTTAGTATGCTATATAAACCCATTCAATTCTTTCTCTAGAGTCACAAGGGAAGTTCATTATATGAATGATTTTCAACAAGTGTATTAAATAGTTTTCTTCCTGAAGCAGAAGGGAAGGAGAAATATCCAAAAGCTAAGGTGGCAAGATTTTCAATTTTGCACAAGTGAACAAGCCCAGAAAATAGCTTCACACCAAAATGACTTAGGGCTAGATCTCAAGTACATACACGCTGCAAAGAAATGGCCCACTACCCTTGAGGACCTATCTTCACAGGTGTAGGAATGGCTCACACCTCAAATGCCACTCCTTATAGAAGGTGGCTGTGTAGCTTGTAGAACAGAGGTTTTCAAACAGTGGGGTGAATCCCCAGAGGACCGTTCCAGAGGGCAAGCGGCCATGATACGTAGCTTGGGCTTCAGCGAAGCATAGCAGGGCTCAAGGAGGAAATGGAACCTCCATCTCCTGACTCACCTCTTTTTGTCTGGATTGGGGGATCGGGGGGCCGTAACACAAAACTTTAATTCCAGGGGGGCAACTCAAAAAGTTTGGAAACTGCTGTTATGTTGTATAATCACTGTTTGAATTGTACCAGCTGAAGATGATGATTGACTGTAAGAATAACTTTGTGGCCCAGTTTGGCAGGTGGCTGTATAAACCTGACATGGTTCCTTTTCTTTCCAAGTAGACTCAAACCACCTATACTACTATTGTTTCATTACCAATGCTCATCCTGGCACTCCCATTCTTAGAATGGGACATTTTTTTTTTGAAGATTTGCTATAGGGTACGTTCCGAAGTAGGCGTGTGAGCTGTGACTCAAGGTCAAAATGAATAAAGCTCCAGTGGAATCCCCACACTGTCAGAAGCTTTAGTTTTATAAAGATTGTGGTATAAAAATATTCAATCAACATACAAAAAACAGTCATATGAAACTCAAATGAGAAATACCCTCTGTGCTATGAACCTCAGCATTGTATCTTAAAGGTAATACTCCTGAAATGGGGTTAGCTTCACAGCCATGCAGCACAACACCCTGTATTAATCCACAAAACAGGTATGACATGGAAAATGATAGGACAAAGTACCCAATCCTGAACAGGACCCACCTGTATGAGTGACAAACTTGGTCTCCATAGGTCTCACAATTGTTAGCTTTGCTGAGATTACCAAGTCTGGTCCCAATGGAAATTCAATGAATAGACACCAATCTGCTGCAGCATAATAGTTAGGGATGCTGCTAACTGGAGTGAGATCAAAACAAAGCCACTACTAAAGCAGGCTGGCTTTAAAATGGCCACTTAGAGCCAGATTCTCAAAAGAGCTCAGTAGCCAATATGCTTTTAAATAATATGCAGGTACGGAGATCTTTTGTGCAGTCACCTATATATCAGTGGGATGAGTATAAAAATTGAGCCATTTCATCTCTCTATGAGAAACTGACAATGCAAAATTCTAGTGATGGGATCACCATCTCTTTAAAATCTAGGCCCGAGGGGTTTAGTTACCAATCCCCTGGTCTGAGAGGCCACCACCACCGGTTTATGCGCTATTCTAGAAAGAAAGCTGAGAGGCCACCACCACCGGTTTATGCACTATTCTAGAAAGAAAGCTGAGAGGCCACCACCACCGGTTTATGCGCTATTCTAGAAAGAAAGCTGCAGCCACTTTTTTCATATAAATACTACATTCTGAGCAGCAAAGGATAAACACTGTGAGTTTATAACAGCCTTTTCCTCCGCTTCTAGCTGGTTGGCAAAAGCTGCAATTTCAGGCTCTTTTACATGTAAATGGGAAATCAGAAATATTTACCAGAAGCACAGAACATGATCAGCAACTGGGGAGGGCAATGAAATGGTGGTCTCAGTATTGATAATCTATACATGGAATGGGGTCCTGGGAACAAGAGTGAAGTGATGCACGTGATTCAATTCAAAACAGGATATGCATGCAAGTAGCAGGGAAATGGAGACGCAGGCTCAAAGTTACAGGCCTCTTTTCTGAAAGGAGCCATTATTAACCAGGGGTTTTTGAGGTGGGGAGGCACTCTTCTCCACACAGATTTTATAATTTAATTCTGCACAGCTGGTCAAGGAAGCAAAGGCAGCAGTACCCTTTTACTAAACAGAGTGACAACACTTGCTGGAATTCTTTAGAATTTAAACTTAGTATATTTTTGTAATAAATTTGAGTATATTGATGGTATAACATACAGCTTGATAGGGAATGGCTCTGGATGCTGTGAGCCATTTCACCAGCTCAGACCAACTACCATTCAAATAGGCAACACTTGTTGTCCAGCCTAGTATCATGCAGACAGAGAAAAAAAGTCAAAAGATAGCATCTACTGTACGGCCCCTCAATGCTATGCCATTCTCAGGCTGTCAAACTCACCCAACAAACAAGAAAGATGAACACAAAAGATAAAGATACTGATAAAGGAACAACAGTAACTAAGACAACTCTTTATTCTGTGGTTAAATAAGTAGCGTAACTAGCAACCAAAATATCTGTTACTTAACCAGAGTAGAGATTTTCCAAAATAATTAGTGATTTTAGGTGGCCTACTTTATAAAGCTTAGACCCCTTTAAGGTTTTTTAAGTGCTACACAATTAGAACCAGACCTGTCTACTGTGTCAAGCTGGGCCCCTAGAATTACTAGGTAAGGTAAATTACCTCTTCATTATGTTAATTCACATCTAATAAACCACTAAGTGGCATCTTTCACTTGAGGGATAGTCTAAAGCAGAAGCTGATCTGAGGTTTAGTTCGTTCTTGAGCAAAGTTATAACTTGAGGTACTCAGTGCAAGAAAAACATTACTTCTGTGTTAGCAAAAATCTACCTATTTTTAAGCATACACAATAGGAGGCTGAGTGAAAGCTCTGAGCATCTATATACGTTATCCTCTGGCTTCCATATCAGTTCCCATATACACTATACTCCTAACATGCCTGAATCACAGGGATGCCATAATTTAGGGCCTCTTTAATCCCTCAGCACTAGCAGTTCACATAGATACAAAGCAGTAATGCAAAGATTTTACCTCAGGAAACAACAGCTGCTGTTGTCAGTAGCAGGAGATTAACCAACTCCAGGGAATGGCGTGGGGCCCCTGACCACTCTGGACAGAACCTGAGTCACCAAGGTCTCTAAACACTTTCATTGTTGTGAACATTTAAACTGATGTGTACATTGTGTTTGATATTGCTGTAATGTTTCCTTATGGTAGCAGCTTGCTCTGTAATCTAATGGATAGTACTGGATGGGCTACTTACACCAAGAGTATAAGCAGCAGTAACAAATTTTGTATACTTAAAATTAGCAACAAATATAGCACATTTCACTATTGTTTTTGTGATAATAAGCAGGAAGAATCACAATTATAAACTGACTACTAAGCCAGTAATGTGCCATATTAACAACTGGTAAATATAGATATCAAAAGTATAGTTTTATCCTGCCTTTAGAAAAGAATACATGATCAGAAGAGATACACTGGGTGAAGTTCAAATTACTAACTATAAAACCTAACCCTCTCTGGACACAGTTTTGTTTTTAACATACACATCGCTCATGATATATAAAGCACCAATTTCAGTGCTGTACCTCAGTGTTCAGTTGAAATGATGATAATCCAGTCCCTCTTTCAAATCTAGTGTGTTCAAGTTTTCTTCAAACGCTCCACCTGTCAGATCCTGTGGGATGAGAGACAGCATTAGTTCATTCAGGTGAAATGAAGAAAAGCCCAGTTGTTGATCTAAAAATTAATAAAAGAAGAGTTGAGAAATCTATCTGTGCATACATCCCCCCACCCTTCTAAAATTATTGCATTAGTTTAGAAACTCATGAGCCTAGACAGCTTATTTCCAGAGAACAGAGAAAGCTTTAAAAAAAAAAGGTTTTACTTGTATCTCTGAGTTCAGAGTCTGGTTTGTTCTTTCCTTCCCGAACTGGTCATGTTCCGGATCAACCCCCAAGGCACCCCACCACCAACCCCTGGAAACAAAAACCTTGTAGCTCCAGAGAGAAATACTGGCAGCTTTCAGACTCTCTTTTCATCCTCAGCTCATGGGGTGAAAGCCGGCATGTTCAAGAACTTTTCCAAGCTAGCCCAGGGGGGATGGTCACCAGTTCAGACTGGTGGCAAACAGCTCATTCTAACTGCTAAGCACAGAATAGGTTTGCACTGAAATCAGCTCTGCAGAGGACTATGTGTGAGTGCTTTTTTTAAGTACATGCATTTTAAGAGACTGGAACGAGGATGCTATTTAACAAAATAGTAATAATTGTGGATTTTGCATAACGATGTGCTTGTCTGATGCAATACACCTTTCATCAAGCAACTGGCATATTAACCATAGTTACAGGTGTTTCCTTCAAATCCTTTTTACTGTCTGGACAGAAACTTTGTATTTTTGTTCCACGCACAAAATTGCAAGGCAGTGATACAGACTCAAGTGGAATAGCGATGTCATTAGGTAAACATGCCAACCTCAGCATTTCTGATGTGATACTTCGCCCTCCTATAGTCTTTAATTTCACAAATCTTTAAGCTCTTCATAAATAATTTATTAATCATGACAATACCCTATGATGTAGGTAAGGGATAAGCCAGGATTGCTGCAGCCTCCCTTTGAGTGAAACACAGCAGCTGTGTTAAGGGCTTTAACAACACACACCACCACTACGAAATCGTACAGGAAAGAAGTAAAGCATAATATGTACAATGAAACAGCCGGAAGAATTCGGGAGGCAGAATGTTCAACTGTCCTGGTCAAAATCTAATGAAAAAAATTGCTGCAGGATCTTTAATAACCACAAACTATCAGAACCTCAGCTTTACTTCTCACCCAGCTGAGGGGATCTCCTGCTTCCCATATCACTGAGGGGCAGTCAAGGAAGAGTGACATTAACAGAATCTCTTACAAACATGACTTCTCATAGCATATAAGTGTTCCCTGGAGATCTCCCATTCAAGCAGTGAACTGCCCTATTCCTGCTTTAGCACATGAGATGTGAGAATGCTAACAAAAGGATCCAAGTAGTGCTAATGTCATGTCTACAATCTGGATCATTACTGCCTTTGGGGAAATAAATGTTGGATTCTGTGAGCATCAATAAAGCGGTGTTACTCCTCCTTCCATGCTCCTCCACTTCTCAGAGGGTCAGGTTTGTGGTTCTGACTTTTTAAAGAACAACTCTTCATTCTTTCTCCTGCTTGAACTGACAGATGAAAGGAAACATCTGCAGGCACATTGCTTCAGACCTCAAACCCACTCCAGCGAACTGTGCCTCAAAATCATATGGCTCTAATTACCTTTTTTCATTCTTCCACTTTAGCCTGCACGGCAAAAAGTATCGAGAAAGCTGCTGCAGCACCATTTCAGCAACATGGTAACCACAAGCCCTAATGCTAGTATTTATTGAACTCCGATGCTTTCTGTGCCTGAGAGTAATATAGTAGTAACTAATACATAATTTACATAGCACCTTTCATCCCAAAAGAGTCTAAAGCAATTTACAAAGTGCTCAACAAAATACCTAAGTAGGGTATAGGCCACTCACCACCCAAACACTGCTACCTCTGGGGCAGAATGTGGCAGCTGGACACAGCAACACTAAACCATTTAGGACAGGAAGTACAGACTATCACACCCAGCTGGAAATGTGAAATAAAATGAAATGTGGCTATTTACACATGGACACTAAACACAGAATCTGCAGACTTCAGAAGTGAGAAGCTTTTTTTCAAGGAAGTCCTTGCTTTACAAAAACAACGCCCAATTGCTCAAAACTGTTTGACAGGTTCATTATGTTTCTTTAGAGACTGCTGAGCTGGGGTGTTGGGAAAGGCCCTTTTTGTGTGCACGCTAACCATTTCCCATTCCCTTGGAGAGACACCCCTCCCCCCAACTACAGGGACTGCTGGTGTGCCTGTCCTTGGCACAAGGAGCCCAAGATGTGGGGGAAGCTGTGCCCTCTTTTCTCTGGCACACCTAGGTAAGGGCCAGGCACAGGATACAGTTAACTCCTGTGCTGCCTCCCCCTGGTATCCAGTCATTGCCACAGCATCTCTCCTCCCACTCAGGAGACAAGGTAGACCCCATATCAACAGTGTACACTTTATAAACAGAGCAGACTCTTCCCCTTCTACACAAAATCCCACTCTTTTTTAGAAGACCAGTAGCTTCAGGGCCCTGCCTCTCTCATTTGCTCAGCACCCGCTTCACCTATTGCAATCAGTGGTAGTTGAGGGCACTTAGCAGTTTGATGGACTGGGCCCTAGTTCTGCAATTCACTTGAGACCATGTATGTCAGTGGTCTATGTGCAAGACTCCCTGCTCAAGTTAATGGGGAATTCTACATAAGAATGTATGGCTAAGTTATGACCCATGGTCTTCACCTCTCCCAAGCCAGGACAGAGGGAGCTGGATGAGCCTCCCACTGCGTTGTCAGAGTGCTGTATATAGGTTTATTTTCAAGTTCTGTTTTGTTTTTTAAAACTCAGATGTTAAATTAAGCAGGGTGGTTAAAAGGAATCCCATCATTCCCTGAGCAGCAGGTTGGGGAGCTGAAACGAGGCATGGCTTTACACAGCTGAACTAAAGCAGGAAGCTGCCAGGAAAACCTACTGTATTTCACACACTGTAGCTTTTGGCTTCTTAATTGAGATTTGAAAGTAGAAAAGCCCTTTTCACTTCAAGCACTTGGAATCCAACCTGAGCCAAAACACTCGGTGGAATAGAACTGGAGCAAGGAAGGGCATGCTCCTCTCTCCTACTTTGGGCAAAGTAAGAAAAAAAAAGAACGCAAAGCTGTAGGTGAAGCAGGTTTTCAGGTTTTGGAATAGAATTTGGACCATCAAGAGCAAAGACTTTATTCTCACAATGAGCAAAACACACCAGTTCACACACACCCATTTTCTACCTCCACAGAATTGCAGCTATAGCTCTTTGGCCTAAATGTGCTGAAAGCTTTTTACAAATGGAGCAGGGACTGCATAGTGTAGCTTTTCCTTTCAAGAACTAATCTTAACGTTAATGACAAATAATACCAGCATAAGCCAGAAAGGTGCTGCCTGCAAAATCCAGTGAGCAAGCAAGCACTATACTGAGTAAATGGCAGTCATGGAATTTCTACATAAACAAACCATTTATTAAAATTATTTAATCTTCTCAAGTGAGCAGGCACAAACTAGGCATGTTTTGCAACAGTTAAAATCTACACTGGAACAGAAAAAAAGCTCTTCTTGTCCTGGGTCACAAAAGAAAGTAAAACAAGCCTATGGAATGTATTCTTGTACAATATTTTAAACAACAGGACAAGTCTTCAGGAGAAATGCCATCTCATTCCAGAGCACAGGATATTGGAGCCCAGCATAAAGAGACCTTGCCATGATCAACTGTCTCTCCAGAAAAATCTATCAAACCTCTATGGTACTTGATGCACCTGGAGACAAAGGCACCTCAAAAATGTTATCCTCCATTTTTAAATCAATGAAGCCTTAACATGGCTGAAATTATGGAGAGAAGAAGGGGCCTGCATACAAGTTCAAACAGTCTAAAAATATAATAAAGACCGAAGCCTCAGCTTTATACTTAAGTCTGCACAATATCATCACAGATCAATGAAAGTTCAACATCTCTGCAGATTTCAATCAGTTTAGAAACCATTTCCTGTAGTGGTCAGGTCTAAAGTATGAGGACTTCTCCACACAGGAGACCTAAATCTTTTAAACCACAGTGTGTTACAGGCTTGTTTTGTTTTCGGTGTAGGGCTGCTTTCCAGAGCAGATTAAAAATGACTACCGAAAGATGTGGTCATTCAAGTCCAGCCACAATAGCACAGCCAGTAAGAATCAGATTTCAATTTAAATCAAGCTCATGCAGCCTCTGCGAGAAGGTGTCATACTAACATAAGTTACACTATGTGTATTGTTGGCAGAAAGAGGGCTGATGGAAGAACACTACATAAAGGTGACCTGCAAAGGCAAAAGGGGAGAGAGAAAAAAAGAGAGGCAGAATGGTCCAGTGGACAAGGCCCTGGAATGGGACTCAGGAAACCACTGAACTTGCTGGGTGACTTTGGGCAAGCCATTTCACCTCTCTGGCTCTGTTTCTCCCCTCCCACCCCATCTTTTGTCTTGTCTGAGAAGACTGCAAGCTCTTTGGGGACCAACCCGTGCTATACATTTGAACAGTGCCTAGCACCAACGAGCCCTGATCTTAGTCAAGGCCTCTGGGCACTATTATACAACAAATAAATAATAATAATAAATAATAATAAACAGGGCTTAAGATCAGGTTTCAATTCCTGGATCTGCCACAGACCTCCTCTGTATCCTTGGACAGTCATTTAAGCTCTCAGTGTCCCATCGTTAATGTGTACAAATTGATTTGAGATCCTTAGAAGAAAGAAATCTCAAAAGAAGCCCTTTCTCTTTTCAATTTAGTCCTTGTCCACTTGGCCGCTATTATATTCTCTTATGGTTTTAATATTGCTCAAGGCCTGTGCAGTGGCCTCTTTCTCTGCTACCTCACTAGCAGAATTTATGATCTCAGCTCCAGTAACATCAGTTTTCAGAGTAGCAGCCATGTTAGTCTGTATTCACAAAAAGAAAAGGAGTACTTGTGGCACCTTAGAGACTAACAGATTTATTTGAGCATAAGCTTTCGTGAGCTACAGCTCACTTCATCGGACGCATTCAGTGGAAAATACAGTGGGGAGATTTATATACATAGGGAATATGAAACAATGGGTGTTACCATACACACTGTAACAAGAGTGATCACTTAAGGTGAGCTATTACCAGCAGGAGAGCGGGGGGGGACGGGGGGGACCTTTTGTAGTGATAATCCAGGTGGGCCATTTCCAGCAGTTGACAAGAACATCTGAGGAACAGTGGGGGGTGGGGTGGAGGGAATAAACAAGGGGAAATAGTTTTACTTTGTGTAATGACCCATCCACTCCCAGTCTCTATTCAAGCCTAAGTTAATTGTATCCAGTTTGCAAATTAATTCCAATTCAGCAGTTTCTCGTTGGAGTCTGTTTTTGAAGCCTTGTGTTGTAATATTGCCACTTTTAGGTCTGTAATCGAGTGACCAAAGAGACTGAAGTGTTCTCCGACTGAATGTTATAATTCTTGGCGTCTGATTTGTGTCCATTTATTCTTTTATGTAGAGACTGTCCAGTTTGCCAATGTACATGGCAGAGGGGCATTGCTGGCACATGATGGCATATATCACATTGGTAGATGTGCAGGTGAACGAGCCTCTGATAGTGTGGCTGATGTGATTGGGCCCTATGATGGTGTCCCCTGAATAGATATGTGGACACAGTTGGCAACGGGCTTTGTTGCAAGGATAGGTTCCTGGGTTAGTGGTTCTGTTGTGTGGTGTGTGGTTGCTGGTGAGTATTTGCTTCAGGGTGGGGGGCTGTCTGTAAGCAAGGACTGGCCTATCTCCCAAGATCTGTGAGAGTGATGGGTCGTTCTTCAGGATAGGTTGTAGATCCTTGATGATGCGTTGGAGAGGTTTTAGTTGGGGGCTAAAGGTGATGGCTAGTGGCATTCTGTTATTTTCTTTGTTGGGCCTGTCCTCTAGTAGGTGACTTCTGGGTATTCTTCTGGCTCTGTCAATCTGTTTCTTCACTTCAGCAGGTGGGTATTGTAGTTGTTAAGAATGCTTGAGAGAGATCTTGTAGGTGTTTGTTTCTGTCTGAGGGGTTGGAGCAAATGCGGTTGCATCGTAGAGCTTGGCTGTAGGCAATGGATCGTGTGGTGTGGTCTGGATGAAAGCTGGAGGCATGTAGGTAGGAATAGCGGTCAGTAGGTTTCCGGTATAGGGTGGTGTTTATGTGACCACCACTTATTAGCAACATAGTGTCCAGGAAGTGGATCTCTTGTGTGGACTGGTCCAAGCTGAGGTTGATGGTGGGATGGAAATTGTTGAAATCATGGTGGAATTCCTCAAGGGCTTCGTTTCCATGGGTCCAGATGATGAAGATGTCATCAATGTAGCGCAAGTAGAGTAGAGGCATTAGGGGACGAGAGCTGAGGAAGCATTGTTCTAAGTCAGCCATAAAAATGTTGGCATACTGTGGGGCCATGCGGGTACCCATAGCAGTGCTGCTGATTTGAAGGTATACATTGTCCCCAAATGTGAAATAGTTATGGGTGAGGACAAAGTCACAAAGTTCAGCCACCAGGTTTGCTGTGACATTATCAGGGATACTGTTCCTGATGGCTTGTAGTCCATCTTTGTGTGGAATGCTGGTGTAGAGGGCTTCTACATCCATAGTGGCCAGGATGGTGTTTTCAGGAAGATCACCGATGGATTGTAGTTTCTTCAGGAAGTAACATCAGTGTTACCATCAGCCAACAAGACAGCTCAGACAGTAGGGTGCAAAAGTGTAAATGAGGATGTTACCTGGCCACGGTCTCTGGGTATTTGACACCAAAATTGTGACTATTTTCATTCTTAATTTCACATCAACAGAAAGGTGATTAAAAGATATTGAGATTCCAGAGGCCATTTCACAAAGATTCCATCTAAGTAGACAAAATTGTGGCTCCAAAAACAGTGTCTTTAAAGGTGCTATGCAGTATAGTGTAGTCTGCACACAGAATACAGTCACTGATAGAGAAAAGTACTGTAAAATTACAGTTGAAATCATGGATCAGAGTTTTCAGAGCAGACAAGATATTGTATAATAGCTTCCTTGTCAGGGCTTCAGAAATTAGATGCACTGTATAATAGGTTACACAGCTGTTTTGTCCTCAGTCTTCCACCCACCATTATGTTTCATATGAAAAATTAAATTAGTTGCAATATTACTAGCCAATGTCAGGCTTAGTACCAACCTGTCTACAGGATAATGCCCTGGGGTACTTGCAGTCTGGTTTTACAACTGTGAAGTACTTTGATCTCTGTACTGACCCTAACCTTGGGGGCGCTAAGGTCAAAAGGGATTATAGGGGATGAGTTTCAGCTAAATAATCATACAAACTGAATAGGTTTTTTAAATGTCTTTGTTTATATGAAGGAAACCTGCCAATATAGTATTTAAATATGTAGCATTAGTTGCAAGTTTCAGTAACTTTTAGTATTCACAGTAAGAGTGTATTTGCTATCATGCCTTTCAGCATCTGATCTGATGCTTTTGTGTTGTTCCTTATTTGGGTTGTGCTATGTTGTTATTTTAATGTAATAGCAGAATATCTGCTGCTCATCTTTTAGTAATTCAGGAGTCAATCGAATGAGTGAAAGAGAAAGCAGTTGCAGTCTTTGACTCTCAGCAGTACTCAGACGCAAAAGAGGCTTAAGGATGGGCATGTTGCACACGATAACTTAAGGGCTTGATTTATAAAACAAAGTCTCTGTTTCCGCACCCACAGTTTGTGTGCCTGAACACAGTTATGGTTGCAATATTTTCGGTATAAACAAGGGCAAGTGACCAACCATGTCTGCAACATGCAACCACATTTGTGCCCACAAAACTGTACGTCAAAAAGGGAGACCAGATTAAGGACCCTTTAAAGATATCCTTGCTCTTATTACTCTTAATATTACTCCAACATTTCCATTCCCTCCCTGCAATAATCTCTAAAAACAATTTCACAAAATTGGCCTCTACATCTTCGGATGAGTTTTGACTAAAAACTAGGGCTGTCGATTAATTGCAATTAACTCACGCAATGAACTAAAAAAAAATTAATCGCACAGTTAAATAATAGAATACCAATTGAAATTTATTAAATATTATTGGATGCTTTTCTACATTTTCAAATATATTGATTTCAATTACAACACAGAATACAAAGTGTACAGTGCTCACTTTATATTATTTTTTATTACAAATATTTGCACTATAAAAATGATAAACAAAGAAATAGTGTTTTTGAATTCACCTCATACAAGTACCATAATGCAATCTCTTTATCACGAAAGTGTAACTTACAAATGTAGATTTTTTTTTTAATCGCTTGACAGCCCAACTAAAAACACTTCTATAAACCACTGGAAAATGTGTTTTATAATAAAAACAAAAGCACATCCTTAATTAGGGTAATGCTTGTAGATACAGATGTGGTTCATTTAGCTTATGCCAAAAACTGTACTCACCAACTTTACACAGATAACGAAAGGTGGGGTCGCGTCTCTGAAATGTTGTATGGGAATTTTGGGTTTTGGTCTCTCCTGCAAACAATGAAATTTGGTTAGAAGACAAAGGGTTATTTTTAGCTCAGTAATGGGCGTTGCTTGGCATTAAAGAGTGAAATTGTATTCAAAGATCATGTATTAGAATGGCTCAAGTGGTTATATACTCATGCTCATTATTTTGCCTTTCACTTCAAATACAATGTAGTTTCTGGGTCACCATAAACACCCAATAACTAATTTCATCTTTCATACAATCAGCTTTCTTAACTCCAACCTACAGAATGTTGTTTCTGGTGCACTTTTTTATATGACCACTAATTTGAGATGTATACATGCCGTAGACAGATACACACATGATTTCAGGCCAGAGCTTATTACACAAATATTTCAACTGGATCGTCCAGAATGAAGGCCCTGGATATTACAAAGTTACTAAACACCTCAATTCCCATTGCCTTCAGCACGAGCTGACGGCATACATCAGCTTCTCAGAGTACTGAGCTCCAAGGGTCTGACTGCCCAGTGAAATCAAGAGCACTGAATCTGGCCTTATGCTTACAGTAGATTCTCGAGAGTGGAGCTAAATTGTTTTATTACCATAAAAATTGATATTGCACCAGGACTGTGACATTTTCATTTTAGATGGTTCATTTACTGCCATTTAAATATCTTCTTCCTTTATCTTGAGTGGCACAAAAACCTGCTGCCTGCATTTTGTCCAGGTGATTCCCAGCTGGGCTAGTGAGAGAGATGTCACCTAGGGAGCATGTTACAATCTATCCTTTGGACTCTTCTTCAAAGAGAAATACTGTGCTAGGTTGAATATGGGTCTATAAATAACCATAAACTTCTTTCTTTCTTTCACCATAGATTTTAGCTTTTATGTATCATGGACCAAATCCTGCTCCCACTAAAGTCAGTAGCAAAACTCACTTCAACAGGAGTTTGTCCCCATACACAGAATACATTAAAAAGATATTTGTTTTTCTTCCCCTCTAAACTTACCACATTTTCAGTGACTGCAGTGTGCTCCTGGCTACCTCTCAACTATAGTACAAAGAACTTCCCTTACCTTAGACCTAGAAACTGACCTCTCTCCCACACAGAGTTGCTGTGATCATGCTTTTTATTGGTATAATTTATTGACACAGGAGATGCTAAGTCATGAAACCCCACATCATTCCATTTCCCCTCTCCTACTAAAGAGCAGTTGAATCTTTGTGGAAAACAGTCTTCAGGGAAATAATTCTGCTTCTATAAATCTTCCCTCCCCATCCAAACCACGTAATTCCCTTTCTTATTCTGCATTTCTAGAGATATCTACATGAAAACAGGATCCTTGTTCCTGAAGAGTCTCTGTTTCTGCCTGCTTATTCCCCACCTGTAGCGATAGCTATTGGTGAGGAGACTGGAGGGTGCAGGATTGCTAACATAAGAGGGGCCAATGGTTTCATTCTAGCATGGGTTGGAACTGACCAAAACTTGTTACCATCTGTTCTATACACTATGTGAAATGAGTTGCTGCTCTCGTTCAGGTCTCAGATTACAAAGAAACACCTTCACAATTGGTGCTGAATGTCACTCTGGCTCCCTACTGTACAGGAAGAAAAACTCCACACGTTCCATTACCCATCCCCAGCACCTAAACCCCTAATTAAATAAATACAGTATGGACTGCATACTATAATTCTTCACTATATTTAAAATTAGTGACCCTCTTTTTGTTGTTTGTCCAATGAGCTTAGAATGTCACTTCTCACAAGATAATTCCAGTTGACAGTAATGGAAAGGACAGTAGTTGTTACTAACCTTGGATTCTTGGTAAGTGTAGAAACCTTTTGCTATTTTTTTTTCATCAACATCACAAAATGCAGCTACCTGGTGAAAACAGAAAAAGGAGACAAAGGATTTAATAAAGCTCAGTACTACCAGCAAACGTCTCACTAGCTATCATTTCCCCCACTAAACTTGCCCCTCTATTCCCTTTCTCAACTTCACAAAGCCCTCAAAAGGAATCTGATCTTCAGCTTCTCACGAGCCATTCTGAAAAGAGTGCAGGATGGTGGTTTTCAAACTGTCTATGAATCACCATGGTCCACACAGTGACTGCTGGTACTTGGAGGAGTGTGGGCTGGTTACATGGGCCTTTATCCTGCAAATGCTTATTCTTATGAGTAAAGCTGAGCGCATGTATGAGTGAGTGCAAGATTGGGGCGATGGTTCTGGCTCTCCTCCTTGCTTGGAGCTGCTGAATCACATTAAAGACAGCTTTCCGTATTCTATTGTTGAGGCAGACAATTACTGCAGTTTGCCATAGAGGTGTTATGCACCTGGGAATGGGAAAGCAGGTGCTCTGTGTGATTGCCAGTAGGAGGGAAGGTGTTCATGAGACATGCACTCTACTTACATTATGAGTAGGGCTGATCAAAATATTTCTGTCTGAAACTTTTCTCCAGTGGAAAGCAGAATTTTCTACTGAATGAAAAACCATCCCATTATGAAAAAGTGTGAGAACCCCTGATATAAGCATTGTCAAGTTATAACAGGTTGTCCTTTCTAAAGTTCTAGAATAACGCCTTATGTAGGCACGTGGTGAAAAAAAACTTCAATGTCCCCTGAAAGATGTCAGTTAACAAGAAGCATGTTAAACCTCACTGACAACAAATCCATCATTTTATCCCATTCCTTGAAAAAATGTTTAAAGATTAAAGATTAATTAAAGACTTTTAAAGATAACTTTAAGGTGATTTAGTAGTTCACTGTTCACACACATTTTCTGGGACAGATTTCAAACATTTTGCTCATACACACAAAAAAGCTACAGAAAATCTTTGACATACATTTGAATTAAAAAAAAAATCCAGCCTAAGAGACTTCCTGCTGCCAAACACACACATTCAGAGCCACAAGACAACTAACAATATTAACAGCAGCATCAAGTAAGCACATCACAACCTTATGGCTCAGAATAGGAAAGCTTGTTTCTAAAATGTGGCTCAACAATAGACCAGAAATACAGAACACAGAACAGACCATAGTTTGGATTGGACAATTTCAATTCTAGGTGGCAAGTGGCATGCTTTATAGTCACTTGTAATGTACAAGGAACAAAAGCAAAACAAGAGGACCTTGAGCTCAAATTACACTGTAACACCACTAGACAAATGTACCTCTCATTTGCTTTCTGGATAACCAATACCTGCACATTTGCCTGAGTATAACAATTCTGAACTAAATATCCATTAACCTACATATGTTAAAACACTACAGAAACTACCTGTGGAGCTAACAGATTTCACCAGATACCTGTGTACAACATGACTGCAATAATACCTGAGAACATTTCTGTAACAGTACAATAAATTCTTAACCACAGTGTACCAAAATTTGGGGAGCCTGTATTCTCACCTCTATTTTATATTACACCTAAATTCATACATTCATACACACCTATGTACTTGTAAACCGCCTTAGAAAATGCAAACAGATTTTTTAAAAACGGCCAAGTTAAACAGATTTAAGGAGCATTGTAAATTACCACAGAAATACTTCGGTTTCTCTTATTGTACGCTGTAATGAAGCATTATTTCTGGATGCAAACTTGCCAAATATTTCAAATGTTTCCTTATTTGCATTCCTCACAAATATGCCTGTGATCCCAGTTATATGGTGGCTCCAAAATAAAGCATGGGTTGCCAATAACGTTTTCCAGAGAATTTTACAAATGCAGCCTGTGTTCTTTTGGTTTCCATTGCCCCGTTCATGTTACCCTCTCAGGCCTGTCAGAATGAAGCAGAGCATTTGTTTGTAGATATTTAGTTAAGGTCTCATAGAAATCAATTATTCTGTGGAGGGATGGGCGGCATTTTTCTACCCTTTTTATTTTTGCATTAAAAATTGATTAACAAGACTTAAAAACTAGAAAGCTTGAAAATTCAGACAGCTGGGTTTTTATTTCTTAGTCACATAATGTTGCAGAAGGCTGGATTCTTTTCATAGCAGCAGCCACCTCATTTTCTTCCTATGATTAAGATAATCATTTCCCTTAATCTAGTGATCCCCACTCCCTCTGAAGACAATGGAAGCCTTTTCATTAATTTCAGTGGGAGTTACATCAGTCCCAGTTTTCCTAGTGCAAAAAAGTTATTGGTGGAGGAACTTAATTCTTGCAGGAAATATAAAACAATACCCTGGATTTCTGTTCCAAGGACCTGAGCTATCTTTTTTGCAATATCAATGCTGTTATGGATAATTTATTTAATTATTTTTCCAACTTTGTGATCAAAGAATAAACTGTTCACCTTTCAGCTAAGATAAAAGGAAAAGCATAATCCAGGATTAATTCCCAAGGAATGAAGTTGAAAATTCAACTCCAGGCCCTGAAATGAAGAGCATTATTGTGCTGAGCATCAGCAGGATTTTGTTCTTAAATAACTACAAAAAAGTCTTGATCTGTCCATGGACTGTATTTATAGCCACTCAGTGTTATGTACCCAATGACCTTTCCTGTATGACTAGGGTCCTTGACCAGCATATTACCTCCCCCATGTACCAACTATGGCCACTACCTGCTGCAAAGTATAAACAGCATGTGTTGGCCACACTACACATCCAATCCTGAGGTCATCTGACATATGAAACTCCCAGTAAAGGCAATAAAAGAAAGCATGAAAGAATCAAGCTAATACAATGTATGATTTTACATAGCAGGTAAGTATATGAGACAAATTTCCCTTGGAAGATGGGTTGATTCAACCCAAATTAAAGTTTTCTTTCAGAAAGATGAATGCCTAATACAGAGGTATCTTTATATGTAACTTCCAATGGTTTTAGGCAGTTTAAACCTGATAACTATAGTACTGTAAAACACATTAGCCTTGAATAGGTAATTCTTCCACTGGGTTATACACCATGTGGGTGGTCCAAGAGACAGTTGATTATTTTTCTGCCACCACTATTTATTTTTTAATTTAAAAAAATGTGTGTCCGGAAACTGGATACAGAACTTGCACCCAACTGTTTATGCAATAAGCAGAACTCAGAGCATCAGGCTTACATGACCTGTTTACTTTAGACTAATAGGCTTAACACAGTCTCTCATTTATTTTCCTCCACCAATTAATTCCAATCTTGTGTCTTTTATGAAGACCATCCGTGTCTGCAGTACTGTATCCTGGGGAGAAACCTATGAATTATAAAATAATGTAATGACTGAAAAATACTCTCAAGCTGGATCATAAGTAAATGAGTTAGTTACTCTAAGGCTTATTTACTGCTTTCAGTTGGCTCAAAAGCCAAAATAACCATTATTAGGAAACAACAGAATGCAATATTGCAATGGCTTCTGAGTATCTGTGATTGATTTATCAGATCACTCTTTGGTTGTAAGAAAATGAGAGAGTGGCAAAATATTTTTTGTTTTGATTGTCTGTTTTACTCAAATCTTCACAATTCCAAAAGAAAAAAAAAAAGATTGCTACTTTTCCAAGCTAAAATATAGGAAGGGAAAAGCACAATTCCAGCAGCTACACATAAGTCATCAGTTATACAGTTATTATGAGAAACAGTGCTTTATTGGCAGGGCTTACATCATATGTAAACAAATGTAGCATTAAAACCAAACCAAAACACAACGCTCTTTCACAACAAAAAATCTATCTGGACCAAATTCCAAAATCCTAACTCTGACAAATCTCCCACTGGGGGAGATATTCCACATTTGGGGAAGAAGGAAACATTTTTCTGGCAGGTTGTTTTTAACAAAAATGGCAGTTGTTTGAAGCCGGTTAGAGACTAGAAATGTTAGATAGTGCTGCGCACACACCTTCTGAAAATCAAGACTCTTTAAAGTCTCTCGAATTGGGGACCCCAAAATTGAGGAACCCCAAATCACTAGCTGCTTTTGAAAATCCATCTAGGGTGGGACAATGCTTAACTCTGCTGCCAATGAAGTCAGTGGGAGTTTTACCATTGATTTCAATGGGAACAGAGTTGGGCCAACACTGAGCACTTCCTGGAACCCCCAATACTAATATACAGTACAGGAAATCAAGAGGATTTGCCTTGGAATATATTCATTATTATTATTTTTGCAAAACTAGTTTTTTGAAAGTGTCTAATAGTTGTAACAAGATGAACAGTAGCTCATTTCATACTTGATGTGCCTTCTGATTTCTTGTTCACTACAGGAAATGGCTTTTTACACTTTCTCCTCTGCTCATCATTGTATTCAAATTTCCAGTGGTAAGGCCTATGCAGAGATTTAGCAACCTAAGAACACTACTTTTGTTAGCAGGGTGTTCTTCACAGTATTTTCTTTCCTCAAAATTATATTTCACTTTGATAATGAGCTTGATATCAGTTGCAATGTGCTTTACATGTAGGCTGATGATTTCCAGCATGCTGTGGAACCTGATTATAGCAAACTGGGACGGTGAACTCTACAATGAAGTACAATGACTTTGCTACTTGATTTTCTCTACCACCTCCCTAAACACTGTGATGCACAAAAAATACAATGCTAGCTATAATGAACCTCTATTGCTTTACTGTAAGTTAGTCCCATGTGAATAAGCCTTAGAAAACTGTACAAAACACTTACCAAGTCCTCTCTAGCACATTTTCCCTAGATCATATATTGCAGAATTATGATAGGGGATTTTATTGCCTGGGCTCATGCATCTTTCATATATTTTAAATCTCTAATGAGCTTCACGATCTTTCTCTTTGTTCCAACTTCTTACACTGATAGTTGCTTGAAGGCCTAGGGATTATTTTAATATACGTTTCTGGAAAAGTAAAATCTATTCTTTTCACGCACCTCAGAAAAAAATAACTCAGAGTGTAAGCACCATAGTATAATAAAAGAAAGTGAAGTTAATCTCAAACAAAAAGAGACACCATGCCAGATGTACAGGCCTTCCAGTCTGTCTCAACTGGAACCACAAAGCTAATAAGCATGACCATTCTTACACAAGATCCAAAGATCATAATCAGCATTGAAGTGCCAATCTCATTCCACCTGTTCATCGTTACTGCTGAACCACAGGAAGGCGGTGTGCCTTTTAATTCCAAGCATGTGCTTCATTTATCAGATCTGAGACACTGCTCAGTTAGAGACAGCATTACTTCCCCTCAACACATATAAATATAACAATATCCCTCATCAGAAGGCTGCAAAACCACTTGACTGCCAGAATCCAGTGCCTATGTTGCAGCCAACATACAACATAAACACCTCTAAGCATAAACACAATCCCTTATTACATGCAACAAATAGCTCCATTCACAGAAAACAGCTTGGGACCCACTGGTAAGTTTCTATTCTCCAGAAATGGAGGACGGCCTTTGGTCACTTCTTTAGCAGCCAATTCCTATTAAAAATATTGAGACTGCTTGTTGTGCCTCTGTCTGTCATCTCCTCTAGTTTGTTTTAACTGATTCAATAGCTTGAAAACCCAAGCCTGACATGCGATGGCCAAAATCATTAAAATGCTTTGAAACAGATGTAATACCTTCTCTAAAATTACACTCTTGTGGTCTGGTCTTAATCACTGGGCTACACAGGCATGTTACCCTATACAGGAAGGGTCTGTCCAACATAAAAGTTGTACCAGTATAGTACAGTTAAAGTGGTAAAACTCCCCTAGTGTGAGCGCAGTTATATAGGCATAAAAGTGCTTATTCCCATAAGGGACAGAAAATAAGCTACACGAGGTATCTTTCTACAATTATAGATAACAAGGGGCTTGTACAAGTATAACTAGTTCAGTAAAAGAATCAGATCCCAAAAGAAGAGTTATGACAGTTTTGGAATAGCCTTCCAAGGGAAGCAGTGGGGGGAAAAGATCTATCTAGCTTTAAGATTAAACTCGATAAGTTTATGGAGGAGATGGTATGATGGGATAACATGGTTTTGGTAATTAAATATTCATGGTAAATAGGCCCAATGGCCTGTGATGGGTTATTAGATGGGGTAAGATCTGAGTTACCCAGGAAAGAATTTTCTGTAGTATCTGGCTGATGAATCTTGCCCATATGCTCAGGGTTTAGCTGATTGCCATATTTGGGGTCAGGAAGGAATTTTCCTCCAGGGCAGATTGGAAGGCCCTGGAGGTTTTTCGCCTTCCTCTGTAGCATGGGGCACAGGTCACTTGCTGGAGGATTCTCTGCTCCTTGAAGTCTTTAAACTACGATTTGAGGACTTCAATAGCACAGATATAGGTGTGAGGGTTTTTTTTGTAGGAGTGGTGGGTGGGGTTCTGTGGCCTGCGTTGTGCAGGGGGTCAGACTAGATGATCATAGTGGTCCCTTCTGACCTAAATATCTATGAATCTATGACAGTAATATTTTCAATTGCAGACTAGGCGTAAACTGCAGTCACCGTGCTGCAGAATCTGTACTGTAAGTGCTTCAGATACTGAGCATCATAATAGTTTTCAAAGAGATTTCCTTGCTATCTTTAATTCATAAGTCATATTTCTGTTAAGTTAATAACGTGGATGTTGGAGGCAGGGAGTCTCCATTTCCAGGCTCTCCACACCTGGGTTTTACTGAAACTTGTACTTCTTCCCCATTCTTATTTCCTTGTTGCCATCTCTCTTTAAGCTCTCCTGTAAAACAGGTTCGTAACAGCGCGATTTGTTTCTTCACTAAAAGCAGGGGTGTAAGTTTGCTTTCCTCTACTTATATCTCTAGAGTCTCAGTTCTCCCCTTTTCACTCTCTGAGGCCCTTCATATATTTTAAATATTTTGAAACCACTGCAAAAGTTAGAAGTTTTCTGAGCCTGTAGTACAGGTACAGGACTGTAGTCGCAGCACAGACAGATGACCCTGTTACTGATAAACCACAGCACCTTGCAGATAAAAAAGGTCAGTATCAGACTCAAACATTTGATTTAAAACATTAAGTGGATAGATAACATGCTACAAAGAGGGGGTTCACAAGATACTTTCCTGATATGCTATTGATGAAAAGGGTTGTCATACAGAGGCTTTATGGGGTTGGGTTAGCCATGGTATTATGGGCGCACTTCTGAAGATGCTCTCCCCTAGTAGCTTAATTAGCGTAACTAGAGCAAGAGCTTATTCATTGCTTCTCTCACTGTTTTTCAGTTAGCTGCTTATGTGCTGTTCTCTTTGGAACACTATTTCCAGCTGTGGCTTTAGCGGAATAGTACAGAAACAGTGCAAAAGTATTCCTTTTAGCTGAGGTTTGACAAACAACAATAGAATAGACAAGACAGCACCAAAAAATCCCTCTAGGCATACATAGCATCCCAGAAACATTTGGTTTCCATCTTCAACTGCACATTACAGACAAAACGGATGTGTTTTAAACAAAAAAAGGTCTGTTCAGTTTCACTCATGCAGAAATGCTAACACTACCCCACTGTCAACTGTTTGAATCAAGAAGGGTAAAGTCAGGAAGCAGCATTTCCTTAAGAATACTGAGATACTGGCAATCAATTCATTAAAAAAATACTAGTTAAACAAGTGTTGTTCCTGCTAGGTTACTATCAGGCTAGCATAAACACTGAGCTCTGAATTCATGCCTGGACTCTTTGGAGACAAAATATTATTTCTTTTAATCACCATCACATTCTTAGGGAGGAGAGGAGGATATTAGCTAGGTGTCCTTTTTCTTTAGGACATTACCACAATGCCATTTCAGACTATTTTCAAAACACAATTGGATAACATTTTGCAAGTATCTCTGAACAAAGGAAGACTGATGCTTCCAGAAAATGCCAAGTTCCGTTTCTGAAGCAGTAGTGCTATTAAGTACACAATTAGTATACTTTTCATATGCTTCATATACATCTAATAAATATAGGATATCCCACTCCTAAGTATACCAGACACATCCACTGCTTCAAAAGCTCAGGAGTGGCCACATTATGCTTTCCACTGGACAGCCCAAACTGATTAATCCCCATAATGAAAAGTCAGACATATTCAGATTTTTGCATTGCTCCAACCAGAATCTAATCTATAAATAAAATATTCACAAGTGCCTACATGACTAAGAAGTCTAAGTCCCATTTTCAAAATTGAATTATACACTACAGAGTCTAATTTTTAATGAGGCGATAATACTTTAATAGTAATAGGATACAGCAGTAATAAAGTTGAATACGGGTACAATTTTCAAAAGCATCTAAGTGACTTAGGCCCTAAGCATATATGTCTAAAAGTCATTAGCATACAGGTGATGTACCAGATTCTACACCTATTTATGCGAACACAACTTCATTGAAGAAAATGGTGTTGCACTGGTCTAGTACAACAGATTTTGTTGTTAATGTTCTATACTAAAGTAGGCTATTTTAAATAGGTGACACATTTTCATTTGGACCTTCACTTAGTATTATGATTCAGTACCTGACTATTTGGAGATTCAAGAACATGGAATACCACTTTCATGTCTATAATCTAAACCATACTAAATCTTTCGGATTACCCTGTAAAGATAATTTCCCTATATCACCCTGAAAAGATCATTTTATGATTTTAGGCTGTAAAAGGTGAAGCAAGAATTATTTACAACCTCTGAGCTTGTGGAATTTTGTTGTTTAAAGTCTTTGACAGATTTTTGAGGAAAAGTAAAGATCAGATACTTTGGGTACTTTTCTCTGTTGATTTAGACAGAATTTGATCTGCTTTGAGTCAGATATAGCAAACTATAGTAACTTGTCTTTTTAAAGGCAGGCAGCATGAACTCATGAATATTGCTTGGTATTCGGAGTCAGGAGACTTTGGCTTTGTTCCAAAGCTTTGCCATTGACTTGCTGTGTGATCCTGAGCAAGTCACTTTGACCCAAAGTTTGAAAAGCATCCACTGATTTTGAGTACCCAGTCTGAGACACCTAAGCATGTTTAAAAATCAAGCCCGAGAATCTACAACGGCAACTGAAACCAACTGAGATAGCTACAGATACTTTGTTTTAATTGCTAGTTGATGCTCCCTCTTAAAACTGCCATGACATGCCTATATTTTACCAGAATTTTTCTGCAGAACACCACTGAAATGAATCAGACAGTAGTGTGCATTTGGCATGTACACCTGCAACAGGCAAGTGTGTTTCCTAGATGTAGCAGGTATAGCATTTAGTAACAAATGGGTTAATGGCTAAAGCCATGTTTCAGTATCCAGGGACAGCATACTGAAATATGCTTAATTACAACCTTGACAGAAGCAAAATAATATCATGGTCTGAAGCACTGCCAAAGCAAACATGATACAAAGGTCAGATGGAAAGAACATCAGGATCCCGGTTAATTAGAAGCACATCAACAGTGCTAGAGTATTGCTGAAGCAGGGCTGCTCCATACTGCACAAGGGATAAGTCTTAGCTTCTCAGCAGCAAAACAGCTCAAACAATACCATGAACATTTTCTTGCCCTTTTCATCTATTTTGTGATGGCATCCTCAAGTTATCACTGTTTCCTACAGCACAGGATATTAACTTCTATAGAAGTAGGTGTCACTTGCATCACAGAATTAGAGAATCATTCTATCTTAAATCCAGCTGCATATTAAATTGGTTATATATACATATTTAACAAAGCTAAGGAGATGGGTTGCAACACAGACACCACAGACTGTTTTCTGGTTTTCATTTCAGAATTTCTTGCTTTTGTGTAGTGTCACCAAACACCCTCCCATCTCTTACCTATGAAATTATTTCCTAATTCATACAGGGCCATCAGCTGGAAAGTGTGGTGAACTTGAGAGAGTTAGGGGAATTCACACAGCACTTTGCAAAACACTGACGATATACAGAGTGCCTTTTTATAGAAACCTCACAGACTCATGCACACTGCATCGAGGAGCCAAGATGACTCAACACTTTGAAGCAAATTGTTCTGTCCTTTTTACTGAAGTAATTTTTCTTACGTGCCCAGCATTAAACTTCTCATTACTTGCAAGTTACTTTACCCACTGCCTCATTCACAGATAAAGAAGGATGGCACTGGAAGCACATTCAAGAGATCGGGGTTCAATACCTGCTATCACAGACTCCTTATGTGACTGTCTCCCATTTCCACCCAATGAATTCAACTGTGGGTGTACTCATTTGTTTTACTTTCTTACTGGATGTGTGTGGTCTGAGGACCACTGGATTAATCAGGTTCTCATGTTTTCATTCTCTTGTCTTCTTTCCATATTTTTCATTAAAATGGATGTTTCAAGATCATTTATAGGAAACAGACATATGACATTAACCCTGGAGCCTTTATCTCAAAAACATATAAGACAAGAAGAAAATGATATGAGAGCAAGGTATTTTAATTCCCATACAAATCTCTCCTGAGCAAAATTCTTTCATTGCCAATTCTAAGTAACTACCGTGTTCGGAAAGAAATGCATTATAAATTAAATCCTATATTCATATACAACATTTTCTCCTCTATGTTTAACAATCATGATTTCTACTGGGGGATATAAGGTGTCTATTCCACATAACACAAACCAGATTATTTAGCACGTCATGAGGCCCTTGTCCAGGATTCACCTCAGGACAGAGATGAATGTTATGCACATATGAAACATTTCAAGCCATGATATTTTAGTACTGTCCCACCCAGAAAGACTTTTTTCCTTTAGTTCACCTGGAACTGCTAGGTGGTGTGAAGCTTATACAGCAACAAGGCCATGAGCTGTGACATACGGTCTGATCATTTATTACATGCAGTCACCAACAGGCAAACACAATATAACAGTACATCAGTTGGAAGAGAGATGAATACCATGATTTAAAAAAAGATAGCAGCACAGCTGACACACAGACTGGGAAACTAAGTACATTTTTTAAAAATGCTAGGGGGACACATTATGCGACAACAGTGCTTCCCAAACTTTAAAAGCCCGCGAATCCCTTTCATTACATTGTGAAATCTTGTGAACCCCCTCCTAAAAATGAATATTTCCAGGGATTTAAGTTTAAATTTCCTCCCATTCCGTGAGGCTCCTGCTGCTGGATCCCGTTGACCGCTCCGGTCAACTGAGCTCAACTGAGCTCGGGCTGCAGGTCCCGCTGACTGCTGGGGCTTGGGCTGCCAGCCCCAACTGCCTGGTGCCGCTCTCCCTGGGGCTCGGGCTGCCAGCCCCACGCAGAGCGCTGGGGTTCAGGTGGCCAGCTCCCCCGCTGATGGGGGCGGGGCTCGGGCTGCCAGCCCCAACTGCCCTGCTCCGCTCTCCCTGGGGCTCGGGCTGTCTGCCCTGCAACTGGGTCCCACCTGCTGCCTCCAGTGCCCGGAGTCCTCTGGCTGCCATGAGTGAAATTTGTCTGGAGAACCTCCTGTAACGTTCGGCGAACCCCCAGGTGTTCGCGAACCCGTTTGTGAACCACTGTGCTACAACACCCTTAACTATCAAGGAGCTAGTAGGAAGGAGAGAAGAAACTGCGCTTTTTACAGCTTTTACCCACACTTGATTTTCTTGACATCTCACCTTTTTCTGATTAGCTGGTGATAAGCTTCTATAGAGCTTCCTGCCCTGTTTGCCAGCATTCCAAATGGTGAAAGATGTCCAGTGCTTGAGGGCTCTGTCTTCAAGAAACCTGACTCGGTGATTCCAGATGGTTCCCCTGGGGAATTGGAAAAGATGTGAGTCTGGCCCCTAAATGGATTAACAATGTAAGAAATAGCACTGTCAACACAGACTCACTCTTGATGCAAAAAGCACACTGAAAGATCACACTAGCAACAATTCCAGTGGAAATTAATTCTGTGGCTGGAAAAAAAAATCTCTTGTTTAAACGTTAAACTTGTTGTCTCTGCCTCTGGGGGTGGGAGACTATGTTCTATTTACAGTATTCAGTTCATATGCCATGCTCTTTCAATTCACACTGAAAGATTTTGAACACACTAGAGTCACAACCTACATTTCTTCTAAAGCCTAAAATATATTCATGAGATACACAGTAACTTCTCACTTAATGTTTTAGTTATGTTCTTGAAAAATGCGACTTTAAGAGAAACGATGTTAAGCGAATCAAATTTCCCATAACAATTAATGTAAATGGGGTGGAGGGGGAAATTTTTTTCATCAGACAGAAGACATTATATGCATATACAGTATAAATTTTAAACAATTTAAAACAAACAATGTAATACAGGTATAAGTTTTAAACAATTTTAAACAAATAATTTAATACTGTACTCAGCAATGATGATTGTGAAGCTTGGCTGAGGTGGTGGAGTCAGAGGTTGAAAGAGGGTGGATCATCCGGCTGCTCCTCTTGCTGTTCTTTCCGAAGTGCCAAGTGGTGCTCAACCCAAGCTCTGCTTCCACTCCACTCCTTCCCCCGAGGCCCCACCTCCACCCCCCGCCCCACCTCTTCCCACCCCTGCTCCACCCCCTTTCCCCGAGCACGCCATATCCTCAAAGGATGGGTATTTATGTTACTAGAGAGAGTGTGCATGTGCACACACGTGTATATACACCCACCCACACATTTTTATCTGGATGGTACACACATATAAAGTTGTTATTGACAGGTTTTGACTACCATGATCTCAAACTTCTGCAATAATGTCATTCTTACCCCCTTGTTCTTAGGCCTGTACAGCCTCCCTATTTGCTCCACACCCCAACCCTTTTTTGGCAATTTCCTTCAATAACTGAGGGTGGAACATGCAGTCTCTGCCCTGAAAGATATTGTTAATTGGTCTTCCAAAAATGGCTCCCACTTTTCCCAAGAAACTAACTCAGGGCCCAAACCTGTGAGGTTCTGAGCACCTTCAACTACACTTGAGAGAGCTCAGCGCCTCATGGCAATGGACAGTAAAATGAGACAGGTCTACAATTTACAGGTCTACAATGGTCCAAAGCTTTTTGAACTGGGTCTCAAAATATCCAGTAGTGGAGCCTACTGCCATTATATACTCATTCTACACAGCTTGAATGTTACTGTTTTAGGATTCAGAGTAGCAGCCGTGTTAGTCTGTATCCGCAAAAAGAAAAGGAGTACTTGTGGCACCTTAGAAACTAATAAATTTATTTGAGCATAAGCTTTCATGAGCTACAGCTCACTTCATCAGATGCATGCAGTGGACTTTAGGATTTTAGGAGTAATAACAAGAGACTTTGACTTGAGGTAATTCTTTTATAAGATGATTTTTTTAAGATAGCTCACGAAGATGTTAGGATTTTTTAAAAAAAACATACTATTACAATTAGGAATACTTAAGTTTGAAAACCATACTGCTGAGCTGAATCCAGAGGTGAAAGTGGGCCGGTGTGGCATACTGGTAAGAAATGGCCACCGGTACGGGCCTGTGCATAGCTGACGTTAAAGCCCCTTTTGCCCCCCAAGGGCCAGTGGGGTGGGGCCTGGCGATTTATAAGGGCCTGGGGTTCCCTGCTGCTGCTGCCGGGCAGGTGCCCTAGGCCCTTTAAATCGCTGCCGGAGCCCCAGGCAGCGCAGGCCAGGCAGTGCTGAAGAGCTGGCTGGGGGAGGCTGACCCCCCCCAACCCCACCCCTTATAGGGGCCCGGAGCCTGGCTCCTGTACCAGTATGACTTTTAAGTTACTTTCACCCCTGGCTGAATCAAAATAATTGAAAAGACATCTGGATAGTGAAAAGCTATATTTAGAAAACTGAAATGTTGATAGTTCTCCTGAATATTACGGTATATAAAATTCCTTCTAAATAATAAACTCCTACATTTCCCTTGACTAGTTTCTAAAACCCTAAAGTGTTCTAATTGAAAACATGACTCAGATATTAAATGTTCTGCTTATATTTAGGTTTTCTACCTAACTATAATTTCTTTCCATGTTACTTAAATATAAAACCACTCCTTAGCCTTTACCATCATCTTGGTATTTTTTTTTTTTTTTACATATAAGAGCCTCAACGTTGCCTTTCAAGATGTTGTGCCTCTTAGCACTGCTAAAATATAGCAGAACTAGTTCCACCATATAAATACAGCATTTTTCCATGTACTAATTTCCCACAAGTTAACACCGTGGACATTTTCTAGGGCTTTTAATGGATTGATATTTTAGAGTTTTAGATATTTTAGCCTTAAGAAGTCCAAAAATATCTCAAAGTGCAGAACTGAGGGATAAAGGAGCTTTTAGTGCTTCTACTCTGCTCTTTATTTGAAAAGGTGGACTTAGCCCTGCCATTCCCAACAGTTACAATGTTATTCTTTAAATGCAAGTGAGTGAGGCTACAGGAAGGGAGGGAGAGGGGTGGGGGCGGGGGTGTGAGAAAGAGAGATCAGGGCAGAGTTATTTTCTTCTTGAGCAGGATTTCTTTTTCTAAATGATACTCCCAACAGAACATGTTCGGTGTCATAAAATACAGCTCCCTGTTACTAGGCTGTTTCAATGACTGAGCTACAGTGGTTTAGTATTAAATATCTTGAGAGTCACAGTAACTTCTTGCATTAAAATGGTTTCTTTAAAATGATCTACGATGAAGAGTTGAGCTATACCATAATCCTTTCTGAGTTTAGAGTGTGACTCACTTTCTCTTTTAAGTGCAATTTTGAACCACACCCAACTTTGCCAAAACCAAATTGATTGACCAAATTTCTCAGGCCTAAGGAGAGTGGGTTGTTGTTTGTTGAGGGAAGATGAATTTTGATGTTTACTGGACAAGGAATTTGTGACTTCTTCTTTTTGGCAGGGGAGACAATGAGGGACGGGACCAACATAGCTTAAAATGGTCTGGTCTAGAAACTGCAGATGTGATTTGTTCATTTATTCTCAATGAGATTCGTGCTCTGGAGGGTGTGTTTTTTGTTTTTTTTTGTTTTTTTTTTTGGTAGGCTGGATGATTAATTCTCAAATTGTTCATTTTAGGATTTTGTGCACATCTGGGAACTCTGAATTCTCTACAGACTCTGCCAGGCATATGCTTAACTTGAAGTGCTCTGATAAACCTGCAGGATCAGCCTGACAATGATTTGTTAAAATCTAAAGCCAAACCTGCCAGGTTGCAGGATGTGAAGTTCAGCTTGAAGCAAGCTTTGAGGAAAAAATGGTTACTTACCTTCTCATAACTGTTGTTTCTTGAGCTGTGTTACATATGTCCATTACACTGTAGTTGTGTGCGCCTCTTGTGCACTGGTACCAGAGAGTTTTCCCTTGCAATACTTGTAAGGGGGGGTCCTCCACACACCACCAAGCTCCTTGTGTCTCAAAGTGAGGGAAATAAAAGGTGGTGTTGCCCTGCTCTTCCTTCAGTTTCTTCACACTGGGAACCAATGATAGCCTCTGTGATGTTCGGGAAGGAGAACGGGTGTGTAATGGACACATGCAACACATTTTGAAGAACAGCAATAGCAAGAAGGTAAGTAACCATTTTTTTCTTTGAGTGCTAGCATGTATCTATTACTCTGTAGGTGACTCCAGGCAGTGGGTCTTAGAGTCACATCAGAAGAGGGACTGTAGGACTACCCTGCCAACATTGGCATCTTCCCTAGTTGCAGCAGACAATGTGCAATGTCTGGTGAATGCATGAATCGAAGGCCATGACACTGCTCTACAAATGTTCATAATTGGGATGTTTGCCACAAATGCTTCCAAGGTCGAATGTGCTCTGGCTGAGTGTGCCATAAACTTGCCAAAAGGCATTATTCCTTTGGCAGCATAACACACTGTAATGCAGCTGGTGATCCATTTTGAGAGTCCCCAAGTTGTGACTGGATGACCTCTCATGTTCTGCGTAAGAAACAAAGAGCTGGAAAGAAACCCGAAAAGGCTCTGTCCTATCTAGGTATCAAGCCCATGCTCAACGAATATGTGGAGTCTTCACTCTCCCTTGTACATATTTGGCTTCAAGAAGAAAACTGGGAGGCAGATGGACTGATTCAGGCAGAAATCAGAGACCAAGAGAAATTTAGGATATGGTCTAAGCTGAACCTTGTCCTTGAACAAAACTGTATCTAGTGGATGCATAGTCAATCTAAACCTTTCAGGAACCTGGCCATGATTGGGTGAGTGAAAACTTTTCTCCCCTCTATGCAAGGGTGCCACCAGATGTAAAACCATAGTCCAGAATTCTCAATTAGACTGAGTTGGGAAGACACTGAGAGAGCCCATCCAGATGGCAAAATGTCTCCACTAGGGTAAGTAGCCTTTGTTGAAGGTTTTCTGCTATTAAGGAGAAAATTCTGGACTGCCACCAAGCAGCGTGCCTCTTTTGCATTCAGTCACTAATGAATCATACCATGAGGTGCAACACTTGTATTTGGGTGCAGCACCCAACCCTGGTTCTGTATTTGGAGGTCTCTTGGTTATTGGTAACAGCATTTTTCAGCAGACAGTTTGTGGACATCTGAATACCACATTTGTCTCAGTCAGGTGGGAGCTATAAGGATCATTCTGCCATGATCTTGCTTGAGCTTGATAATAACCCTGGGAATCAGGGGAACTGGTGGGTATGCACAGAGGAGGTCCTTGTTTCATGGAAACAGGAAAGTGTTTGATAAAGATCAGGAGCTGTGATGCTCCGGTACAGGACCGGGAATGCTTCCTGTTCTGCCAAGTGGCAGACACATGTATTTATGGATAATCTCCTATGCAGAATATCCAAACTAAGATATCCCTGTTGAGGGACCAGTCATAGGCAGCGTGTGACTTTTACATTTGGGGAAGCTGGGTGCGAGCGCCGGAAGCTCCCTAGAAGTGGGAAGAGCTGCTAGTGCCTGGACTGGGGCTTCGCCCCTGCTTGGCTTCCTCAAGGAGAGGCCCAGACCATGCTCCACTCTGGGGCCCCACTCCACCTCTTCCTGCTCCTGCTCCACCTCTTCCCCTGAGGCCTTCCTGCCTGCCGCTTACTCCTCTCCACCCCCTCCCCCTCCACTGTGCTTAGTACCCATTTGTGCAGGGTGATGGATTGCCCTGCATGTGGGAAATGGGATAACCTGTCCCAGAAAGGTGGGGAATGGGCAGTGAGATCCAAATTGGGTAGCGAGCTATTCTTTCCATAAGAAGAAATCAGCTGCTTTGAGGCCTCGGGATGCCTTGAGACCAAGGAGGTACTGGCCTTCTCCTCTGTGACCTTTGCTTCCTAGTCAAATGGTAAGCCTTATGGAAGAGTTAGTATTGTTCTCTAGGCTGGTACTGAGGATAATATTTTGTCCTCTTCATCACTGTGGTGTAGAGGCTCAAGGACTTCAGAACCTCCTTAAAGCTAGGGGAAGATTCATCCATTCTGGCTGAAAGCAAGGCACATCCTTCAAAAGGGAGGTCCTTGGTAGCCTGTTATACCTCCACAGGAATCCCAGAGGCCTACAATCAGGAGGAACAGCTTTCACCATGGCCCTGGCCACAGAATCTGCTGGGTCCAGAGAAGCCTGAAGAGCTGAATGAGACACAACGTGTGCCTCAGCAACAAGGGACAGCTTGCTTGGAAACAGGGATACTGCTTTCCAATGAGCAAAGTCGTATCTTGATAGCAGGTCATGGTGATTGGCAATATGGAGTTGTATCTTGCCATTGAAATAAAGTTTCCTACAAAAACGTCAATTTTTCTGACATCTTTGTCCAGGCTTTTTTCTTTCACACAGACCACACCCAATGAGCCGAGGTGGGATGCTCAAACCCCTGGAATAGAACCTGGTATTTCCATTTCATTTGTTGGGCCATAGGTGGGATAGAGGCAGGGGTTTGCCAGATTGTTTTGGCTGGTTGTATAACTGCCTCGATTATAGGCTATCTTTCCTGCGACTATGGGATTAAGATGTCTGTGAGCTTGTGGCTATTCTCCTCCACTAGCTCTACTTGAATGCCCCCAGCCTGGCATTCTGCTGAGGTGCTCCTGATGCATTTTAAAGACATCCAGTAAGGGGGAGGATGTCTCTGGTATCAGAGTCTCATCAAGTGAGGAAGAGGTGGTATCGGGCTCTCATCAAGGGCTGAAGCGGAGGTAAAGCAGATAGCTCTCAAGGCTGGTCTTGCTGGACTAGGAGTGGTTGCTGCTGTAGAGTGGGCTGAGGTAAGTCAAATACCTAAAGGCTGATCAATATTGACTCTCACTGGACTGATAAGAGAGGGTTCCCTCTTGGGGGATCTGTTTGCATGAGGCATTGGTGAAGTAACCTGGATGCTGGTGGTATCCTCCAAGGCATCCAATAGATAGGGCCACCAAGGGGGCTGCTACGGTACTGGCCCCCAAGCACGTCTGGCCCAAACTTCCCAATCTCTGGCCAAATCTTTCTTGAAGCCATGGAGAATGGTCCTGCGAGGGCACTGGAATCAATGGCTCAGGTCTCTCACACTGAGCCGTTACTGATGAGTGGGAAGCCAACAGGTGCACTGTACCATCAGTACTGCAACACCCCTCTGTAGAAGTGTCTTGGACCCGAGATTTTGAAGAACTGGATACCAACTTCTGCTTATGTTTCAGAGACCAAGATTATTCTGATATCTTGGGCCTTGGAGAAGATGGTGCTGGGGCCGGGGATCTCCTACGGCCCCTTTCTGCCGAAATGGCTGAGGAAGCATGCCAAGAGGGAGTCTTCAAAGAGCTTCCCTTAGATGATCAAGGGGCTCTGATGACAGTTTAAGGACAGTCTCCATCAAAATACGTCAGAAGCTCCTCCCTCAGTTTTTTCATTCTGTTCATGAAGTCATGACAAATGGAGCACCTGTAACCTCTCCCAATCACTTGAGACAGTGGCAGTGAGGGTCACTAACAGGCACATGTTTTCTACAGCCCATGCAAAGTTTAAAATCTCGGGATTTTGGCATAGGCTCTCTGCTTAACAGATGCAGTCTGGAGACCTGCTGGACTGGAAAGATCAAGTGGAGAGTAACGTTTTTCAAATCAAAACAAGAAAATAAAGAAATAAAAAGGGAACAAAGAAATGACTAACGATTTGAGTACCACTGGGAAGCATTAACCAGTTTTGTTCCCAGGAAACACCAACGTTCAGACCACAGACAGTAAGAAGGAACTGAAGGAGGAGCAGACACAAGGAGCTCAGTTGTAGGGGAGACACCCGTAAGGGCACTGCTAGGGAAAACTCTCTGGCACTAGTGCACAAGATGCTCACGCACTTACAGTGTAATGGATATATGCATGCACTCGAAGACAAAACTCTGCTACAATTCCAGCATGCAGAAGAACAAGTTTAACTAATTAGCACAGTTAACCTATCTGATGTATATTATTGAGAATAAGTAGATTTAAATAGCAGGGATGCTGCTACTTGCTTTTGACACATGAATTAAAAACACTAATAATATTCCCAGAAAAAAGTTAATTAAGTCAGAATTAAGGTTATATTTAAAAATCATTTATTTAAGAAAAGCCTGATTAGAAAATTGCAGTTATAAAAACGAAGAAAAGATTCAAAATCATGAAATTCTGAATCAATGCCAGCACTCTACATAGCCATCAACAACTCATTCACACCCAATCACACAATAACATAATACTAGACCACAGACTCACAGCTCAAATACTGTAAATACATAATTGCAAACTGCCTCCCACCCATTACATATGGGCCACCAACTCTAAGACAAATCCTCCCTCCTTCCAACTTCATCTGCTCATACATCCAAATACTGACAACCAAACATGCTTTTAACTCTTTATAGCCTTCCCTCAGCCCTTTCCTCCTCAACCTACACAATTATTTCCATGTCCATTTTCCCATTAAATTATAAAACCATATCCATTTACAATGCAACAAACCAGTGACACAAGAACGGTCAGTTTGTAGGTGCTCATGCACTTGACTACAACAACAAACCAAGTATGCAAAGCTTAGAATCTATGAGCAGCCCTGCAACAAAAAATAGTCTGCCATGACAAACAGTCACAAGTAACCCTATAACCACAAATCGGTATGTGTAACCCAACATTCATGATCAATCATACAATAACAAACCAGTGTGTGTGTGCACTCACACCAGAAAAAAGGAAACTGATCCAGAAAGTGACAATTTTGAAACTTCCTATGGATTATTTAAGAGTAACACCAAGAATTCAACTGTTTTCTCTCTCTTTTTTGTTTTTTTTTTTTTGGTTGGTTTTTGGTTGGGGGTTTTTTTGTGTGTTTGTTTTTTCTGAAGGAAACATTTATAATAAATAACATTTCTAAAAGAAAAAGAGCAGTGGAAGAAATCATTGGAAAAACAATTCTTTCAAATAAAGTTGTAAGGCTGACAAAATGACTAAAAAATGTGCTCTAAAATAAAGTCAGCAAGCTAGCAGAAGTCTGTGTGCATTTCTGTGTCTGCACATTTGAAAAAAATTCCACAATGTAATTTATACAAATCAGACAATGTAAACAAATATTAGACTGATACTAAATGTTGAGTCCACATGGCTGTGGGACCGTAACAAGGAAACATCTGTAAATGCTGAGGATTGGGTGGGATTATCAATTTCAGCAAGTTCAAAGGGTATTCTCAACAAGAGAAGGCAATCCAAGACAGGCGTTTTGTTCTTGATCCCTTCATCCCGATTTGGCTGAATCACTTCTGCTTCATGCTTGCAACAATTTCTTTTATTTTTTTCATTTGTGCTCATTTCCTACTGTTTTCAATCATTTTACTTAGGTTTTTCAAATAACTATTCCCACTGTATAGTGTAATATTAAAATTGTATCATTTACAGTGGTTTAAAGAAAATGTATTGTAGCTGAAAACATTGGTTTAGGTTCAGGATTTTTTTAGTATTTAAACTAGGATTCCACTTCACATTTAAAAATAACTAGTCTACTAGGTACAATAAATTGATTTCTAGTGAATTTATGTCTCAAGTATAAAAGCAGTTGAAAACTGGCACATTAAAGCTTGCACTACTTTAATGCTACTCACGCTATTGAAAAAAAACACCCCATGTTTCCTAAGAGGCCTTATCCAAAGACCACTGAACACAACGGAAAGACTCCCACTGATTTCAGTGGGCTTTGGATCAGGTCTTAGGCTAACATTTTCTGGAGCACCGTAAGCATACAATGTCTGTACATGGTGTTGTGTTCATACACAGCAGCCCTGCCAGGAATTTTACAAGCATTAGCGATTCAGATTGGTTGCAACACCTGAACATGGTCTTTAGCTGAGGACTGACTGACCTGATATGGGATACAATGACTTTCTCCCCAGTGTGGATGGGGAGTTACAAGCAGTGTAGTCTCAGCAGTTCAGCTGGTTCTCTTAACTCCATTCTACAGTGCAGCATACAGCATTTGGGAACTTACAATAGTTTCTGCTCCCAGTAGCAGTGCTTGGTACTCGGGGGTAGGTGCTTTAAGAGTCCCAGAATACAGTGTTACAAAATGCTCGTAAGGTGCACAGCATGTGGGTGTGCCAGAATAGTTCTGTCAGAAACACTGTTGCTGTGTGCAAGTGGTAAAGCACTGCATTTAACAAGCAAAACCACCATCCACTTTGTACAATTTGCAATGGCCCCCCTCTCAATTTTGAGATACACTTAGGAGTAAATTGGGCAAATTCTCTCAGGGCTCAAACCTGCATTTCTAACACTTAAAAAATCCCATTTATCTGAGAGTTTTGCCTGAGTTAGGACTGTATTTCTGCCAGGGAGAGACTAAGAGTGCTGTCTAGAACCAGGAATAGCATGGAACAAGGATGAGCGAGCTACCAACACACAGTACTGGCAAAGTGCTTTGATCAGGAGTAGTAGACACATCCTAGCGATCACATCCTAGCTAAACTTGGGCCTCTTGTGACCAGAGACTGTTGATTATGCCAAATTATTTGGTGTTTTAATTATGCGGGCAAATAGGAAATGAGGTGAGAACAACCAATTGCTTTTTCTTTTCTTTCCTTTTTCTCACCTAAATCAAGATTTGTCGTGAGGTCTCCAGAGATGAAAGACCAGTCACTAACTTCCTGGCAGAATTCGGCATAATGCTGTGAGCTGTGGGTTGTTCCAAATTATTTTCATAAAGTGGGTACTGTTAAACTATGTGCAAAAAAAAATATCAAAAATTGAACGTACAGAACCTACACTGAACCTACTATTTCCCTTAATCTGGTCCTGGCATTTTTTTTTTATAAACTTTTCTGAACTTTAATACTAGAGCTCTCTCATCTACACCTTATGAAAAAACATATTTGGAGCTGAAAATCCAAAATCATTGGCAATTAAGTGCTGTGTGGTACTTATTTTAATGTCACATCTGAAAGAAACCCCCATGCCCTTTAGATTTCATATTAGCTTCAGCAGAACAGAAAGTCATAAAGTTAATAACAACTTGTCCTTAATCTCCCAAATTCTTAAAATGCTAAATTTATATAAAAGTGAGAGTAAATGATTTTACCAGTATACACTGCAGATTTAACACTGAAAAAAGCCAAAATAACTATTTTTTCACATCACAATCAGCCAGACTGAACACCAGCAGAAATGGACACCTCTATCAAGTTACACAGACCTGACAAATCAACATGTTACACAGGCAATGCTTCTATCTGCCAGAGTTTTGGATTAATGTTTATACTGATTCACACACACAAGGCAAATTATATGTAGGGAATACATGCTGGGGATTGTATCCCAGAGATCGGAAGTGTTTTAAACAAATGTGTGGGAAAACATTCGTGCATAAATACACAGTTAACTGTAAAAAAAAAAAAAAAACACACCACCGTAAAAAGGAATATTACCACAATTTTTACTATATATTTAAGAGAAATCCAGATTGTTCTAATTTACAGTATTTGTAATACACTCATCATCAGATTATACATGTATGAAATGTCAGATCTTTCTCTGGAAATGTAGTTAAGATTTAGTTATGGTACAACTAGTAATTTGCTCACCATATCCCCAAGCTGCCTGTTGTTTTCCCTGCATTCCCAATGGAATCTTGGGAAGATCTTGCTTTTCCTCACAAGAAATCGTCCTTACCTCTCATCTGTGAAACCTCATATTTTCAACCATCTTTCTGACCCTGTTCACTTGGTGTGTAATTTATATGCCAAAGATCTGGAAGATGATATACATTTCTCATCCTACTTTAACTTAGATTTTTTTTTATTCCTTATTCTGCTTCTTGGTGTGTGTTATAGCAATTCAGACTTACTTATAAATCTGTAAATGGTGTCAGTAGGTCTACATGAATAAGTGTGGGGATACAACTTTAACCTCATTCCTGAATTTGGCATAATGCTGTGAGCTGTGGGTTGTTCCAAATTATTTTCATAAAGTGGGTAATGTTAAACTATGTGCAAAAAAAAATATCAAAAATTGAACGTACAGAACCTACACTGAACCTACTATTTCCCTTAATCTGGACTTGGCATTTTTTTTTATAAACTTTTCTGAACTTTAATACTAGGGAAATCTGTATTTTTATTAGAGTCTTGTTCATGTACCAGCCCTGTGATCTGAGAAACTTAAAATAGGAAGTAATACATGTAGCACTGAGGAGTGAGGATTTCTGCTGGGGATTATTAGTTGGCTTCAGAGAGCTCAGTTAACGTTAGCATCTATGAGTTTTTGAGCACAGCCAATCCCATATATGGCTACTTAGCACTTCATCACTGGTGGTGGTGTCATAACTTGGAAACATTTCATACCCATAAATAAATGAACCCACTAGGAATAGCCATTCCATATGAAATTTCAGCAATGTCTTGAAGGCAAAGGGGTATACTCCCGACAGCCACGCCAGCTAATGAAAAGAACCTTGGATTTGGCACAAAGTATCTTTTAATGCAATCATAAAGGCACATTCCTGACACAGGGCTTTAGCTACTGCTGTCATCCTTTGACATTTGCCTTTTTTGTATTCTTCATAGCATGCTATATTCCCAGAAGGAAAGTTAATGGAGAGAAATATGAAGGTTAAGTATTTTTCCAGAATTAGATGTTAGTGGAAATTCTAGACTTTTGCTAGTTTCTCAAAAAGAGAGGTTAAGTGAAAAGTTTTTTTTTTTTAAAAAAGATTCTACACTGAAAAGTGACTGTGTAAAAATGGCCCTTCTTAACACATCAGATCTGTTCTCTGTAAGTATTCAGAATCAGATCTCACTTTAGTGACATAGATACATTTTTACTCCTGTCAGAACTGAAGAATCAACACAGCTAAAGAGAACACAAGCCAGAGTCAATGCTGTTTTACACAGCGCCAACAGAATTGTTAATTATCTTCCAACTGTGGGGTCAAATTCTGCCCCCTTTTGCATCACTGCAACTCCAGTGAAGATGCAGCAGTTATACGGCTGCTGTGACGGCAGAATATGCTGCAGAATCATGACTACAAGAGCTAGGTCCAGAAAGAATCCAGCATGACTCTCAGAACTGAGGTAGTATGCATGGCTGGCAGTTTGGGAAAAAACCCTCAAAAACATCAATTTGATTCAACTGCCAGTTTCTGCTAAAAAGAGCCCTAAGCACTACAATATCAGTAGGTGATACAGGTCAAGACTGAAAGGCAGTCACTTGCACTGTGGAGAAGTCACTTTAGTGATACCCAATACTTTAATTTGTTAGAATTTGCTCTGTAGAAGACACCTTGAAACATAAAAATGCTAAGAGCTAAAATGATAGTAATGGTTTCTTTAGTAACAAGAATTAAAACTAACCATATCCTAGTATATTTTCTGTCCATGTACCACATTGCCAGGCTATTCTGAATGCACAAAAACCCAGTTACTGTGATTCAATGTTATTAACTATGCACAGTAACATGTAATTTGTGGGATAAAACATTGCAGGACTGTCAAAGTAGAATACCAACTTTGTTTTTGTGTTTTAAATTCTTCATAGTAAAATAAAAAGAGTGACGTTACAATCTGGCAAGCAGATACATGGCTTATTTCTCCACATTTGATATAAAACAGAATTTATACACTATATAAAAAGCAAAAAGTCAGCAATGATCATAAAGGAACAGTGCATATATCTATATACACACACTGCTTTCCGAAGTTATGTAGCTGTGTTGGTCCCAGAATATTGGAAAGACAAGGTGGGTGAGGTACTATTTTTTACTGGATGAACTTCTCGAAACTTTGTCTCTTTCACCAACAGAAGTTGGTCACATAAAATATATTATCTCACTTTGTTTCTCTACCTAGAAACACAGTATATACATATTATACATACAAACAATACATTAAAAGAATGCTATTTAGGTGATGGCAGGCAGGCGGAATATAGGCGTTTTGGATGGGGACATGATTTGTAGGGGCAACAGATAGCATGGAGAGGAATGGATGACAGGAGCTGGGACTAGAAATATGGGATGACAGGGTTGTGGAATGAGGGAAACAGGAGAGGCAATGAAGGCAGCAGGAAATTTTGGTGGTATGTGGGAAAGTAGTAGAATTAGGCAGGGAATATAGGGTTGGTGGGGAATATAAGGAGTCAGAATGGGAAAGAAGAGGAGCAGAGACAGGAACATGAGGAAACAAATAGATCAGTAGCTCAAGGAAGCACCACTCTCTATTGGGCATCCATATTTGGTGGGGATTTCCCTGCACAGAGAAACCACTCCCAACAGTATGCTCAGTCTGCACTGGTTGTCCCAATGCCCCACCAGTGAGGGAAAAGCAAATGACCCTGTTCCCAAAGACTCTGATGACTGTCATGGTATATTGCTTCGGCTCATTTAATGACCATTCCGAAAAACAGAAGATTAGAATGGTCTCAGTGGACAGCCTCAGAAGACTTGGGAGGGGATGGGGAACACCCACCAGGTTGCATCTCTCAAAAGACAACTCCAGGGATGTCCCTTTTTTTAAATTTCATGCTTGGTATGAACTGCCCTACATCAGCGTTGTGTTCAGGATTGACAAGTGTAGAAAGTTCAAAGTATGTGACCACCACCATAACTAAATCAAGTAGATGCCAAAATTCGTTAGATTCCCAACTAATTGGATCATTGTCCTGGACACAAGAAAATTGATAACCAGCTTCAGTGATATCTCAATAAGATGTTTTCTCTAATGCATATTTTAGGCTATATAAATAAGGTGAATAAATATAAAAACTATAATCCCCTTTGTCTGCATCATAGTTTATGGGAGATCACTTTTATGGCATCTTTTGAAGATTCATTACCAAAGAACAACTATTATGGGCAGACCCACTGATCCTCAAAAGACAAGGCAAACAGGTAAACGTTTGCATGGCATCACCATATCCTACATGCCCATTTGTAGAAAATTTAAGATAAGCCAGAGCGTTTGCATTGTGTGGTGTAACCTTGAGATTCCTTTAACAGTTTCAGGCTGCATCATATGAACGAACACTAAGTGAATGTGGGACTGAAGGGGAGAAAAGTGCGACTGACTTCTAATTAATATGATAATTAAAGACTTAGTCTGTGTGAACCAGCAATGAACACCATAATGTAGCTCACCTATTTCAGCAAAACGTAGTTTAAGGAGTGTCAAAAGAGAGAATTTCAGTTATCACCTTTAGGTTTCTGGTTCACCTAGGTTGCCCCTTATGTTGGGATGTTCCCAGAACAAGTAGCTGGGATTCCTGCCTTGGGGGATAAGGGAATGCCATTTTCCCAGACTTCAAGAGCCAGTGCAGGTGCAGTAGAAGGGAACTGTAGCAACTTGCAAACAGCAATTAAAGGAAGTGCCTGAAATGAATGACACTAAAAGCAATTATTTTAGCTATACAAACCACCTCCCAGAAAAGATTCTCACACAGTTATTTTCAGTCTTTGCATTTCTACATGTTCATAGCCATCAGCAACAACTACAAGGTATGATTATGCTCAGTTACTGCCAAATTGTGGTTCCCGTGATGGAAAGGATTAAGCTGCACTAGCAAAATAGCTACTGCTTTCCCAGTGGCATTGAGTTGCATTTCCTACCTTTTGTTCAATTTGTGAAAGATGGGCTTGAACAGAAAGGCTGGATCCAAATATCCCTGAAAGTGAAGAAGTTCAGATCTGGATTCTAACTTGCCATCTTGGGCCAAATACTTGAACTAGATTTTATTTCTGTTTCTTTCATTTTCTGGTGACTTTCTTGTACTGAAAATCTGTTGATAGTATATATTTTTCCATTTGGAAAATTATTCTTAAGTCTTTCATAATTTTCCCAAGATCTTTCTTGCTATGCCTCCCATGAAGCCATCAGTCATTAGGGATGGACAGAAGTACAGGAGCCAAAATTTTGCAGGAGCGAAGTGGGGCCATTCAAGCATAGTGGTAATGTAGCTATGTAATATGTTCCTCTGCTTCTGAACAGCTATAACTATCCCATCCACACCAATAATGCAACAATGGAGCTCTGTGTTAAAATGCGCAGTGACCAGCTGAGTGAATGCAAGAATCAGGAACATCTGCTCTATGAAGCATATTTCTAGTCTGAAATGGCAGACAGAGTGACAATAAAAGCCATATGATTTAAGTTTTCTATGAGCAGTATTAACTTCTCCTCCATGTTCTTTGACCCCGCCCACACCTTGGATGGGGTTACATAAGTGAATCAACAGAGCAATACCACCAGATGCACAGACATAAGTCCCACATTTGGCCTGAGATTCTACCCATGGATGCCTGGCTTTTTATGCAGAAGAGAATCATGGAGGCTTATAACAGAGATGAATCCAAAAGTGTAAAGAATTCAATGAGGGTTGGAGAGAGACCTCTTCAAATGTAAGGTTTTGAAAGAAAAAAATAACACCTTTCAATCTAAACTACAGATGGACTCTCTCTCGGACTCAGGATCCAAGCACCCCAGAATTTGCAGTAAGTTCAGAACCTGATCTGAACCTTGTAGATAAAACCCATTTCTCAGTTGACTCCTATGTCTGTACTGGTGGATGAACTGATTTGTTTTTATTTGTTCTGTTGAACTTCACGTGAACTTCATTTAATTGCTGGATTCTAATGTCCCACTGAGTTACTACATTTATACTGTTAAAAGCTTCTATTACTGTCTGAGTTCATCATCAGGTCATGGGTCATTGATTGAGACAGAGTTTGTACTGCAGCCTCTTTTTCATGAAAGACTTATTAAGCAAAGACATAGACCATGAAATGTTAGTATCATCTACTTTTCAAGCCACTAATGAGGTCATTAGTTCCTATGGTATTTCAAATGCCAAATGCAGAAGTGGAAGCGAAAGTTAAAAACGTAACTGACCTCAACTTTGTTTCAGTTCTAAAAAAATATGTTACGCTATTCTTTTTGTATGTTTATTTTAGGATGAATATAGCATTGTAGGAAATGAGGTAACTACATCATCACTTAAATGAGGTCACTTCCTCAGAAAACCATTAAAACTGGTATTTTAATACCCATTATCTCCAGCAAGCCAGTATCCCAGTCACAGTGTAAGGCAGGGAGCTGTGCAGCCTTAAAACCCTGGGTCAGAAAGGAATGGGACAAGGATCGCTGCCCAGAGACAGGTGATGGCTGGAGACTTGAGACCTGACTGGGGCACTCCTGGAGTGGACCGTGGGGGATACAAGTGCAGTCAACCTGAAACTGTGTCACTATGTTCCAGCTGACTAACAAATAAAGTCTTGTTTTGAAAAGGCTGTCTTCTGTCTCTGAAAACATCTGCTGGTTGCAGAGCTTCTAAGAGGGTAAATCTCAACAGGAGACTAAGCTCATCTGGACCTGCTGAAGGAGCCACAGTGAGAAAGAGCCAAAGACCCAGTCTGGGTGTAATATAACCAAGAGGATCCCCTTTAGCAAAGTGGAGACCCAGGGCTGTCATTAAGAAGGGTACACTCCCAGAAAGACAGTACATAGGATGGAGACATAGCACACCCTATGGATCTAGAAAACTACTGAGACGGAACATGGAGGGATGAGCTTCTAGAAGAGGTGGAAGATACTGTAAGGCAACTTATGAAGACCTGATGTTACTAATAAGGTTAGGCTCTTTCACAGGTGACAATGAACTTCTGTTTTTCACTGTTTCTGCAACAACACACCCTGAGGTCATCCACATCAAGTGGTTCCCAAAGTTATTTACAACTTTGGCACAGCATAGTGTAGGCATCCAAGAAAAAAGATATTACACAACTTCATGTTAAAAAAAATCACATAAAATAATACTAACAGCAACAACAATAATAATGGGGTGGGGAAGCCAACAGGAAAAATAGCAAGACAGAAAAATGAGACAGAGAAGGTGCCAATTTGGATGCCTAAAAATGCACATCTGAAACAGTTTATAGAAGTTCCACATTCTCAGTAAATGTTGTAATCCAGGACGCTTATGCCACACAACCTTGCACATTTGAATAAGCAATAACTTGCAATAAACTCAGAACATGCTCTTTTCCAAAAATAAGATGCTTTCCCACAGAAACAAGCAACAATCTTCCAAGAAGATTTAGCATCCTGTGGCGCATGGCTGAGACATCTGTAACTAGCTGCCAAATTGGACATACATATAAACAGAAAGAAAAACCCTTATATTTAAATAATAGTAAAAGGCATTCATCTTATATTTATTTGAAAATTAACATTTTTTTCTATCTGATTTAAACAAATACTTCAGAGTTTATTATCTATATTAAAAAATAGCATATAGTTGCACCCTACTACTTACCATCAGCAACTCTTTAAGAACTAACCAATGTACGGAGACAAAACCAGGTTTTTAGTTTTACTAATTAACTCTGTAGAGCCCATACAGCTAAGACTGAGGTTATGTTTAGACTGCCACAAACAAAGAAACAAAAAACCCTTGGGTTAGCTACCTGAATTAGCTAATTCAGGTTAAAATCATAGTGAAGACATGCAACTCAGCTTTTAACTTTGGTTTGTAGCTTGAGTTAAAGCTTATAGGAGACCCTGGGGCCTGAATTCAAGTTGCTAACCCTAGTTAAAAGCTGAATTGCTATGTCTTCACTCCTATTTTAACCCAAGTTAGCTAAGGTGGGTTAGCTAACCCAAGTTAGAAACATACTTTTCCCCCCAGTATAGACAGACATATCCAAAGTGAGTGAAAATCCTATTCTATTTCATGCATCTATAACAAAATGATTTAGTGTACTGCTGCAACTGCAATGCAGGAACAGGTCTCTCTGAAAAAATAACTTGGTTCACAGAGCACTTTATTAGTAGGTATGTATATGATGTACAAGAAGGAAACAGCCCAGTTTGCTTCTCAGATCCCAGGCTGAGCTTACACGACTGCCAGTTAGGAAGATCATCTTTTGATGGGTAAGATGATATAGGGAAATACCAATACCATTTTACAGAATTTCTTTTCAGGGTACAATAGCACTGTAAATGCAGTGACTTATGAGAAAGGTCTTGAAATAATTACTCTGCAACATCATGTGTTTTTCAAACTTCAGAAATTGAATCAGTTTTTTAAGTTGTTTAAGGGAGGGAAAGAAAATAGACCAGTAACAATGAAATTATCAGATGAGAAGTTCACTGCTAGTTCAATTTTTTACTTTTTTAAATCAACTATTTTGTTAACATGTGACAAAACTCAGTACTACGTATGGTAGTTCTTTTTTAAATTAAAATTTCAGTTACTTCTTATTCGCTTCCTATTTCAGGACTCATGTACCAACTTTTTATCTGAAGCAAATTAAAGAAGATTAGTCATAAAAGCCTAATACTACCTGGCAATTACAGAGCATCTTTTGTTAGAGGATCTCAAAACCACGTTACAATGATTAAATAATTAAGTATAATTTCCTATGGTTAGGTATAATTATCCCCCTTTTACAAATTGGTAAACTGAGGCACAGAGTGATTAAATGACTTGGCCAAAGTTACGCAGTGAATGAGTGACAGCATTAGAACCCAAGAAGTCCTAAGAGTTCCAACACCAAGATCCCACTACTTTTCTCAAACTGGGATTATAGTGAGAAAAGAAAAGGTAAGCAGCCTGCCACTGTCAGAAGATGCCATTACTGGTATACTACATTATGCTCTCCATATCATTGCAAGATTGAGGCATAGTTAAAGCTAATTATCTTGTCACTAAGCCCCCCTATAAAAGTGCGAAAAGGAACAAGTATCTTGACCATCTACACTTGGGAAAGTGATTAACCACCTCACTTCCACTGCCAACAACGCATGAAACAAGCAAGTTTTATCTATTACAAAAATACAACTTACTCTAGAACAGAATGAGTTGCTGCCTGTGGATGGTAGCGATACTGGAGGAGGCACTGGTCAACTCGAAAGACTCCACCACCCTTTCGGATATGTTCATAAAAGAACAGCAAGTCTTCTGGAACACCCTGTAGAGAAACAGCTCATTCAATACAAAAGCCGCTGGCATTCCTCATTAAAATATTACAAGTGACAGAGTGCATATTTAATTGTTTTGCCAAATAAATATGTGACGGGTTGGATCACAGAAACCCCCTGGGAGTTGCCACCTGATGTGCCAAGACTACTTCTGCTCCTGCTTTCCTGCCTTGTCAGCTTAGGACTTCAGTGCCCTGCCTGGTTTGAGCCAGGCCCGCGAGCCTGCTGCAAACCCAGACCCAGGTCTGAACCACAACCCCTAACGGCAGTAGGCTCAATTGAAAGCAGCTTACAGAAGTGTGCCTGTCTTTAACACTCAGACGTCCAACTCCCAATGGAGTCCAAACTCCAAATAAATCCGTTTTACCCTGTATAAAGCTTATACGGGTAAACTCATAAATTGTTTGCCCTCTATAACACTGATAGAGAGATATGCACAGCTGTTCCCCCCTCCCCCCAAAGTATTAATACATACTCTGGGTTAATTAATAAGTAAAAAGTGATTTTATTAAGTACAGAAAGTAGGATTTAAGTGGTTCCAAGCAGAACAGAACAAAGTGAATTACCAAGCAAAATAAAATAAAACATGCCACTCTAAGTCTAGCACAGTAATAAAAACTGAATACAGATAAAATCTCACCCTTAGAGATGTTTCAATAAGTTTCTTTCATAGACTGGAGCTGGACACCTTCCTAGTCTGGGCACAATCCTTTCCCCTGGTATAGCCCTTGTTCCAGCTCAGGTGGTAGCTAGGGGATTCCTCATGATGGCTGCCATCCTTGTTCTGATCCACCCACTTATATATCTTTTGCATGAGGCGGGAATCCTTTGTCCCTCTGGGTTCCTACCCCTCCTTCTCAGTGGAAAAAACCAGGTTAACGATGGATTCCAGTTCAGGTGACATGATCACATGTCCTGTGAGACCCCCCAAGCCTTCATTCCTCTCAGCCTGACTCACAGGAAGGGCTGCCTGCAAACAGAGCTATCTATCCACAGTCAGTTGTCCTGGTTGATGGGAGCCATCAAGATTCCAAACCGCCATTAATGGCCCACACTTTGCATAACTACAATAGGCCCTTGGAGTTATATTTCATATTTCTAGTTTCAGATACAAGAGTGATACATTTATATAAATAGGATGACCAAACTCAGTAGATTATAAGCTTTGTAATGATACCTTACAAGAGACATTTTGCATGAAGCATATTTTAGTTACATTATATTCACACTGTATATATAGAGTGCGTCACAAAATAGTTTTAAAATTTGTCTCCTGAATCTCTTTTTGTGTAGACCTAAAAGTTGTCTAATGGGTCTTTAAAAAAATTTACCCAAATATAAGATAATGCTCGTTGAAAACCAGTCAACACTGCTTGAAACTGAAGCCCTGTGAGCCAATGCTGACTATGGAGACAAGAATAGCAAAAGAAAGGTCTTTTCATTTTGACCAGGCTTGTAAAGCTTTATGCATGATAGCCCCAAAAGAGGCAAACTGAACTGCTTAAAAGTTCATGAAAATGTTAAGTAATCAAATAATTTATTTAATGGAATCTGTGACTTTATAACAGTGTTATTTACAGAGTTACAGTTCTTTCGTTGGCTCCCATTCAAAGTTTCATATTGGTTCCCACTAGGGACAGGTTAACCAGGTCCAATAAAATGAGAGCCAAACCTTTACTCAAACCTTAGACTGATTTAAGGTTTGAAAAAGTTCAGTGTTGTTTTCTTTTCTTTTAATTTTCATGAACTGGTCTCTGCTTCTGACTAGGACTGGAAGCAGCAGTGCTGAAGCAATGCAAGAAAAGTTGTTCTCCCAGAATTCCTGAACCAACACCATCTAAGAAGTATTAGAAGTCTTATGAATAAAGCTATGATTATGTCACGGAAGTCATGGAATCCGTGACTTCTATTGACCTCCATGATATTTTCTGCCCCCAGACTGGAGCTCCCAGCCAGCTCCCCCTCCCCCCAGTTCCCAGCCCCCTCACTGGTGGAGACACCTTGCAGCTGTCCAGCCAGGAGCAACGGGGACTCCCCGCAGCTGTCCAGATGCAGCGGGCAGTCCCCACAACTGCCCAGCCATGGTGGGCGGGAAGGGGACCCCCCGCAGCTGACCAGCCGTGGCGGGCAGCTGGGGAACTCTGCAGCTCCCAGCCGTGGTCGCTGGCGGGGGGACCCCCATCATGACTGCCCAGCCGCCCCGGGGGCAAGGGAACCCTGTAGCATCCCAGCCCCACAGGCAGGACGACCCCGCAGCTTCCACTCCCCACGGTGGTGGGGGACCCAAGAACTCCCACTGACCGCAGCGGTGGGGGACCCGGGAGCCCCAGCAGCAGTGGGTGCTGAACCCACCTCCACATTTTGTTAGGGACATTTTTAGTGAAAGTCAGGGACAAGTCACGGGCTGCTGTGAATTTTTGTTTATTGCCCATGACCTGTCCATGAGTTTTACTAAAATATCTGTGACAAAACCTTAGCTTTACTTATGAATAGCTGCAATATTTCTAACCTGCTTTGTAGAGCAATGAATTTGGGATAAGCAGTCCAACCATACTCCAATGATTGAGTTAGGACCTCAAACATGATCAATGAGACAACCTTGCTTCAGACTTCAAAAAAAAAAAAAAAGGTCATGCCTTAGACAAAGCATAAAAGGGGCAGTGATATGGCCAGTGGTACTCTATTACATGTTAGCCATACCTCAGATTCCAAAGCACCTTGAAAAGCATGGCCCTATTCTATATGTCATTATAAAGGATGGAAAGTATGTGTTTGTACTTAGCAATGGTGCAACCATTTGAAAAAATTAAAGTAAAACATGGTTTAAAACGTATAATTATCACACACATTTTCATACACTGTTTTTCTCTCCTCCCACTCATTGTTTCTGAGAGATCACATGACTATCATGCAAATAAACATACAATACAAGGAGTATTCATTTAGTATTTGAGTGTGGCACCTAGTAAAAGCTGAAGAGGCAATATAACAAAGACAAACACAAAGAAGAGAAAGAGAGAAAAATTTATATTCACTATCTCAGGACATCAGGTAGGCAGAAACAGACTAAAGCTTATGTATTTATTGCCAGGTATTTTATTTCTACAGAAAAAATAATAAATACACTAACTAATTAAAATGGTTAAAATATTCTGGCTATTGCCATAGCTTGTGTGCTCCTCACAGCATTAAGAAAATACAATTTAAAAAAATAATTTCTACAAACTTGGACCCTGCCCCTCATTCAAGTTCACATTATTGGTAGTATGTGGGGAAAGAGAGGTGTAAATTTATGATTAGAGATGGAACTGTAGTGTCTGTTTTAGCAGAGAAGAGACAATTTGTTGCAATGAGTAAAAAAGGGGTTCCTGGTGGAGGCTGCTGGACACAGACTCACTCTGTGGTCCTCAGCCATGGGCAGAACACCTTACTGCAGTAGAGGCTTTCTAGCTCCCAAAGTGACTAACACAGTTTAATGTGTTGTTAATGTCATCACATTTAGAGTATACCTAAGAACTGGCCTGGACTAAACAGCCATGGAGGAACAGTTTAGTACACTAAAGGATGACTCCAGGACACACAATACAACCCCCTCTGCATTCTGGGAGAGCTCAGAACTAGAACTAGTTCTAAATTTTGCAACTCAGGTCCCTCTCTATAATTGGTTGAGCTGGAACACTGAATCTGATCCCACTCCCAAACTCTGGGGAAGTGTGGATTCAAATCCAATTGCTGGGTGACAATGGCCCATCTCTAATTGGTATGTTTATATTATGAGACACTTGCCCAGTTTTCTCATCCTAGTGCTCAGATGCCGGAGCAAGCTTTCACAGAGCTTTGTGCAGTTTGCAATTTACATGGATATCTAATGCTTCAGAGGTCACTAAAGGAATCTGGGTGAGGGTGCAGGAAGAGAAAGCAGCTGTTCCCATCAGAAAGAAAATAAAATACCATTTAGACTGAAATTCTTTGTTCCCTAAATCACACACTAAGTTGAGTCAGGCTGAGTGCATGGTTTTATTAAATATCAGTCTACTGCACTTGTCAAATTCTGGTTTGGAAATATCATTACACCACTTGCAAATATTGGTAAATCATTTTCATGTGGAGTCTCATTTTCATCCTTAAAACTGCTATGGCCGAAACATTTAGCAACATATTTGAGCATAAACTGATTAAAAACAGTTATTGTCAAAATAAAATGATCCCTCTAAAACTGGGATTTGATTCTTGGTCCCTATTTTCTATTTCTTCTGCTGAAAGGGGCATTTCAGAGCAATGTGCCCAGTTCCCAGGGATGAGCAGATGCCTTGCATTGCTCAGCAGTGACCTCTCAGCTAATGAAGGAGCAGCATTGCCAAAGGAAATGCATATATTTTGCAAGGGATGGAAAGATGTTGACTATGCCATGGGTCCTGCAGGGATAGGACTACTTAGGGCTCTAGGATATGTACGGTGCTTGTACTATAGCAGTTTCTTCCATTTTGAGATATTATCAGTTCCAGCTGTATTTCCCGTTTTAATCACTAGAAATCCATCTCACACTGGTACCACCTTTCAAAGTAGAAGGATCTGCAACCACTCTCGGGATATTTTTTAATGCTTTTTGAAAACTGATGGCTTTAGATAAAAGTACAGAATAACAAGACATACAGTAATGCAGCTAAAATGTATCCTGCAAATAATTTTCGCACTCCACGAAGACAGTTGAATAGCACAATATCACAAATCAGTGAAATATGTAACAGCAACCCAGAAAATAAGCAAAAAATAACTCCAGATGCTCTTTAGAACAGTTTGTTACTACTAACATTCCACCTGGACTTATACACACCATGGCCCTTTCCACTTCTACTAGTGTTTTGTTTTGTTATATTTCTACTCCTGCTACTCAAAATTGTTCAAGACTCCAGATCACTATAGAAAAGCCATAAATTCTATAAAAAACTAATGCAGAATTCTCTCCTTTGCCTCAGAAACTGCAGCTGGAGGGCCCTGGCTAAGATAGATATAATGTATTATTCTAGGATTTTCGTTTCAATAACATGCTTCACAAAGTTCACTAATAATGGATGATCAGCAAGGAAACTTCACATGCTTCATAAAAGGTCTTCAGTGTATATTTTTAGTTACACAAAAGACAAAATAAAAACACCTTTTTCATGTATTAAATAAGCCAACAACTAGTTCAAAAGGGGGTTCCAAGTGACAGAACCATGTAGCAAAGACGACTTAGCAGCATCTCACATCTCTTTTGAAAGGTTGGTTTACCTCTTTCCTGAAGAAGAGCTTTGTGCAGCTCAAAAGCTTGTCTCTTTCACCAACAGAAGTTGGGCTAGTAAAAGATGCTACCTCGCCCAGTTTACCGCTATCCTGATATTTAACAGCAGGAAGAGCATTTGGGGGCAATTTTCCAACAGCAAATAGAAAACAAACCCTCTATAGATAACAATCTAGACCCTTGCAGAATTTTAACTACTCAAAATAAACCAAAACAAAAAACAAATAGAATTTTGGCTGCAGAACTCATGGTACCTATATCCTGTCTGAATACCAGTTACTGTACTGAATGTTCCTTTGTTTTTCTGTGCAGTTGCTCAGAACAGATTATCCAAATGTACTATTATTCCATACAAAACCAAAACTACATTAAAAAACCATTAAGGTTGCAAAGTGAGGCTCTCAAAAGTTAGGTAATGTCAGAATTATAGTAGAAACTTTAATTCTGCCTCCATGTGTACGCACTATGATACAATCTTTACTTACATAATCACAAGAGAGTTTTTTCTCAAAGGACCTCAGACTCATTAAATGAGGCATCTGTTCAATATTTCCTATTATTCTCAACGTTTGCTGTATGACCCTATCTGTTAAGTTACTAGAACACAGGGATTGCCAGACTGAATCAGAACCATGGTCCATCTAAGTCTAGTATCCTATTTCCAACAATGGACAGCAGCAGAGGCTTCAGATAGGTTTCAGAGTAGCAGCCGTGTTAGTCTGTATCCATAAAAAGAAAAGGAGTACTTGTGGCACCTTAGAGACTAACAAATATATTTATTTATGTTCTAATACATTTGTTAGTCTCTAAGGTGCCACAAGTACTCCTTTTCTTTTTCGGCTTCAGATAGTACATCAAATCCAAAAGTAGGTAAATGTATTGCCATAATGCACACCATCTTAAACATGAACTGAATAAATAATATTTTTATTTCTTCAGAGGTTTCTCGATTGCATTCATCACAATGGTATCTCAAGTGTCTCAGAAACATTAATGAATTTATCTTTAACAACTCCTGTGAGACATATTCATATCTGCATTTTACAGATGGGGAACTGAGGTAGAGAGAGTAAGAACAATATTTTCAATAGTGTCAACCAATTTTGAAAGTCCCAATTTCCAGATCCCCAACTTGAGATACCGGGGGCCTGATTTTTCACATATAAAGTACCTATTCCTAGACCTATGTCACAAGACATACCAATGGTTCAGGATGGAACACCTCATACCACTGAGCAATATACTTTGGGGGATAAGCTATTTATTTGAAGGGGAGCAGAAGGGACTATTCTTCTGGCAGGTTGTTTTTGTTTAAAATGGTTGGCGTTCAGATGCTTGAGTGTTCCAGGCTCTATTGTGAACAATGGATCAGTGGATATAGGGGTGGTGAGGCAGACAAAGTTGCATGAAGAAGGCAATAAATCACTTAATTCTATAATTTATCACATATCTCTACATATGTACCATAGGCACACCACACATACACTGGTTAATATTTTCAAAGTCAACAAGGGGAGTTAGCCACACAACTCCCATTAAAATTAATGGAAGTTATGTAACTAAATTTCCTAGTTGGCTCTGAAAATCTCAACCACACTTCGCATTTTCTGCTCTTCCATTTGTATAAAATGGAGAAATAAAAATTGAGACCTTTCCCTAAGAATGATGGTGCTTGCCATTAAAAAGAAGCTTGCATTACCACAGTATTCAGTATTCCCTTTATTTGAGAGCAAATGAAACAAAAAGTAGAGGGTAATACTGAGTATAGGTCTGACACTTTCCTAAATGCTTTTAAGAGAACTACCTATCTTGCATTATGGGCTCAATTCTCCATTGTTCCTGAGCTAAACATAGGTATAATGAATGGCAGGGAGGGGTGCTACTGACAATTACTCCCTAATTCTTAGCTGTTTGGCTCCAGTAAAAGCTAAAGCCGGCAAGAAGGCTGCTTTAAGTTAGGTGCTGGTGGAAGATCTTCTGCCAGATGAGAATCATGCCCACATGTTCCCTCCTCCTCTGATGCATCCACACCCCACTTTGACATATCCCGCTGCTTCCTCTATGTCCTCTTCCTTTCCTCTTTACACCTAGCAGTACAGTTCCAGTGTAGGAGGTGGTGGTGGGAAAGCTGGTGTGGAAGGCAGTGGAGCTGCGTCTGTCAGCCTTGTGCGGATGGAAATTTGCCCTATATTGAGAAATCTCAAGCTGGCAAAACTGGGGAATCCAGTCCTATAGATTTTATAATTAAAAAATTATAAATTATAAATTAATTTAAAAAAACAGGACAAGAAAGGCAAATCTACCATTGCAACTATGTATTAATATATTAGGAAAATCTGAATTGTGTGGAAGGAGAGCTAGCCAAGTTTCTTGATCAGAACACTCAAGAGAAATCAGGCTGTAATTGGGAACACTTTTTTTTCTTACTGATAAGCGTATGATGGAAAAGGCTGGAACCAGAGGGAGCCAAATTTATCTCAGTCCTCAGAGGAATCTCAAAGTGCTGAGAGAAAGAGTGAGTGGAAGAGGAAATAACTTTTGTCTCCATACTTACCTGATTAATGAAGTATTTTAGCAGGATTCTGCTGCCAAAGTTTTAAAGCTTATTCATTCCATACCTTATACCGTAGGCCATGCATTTAAAAAAAACAACTCCAAAACACTGCAATAGTAATATTACATTGGAGTTGCACTAAAAGCCATTCAACTGATTAAATGGAAATAACATAGTACAAAACAGTTATAGAATGAACTTCCAAATTCTTATTGATCAAAATACTTATTCCTAGACAGACCCAAGAGCTAAATTTTAAAATTACAGCAGCAGCATGTGCTGTGGTGTTAGCAGCATGTTGCTGAATATACATCTGGCACAAGAGACATCCTGTCTCAAAGAAAGTTCACTCACTTCAGGCCAACACACTGTACTGAAGGGGACTTTTTAAGGCTCATCTCAGCAACAGGAACATGCTTGCTAAAACTGCTGCCTTCTAGAGCAGTGCCTCGCAACCTTTCCAGACTACTGTACCTCTGTCAGGAGTCTGATTGGTCTTGTGTACCCTCTACACCTCACTTAAAAACTACTTGCTTACAAAATCAGACATAAAAATACAAAAATGTCACAGCACAGTATTACTGGAAAATTGCTTATTTTCTCATTTTACTATATAATTATAAGGTAAATCAACTAGAATATAAATATTGTACTTACATTTCAGTGTATAGTATATAAAGCAGTATAAACAAGTTGTCTGTATGAAATTTTAGTTTGTACTGACTTCGCTAGTGCTTTTTACATAGCCTGTTTTAAAACTGTGCAAATATCTAGATGAGTTGCTGTACCCCCTGGAAGACCTCTGCGTATTCCCAGGAGTATGCATACCCCTGGTTGAGAACCACTGCCCTAGAGTTTACTGCTGATGAGAGCACATGTGCTTGTGAACCGCTGTCCAATCGCTGGAAGTTGAAGCTAGATAAAAAATTGCACCTTGCCTAAATGTAGCTGTTAGGGTAATTAATAATTGGAACAATTTACCAAGGGATGTGATGGATTCCCCATCACTTGAAGTCTTCACATCAAGATTGCCTGTCTTTCTAAAATATAAGATCTAGCTCAACCACTAAATACGGCCTTGAGGCAGAAATTATTCAGTGACAGTCTATGATCTGGGGTATACAGCAGGTCAGTCTAGATAATCACACGGATCCTTTCTGGCTTTAGAATCTATGGAATTATGTCCCATTTGTAGCTAACCATGGATCTACAGTGACACTGAATACCACAATATGACTGGTGGGCCTAGCAGCTGGCACCACATGCACTGTGGCAGACTGCCATCTGTTATTCCCAGGCCATCTGGGATAATTCCATCTTGCACACCTTGGTGTAGCTTCTTATGGTATGTCTACACTGCAAAGTGAAGGTGTGATTGTAACATGGGTAGGCAGATCCAATTTAGCTTTAATCTAGCTAGCACAGGTAACACAATAGACACAATAGCATTGTAGATGTGGTATCATGGGATTCAGTGTGGGCTACACCAGTCTGGTTGCTAGCCTGTGCTGAAGCCCATGCCACCATGTCTACACTAAAGCTAACACAAGTACGCCTACCCATGCTGCAATCGCATCTTAACTTTGCAGTGTAGACATAGCCTTAGACGTTTCAAGCAAGCTAGATTTGTGGGTATGCACTGAATTTTTTTTCCAATGCTGAGCATTGACTGACAGAACATAATCCAAAATCTCCAGGATCTTATAGGCTTGGTACTCTATGTTTGCATATGTTACATGAAATTTTTCTGTTTTAAGAAAATCTTGTTAACTTTATTTCATGAAACTGTTATTAGTTTGACTTCCATTAGGACAGTCACCAGAAATAGGCTGGAGGACCCATTAGAAGTCACCTCTTAAATTATGACAGGTTTCAGAGTAACAGCCATGTTAGTTTGTATTCGCAAAAAGAAAAGGAGTACTTGTGGCACCTTAGAGACTAACCGATTTATTTGAGCATAAGCTTTCGTGAGCTACAGCTCACTTCATCGGATGCATACTGTGGAAAGTATGGAAAGTACACAAAATCTTTTTATACACACAAAGCATGAAAAAATGGGTGTTTACCACTACAAAAGGTTTTCTCTCCCCCCACCCCACTCTCCTGCTGGTAACAGCTTATCTAAAGTGATCACTCTCCTTACAATGTTTATGATAATCAAGGTGGGCCATTTCCAGCACAAATCCAGGGTTTAACAAGAATATCTGAGGGGGACCCCCCCAGACGTTTTTGTTAAACCCTGGATTTGTGCTGGAAATGGCCCACCTTGATTATCATACACATTGTAAGGAGAGTGATCACTTTAGATAAGCTGTTACCAGCAGGAGAGTGGGGTGGGGGAGAGAAAACCTTTTGTAGTGGTAAACACCCATTTTTTCATGCTTTGTGTGTATAAAAAGATCTTGTGTACTTTCCATACTTTCCACAGTATGCATCCGATGAAGTGAGCTGTAGCTCACGAAAGCTTATGCTCAAATAAATTGGTTAGTCTCTAAGGTGCCACAAGTACTCTTTTTCTCTTAAATTATTGCACTGAGTAATATTTGAATTGGCTTCTCTTCAGAATTATCCAAAACACTCTTAAGCCTCTTAATCTTTCTTTAGATCTGTGACTCTGTCCCTTTGCTCATACCCTGATAAGGCCTTTAAATCATTTTGCCCTGATTATAAAACAGGAAATCTGTGACAATGTTATATTTGCTTCAGTGTTTGCGAAATAAAGTTAAAGGGTTACTAGAGACTCTGCACATTTTCTTTCTTCTAAAAGAGAAACATTTCTGCTCTACTGGCAAATAGCAATTAAATTAAACAAGGAAAAGGTGAAAGCCAAAGGGTCAGGGCGGGGTGAATTCTAAAGTGCGCTTAATAATACACTAGCAAGAAATGTCTTCAGAAGTGGGGGGAGGAGGTGGGTTTTCAAATACTATGTAAGCATAATTTATCATTGACTCCAGCACTTTCTTTTCTTCCTGGATACTACTCAAATACTGATCTCTGTTCAGCTTTAACTGTACCATGCCAAGAATATCAGAGCCTGTGTTTTGTCCTCATTTTTCCCCCAGAGCACCTTGACAGGTCATTTGACAGTCTGACAATATTCTAATTCATGTTCCAAAACCCCACAAATTTCTCCTTAACCTTTCAGCTTCCAGGGCTTATTATAAATGCTTGGTTTCTTGAGGGAATTCTGACAGTTTTCTTCTGGCCCAGAGAAATGGAGAAAGGTACTAGCGAGCCCCTCAAAGGCTATAAAGCTCCTTTAGACATTTGGAGTATTCACGGCATTCTCCTGTGCACCAAGATGTATTTCAACCCCACCTCAGTTCCTCCTTTCCATGATCCTTTATCACAGGAACAGATCAGAGCTGAGAGCGAGCCACTGCATTCTGAACTGCAGTTTGTATTCAGAAATGCTAGCTGCTCACGCTACATGATTACACCTGGGGCTCATTAAAAATAATTTCCCTCTGTTTGCACTTTTAGGTAAGTTTTAAAACGGGGCAAGATTTACGTAAAATTCTAGTCTGGATACACTTAAAAAGGAATGTTAAAGTTGGGGGTGGGGTTAGGGGGCCAGGATAGACGGAGCATTTAGTTAGAGAAGACAATATTTTACACTGATCTGCCCTGGGTATCAGGGATAAAATAATTGTGGTATTTCTCACTCTAATCTCATGGTGAAGTTTGTCCATATAAAAGCATAATTATGCAAACTGCCTTTTTTGATTCTCCTTTGTTCAGCAGAAGTTTGAAGAAGAGGAGTTTGCTGGTTAGGCAGGCCAGAAAAGATTTTGGGGTTACCTATGTCTTATGTGCTTTAAGTTTCTCAAAAGTATTTACCAAGCAGTAAGTTAGGGTATCGTAGTGTAGTAATTGTGTAGCTTACAATTACACACTTAGTTCACACAAGACATTAGAATTAAGAAAATGTTGGCCAGGATGCAGGTTATTTGTCTTTTCCAAAAGCACCATGGGATCTTTAACTTTTACTTGGATGTCCACAAGAGACAGGGCAAAGCTCTGTAGTCTAATGACTGAAGGAGGGAGGATATGTTTAGGCAGAGCTATGTGCAGACCCATAACTAGAATAGCAAAATATGTTGTTGGCCAAAGGTTGAGGTGCTATGATAAAGATATATAGTGGAAACTTCACAGAGCACCAGCCTCCACTATATCTGTTCCTGGCCAAGGTTATCAGTCCCCGATTCTCAAGGGCAATCAAGTTTTGAAATGTACCAGTCATTTAATGATACAAGGAAACTGTACATAAAGCTGGAACCCTTCATTCTCTTTGTGACACATATGTGAAGCCAGTGATGGCTTTTTAATAACATTTCTATGTGTTGGAATAAATTTACAAGCAAGGTGCTACACACTTGATCAAATAAATTAGATGGCGTCACACACACAAGTTTCCCAAAGAGAAAACTTTCACATACTAAGCTCAAAAATTGTAAATAAAATCTTGCCACTCGTTCCAATAACAGAGGTCACTAAATTTAATTTGTGTGGGATGGATGCACTCCAGGAAGTCTCTCTCTTCAGTTTTCTGATAAAGTTCCTCAAAAATACATTCATTATACCACCATCCTCCTACCTCTGGATGTACTGTAGAGAGGACACTATCCTAAATAAAGTGGTTGTCATTAAAATCTTTATATTCTTGCCTAGATTTCAGTGGTATTCCATATTACTCAGCATACCATGAACACATATTAAAATCAGTTACTTGCAAGGCAATTATATGAAAGTTAGTAGAGTCAGTCAGTCAGCTTTACTGGATAACTTGCTTTCTCTACTTCAAAATATTTCAACCCTGGCTCTTATGATTAAATAACTAAATATTCTCCTCACTTACATATAATGGAACTGAACAAACATAATTAAATACATATAACAGTGATAGCCATTCCATTCTACTTATTTACATTGTGTAATAGGATTTTTATCATTGTACTTGGATAGCGCACAAAGTATATTTGTAATTGTGCCCTTTGATGTACAGTCAAGATTTTTAGTCACAAGTAGACAAGCCCCATTTCAGAAGAAGTCATTTATAATTCTGTTTGGATATTGCAATAATGCTAATGCAGAGAAAATATGTCTTTGTAGTGAATGAACATCTTGAAGGAGAGGAAGTTTGTTAATAAAATGGAGTCTTCGTAAGCAAATGCTTTAAATTTCCCATGAAGCATTGGGAAAATTAGATATACTTTACTAATAAGAAGGATTTAGACATTGGTTAACATTTGATTATTCCATGTGCTTTGTTTACTTAGTTCTTCAAATCACAACCTCTCCAACATTTGACATATGAAGAACAGGTGTTCAGATTTAATTCCAAGTGAGAAATGCAGCTTTTTGGTATGGAAACAGTTTTGCAAATGGAAAGACTAGAATCTAGAGATTTCTTGATCTATTTCTCTGTTTACTGGCAGCAACCTGACACCTGTAGATTGCATAATTAATACTAACTCAAGAAGGTGGAGAGATATGATTAACAAGTCAGATGATGAGTCAAGTCAACATATACACAAACAAAGACAACCCAGTGTTGACCAGTAACTCTGTTCCCATTGTTGCGTATGGCAAATCTCCCATTTATTCCAAAGGGAAGAGCTAGGCCAACGCTGTGCACTTCTGAAAATCCCACCTCAATGGTTAAGGATGAGATGACTTGGGAAATTGCTGCTTTCCTCCCTTGTCACAATCCTGCAGTTGTGGGCAGTGGAAGCATTTGAACAAGAGACTCCCGGGTTTAGAGATGAGGGGGCTATTAGCAGGGCATTTTCTTTGAAGGTCCCTGGTCTCCAGAACTCAATCCCGTCTGTCTGCCAGAGACTGGATTTGTTGATCTCCTCGACACCCCAACAAAGCTACTCTTGTCCCACCAGGTGTTCGGGGAGGGAGTAAACTGTGGGAAATGAGGCTAAATTTAAGGATTTTTTTTTATTATTATTGACTGGCAGGTAACTATTATGTGTGTATTACCTATATCATAAATCCAAAAACCCTTAGACTTGGCATTGCGGCCATTTAAGGTGATCACTTTTACTCACAGGAGGCACGTATGCTGTAAAATAAAATTTAAAAAGTAGGAAGGCAAAAAACCCAAACCATATTAGCATAGTTACAGGGCAAGGCTCAAGAGGTGATTTAAGTCAAATGGGTATTCTTCAGATAATGGAAAGTCAACCCCAGGGTAAAGCGAGCGAGAGAGAGAGAGAGAGAGACACAGAGACAGAGACAGAGAGATAAAGAAAAGTCATATGGTCTGTCTACTGGATAGGGCATTGGATTGACTCAGGAGACCTGGGTCCTATTCCAAGCTCTGCCACTGACCTGCTGTGTGATCTTGGGCAAAACATTTCACCACTTGGACTTTGTTTCCCCTCCCACCCTTCTCCATCTTTTCTATTTGGACTGTAAACTCTTTGGGATAGCGATTCTCTCTCACCATATATTTTTACAGTGCCTAGCACAACGGGGCCTCACTGTCAGCTGGGGTCAGTAGGTGGTACTGTAAATCTAATAACAGCAATGATAATAATCTAGTATTGTAATAAGTAGTACATAAATTAGAGTAGGAATTACCTTCAGCAGTACTGCAATGCTATGTCTGGCAGTATTACATACAAGTATTCAGAAACAAAGTAGAATATAAGTGTGCTGGTTAATTATCAGAATGTCCTTCCATCACACAGGATATGTCTACACAGCAGCTAGGAGGTGAGACTCCCAGCTCAGTTATACGTACATTGCAAGCTCTGTTTGAGCTAACACATAAAACTAGCAGTGAGTTTGCAGTGGCACAGGCAGCAGCTCAGGTTAACTGCCCAAGTTGTACAAAGGAGGTTGGGCAGGATTATACTCAGGTGGCTTGCCTGAGCTGCTCTCTGTGCCACTGTGGCCACACTGCTATTTTTAGGCCCTAATTCAAGCACAGTTAGTGCATGTATGTCTATCCGAGCTGGGAATCACACCCCATAGCTGATGCATAGACGTAACCAATGTTGTTTCAGCGCTGTGCGCCAAAGCCTTAACTCTAGAAACACACCAAAAAGCTGGAGGAGTGTTTGTTTATGAACTGAAGTCTTTTCTGAAATTTGCAAGCCAGAAGAGGAAATGCTTTTCCTCAGTTTTATCCCCTGTAGTATTTGAGTTTAGTTATCCACACATGAACTAACATTCTGTGGCCCATTTAATAGCAATAGGAAAAGACCTCTTGAGAGCATAACGCTACCAATTGTCCTGCTAACACACAATTCTTAACAAAATGGAATCAAGAATGGAGTATCAATTTTGTTTCTATCAGTAGCACTTACCTTCCCACCCTCATTAAATTTGCCCACGTGACAAAACCATTCTCGGGAGCAGAACCAGGTAGGCATGATCACAGTGGGTCCATGGGAGGTAAACACCTAGGGAAAAAAGTGAAACCTTAGTGAAAAGGAAGAATAGTCCTAACAGATATACTCTTTGATAATAAAGTTTATTTTCATTTATTAACTTATGCCCTTGTCCTGCAAAGACTTAGGCTTATCTTGGACTTAAAACACATCAGAAGCCCCATTAAATTCACTGAGACTACTCATGTACTTAAAGTTCAGCACCTGCACAAGTCTTTGCAGAATCATGGCCTAAAAAATGAAATCTAGTATTTCCCACTTCATTATACTGTAGCACTGTGACTGTTCCTATTGGTAATAGCAAGTTTTACAACAAATCCAAAAATCTTGAAACTATAATTCAAGTTTTGAGAGATCCACCACAACTGAAATTCTACTAGTTTTACTAAAAATACTAATCTTAATAATGAAAGTACATATATAATGGAAAGTCTGTGTCCAGTGTGCTTTCAGAAAGCACAAAATTACAAACTTTGATCTATCTTCTATGATTTTCTGTGGAAAATTGGGGAAACTGAAGTACAGCTTGATTTTAAACCAGAACAATATGTATACAGTACTTAATGCTACCTGTTTAAACTAAAAGTCTTGGAAAGAAACATATGATTTGATAGACAACATGAATATAGTTATTAATTTTAAATTTTTGAATGCTCACAGCTTCAATGACTAGCACCAACACAGCAAGGAACTGTACATAGTCAACCTTTGCTGCCTTAAACAAACATGCCATAAACCCAACTATGAAATAAACCAGAATATCCGGATTATGTCAGATAAACAAATTATCACTTTTATTACAAGGAAAAATATCTAGCAAACCAGGAGACTGAACTTGTCAAACAGAAATCTGACGTTAAAAAGGCATATTGTGTCCAGCTCCAAAGAAAGTTATTTGTACAAGCAGGTTTATGGAAACAGAAAAATAAACAAATTTAATGCCAGTTTCAATCACTAATGAAAATATATTTGTTTCCAGAAGATCATTTCAAAGTATACTATAGATGCAATAATTAATATTACTCTACAGCTAAAATTCTCCAACTTGGTTGCATAAACTTAGCCTTCCGAATCCATAGTTAGATACCTGTTGCTCTCATTAATTACAATATGAGCTGGGGTTGCTCAGTTCCTCAGGCCACTTTTCTTTTTAGATGGATAAATAGGGATTTAGGATCTTAACTTTAGGCCCACAGATTCAAGTCTTTTAAATTTAGTTCCATATTGAGGCACCTAGGGATGGTATTTTTAAAAACATCTAAGTGACTTTGTAACACAAGTCCCACTATAAGGGCTTGTCTTCACTACTGGGGTAAGTTGACCTAATTTACACTACTCCAGCTATGTGAATAACGTAGCTGGAGTCGACCTAGCTTAGCTTGACTTACCCAGGTGTCTTCACTGCGCTGCGTCAACAGGAGACACTCTCCGGTCAACTTCCCTTTCTTCTCAGAGAGGTGAAATACTGGGGTCGACCGCAGAGTGCTCTGCCATCGATTTAGTGGGTTTTCACTAGACCTGCTAAATCGACCCCTGCTGCATCAATTGCAGCAGCATCCATCTCCCTGTAGTGAAGACCAGTCCTAAGTCAATAGTCCTGTGCTGAGACTTGTGCTGCTAAGTCACTGAAGCATATTTGAATATCCCATCACTAAACAGAAATGGCCTGCCTTTCAGAGGGGCTAAGTACCAGACACTCCCAGTGAAGACATCGGGAGCTGAAGGGCACTCAGCACCTCTGAAAAATCAGACCACTTTTATTTAGGTGCTTAAATATGGATTTAGGCACCTAAGTTGGAAAATCATGGCTTATATGTATAAAAGTGTATATGCTGCCAGTATTTTCCTGTGAAACAACCTGTTGGCAGATGTTGATTCTGATGGGAGATGCTGAGCCTGGCAACGAATTAGCAGGTGTTGATCAGCTGACTCACTATTGCAAGTACTTATTAGCTCCACCATAGATACCAAGGAAGTGGGAGTGCCCAAGGTGGAACCGTAGGATGAAAAAAGCTTAGGAAGAAACATTGGACTGCAACTGAATGGAAACTTCTTTATCATTAAAGCAAAATTCCAGAAGCGGGACAAGTATGCTAAATGTATTTGAAGGTGAAGGAGACTGGAAAAGCCACTTGCTCACTACAGCCCTGATTCAACAGAGCACTTAAGCATGTGCTTAACTTTAAGCAATGCAAATAGTCTAATTAACTCCAATGAGACTAATCAGATTCTCCTAAGGGTCAATGCTGATATTTTGGACAACCTTTATTTCATCACAACATATAGAACACCTAATGAGACTGGTTATAAGTAAGGCTATGTTTTAGTCATGGGCATTTTTAGTAAAGGTAATGGACAGGTCACGGGCAGTAAACAAAAATTCACAGCCCATGACTTATCCTATATACCCTGATTAAATCTTGGGTGCTCTGGGGCAGGGGCGGCCCAGAGGCACCGTGGGTGCTCTGGAGGTGCTCTGTGGGGGGACCCCTGCTTCTGCGGGGGGAGGGGGGAGTTGCTGCTGACAGGTTTCCTACCTGGTTCCACGGGGCTCCCCAGAAACAGCAATATTTCCCTTGGATCCTAGGTGGAGGTGCGGCCAGGGGGTACTGTGCACTCTCCACGCCCCAAGCGCCGGCTCCGCAGCACCGATTGGCCAGGAACCATGGCCAATGGGAGCTTTGGGAGTGGCGCCTGCAGGCGGAGGCACTGTGCAGAGCTGCCTGACCGCACCTTCATTTGGGGGCCGAGGCACATGGTGCTGCTTCCGGGGAGCCCCCCGAGGTAAGCGCCACCCGGAGCCCTCACCCCCTCCTGTGCCCCAACTCCCTGCCCCAGCTCTGAGCTCCCTTCCACGTCCAAACTCCTGCTGCTGCTGGGGGAGGGAGGCATGGAGGCTTGAGACTGCCCCAGCAGCAGCCAGTGTGGCTGGCCCCGGGCTGCGCCAGCTCCTCAGGTGGCTGCTGCAGAAGTCCTGGAAGGTCATGGAATTTGTGATTTCTGTGACCTCCGTGACAGACTCTCAGCCTTATTTATAAGCCAAAACAAATCATTTATGTGTATGGACAGAGCATGAAAACGTTCTTTGCATCTCTTATAAGGATTTGTTCTCACATATGCACAGTAATGCAGATGTTTTTATGCAATTTATATACACTGACCTGTACAAGTACAGTACTGTCAGTTTACATGGGTATTCAAGCAACATTTTAAGGATAAACCAATGTTCTGTATATTTCTTTGGAGATGCAAATAATTTTTACATGGTTAGGTTGAGAACAGGGCTAAAATTAATCTAATGATAGATGTATTAACTTGAGCAACACCTGGTCATGCCAATAAAGTTATTCATGGTGAAAACAATGGGGAGTGAGTTGGTTGATGACTATGGAAAAGGAGACTAAGAACTTTATTATTTATTATCCTGAAGGAAATTGTCCAGGACAATCACTACAAGGAAGCTGTACAGTTACTGATGAATAACTATTTTTTGTTCTTAGTTTTTTAATTCTCTGCATCGTTGCTCCATAAGAACGGCCATAGTGGGTCAGACCAAAGGTCCAGCTAGCCCAGTATCCTGTCTTCCGACAGTGGCCAATGCCACGTGCCCCAGAGGGAATGAGCAGAACAGGTGATCTATCCCTTTTCACCCATTCCCAGCTTCTGTCAAACAGAGGCTAGTGATACCATCCCTGCCCATCCTGCCTAATAGCCATTGATGGACCTATTTTCCATTAACTTATTTAGTTCTTTTTTGAACGATGTTATAGTCTTGGCCTTCACAACGTCCTCTGGCAAAGAGTTCCACAGGTTGACTGTGTGTTGTGCGAAGAAATACTTCCTTTTGTTTGTTTTAAACCTGCTGCCTATTAATTTCATTAGGTGACCCCTAGTTCTTCTGTTATGAGGAGTAAATAACACTTCCTTATTTACTTTCTCCACACCAGTCATGATTTTATAGACCTCTATCATAGACGTCTTTAGTCATTTATTTTCTAAGCTAAAATTCCCAGTCTTATTAACCTCTCCTCATATGGCAACTATTCCATATTCCTAATTATTTTTGTTGCCCTTTTCTGTAACTTATCCAACTCCAGTGTATCTTTTTTGAGATGGAGCGATCACATCTGCATGCAGTATTCAAGATGTGGGAGTACCATAAATTTATACAGAGGCAATATTATATTTTCTTATTATCTATCCCTTTCTTAATGATGCCCATTATTCTCTTAGCTTTTTGGACTGCTGCTACACATTGGGTGGATGTTTTCAGAGAACTATCGACAATGACGCCAAGATCTCTTTCTTGAGTGGTAACAGCTAATTTAGGCTCCATCATTTTATATGTATAGTTGGGATTATGTTTTTGCAATGTGCATTGACTTTGCATTTATCAACATTGAATTTCATCTGCCATTTGATTGCCCGCTCACCCAGTTTTGTGAGGTCCCTTTGTAACTCTTCGCATTCTGCTTTGCACTTAACTATTTTGACTAGTTTTGTATCATCTGCAAATTTTGCCACCTCACCGTTTACCCCTTTTCCCAGATCATTTATGAATACGCTGAACAGTACTGGTCCAAGTAAAGAACTCTGAGGAACACCACTATTTACCTCTCACCATTCTGAAAACGGACCATTTGTTCCTACCCTTTGTTTTCTATCTTTTAACCAGTTACTGATCCACAAGAGAACCTTCCCTCTTATCTCAAGACACCTATTTTGCTTAAGAGCCTTTGGTGAGGAACCCTGTCAAAGGCTTTTTGAAAATCTAAGTACACTATATCCATTGGATCACCCTTGTGCACATGCTTGTTGACCTTCTCAAAGAATTCTAGTGGATTGGTGAGGCATGATTTCCCTTTATAAAACCCATGTTCTCTCTTCCCCAACAAATGATGTTCATCTGTGTGTCTGATAATTCTGTTCTTTACTATAGTTTCAACCAGTTTGCCCTGTATTGAAGTTAGGCCTACCAGCCTGTAGTTGCCAGGATCACCTCTGGAGCCTTTTTTCTTTAAGTGGCATCACATCCAGTCATCTTGTACAGAAGCTGATTAAAAGGATAGGTTACAGACCACAGTTAGTAGCTCCATGTAGTAGAATAGATTTTGACACATATATAATCAGTTTGATGAAATTAGAGTTAGTTTAACTGCTAAAAGTTATAGATACTAATGAAAGAAACAAACAAACAAACAAAAACATTAACACAATATGAAGCAATAAAAGTCTCCCACAACCCAAAACATTCTGTTCCAGTGCTTTTAAAAGCTAGAAGCTGAATACCTGTCATCAAACCAAACAGACTGAAATATTTTGTTTCTCAAACTCCTAAAATTATAGTGTAGCAATTTCAAACAAAAGACATGATATGCAACAGAATGGATGTATTGTAATTTACAACATGTTATTACCGGGATCACATCACTTCTGATTGACGCTTTTAAAAAGAAATCCAAAACTAACAAACAAAATCAAATCACTCACTGAAATCAGACAAGGCCACTTTTGGTCCCATATGGTGCCATTTAGGAAAGTCTAGCTCTATGATGGAACAAATGTCTAGCAAGTTGAAGGGCACACATTTCAATGCAATATTTTTAGAACATACTATTGCCATATATAAGAAAAATATGAAAACTATTCAGATGCTTGCCTGTCCCCCACAGGAACTTTATCAGGATGATATATAACAAATGTAGAGAACAGTGACAAAAAATGACCTTGGTAGTTCTAGATCAAAATTTTACATAGGTAAGGTAAACCCCTCCACTCATGGATGTGTACTTGTTAATTAAAGAATACTTAGTACCTTGCAAGATCAGAATCTATGATTCTCTGTGCGAGCCAGCTGCATTAGCTAGGGATAGTATGCACAACCCTCATAGGTAAGGGAAGCACCATTGTCTAGTGAATAGGGCACTGGAGTGAGACTCAAGAGACCTGGGTTCAATTCCCAACTCTGCCACTGGGTGACCTTGGGCAAAGTCACTTCCCTCCCTGTGCCTCAGTTTATCTATCTGTAAAATGGAGATAACAACACATCTCCTTTATAAAGTACTTTCAGATCTTTGGGTGTATAGTACTATGTAAGAGCTAAATATTATTAGGTCCAGATGATATATTACAGCACAGAAAGGTTAGAGTGGCTGCAAAGCATCCTACTTTGGATCAGAGACATGTAGCTATGGAATCAATTATAAAACCAGGGCTTGCAGATGCACATTTTTAATGATACACCTGTAAAGAAGGGAAGATATAAGAAGCTACTGTCTCCTTGGAGGGCAACTGAAAGTAGGTCAGGTACTTTATCTTGGAATTTCCATATTTTCAAATGTTGGGTGTTTTAAGTTTAATCCTGATTTTTTAAGATGTTTTTTGAAAACAATATTTTTGCTTTCCCTGCCATGACCCCATAAACCAATTCCACACGCTAAAGTCCTTCCCAAACTAAGCAATGCTCTAGAATTAGAGTTGGTCAGGAATTTTGCCAGTTACTCAGACTCAGAGCAAGTAATAAGACTGTGACATCTGACTTCAGGCTAAGGATTTCCTTCAAGAAGAGGACCATGGGAGAGAAAGGGACATTGGCTGGAAATCATAGAAGATTAGGGTTGGAAGAAACCTCAGGAGGTCATCTAGTCCAACCCCTTATTCACAGCAGGACCAATCTCAACTAAATCATCCCAGCCAGGGCTTTGTCAAGCCAGACCTTTAAAATCTCTAAGGATGAAGATTCTACCACCTCCCTAGGTAACTCATTCCAGTGCTTCACCACATCAAGGAAGAGGAGAAGGGATGAGACAGCTCTTTAAGTAGCAGTGACAGAACATTCAGACTGCAAGTACTGGCAATCATGGGAAGGAGACTTGGGTGGGAAAAAAGCCTTTTAAAGCACAGTAGCACTTATTATTATTACAGTAGCCCCTGCAAGCCCTAGTTATGGACCAGGACCCCACTGACCATTGCAATGGTTCTGGCAGTGTTTCCCAAAGTTTTGAAAGCTGAGCTTGCTTCAGGAAATAAAATCTATCAAGAAATCCCACCATGTGCAGTTAAAGACCTACCCATTCACATATACATCTTCTGCAGCATTGGAACACTGGGTTATGATTTTGTTCAGACAGATGCGAGAGCCTTTGTTTGGCCTGCTCTGGATTTTTTCCAAACTATTTTTCATATCCCCCGTCATTGTACATATTTGCTGAAACACTGCAAAGTTGGTAGAATGGGTTAATAGGGTCTGCAATAAAAACATTCTGTAAGTTACCTGGTCCAGGTTTTATTGCTGAATTGTTGTTGGGGTTTTTTTTTAGATTGCAATGGTTGCAACCAGAGAAACAAACAAGACAGTCTCACCATACCCAGAATGTTAACCAATAAGAAATCTCCACAGTCTGCATTACAGCCATACTAACCAACACATTATACAATTAATGTCAGAGAGATTTGTGACCTCCCCTTGATCCCGATCCAAGGCTGCTGCATTGCACCCTCTCCAGGAGCTGTCTCCTACTTGGTTCTGTTCCCCCACTCCTTACACACCCGCCACCCAACAGGTCTCATGCCACTTGCTACTGTGCCTCCTTCCGGGGTGCCTCTCCTGACTGTTTCCCCTGGGCATCACATGCTGAGCAGCAGCCACAGCCTGGCATCCCTCCCCACTGCTTCTTGCAGTGGAGAAAACACAGGTAGAGTCTCCTGTGGGACTGATTGCTCGCAAAGACCCTGATGGCAGGGAGAATTTACTCAGCACTGACTGTCCAGGGTTACTGTGCTTCTGCCACTCCTGTGGTATCAGGAATGCAGGTACTAGCATCAGAGGCCCAGAAGCTCCGCACACACCAAGTGCCAGTGCTGCCGTCAAACGCAATGATAATACAGGAGCACCTGTGTGTAGGGAAGAAAGGGACAGGGCTCAAGGGAAAAGGGACTGGATGGGTTGACAGGGGGTTGGGACTCATGAGAGACAGGGGATTTGGTGCTACCTCTGCCAGTAAATAACAATTACAAACACAGGAGGTGAGAGTTTTTTGGTTGTAAACAGGAGTCTCCCTGGTATACTGGGAGACTTGGTCAGTCTGGTTACAGCACAGCTATATTATAACTAGGTTTGGTTTTCTCAGAGACCTGCCTACTTCTGCTTACCAAACAGCTGTTTTATAATTTCCTGTATTCTCTCAGTTCCCAGTCCTGCCTCCCTAATGGACCCTGCACATCTGGGTGAGGTCTACATAAGGAGTTAATTCCCTGCTTACAGGAAAGCAAGCAGGGCCTTTGTGTTCTATCACAAACATTGTCAAAAGTCTTGTCATGTTTATACTCTATGTCAGCTAAAGTTGCTGTTATTTAGAATGTATTATGAGCTCTGAGAATTAGCTAATTATAAACAACAGGCCAAAAGAAAACAATAATTTGTTAAAAACAATAGTACAGGTTAACTATCAGTGAAGGTATAGATCTTAACCAGATTTTGGAATTCCTAAACAATATCATCAAGATTCTGCATGCACCATTATCATAATCAAATTGTAATCCAGTTACATAAAGTTCCAAATAGAAAATGACATAACTGTACAGCAATCTTCACAATTTAATGAAGTAATCTGTTAAACCATCTACACCTAACAATCTTGTATTGTCAACAGGTTTTGTTCTTGGCGGTAAGTCTCTGGGTTTAGTTTAATCAGATCTGTGCTCACTAATTATTCTTAGTGGAATCACTCTAAATTCCAAAAGAAAATTTTAGGAACAAGGGCTGAAAATATCATAAATTGTTTTACTCCTCAAAACCAGATTGAGGACGTAGGTCATATAATATTTTTTAATTACATTAACATTGTGAATAAAATCACATGTGATTTTAGGCCCACAGAGGCATGTGCTTCAGGTGATGTCAGCGTCTGACGAGAAACAAATTCATGTACTCTGAGTGATGTTCATCTGTTTACAGGGGTCTTCAAGGAAAGGATTATCTGCTTACCCAGTGGATCAGAATCCAACACACAGGTGTCAAATGGATAAATGCAGCTGGTGGGATACTTTATCATATTCTCTCATGCAGGAGCAAAACAGGAAACAGGGAGATAGTTCACAAGTTCACATGAGTAAGATATTGAGTCAGCAACTCTACCTGCCATCCAGCATTTGTGAAAAATAAATAGGTTTAGACAAAATAAAGTGATCTTCTCTGATACTTTAAGAGGTTAAGGCACTACTCCAGCTTGTGAGCGTACTAGCCTTTCACTTCTGGTGTTCGTGTTAGGAATCAGACCCGCATGCGTGTATATTTGGCATCATCATCCTGCCCTGAAGTAAGGAGAACAAAGATTTATCAAACAAAACCACAACACAGTTCACTGAAGCTTTAAAAACCTAAAAATTGATTCCAGTTTGATTTGGCTTGTGCAGAAGGCCTGAGTTGGTTCTTATGGTATCTGAACTGATTTTGCCCATTCCTATTCCCTTACAGACATTTGTCAGTATCACCAAACCAACGCTTGCTTCACCTTGACTGTTAAGCCCTGTTCCAGAAAAGCCCCAGACTGGAACAGCAGGGGGTGAAGCTCAGAAACAAGGCCTGCTGAAATGTATATGGAAAGCTGTTGATTGTACTGCATATAACAACTGCCTGATACAGGTTTGATTCAAGTCAGCACTACTAATCCTTCAGTCTCAAGACTATGTGCACCTGAAAACAATTTTGAGGGGAAAATTCTTTCTTTTAGACACTAGAAAATTAAGTGATTTATCATGAGATAGTGAAAGATAAATAAAATAGATCTATTACAGGCAAAGTCAGCAAAATTAATACAAAAATTCAAGAGAAGACAGCAAAAAGATGGGTCTTGTCCTGAGAGACACAGAAGCCAGTGAAAGTTAAGAGCACTCCACACCTTCCAGAAACCAATTTGGGCCAGATCCTGGAAGACTGACCACTCACACTGACTTCTTCACCAACTGTGGACTGACTTAATCAGGAGTTGCTGGTTCTCAGTACCCCAACAAAGGCATTTAGTATCTTGCCGGTAGTGCCCAACTTTAGCAGTAGATTTATTGTGCACTGTGTTGTCAAGGTGATAACTTGAAAAGTTTTTTGTGTGGTTTCATACAAGATATAACTTGCTTTTAGTTTTGTTTATTAAAACAAGCTTTTGAAAATCACTTCCCAGTCATCAGTTTTAACTTCAGTAAAACCAGTGTTTTAATTTATCATTGTATAAAGCTTATTATCTTGAACACTCCAGTATAGTCACCATGCCAAGACCTGTAGTATTTCTTACTCAACAGCAAATGCACAGATCCAGTTTTCACTCAGCGTACAGGTGTGTCAGTCCTTTTCTCCAATATAAGCAAATAAGCAACTTATCATAGACTTTAATAGCTAGTTCTTGTTGAACATTTCCCGTTCACATGCTGTGTGTGAATACTCCCAAGTTCCAGGTATTTCAATTAAATCAAAGCAAACGATTATCAATTCGTAAGCAACTCCCCCTACCCTCCTGCAACTCAGAGACAGAGGCCAGCCATAAAAACAGTCCCCATCCTCTCCCAAGGGCAGGCACTACTTCCTGATGCACTAGCCACTCCAGAGAGGCCAGAAGAGGAGAGTGGGATCATAGCTACCCAAGTACAAGCCTGCCTGAACTCCTGGGTCCATACAGCCCTTGCTGCCATCCTTGCCATAATGTCGACACTGCTATTTTTAGTGCACTAGCACAAGCGGAGTTAACATGTGCCTATCTACCCAGGCTGAGAGGCATGCTCCCAACTGCAGTATAGGCACACCCTTTATGAATCAAGCCCCCTCTCCATGGAGAGCACTGAAACCAGTTTGAAGAGGGTGAGTCAGACTGAGAGACCCTCAGATACAGGAAGATCTGGGCTTGCTAGAAGAATTTAAGTTGGTTTCTTTTCTGTCTCTGCAACTTAAGAAGAAAGCACGTCTAACTTAGCTTGTAGTGAAGCACAAGATAAGATAAGATTAAATGTGCAAGTAGGATGTTTGTTTTAAAATCTCCTTTTTTCTAATGCTTACTTCCAACTCCTAAATAAAAATCCTTTGTTTTAAGGAGGCTGATGGCCAATATCACTGGTCACAGCTTCCCGAACCCCAGTCAGAATTGCAGTTTGATAAGCACTGAGTACAGAATAGCATACCTGGGTCCTGGTCTAAGAGTGGAAGAATTGAGATTCCAGTCTGAAACAGGTAAGAACAAGAGGCCAAACACCTGAGATGGGAAACCAGACAGGGGACAAAGATGCAGTTAGCCCCATAACCAAGACACTTATCAGTCCTAAGTAAACTGCTTTCTTTTTCCTTGCTGAAGTAGTGTTTTTCTACTTTAAGTGAAGATGAATGACTTCACATGACAACAACCACCCAGCCAATAATATATTTCTATTTCTACAGCCAAACCCTGGATCGGTGGGAACTCTCTTTGTTTGGTGATCATGGGATGAGAAGAGGATCATATATACATATTAATGCCAAGATTTGCAGTTTACTGGACAAACTGGTAAAACCTCATCATGAAATGGTTCAAAAATTAAGCTGTAAGTGCAGATCTGGCTTCTCAGATGAGATAATGAATTTATTCTTCATTTTCTGGCTTGCCTTAGGGAAGCTTAAGTCATACTTTTAGCAATCTGTGGCTTTTGAGTCAGTCACATCAGCTTGATTTCCAAAAGCTGTGGAGAGAAAATGCCAACTGACAGGGTGTTTCAGAGCATTCTTAACTAAATGGATAAATTGCCTCGTGTCTCTAAAAGACTTGCGTGGGTGTCTTTATTCAGTGACACTGTGCAGTATGCATCAGTCTATTGAGTAAGTTCACATTGCTATGCAAAAATGTTTATGGAACAAAGGTCCTTCTGTCACTACTCACTGATGCCTCTTCAGTTCATTTGATTCGGTTGCTTTAAGTTACTGATGTTGAGAACAAGATAGCACCATGTTTTTTATGCTGAATTTCTCAGAAACTGAGCACTCCTCCTTTATGGGCAGCTTTCTTTGGTAGCATCTAGGATAGGGTTCCCAACTCTGACTGAAGCTATTCCGGGAGATATTTTTTTCCCCAACATGACGTAATGTCATTTTCTTAAAATATCCTGTTAAAATCTCCAGGATTTCTTTCAGTAGTCACCAGCAGATTGATGCTAGTTCCGGGAGACTCCAGGCCAATCCTGGAGGGTTGGCAAGCCTACTTCTGAACAGAAAACCAGTAAGGTTGTGAAGGCTTCTGCTATATTAGGAACAACACTGTGACACTGTAGTCTCAGCCTGATGCTGAGACTGCAGTCTTCCCCCTAGTTAGTGTAACACTATTCTAATGTTTTCCCAGATGAGTCTCTACATAAGCTTTGGCATATGCAGAAAGGAGCAGCCAAATTCTTTATCCTTACTAAGATCATATGTGAATCCCATGCTTCAGGTAATAGTTTGGATGCTGTTTAACCTGAGTTGCACAAAATTTACCACGACCCAGGATATTTTTCATAAGCCCCTTTTGATTTTCTAGTGACACAAATTTCTTTTCTCCACCATGTCATGTCATGCAGTTTAAAGATGCAGCATGCTCATGTGCTCCTCCTGTTTTTGTCTTTATTACTTTTGCTACTAAATGGAAAAGTGAGTCAAGGCAACCTATACCTGTACCATCCTGTGACCCTAGTAATAGGGCTTATTGCCAGTGCTTGGCATAGATAGAGGGGATGTCCTCCTTCTGGCCGTCGTTGGTGTTTGTCCAGATTAAAGTTAAAAGATCCCATAGCACTGTGTCAGTGATAAGTAATGTTCTAGACCAGGAGTTCTCAAACTTCATTGCACCACGACCCCTTTCTAACAACAAAAATTACTACATGACCCCAAGAGGTGGGAATGAAGTCTGAGCCTGCCCGAGCCCCACTGCCCTGGCAGGGGGGCCAAAGCCAAAACCTAAGGGCTTCAGCCCCAGGTGGGGAGGCTGTTACCTGAGCCCCGCCAGCCCTGGTGACTCAATTAAAATGGGGTCATAACTCACAGTTTGAGAACCGTTGTTCTAGACAATTTTCCCCTTGTCAGTAAAATAGGTTTGAATGTCCAAAGCTGTATGTGAGCTATAGCTGAGAATTTTACAGCTGATGTTTTTGCCTACAAAGTCACTGTATTTTGGCATTTCTTTGTAAAGTACTTGGGGATAGGTATAAAAGGTATTCTATAAAACAAAACTTTCATGATTCACAGGTTCAGCCATATGATATCACTGCATTGGACAAAATATCATCCTCATCACTGATTATTTACAGAGTGCCATAGATGTCCATGAATAAACAAAAGACAGGGTCACTGCCTCAAGTTGGTTACAATCCCAGTTAGATACTATTTACAACAGCACATAGGAATATGCAAGCAGTGGTGAATGTATTACATTTCATGCATGGACTTCTTCTGCAAGCATATATAGTAACTTTGGTTAATCTTAGCAGTAAATATAGTGACATAAAAAGTTGATCTTTGGTTTTTATTTTATCTTGATGTGCAGTTTAAACTATAAGTTTAAAAAGAAAAATTATCACTAATTTTTTAAAGTACATTTTTAACACTGTTAAGTATATCTAACCAAACTGCCTTGAGGGACATGTTGCATGAATCATTCACATAAATCCCTGCCTCTCTCCACCCCCACCATCCCCACACTTCCCACTGTAAGTGACTGGAGGAATTGGTAGGAGGGTAAAGGAGAGAGAGATTTGCTTGTATCAGTTGGTGTAACAAACTCTCTTGTCCCTCACTGTTTATTACCTGCCAACCAAGGACACCAATTTTAAGGACAGCAAACACGGCGGTCCTTTGTATGATGATTCTTAAATATGAAATATTACATAAATAGAAGTTTCCATCCAGTATAAAAGTTGGATATCAAACCCCAAAATTTGGGTCACAGTGTGTGGATGGTATGACTAATTTAGGGAAATAAATTATTGTGGACTATCCAAACAATTAGTTGCATGTTCCTAGTATGACCTAACAGCAGATGCCTTTCCTTCCCCCTCCTCTTTCCCTAATAAAGCCAGCTTCTAATGATGATAACATATTAACCTTCTGCTTAGTGCTGAAATTAAGAGAATCTCAGCTAGCAAAAGGAATTGTGTATATAGTTTCAGGAAGTTATCACAGGTCTGGCACCCTGTTATTTTCCTGAATAAACTGTTAAAAAGTCATCTTTTAGCATTCGTGCCTCAACAAGCTTCTCCAATGCTTGGAAAGGTTCCAGTGCTTAACAAGTCAAGTGTTTATAAAACAGGAATTATTCCATCCAGTAAAATGAAATACTCAGTACCTAAAGGTTATCTACACAACTTCTAGAAGTTTTGCGGTTTATGCTGGACTTGTGCCTCAGAAGGGAAAGGAAAGAACCTGTTTAAAGTCATATTAACAAACTGTAAAGGAGAACAAAATTTTTGTGTCAAGACATCACAAAGACCAATGTTTATGTAATAAATCTTTAAGAATGGGCTTAATATTTGACTTGCTTTCATTTTATGCAACAGAGCCACATAGTTATTTACAACCTTAGCATGATGAAAGATAGACAGACAGAATCCTTTTCATAACTGAAATAGCAAGTAATCTCAAGCTATTGTAGATCACATAGAGTTAGATTTACACAAGGATGCACCTCTGATGAAAGGCTGTGTAAAAATGGCAATTGGACAGGCAACTGACTTTCACATACTTAGTTTCTCAACAGGTGGTGCTAAGGGGCGCCACAGTGCAGGGCAACCGCACCTGTATTTTCCCCTCAAAGGTCCAGCAAGACCACTCACTCTCAGGCTTCTAGCTCTCCTGCCATTGCCTTTCTGAGCGAGACCCACATCTCTCTCCCTTCTGAATGGGATTTTTCCAGGCGGCACAGTTCCCTGCCTTCATTGTGTCATTCCACCAGAGGCAGGCTGTCCAAGCACACCTGCTTGCTTTCTCTTCAGAGACTGACAGAGTGATTGTCAACAGTTATAAATTACCGCACAGTTCTTTTTATGGAAGCCTATTTTATTCTTAAGGTAAAAGCACTACAGAGAAAACATATTAAAATCCATACAAGAACCTAGACGCATGCTAATAAGCTTACCAGAATTAACCCCAAATTAACATGGGCTCTGGCAGGAGCAGTCCTTCAAACCCCCCACCCAAGAGGGATTCTTTGTGGTTACACGTTCATCACAGCTTCAGCTCAGAACAAGCACTTAATCTTATGGGACATCAGTAAACATGAACTGGCTCCTGTCCATTTGCTGGAGTAGGAAAAAGGCAACAAGCCAATTTAAAACCAGGCTATTTATCCAAAAATCTTTTCTTTGTCTGCTGGTCCATGGAGAATCCAGTTTGGACTAGTACAGCGGTTCTCAAACTGTGAGTCAGGACCCCGAAGTGGGGTGTCAGACTTGCTGGGTCCCCAGGTCAAAGCCGAAGCCCAAGCCACACCACGCGGAGCCGAACCCCAAGGGCTTCAGCTCTGGGGAGTGGGGCTCAGGCTTCAAGGTTACAGGCCTCCTGTGACAGGGCTGTAGTCCTCAGGCTTGGCTTGGCTTTGCCCCCTCACACCCAGAGCGGTGGGGCTTGGGCTTTGTCCCCCTCCCCCGCTGTCTAGGGTGGCAGGGTTCCTGTGGGCTCAGGCTTTGGTCCCCGCTCCTGGGGTCATATAGTAATTTTATTGTCAGAAGGTGGTCGCAATGCAATGAAGTTTGAGAACCCTTGGACTAGTATATGTGCACCTCTCCAGGCAATGGCTTCACAGCATTGAGAACCAGAGGAATTAAAGTAGCATTTACCCCCTCCTCCTAACTAGAGAAACCCCCTTAATCTTAAAAGTTCACATTGTTTCAAAAGGTCCTTTGAAGATCCTTGCAATCCCACAACAGTATATAACCAGTTGCATTTTTAATACAATGAACTCCAAAGATGTTAAACTTAATTCAATAAGGTTTAATTGAATTCACTGAAATTTGTCCAGGATATTGTCCATCTGTCACAAGGAGTACATAAACTCCTGTGGGCTTAAATAAGTCATGGGGGGGAAGGATAGCATCCAGTAGTTAAAAGGGAAGTTTGTTTTGCACTGCAACGGAATAAGATGCCAACCTACATGTTCTAATGTAGTTGATACATTTCTACATATAACTAGGATTTATTTAAAGGAACGGTATAAGTCTTTGAATGCTGCTGCCTTGAAACAACATTATTGAGCAATGTATTTTATTTTTAAGTAACTTTTAAAATGCTTTTTTAATTTATTTTGCATTAAATTTTTAGTGTTAAAATACTAGCTCCCCATATCCCTACACAGGCCAACAGGGACAAACAAAAAGTAACACAAAGTATAAAAACAACCAGTAGAAGAAAATAAATACGCATAGGTCAAACCTAGCAGTTATATTTAACGCATCATATTCCTGTCCGATCAAGTAATAAACAGTTAGCATATTCCTGTCATTTATATTCTGATTTTTAGAGAAATAATCAAATTGCAACTAAACTTTGGAGTCCGAGAACATATGAACCCGGCCTATTTCTTATTTGTTTATGGTATATATTGAATGACAGGAAAGAAGGAATTTCTAAACAAAGGGTTGTTTTGTTAAGCCCTTCAGAGCCAATGACATATTAACTGTTCTCTGTTTTACATGTGATTTCTTCAAACTCCAGGCCTCTCAAGAACACAATTTTGCAAGGAGCTCAACCTTTCATGTATAGATAGCATAGTTGCAGTGACAATGTTAGATAACTTCCAAGAGCTGAGGCTATTCAGATGGCTTGGAAGAGACAATACATTTCTTTCACCTGCACCAGCCTATACAGAAAAAAATATCGTGATTTATTTGCAGTACATCAAAGAAGAAAGAAAAGTCACTCAAATTTTTAAAAATAAGCTATTTAAAAGTAAATTATAGCAAATTCTGAAGTTCAGTCACAGCTTTGCCATCACTTCCACATATATTTGCTTGCACTCCTAAATCATCGTAATCCCTTCCTATATGTCTCAATAAAAGAAGCAAAACTATATACTGATGTATCAGAAATTTGAATATCCACCACTATTAAGTGTAATACACAAGGCTGATGGGAATTTTATGTAATGAAGGGATTTTCAAAGACCTTGCAGATCCAGTATGTGGCCAGGTTCATATTTTCATCTGAACTGAACAATACATAACCAGTTAACAGACTACTTCAGTGTCCCAAGATATAACCCAGAGACCAAGGAACTTCAGGAAACAAAGGGATTCATCTCCCACTCTGAGATTCAAGTTAAAATAACTCATTTTACATTAGAAAGTTAGTATTTTTAAAAACTGTTTCATGAAAAGGAAAATGCTTAAATTTCTCCAGCCCACCTCAAATCAACACACTTTTCACTGGAATAAGTGTCAATGTAGATTATTTGGTAGCACTTTCATCTCTGGGCCAAATTGTCTCAGGATCTTCTATTATAATAATTCATTGAAGTGTTGTCTTTCAAAGATATCTTAAACCAAGATTCCTCCTTTTCCATCTTTGGTGACTGTTTACATTAAAGTTAAAAATCCTTTGATATCTTGTCTAGAAAGAATAGGAGAGAACTCAGGATTCCTGGTACACAATCCTTCTGTCTGTAAAAGAGATTCTAATGTTCAAGGCTGTGCACAATGATAAATATCTATGTTAGTTATCCTGCAATAACCTAAAAAAAGACAACTTTTTAGTATAGCAAAACTGCGATATAATTCAAAATAAACTGCCATCACTGATGCAGGGCTAAGCAGATGCAGGGCTAAGCATAACAACTGGCAATGTCAGATTGGCAAATGATGATTTTTCGGTGGCAACCTAAGCATAACCTAATAAATTGGGTAACCTGCATTTATACTGATCAAAAGTATTTTTATTGGCTGGTTATGCCAGGAAAAGGTTTCATAACATTCAAGTATACAGAAAATAGATAGTGAAGAAAAATCACTGATTTTTAAGTCACCATTTCTTTCCATATTTTAATTTTCTGAGAGTTCTGAGTAACCACCCAACATATAAGAGTACATCTGAAAGATCAGAATTAAGATGCTCATTGAACACTGCTAAACAAGTAGAAACTGAGAGGAGGTGGTATCTAGAAAAAAGCAATTATCACACATGATCTGAGAGACTGTATCTGAGGAAAAAACAGCATTTTATACTTTGGTCTTAATCAGTGTTTCCAGTTACTGATGTTAATCTGTAAAAGCACGAGGAACCCTTTATACATGAAACTCATAATATATTTCTTGAGCATTTATTTGCAAGGCAAGCAAAGCAATATTTGCCAACTTTGGTCATTCTGCTTTAATTTATATAATTTGTATTCAGAAGTTTTTTATAGTTTTAGTGTGACTGCAGTACTATTTGCATTTAGTGCATCATGAATACTAAAAAAAAAAATCACATATATTTTGCTGTATTTTTACACTTAAGAATTATGTAACCGTAATACCTTTAAAAACCAAAATGATAGTGACCAACCAAAACTGAGACTGGAGGTCCCTGTAGGTAACTTTTTACTGACTCTCTAGTCCTGGTCAATCTAAGATAAAGTTAGAGACAGTACTGCAAAAACAGAGTCAGAAATAAAAAGTATGAAAAACAAATACAAAACCTCTATACTTCCACCAGGAGCAAGTCTCTGGCAGGTTCAACCTTGATAGCATGGTTGGCTGGGGACTAGAATTGGTTGTCTATCTTTCTCCTCTCTCCTTTTGCCAAATTACATCGGCCTTTCAGCTAGACTCTACACACCCTGAGGAGAGTTGCACCAAGGGGACTCAAAATATCCTCAGATGGAATAACATTGCTGATAAGGATGGATAACAATAGATTTCAGATCAATTATTGTATAGCTTCATTTTTATTCTCTATGTTCATGGATAAATCTTATTCCAGTCTTTTCACAAAAAGTAACGGACCTCTTGTGAAAGGAAGCTATGACTCCTTGAATAGTTCAAATGCCAGCAAAGTAAAAAATGAGCAAAACAGCCAACTGGTACAAAATAAATTTCCTGTCCGCACATGATTAGAAAGCTCAGTCTGTTTTTTATTTACCCTAAAATAAATCCTATTCTTTGCAAGAACACCCACTTTTATGACATCACATGCAACGCATTAAGTAGCTTTCAGACCGCAAAGCTGTATAACGACATATAGTAACTTTACCTTTATGGAGCCCACAACAAAACAAATCTCTGTTAGAATTTACAGAATCTGTAGATTTTATTAGCATAGTTCAAAGCTTATGATTCCCCTGCTGACAGAACCTTCATGGGAATAACAATAGCAAGATCTTGCTAGGTCTGAGTTTCACATATTGAGTCTGCAATATTTTTGAAATCTGCCACAATAGGTTCATAATAACGCATGAGCTGCTTCGGTTGTCTGTCCTATCTGAACTGGTCAATTTGGCTAGCAGCATACAACAATAAAATAGCGAACAAGCTGTCACTGCTTCAGTTCTTGCTCAAACAATGACCCCCTGTTTACTGACCTCTATAAACTTAAGCTGACTAAAGAGCAACTGTAACAACCTCTTCTTGTAGAAAAATGGTAGCTACAACACAGGACAGAAGGGAGGTCTCTAAAGTTAGTGAAACTCAAGGGAGAGTGGAAAATGCTTTAGGAATGCTGAGAAACCCAGAAGGTAGAAAAGGAAAGGTAAAGATGATCTTCTAAAAATGATGTCCCAGGTGTATAGCTGTATACACATAAATGGCAGGCAACAATGTTTCTAATGTGAGACTTCTTGAGGACAAGTCATTCACAGTTTAAGATAATCCTTCTGACACTGATCAGGAGAAAGTAAGTGAAGCTGAAAGGAGAGCTTGTTGCTATACTGTATTTTACATTTACATAGTATCGTTCATTCTGAAGAGCTTTACAAAAAACCCAAAACCAACAAAGAACAAAACCCCAGCCCCTCAACAACACAGAAGCACTAGAACAAAACTTAACTCCTATCAAAAGACTGATGGGGTCTTTAATGTTCATACCAGGCAGGTAAGGACTAATTTTTAAGGAGGTGTCAATGATTAAGCTGTTTCATTTTGTGACTTAAAAGCTTTTGAATTATTTGTGAGCCAGAGCCTGGCTTTTGGTAATTTATTCAATATAAAAGATTCTCATAAAACCCCATCATCCTGTATTCCACATGGAACTTAATTTATTTACTGTATAGGATTGAAAGGCTTGGATTTGAACCTATGGCCCAGTTTGTCACGTTCTGTGTTTGCATAACACTCAGCACAATGAAGTTGGTCCATTAATGGAGCTTCGAGGCGTTACCTCAATACAAATAATGATGATAATATGAAGGTTTGAAAAATCCAGAATATATGTTTCTCCTAACTGAAACGTAGCAGGGGTTTAAAAACTGTCCAAACAAAAAAGCCATATATTACCAATAGGTTTTTAACAGATCAACATGATGTGATTTGAATAGTAAAAAAAGAACAACATATAAAGTAATCTTTCTCAAATCAGTCAGAATTTAACGAATATATGTTAAGCTTAATCTCCATGCTCAGAACACTTCAGGCTTTCTCCCCAGTGACTGAGTCACAATACACATATTTTCTCTACCATCTGGAACTACCAACAGCATTTACAAGAGGTATTTCACCCTTTGAGAGTCACTTAGTCTGACACTCATCTGTTATTCCTCCTTTGGAATGTATAACTAACAGTCATCACTGAAGACTCTGGTCCTCCCATCAATACCATATGTACTACTGAGTCTGATTCATTGACTGAAGTCTATCAAATTTGACAGAAGTGTCTCATTTCCCTATACAGCAATCTGCCAAATACATGTGAAGTTGTGGAGGGGCTGATAATGAGAAATTCTAATACAGAGGGGGGCTCTTTTCCTGGCTGACTCACAGGTTCACTTCTGCCATTCATCTAGCTTTGGAGATGTGCTTCTACTAATGCTAGGACTAGTGTGAACTTTTATTTAAAAGCTAGGCTTGGGGAAGAAAAAAATAAACAGTTCAGCCAGAAGGAGGAAAACCACCTTCTGTGGTGTACTGTTAAAATTACAAGTTATTACTTTAAGAATAAGGGGTTTACTGGCCTAATTTGCAGGGAGGAGGATCTGTAGGAAGTATGAAATCATCTGAGTCACTCTGCAAATCAGCAAGGTGATCTGAGTTGTGTATCGCTGCCTTAGGGAGCAGACTGCTTTTTCTCTCTCTGTATTTGGTTCTTGCCTATTAGGGTTCTGGATTCCAAGAAACAATGTAGTGAACCTTCCAAAAAGCATTTTTTATGAATTGTCTAAATTTTCTGTGTGGATGCTGTGAACATAACACTATCCACCTCTGGCAAGGTAAAAAGATATTTTATCAACACTGGTTTTATGAGCTGGGAGCATTTTAAAAATGAGAAGCCTCTCAAACATCCAAAAAATTAAAGTGTGCAGTTACAGAAGGACAAAAACTTTTAATCAATCAGATGCTGTGGGCTACAGAAATCAGATGATTCATGCACAAGTTGACCACCTTGAGGACCGTTCTATGATTGCCACTTCAAGAAATTGCTTTGTTTTTAAATAGAGCTCTAAAACATATTCAAAAATGAAATTTTAATACGAACATTCCCATTTCACCTATCTTAACCTATTTACCATGGGCCTGAAATACCGGGAAGCATGTTCTCCAATTGTGAGATTTAGTCATCGCCTCTTGAAGTTACAAAAGAGAAGTCAAAATCAAAGGCAAATATTTACACATTTACAATTTAATTTCACTTAAATGATGTGCCTGTGCTAGAAGTATGTAATTAACTTTGTTTAAATTTGTTTTGTGCTTCTTCATAGAGAACTCCACAGTCAAATGCAAGTTTCATGAGAAACTGTAAAGACAAATACATCCAAGTTCTGAAATCACACACTTGACTTCAAACAGCTCCAAGTTAAGCCAAGATGCATTAAGTTAAATCTGTGCTGGCCCATTCCATTTCTTTTGAGTGTTTCTCCATGTTCTAGATTTACAGCTGAAGATTCATTGTAGTAATCCATGCATTTATATTCTTCAGCACAATGTGATTCAGAAGGCCCATTCCTACCACAAAGGCACCTATACTGCACCTTGACAATTCTGTATTTTATTGGCATCAACACATTTCTGATTGAAATTTAAATGTATCTAACTGGAAAACAAAATGTTTTCCATCTCTTATGGTTGACATTTTCGGGGTTCTTCAGTAAATTATCCATCCCTACTTCCTGTATGCCAGACCTTTAACATGTGTCAAAGATATAGCTCAAACACAATCACAGGAATTTCACAATCATTTTTTAAAATCTTCAAATGAAGGTGAAGACAAGAAAAATCTCACACTGTCACCTAAAATATAATGCACTGATATAAAACATATAGTTTCACTAAGGGAAGTTAAAGGTACTTTTCAGAACAAAATTCTCCTATATAATTTATGTGATGGAACACATTATCTGATGGGACTACGGGGAAAAAAATAATCCTTTGGATTGCTGCACAAAATCAATAGTATGTGGTAGCACTGAGGTCTGGATTCATTATGAACCTTGGCAATGGCCTTATGTTTTATTATGTATGGAACATAAAAAATCTGATGGGACTTAAAAATATCCATCCGTTGATGGAGAAGTCAGCATGGTAAGCAGTGAACTCTGGATAGGTGCCATACTAGCTATGTTACTGCAACATATTATTGCAATATATTGCAGCCAGAAGAAGCTAGTATTTTCATATTCAGTTGAACTACATTGTAGCACCTACAGACTAACAAAATGCGGTATTGCTTTTGTCCTTTTCCTGCAGTGGCCTCCAAAGTGGGGTGTGTGCACCCGAGGGGGTGCACCAGAGGATCACACGGGATGCGCGGTAGGAGGAGCGCCGCCGGATGGCACTCCGAGGTTTTTTTCTTCCGCGGCAGCTCTGCACGCTTGCGGCAGGTCTTCCTGTCTTCTTTCTTCGGCGGCCCACCTGCGGCAAGTCTTCCACTCTCCTTTCTTCAGCAGTACCGTGGGGGGTGCGCGATCCAAAAACTCTGGAGACCACTGGATTAGAGCATTGGCATTAACTCCTCAGAAATGCTCCAAAATTCTTGATTCTCTGAGACCCCAAAAGCACCCCCCCACACACACCAACAATTCTTCCTTAACGCACTGCTTTTTAAAGATTTTTTTAAGCATTGTGCTTCTTTCCTAGAAAGAGGGAAATGCACAGTTAACATAACTCATTATATTGAAGGACATATTATTGTTTATTATTTATATTGCAGTAAGACCTAGAACCCCAAGCAGAAATCAGTGCCCCATTGTCCCAGTTACTGCACACACATATAATGAAAAGACATTCCATGTCTCAAAGTGCTTATACTTTATCTTCCCTGCATCACATTATGAAATAGTCTACAAGAAAGATAAGTGGGGTAAGATAACATATTTTATTGGACCACTTCTGTTAGTGAGAGACAAGCTTTCGAACTACACAGACAGAGCTCTTCTTCAGGTCTGGGAAACTTACTCAGAGTCTCACAGCTGTATTTAGCTGTGACATTGTAAGTTTCCCAGACCTGAAGAAGAGCTCCGTGAAGGGCTGAAAGTTTCTCTCTCACCAGCAGAAGTTGATCCAATAAAAGATGTTACCTCACCCACCTTGTTTAACATCCTGGGACCGACATGGCTGCACCACCACTACATACTACAAGATATCAGATGAAAGTCCCATCTCAAGCCACGAACACCAGTCTTATGTAGATGAAAGAAAGATATGATCCAAAGAATTGTCAGTGCTGCAGGGATTTAAAAATAACATTAACCTTGACTCTTTGCATATAACTAGATAAGATTTTTCTATAGATAGTCTTTTCTCCACAATCCATGTCTTTCCACATACACAGCAGCTGACCTAGCTTGGCCTAGACGAGTGACATTTGTATCCATACTGGAACAAAATCTGCCTATAAGAACAAGATAAACTAAATTTTCTTCGTTAATGGATAGATTTATATGTTGTTTTTTCAGTCACGTTTTATAAGCTATTGGACCTAACTGCTGTAGGATGTAGCACTTTGGTTGACCTTTGCAATTTACAGATGCCTTAACTTAGTCACTCTTATTTTGAGGTTACAGCCATATGTTTTTCTTTAAACTACTGTTATGCTTGAAGCTGTGCTAAATTATAAAAAAAACCCAACCCCATAGCTTCATGCTTATCCTGTTACATACAGACTAGTACATGCATGCTATCCCCTTTCATAGCATACAAGCTCTGGTGTTCCTAGAGTGAATCGTGCTGTCAGATATTTATTATTTATGTAATAGTGTACTATTGTAAGGCCAGTCCTGTACAAAACACTGGGAGGGAAAAGCACAGTCCCTCTCTCAAGGAGCATACAATTTGAATCAGACACACGGTATGTCTACATTGCAATCAGAGATTGCCACTTTGATCCACCTACCTCGCGTAACAATAGCAGTGAAGCTGTAGCAGCACGAGCTGTCCAACCCTGCCTAGGATCCTGGGTACGTACTTGACCAGCTATCCTGTGTTGCCACGGCCTCACTGCTATTGTTACTCAAGCTAGCCAAATCAAAGCAAACTTGGGTATCTCTACACATGCTGCAATCACACCACAGATGCCAGAGTCCAAATAAAACTCTGTATAGACATTTTAAAAGGGACTATATCAATCTTAAAGTCAGTCATTTAAAGGTACCATACCTCTCCTTCAGTTCATCCTGTTAATTTCTGGGTTGTATAATCACAGTATCCAATTTCTTAAAAATCTCTCTCTCTCTCCTGCTGCTGTGTGAAAGACCCACACAATCAGCAGTGGAAACTGAATGACTGTGGGGAGAAACAATGAAACTGACAAGGTAAAGTGCTGTCACATTAACTGAGTAAAATGGAAGAACAGAGAAAAATACTTTTTCATTTATCTTTGGTGTCAACTGTAACTATAATAAGTAAAACATTTTCAAACAGAAGTGTAATTTTTTAAGTTAATAGCTTGCTCCCCTTTCAACAGTCTTACGTAAAGCACACATGATGCAGAAGATAAAATGTGGAACGCCATGATTCAGAACTAGGTGGGAAACCACTGAAAGGCCTCATGGAAGAAGGTGTTTAAAGGAAAGATTTGAATGTGGACAGGGAGACTGTCTGGTGAGCAAAAAAAAGGGAGTACATTCCAAGAGGAGGGTGATGTTGTAGAAGATGGCAAGAGGCAGTAGGAAACAAAAGGAATGGTAGTACGGTTTTGTATGACACAGTCCCTGCTCTAGAATAACTGATAGTTACTACTAACTGCACAAAGTGTCATCAGTGTACTTATACTAGTGTATGTGTTTGTTTACTGCAAAGCCAATGGGTTCCTGATCTCAGCTGAGTCCTGTTGGCAGTAAGCACTGACATAATACCAATAAGAACAACAGCACATCTATCAAGAGGGGAGCAGGAGGAATTAAAAGCAGATATATAGGCAGAAGCAGTTACATACTGCCTTGAAGTTGAGGACAAGAAGCTTGAATTTGATGTGATGGAGAGTGGAAGCAAGTGATGGGCTTTAAAGAGGGAAGGGGACACAGAGTGCCAGGAGTGGAATATAAGTTTAGCTGCAGTTTTTACAAAGACTGGAGAAGAGCAAATCAAAAAGCAGGAAGACAAATGAGGAAGTCACAGTACTAAAGGCATGAGATGATCAGTGCAGAAATATATAGATAAGAAAGGACTGATTTTCATGCTATTTTAGAGGGATAATTGACAGGATTAGGTGACACTCTGAAGGGGTAGTGAGGGACAAAGTTGAAAACAATTGCCTTAAATGACTGCTTATTGGAACAGCTAGTTCTACAGTACACAAGAAAAGAGAATATACTCAACTTAGTCCTAGCTAACACACAAGAGTTGGTTCAAGAAGTAACTTCAGTTGCACCACTTGTAAGTGATCACAATATAAACTCAACATCCTTGGGGAAGGAAAACTACCAGAAACTAGCATGATAACACTAAGCTATAGAAAAGGAGATTTTTTTTTGAGTGAGGTGGTGGTGGGGAAGTTGAGAGACAGAGAGAGAGAGAAAGGAAGCTAGTCAAAAAGGCCCTAATATATAAAGCAAAGAAATAAAAATCCTTAGCTGTGGCATGGATACTGCTTAAGAAAACAGTAACCGTCTCAGAAGTAATGCATACTTCTCAACACAAAGGGAAGCAGGTAGGCAAGAAGTAAACTAACTTGCAAGGTTCAAAAATTTACTCAAGCCACAAAAGAGACCCTTCAGAAAATGGAAATCCAACCCTAAAATAAGCACAAGCTACAGAAGGCAACATATATGAAGGAATTTAGGAGGTCTAAGATGGAATTTGGAGAACAAATAGCTAACGGTATAAAAATAAATAAGAAAGCCTTTAACTATATGAAAAACAAAGACTGAGATAAATGGTGGGTTTGCTGAATCACCAGGGGGCACAGGGAGCAATTAAGGAAGAGAAAGACATGACTGAGATGCTAAACAATTACTCTGCATCTGTCATCACCACAGAGGATGGTGAAGAGATATCTACCTTAGGGCTTTTATTTTGTAGTGATATAAATGAGGAACTAAAAGTAATTGATGTGACAAAAGTGTCAAGGAAAGAGGGGCTGGAACTAATTAAAAATAACGGTGAATTGGCAACACAATGGCAGATGAAATTCATTGCTGACAAGTACAAACTAACATACATTGGAGAGAATAACCTGAATTACTCATACACTGGGTTCTAAACTAAGGCCACCTCTACACTACAAAATTATGTTGACTTAAGTTATGTTGGCATACAGCCACCACAGTTATTATATCACCTGTGCATGTGAGCACTTGGCTCCTTGTGTTGGAGATGCACATCCTCACTACAAGCACTCGTATTGATGAAGAGTGCAGTGCATTGTGGACTAGTATCCCACTGTGAAACTCATCACCATCCAGTGCAGGGTGTTTTGGGAAGTTTTTGCAATGCCTAATGTGGCCAAAACAAGTTGCGCAGGAGCAACTGGGAGCATAGGGTCAACTTCCCATAATGCAGTGTTCCTCATCATAATTTCATATACATCCAATAATATTTTGCGCCTTCCTTCAAAATCCCCATAAATCTACACATCCCTCCTCACTGTCTGCCATCTTTGACAGAAGTATGGAGCTTGCACAGCTCTTCATTATTGTCATGAGTGTTGAAAGCACAAGGCACGTGATCCTGAAGTATATGTAGAGCCACAAGAGGAGCCACAGGGAACATGACGATTCTTTGGAGGCTAGATTGCTGTGGTACAGAGAAAGAAACAATTTAAGGTTGTTGTTGGCATCCATGGAGCAGCTGGAGATGGTGGAATGCGAGTACTTGGCCCCAGAAACAAGCACTGGCTGGTAGGATTGCACTGTCGTGAAGGTTTGGGATGATGAGCAGTGGCTGCAGAACTTTCAGATGAGGAATGTGTAATGGACCAGGGCATAGGTGCTCTTGCCAGCGGTCACAGCTGGGCTGAGATTTACCCACCAGGGATGGGAGCTTCTTGGCTGGAGTTAGAGAAACCGCAAGAGTCAGGCCAGGGTCGGAGACTGGAGATCAGAGGCAGTACCAGGTGAAAATTGAGAGGCAGAAATCGGGGACAAAGTCAGGCTGGAGTCAGAGACCAGAGATCAGGAATTGAGGTAAAGTCTGGCATCGCAGCAGGCCAAGGTCTATGTAGTAGCCCAGATAACTTCCTGGGGCTACCCCTGGGGTTTACTAGGGGCACTTAGCCAATCAGAGGGCCACAAGATACTGTCACTCAGGGTCTTGTGGGTGGTACTTCCTGCGGTGCCTACTCTACACAGTGCTCCCTGGGTGTGCCACTGTATAGCCTCCTGGTGGCAGTGTAGAAATATCAGCTGCCCCAGGTTCTGCAGACCTGGGTTCTAGTCCCTGGGCCTTTACACAAGGCCACGTTTCTGGATTCTGTGTGCCAAACTCACCCTAGGCCTCCAGTGCAGGGACACCAAAATGAGATCTGTACTGACAGTTAAGAAGCAAATGGCAATTACACTGTAGAAACTTGCAGTGCCAGATTGATTCCTGACTGACCAGCAGTGATTTGCAGTAAGGAAATCCTCAGCAGGGACTGTTGTTATGAAAGTCTGCAAGGCCATTAATCGCATCCTGCATAGCAGGATGCAACTCTGGCCAATGTGCAGGACATAGTGGATGATTCTGCAGCAATGGGGTTCTCAAACTTCAGTGGCATGACAGATGGCATGAATATTGCTATTTTAGCACCACACCATGTTGCCACAGAGTACATCAACAGAAGGGGCTACTTTTCTATGGTAATGCAAGAGTTGGTGGATCGCCAGGGACGCTTTACTGACATCAATGTGGGCTGATCAGGAAATATGCATGACACCTGACCTGTCAGAAAGCTGCAAGCAGGGACTTACTTTCACAATCTGCACACTACCACTGGGAATACTGAAATGCCAAGAGTAATGCTCGGAGACCCTGCCTATCTCCTATTCCCACAGATCACGAAGCCATACATTGGCCAGCTCAACAGCACAAATGAGCACTTCAACTACAGGCTCAGCAGATGCAGAATGACAGTTGAATGTGCATTTGGTCATTTGAAGGGTTGCTGGCATGGTTTACTTACCAAATTGGATCTGAGAAAAATATCTCAGTGGTTATAGTTGTCTGCTGTGTCCTGCAGAATATCTGTGAAGCAAAGAGGGAAAAGTTTCTGCTGGGGTGAGGGTGGAGTTGGAATGGCTGTCCACTGATACAAAGACTATTAGATACAGCCAGATATAAAGGCTATTAGAAGAGTTCAACGTGGAGCTATCCGGCTCAGGAAGGCTTTGAAAAACCATTTTAATGGTGAGCCAGAGTAGTGTGTGTTCCTATAGTGTGATCTACTTGGCCTTGCTCTTTTGCCTGAATCTTTTGAATGAATCTTGTAGTGATTGCTGTGTATGTAGGAATATAACATTCTCAATGCACCTATTAATATTGTCTGTGAATGATATTATGGATTCTGTGATGAAGTGAAGTAACAGAACAGTAACAGGGCGTCAGACGTGGTCAGGATTAGACAGCATACGTTCTGAACTAATAAATTTTGTTCCAAAAAATAAAATTTTATTCTGTAACATGAACCAGGCAATTTAAAAAAAACATTTAAAACTTTGATAAATTAAGGGAACTGCTCTTATGGAGGAGAAAGAACATTCATTTCCATTTCAGGTATACAGACACCAACTGTGGCTTTCACAGGTCAGTCATGTGAAGCTGTGATTGTCTTTAATGTCTCCCCACCACCCCACTGGAGCGGTAAGGATAGTGCACCAACCCCTGATGCCACTCAGAATGTTGAGAGGGCGGTATAAGGAGGTCCCGATATTGAGTTCTCTATGAGCTGCAGAGGTAGGTAAGCATGGGATCGTTGAATCTGCAGGCTCTACCAGAGTCTGCAGTATGTCTGTTTGCTGTCTGAGAAGTGCAAGCATTTCCTGCTACATGTTCCTCTCCTTGTCCTGCGTCTGTCTCCTCTTTGCTCTATCCTTCTCCATGTTCTCTATAAAGGTAGTCCTCCAAGCCCTGTGCTCGTTCTCTGATGCAGCACTGGCTTGCAGGATCTCCTGAAACATGTCCTCCCGAGTCCTTTTCTTTGTCCTCCTTATCTGGCTCAAGCATTCCACTTGTGTGGAGGGGGAGATCCTAAAGGCCACAATGGCAGCAGCTTCAGATACAACACACAGAAGTACCACTGTCAGTGTATTCATGATGGAATCTGAAACTTAAGATATTGAACTCACTCCCTTTACTCCCCAAAAGTTGTAAGCATTACATTCTCACTTCTTCTTGGGATTGATAGAGCACGGTGCCAGTCACAGCACCAGCCGTGGTGAGTATGGCCCTCTCGGGGGTTGGGGAAATGAGAGGGGGGAATAGCTCGCTGGCATAATTATAGGCATATATGGCAATGGAACTGAATACAGGCAACGGTGACTGTAGCTGATATCTCACTCCGGAGGGTAACAGAGGCAGAGAGCACAACTGCTGCTGGTGTCCAGGTGCTGCCTGTGCCCATATGCTGCTAGCCTGTGTACTGCAACGGTGCCAGCCCAAGTAACTGCTGGGTGGTGTGGGAAAATGTCCTACTTCAGAGTAAGAAATAAGGCAGCTCTCCTCAGAAATCTTCAGCAGAGTATTGCAGAGTACCTCCATGAAAGTTTCATCAACATCTCTACAGATGGGACATCCTGGTGCATATGAACAAGCGGCTCTGTGTGGCCCCCTTTGCCTAACTCTAGAGGGGAATGAAAAGCAGATAGCAACTCTACCTCTCTTCGTTGTTCCACTACCTCTGCTGGCACAGGTAAAAAAGAGCAACTAAAATACATGCGTCCTGCTACTTGGGGGTTCCATCCCTGTAATTTCAAAGCAAACTACATACATACCAGAGGTTCCTTCCCCTGCATCAGGCTGCCTGTGCTTGACTGTTGGGACTGGCTGGACTGTGGTGGAATCAGAAACGTGTCCTGGCTCACTATGCAGCTGGATTTCCTGGTCGCCTGTCCCCCTTACTACTCCTCCTTGCTGTTCACGGAGGGGCCTGTGACTCAAGCTCCACAGAAGTATCTATGGTGCTCTTGGGGGTGGTGGTGAGGTCTTCACCGAAGATGGCTTGCAGCTCTTTATAAAAATGGCAGGTCTGTGGCTTGGCAGCAGATCGATTGTTGGCCTCCCTGGCCTTTTGCCCGTTGCAGTTCCTTGTCTTTCATGCAGCACTGCTAGTGGTCCCCGTTGTGGCTCTTCTCCTACATCCCCTGAACAATCCGCTGGTAGATGTCTACATTTCTACAGCTGGATTGGAACTGTGCCTGCACAATCTCTTCTTCCCACAGGCAAAGGAGATCCAATACGTCCTGTGTAGTCCAGGCAGGAGCACATCGTCCACGTGTAGCTGGCACAGTCAGCTGGGCCGTTATATTCAACAATGGAGAGCTGCTAGGTGTGCTCGCCAAGCTGTGCAACTAGGAAAAGGAATTTCAAAAATTTGAGGGGTTTTAAAGGGGAGGGATGGCTTCCTGTCCACCTGACCCCTGGGCAATGGAGTTCACAATATTGATCAGAGCAGTCAGTGTGGGGCAGTGTGGAGCAGACAGCTCCTAGAGGCTAGTAACAGTCGATGTAAGTTATGCAGTGTCTACATTATTACTGTGTCAACCTAAACACATTGACCATGACTCTACACCGCTTGGGGAGATGGTGTTATTAATTTGGCATAGTGGGGCACTTACATCCGTGGGAGCCAAATTTAAGTAAAGACACATCCACAGCTAGCTTGAAGTAAGCTGCCTTGCATCTGTATAACCATTTAGCGTAGACCAGGCCTAATTGTATCAACAGAAAAAAGTTCTGGGCATCCATGGAGACAGCTCAATGAAGACCTCTGCTAAGTGTGCATAAGTGGTTAAAAAGGAAAGGAAATGTAAAGATGTATAGGAAACAATGGCGAATAATATGGAAAATGTTGTATTATCCTTATTAGAGAGTCTCTCTAATATCCTGGGACCAACATGACTACAACAGCACTGCAAACAACATATTACCCTTATATACATCAAAAGCATAACATTAAAATATTGCATTCAGTTCTGGTAACTCCACATCAAAAAGGATTTAGCAGAAACAGAGGATTCAGAGACAGGCAACCAGAATTACAGGCATGAAAAAACTTTTATATGAAGATAGTCTGAAAGACTGGGACTTTTTACCCTAGAGAGGAGATGAATAAAATTTACCAAATTAGAAATTAATCAAAGTTAGAAATAAGGCGCAAGTTTTTAACAGTGTGGGTGACTAACCATTGGAACAAAATATCAAGGGAAGTGGTGGATTCTCCATCTCTTGATGTCTTCAAATCAAGACTTGAAGTTCTTCTGGAAGATATGCTTTAGTCAAACACAAGTTATCAGGCTCAGTACAGGGGTAACTGAATGAAATTTAATGCCCTCTGTTATACATGAGTTCAGATTAGATGATCTAATGGTCCCTTCAGGCTTAAATGCTATGGATCTATAACATGATAAAAGTTTCAAAATAATGAATGATATAAAGATAGCAAGTAGGGTGAGTAGAAGTTCTCAGTCTCATAATACACAAACTGTGGGACATTCAATGACACCGGAAGGTGACAAAATTCAGCACTGATAAAAAGAAATACTTTTTCACATAATCCACAATTGGTCTGTGGAACTCACTGCTATGAGATATGATTGAGGTCAAGAGCTTAGTGAGATTCAGAAAAGGCTTAAATATCTACATCAATAATAAAAATATCCAGAGTTATTACAGTGAATTCTTTCTACAGTAAGTGTTTTGGAAAAGATATAACCCCCTTCATGCATAAAGGCATATGCCAACCTTTAACTAGAGGGGTACAAGATTAAAAATGTCCTTGGGGACTGGTTCTCCCCTAACTACTTGTTGCAGGTTTTTCTTGTATTGTCCTCTAAAGCAGCCAGTACCACCCACTATTGCGACAAGATCCTGGATTAATTGAACCACTGGCCTGATCCAGCAAAGTAATTCTTATGTTACTGTGTGAGGTTTAGAGCTTCTGTGATGAGAAGGAGTGGGGAATCTTCAATGAAGATGGATAAAGAAGGGAAAGGAGTAGAATTTAGCAAACAAGAAACCTACTTGGTCATGTGGGACATCTTTGGCTACTGCAGGGTCATTCCCAACTGTTTCAGAGTAGCAGCCATGTTAGTCTGTATCTGTAAAAAGAAAAGGAGTACTTGTGGCACCTTAGAGACTAGCAAATTTATTTAAGCATAAGCTTTCGTGAGCTACAGCTCACTTCATAAGCTTTCATCGGTATATGATGAAGTGAGCTATAGCTCACGAAAGCTTACGCTCAAATACATTTGTTAGTCTCTAAGGTGCCACAAGTACTCCTTTTCTATTCCCAACTGTGTATTTCCTATTATTGTTAACTATTCGTATTATCACAGCACATAAGAGCCCTAGTCATGGACCACATCCCCATTGTGCTAGGTGATGTATAACAGAACATAAAAAGACTGTCCCTGCCCCCAAAGAAAGCACTACTTAGATTGTAAGTTATCTTACTGCTGAAAGGAGTAGATAGAAAAAGATTAAGATAATTAAAACAAGAGTAAACGAGAACAACTATTTGGTACTTTAGATTAATGTTAAGGGCTAATAAGCTTGACAATTAAGAAAGGAGCTCAGTGGTTTTAATGGTGAGGGGAAGCTTTCTTTTATAGGAATTTGCTTACCTTCTTTCTTGGATTTCCCTTTATTATTCCTTTCATATCTGTCACTCTTTTTTATAATGTGTGTATATATTTATATAAAGTCCTTCCCACAGTGCAGCTTCCATAATCAGGCCTAGATCAAACACTTAAGAAAATCTTTCCTCATTTATTCTGGTCTCCCCTCAACTCCCTTCTGAAGCCTGTTTATGCCACATGAAAATTAAGCGCATGTTGCCAACTTCTGCATGTGTTCATTTTTGTGGTCAGGCTGTCCTGTTATTTTAAAGGTGTAGTCATGCAACAAAAACAAAGAAAATCTCTTCCTTAGTCTCCTATTCCTTTCTAGCATTTGCCATCTGGCCACAGGAAAAAAAAAAGAAAGTAATTTAAAGTATTTAATAATAAATATTACATCGTTTTCCCCCTCAGCCATATTTAGCTTGCAGCCCAGAGTAAAGACTCTAGAGAACAATTTGCTGCCATTAGCTGAGGACTTTATTAATCAGAGTACTACGTGCTATCAAGGGTGATTGTTTTCCCACCCTTCTGCATCCTTCAGCTCACACAATTTCATCGCTCTAGGAGGAATAAAGCCATGAACTGGGATCACTATGATGTTAAAAGCGGATGCCACCATTTATGTATTTCATGGAGTACTCAACTGTACCATGTTCCAAAACCTGCCTGTTACAATGAAAACCCACCAGACAGAATACAAGTTGCTTTCCATGTGAAATAAAATAAAATAACACCCCAACATAAAAATAGACCTGGGGCATATTCTGATCTTTATTACATTACTGTAGGTCTGAGATTCGCTCTATTTAGACCAAAGTATGAGAGATCAGAATCTGGCCAAATTATTATTTTCCAGAGTACACAGCTAATTTTGACCATTTTGAAATAACTATCATTTTATGAGACCATTAATTGTGCTGCTCAGTAAAGCCATTTAATCACACATAATAAAGACAATAATAAGATGTTGACCAAACACAAATGGTTATTTTAAAGCTAACAAATACAGGTTTTGAATAAGTTTTGTTAAAACTAGTATGGGAAGTTCATGAATTTTAATACTGATAAAATAGTTATAAAGGTCAACAAAAATATCATAATAATATTAACCCTAACTGTCCCTCATTTGGCAAATACATAACCTCTTGAATATATCTGGCAGTACACTGTGAAAATTAACACAAAAGAACTTAAGAATGCCCACACTGAGTCAGACCAATATCCTGTCTTCTGACAGTGGCCAATTCCAGGTTCTTCAGAGAGAATGACCAAAACAGGGCAATTAGCGAGTGATCCATCCTCTGTCATCCAGTTCCAGCATCTGGCAATCAAAGGTTTATGGACATCCAGAGAGTGGGGTTATGTCCCTGACCACCTTGGCGAAAAGACATTGATGAACCTATCTTCCATGAACTTTTCTAATTCGTTTTTTAATACATCTGTACTTCTGGCCTTCTCAACATCCCATGGCAATGAGTTCCAGGGGTTGATTGTGTGTTGCGTGAACATGTACATCCTCATGATTGTTTTAAACATGCTGCCTATTAATTTCATTGGGCGACCCCTTGTTCTTGTGTTATGTGAAAGGGTAAATAACACTTCCTTACTCACTTTCTCCACACCATTCATGATTTTACAGACCACTATCATATCCCCCTATAGCTCTCTCTTTTCTGAACTGAACAGTTCCAGTCTTTTTAATCTTTCCTCATATGGAAGTTGTTCCATACCCCTAATCCCTTCTCTGTACCTTTTCCATTTCCAGTATTTTTTTTTAAATGGGGCAATCACAACTGCAGGCAGTATTCAAAGTGTGAGTGTACCATGGCTATGTATAGTAGTACTATGATATTTACTGTTTTATTATGTATCCCATTTCTAATAGGCCCTAACATTGTTAGCTTTTTTGATTGCTACTGCACATTAAACAGATGTTTTCAGAGAACTCTCCACAATGACTCCAAGATCTTTTTCTTGATTGGGAACAGCCAATTTAGACTTCATCATTTTGTATATATAGTTGGGATGTTTTCCAATGCGCATTACTTTTCTATTATAAACACTGAATTTCACTCTGTTGCCCAGTCACCCAGTTTTGTAACATCCCTTTGTAACTCTTTGTAGTCTGTTTTAAACTTAACTATCTTGAATAATTTTATATTATCCGCAAACTTTGCCACCTCACTCTTTACCTCTTTTCCAGATCATTTATGAATACACTGAACAGCACTGGTCCCAGTAGAGATCTTGGGGGACCCTGCTATTTATCTCTCTCCAATATTAAAACTGAACATTTATTCCTACCCTTTGTTTCCTGTCTTTTAACCAGGTCCTGATCCATGAGAGGTCCTTCCGCTTAGCCCATGACTGCATATTTTGCTTAAGAGCCTTTGGTGATGGACCTTGTCAAAGGCTTTCTTACATTACAAATACACTATATCAACTGAAATCACCTTTGTCCAAATGCTTGTTGACCATCCCAGAGAATTCTAATAGATTGGTGAGGCATGATTTTCCTTTACAAAAGCTATGTTGACTCTTCCCCAACATATTGTGTCTGATAATTCTGTTCTCTACTATAGTTTCAACCAATTTGCCTGATACTGCTGTTTGGCTTACTGGCCTGAAATTGTCAGGATAACCTCTGGAGCTTTTTAAAAAAATAGGTGTTACATTTGCTACCTTCCAGTCATGATTTAAGCGATAGGTTATGTACCACAGCTAGTAGTTCTGCCATTTCATATTTGAGTTCCTTCAGAACTTTTGGGTGAATAACGTTTGCACCTTGGCTGGGATGATTTAATTGGTGTTGGTCCTGCTTTGAGCAGGGGATTGGACTAGATGACCTCCTGAGGTCTCTTTCAAACCTAATATTCTATGATTCTATGGTCCCAGTGACTTATTACTGTTTAAGTTATCGATTTATTCCAAAACCTCCTCTACCGACAACTGAATCTGGGACAGTCCCCATAGACTGTTCCTGACACAGATATTCATACAACTAGGATGAGATATTAAAAGCAACATAGGGGACTTAGACATACAGATTCTAAAATGAATGATCAACTGACGTATACCTAAATCCCCTGCACCGCTTCGGAAAATATCAGACTTTGTTAACTTCTGTAGATTATAAAGTCAACAGACTGTATTTTAACTAGGCTGTGGAGTCAGGTTAACACTTTACATCATATGTAATGTGTTTAATTGGTTCTGAATTTTAAATTATTTTTGGTGTTGTTACATCAGTTGGAATATAGAGACAGGGGAGAGAGAGGAAGTACTAGAGTGATTCATGGAGGGTAACGGGAAATGTTAAAGGGAAGTGATTTAATTTTTTTTTTAATTGGTGCTAATAGAAACAAACTATAATGCAAGGTAACACAAACTGAACAGCTGCTAGCCACACTCAAGGTACATACAGGCTTTATATGTCCCAGAATTCCCGCTTCCTTGAATTTAGCTCTAAAGGATCCTTTTATTATTTCTAGCTCTTTGTAAGGGAACTTTCAAAGTCTTCAGACAGAGCTATAAATGCATATTACCTATCCTAAACAAGAACAAAATTAACAGAACAGTGAACTGTTCTTTAGGGGATGAAGACAAGAAAAGTAAATACCACTAAACAATGTTTTCATTTTCTAGCGTTAAGGGAAAAGGTTTGGTTTTCTGCAAATAAATATTTGCACGTCTCAGGCCTAATTCAGTTTAAAGAAAAAGATCACAATGTGGCATCTGTAAATGCTTTGGGGGCTATGGAAAATTGGCTTTTTGCACCACTGAAGCCCATGCCAGGCTATAAGAGCCAAGTTAAACCATATAATTTTGAAAAACTGACCTGGGCTTGAATGCTTATATTACAGACAAATATACAACTAGAACTCTGGACATATTCACTTGTGAAACTGAATTGGCCAACTAAACAGTACTTGCAAATTTCATGCAAAAGATCCACAGCAGAATCATTAAACATTCATGTAACCTGGCTGAATTTATTTTAATATATATGATATTACATTTCATTTTCTCTCAAAGGCCTTTAGGATTTACAGAAGATAAATAAATTAGGATCAGATCTGAGACTCTAGATTCTGAGTATTTGACTAGTAACCTCACCAGTAGAATGTTTTCCTTAGGAAATCAAAGCAACCTTTAACTCTAATCTTTCCCTGATGTCTTCCTATTACATCACAAGTCTTTGGGGGATGCCAGAGTACTGTGTGCATTACAGTGTCCTGAGTGAATTCAATTTACATTCTATAATCACTTCAAAATCATAACTGCAAGAACAAAGAAAAGATTGAAAATAAAAACAAAAGTCACTTAAATTTTTTTAAATGACATAGTTGGCTCACAATAATAAAAAGCAGCAGGTTTCATGTAAAAGACAAATACTCCCCCCCCCCCACCTCCAACAACAGACACTATAATTTTATGTGACTGAGAAAAGCTCAATACTTCTGCAGTTTATGTTTAAAATTGTTTTCCCTGAAATATACATAAAATGATTATTAAAAAGTTGGGAAAGGAGACATCAGTGCCTTAAGAAAGGTAGGGATGTGTGTCTGCGTGATATATAACATGCCAAGAACGCTCTGATGTCTTACAGTAATTTGTTCTGCAACCGAGCAGAAGTTGTTTTCCAAGTCCTCAAACAACGCTGTGAATGTACAGGAAATAAAAATAGTGTCCATTAAATTGTAAAGTTCTGCAAAAACACAGGGCTGAGAGGAATAAAAAGGTTTTTCTCTCCTATTAACACTTGCCTGCATTAGCTTCCCAAGTAACAGGTTGATAGGTTTACACATAAGATTAAACTTTGCAGCTTCATTCACTAATATTTGCCCAGCACCCTGGTTAAGAATCCTGCTATTTACATTTGTTTACTCCACCACAAAAATCCTCATAGCATCAGGACAGAAGTTGGAAGACACCACCTCGTCCAATAAAATCAGCTCTTGAGTCTACATACTATGACCAGTCTTTGTTCTTGCTTTAATCCTGTTTGCACTTGGTGCTCCCTATCACTGCTTGAATGATTTGCCATCCACCCATCAATTGAGTGTGTTAAAAAACATTTCAGAAGTCTTAAGATCCTGAGATAGGAAGGAAGATATCCATACTTTGAGATCATCAAAAGGATGCTCATAACCATTAGTTTTAGGGTCCTCCTACTCCAATTTGATCAAACAGACCATTAAAATTCAATCATTAGAATTTAACAACATGAGGGAAGGGTTAAATGTCATTTGTCTAAACTTTATGGATATCTGTGGACTACAACGTTTGCAAGTGTGGATTTATCAAATGAGATTCTTTACAGTGTGCTTGCACTCTAGGGGCTGATAAAACTACTCGCCCAGTGGTGAGTAGGGAGCTTTGCTTAGTGAGCCCATCAGTCCCTGCAGAATGTAAGATTTAATTTTAAAAAAATGTGCCCCTCCAAATGTGAACTACTGTTGCAATGCATTCCTGAGTCTGCTTGTAGTTTTCGGGAGCAGCTGCAGACTCTAAATCAGTATCCTGTGCAAAACAATGAAACAAGAAGAAGAAGATAGATGTGGTTGCTTGGGAAAGCCTTGAACAGCAGAGGCAGGTGGCATTGGAGTTTTTCTCGAGGAGGATACACAAGCATATAGTTTTGGCAGGTTCTTTGTATGAAGCGACGTGGCTAAGACTTGGGCTGTCATATTAAAGGCTTAGATTCTATTCCCAGTTTAAACATAAACAACCTTGTACAACATCCGCAGTTACTCCTTCTGTAAAACAGAGAGACTGCATGCTTGCCTCCATTGTAGGATACTGATTATTGAGCTGTGCCTCATATCATTAAGTGAAGTACACAGAATTATTAACTCCGGTCAACAAAGAAGTGAGACTTGAATCGGTCCTGTGGTGCTCAGTCTACTGCATCTTCCCATAGGCCAAGCATATTTTAACGGAGAAAAGAAGCAAATGTTATTTTGTCTGTGTCCTGCCCAGAAGTTCTGGTCCATGTGGCTGCTTCAGTAGGCTCTATGGAGCATGACAGCAAGTGCAGTCAGATGGAACATCCAGATAAGTGGAGAACAAGTTTCTAAGACATTATACTGTGCATGTGCAAATCATACGTGTTTTCCTATTGGACCACTACCTCATTTTTCTGTCATAGATGATATATATGGTCAACATGATGCAGTTAACTACCACTACACTGACACCATGCTAATATCATCAGTGATGATGTTGAACAAACATGGAAGTAAGCAAAAAGGGCTGTAATAATAATTCCAAATCCTTCAGAAACACAAATGAAAAAGCTTCAGTGGATGTCAAATGGAAGATAATTGAGTTAAAAGGGAAAATGTTATTTTTTCAATTTTCCTTAAAAAGCTGAAGGAGAATAGGGAAAATATACGGTAGACCTGTATTTAATTTTAATACTAGAAAAAAACAGCAGTTTGGGTTGCATTCAAACTCAACTACACTCAGAGCAACAGCTGGCTAGGATCTGCTAAGCAGTCCTTCTGATTTACAGCTTCAGAACTTTCATGGGTCATTCAACACAAACACCTTTGTTTGTCACACATAACCTACTTAAAAAAAAATGATTACCATTTAAATGTGGCTTTAAATCTCTAAATGACATGTTCTGAAAGCTATGACATTGTTGGTACTGCTCCCTCTCTTAAAAGTAAAAACACAAACTTTTATGCAAACTTTATTATCAATATTTTTGGAAAGAAATAACAATTTAAGCTATTCCATTACAATCTGGGGCAATTATGACTTACCTTGTTACATTTAGCTAGAAACTAAGCTTTACTTTCAACCCACTGAAACTCATTTGGTGAAATGAGGAAAATAACATGAATTTTGATAGGATCTTCCCATAGATTATCTGGAAAAATAAAACTAGAAACCCATATATAAGATAATTATGTATATATATAATTATTATTTGTTTCTAGAAGCACCTGCAATATTCTTGGGGCTGTTCAAATACAAAAGGCATGTAAATGACTATTTAAACTATAATCTCTTTAAACAGTTATTATATTGAATGCATATCTCCCACCCTGAGCTGACTCCACTGAGATACCAAACTAGTTCATTATTTTTATTTAAGAACATAAGAATGGCCATATTGTGTCAGACCAATAGTCTATCTAGCCCATCTTCCAACAGTGGCCAATGCCAGATGTTTCAGAGAGAATGAACAGAACAGGGCAATTAGCAACTGATCCATCCCTCGTCATCCAGTCCCAGCTTCTGGCAATCAGAGGTTTAGGGACACCCAGAACATAAGGCTGTATCCCTGATCATCTTAGCTAATAGCCATTGATGGATCTATCCTACATGAATTTATTGAATTCTTTCTTGAGTCCAGTTATAATTTTGGCCTTCACAACATCTCATGGCAATGAGTACCACAGGTTGATTGTCCGTTACGAGAAGCAGTAGATCTTTATATTTCTTTTAAACCTGCTGCCGATTGATTTCATTTGGCGACCCTTGTTTCTTGTGTTATGAGAAGGGGTGAATAACACTTCCTTATTCACTTTGTCCACACCATGCATGATTTTAGAGACCTCTATCATATCCTCCTTTAGCCCTCTCTTTTCTGAGCTGAATAGTCCCAGTCTTTTTAATCTCTCTTCATATGGAAGCTGTTCAATGCCCCTAGTCATTTTTGTTGCCCTTCTCCGTACTTTTTCCAATTCTACAATATCTTTTTTCAGATGGGGTGACCAGAACTGCATGCAGTGTCCAAGGTGTCGGCATACCATGGATTTATACAATGTCATTATGATATTTTCTGACTTATTTTCTATGCCTATATAATTTCTCAATGGTTTCTAACATTGTTAGCTTTTTTGATTGCAGCTGCACACTGAACAGTTGTTTTCAGAGAACTGTCCACGATGACGCCAAGATCTCTTTCTTGAGTGGTAACAGCTAATTTAGACCCCATCATTTTGTATATACAGTTGGGATTATGTTTTCCATTGTGCATTACTTTGCATTAATTGAATATCATCTGTCATTTTGTTGCCCAGTCACCCAGTTTTGTAACATCTTTTAGTAACTTTTCCAGTCAGCTTTCAACTATCTTCAACTTTTTAACTATCTCGAGTAATTGTATATTGTCTGCAAACTTCGCTACCTCACTGTTTACCTCTTTTCCAGATCATTTATGAATATATTGAACAGCACTGGCCCCAATACAGATGCTTGGGGGACCCTGCTATTTACCTCTCTCCTTTATGAAAGTGGACCATATACAGTAACTCCTCGCTTAACGCTGTAGTTATGTTCCTGAAAAATGTGACTTTAAGTGAAACAGTGTTAAGCAAATCCAATTTCCCCATAAGAATTAATGTAAATGGGGGGTTAGGATCCAGGGAAAAAATTTTCACCAGACAAAAGACTATATTTTATATATATACACAGAGAGAGAGATACATATATACATACACAGTATAAGTTTTAAACAAACAATTTAATACTGTACACAGCAGTGATTATTGTGAAGCTTGGTTGAGGTGGTGAAGTCAGAGGGTGGAAGACAGTGGGATATTTACCAGGGAATGCCTTAATGCTAAATGATGAACTAGCACTTGACTGAGCCCTCCAGGGTTAACACATTGTTGTTAATGTACTCATACTCTACAAGGCAGCAGGAATGGAGGGAGGGCAGACAGCATGGCAGAGAGAGACAGACACACACACCCTGTGTGTGTGAGAGAGAGAGAGAGATGTGCATTGTCCCTTTAAGTACGCTGACCCCACTCTAAGTACATTGCTTTTTTAAGTAGATCAGCAAATTGAGACAGCAACTGCTGCCAGCAAGCTCCCTCTATCCTGAGCCCTGTCATGTGTCCCGCCCCCCACCCCCGAAGTCTATGGAGATGGGGTAAGCAGGGGAAAGGGAGACACCCTGACATTAGCTCCCCACTTCCCCCGCTCCCTGCAAAGCAAGCAGGAGGCTCCCGGGAGCAGCTCCAAGGCAGAGGCAGGAGCAGCACGAGGCAGTGGGGGAGGGACAGCTGAACAGCAATTGATAGCCTGCTGGATGGCAGCTGCACAGGGAACTTAGGGGAGCGGGGAGCTGATGGGGGGCTGCCAGTCCACCCTGGTTCCAAGCCCCCACCAGTTCGCTCCAACGGGCTGCTCTTCCTGCAAGCAGTGGACAAAGCAGGTGGTGGCCAAACGACATTATAAGGGAGCACTGAGCAACTTTAAACCAACATGTTCTCTAATCGATCAGCAACGTAACAATGAAACGTTAAGTTAACCAGGATGACTTTAAGTGAGGAGATACTGTATTCCTACCCTTTGTTTCCTGTCTTTTAACCAGGTACTGATCCATGAGAGGTCCTTCTCTCTCATCCCATGACAGCTTATTTTGCTTAAGAGCCTTTGTTGAGGGACCTTATCAAAGGCTTTCTTACATTCCAAGTACACTATATCAGCTGAATCACCCTAGTCCACATGCTTGTTGACCAGCTCAAAGAATTTTAATACATTGGTGAGACATGATTTCCCTTTACAAAAGTCATGTTGACTCTACCCCATATACTGTGTTTATCTGTGTATCTGATAATTTTGTTCTTTACTATAGTTTCAATCAATTTGCCTGGTAGTGAAGTTTGGCTTTCTGGCCTGTAATTGCCAGGATCACCTCTGGAGTCTTTTTTAAAAAATAGGCATTACATTTCCTAACCTCCAGTTATGTGGCACGGAGGCTGATTTAAGCAATAGGTTATATACCACAGTTAGTAGTTCTGCCATTTCATATTTGAGTCCCTTCAGAAGTCTTGGGTGAATACCATCTGATCCTTGTGATTTAGTACTGTTTAATTTATCGATTTGATCTAATACCTCCTCTACTGACACCTCAGTCTGGGTGTTGGAAAAACGTCAGTAGATTTTACTTTCATGGTAGTTGTAGCATACTATACAATGAATATTAATTTCGATTTAACAACATACAATAAAGTCCATGAGTCAGGTAAATGCTACTTTTCTTTTAACATGTGATTGGCTTGAGTTTAGGCAGACAGCTAATGTGAATCTGAAGTAACAAGTGTTAGGTGATTTGTATGTTCTTGAAATCATTACAGTTAAGAATGCATTAAAAACACATCTAGGCATGAGTGAAGGCATACATTGCTGATAGAAGGCTTGTTTTATGGATCACAATTCTAACCTGACACTTTTCTACTAGTTTGACATTATAAAAACAAATGAGAGTTTCCCCTTGAATCACTCATCAGTAATGTCACTATAGTCTCAAATGCAAAGTCCTGGAAACTGTAATACTCACAGTGACTCAGGGCAACTGTAATAATAAATTCAGTGCTAGTGAAGGTCAGACTGCCAACAACAAAGAGAAAATCTTTCTCTATACATACTTTTAAGCTTCCTGTTTCCGGAAGTAAAAAAACAACAACCAGTACTGTTCTGTGTGCAATATATTCTGTATAGAGACACACAATCCCCCACAGAGGCATAACATCCAATACATTGCTTTCTTTCTGTTATCTACATCTATATATTCTAATACATATTTCCTCCAAAATTCCTATTTTATTACAAAAAATTGGAAGACAATATTTTTCAAACGGGGAGACAATATTTACTTTAAACATCTTGCTATATTTAAAACAGAATCTCATTAGAATTAAATATTGTCATCAAAAATGGTCTTCTTGTTGCTAGATAAATGCTGAAGCAAAGTCAAAAAAGAGGAAGGATTGTTTTGTGACTGGGGTGCTAACCTGAGACTCAGGAGACCCAGATCCAATTTTCTGCTCTGCCACAGAATACATGTGGAACCTTGAAGAAATCATTTAGTGTCTCTCTGTGCCTTACTTCTCCATCTGTAAAATAGGAATAATAGTACTTCTCTATCTTACAAGGGTATACTGAAGATAAATACACTAAAGACTGTGAAGTGCTCCAATACCACAGTAACAGGGGCTGTACCATAGATAAATGAGATACAATAGATTAATATAACAGAAGGCCAATGGATAATCTCTTTGGCACTGATTCAGGAAGCCATCCTTATATAGCAGAGCACTTAAGCACTTCAATAGGCATAGACTTAAGCATATGTTGAGTATTTAGGTGAATTGGAACATCTATGAACAGTTGTAACCTGCCACAGGAAGTCCTGTCCTGCACCAACAAAATCCTCCTGAGATTTCAAATTCAAGAGGTTGGAGATACAGGACAGGATTAGAAAGGCAGTGGGATCAACAAAAGTGGCTTTTTAAAAATAAGGTGATTGATCTATAAAAGCTACATTTGTGTTATGATGTTTACTTGGGTCTTCTCTGTTGACTACAGGTCACCGTTGTTAATCTGAATATGGAGGAACAGCAATTTGTAACCTTTCAAAAGCAGCTGAAAAATTTTAGTTATGCACAGAGTTCCATGATAACAAACATGTTCTTCCCCCTCAAAAACTTCAAATACTGCCCAAAAGGCTGTAAAACTAATGAGGTATAATGCCTTTAGGACTTGTTATTCTGGCACACTTCACCCAACACCCTATGAAAAAATGACAGCCATGCTGGACCAGTGAAATATAACCTACTCTGGCTCAAAACTGCTGCTGAAATATCAGTCAAGGAAGAAAGGAATGTCATGCAGCAATTTTCTGGATTCAAAATTTCAAACTAAGCAATGTTTTTCTATTTGCAAATGTACAAAATTACAGGGTGGCAAAGCTTTCCAGCCTGCCAGTAACAATGGTTAGAAGGAATTTGTTCTTTAAAGGTCACACTGGAAAAGGGAAATGATCCTGTTTAATCTTTTGAACTAGGTTCCACTTTTCTCTACTTTATGTCAGAAATTTTAATTTTGGTGAGAGGTGAAGAATGTGGTAATGTACCTCCTTACTGCTATTTGTACTGTACATTTGCCTTTTAGGACAAAGTAGGAAAACACCCACTTGGCTGAGGAAAAGCTCCATTTAATGTAAGTGGTGGAGGCATTCAGTGAAATGTACTTATTTTAAAACCACAAACATGCTCCAGCTGCTTCCCTGCCCCTGGTGTGTCAGCTTTATAATGTTGAAGCAAGTGCGGCCTTTCAGGCACTTTAATTTCAATTTTGTTGCTTCTAATACCCTTTATTTCCAAGGAGAACTTCTCACATATTTCATTCCATGTGATTATTCCGTGATTATTCCATCTGCCCCTTCAAAGGGTCATAAGCCAGGTTTACGTACAGTATCTGCAAAATGTAAAGTTAAAAAATTTCATCAAGATGTTGTACAAGTACACCTCTCTTTTTAAAGTTAAAAGGAGAATGTGTCTGTTTTTATTTAGACCAATGAAAATGCAGAGCAACTCCATAGACTCCAGTAGAGTTATTCTGGTGCATGTGAGAGCTGTTCAGTATTTGTATTTCCTGATCTAAGAGCATTTAGTTAAAAAAATACTGTAGAAGGACTCATAAAATGATCTACCCTACTGACATTGGCATCAAAAAGGTCTTGCATGAAAGACTTCAAGCTTCTATATTATTTTGAATCTTTGTTGCAACAGGAAATTTAAATATACACACACAGCACGCGAATTTTCATGCCATTCGCTGTAACAAACCAAGACAGATGAGTTACAGTATGACAAGAAACTGAACGCATCCCAGGTTTGTGTTTTGAGTAATAAAAAGTTAATTATAGGGCTTTCCTGCTACAGCAAAAGATTAGGTAAGAGACTTCCTGCCTTCCATGACACTCAGACAACATTCACACAAGGCAAAGATGACAAATTTTAGACCTAACAATGTTAATTTAATCACCACCAAAAAACTATGTAGGTAATTTTCTTCCTAATGATCATTGTGATCTTTGTATGTCAAACTGAAGATCTGGCGTCAATTCCCAATCATAGTAAAATTAAGCCATCAAGCCACTCAATTACTGTTACAGTCCAGGGCAACTGTACCAGTATTTACCCTCAGTGGGCCAGCAAGGGTACCCACTCTCAGACTTCCAGCTCCCCTGGCCGTCACCTCTCGTGGGTGAAGACACATGCCTCTCTCCCTTCTGACTGGGGTATCTCCAAGCTGAACAATTCCCTGCCTTCACTATATTATTCCCAGCAGAGACAGGCCACCCAAGCAGACCTGCTTGCTTTCTCTTCAGACCGTTAATAGTGCAACTGCCCATGGGCACAGATACAATGCAGCTCTTCTTATGCAAGCCTATTTTATTCTTAAGGTAAAAGCACTCCAGAGAAAAGAACTTATTTAACACTAAGAGAACCTACATGCATTCTAATAAGCTTACCAGAGATCACTCCAACCCTAACATGGGGTCTGACAGGAGCAGTCCTTCAGCACACCACCTAAGGGGTTTCCTTGTGGTTTCAAAGTTCAATACAGCTTCAGTTCAGAACAAGCAGTATTGGGACTCAGGCCCAGTCCTTCCAAACGTTCCCTAAAGATTGGGGCCCTCTGTGGACCAGGGATCCTGTCCATTTGCTGGATCAGGAAGAAGGCCCTGAACCTGTTTAAAACCAGGCTACTTATCAAAAAATCCTTTCCTTCTCTGTTGGCCTTTGGAGAATCCAGTTTGAACTAGTATAGGCAACCTTTTGAGGGGGTGGCTTCAAAGGGCTGATAACCAGAGGAATTACATTAGCATCTCCCTCCTCACACATACAATTCCACAATCATGCATACACAATTGCATATTTAATTCAATAGACCCCAAAGGAGTTAAACCTAATTCAATAAAGTTTAATTTAATTCCATAAATTTTCATCTCAGTTCCATAAGGTTTGTCCATGATATTGCCACTCTTGCCACAATTTACCTTTCAAAACAATAGACAGACTTGCACTGATACCATGCTTTTCTGGATTTCCTTGGGAAAGTATTTTTACACATGATTTTCTGTCTACAATACCACTATACATTTGTATTCTCACTTCTATTAGATGGGATACACTGAACTAAGCTGAAAGCAAAATCTGACTTTCTTCTAACTACCTTCAACTTTATATTGAAATGGTGTGATGGGTACCTTTCATTTTCTTTCACCTACAAGAAGTCATTACTTAGTTGGAAAGGCCTACCCTTCTAGATGGAATGTTTAGTTAGAATCACAAAAATACAAAAGTAGAAAATGTTGTATCCCCCCCTTAAAAATGTGCTAGCAGTTATCCTAGACATTACAAATCAATAAGACTTGCGTTAGTATCCCAAACTGGTTGAAATGTTAATATAAAGCAATTTAAAAACACATATTCATCAAAAATGCGCTCGATATCCTTCATCTGTAGTGGAATGCAAAGATGGTCAGGTCCGGGTGCTCCCCAAGTGCATGAACACTTAATCTGACTCAGACCTGTTCCTTTTTCCCATGTGACCCTCTGACCACTGAAAATTATGAAGGAGAAAGGTATATGCGGAGAGGTTGTAAGATTCAGCCTTTATCAGTATCCTGCTCCTATATATCCATTGTCTCTCTTCAGAGCAACACGTACCCTCAGGTCCATTCACACACGATTGCTCTTACAATTACCCAGCACCAGGATTACTGCTTCAGTGCCAGCAGATAATATTTTGCCTTTCATGCCTGCAACTCAGAATAAAAAAAAAGGAAAAATATGGCTCTCGGCTTTGTTTTTTGGGGACACAAAATAAACAAGTAAAAGAAAAGAATAAGAATTTACAGATAAAAAGAGAAAACAAGAAACTTCTCAAACTGCCCAGCTGTCATCACAGCTCTAGCTCTGGTGCTTGCATTCTGTTTGAATATTTTTATTCACTTGTTTACATACAGTCAAACAGTTCCAAACAACATAATGCATATGCTCTAAAACAACTATAGTCATTGCTCCACGGCAGCAAAGTAAACCTGCCAAAACCTGTCATTCAAACAAAGTGAATTAAATAATAAATAAAAATAATAATTTACAGTTAAAAGGAATACTGTCTTTCTGACCAGTTCCTTGACACATGATTCAGATCTCACCCCTCTTCTTGCCAAATTTCAGATAGCTAATTGTTTCTTTTCATTGCAAAATGTTAATTGTAGCTCAAGGGAAATATTGTACTTATGATCTAACATATTTGGCAGAAGGATGCTTGTACACATTGCAACAGTATGATGCCAGTACACATTACAATAAGTGTGTATGTTTTAAATAAAACAACACTATTATTCTGGGGGATTATTTGTATTTTTATATTTACTCAGCTAGAAACAAAATGTCATGTAGATAGCTATCAGGGACTTAGATTGTAGTGCATTTATATGAAAGACCACAAGTTTCAAAATACCATCCCCTCCTCTCTTTCCACAAACCCACACCCATATTTACTAAAAATGACACTCTAAATAAAAACTGGAATTAGTTTATCATTACCATTAGTGGTTCACTAAAGAGAAGGTAAGCCAAAGTTTGTCATGATGTACTGACAAACTCTATCATAAATCAAAAGCGTTATGAAACAAGAATGGACACCAAAAACATCACACAGCTGATATTTTCATGAGTTCCTAACATTCTGAATGTTGAGTTATGCTTATTAGTGAATTCATTTCACACAAAGTAAATTGTAAGTAAATTCTTTATGTTCCTAATAAAATGGTTCGCTGTTCCCTGTTTTTAAATCAAACTGTACAGAGCATTAACAAGACCTTACAGTTTAACTAACTTTTCCAAGCATACCATCTGTTGTCACTAGACACATCTGTAAATGTTTCTAGACACAATTTGGGTTTTTTTTAGCTTAGCAAGAATCATCCATACTTGTTTTAAGATAAACAGCTCGCCCCCTACACTTAAACATCATTTCTCCCCTGCCAGCTGTAGTGAGAAAACACTCTCATTGCTGCAGCTGCTTACTAAAACTAACAAAGATTTTAGCAGGAAATATTTAAAGGGACAATTGAAGTTTACATCCAAAATTTGACCTACATTAAAATCATCATCCGCTGAGCAACATCCTCTGGGCTCTGTATATATATATTTGTTTAAAAGAAATTAATCTGTCAGCAAAAATGTAAAAAATAACCATTGCTTTTGTAAGACCTATGAAATTTTGTGTCTTGCATTTGCAAAACACAGAGGGAGCATAAATCAACTAACAAATGCTAACAGAAATTTACTGCTAGGCCACCCAAGAAAGTAAACAGAAATGCCATGTTGATTTCAAGTTCCAGCAGAAACAAAGGAGATAAGTGTGTAAGATGAGAAAATAAAAAGTGTCATAGGCCTGATTTTCTGCTGCCTGGCACCCTCTCATCATTTATATCTTTGCAAAAATGGTGTAGAACTCTGCTAGCAACAAAGGAAGTTTACGATTTGGTAATGTTTAATACTCGTTTTGTACTAATTCTGCACAATTATAAATGAAGACACAATGTTTAAGACAGGGTAGAATCAGGACCTTAATTTTCAAACTTCCTTGAGGAGACAATGGATACATTAAAAAAATATTTTAATAGTGATAGACAGTATCCCTTTAAACACAGCATAGAATGTATGGTATAATGTTAGGTATTGCTACTATTAGGGCCCCATGTATCATATGCACAATGATTGATGTGGCTGCTTAAATTGACACACTTGTTCTTCAGAATCCAAGCTTTCATTTAAAAAAAATTAAGTTGTAGGCTTTTGTTTGCGAACATAACCATCAAAATAAAAATGATGAGATGATATCTGAGTATGCCAAATGCTCAGGGAAGAGTGAATTGACCTGTTCTCAATGTGATGTTAGCAATGAATTATAATAAAAGTACTTTAACTGTTAAGTATTCCACTGCTTATGACTTTATATGTAATGTACTTATCCATCATCGTTGGACAAAGTGGCATATATTAGAATTCAGTGCAGTGGGGCGGCTAGCTGAGATTGAGATTATGCTGGAGTGGAGAAATAAGTAATTCAACCATCTCCCAAAATTTAAAGTCATCTGCAGGCCTGCCCAAAAGAGAAAGGGAAAGGGAAGGTGCATTCCTTTCCCAGAGCCAAAAGTATCAATGTATTGTATTTTCAATAAAAAATCTTGCAGCACAATGAAAATTGAGAATTTGGAGGCAGTGTCAAATAAAATTGAATTTAATATCAAAATAAACAAGGGACAAAGTGCTGACTGTGAGACTGAATTTGAGGTATAAAGTGACATGGAGAAGGGCTAGGGAGGGTAATGATTCATAATTCTGGGGCTCCTGCTACATAGCTCAGGGGTCTCTAGACTCATAATATGCAGCAATATGTAACACTGGGCAGAAAACCTTAGCAATTTTCAATTCTCTCTTTTGCACACAACACAGATTGGGTCCTTCACAATGCCTCAGTAACTAGAATTTGGGGAAAGTTTTACTTTCCCGTGCAATGTCACACATGTAGAATATTTCCATTTTATTCTCCTACCTTTAATAAATACATGGCACCTTGATACTATGGCCACCCAAGAAATATCCAATATAGATAAATTTGTTTTATCTTTCAAATTTTCATCTTTACACACATTTAAAGAAGTGAAATCTATTGTCATGTTGCTTAAACCAAATCCTGCAGTCCTTATTTTCTGCAAAATTTCCACTGAAGTTTATGTACTTAAGGAATCAGAATTCGGTCTTTAATTTGTAAGAGTTAAGAGTTAAAGTATCAGAAATCCCTTCTAAGTTCAGTGGAAGTGTGGAAGAGATTTGATGGCAGTTGAAAACAGAGTTGTGAATAGCAAACAATAGCATTTTTCAGGGGGGAAAAAACCCTATGTTTTTCTCGGCCACTTGACTATCTTAGGATGGAAAACATCCCTGTAAAGGGGCATCCATATGTAAGTATATTATACATACTGTCATTCTAATGCTGTTCATTTGGAACTGACATCATAACCCTGGAAAGACATGCATCTAGAGGTACACAGAGCTTTGGTGTGCCAGGCGTACACTACTCTACATTTCTATTCCTGTTATGCAACTATACTTAATTGGAATGTTTTCTGAATTTTAGCTACAAAATTATTTTAGCCTACTGCATCTTCATTAGTCAGTGTTTCAAGAACTACATCTCTATAAGCAACCACTTAATATTTAAAAAAAATTGAAAAGCAACTACCTAAGGACACAAAAATTAACAGAAAAAAAAAATATCAGAACCAGAAAGCCTGCCAGAGAGTCAGTGGAGTAACTGGATAACCAACGTGCTAAAGTAGCATTCAAGAAAGACAAGAACATAGTGGAGAAGCTAAATTAACTCTTTGCATCGGTCTTCACCGGAGAGGATATGGGGGAGATCCCCACATCAGAGCCAATTTTTTTGGTGACAGATCTGAGGAACTGTTCCAGAATGAGGTCAATAAGGGAGGTTTAGGACAAATTGGTAAAACAGTAATAAAGTCACCAAATGGTATTCACCAAAGACTTCTGAAGGAACTCACACATGAAACTGCAGAACCTATTGCTTGAATCAGCCTCTGTACCACATGAATGGAGGATGGCAAATGTAACATCTATTTTTAAAAAGGTTTCAGAGTAACAGCCGTGTTAGTCTGTATTCGCAAAAAGAAAAGGAGTACTTGTGGCACCTTAGAGACTAACCAATTTATTTGAGCATGAGCTCTGGAAGTGTTCCTGGCAATTACAGGCCAGTAAGCCTACCTTCATTACCAGGTAAACTGATTGAAACTATAGTAAAGAACAAAATGATCACATGTAAATTAACAAGATATATTGACGAAGAGTCAATATGGCTTTTGTAGAGGGAAATCATGCCTCACTGATCTACTAGAACTCTTTGGGGAAGTCAACAAGCCTGTGGACAAGGGTGATCTAGTTGATATAGTGTACTTCCACTTTCAGAAAACCTTTGACAAGGTCCCTCAACAAAGGACTCTTAAGCAAAGTCTTCACTAGACCTGCTAAATTGATCCCTGTTGAATTGACTGCAGCAGTGAAGACATCTCCCCATAGTGAAGACAAGCCCACCATCTGGAATACTGTGTGCAATTCTGGTCTTCCATGTTTAAGAAAGATTAATTGAAACTGGAATAGGTGCAGAGAAAGGTTACTAGGATGATCAGAGGAATGAAGAACGTGCCTTACGAGAGGAGACTTAAGGAGCTTGGCTTGTTTAGCCTGACAAAATGAAGGCTATGGGGAGATATGATTGCTCTTTATAATTACATTAGAGAGATAAACACCAGGAAGAGAGAGGCATGATTTAAGTTAAGAGCCAATGATGGCACAAGAACAAATGGATATAAACTGGCCATCAAGGAGTTTCGGCTTGAATTTACATGAAAGTTCCTAGGCAACAGAGGAGTGAAGTTCTGGAACAGCCTTTCTAGGGGAATAGTCAGGGCAAAACCACCTAACTTGTTTTAGGACTGAGCCTGATAAGTTTATGGCAGAGATGGTATGATGAGATTGTCTATAATGGCATATGGCCCATTCCTGTTTGCTATTAGCAAATATCTCCAATGGCTAGAGATGAGAGGTGCCTGGCTGGTGGGTCTCACCTACTTGCTAAGAGCCTGACTGCCATATCTGGAGTTGGAAAGGAATTTTCCCCCAGGTCAGATTGGCAGAGACTCTAGGGTTTTTTTTTTTCCTTCTTCTGCAGTGTGGGGCATGGATCACTTGTTGGTTTCGACCAGAGTAAATGGTGGATTCTCTGTAACTTTTAGACTTTAAATCAAGATTTGAGGACTTCAGTAACTCAGCCAAAGGTTATGGCACTATTGCAGGAGTGGGAGGGTGAGGTTCTGTGATCTGCAATATGCAGGAAGTCAGACTAGATGACCATGATGGTCTCTTCTAGCCTTAAATCTATGAAACAAAGGGTAGGAATAAATGGTCAGCTTTCACAATGGAGAGAGGTAAGTAGTGTGGTCCCCCAAGAACCTGTACTGAGACCAGTGCTGTTCAACATATCCATAAATGATCTGGAAAAAGGGATAAACAATGAGGTGGCAACATTTGCAGATGATACAAAATTATTCAAGATAGCTTTGTATTTAACTAACTATGAAGAATTACGGAGGGACCTCACTAAACTAGGTGACTCGGCAACAAAATGGCAGATGAAATTCAAGGTTGATAAACGTCAAGTCATGAACATTGGACAACATAATCTCAACTATACATATAAAACGATGGTGTCTAAATTAGCTGTTAGCACCCACGGAAGAGATCTTGGAGTCATCGTGGATAGTTCTCTGAAAACATCTGCTCAATATGCAGCAGCAGTCCAACAAGCTAACAGAATTTTAGGAACCATTAGGTAAGGGGCAGATAATAAAACAGGAAATATCATAATGCCATTATATAAATCCATGGTATGCCCATACCTTGAATACTGCATGCAGTTCTGGTCACCTCATCTTCAAAAAGATATATATTAGAATTGGAAACAGTAAAGAGAAGGGCAATAAAAATAGTTAGGGGTCTGGAACAGCTTCCATATGAGGATCGATTAAAAAGACTGAGGACTGTTCATCTTACAAAAGAGACAATTAAGGGTGGGGGTTATGACAGAGGTCTATAAAATAATGATTGGTGTGGAGAATGTGAACAGGAAAGGGTTATTACTCCTTCACATAACATAAGAACTAGCGGTCACCTGATGAAATTATTAGGCAGGTTTAAAACAAACAAAAAGTATTTCTTCACACAATGCACTGTCAACCTGTGGAACTTGTTGCCATGTTATTCTCTGAAGGCCAAAGGTATAACAGTTTAAAAAAAGATTTAGATAAGTTCATGGAGGATTGATTTTGCTTCCTTCTTCTTCATCATGTTATTGAGTTTCCATTTCAGACCAATAAAAGATATTACCTCACCCACCTTGTCTAATACTCTGGGACCGACACAGCTACAACAACACTGTATAGGTGGAGGATAGGTCCATCAATGGCTATTTGTCAAGATGGTCAGGGATGCAACCTTAAACTCCGGGTGTCACTAAGTCTCCAACTGCCAGAAGCTGGGACTAGATGACAGGGGATAGGTCACTCAATAAATTGCCCTGTTCTGTTCATTCCCTCTGAAGCATCTGGCTCTGGTTACTGTCATAGACATGATACTGGGCTAGATGGACCGTTGGTCTGACCCGGTATGGCTGTTTTTGTTATGTTCTTATGAGAAGGATCCTTCATGCTTCTGCCAAGACTTATAAAATTGATGATTAAGGCTAAGAGTTGGTCATGGATTCCATGATTTTTCGTAACCTCTGCAACTTCATCTGTGGGTGGCAAGGCTTGGGCAGTCAGTTCAGAAATGCAGAATTCCTTTCAGTTAAAATCACTGCTTTTTGACTGCATATATGAACAAAACCTAGGAACGAAGCCTCAAAGAACTTTTTCTGAATGCAGTGCATGCAACATGCACGGCACATCTTCTCAACTTAGTGGGTGATAATTGGAGAAAAACATTTGAAAAAGTAAAAGAACTTGTCAATGCCATAAAACATGTATTCATTGCCTGTCCTGCCCGCAAAGCATGGTTCTGTCAAGCGGTGCAGGAAAATGGGAAAGTGCCTGCAATTCCATCTTCCCTGGTAATCACGTGGTGGAACAGCTGGCTTGAAGGTGTCCATTTTCATACCAGCCACTTGCAGGATTATGTGGATTTGTTTGACGAGGAGTGGGAGTGAAGCTGGAGTTCATCTGTTGAAGATGCGGTCACGTTGCAGCAATTGAAGCGTTTATACCAAGAATAATGGCAATTTTCACTGCTTACAAAAAACCAGAAATCAGATCGCATAAGGTGGCAAATGATTTGGCCGATCCTGCCAGATGGGCAAAGTCATTCAGTGGCACGACTGATAACCTGTTAGCTAACAAAGCCCTTCCCAAAAAGAGCGATAAAATCAAAGTCTACACGACAGGTTCTGAATGGTTTTGTCAACCAGTTTTTTTAAAAGCCTGCCAAGTGTTTGATCCCAATCAGGCCAAACTTCATGACCTTGCATCATTAAATGTATTTGAGTCTATTCCCATGTTTGAAGACAATGAATTGGAAAAAGCCGAGTTTTGTATCTACAGCAGTGCAGTTTCTAAAATGAAGTGCCTTGACATTGTGGAATTTTGATGCAACTTAAAAGATCACTTTCCAAGACTGATGTGACAGCTCTGAGGTGTTTATTGGTGCTGGTTAACAGTGCAGACTGTGAGAGCTCATTTTTGTCTTACAAATATATCTTGCAAGATGACAGATGCTCTATCAAAGACGACAACCTGGCGATGTACAACATGCTGTTTCAGAATCATGGAAAGCTCTAATTGTTAGTAAATGACTATTTTATGCTCTAACAATTAACCTTGTTAGTAGTCAAAATTATATAAGGTTTAATAGGCAATTTAAAAGCTTCTGTACTGATGTAGTGAAAACTGCATTACTGTATCACACTTCCATGATTTTACTGTTTATTGCCCATGTCCTGTCAGTGACTTTTAATAAAAAAATACCCATGATAAAATCTGAGCCTTACTGACGACGTATATTTAAAGACATAATTTGTCCTTTCTGTGACTGGGTGCAGGGACACTGAAAAGTTCTAGACGAAGAACGGATTGACTTCAGTTTGTTGCACCACATCCTGTGTACAGGTATTCAGGGGTAGATTAACAAGCAGTGGCTGTTTGAGGAGACCGAACGATAAAACACCACGTTTTAGGAAAGTTTGGCTCCACACCAGATGTTATAGGACTGGCTCTGAACTCCACACTGGAGAGTTTTTCTATTTACATTCTAGTAACGTTAACTTATTTTACTTTATCATAAACATTAACTCTTGAGCAAAGACCTTGCTAATTACAATTGATTATTTTTTCTTGTTGAGTTATTCCACTATCTCACACGACGCCACGCAGGTAGGTCATCAAAAACAGGGCCTAATGGCACCTGCAGAGTTTTCGGAAGTGTTGCTTTCATTATTGATGATATTGTTAAGTGTAATTGGAATCCAGTTATCTATTGTGAGTTTTCATTTGTAGATTAAAAACTCATTATTTACCAAACATTACCAGCGATATCTGAAATATTACTTCTTCAGTAGCCACTGCACAGTAACAATTAGTGAATACTGACTTTTTAGTAGAGTCTGTATACTTTTGCCACATTAATCAAGAGATTATGTCTCATCCTGCCAGAACATTAGGCTGAAATTAAGGCAGTTATACTTCTATGTTCAGCTTGCATCCTACTCCGCTATTTACTACTACGGCTCAAGAAGGTAGGAAGAATGGATCCATGAAAAATCGGTACTGTTAAAAGTCTAGGCTAGAAAAGATCATGACTTGAGCCTTTGTAGACAAATTGGTGTGGCTAATAGCATGATCACACCAACTCTGAAATGAGTTCAATCCTCTCCATCGCATCTCCCAAAGTGCAGTATATTACTGTAGACACAGACACACACAAAACTGGGCCAACTCTTAGTTACCATTTGATTAAAGACCTTTGGCTTGTCTTAAATCTGAGTCAAAAGAGAGATGGAAAGATGTCTCTCAACATGTGAGACTACTCATTAGAAGGACAGCACATCAAGTTACATATAAGTCCTAAAGAAATCTGGAAAAACCCTGTTAATGGCAGTGAAAGAGAAATTTAATTCTGTAAAACACTAGTTAGAACTGAGAAAAATATGCAAGTATTCTTAGAGGATTGATCATCCAAGCCCTTGAACTTGCTGTCGTGTGTCAGAAAAGATATCCATAATTAAAAATATTGGTCTTCCCTTGCTAATAGGATAAATATATTTTACTTAAGCTTATTATAGATACACCCTCCATGTATCTCTCTATATAATATATATGCATTTGTACAAACATGCACATATAAAATCCTCCGAAACAACTTTGTAAACTTGGTGTTTAGACTGTGCACATTTTTCCCCCTCCTTTTAATATGAACACTAAAAATCTAGGAAACCACCAGTTAAGGCATCACAAGCAACCAGACAAACCTTAATTCCTGGCCCTTGCCTCCCAAGTGCCCTTACCCACTCCTCTCTCCACAACAAATTCCCTTACTCCTCCACCAACCACTCAAAATGGAGCAGAGTGGGTACTGTGTACAAGGGCAATGGTAGTGTTGAGCATGGCGGCACAGAGCTAGTAGGGGGTGTGATGGGTTCACCCCAGGGTGCCACCTGGAACTGGGGTACCACTGAGCACCCTGACCCACCAGCCTGGGCTTTCTCTCACACTGTACTGCTGTGACAAGCTACAAAGCCCTCTAGCCTGCACTTTCACCAGCATACATACAGGTAGGGACACACCCAGCTGCAGTTACAAGCAGGCTCTCTGACCAGCCCCTGCATGGGAAGGCAACTCCCAGCTCCTCAGGCACGCACCTCCTCTGGAGTATAAACCCAAAATTATACCGTCTTGTGCTGCACAGGGAACTACACAGTATAAGCCTATAAAATTTTCCCCCTCCTTCAATGTGGAGAAGAATATGCAACAGCCTTTTGTCCCTGAGTTATGATTTCCACACACTTCACTCCAACTGGTTTAGATAAAGCAAAAACAAGTTTATTAACCACAAAAGATAGATTTTAAGTGATTATAAGTGATAGCAAACAGATCAAAACAGATTACCTAGCAAATAAAACAAAAAATGCAAACTAAGCTTAATATACTAAACAGATTGGATATGAATAGTAGATTCTCACCATAAGAAATGATACAAGCAGGCTGCAGATTCTTAAGGGGCAAGCTGCACTTGCTTTGCAGCTTGGAATCCCCAGGTGTTTCATTCACAGGCTAAAATCCCTTTAGCCTGGGTCCAGCACTTCCCCAGTTCAATCTTTGCTCCTCAGGTGTTTCCAGGCGTCTTCTTGTGTGGGAAGCAAAGAACACCAGATGATGTCACTCCCTGCCTTATATAGCTTTTGCATATGGTAGGAACCCTTTGTTCCCAAAGCTTGGTTCCCAGACTGGTCTGTGGAAAAATACTGACTTCCCAAGATGGAGTCTAGAGACATGTGGCCTCATCACATGTCCTTGTAGAGTCATAACAGCATTCACTCACAGGCTGTTTGGAGCGTTCACAGGAAGGCTCACCAGGTGGGAGATAAGCTTCTCCTAAGGCCTATTGTCTTTGTCCTAATGGCCCATTGCTCTGAATAGGCCCTTCCCCACCCACTATCTAGACTGAAAGCATCTCATCTACTGGGTGTTACACAGGTGTAACTACATTTGAAATACAGTTACATAGTCAACATTCATAACTTCAGACACAAAAATGATACATGTATACAAATAGGATAATCATATGCAGCAAATCACAACTTTTCCAATGATATCTCACATGACCCATCTTACATAAAATACATTATAATTATGTCATAATCATATAATAATAATATCACTGTGAAGAATATGGGGTACAGAGTCACAGGGGGCACAAGAGGTTGTTGGGGAGACAACAGGGCATATGAAAACAGGGATAAGGGAAGACAGCAATCATGGATATTTGGCAGGGATACTGGAAGCCTCATCCCTCTGTGGGTAGGGTTTCCCTGTGCTGAGGGAACAGACTCCTTCTTGAAGGAGGTGAAAAAATAGGAACATCACATCAAAACAGTACAGTAACCAGTACTTCCATTTTGAGATCTGAGAAGCCATATGAAGAAAAACATCAATAGCATAATAAACAAAATGTACAGCAACTGTAGACAAAGCTGCCATTGGGGATTTCAGGGCTCCTAGTAAGAATCCTTAAGATGGGCTCAAAGACAGAAAAGTTTTAGCAGGGATTTTCACAGACAAGATTAAGCTTTAGGATCTCATCTCACTTTTGTGTATAGTCAGATAGTTTATGATTTTTTAAATAATGATTACTACTACAACTGTCGATGCACCTTTTCCAGGCCACAAGTGCATGAGCAAACTACAGAATTGCAGAGTATTATTACTGTAAATTAAGATCTGTTCCTAATGGATTTAAATCAGTCACATTCAGCGGTGGTGCAAGAGGGCACAACACTGTGATTCTAGGATTGAACTTGTGTCTTACGAGAAAATTCCATGTACTTAATGTAATATCTGGCATTCTCTTCTAAGCGTGTTCATATGACAGAAAGTAACGGGCTTAATCCACAGCAAGGGAGATTTTTGTTAGATATTAGGAAAAACTTTCTAACTATAAGAGTAGTTCAACTCTGGAATAAGCTTCCAGGGGATGCTGTGGAATCCCCATCATTGGAGGTTTTAAAGAACAATTTAGACAAACACCCGTTAGGAATAGACTAGACTTAGTTGGTCCTGCCTCAGTGCAATGGGCTGGACTTGATGACTTCTTAAGGTCCCTTCCATCCTTATACGTCTATGATTCTATGACATTACTAATGTGCAAGCACTGTAAGACAGGAAGCAAAAGACTCTGCCTCCATCTGGTTTAAAATATACAAAAGAGACAGATCCAAATTTAACCCTCAGGGAGAAAACAGATCCCACTGAGTACACTTAGGAGCAGAATTTGGTGCTTAAAACTCTAATAAGTAACAAGCTGTCATCTACTACTTATCGATTTCCCACAGGTGTCAATCCCCAAAAGAGAAAATCACAATTAACAGTGTTTGCAATAAAGAGTAGCCTTTTACATCATTATATAGGTAATTTTCTTAATGAAAGAAGAAAACTGTTAGTACAATCACCTAATGAAAGGTATTAAGACTATATCTATACTACAAGCTCTATAGTGACACAGCTGCAGCACTGCAGCTACACTACTGTGTCACCATACTATAGACACTCACTACAGCAATGGAAGGAGTTTTTCTCATCAATGCAGTAAAGAGGTGGTAGCTAGACTGGCAGAATTCTTCACACCCCTGAGCGATATAGCTAGGTCAACCTAAATTTTCGGTGCAGACCAGGCCTAAAATCATCTTCAAGCAGAATCCAAATTTTACCTCTTCCATTGAAAAGAAAGATAAAACATCAGTATCTTTTGAACGTATCAGACTAGTCTGAATTATAAATTAAAAGACTGGTGGATGAAGGAGGATTAAAATGTAACATAATTGATAGACACCCTCTGACAGCTCCCCATGCACATACTATACATTATACAGTACACATGCACAGATATAAATATGTTTATGCATGTGTAGAGCTAATACCCTTCTACATGTTCCAACACATCTCATTATTCTACTGTTGAGTCTAATTCACATGAAGTCATCTTAAAGATCAACAAAAGTAACAGGATATGCTGATGTCATTTATAGTTGTCTGTTTTTACAGACTAAAACATATGGATTTAATTTTAATCTACACATTTTTATTGTTGGGTTTACTTTTTCCACCCAAAATCACCCTCCATCACATAGATAAACATAACCAGATTTTCCTAAGGTTTCTCACTCTTTTGCTTATCTGCAATAAATATTGAAGATGATCATAAAATCCCTTTTATAGATTTTGTATTATACATGCCGCATGGATGGGATCATTTTAACCTTATCCTTCTCCAAAAATTAATCCCTTGTCATTAGTAAAGGTTTTACTCTTTTTTTCTTGACAGTTTACTAGTTTGAAAAAATTTTCAAGAGCTAATGAGCAAGGTACAGAACCACACTGAATAAAAGGAATGACTAGAGAAAGCTCCAAGACAGAAACTTTTCAAAAAAGAAGACTCATTGTTTGCTTTGCACAAAAAATCTTTATCTCCCAGTTCAACACCCCTTTGTAATTTTAGTTACATAAAACATTTACTCTTTTGAGATATTTGAAAATATAATCCCAACCTTTCTGAAATCTACACTAAAGTCTGCATTGTGAAAAACACAAATGCTAAGTAAACCACCCTCGAACTGTTACTTTTCCATGTTCGCTATCCACAAGAGAACTAAGAAAAACAAGATGGTTTTAAAAGTTTTCTTCCTCAAAATAAGGATATGCATTATTTTAATCACACCATACTTATTATGCACAATGCATTGTTTCCATATTATATTTGCTGTTCTACAGCACTGAAGACAAAGGACTGTTCTATAGTGCTTCTGTGGCAAGTATTCACAACAAAATGTCACAGGCATGTTACTCTATCACTCAATTGTCCCAGCACCGAAGGTCCAAGTTTATCTCTCTTCTATGCAAATATAATTTAATCTCCCATTTTTATTATAAATTATTTAAATCATTAAAACAAGATTACAGAAAAAGACACTTTAAAAATATTCCAGCATAGTTCCTCGCATCTTCTGACACTATTATTGTTGAGTTCCTTGTTTCACACTGATCCCATAAGTTTGGGCCTTGACAGGCTGAAGGCCATATACATGAAAATGTATGAGTTGTGCCAGAAAGGCTTGCTTTAGGAACAGTTTACATTCTGGCCCTTTAAAATTCTTCCTCCTCCTTGGGCTTAATTACCCCTCCTTTTCCCTGCTCAGCTACTGTTTTCTGTTCCTTTTTCCCGTTATGCTCCTCCACCTGAGCCAAATCTTTTCTCTCAGTTCCTAATCCTTCTCATATAATCCACCCATTCCTCCCATAGTTGTCCTGTTGACCTACTTATTGTTGCTTTCCTTTACAATCTCACTTTTTTCATTTATTCACTATTTCTACCTTTAGGCTCTCTAGTCCCCAAAATTTACCCTTTTCCTCTAACCTAACCTTACTCATCCATCAACCTCACTTCCTTCATCCATCTCACTGACCTCAACAACTTTACATGTACCCCTTTCCTGCTACCTGTGTCCTCTCCCTCATCCAATTCTCACCCCCATAACTATCTCATAATACTCGTATCATCATCCACCTTTCACTTTGTGCCTTTCACTCTATATACTTATTTCTCTCACATCCTTCCTCTTTATTTCCATGCTGCCCCTCAAAGTTTCTTCTTTCCTTCCATTAGAAAAATCATTTCAGCCTGTGATATGTGAGCCCAAATACACAGGCAGCAACACACAATGGACAGTCAGTCACATGGTATCACTGCATAGCAATAATAGTGGCAGAGTTAATCTATTTCAGATAGTGTGAAAAAGGAATATAATCCAAAACCACGTCTACAGTGAAAGGTGCATTCAAAGGATCAGAAATAAAATTTAAACTTTACAGAATATTTGTTGTTTCTCACAGTCTCTTCTCTACAACTCCTATCTCCTCTTAAAGCTGCCAGGAGTTTCCCTGTTACTCACTTCTTAGGTAGCACATGATCACCATTGTGTAATGACAGGACACATCACAATGATGCAATATTACCAAAGAGATATCTCAGTAATTACATCAGCAGTGATTCACTCCTATGTGTAGTATTAGTAAGACTATATTCCACTTAACAGAGGAAGCAATAGTGAAGCAGTTTCATGAACTGGTTCTTCTACAAGTGCAACATAATAACAGCACCATAGTACTACACATCACATGAAATCCTGATATGGCAGCAGTTCTCCCTTAAGGAAACCCCTAAGCATCTCCTACTTTTCTCCATTTTTATACCACCCATCCACCAACTTTGCAAGCTTAGGCTGAACACGACTCCCTTCAAAATCCATCAAATCTGCTTACTAACTGAGCAGAAGTGATGGTGTTGCTATTGAGACACGGAAGTATCACCTCCTGCCCACACTGGTGAGTATGCTGCCTCCATTCCACTCCTAATTCCTGATTAAGGGTTGCTGCTGGTCCTGTTTTATCCAAAAATATCCTGATTATGAGATGGAAATGTTTTATCCTGCAAGCCCAACTTTGCATTATGTTGGAACTTGATACAACTTAATCACACAAAACCATATTGCCAATAGTGCATGAATTAGTCCCATTCAACACAATCATGCAAGTTATAACTTGGTCCTGCTGGCCTGAGAAACACGATTGAAAAATTGATCACAGGTTTCCTCCATAGCAATGAAAAACAAACTTCACTGTCCTGTTATTTTAGATATCTACAGCTCAGTACTACTAGTATTAAGGAGAGGATCTAGGATCATTAGAATTAGAGATGGGAAAACCTTTTAAGTCTACCAACTTGATACAAACGGATGTATCAAATATTAAACTTCTACTACATTTATTCGTCATACACAAGAGTAGATACATAGGGAGCAGGAAACTGAGTTAAAGGTCTAATTAAAAAATCATACAGAAGCTGGTTGTCTCTTCATGAATGCAACCAATGGAAAGAATTATTCTGAAGCTCAAGGCTCAGACCCTTTATGGCATACCCCTGCTAAGGAGGAGGGATACTACACTAACCAACAGGCCATTGGTCTGCTCAGAAGCCTGCATTAGCAACCTACCAAGAGGGCTACACATATGCATATATTACCAAAATAAATGCACACAACCATACTGTCTGCTCACAATTGTACCTTGCTTCATAGATTAATATAAGTGGAATCTCCTTCCTTAGATATTTTTAAGGTCAGGCTTGACTAAGCCCTGGCTGGGATGATTTAGTTGGGGATTGGTCCTGCTTTGAGCAGGGGGTTGGACTAGATGACCTCCTGAGGTCCCTTCCAACCCTGATATTCTATGATTCTATGATAAGTAGATGTTTGAGTTCACCAACTTTGTCCTAATTCTGCATCTGCAATGACAAGATAATGTAACAATCGGACTTGAAAACTATCAACTATTTCACATCGCATGGATTGCACATGAGAACTCATGGTTTTCAGTTGAGAAAGAGTCCGATAACTTCTGCTCTCAAACTCAGAGCTAAAGAAGAATCTCTTCTGGCCTGTACCCTCTGTCAGAAAGCTGCAAGCTGTTGACATGATCACACTTGCTCAAGTCAACATTCCATTCAACGGGAGGAAGTGGTACACATACGGTTACAGACTACAGAGGCCACAAGCTTCATATCATAACTCTGCAGGCCACAGCTGAATGTCAAGCATCCCTGTTTTAAATTAGCATTTCTTTACCAGAGAATTTTCATTCAACATATTTTACCATGGAAATGAATTTACAAAAACATCCCATTTGCATGTTGTCCTCCTAGTATGTGATTTTATTGTTGCCAACCAAGTTATACTTCACCAGACAGACCTGTGTGGAGGAAACAGCCTGCCAAATCTAGAATTACGGTTTAAAAAACAAACAACACCAAAATGAACAGGACAGGGTTCATAAATCTCAGGTACCATCAAACTAAAGAAGGTTTATTATTCCTTTTGATCTCAGTCTTCAGAGCAGCCAGACCTTTCTATCTATCGGTACCTGACACACTGAGAGAAGACATACAGAAAAGTGGTCACTTTCGTAATTTATTTCCAGTACTTACACTTCTTTATTGGTCTTTCTAGGAACTGATATTTAAAAGCAACTGCAGAGGCATTTAGAGGAGTTGAAAAGTTAATCCACAAGGACCCCAAAGATACTGATTGTTCTTTACCCTTACATTAATGCAAGAAAATAATATTTACAAATGCAAACTGATTTACAATAGTGGCAGTAAAAAGCTATATTTATTAAGAAATGTTTTAATCCACTCTTCTAACCCGAGAAAAGCAAGAAACAAGTCAATTGTGTCCTAGTGTTTTGGCAACAATCTTTGTGTAGGATAATGTTTAGCTCTGAAGCAAGTACTATAACATCATTTACACTGGTTTCCATTTCACCTTAAGAAATAAAATAATAAATAAAGCAAGAATAGTTGTAAAACGAGCTTTAAAAATAACTCAAGGAAAACTTTTACATCTAAACTTCTTCTGGGGACTCATTTACATGCTTGGTGGTCTTGCCCTCAGGTCAAAGTTTTTGGAAACAGTTAGAATAAATTTCCTATCTATCTCAAACTCCAGTGGAACTTCATCACAGGTTGTTCCTATTAAGACAGCAAGCTAATTAGGATCGTAGCAGTCCAGTTTGATCAACAACTGGCAGGCACCATTGGGGTCAGTAGCGTTGATATGTACCATTAGGGACAGTTATACATGAATTATTGAAATTCTGTTTGAAGCAGATGAGGGTCTGATTCTCCAGGGGTGAATGTAAAATGCTACCATTCTGATTTGGAAGTACTTTACATATACTTGGTGTAAACAGCAATACAAGGTGTTAGGCATTTTCATTCTTGACAATTTCTCAGCTGAGAAAGTCACCAACAACCAACCCAAGAAAATGAGTTTTAACAGATTCCTGTCAGTGTCAATACCCCACATGCTGAAAAGAACTGTGAAAGAAAATGAAAAAACAGCATGACAACATATCCTAATGTTTATGAGTAGGTCACTGGAATGAGGAACTGGGATTTTAACAATGTTGCAGTGCTCCCTTTGGTTAACATACTGAAAAATAGTTTATGAGGATGCATTTCAAAATGAATTTTTTGGAAGTTAAATTTTGGGTTTATTTATTTTGATTTAATAAAAAAATCCATCCAACCAGTGCCTTAGGCATACATTCAGTATTTATTAACAAAAAAAAGAAAAGAAACACCACATCCATATCAGAAAGGCCCAATGACCAAAAACTAGGTTTGACGCCCGAGACTGCATGCCTATAAGCTGTTTAAATATATTTTTACTATTTCTCTTTTTAATACCATGTAAAAGTAGTGATTGGGATGGAGGAACAATATTCACTATCACTACATTTGCAAACATACAGTATGTGAAAATACTCAGATGGACCTTACTGTATAAAAATACAGCATCTATGGCAAAGACTCCTATTTCATGTAAATTTAATTTATTTCATGGTTCAGAGTAGCAGCCGTGTTAGTCTGTATTCGCAAAAAGAAAAGGAGTACTTGTGGCACCTTAGAGACTAACAACTTTATTTGAGCATAAGCTTTCGTGAGCTACAGTTAGTCTTCAAGGTGCCACAAGTATTCATTTATTTCATGAAGAGCCCTGGGAAATGTGCATTTTTATGATGAGGAATGAAATCCCATAGAATTCCTGCTTGAGAGAGAAAATAATATGACCAAACAGTTCTAAAATGTTTGTGTCATTTTACTGGTTTTGCAGAGTTAATTTCAACATAATAATTGAAATTTTGTCAATTAAATAAAAGATCCTACCCATAGATATACAGAAAACAAGAAACCTAAACATTATACAGTAATTTAAATCTGTATTGGAAACTAGAGACAGTGTTTTAAAAAGCAGTACAGTGTTTCTGTTGTTCTAAGTATTTTTTGTGTAAAGTAGAAAAATCACATCCAGACGTTCCATTTTGGCCATAATCTAGCTGCCTTTGCCTATTTGCTAATTACCTAGAGGAAAAGTGCCATTTTTGAATTTTCGGAAACAATTAATATGAGCCAACTTACAAAACTGTTTATCCTTTGGGGTTTTGTTTTCTTTTTGTTTTCAAAAAAATTGTGAGTCAATGTCATGCTTATGAAAATGAGAGGCATGGGGCCAGCTCCAGCTCCTAATGAGGTCAATGGGAGCTTTGCCATTGACTCCAACAGGAATAAGAAAAGGCCCATAATGGGGATAGATTCTATGCGAATTTCATAGGTCCTAGCTTGAGCCATCAAAAATGCTGATTGTGGAGAGTGCAACAGCACCAGTTTGACAAGAGTGATTAACATGCCATTTGGTAATCTGCCCTCCCTTAACTTTCTCTCTCACTTTATCTGTTCCTATCTCCTGTTTCCCCTGGCCCCTTTATGTCTCCCTGACAATTACACTTCTAGTTTTTCTGTGGAGACATTGCCTAGATAAAAGAAAAGGAGTACTTGTGGCACCTTAGAGACTAACTAATTTATTTGAGCATAAGCTTTCGTGAGCTACAGCTCACTTCATCGGATGCATAGTACCAAATAAATTGGTTAGTCTCTAAGGTGCCGCAAGTACTCCTTTTCTTTTTGCGAATACAGACTAACACGGCTGTTACTCTGAAACCTGCCTAGATAAAGTTACTCAAAAATCACTATTTTTAAGAGCAATTAAATAACATTTTTTTCATTTTAAAATGCATATTATTTCTCACTGTTTAAGATGTTTCTAGACTAGGAAGCCCCCTTGTGAGATTGCATTACAGCAACTGGACACACATCCTTCAGTTTGGTTAAAACACAGTACAAATCCAAATAGTCATCTATGCTGAATTGCCCTGGCAATTATTCTAATACGAAAAATTAACGGTTCCAGAATCTAGCTCAAAATTAGTGATAATGCTTATAAATGAGGATAACTAGTTGTCTAGTGCAGGCTCCCCACATTTAAATCCTGTGGATATCAGCTCATAATTGAACTGTAATTGTTTTATGATGTCTCAGTGGATCAGTAGTGGAAAACAGGTAAGGTGATCAAATGTTCATGATAAAATGTAGCACTCGCATGGATATCTACTCCATACATGTGGGGCGCATTTAAATACACCTGCACACTTTCCCCAGGATTATCAATCAACATTTTTCAAGTAAGAACAAGGCCAAGAGAGTCTTACTATCATTTTTATGAAAAGGAGACAGCATATTTTAAAACAGCTAATTGTTCTTTGGCTTAAATTCAGCTTGAAATACATGCTTTACCTTGAAAAGGCAATTTCACTTCAAAAAATTAGATACATGATTTATTGTTTACCACAAAGCACACAAGTTGAGTAGTTCATACACAACTGTGCCCAGGTCAACTCAAAAGTATGGCTTCCCTTCATAACCAATCCAATGTTGTGATTACAGACTGTAGACTTTGGCAGCTTCTCTATGTCACACTGTTGCAAGCACAATTTGAAAGCGCTGCATATAGCTCAGTACTGAGACAGGAAAAGAGATTAGAAATGAAAATCTTGTTCAAAGTTGTTACTTATGCCAGACCTACCAAGTTGCCTAGAGAAAGCATTATGCAGAGAGTTAAAGCCCCTTTGTTATGCAGCTTTGGCCATATTTTGTTGAGCTGTGGGAACTCTCCCCCACTCCATGAGTACTTATGAACGAGAAGCCAATTCCAAATGCCTGAAAGCATACAAGAATGTTGAGTTGTCTGCAATACAATATTTAATTTATATGACTTCATTTTGTAAAGTAAATTTCCCCATGCTACAGCAATCTGGACCTCCTACACAATGAAAATGATTAGTTTTGGTGTAATTAATTGATCCCAGACAAAAAGTTCACTCACTGAAAGCAAACATTGTGGCCACAGTAAGTAATCTAACACTTATACAAAAGTGCTACAGAACCTAATGTATAATACATGCACACACCCCCAACTGGTGATGTAGAACGTCATAATTTTGCCTTATAGGTCAGAATGAACGTTATTATTTGAATGTGAAAGTTAAAATTTCATATCTGTGAATTTATAAACTGTAAGGATAACAGACTATTAATATAAATGATTTTGACTGGTCACATTCTTATTTTTAATATTTAGGAAAAACAATGAAACCTATGTAAGTTTGATTCTTTACTGCAGCAGCTAACTTTCAGTGAATTAAGTTTTAGTCTGGGATCTTCTTATTTTTATGAGAAATATTATACAGCATTGTTGCCCCTTCTTCTGACACCAGTGTCCTGATTGACACCAGAGAAACAGAAGATTCAAGGCCTTGTAGTTAATTTCTGAGCAGAGGAGCAATCAGTAACAGAGTGTGTGTACATTCCAAGAGTAATTTGTTTTATTTACACATGTCCACCAGTCCTGGAACAGAGGTGGTCAAACAGGATGCAGGCAATCCATTCTTTCAGGAATATCTGCCCAAAACCGGTGACCAGTTCCCAAAGAATAACTCTGCCTCAAGAATGAACTATAGTCAGAAGAACGAAAATCCTCCTGCTGCTTGCCCAATTCCCCCTCCAAGGGGCACTAATTCCTACACAGAACCTTGTATAATGAAAATTAACCCCACCATAGCATGTTTTCCTAAGACTATATATTATCACTCTACAAAAAATAACTGAAAGGACTATGAATAACAATGCTACCTGGTGACACTGCCATAACTGTAGATTGAGTATAATTATGCTACATTATAAATATTTTGGGATATAAGAGTTTATGCCTTGGAAACCAACTTCAGAGCATTGAGTGTTATGCGCACAATTCTTTACATTCTGGCAGAAAAGTTCATACAGAAGCATTATGTGCTGAATGCATAACCTTTTCAACGGTGTCACCTAGGAGTTTGTACAGAGGAGCATCCTTCATATACACTTTAGGAAGCAAACAGGACAGCTCCTATCCTGTGGAGGCCCTAGAACCTACTATAATTAAATTGTCAATTTATGAAGGTGTTTTTCATTGTTTTAAAAATCATAGTCTTACTAACTATAAAAATGTATAACATGTTCTTAAAATCCTGCAACTGCACAGGCAGACCCCTGCACCCACACGGAGACTGTAGTTCCATCAGCTAAGCCTCTGAGGTACCACATGATCAAACAGAGGAAGAGGTCGAGAAACAGTTCGGCCCCATTCATGGTGTCATACCTCGTATGTCACAGCTTTCCGACCCCAGCAGAACTCCTACAGTTGCAGGACCGGGATCAGCTTCAACCCCCACTCCCAGATCTAGGAAGATGGACTTAATTGCATCAGAACTAGTGTCACTGGTGCTGATGGTCACAGCACCAAAAAGAGGCATTAGGACAAAACAGCTACTGTTAGCAATGCTGGTTCCTAGGCAACAGACCTGTCTGATCCTTTTGATTCAGACAAGGGTCCTGTGGCCCCAAAACTAAGACTAGTTCTGCACTTAGCATCAATAGTGAGGGAGATGGACTTGAGTGTGGCATCAAATATGACAATGTCTCAGTCCTTGGATCCACTGCCAGTTCTTGTTTTGGCTTCCATGTTGGTTCTGACTACTTCCTCAGTTCCAGAGATTTCTATCACCATGGCAGTTCTATCACCTCTCAGTGCCACTGTGTTTATCAGAGCTGAGTGTGAAGTCATCCTCTCTGAATGATTCATAATGGTTTTGTTTCTGGGGCTGTTTTCCACATTGTTTCTTAGCACTTAAGCTTTTACAAAAACTCAGTAACTCCAGTGTTTAAAATGAATTTATGTAAAAAGCCCCAAATCAATATTGGTTCAAACCAATGTCCTCACACAAAAAATGTACTTGATTGTCAGTTTTACCACATTATTTTTCCTTTGTTGGTAAATTGCTCTCAACTTTCAACCTCCCTTCCCTTTCTTCTATAAAGGCAGATGGGAATGCAGAACCCTCTAAATCAATCTTTATCCTTCCTTTCTTTCATCTTCTTTAGCTAAAAGTTATGTATGTTCCAAGTTCACTTTTCACCACAAACCCAAATTTAGTGTATTTTTAGGGCTTGCCTTAATACTTATTATGCAAAAAGAAGAGCTGATAAAACACAGGTATATAACATACTCTTTTCAGACTGCAGTCTCTCACAGTGCTAATTTCTTGAAATTACTTAGATATAATTCTAAGTTTTCTTTTCCCCAGATACTTACACACAGCTCTCAATGGAAGATTTCATGGCAGAAACCCACGAGAGTACAACAATTAGAATGAAACACAATCACCACAAACCATAAGACAGTTACAATCTAAAAATGATCACATGGGAATTATGGCAGAGGATAGGTATTTTCAAACATTTAGAAATGCTGTCAGATTTCATTTATTGCAATAATGAACGTACAGCAAAAGCTGAAACTACAGTATAATTAAACTTTTTTCCAACACAAAATATTTCTTGGCAAAAAAGCTAAAATAATTCTCCAGTGTAATCATAGTGAAAGCATCTGGATTTTTGGGCCGGTCATTTGTGCTTTCAATTATCTTTATTGCAGACGTTTAACTGTAATGGTTTTATACATGTATTTATTTCTTTTTTATACAAACGATTAATTATATTTCATTTGTTATAGATTTGCCCTTCTTTTCCCTCCACAGCAAATCTATTTTTCAATCAGACATATTTTATTTTATTCAGGCAAGGTCAAGTATTAAACTAGACATAACAAACTTTTAACTCAGTACTATACAAGCTTTATTGTATCTCATATTTAGTTCAAAATACAGAATATCCTAGTAAGGGTAATTAGAGTAATTTCTTACTTATTTTATTCTGTGCATTAGATGCAGCAATCCCTATGGATGAAAGTAAACTTTGAGCAAAAGTAAATTATTACATATATGTAATTTGTATTCTGGTGGTGATAGAAACCTTAAAACCAGCTTGTGCCACAAATGGCTTCCAATCTAAAGAGACAAGACACACTGTGTGAGGAAGGACATCAACTGTCATCCAAACTGAGTAATCAGAATGATGGATAGCAAGCACCATATGAGTTCTACTTCCACTAAAGAAGAAAGGGCAGAAAGTTTAGGTCTCCTAGCTGGCACACAGACACAAGCTATATTCTGAAAGGGAAGAATCTTCTATCCTCTTTTTCTGATTCTCCCTCCACTGCTTCCTACTTCTACAAGAAGGACTTAAGAGCCAGAAAATGAGCCTCTTTGTACAGTCCCATTTATACAGTTCAGTAGAGCTAACTTTGCCCTTGCCAGAGCCAAGGTCCTGTGCCACCTCCTTATGTGAGCCATGGCTTCTCAGATCAGATGCACAATCAGGTGCTGCCAACACAGGTTTTTAAATTTTTTGTGTGGTCTGTGGCAGCGTGCTTCTGTCAAGCACACTGGGAAAAGGCTCATCAAAACAGCGGCCACTGAGGATGTCTTCCTCCTTGGTTAGAAGCAGGACGCAAACTGGGGAAGAGAAGAGGGTCTCCCTGCTTAGCATGAAAAACCTTTAAATTCAATCATCCATCTTGCAACATAAGAACGATTCTTTTGCACAGGTTGTTACAGAACAATCCACAGAAACAACATTTTCACATAAACAATTACCTCTCCTGTACATTAAAATCACTAATGCTGAATTCAAATCAGTGAGCAACACTAGGCGTAACATTTGGGTAGAAAACAACACAAGGCTTGATCACAAACACCAGCACTGCCAGGGACCAAAAGTCACACTTGACACGGTCCCAAGCAAAATAAAATAAAGCTTGGTCCTCTTCAAACAGAACCAACGATTTCAGATTAATACAGCTAGGACAATAAAAGATGGAACTTGGCTATTTGCTGAGACAAGGATTCAGAAGATGGGCATTCCATTTTCTTTTGAACAATAATTTCTGACCTGTTACAGACTTTACAGCTTGTATTTCACAGATACAAACAATAGAGCTTCAGTACACCACCACAACTTGCAAATAGCTTGAAAAACAAAGGATTACTGATAGATTTCATTCAATGAGGATGACATTAACTGTCAACAAATTGAAGACTAAGAATGAAATGGAATTCCTTTACTAGATTAAAAGCCCCTAATTACACAATTACTGCTTGTTAGGACAAGTCCTCTGTACAGTCCTTCTGTCAACAACAGATAATCTGCTTCACCCACCTGAAAATTATGATGCCCTATCTGAAAAAAGGAGGGCGACTCACGAGTCGGCTCTTTGTCTTCAACCAACACAACACTGCTAAGATATGTGAAAAGTATGGATCAGTTTGGCTAGTTCTGAGTGGGAGTACTCCCTCACAGATTGCTCAGTTATGGCTCCACGAGTCTGAGATGTTTTGGGTGCGCCCTCAGGGCACCGGCCCAGCAACACTGGAGCTGTAGGAACACTAGCAGCATAATTACTTCTGTAGAACAAGTGTAGCATGTACTTCCTCAGAGAAGCCTTAAAGCAAATAGCCACAGTGGGATGGGGCCATGGCCAGTGCTGAATTAAGCCTAACTGGAGTCCAGTTCCAATACAACAAAGGGATCCCAACAAATCAAAGTGTCCATGGTACTCCTGGACCCTTATCTTGCCAAGGCCATTTCCTTCTCCCCAGACTTCAGGTAGTTTCCAACAATTTCTGGTGGCAGATCCTGCTGGCCCTGCATTCTTGGATAGTCTGTATAGTCTTACTCATTGGATACAATGGTGGGTGCAGTTCAGAGGGTGGAACCTTATCATAACAGCACTCGTTAGAGAAAAGACAGTTACCTTTTCCGTAACTGATATTCTTCGAGGTGTATTGCTCATGTCCATTCCATATTAGGTGTGTGTGCTCGCCATGGACTATGGACCCAATCTTATGGGGTTCTAGGGGCTTTTGTATAAACTATTTAGGTTAATCTTTCTATCTACCAAATAGGACTCAGTGCTCAGTCTAGAAGATAGCATCAGATGCTTAGTTTTGCCGTTCTCAAACTGTGGATTTGTGTCTCCAGCGATAACAACAAAAACGTTTTTAAATAAATAAATAAATTCTAATATATAGAGGTGAGAAATAACAGACCTCAACCCTATTGTCCCTCTGCTAATTTCTTTTCACAAAGTCAATCCCTTTCCTCTCTTTAGAAGTGCAAAGTTTCAAAAATTTCAATGAACAGAAGTTTGGTAGGGGCAGAATAGATCTGGACAAGGAGAAGAAGTCTGGAGATAAATGTGAGAAGGGAGAGACAGGCAGTAGAAACAAAAGTGAAACTGTTTGAGCAGCACTTATGTAGAAATCCATGATTAAATCGAGTCTTCCTGACTAGTGATTTAAATCAAATCTACCCTGTGCTCAACGTCATACAGAACCAAAATATAAAGACTGTTCCTGCTCCAAATGACTATAAAAGACTCAGAAAACAAGATTTACACTCAAATCCCAAAAATAGGATGACAACAGTGGTTCTCAAAATATTTACCATTGTGGGGTGCACATGCAGCTCTGTGTGTGTTATGTGGGCCACATTCACACAATATATATACTACCTGAATGACCCTCAGGATGTCACATGGGCCGCAGCTGTGTACTGATTGAGCCACAAGTGGTCCACCAGCTGAGAATTACTGGATTACAGTTATCATGTTTTATGAAGGTCTCCAATCCAACCTGTTGTCAAGGTTATTTAAACAAATGTGACTCAAATGATCCTGCCATCTTTTATACAATAGCATTAACAACATTTAGTATTCATTGTATATAGCACTTCATGTCTTCCAAATGCTTAACAAACATTGATTAATTCACACCACCTTTGAACTATTTTTGCACTTTTAACACATGGAGAAACAGACAGAGAATAAGTGAGTTGCCCGAGGTCACAGAGTGAGTCTGTTGCAATGTTAGGCATTAGAACTTTGGAGGTTGTCCCAATTCCTTGATCAGTCCACTAGACCGTCCTCCAATACCCATAGTTTTATGTGAGGGATAGAAAAAAGAGCAAATAAATTTTAAAAAAATCCATTAAGAAATGAGTGGATTTTTTTCAGTTAACTAGCCAACCTTGTCTCATACAATGTCAATGTCTACAGTGCTCATTGCAGGCCAATGGCATTTTGGGATGTATAAGTAGGGGCATTGCCAGCACATCGAGGGACGTGATTGTTCCCCTCTATTCGACATTGGTGAGGCCTCATCTGGAGTACTGTGTCCAGTTTTGGGCCCCACACTACAAGAAGGATGTGGAAAAATTGGAAAGCATCCAGCGGAGGGCAACAAAAATGATTAGGGGACTGGAACACATGACTTATGAGGAGAGTCTGAGGGAACTGGGATTGTTTAGTCTGCAGAAGAGAAGAATGAGGGGGGATTTGATAGCTGCTTTCAACTACCTGAAAGGGGGTTCCAAAGAGGATGGATCGAGACTGTTCTCAGTGGCAGCAGATGACAGAACGAAGAGTAATGGTCTCAAGTTGCAGTGGTGGAGGTTTAGGTTGGATATTAGGAAAAACTTTTTCACTAGAAGGATGGTGAAGCACTGGAATGTGTTGTGTTACGTAGGTAGGTGGTGGAATCTCCTTCCTTAGAAGTTTTTAAGGTCAGGCTTGACAAAGCCCTGGCTGGGATGATTTAGTTGGGGATTGGTCCTGCTTTGAGCAGGGGGTTGGACTAGATGACCTCCTGATGTCCCTTCCAACCCTGATATTCTATGATTCTATGAAAAAGGCATTAACTGAAATTTGTTTATCTTACCAAAATGTGAAGTCAGGTCTTTGCACAACTACATCATTGTCTGTGCTGCGAGCAACAACATTTTATCAAACTTTCCGTTGTGTTTTTTCTCTAAGCTATTCAGTGTCTTATCCAAATCAGATTTTTATGAATATTAATTTTCCTAGGACTATTTATAAAAGATATATGCATTCTGGGACTCCAGAGCAAGAAATATGATGCAAGATTTCAGCCACACAACAAATATTCTGAAAAAAACCAAGTCTGCAGGTGTAAAATTATACCTGCTGTGGATTATTTTTATTATTAAACATCAGCAATGCTGAGCTGTATAGACCACTATTTTATGATTATTGATTATTTTTATTATGATAGTGGCTAGGAGCCCCAGTCATGGACCAAAGCCCCATGCTGCCAGGCCCTTTACAAATACAGAGCAAAAAGACAGTCCCCCCCAAAGAGCACACACACTAATAATAAAACAAGAGATAATAGATGGATACAGACAGATGGGGGGGTACAAGGAAAACAGTAAGACAATATCAGTCAGCATGATACGCAGTGGTTTCAGCACAGCAGAAATCTAACCTATCATGCAGAAAGATAATCCATGCCTTGAGGAATTTAGGCTGTGATTTCAAAGGCGCCTGAGAGTTAGGCATCCAAATCCCATAGAATTTCAATGGGATTTGAGTACCTAACTCCTTTAGGCACCTTTCAGAGGTAATTTGTATTTGTTTTATTTTCTTGATTTCATTCTCCTCTTACCTAAAGTAACACTGGGGTGAAGAAAAGTCAGTGTTTGCAAGTGTCACAGGAAAAGTATGCCATTGAGATTGGTGTAACTGGTGGAGAGTAAGGATAAAGGGGACATGATAAGAGATCAGGGATAACATTCTTAAAACTGCCTAAGTGAATTAGAAGTAGAGCTGGGTGAAATTTTTTTGGCCAAAACATGCAGATTTGGGTTGACTGAAACATTTTGTGAATTCAAGTCATTTCAGCAAATTCTTTTGGTTGAACTTTTTCTTTTTTTAAAATGATTGTTTTGCTGGTATAAGATGTGGGGCTTGCTGGTATAGTTCTACCAGAACATATATACTGACAAACTCTTTTAAGAGTAGACAAGGCCAGAAGCTCTTAGGAGCCAAAGTCTCACTGAAAATAATGGGGCCTCCTGCCGCAAAGACATTTTAAAAACATATTTACTTCCCTTACATTTTTATATATTCTCCGTATAAATCTGCATAATACAAGCACTTGTAATAAAATAATTACGAACACTTCATATGAATGCAAACAGTAGTGTTTCTGCTACTTTCTGCCCTCTCTCAAAATGTACCTTTTCCTCCTTTATTTTCTAAATACAGCCTTTTCTACGGTAAGTTGTTTTCCTGCCCTTGACTTTAACAGAATTTTATGATATCTACTGCACAAAATAAATTAACTAAAAATAATTCATAGCACATGGGGACCTTGCGGTAAGCTTTTGCAATACTTTTAAAGTTATTTAAATTAACTTTTGCTTTTTATCTAATGGCTTGGCTATTTGAAATGACAAAAGTATTTTATTCACAGATATGTATCACAGAGTACTGTAACATACTTGTTAATTCTATAAACCCTTTGTTTCAATCACTTGACATTTTGGCAAGCAACAACAACAATGGTTTAGTTTAAATATTGAATCATGATTGTACAAAGTGAAGTCTTGAAGCTTGCTAAAACCGACAACATTTCATTTCTGATTGACACACTGTAATGTAGGCAAGCCAATCCAGTAGCTCAGCCACAGGATTAAAAGTGGCAGTCAGCTATTTAATAAAGGCTGGTTATAGTCAGTAGCCTCTTGGAAGTGACCCAGTGTGCAGCATGAGTAAGGGCCTGAGCCCTTCAAAATCCCACCTTCTGTATGTACTTCATAAATTCTTCACAAATCATACCTGATGTCTAGAGGCCCCCCAAATTCCTGTTGTTCCGTTGTGGCCTAGGAGAACTTTTAATGTTTAAGGCTGCATCTTAAGGTGGGAGTCCAGGGTTGGGGCTGCCGCGGGACCGGCCTTTATTCTCTTTTTTATAGATTAGAATTCTGACAAAGGAAACTGCCTGCTGTTTCTTTATACTGTGTTCAGGGACATTGGACTTTGTGACATTTTTGGTAAATAAACAATATTACACCGAGAACATACCTGACTCATATTATCAATTTCCCTTCCTAACATAAACAACCCTGCAAAGTACCGAATACGGAATAACTGTTCAGGCCAGAGGGACAACATTATTTTCAACAGCCTGGACCTGTGAGGCAGAACTACGGACTGCTAGGAAATACTGGGGACTCAAGTAACTTCTGGACACCGGGAGGCCTTATGATTTGCAAGGCCCACCACTAGGTTGGAATGACATTCTAAGAGGCCTATCACTCACCGCCATTTCATAATACATTCCATCAGGATTTGATTCATATACAAATTTCTGGGAGATGGCTGGAATCCCCAGGCTTCTTCCTTTTTGGTCCAAACATCAATCAAATCTCTAATGTGCAAGAAATCATATTCTGGAGGAGGGTTGTTTTTTTGTGGGGAGAGAGGGATTACTTACTTGTAAGATACTGAATTTTACTAACAGAAAGAATTCTTCTCATGGCAAGCATAGCATATTTCATTACAGCTCAAGTCACAAAAATGACCTTTCCAGGTATTTTCAATGGAAATTAGCTATAGAGAAAATAAAATAAATAAAAACCAAACAGGCCAAGAATAAGAATAAACTGTATTATAAAGTAATCATAGATTCATAGATGCTAAGGTCAGAAGGGACCATTATGATCATCTAGTCCAACCTCCTGCACAACGCAGGCCACAGACTCTCACCCACCCACTCCTGCGAAAAACCTCTCACCTACGTCTGAGCTATTGAAGTCCTCAAATCGTGGTTTAAAGACTTCAAGGAGCAGAGAATTCTCCAGCAAGTGACCCGTGCCCCATGCTACAGAGGAAGGCAAAAAACCTCCAGGGCCTCTTCCGATCTGCCCTGGAGGAAAATTCCTTCCCGACCCCAAATATGGTGATCAGCTAAACCCTGAGCATATGGGCAAGATTCACCAGCCACATACCCAGGAAAGAATTTTCTGTAGTAACTCAGATCCCACCCCATCTAACACCCCATCACAGGCCATTGGGCCTATTTACCATGAATATTTAAAGATCAGTTAATTACCAAAATCATGTTATCCCATCATACCATCTCCTCCATAAACTTATAGAGTTTAATCTTAAAGCCAGATAGATCTTTTGCCCCCACTGCTTCCCTTCATGGGCTTTAAAATACTGCAGCACTAATTCCAACATTTAGAGAGCTAAATGAAGTAAGAATGACAGCAAATAAAACATTACACAATGCAAAGAAAGACGGATTAAGAAGATTCAACTCCCTTTTACATCTAAATAGTGCTTAAAATGAAGTTATAAAAATGAAACAAGCAGCATTTTGCTTTCTGTTCTGCTGACACTCCAGGCTCGTGAGAATACTCTGTAAACTGGGGCCAACATCACAAATAAAGGCTCTTTTTACACAGTCATGTGGAATTGGATTTAGCCCCTGAGAATACATTTTCCAAAGGACTGACTCACAATTACTAAGGAATTTCCCTCTTAATTTTTCTAAATGCATATTTCAAACTAAATTATACAAGTTCCCTAAGAGAAGTTTCTTAAAAGAGTGGGCTTTTGTTATTATCAAGGGATACCATATTGAATGGAGGCCAAAACTAATGTATATTATTCTATCTTCCAGAACTTTAGCTCCCATTTGTAATTTATTGCCCTTCTAGGAAAAAATCAAAGCAATTGTCTGTATTGTCCAGATTTTACTATTTTGTCCCCCAGTAACTGGCAGTCAGAGTCCTTCTGTGTCAGATTAGTATGAGGGTTGTTTAAATGCTGCAAAACAATAAAAGACCCGCAGCATGGCCACGTCTGGCCCACAGCAGCTGCCTGGGGCTCATGGGGCTAAAAATTGCAAGGTAGACGTTCGGGCTTGGGCTGCAACCGAGGCTCTGAGACCCTGTAAGGGGTGGGGAGTGAGAAGAGTAGTACATAGCTTGACAATTTTGATAAAAAATGCAGCAGAATAATATCTGAGCAAACTAGTCTGATGGCTTGGTTCACGGTGACCTTAAGATTCTTGCTCTTCATGCTGGCAGGAACTTGGTGCAACGTGAAAGTGATATGTTTATGTTCTACAGGGGTGCTCATATCCTCCATATCAGCAACAACCTCTGCTGCCAATTAGTGGAGCAGAATGTCTCTGATTTCACAAGACAGCAGCAGCCTTGCGTTTCCTAATCAAGGATGAACAGAATCAGCAACTACACTTGGAAGAAATTGTCTGAATTTCCTAAAAGATAGGAACTGATCTCAAAATAAAAATAATGTAAAAACAAACAAACAAAAAAAGGAAGCCATTTGGATTAGTTTGGATTTTTCCCTTGAATTCTTGCATCAGGTAGATGGAAATCTACAGTGTAGACAAGGTCTATGAATTACCCAAGAGAAAAATAGTTCATCTTAAAAAGATCTCAGCACTGGGTGCTGCTCTTAATGCAGATGTAAAGCCCAACTATCAGCTGGACAGCTAAATTTATATTTAGTCAGCATTAATCATACATACATGTATTATTCCCATGTGTTTTCCTGGGATATAAAGACAGTTCCCAGTAGATTTTTTTCCTTTCTGGTTCCTTTAATTTATCATGTAAACTGCCATTAGTAGCACCATTCCCACTAGCAATATTACTTCTTTCAACTAAACTTCTTTTCGCATTGTCATGCTGTCTTTCTGAACAGGAAAACTCCTGTGCCTTATATTGCAAGATCTCAAGTCTGCTAATTTCTACATGTACCTATACAGAATTTAGAGCACATCTGATTAGAACATCCGGACAATGTATAGAACATAGTATTTTACATGCTTTCTCTGAGTATCCAAAACAGACCCAAGTATCAGGCATTCTCCAAATTTTCAGATCATATAGAAAATTTATGTTTGGTTAAAATTAGTTTTTAATATAAGAAGACAGGATTCCCAAGAAACACCACCGTTAGTTGCTGCGATATTAATCTGAAATACTATGTATTTTTAAAATAGTTTTTACTTAACACTTTGTTGAACTTTAAAGCATCCAATATTGCAGACCCCAAGGACTGAATTTTTCAGAGAGGTTCACAGTATTCTGAAGAGACCTCCTAAACCTTTGAGTAGGTCTGCAAGCAAAGGCAGAATGACTGAGTGATATTAAAATTTGAATGTAGCATGCATAGCTGTCTACAGAATCTGCTAAATGGAGCTCTCTCCATTTTCCCATATTGGCTTTATAGGGCGTTTTAGCTTTCATGGCATGTATTCTATCAGTAATGAGCACCCCCGACAAAATTCTTGCCCAAACTTTTACATAATGTCGTTCTTTAAATCTTACTCTGGTGAGCACAACCTAAGGCATGTAGTCCCATGGGACCTCTTGCACGAGTAAAGTTGTACATCCAAGTTTTAACAGAGTTTTACTTTATCGATTACAGCAATCTAAGTAAAAATCCATTCCACTGAGAAAAGTGCAATCCCCTTGTAGCCTGTTAAGTCTGGATTTCTGTTTCACCAGTTTCAATATTTTTGCATTGTTTTGACTTACTGTGTGTGCTATCTGCAATAAGCAGATTGTCTCATCTTCATTAATATAACCTCTTTCACGCTGACCTCCCAGACTGTATTGTACTCAAACTCTACAGCCTCACCTACAAGACTCTACCATAAATCCTGCCCTCACTTATACATTCTTCTCTTACTTCCTCTATACTCATAGTGATTATGCCCCTTGCCATGCTTCCTCATAGTCTTGGCTTTGCATCTTTTCTCATGCTAACCTATATGCCTGCCCAGTATTCAAGCACTCTCTTCTATCTTCTTTGTCTTCATAAATAATCCTACATGCTCCCTCTCATGAGCTCCTTGTGCTTTGTCCTACTTAGATTGCAAACTCTTTGGGGCAGAAAACATACAAAGCTTTGTAAAGCACTGGGTAAATTTATGGGATTATGTTATGTTCAAAGATAATATAGTATTACTTACCATAACAAACAATGCTGAACAATTTTTCCCCACATTAAAAATATGCGGAACTTTTATGGAGAAGGGGTCTGTCAACTGTAAAAAGCATTTGCTGAAAAGCAATTAAACTATTTGTGCATTGATCCATAATTCCAGACTGAAGCCCCTTCACCATAAATCATTTTCACCAGTGTGACCTCACTGATTTTTATCTGGAGACTCTGACATGTTGTCAACAAAGCTCTCTGTGGAGTTTCCTATCATTTCTTTCTACTTGACAAAAGTAAAGGCTTGGTGTTTAAACAATATAATTTAGTATCTTGAATACTTGCATTATATAATTATTGTATAATAATTTAATTTCTTATTGCTATCTTTAAAAAGCATTTGCCATGCTAATTTGATACATAGCAACTCTACGGAACCACAGTTCAATCAACTTTACCCATGCCCTCCCTCTCTCAACCCCTCCAATCATTGTTTACACTAGCTTGTTGTCTCTATGTTAAACTACTTATAACCTCTTTGGTGCAGGAACTGTCTCCTATGTGTTTGTAAAGTGCTTAATACAATAGGGGACCCATTCTGTAATAGTAATAGTAACTGTTATAATAATTAGGTGTTTTCTACAAAATAAATCCTATAGTGATAAAGGCTTTGTAAATTATCTAGCTAGCTACAGAGCTACTCGAAAATATGGTATAATAAAAACCAACTGATACAGAACAATATTTTCAACAAAATAGGTCTGTTTTGCACATGTGAAAAAAAATTACAACTCTAAATAGGAATTCAATTATACCTGTTTTACAGTTTTCAGTAGATGGCACTTAATAGAAATAATTGGGCATATTAAAGAGAAAAGAAACAACAGAACAGGCCTGACAGTATAGTAACTGTCTAATCGTACAATTGCTTTTTCAAAGCAGTCACCTAAATGTTGATGTGCAATTAGTCAATGCATTTGCAAACACCTTATATTTGCTTTGTTCTCCATTCCTTCCAAAGCAATGAAAGAAGTATTTCATTTTGAAGTTTGTTTAAATATTCTTTGGATTAATCTTTACTGAGAAGAAAGACAACCATTGGAAAATACTGTCAACAAGGTAAAAGAAAAGAAAATACAAATTAAGGGGAAAATGACAAATAGATTACTAAAGAACACTTTTCAGAGTAGCAGCCGTGTTAGTCTGTATTCGCAAAAAGAAAAGGAGTACTTGTGGCACCTTAGAGACTAACAAATTTATTTGAGCATAAGCTTTTGTGAGCTACAGCTCACTTCATCGGATGCATTATGAACCAATATAAACACATATTTTCAAATAGTGAGACACTAACCACAAATATTTATTAATTTTTCCACCTACAGATGAATTACCATTCTTGTGATGCCTTTGGCGTATCTGTGAGGAATCAGATGTACAGACAAGTGCCATCACTGTATCGTTGGCTTTGGAATCTGTAATGTCTTTCCACTGCTCCAAATGGTTTCATGCAAAAATTGAGTGGGACCCAATGGCATGACTAGAGCCATTGTAACGCTGTGCCATTGATTCCTGCTATGTCATTTAAGTGGGTCAGTATCACCTTCAGGATGACTGTTAAAAGCCACATAGTAGTAGTATGAGCATTGAGATGTATTGGAACTGGTCAACATATTTTCAGCTAAACTTTTTCCTTCAAAAATGCTCTTATTCATTGAAACCATGAGGAAAGAGAGCACAGTTGATCTGGAGTCATCGAGAGACAACAGACATGGAGCACAACCATGTCTTTTTTATAAAGTTAATTTTTGGAGTGGAACTGTACTTTAAAAGGACATGGGTAGGTCCAAAATTAGATAGCTCTTGAACAGTCCGCTCTTCACTCTCTGCCAGATCCATTCATGTGATTTGCTACATATTCCTACTTTGGGAGTTTTGTGCTAGAGCAAAGGATTCTTGTAACCAAAACAAATCTGGTTTTCATATACACTTCTAACTGCTATTATCCTTTAATTAAGTGTTTTTTAAAGTATATTCACAGGCTGGCATTATCAAAATTGTTCAGGTAATTTTATTTGCAAAAATGAACTGAACAAAGTTAGCCCTTCAGTATCATAGCTCAGCCAAGTCCTTGCATGGCAAGATATATATTCTAAGGTTATCTTCTTTGAAACTGGTGGCAGAGCAGGATTTGGAGACTGTGGAAAAAATAAAAATAAGCTGTGAGGATGTGGGTCAGTCTTTTCAGGTATTATAGAGCTCGGCATGATCTCCTATAATTGAAGTTGATGCTTTACTTGTTAAACATTAAAGTTTTATTTTAAAAGTTAAAAATCTTGAAATTGGCTAGGTTTGGACTTGCTGTAAATATAGCACTTTGTTCTGTAACTGAAAGTACCTCAGACATGCAGAGATTACTCTTCACCCTAGCTACCCACCCACACATATCAATATACCAAAGATAAGGCAAGAAGAAAAGCAGAACTTTCCATACAATCGTAAGACAATGAGTCAAAATCTATATTTAAATGTATTACTCATTTTTGGCACAAGGGTCAGATAGACAAAATCAAATACAAAACAGGAAAGTCAAAATGCAATCATCAGGCTAACCCCAGTTTATCGATCCTATCTTGATGTCCATTTAGGAAAGACAGATTCTTTCTAAACTGGGGTGGGAAGGATAGGGAGAAGTTGGAGAAACCATCAAAAAGGAAAGCAACCTGTTGAGGCAGATGGAATGGCACTCCGACAGTTCGGTCCATCATCTGGGAAAAGAGGGGTTTGCACAAACTTGGATAACTAAAATGGGGTGTGTCAGATTGTCTGGACACCTCTGATCTGTCTTCAGTGCAGGCTTAAAAGCAACAATTAACTATTTAAAGCAACAGACTCTAGATTTCACTGAAGTCAGCTGGAAATGTATATTCGCTGCAAGACACTAACATGCTGAATGATGCTTCTTAAAAATAAAAACTTGTTCCTGGTTTGAGTAATAGAAGGCAAATACCAAAAAGACAACAGTCCCACCCACAATATTCACACTTACTCAACTGTGAAGATTGGAATATTTTCTGCGTGTGTTTCAATATTACCATTTACTGGAAATCTTCTGAGCATCCTCCCCCGTTTCTTTCACTTTGTAGTTAAAACAGGTAAAGAAGCAGCACACATCTATAGGGATCTAAAACACAGGCAAGGTATACTGGCGCAATAATGCTAATTATCTTCTGGGTAGCAGATGCACAGATGACAGCCATTAGCTTTTCTGAAGACATTAAATGTCATAGTTTTTGTACACCATGACTTGTCAGTTGACAACAGCTAGAGATAGTTTCCATAGTTACAGGTTTCAGAGCGGTAGCGGTGTTAGTCTGTAACTTGTACTCCTCGTTGTTTTTCCATAGTTAGTAAAAGTTCCCAATAGTCCACTACACCACAATGATACTACCCAATAACATGCAGAAATATCATATTTCACTGCTGTATTTTGGCCAAGTTGTAAAGAACAAAGGACTCAGTGATCATGATTTCAACTTCCAATGTACAGATGTTACTTAAGAACAGTGGTGACTGTGCTCAAACTATGAGGCAGGGTGAGGCTGGCAAATAGATAATACACAAAATCATTTCTGACCTTCTACTCAAGGCTTGTCTTCTTGCAGCCAGACTTTGGTCAGTCTCCCTGAGCCCAGCCACTGGGAGGTTGGTCCTGGAGCAAGCTGTCTCTAACTCTTGGCTGAAACCAGGCTTCCCGGACTGAGCTGGGCCTTCTCCTCTTAACTTCCCCCTCCATACCAGATATCTGTTGCAGGTGTAACGGGTGGGGCTAATTGGGTCCAGAGGCCCTCATTAGACCCCTCCTTGCCCTATTTCAGGGATAGTTGTAAGAATATTATTTTAATCACAGGCAAAACAATGTATTTTTTTTCCTAGCCTTGTTCTCAGAAATGCCTGAACAATTTTTCCTGAAACTTACCTGGCATGGAAAATCTAACCTAAATGGTTAAAGTTTGGTAAAGTTATAAGCAACTGAAAACAGGTTATTATAATGGGACATGTGAGACAACCTTAAGTAGGCATTGCTACCTCTGCCACTTATAATACATTAAACTGTCTCTCTCTCTCTCTTTTTTTATGTTGGATAACAACGTAAAGGGAACACAATAGTACATCTAAGCAATCCTTCATTATTCAGCCTTTGGTGTACACTACAAAACAATGGCTAACTTGTATGATCTACATTTGGCTCTATAGTGATGTCACTGGCACTCATCCCATACTTGGTAAGTACAGTAGTTGGTTACAGTAGCAAAGAAAATAAAAAAACAAATTTAGTGATACTATGGACAAAATATAATGGATAAATGGTACTTTAAAGAACAAGTTTGCATTCATAGCCAAAGCCACTTTCTCTTAAGGGAACCAGAATGAACTGCATCAAATTCATTCTGAAGGCAAGGTTTTTGCTCTAGTGTTACACTTAGTTGAACATATTTCAGAAACTGCAGGTACTTTTCATGCTTTTCTGATATTCACTTTATGTGTCTCAAAAAAACCTTCCATTCTGAAGTCAAATTCGGAGCCTTTTCCTGAAGACAAAACTTTATCCTTAATTTTAACCAAATATCAGCCAACAGACCACAAGTAACTGCACTGTGCCTTCAGCAATGCTCAATGTACACCAAGAACAATTGCTTGCAAAGGGCAATGTTTACAGCTACAAAACAATTTCATTGTGAGAATTCACATTAATTTCAATATTAATTGCATACCATCCCAGTATTTCTGCACACTTTCAAACAAGGTAACCTGCTTTCTGTAGTGTATAATATCAATACAGTGATTGGTGCTATACAAATAGCAAAGATAAATACTTAGGCAGTTAGAGCAGAGACAATCAATTTGCTTTTCAATAGAATAAATGATGGATACTTGTCTCTCCTGGAATTTCATGAGTAAAGAGTTGCCTTTACTGTATCTTCTGTTTCTTTTTCACTGTAGAAGTGGTTCCAACAACACAACTTTGCCAGAGAATTACTTTTAAAGTGGAATAAACTTATTCTATCCTAGTTCTTTATTCTACTTTTCAACATCAAATGCTTCATTTTTACTTACTTTTTATTCTTTTGGGGAAATTTAAACTATAGTTTGAAGAGTGTAAGTATCCTGAACATTTAGGACACAATGGCTAAAAGAAAAACCTTCATGGTTTAACACATTGAGTAAGGATTGTAGTATTGGGGCCAAACAAAGTTATTCTTGACTGTAAGTAATGGGATGAAATTCTGGCTTCCCTAAAGTCAATGTGAGTTTTACCACTGACTTCAATCCTATGTTATCAAAGAGCAGAGCAAAACAAAAAAAGCGAAAACTAATGCATTTCCAGGTTAGAAACAATCTCTTTTGAATGACCAGATCTACCAATGCTGATTGAAGAGAGCCTTCCAGCAGTGAGGCACCTAATAAGGAGCAGCAGCAATAACAGATGGGGAAGTAAGCTTAGAGGCTACTTCTGGCACCTAAAAGCCAGATTTGTGGAGAAGAAATGATTCAAGGCTTCAGACAGTGACCCAACAAATCACTTATATGTTGCTGACTCTCTTTCAACTTGGGAGGTCAAAAAAGTCTATGTTGTAAGTGATCTTAAGAGGACAAGATTATTACCAAACTAGACTGTGAAATCTTTCCTTAAGGGAGAAACAGACAGAAGTCACGGAGTTACAATTACTGAGTTCTGTGTAAGTAGGTAAAATGCTTTATCCATTCTCACCTTCACATGTATATGTATTAGCGACTGAATCACAAGGCCTAATGGTTATATTTGTTCCTATTCAGTATACCTGAATTCAGGTTAAAAACATTTTATGATTTAGTGCAGTCTCACTCAGTGGATAGTTGCCTTTTTTTCACTCTTTAGACATCACTGAAATATGGCTCGTTATCACAATAGTCTCTTTTTTTAATAAGATTATTGAAAATCATTGCGTTAAGTTTGAGAATATTATTCTATAAAGATGGTCAAGTCTTCTAAACAGTCTGCTCCAATTTCTTGTGAGAGATATATATAAATTAAGTGGCCCATCAGTAAACAGAAATATGCATCTGCCTTGAAGTAACTTTTCACTACATTTTAGAGAACATTAAACATGTATAACATAATGGGATTAATAACTATACCTGAATATGGGAATTGCTGCTTTGTAATAAGCTTCTGAGCATATTTTCCATATTTCTATGGGCAAAATTCAGTTCTATCTCAAGCAAGCTCTCCAATGAAGTCTATGTTGACGATGACCGTTTCTTTGTAGAAACTGAGTAAAAATTTAACAAAGACCTTTAGATTTATTCTTATATGAACAAACTGTACTTCTTGCATTTAACTGGCTTCCAAGGTTTGACTAACAAGATGACCATTATCTCCTTCAAAGATAAGGACTGTGAGTTGTTAAAATGAACAAAATAATGCAATGATTCTGTATACGATGTTGAAAGTGGATAACTAAAGAGAATGATCACCTAATGTCAGCACCTGTTGGGTTGTATAATTAAACTTGATTCAGAAGAAGTTGATTTTGCTAGATAACACAAGGTGAAGTCTGTCTCCTTGGATATGTGGTGGGCTTTAGTGGAATAAGATTAAAAATATGGTTACCCACCTTTTTGTAACTTGTTCTTCGAGATGTGCTGCTCATGTCCATTCCATTTTAGGAATGTGCATGCCCATGTGCGCGATCGGAGACTTTTGCCTTAAAGGTATCCATAAGGCCAGCTGTGGCGCTTCTGGAGTGCAACGCTCATGCTATGATACATCAGGCGCTTCCGGCCCTGTGCCCCCTCGGTTTCTTCTTTCCAACAACTCCGACAGCAGGGCAAGAGGGCAGGAATGGAATGGACATGAGCAACACATCTCGAAGAACAGTTTTGAAAAGGTGGGTAACCCTTCTTTCTTCTTCGAGTGCTTGCTCATGTTGATTCCATTCTAGGTGACTCATAAGGAGTACCCTCAGAGGCGAGCTCAGAGTTCATGGTCTTGCAGCTTGCACTACTGCTCTGCCAAAGGCAGCGTGATCCCACGTTTGCTGGCTAAGCGCGTAGTAATGAGATGCAAAAGTGTGGGCTGAGGACCAGGTAGCAGTCAGACAGATCTCTTGGATCAGCACTTGCTCCAGGAAGGCTGCCGATGACGCCTGTGCCCTCGTCAAGAGGGCCGTCACGATCGGGGAACCTTCAACAGTTAGTAACATTAACGGATGCAGGCCGTGATCCTCAAACAAAATTCTCTGGGCAGACACAAGGCAACCCTTCATCCTGTCTGCCACATCAACAAACAATTGTGTTGACTTATGGAATGGCCTTGTCCTATCTATGTAGAAGGCCAGTGCCAGTCTGACATCCAGGGTATACCCCCTGCATTCTTCATCCGTCGCATGAGGTTTGAGACAGAAGACTGGTAAGTATATGTCTTGACCCATATGAAACTGGGAGCCGACTTTGGGCAGAAAGGCTGGGTGCGGATGTAACCGGACCTTGTCCTTGTAGAAGACCATACAGGGCGGCTCCAAGGTGAGTGCCCTGATCTCCGACACCCTGAAGGCCGAACTTATAGTGACCAAGAAAGCAACCTTCCAAGAGAAAAGCAGGAGGGAGTCTGAAGCTAAGGGCTCAAAGGGTGGACCCATGAGCCATACCAGCACAAGATTCAGGTCCCAAGGGGGAACTGGGTCCCGGACATGCAGGTAATGGTGCTTCAGACCTTTTAAGAACTGCGCCGTCATAGGATGATGAAGATCGACCTGCCTTGAAATGGAGGGTGAAATGCCGAAAATGGCCACCAGGTGAAGTTTTACCGAAGAGAGCGACAGGCCCTGGAGCTTGAGGTGCAGCAAATAGACCAGGACGTTTGGTTTGAAGCGTGTCAGAGACTCCCCTTGGGATAACAAGGCTGGTACATATCAATTTCTTTGTTAAACTGACGAACTCATAAGCTTGCAGCGTCCAGCAGGCATAACTGGACACTGCAAGGTGGAGGTTCCTAGTATTGTGTCTGGGACCAGAGATATTGGCTAGTGTCGTTCAGTTGCACAATCCAAGAAGCAGCTTATATGCTTACATAGATTCATAGATATTAAGGTCAGAAGAGACCATTATGATCATCTAGTCTGACCTCCTGCACAACGCAGACCACAGACTCTCACCCACCCACTCCTGAGAGAAACCTCTCATCTATATCTGAGCTACTGAAGTCCTCAAATCGTGGTTTAAAGACTTCAAGGAGCAGAGAATCCTCCAGCAAGTGACCCGTGCCCCATGCTACAGAGGAAGGTGAAAAACCTCCAGGGCCTCTTCCGATCTGCCCTGGAGGAAAATTCCTTCCCGACCCCAAATATCGCAATCAGCTAAACCCTGAGCATATGGACAAGATTCACCAGCCACATACCCAGGAAAGAATTCTCTGTAGTAACTCAGATCCCACCCCATCTAACATCCCCTCACAGGCCATTGGGCCTATTTACCATGAATATTTAAAGATCAATTAATTGCCAAAATCATGTTATCCCATCATACCATCTCCTCCATAAACTTATCGAGTTTAATCTTAAAGCCAGATAGGTCTTTTGCCCCCACTGCTTCCCTTGGAAGGCTATTCCAAAACTTCACTCCTCTGCTGGTTAGAAACCTTCATCTAATTTCAAGTCTAAACTTCCCAATGACCAATTTATATCCATTTGTTCTTGTGTCCACATTGGTACTTATCTTAAATAATTCCTCTCTCTCTCCGGTTTTTATCCCTCTGATATATTTATTTACATGCCAGAGGCTGTGCATGAACAGGGAGGGATAGCTCAGTGGTTTGAGCATTGGCCTGCTAAACCCAGGGTTGTGAGTTCAATCCTTGAGGGGGCCATTTAGGGATCTAGGGCAAAAATTGGGGATTGGTCCTGCTTTGAGCAGGGGGTTGGACTAGATGACCTCCTGAGGTCCCTTCCAACCCTGATAGTCTATGAGTCTATGAGCCCAGGAGTGGGGGTTCTCACAGCAGAGCAGGATAAGGCTGGCTCCCAGAGTCAAGGATTGACGTGACCTAGCAGATCACCGGTCCGGATAACACCAGAGGGGAACATCAAATGGGATTTTGCCACCAATTCAGGGACGAAAGGACATGGTCCGGCACCCTGACCACCCGGTCCAGGGTGTGCCTGCTGGGGACATAGACTGCAGCCAGCCATGCCCGAAGGGATCGCAGGTGGATCCAAACGTGGCTGACCACATAGGTGCATGTGACCATGTGACCCACCAGGTGCAGGCAGGTGTGGGCTGTAGTGAGCAGATGGTTCCATAAATGTGTGATCAAGTCCGACATGGCCCAAAAACGCGCTTCTGGAAGGAAGGCTCTGGCTCGTGTGGAGTCTAGAACAGCTCTGATTAACTCTATGCACTGGACTGGCGATAATGTGTACTTTTCCATGTTTATTAACAGACCCACGTTTTAGCATGCAAAACACACTTGGTCGAGACTGCTGTGCACCTGGTCGGGAGACCTGCCCTTGATAAGCCAGTCGTCAAGGTATGGAAACAGGTGGACCCCGTGATGCCTCAGGTAAGCCACCACTGGTGTCATGCACTTGGTGAACCCTTGGGGCCGAAGAGAGGCCAAAAGGTGGCACTGGAAGTAGCGCCTGGCCACTATGAAACGCAGGAAACGCCTGTGACCCGGGAATATGGAGACATGAAAATAAGTGTCCTTCAAGTTGAGAGTCTCCCAGATCCAGGGAAGGGATTATGGAGGCCAAGGAGACCATGTGGAACTTCAACTTCTTGAGAGACTTGTTGAGGTAACGCAGATCCAGGATGGGCCTTAGGCCCCCCTTGGCCTTTGGGATTAGGAAATAACTGGAGTAGAATCCTCTTCCTTGCATGTCCTGAGGAACCTCCTCCACCACCCCCAGGTGCAGGAACTTTTCGATCTCCTGAACGAGGAGTTGCTCTTGAGAAGGGTCCCTGAAGAGGGACAGGAAAGAGAGGGGGTGGAAGGGAAGGGTGGCCGCAAATTGCAGCATATAGCATTGGGATATTATATCCAGGACCTGGCAGTCCGAGATTACCATTAAACAAGCCAAATGGAAGGAGAGGAGACAGTCCAGGAACAGGCAGGAAGGATCCAGGGAACTAACTGGGACGTCGCTCCCGAGTGCACCCTCAAAATGAGCGCTTCTGGACTTCTAAGTGTTTGGCTGGCCCAAGTTGTGCAGGCAAGTGGGATGAAGATGGGCAGCATTGGCTGAAGCTAGTGTCCCTTCTCCTTGCAGAGCCCTGGCAAGGCTGCCAAGACCTTGGCCGTAGGGGCAGCTGGAAGGGCTTCCCAACAGACTGCGCTGTATGTATGCCCAACGAGTGAAGGGTGGCCTTGGTATCCTTCACTCCATGCAGTCTGGCATCCGTCTACTCAGAGAGAAGACCCACCCCGTCAAAAGGGAGGTCTTGGATTGAAGTTTGCATCTCCTTTGAGAGGCCCGCGGTCTGGAGCCAGGCCACCAAAGATTCGACTACCCAAGCCACAGAGTCCGCCGCATTCCAGGCCATTTGCAGGGAGCACCTGGCTGCCAAGGTGCCCTCCTCCACCAGGGTGCCAAAATCCTGAGCCAATCCCTGTGGGAGGGACTCCTAGATCTTGTTGTGGGTATCCCACAAGTTTAAATAGTACCTGCCCAGGAGGGCCTGGTGGTTTGCCAACTGGAATTGCAGTCTGGTGGTCGAATAAATCTCTCCCCGAAGAGATCCAGTCTTTTAGCCTCTTTATTCTTGGGAGCAGAGGAGGAGTGAATTTGCTTGTCTTTTTCGTTGACTGCACAGATGACCAACGAGCCCGGAGGTGGGTGGAGTGACCGGAGCCGGATGAGCGGTGTCAGTGCTGGGCCAAATGGTAGCAGGGCCTGGGAGACCAGAGCCTGGACGGGGAACGTTCCCATGTGCCACGTAATGGGGAACATCGATAAGAGGCAGACCAGCAGGAGGGTGACGGTGCCAGGAATACGGAGACCGATGTTGATGTTTAGGCGAATCGTGCCTAGGTGGCAGTGACCGTGATTGCGGTGCCAGCGACTGGGGGTGAGTGAGCCCCAGAGGACCTGGGCTGCAGCCATGGGGATTTGTGGTGCTGGGGTGGGGAGCGCTGTCTTGTCTCAGAGGATTGTGGGCTCTCCGCTAATCCCTGAGAAGTCATGGTGGCTGGCTTGCCATCTTGGGGATCCTTTCCCACATCCGGCTGCCCCTGCTGCGTCGACGGTGCTGATGAAGGCCTTTGCTCTCTCTGCGCTGGGGAGGCCTGGGCGGGTGCCAGTTGGAGTTTGGGACCTATACCGCTCCCCTGAGTCGGTGATGGACCTTGCGAGGAGCTCAGAGCCCTAACTGGAGAGGCGCGCACTCGTGGCTCCAGAGTGGCTGGGTGGGCCGAACTAGGTCCCTTGCCAGAAGACCCTTGGGCCTTTTTGCCTGCTGCCAGGGAGCCATGCTTCCACCTCTTCTTCTTAGGCACCAGAGATGTTGAGTAGTGCTGGGCAGAGCCCGGCGCTGGGAGTACACTACATACTGATGCCAAGGTGCTTGCCGATTCTTGGCGGGAGGGTTCAGTCACTGGACGAAGGGCCAATTCCACTAGGAGAGCTCAGAGATGGATATCCCGCTCCCTCTGAGTTCGTGCCTGAAACTTCTTACAAATGCAGCACTTCTCCTTGACATGCGAGTCGCTCAAGCATTTGAGACAGCTGCTACATGTAGGGACTGCTAACAGGCATAGGCCTGTTACAATATGTGTAGGACTTTAACCCAGGGGACCAGGGCATGCCCTGCCTGGGGCAAAGTCCCACTGGGACTCTAACTATTTACAACTATAACTAACTATTAAGAACAATTAAAACTATTTACAAAGCCCTAAGGCTGAATGGCTCTTAATGAGGCAAGAAAAAACACTAACCACTTGGGAAGCAAGGGAGAGAGGCGCTGAGACTAACCACCATGGGTGGTAAGAAGGAACTGAGAGGGCACAGGGCCAGCGGCGCCTGATATACCTCAGCATGAGCGTGGCACTCCCGAGGACGCCACAGCTGGCCCCACAGATACCACTAAGGCAAAAGTCCCTGACGACTGCACATGTGGGCGCGCACACACCTAGAATGGAATCCACATGAGCAAGCACTCAAAGAACTATACATCCTCCATAACAACAGAGAAAATCCCTCTTTACTGCTTTAAAGAAATGAGGGATGGTCTTGTAGCACAGAGAAGCAGAAGAATCCACCGTGGTCAAACCAGTGCCCTGATGACCTAGCCAAGGTGTGATGGACTCCATCCCTTGCTCCCTCTCTCTAATCCTTGTATAGCGGTGGTGCTGAGAGTCACTGAACCAAACTGTAAACCCTGTCTATGATGGAAACCTCTTCAAGTCAGGGGGTGCGGCAGCACTCCCAGCGGCCCTAGTTCCAGTACCTATGCTCCCTTACCGGTCTTCCCAGGGTTTTCTGCTGTTAGGCGTTGATTGTTTACTCATTGGGCATCACTTTGCCTTGCTGGATGCTCCCTTGATTTGGGTCGGTTCTGCCAGTTGTTTAATGGCTCTAATCACGCCACCCAAACAGCCAGGTGACACCTATACCCCATGTTCCAGCTCTGGTTTAGCAGGAGACAAACATTTTTTTAAAAAAAGAAAAGGAGTACTTGGGGAACCTTAGAGACTAACAAATTACAAGTACTCCTTTTCTTTTTGCAGATACAGACTAACACGGCTGTTACTCTGAACCCTTTTTTTTTTTTTTTTTTAACAATTCAAAGTGTAGAGGGACACTGAGGCACACTTTGGATTCATAACTATATTACAGAAAATTCCTACTTCATCACAAGATACTATAATATCAAAGTGTAATATCAGGTGCCTCAAAATTTCTGATGTGTTTTGCATCACGACACCCCTGTGAGGTTGGGAAGTACTTTTATCTCCATTTTACAGATGGGGAACTGATGTACAGAGAAACTAAGAGACTTCTCCAAGGTCACACAGGAGGTCTGTGGCAGAGCAGGCAACTGAACCCAGGTCTCCTGAGTGTCAGGCTACCACTCTCTCCCTCCAGGCTAGCATACTTCCTCTCTAAAAAAATAACACACCTAAAACACTGCCTTATTTTATCCCCGATTGTACGTGAAGGTACAAACCGAATTGATCTTGATTCACTATTCACTAATTGACCACATAAGTTGCTTAGCCAGTAAAATGTCCAGTAGATGGTCTTGATAATGCCCTGACAAGTAGCACCTGAATGACCTTAATATAAAAATCATTAGTACATGATCCCTGAGTGAGTACATTGCAGGAAATCACAATAAAAAAAATTACAAAAGTTTTAACAAAATATGTACCAAACAAGAGACCCCAACGCTGAGCTAAAAGCTTCTTTTTTCTCTTCCTAATTATAGATACAAGTATTTTACCCACAAACCAATGCCCACTGTTGTCTGTTTCCTCTGGAGGCAACAGAAGTGTAACAGCAGCTCCCTAGGTGTGAAAAGCCAAAACATTTAGAAGTTCATTATATTTGTCATTCCACCTGAAATCTCCTTATAGTTATTGTCTGTGTATAAAAGTATGATCTCAATCATTTTTCAACTGCAGTCATTGGAAAAAAATATACCACAAATCACATTTTCTTTCTGTCAGATAAAGTAAAGGATGGAAGAACTCCAAATGAAATTCTTGCATACTTTTCAGTTTTCATTACATAGTGTACAGTAACTGGCTTGGTGCCACTGCCAGAAACAAATCTTAGTCAACCTACTTCATAATTAGTATTGTGCCTGAATGTGGCTAAAGCTTACTTTTGAACTCCATGTTAATACAAGCTACACTATTTTACCCCTTTTCTGAACTAACTACTGGTAGGAGAGGAATGAAGCAGGATACCCAACATTTATCAGAAAACCTGATCCCAAGATAGAACAAACCCACTGTAGTCTTAAAATTCATTGTATCTTTAATTTGGCTTTGAATTCTATGCAGCTGGCAGAATTAAGAATAAACATGACTACTCGTAGAACACTGACACCGAAATACTAAACATTGAGCAGCTGATCTTATGTGCATGCATAATAGTGCATTCCCTGATGCAGTTTTCAACTTGGAAAACCCTGAGAGTCTTTTATTTTAGATTCCCTTTAACAGTTAACTACTGAAGGCCTTATTCATGAGGGAAATTTATCTTGGGAAATGCCCTGAAAGCACAGACTGTACTCTTCCTATGTACAATAGTTACTATTTTCCGCAGATTTATCACACATTTCCCCAAACAGATTACCTCTTGATTGATACATGATAGGTATCTCCGGAACAGAGAATAAACTCAGGTAAGGGAGAGCACAAATGGAAGAATAAAATACAAAATGGACAATAAATATAATTGTATATCCTTTTTTTCTACTTCAATATTATTTCCAAAATTTAAGGTAAGAATATTTTATCCACTGCTTTAGTTAAAGATGCTCACTTTTTCAATTAACCTTTTTCTTTGGACAGATTTACCTGGCTACATTTACCATTTCATTAAAGGATTTATGGTAAATTATTTTATATTTCTCTTTGTTGTCTTGCTTTTTATTTATTGCCACAGCAGTAGCTGAAAAGAAACTTTTGGAAAGATCCCATAAGGTACAAAATTCCTGTTGACTTTGGGACTATACATGTCCAGCCAACCTCTCCATAATCACACAATGACTCGTGAACTATGGTGAGCCATTTTTAATTTATTACAAGATTTTTTTTCTTGGCAACATTAGATCTCTACTCAGAGAATCATGTCCAAAGGCTAGATGGCACTGGATTCTGGTTTAAAGTTAGTTCTTTACTTTCGCTAAGATGAAAACAAACAAATAAATAAAGTCGCCATACAATGGAGTACAGTTGTTGTTTACAAAGATTTCTCCGACACTGAGAAGGCAAGGATCCGATGGAAGAAAGTCAAACCGGAAAAATGAAAGGATACATACTGAATATTTTTAAGAGAATTACATTTTATGTACTATTCTTCCCTTCTGCTGCGAAGGAGGCAAGCTACAGCTAGACATCTCCTGAGAAGACCATCCTGTTTATGAATGGATCCAAAAGTAACAAATTACACTTACCTCTGTGGCAAACCAGGTGACAGCTCATCCCAAGGCCTATAGGCCTAGCTGAAAACTGAAAAATGCATAGCTGGAAACCAGTCTAACTCACCTGTGTGTTAGTTTTGTAAAAATAGATATTAGAGTTATAAGAATGTGTTTAGACTTTATTAAATGCTTTTAAGTTACTATATGCGTTAATATCATTTACGGCCTGTCTACACTGGCACTTTACAACGCTGCAACTTTCTGGCTCAAGGGTCAAAAAACACACCCGAGCACTGCAAGTTTCAGGGCTGTAATATGCCAATATAGACAGTGCACCAGCCGGCGCTAGTAGCTACGCCCCTCGCAGAGGTGGGCTTTTTAGAGCACTGGAAGAGCTCTCTCCCAGCGCTGTGCCACAACTACACAAGCCATGTAGCCAGTGAAGACGTGCCCTTATAATATCTGTATCCTACCTTATAGGTAACATTTAAGTATTTGCTCTGTAACTAGAAAAGTGTTGGCTATGAAACTGAAAACCCCCAGTCAGGAGAGAAGCATTACTGAGGGCTTGTCTACACTGACAATTAACAGCGCTGCAACGTTCTTGCTTAGGGGGTGTGAAAAAACACTCTCCTGAGCACAGCAAGTTGCAGCGCTGTAAAGGGCCAGTGTAAACAGTGTCCCAGAGTTGGGAGCCGCGTTGAGGTGGTTTTTTAGAGACTACACAAGGCAGTGTAGACTAGCCCTAAGTGTGAAATACTAGTTTACCACAAGAAGTGTCATCTCCTCACAACAAAAGAAGGTCTACAAACATCAGATAAGCCGTTGTGTAACACCAGAGAACAAAAGGCCTTGTTGATTGCTCCCCCGACGTACGTGCACAAATGCTGGGCCCATCAGTTTGAACTGTGAGGGAAGGGAATAAAAATGTCTCACCGGAAAGAACTTTATCTTTATACTGTTTGGGCTCTAGGTTTAGGAATCCTTGCCCCTCAATCAAAGAACCCAGTTGCTTAGCTTGGGTTAGCCCTGAAGGACATAAAAGCATGCTTATATTATAGAAGCTTTTATTACCTTCTGAAATTAAGATTGTATCTTATTGGAGTGTGTATGTTTACCTGCTTTAATCTTGTAAATGACTCATTTATTTTTCCTAGTTAATAAACCTTTAGTTAGTTTATTATAGGATTGGCTACAAGCATTGTCTTAGGTTTGAGATCTGAGGTGCAATTAAACTGGGGTAAGTGATTGGTACTTTGGGACTCTGAAAAACCTGAATATTGTTGTGATTTGTGGTGTAAGGGACCCTCTATCACAAAGGCAGGCTTGCCTGGTTGACAAGATAGACCTGAGTGCCCAAGGGGACTGTCTGTGGCTCCATGTTAAGGCTGTTATAGTGCTTGAGGAGTTCACACTTGTTACTTGGCTGGTGATATCTAAGTATAGAACACACAACCATTTTGGGGTTTGTAACAATCTGCTCTGATGTTGGCACCCATGTCTGTGAGCACTCCACACAGCTTGATAGCTGTATGGAACAATGAAGGTAAGAAAGTTGGGAACTTCTCAACATCACTTACTGGTTTTAAGAAAAGGAGTACTTGTGGCACCTTAGAGACTAACAAATAGCACAAGTACTCCTTTTCTTTTTGCGGATACAGACTAACACAGCTGCTACTCTGAAACCTGTCATTATTACTGGTTTTAGTGCATGAGTTAAAATACTTGTAGATAAGGACATTATTTGCTTTAGGATTTGACACATTTTCTAATAGATGTGTAAGGAAACATATTAAGTACACCAACCTTTACAAAGTACCTTTTGTTAGCTAGATCCTTCAGAATTAATTAACCCCACATGCAAATCACAGCACCATCAATCCTGTGTGGCTTCCTGCCCAGCAGTGACAATAGACAGTTTAAAACTGAGGGCTTGTCTACACTGGCAATTAACAGTGCTGCAAATTTCTCGCTCAGGGGTGTGGAAAAACACCCCCTGAGTGAAGCAAGTTGCAGCGCTGTAAAGTGCCAGTGTAAAGAGTGCCCCAGCCCTGGGAGCCGCGCTGCCACAGCAGCGCTTTAGTGTTGCCAGTGTAGACTAGCCCTAATTCTCTCTCACTCTCTGCCTCCCCACCCCACTCTCCCATCCTGTGAAAAAAACTTGCAAAGGAATTTAACAGGATGCGAACAACCTTTACCAACAGCTAGCCGGAGAGGCATTCATTCACTATTGTATGAGATTAAATTTAAACACAGCCTTTTCTTCTTAAAGTTCTGCAAGGTCCAACACCACCACATATCAGCAGCTCCCACTTGAATTGCACTATGCTGGCAATGTCACTTCAACCATGTAACCCACTGAACCAGTGTTGGCTTGCTGTTATTTTATGTTGTATTTGGCCAGATCTGAGAAGTTGCTTTTCTGTTTGCATTTAATTTAGCCCTAAAATAATGACACCTTTCCAAAGCCAAATACACCCAAAGTAACTTTTAGCAGTTTTAGATATCCCAGACCTGACCTCGTTTTGTGATCACTTCAACCTATGCTTCACACAAATGTCCAATTTTGAGGAAAAGATTAATCTTTAAAATGTTCTTCCTACTTATGTGTTTATATTTTATTCTATCTTTATGCACTTTTAACAGGTGCCCTGATTAAACCTTATGCTGAGGCCCCCTTTTACACCACTCCAGCCACTTAAGAGGACCATAATGGGGGTGTAGATTGACCTACAATATGGGGTTTTCTATCTAGTGTAGTGGCTGTATGCCAATAACTCCAAAGTAGGGGACATACTGGGGACAGGCTGGAACGCGCTGTACTGAAGCTATTTTGTGCTAGTGTAATAGCCCACAGTAAGCCATTGCAAACTGGTGCTACTTGGCGCAGCCTTGGAGCTGCTCCAAGTTGTGCAGGGTCCAGGCGAGTGCCTGGTCTGGACCACAGTGAAGAAGGTTGCAAGATGGCTTAAAGCAGGGGTGGGTAAACTTTTTGGCCCAAGGGCCACATCTGGGTATGGAAATTGTATGGCAGGCCATGAATGCTCACGAAATTGGGGGTTGGGTGTGGGAGGGGGTGAGGGCTCTGGCTTGGGATGCGGTCTCTGGGGTGGGCCAGAAATGAGGATTTCAGGGTGTGGGAGGGACTCTGGGCTGAAGCAGGGGGTTGGAGTGTGGGGGGGAGGGCTCCAGATGGGGGTGCGGGCTCTGGGCTGGGGTTGCAGGAGGTTGCTCTAGGCTGGGGTGGAGGCGTTCGGAGGGAGATCAGGGCTGGGAAAGGGGTTTGAGGTGAGGGAGGGGGTCAGGGGTGCAGGCTCCAGGCGACACTTACCTCAAGCAGCTCCCAGAAGCAGCGGCATGTCCCCCCTCCGGCTCCTACGCGGAGGCGCAGCCAGGAGACGCCGCACAATGTCCTGTCACAGGCGCCGCCCCTGCAGCTCCCCTGCAGTTTCCGGCCAATGGGAGCTGCAGGGGCAGCACCTGGGGCAGGGGAAGCGTGTGGAGCCCCCTGACTGCCCCATGTATAGGAGCTGGAGTGGGGACATGCCACTGCTTCCAGGAGCTGCGCAGAGTGGGGCAAGCCCCCAATCCCACTCCCCAGCTCGAGTGCCAGAGTGGGGCAAGCCCTGGATCCCGCTGCCCGGCAGGAGTTCGAGGGCCAGATTAAAACGTCTGGAGGGCCGGATGTAGCCCCCGGGCCATAGTTTGCACACCCCGGCTTAAAGTCACCTGTGCCTGCAAGAAAGGAGTAATGGAGAATCTAGCTCTTAGTGAGAATTTTAATTATTGATTTAAGATATTCTTATTAACAATATTTTTTGCTAACTGTAACACGTTTCCAATCTTTGATACGCATGTGCATTGCAAAGTGCACATGTTCAGGCCTTTGACTGTTTGATACCAAGAATGCTAGGATGGTGGTGCATATGATCAGAGAAGATCATGTGGCTAGGAGAGCATGTGACTGTATAGAAATAAGGAATGTTTTAACTTTAGTCTCTAGGAGCCCAAAGTCAAAGCAACACCACGTGGGTGCTCCTTAGCGTACATCTACACTGCAGTTAGACACCTGTGTCTGGCCTGTGCCAGATGGCTCAGGCTAAGGGGCTGTTTAACTGCAGTGTAGACATTTGGATCAGGCTTCATCTGGAGCTCTGGGACCTTCCAACCTCCCAGGGTCCTAGAGCTCAGACTCTAGCCTGAGCCCAAATGTTTACACTGCAATTAAACAGTCCGATAGCCCAAGTCAGCTGGCATGGGCCAGCTGCAAATTTTTAATTGCAGTAGACATACCCTTAGTGACCAGGAAGGAGGTGAATGAAATGGGCAGAAAATAGCCCAAGGAAAGACGATAACTGCCAGGGTGTCAGGCAGACAGCCACTGCATGTTAAGGGTCTTTAGGCTGGAACCTACAATAGACAAAGGGCCTGGGTCTGCCTTCCTCCCCACCCCAGTGTCACTCAAAGGTTCCTCAGTGATCCCTGAAACAGGGACTAGAGTGATAGAATCCAGAGAAGGGTGGAAGAGTGTGCTAGAACCCAGAGAGGGGCCTAAAAGACTGGGAGGCTGGATCCAGAAGCAGGCTGGGAGAAAGACTGGTTCTGTTGAATTTTTATTACATCAGAAAGGGACAGATTCTGTTAAGACTAGCTGCTAAGGCCTACTTGATGGAGATTTCTTTTATCACATCCAGATCTGCTAACTTGGGCACATTCATTTTGCAGAGATTTACAATAAAGTACCTGCAGAGGATTCCTCTGATCACCAGTACAACCAGCTGTTAACCAAACTGTAGCATTCTGTGGGTGAAGTCCTGTTTTCTTTTTAAACAAACATTTGAAAGGAAAAGGTTTCCTTTGGAAATAATTTGATATAACCTTTGACACACAGTTTGTTTCAAGCATCGAGATTATTCTATCTGGCCTTCATCAACTCCAAATGGGAAAACATTGCCAATTATAGATATTTCCAACTAAGCATTTTTTGGGGGGTTGGGGGGGAGTAGGAGAGGGAGGAGGATTAAAAGAAAACTGATTCATACTGAGAAAGCAGGGCAATCGGCTAGTTATCTTAGGTGCCTGTACATGAACGCAAGCCTGGGAAACAAGCAGAAAGAATTGGAAGTCCTGGCACAGTCAAGGAACTATGATGCAACTGGAACAACAGAGACTTAGCGGAGAACTCACATGACTGGAGCACAGTAATGGATGGGTATAAACTGTTCAGGAAGGACAGGCGGGGGAGAAAAGGTGGAGGAGTTGCACTGTATGTAAGAGAGCAGTACGACTGCTCAGAACTCCAGTATGAAACTGGAGAAAAGCCTGCTGAGAGTCTTTGGGTTAAGTTTAGAGGTGAGGGCAACAAGGGTGATGTCATGGTGGGCCTCTGCTATAGACAACCCAGACCAGGAGGATGAGGTAGACGAGGCTTTCTTTGGAATATGAACAGAAGTTTCCAGATCACAGACCCTGGTTCTCATGCGGGACTTCCATCACCTTGACATCTGCTGGGAGAGCAATACAGCAGTGCACAGACAATCCAGGAAGTTTTTGGAGAGTGTTGGGGACAACTTCCTGGTGCAAGTGCTGAAGGAACCAACTGGGGGCCGTGCTCCTCTTGACCTGCTGCTCACAAACAGGGAAGAATTGGTAGGGGAAGTAGAAGTGGGTGGCAACCTGGACAGCAGCGACCATGAGATGGTCGAGTTCAGGATCCTGATAAAAGAAAGAAAGGAGAGCAGTAGACTACGGACCCTGGACTTCGGAAAAGCAGACTTTGACTCCCTCAGGGAACTAATGGGCAGGATCCCCGGAAGGCTAATATGAGGGGGAAAGGAGTCCAGGATAGCTGGCTGTATTTTAAAGAAGGCTTTTTGAGGGCACAGGAACAAACCATCCCGATGTGCAGAAAGGATAGCAAATATGGCAGGTGACCAGCTTGGCTTAACAGAGAAATCTTCAGTGAGCTTAAACACAAAAAGGAAGCTTACAAGAAGTGGAAATTTGGACAGATAACTATGGAGGAGTATAAAAATACTGCTCAAGCATGCAAGGGTGTAATCAGGAAGGCCAAAGCACAACTGGAGTTGTAACTAGCAAGGGATGTGAAGGGTAACAAGTAGGGCTTCTACAGGTATATTAGCAACAAGAAGGTGACCAGGGAAAGGGTGAGACTCTTACTGAATGGGGGAGGCAACCTAGTGACAGATGATATGGGAAAGGCTGAAGTACTCAATGCTTTTTTTGCCTCAGTCTTCACAGACAATGCCAGCTCCCAGACTGCTGCACTGGGAAGCACAGTATGGGGAGGAAGCGAGGAGCCCTCAGTGGTGAAAGAACAGGATATGGACTACTTAGAAAAGCTGGACATGCACAAGTCCATGGGCCTGGATCTAATGCATCCGAGGGTGCTGAGGGAGTTGGTTGATGTGACTGCAGAGCCACTAGCCATTATCTGTGAAAACTTGTGGCAATTGGGGAAGGTCTCGGACGACTGGAAAAAGGCAAATATAGTGCCTACCTTTTAAAAAGAGAAGAAGGAGAATCTGAGGAACTACAGACCAGTCAGCCTCACCTCAGTCCCTGGAAAAATCATGGAGCAAGTCCTCAAGGAATCCATTTTGAAGCACTTGGAGGAGAGGAAGGTGATCAGGAACAGTCAACATGGATTCACCAAGGGCAAGTCATGCCTGACCAACCTGATTGTCTTCTAGGATGAGATAACCAGCTCTGTGGATATGGGGAAAGCAGTGGATGTGATATATCTTGACTTTAGCAAAGCTTTTGATATGATCTCCCACAGTATTCTTGCCAGCAAGTTAAAAAAGTATGGATTGGATTAATGGACTATAAGGTGGATAGAAAGCTGGCTAGATAGTTGGGCTCAACAGGTAGTGATCAACAGCTTGATCTCTAGTTGGCAGCTGGTATCAAGCGGAGTTCTCCAGGGGTCGGTCCTGGGGCCAGTTTTGTTCAACATCTTCATTAATGATCTGGTTGAAGGGATGGATTGCACCCTCAGCAAGTTCGCATATAACACTAAGCTGGGGGGAAAGATAGATACACTGGAGGGCAGGGATAGGGTCCAGAATGACCTACACAAATTGGAGGATTGGGCCAAAAGAAATCTGATGAGGTTCAACAAGTGCAGAGTCCTGCACTTAGGACGGAAGAATCCCATGCACTGCTACAGGTTGGGGACCGACTGGCTAAGCAGCAGTTCTGCAGAAAAGGACTTGGGGAATACAATGCATGAGAAGCTGAATATGAGTCAACAGTGTATCCTTGTTGCCAAGAAGGCTAATGGCATATTGGGCTGCATTAGTAGGACCATTGCCAGCAGATCGAGAGAAGTGATTATTCCCCTCTACTCGACACTGAAGAGGCCACATCAGGAGTATTGCGTCCAGTTTTGGACCCCCCATTACAGAAAGGATGTGGACAAATTGGAAAAAATCCAGCAGAGGGCAATGAAAATGATTAGGGGCCTGGGGTACATGACTTATGAGGAGAGGCTGAAGGAACTGGGCTTATTTAGTCTGAGGAAGAGAAGAGTGAGGGGGGATTTGATAGCAGCCTTCAACTACCTGAAGGGGGGATGGAGCTAGGCTGTTCTCAATGGTGGCTGATGACAGAACAAGAAGCAATGGTCTCACATTGCAGTGGGGGAGGTCTAGGTTGGATATTACAAAAACTATTTCAGTAGGAGAGTGGTGAAGCACTGGAATGGGTTACCTCAGGAGGTGGTGGAATCTCCATCCTTAGAGGTTTTTAAGGCCCAGCTTGACAAAGCTCTGGCTGGCATGATTTAGTTGGGGTTGGTCCTGCTTTGAGCAGGGAGTTGGACTGATGACCTCTGGAGGTTTCTTCCAATCCTAATCTTCTATGATTCCATGAAAACCAGTTGTAGGAATCTGTGGTTTCAGCTATAATTCTATAACTTGTCTACAAAGTTACACTAGAGCATTCTAACACCATACAGTGAAAATAGAAGCTTATGAAAGGCCATATGGAACTAATTCATTAAGTTCACTGAAATCTCACATTGCTCATGTTTTCCTGTTCTCATACTATCAGATCAAATTGCAAGCAGCATAGTCTAATAATAAAAGTAAGCGCATCAGTAGCATTAGTGAAGCAGGAGTACTGGACATGTCTATAGCCCAGAAGAGGTATTTTTAAAAAATGTGTCCCAGGGCAAGGCTTTTTGAAAGAAAATATATAAGGTATAGAGAGCAGAGTACTTAAAACAGCCCTATGAGTATTAACTCATTTCAGAAATGGGTAAATGGAGCCACAAAGTGTCTTGCTCAAGGTCACATAGTCAACAATAGCAGACCCAGCAGTCCTGACTACCATGATAGTCCCATATTCCAGCCACTAGACCATATTACTGTACTATTCTAGTCTAGCATGTAGATTAGAATATTGTATCATTTGCCTTATTCTTACCATTGCCTTACTCATACCATTAAGAAAAAAAAGTAAGAATGGCTATAATACTAGGTCAGACCAATGGCTCATCTCACCCAGTATCCTGTCTTCGGACAGTGGCCGGTACCAGATGCTTCTGAGGGAGTGAACAGAACAGGGCAATTTACCCAGTGATCTATTCCCTGTCATCTAGTCCCAGCTGCTAGCAGTTAGAGATTTAGGGACACCAGAGCATGGACCACTGAGGTTTGGCTTTGCAGTATGGCTACTCACAGCAAAGCTAGCTAACCCAGGGTTCTGATCACCCAGGTTAACTCTGCAGTGAAGACATGCCTTCAAAAAAGAAAGATACAGAGACTCCATACAACATACTGTACCAGCAGCCCCTGACTAGGAGATTCAGTTACATGAGTTAATTTAGCCTGTCAAAAGCATCTTTGTATAAATACAGAAACTCATTAAACTATAGAAGGTATCCATAAATTCAGTCTCACTACACTGAAATGGGTAAGTGTAGATCTTGTTTTCTGTTCAAACAAATATAGTTGGATTGTTTAAAACCCCAAAGGTTTGGCCTCTCTTCTTTTTCCTGTTTAACGGTCCCTGGCTAATATCACTGACTGTTTAACAAAGATATATAACAAAGCAAAAACACTATATTTATATACACATACAGAGAGAGAGAGAGCGAGCACGTGCACGTGCATTGAATCATACATTGAAGATAAACAATACAGAAGGAACCTATTATCATGTTTTATATAAAGGAAATAACATTTTTAGGTAAACTTTATTCAAACCAGGTTGATGTATGTTAATTCTAATGTTCATCCTTAATGAGAAAGATACAGATAAGCATGAATTTAAAACAATACGACTTTTATCCTGTTCCGTTGTTTCTCCTTCCTGTCCCCAAATCCTTCATCAGCATATATTTAGTTCCCCTTTATAAAGGGATAGCGTCATATAAAATAAGCCCAAAATTTGGCACACTGCACCTTCAAAAGTCACCATAGTTTTTTTCCAAATACACAGATGCTGAAAATTCCTATTTAAATAAAATATAATATAAAATAATATTAAATAAATAAATAAATAAATAAATAAATAATACCCCAGTAGTGAGAGAATGAGAGTTTCAAAGCCAACTATATAGTAAAAATAAATAGACTTGGAACTGTAGGGATTCAGCCCTACAACAACAAAACAATGCAGAAAAACAACAAAGAGTCCGGTGGCACCTTAAAGACTAACAGATTTATTTGGGCATAAGCTTTCAATGTACAGTGAATGCAGACAGATACTGTATACATGACATCAACTAGGATATGTCCATGTCCTGCCATGATGATATTTTTGTGCAGTCTGTAATATGAAATATATCTAAGATCATGATTCCTCCGAGCATTTCAGAAAACAAAAGCATTCTAATTTTCTCTTTGCTGCCTATAGATAAGAATGTGGCAGAGAAGCACAATAGAGAAAACAAGTGATCAACCACACTATACATTTGGCAAACCAGCGTCAATAATGTTCCTCTAAAGTACAGTAGTTTTCCCTAGGAGAACAGAACAAACACGGTTCAAAGTCGCTGCCAGAATTACATTACCATATCTTCCACGCACTGCCTCATTTGGATTCTTCTGTAAATATACATAATGGTTTTTTTGTTTTGTTTTGTTTTTTTATAAACATCACTTTCACATCCATTTTGAGGAGCTGTCTCCTGGGTTAAGATGTTTACTTAGCAGAAACTGTAGTTCTCTATGTTGCCTCTGTATAAAAGCTCTTGCCTCCCTTCCAACTGTCAGCTTCTCATTCCCTCCTAAACAATGTTCAAAGACTCAGAAGAAGAGAGCCAAAGGGAGGGTCAATGTAAAAGGAACAGAGAAGTCCAGCTAGTGACAGTGGAGGAATGGTCCTGCAGTTAAGCAGAATGGACAAAAATCATGATTTAAAAACTTTTAAATTAATTTATATGCAAATTATTTTAAATATATATATTTTTTCATTTACTTGTTGCTAGTACTTTATTTTCTTCCCTAAATTGATGATGTAGATATTTTGAACTTGTTTCTTTAATTGGTTTTTTAATTGTAACTAGCATTTCAGATTTTACCCAGATATTCTTTTAGATTAACAAGTTTCATATTTAAAATGCCCATCCTATGCTGAAAAAGACATATTCACGGCTTCATTAACACCACAAACTCCTAAAAAAACAGACCACACTATCATTGCAACCAAAACCACCTTCCAATATACTGAACCTCCACAAGTCAAAAAAAATGTAAATGTTTCAGCCAAGCTATACTTCATCATCAGGGTTTGTAGGATTGAGTCAATGGGACATGTGCTCCCCAGTCCCTTAGGTGCTTACAAAAATCCCGCTCTAAGGTGCCTAAATATGGGTTTGGGAGGCTAACTTTAGGCTCCTGTTTTTGAAAATTGTATCTCGTGCATATTAAACGTTCACAGTACCTTTGTTAAGGCTTTTCACTGTTAACATGGAAGCAATTTTGTTTTGAAGTGACAAAAATTTTATGTCACTAAGAGAGAAGTTTTTATTAAAAATATTTTAGCCCATGATGCTACCCCATTTGCCGTGCCTTCCCTAGGAATAAAGGTGCACTCTTAATTTGAGTTAGCTAACTTCTGTGAAAACTACAAACTGTCTTGGCTTACACTAGGATTTTACCTTGAGTTAGTTAATTCAAGTTAAGAACACATCTTTTTTTCCTAGTGAAGACAAGGCCATTGAAGAGATGTTCAATTCAAGGCCATTCAATTCCTAGCTCTGTCACTTCCTATATGACATTGGTTCAGCAAGTCACTTAATCTATGCCGCAATTGTCCATCTTCCATATGGATTAATAACACTTCCTTTCGCCAACTCTTTGTCTGTCTTGTCTATTCAGAATGTAAGCCCTTTGGGGTGGAAGGGTTTCTTATTATGTGTTCCTACAATGCTAGCAGAATGGAGCCCTGATCTTATCTGGGGCCTCTAGGCATGACTGTGATAAAAATTAACAACAACATTACTTTCTCCTTCATTAAATTACTTTTTGACATCCCCAATGTGGGAGACTAGCAAATGGCAGCAATCCCTGATAGGTGGGTCAGGAGCCACGTGACGAGAAACTGAAGCACTAGATCAAACATCCAATCTGGTGCTGGAGATCACAGAGTATTAGTGTGAATTAAGCTCCCAGTGGTAGCTGTACAAATTTCAAGGATCTAAATATTTCGGGGACAAACAGCAGAGACTGCTGCAACCCAGTAGAGTGAACTCCAAGCCTTTCTGGGAGTGCACATTTAGCTAGATCATAACAGGTTTGAACGTACATTTTAATCCATGCAGATGGACTCTGAACTGAAATAACCTGGGTTTTGTGTTATTCTCCATAAACCACAAATTATCAGAAGAATGTATGGAATATCTTGGTTCTAACCAGGTAACAAGTAAGCATCCTTTTTACAAACATAACCTGGCCTCTCCTGACAGGTCATGAAATATATGATTAAAAAGACTGGGGATGACATCTGGGTCTCACTGAAATCAATGGGAGTTTTGCCACTGACTTCAACAGAGACAGGATTTCACTCAAGGACTGTTAAAGATTGGTTCAAATGAAATTCTTAAAATTCATCAAAATCTGAAAAAAAATCTGAAAAAACTTTCCAAAGACACTGGAAAGGTGAGTGGACCATCCACCAAAGATTCCAAGAGGGTGTAGCAGAACACTAGTCCTTCTCCACAAAACACGACCGCCAGGCACAGGTGTGGAGAAGAATTCTGTGGAGTCAGTGGGCCACATGGCCAGGTTGGCATCCCCATATTATGTAATATATTTAACTCTCATGGTTCTCCAATTGCATTTTGGCTATACTGAGGCTAGTTTACAGCATATTTTTATGTGCAGTGTAGCTTAACTGAGGCTGGTTTAAAGTGTGTTTTTACACATAGTTTGACAATAATTCTGGGGCTTCCAATCTGAGGTTTTTTATTTTAGTCTTCTTTTCCTCACATTATACAAGTCACAAAATCAGTGAAGAGTGGGCTCCCAATAGAAAGCAGGCAGTTTTAGCTGCTACCATACCACCAAGTTTTCCCCCAGTTGTGGAATTTCTTCTTTAAAATTACTTAATCTAGTGCAAATAAAACCTTTATACCATATGCTAAAGGGACTACTCTACTTGCAGTATGAGAATGGATTTAAAAGCATGCACTCTTATATTTTTTAATGGTTTGTTTTTAAAAACATTTCAGCATCTTTAAATAAAAATAAATAGCAAGCAAATAATTAAACTTTCCCTATAGTATGTCTTTAATATGCAACATACATACATTAATCTTACATAGCATAAAAAGATAAAATAGACTTAACTAAACTTGGCATGTGCAATATAATACCATGCTAGACTCCTGGAACGCATTATAATTATTACTAAATGTTATTTTATGAGATGACAATTTTTGAAATTTATTAGAATTTTTCTAGAATTAGAACATTCTTAGTACTCACATAACAAGGACAATGTATAAAATCAAAATTAAAAACTACTGGCTTCAACAAACTAAGCAAGAAAATATAAATATTTCTCTTTAAATACCTCATAAGAAATTAAGTAAATGCAATGCCTAATAAAAAATCCACGTTTCTACAGTCAAAAGTAGCTATTCAGTTTTTACCCAGCTGATCTAAATCATAAAGGCTGGTCTATAAAGAGCAGTTTTGCCAAAGGAGTGGACACCAGTTTGCAAATTATAGGATTAAAAAACTCAGGAGTAGATAAAACAGGCAACAGCTGTGCATATTTGTTTTTATCAGGGCTCAAATTCATGGAAAAAACCTAAAACTCAACCAGCTTTACTAAAAAAATTATTCAGCTTAGATTTTTGGCCTGAACAAATGAAAAAATCACAATATTGTATATGCAGAGTTCTGAAATGAAGGCCACTACTTATGGTCTCCATCCACAAACCAGTGTGTTTCACCATAAGTCAATGACTGCAATAATCTCTCTTTCATGCACAAGTCCTCTGATCCAACTCCTCAAGAAATTCATGAGGGACAAAATCACAGAGACTGGAAATTTAAATGCATCCTCACCAAGTGAGACCAAAGAGATAATCCAGTCTTCTGATACAGTCTCCCACAGTATTCTTGCCAGCAAGTTAAAGAAGTATGGATTGGATTAATGGACTATAAGGTGGATAGAAAGCGGGCTAGATTGTCGGGCTCAATGGGTAGTGACGAATGGCTCGATGTCTAGTTGGCAGACGGGTTCAAGCGGAGTGCCCCTCGGGTCGATCCTGGGGCTGGTTTTGTTCAACATCTTCTTTAATGATCTGGTTGATGGGATGGATTGCCCCCTCAGCAAGTTCGCATATAACACTAAACTGGGGGGAGAGGTAGATACACTGGAGGGGAGGGATAGGGTCCAGAGTGACCTACACAAATTGGAGGATTGGGCCAAAAGAAATCTGATGAGGTTCAACAAGTGCAGAGTCCTGCACTTAGGACGGAAGAATCCCATGCACTGCTACAGGTTGGGGACTGACTGACTAAGCGGCAGTTCTGCAGAAAAGGACTTGGGGATTACAGTGGATGAGAAGCTGGATTTGAGTCAACAGTGTCAACAGAAGGCTAATGGCATATTGGGCTGCATTAGTAGGAGCACTGCCAGCAGATCGACAAAAGTGATTATTCCCCTCTATTTGGCACTGGTGAGGCCACATCATGAGCATTGCGTCCAGTTTTGGACCCCCCATTACAGAAAGGATATGGACAAATTGGACAGAGTCCAGCAGAGGGCAATAAAAATGATTAGGGGCCTGGGGCACATGATTTATGAGGAGAGGATGAGGGAACTGGGCTTATTTAGTCTGCAGAAGAAAAGAGCGAGGGGGGATTTGATAGCAGCCTTCAACTACCTGAAAGGGGGTTCCAAAGAGAATGGAGCTAGGCTGTTCTCAGTGGTTCCAGATGACAGAACAAGGAGCAATGGTCTCAAGTTGCAGTGGTGGAGGTCTAGGTTGGATATTAGGAAAATCTATTTCACTAGGCGGGTGGTGAAGCACTGGAATGGGTTACCTCGGGAGGTGGTGGAATCTCCATCCTTAGAGGTTTTTAAATCCCGGCTTGACAAAGCCCTGGCTGGAATGATTTAGTTGGTGTGGTACTGCTTTGAGCAGGGGGTTGGACTAGATGACCTCCTGAGGTCTCTTCAAACCCTAATCTTCTATGATTCTGTGAAACACAGTCCTATAGTTTTTTTCTTGATTGGAGGCAACCGACATTCTTTAGCTACAGTCCAATGCACTTTCCCATTTATTACACATATTCTTTGAGTAGTAACATGGCTGTAATGCCATTTTAACAAGTCCTTGTAAGTCACAGTAGACAAACCTTAATAGGGGTGGAAAAGCTCTGACGATTTCAAAGATTAAACTAAACTATCTAGTACACTGGGAGATCTTTCCCCTTCATCCTGGTGCATTCATATTTCCTTTTTTGATCCTTCTTTCTTTCCTCCCTCCCAAAATGATTCTTACCTTCCAGAACTCCCAACAGGACATGCAAAACTGTGCAAATTCCTCAACAGGCTCCCCCAACCCTTTCCCTTTGTCTGACCCTCCCAATATACACACTTTTTTTATCCTAGTCTTGCACCTGGCAGTTTCTCTGCTGTCTCATGGACGTAGGAAACTATTCCATTCAAATCTGACATGCTTTGAGGATTCCACTATAAGTATCTGAGCATGTCTGTGTGCCTATGGTGGGTCTAATGCAGGGGATTTGAAAAAGCATGCTGGGCCCAGCAGAGAGACTGCTAGACCTTGCAATTGCATCAACTAAGCTGGGGGTGAGGGAAGGAAGCCTGTTAATGCTTGCAGAGAAAGATGAAAATATTTAGCCTTAAAAATGTTATGTTTTAATTCCAACACTGAAAGACTGAGGTTCAGCCACTCCATTGCCTAACTGTAACCCAAATTCTATAAAAAAGAATCTACTTATCATAAAGTATTTTAAAGTTATCAGTCCTGTGCCTTACTACATCTTGTTGAAATGCTTAACTTGTCACCCCTGTGGAAAAGACTGCTGAAACGCTGACATGTAAACTCTTCTGCCATTACTTACGGAGGACAAGAATCAGCCAGCAAAGAGGGAAATTGGATGCACAACAAGGAGAGAGAGAGAGGTCTGTAGTAAGGACAGGAAAGGTGACAGGCAGGAAGGACTGTGAATCATATGGAAAAGAAGCAACAGGAACGGCCTGGGTATTGGGATGAAAATAGGAGTCAGAACTGGGAAGCACTAGGCATCAAGAAAGAGAAGCATCAGGGCAGAGGGAACAAACCTATCTGCTATTACCACTAATTCAAGAGAAGAACAAAGAAAAGGAAAGAGAAGGTGCAAAGGCACTCCTGCAGGAGCACAGCTTTTTGGGGGTTAAAGAGCTACTGATACCAATGATACTACATATGCAAGGCTGGAGTATGTCACCTAAGCTGCTCTTTCTGGTAGGTGTAAAGGTCAGCTGCTTGTGTGAACTCAGTGCCAGGTCTCTATTTAAGTCACAAGTTACACTTTGTTTTCAATGATTTGCAACAAAGCATCATCTGCAGGCACTATAAGGTTAAACAGGTAGTTATTAATCCAGTGCTGACTGGCTAAACAACTGGAATTAGAAATGCAGGAAAAGGCTGAATAAGAAATCCATTTTTCTTTAAGGAAAAAACATCTTTCTTCACTTGAGACCTAGAGGTTCTCAGTCCTTCCACTACAGCTTCCAGATGATCCACAGCTGTTTGGCATCTGTTGCAATATTCACCAGTATACTCATTCTCTTATTGGCATTATACAGCTACTCCAACATGCTCATTGGAGTCCCATCATTGTCAATGTTACCCATAGTGTTCTTTTTATAGCCAGAGCATTGCAGCTCACGGTTCTGTATAGGTACAACAGAGCAGAAAGCTGGAACCAGAGATCTACAGGTGTGATAAATGAACTATTTTGCTTCCTAAAAGAAAAGTGTGTGTTGGATTATAGAGCAAAATATCTGTTTAACAGAGCCCTAGAACAGACATTTTCACATTTTCATTTTTTACCATATCTAGCATTGAGAGAATATAAATATATTATCTTTTAAAATAAACCGAACATGCTTGTAGTACTTGCCTTTTTTCCATAATCAATGAACCTGCACGCAATTAAAAAGGCAGCAGCGTAGCAGTTCTTTCAATTTATGATTAGATAAGCATCTTGTTTACACTGTGATTCAGAGAATACATTTGTGACTCAGCTCGGTTATTTTGCACGCACAGGATAAGCCAAACATTTGGTTGCTTTGTTTTTAAATGGAAAAGTCTTTCAGCATCTGAGACTGATTATATGTTCTCAATTAATTTTAACGGGCTAGAGAAATAAAAAACGTTTTAAAGATTACTTCTGGCATCAGTTTGTTACATAGGACTGTATGGGCAACAGATCTCACTTGAAACAGCTGTGTAAAGTTACTCAAGTTAGCTTGCTTTTTCTCTCTTTGATAAGTGTCTAGCCTGCATGGGAATTCCAATTTATTCCAAATCTCATTCTGGTAGAGTTTATTTGCCAACCCTTTCCCCTTCACAGGCAGAAACTCTCTCATTTTCAAGCAGCTGCTGACATGTGAACTTCTATAAATTCCACCCACACAGACATATAAGCCACCTCAACATTCTGATACACTTAGAAAACTAGACCCGAAAACTTTTAATTCATGAAAACAGAAAGGGGGGTGGGGTGAGTAGTACAGGTTGCATTTAATTAACTGAATTGCAAAAAGACAGCAAAACAGCTACATTTATTTCAGTGATCATAGACCTCACTGAGGGAAAAGGAGCTGTGACAAAGTTTTTGAGATAGAACATCTATCAAGATTTCCTGTGATATCTGTACACTTAATGTGTGTTAGTTCTGTAATGGAGCCTAATAGCATCATAAAGATGTATTTATGTTAACCATGATGTCATAAAATAAACAATATGAACACTAACCTCACGGTGAAAAAAGGAACATAAAAATAGGATAGACATGATAATATAGATGTAAGAACAATATGTAAGATTGTGTGGGTGGACCCAGTACTATGTGCATCTGTAAATAAAATGACCTTGAGCTCTCATCACTCGTAAATCCCTGCCATAGACAATCTCTAAAGTAGGGAATAGCAAATGCTGAATTCCATACAGTAGACCTATGTAATCTGTCCAGCGGGTACAGATTAAGGGAATTCTGAGCTCTACACACTCTGCAACTGGAGCACATATGGCCCCTCCCTCAAATAGCAGTAGAGGTGCTTGCCTTTCATCTTGGTTGGGTGGTGTTGGCAGGGCACACCACACTAGTAAGCTCCCCATTAAAATTAATGGGGTAGTTCACACCTTTCAGAGCTACAGTTTCACGTTTTCTGCAAACTCAGACAGACATCACAGCAGTACTTACACTTGGGTAACATTTTTCAAGTTTTTCTTCACAACCTTTTAAAATGGAAGCTTTGATTCTGATAGAATCATATGATTCTAGGACTGAAAGCCCTAAGCACTCACCTATAACTACTGTGCTTTTTCAATCAATATCCTTTTGTTATCCATATCCTGACCTTTCGTAGGCACTGACAATTATGGTTTCTACTAGCAGACCCAATGGTACAACTCACGGATAACAGTATTTACAAGTTAAGGCAGGCGGAAAGAAAACACATTTTAAGAGATAGTCCTGGAAAGCATGTTTCATTGGCAGTGACTCAACATGCATGATACTCAAACTTTTGTGGAAAGCCTGTCTGTGAGTAGTTCTCAAAAGGGCAAACAGCACAGCAAGTTGACATGGTACAGTGTTCATGTCCCATTCCCCGTCAGTACCTAGCCTAAGCCAGGGAAGCTAATGATCTAACCAGTGGACCAAATTTGGTGATGAATCCTGGTCACATGCCCCCTGAAGCATGTTGCGCCTATGCTAAGAAGATGATGGTACAGAAGGTAGTAAATTACATAGTGTCACTAAAAATAAAATAGTATTATTCCATAGGCATTCTTTCATCATTTCTAGAGGTACCCTTCATTTTAAATTCACATGCTATAGACTTATCAAAAAAAGCAGCTAAAATTACCACCTATTTTAAAGAAAACTGCCCTGTAGTTCATTATGCAATTTCATTATAAAGAAATGAAAAAGTGCAACAGGGAGTCAGAAACATGATTTTTAATTAATTTAACAAATGTCAAAAATGTAATATATAGAGTTTGATCAATATAGCCCTGAAGGACAAATACATGACATCTGGCCTACTGTTCTCAGAGGCCAAAAATTTAAATGTGTAATTCACAGCAGGTTGACGCTGGAGCAGAATCTAAATTGAGATACACAGGTCTGCATTGCCATTGCTTATTGTACTGGTGCAGCTTTCAGCTGATCCCTACATGTCAGAAGGAAGAACAGAGGACTGGGAATCAAGTAACTTGAGCTCTGTTCCAGCTCTGCCACTGATTGGCTTTATCACCTTGGTAAGCCTCTGTTAGCTTTTACAGATGAGGGAAATAAGGTATCACACCATCCAGACACAACCTTCCCACTATTATTGATTGTCCATACTGGACACATAACATGTTTTTAAATTTAACTGTACTTAACATCTGGGGTTGAGGGGGATCTGGCTTTTATATTTGTTTGGGGCATACAATCGGGGAGCTGTGGATTGCTTTATCATTTATGATTACTGAGAAATTACTGTACTGCCTTTATACAAATGAGAATTCTGGTACAAGGAACTGCATAACTAAGAAAAGAGTGTACAGCTATGATCAGAAACCCTATCGTATACTGTTGACTGGTGGAGATAATTTCATTTCAGTTTAGTATACTAAATGGGATAATTTATAAATTAAAGATAGGCTACGCAGACAAAAAATATTTCAGCCTCACTGTGTATAACACTGAAGTATCAGCTACCACTTTAAAATGGTCAATTAGAATGCAGGTAAAGAAACTACATTTTCCAGAAAAATGTTTTGGCTAAGTGTTGTCTTCACTGTTACACTCATCAGAATATTTATCCACAAGTTTCTATCTTTTGTTTTAGTCAGATATAACATACAACAGTATGGCCTAACATTTAGCTCTACATATACCTACACATTTGGAATGACGACACTTTTCAGCAGGCTTATAAGTAAGCATTTCAGTGTTAGCTGTTCCAACTTTGTACTCCAGCACATGCACCTGTGTATTTACACCAAAGTTACATTAACATTTCCTGTCCTTCGTTCCTGACAAATTAGTACAAACCTTGTAACAACAATGGCAATTTGCCATAATGGCTGTAGCCATTCAATCATTTCGACTTAAAAGAAAGTTCATTTGTGCCCCTATCTAATGCCCTAAACCTAATACAAAATGAGTCTTTCTTCTACACTGCATCTTTCACAGGTTAAACCATTTGAATGTAGAACCTGAAGCTCAGGAGTTGAGGGAAGTGAGACAAATATATTATACCCAGGATGGGTAAGGAATGGTGTTCCTAGCCTCTGTTTGTCAGAGGGTGGAAATGTATGGCAGGAGAGAGATCACTTGATCATTACCTGTTAGGTTCACTTCCTCTGGGGCACCTGGTATTGGCCACTGTCGGTAGACAGGATATTGGGCTGGATGGGCCTTTGGTCTGACCCAGTATGGCCGTTCTTATGTTGTTATACCTGCCACTGAATGTGTAATTTTTTTGCCCCCTGTTCTATTACATAGCTCCCAAAATGATTCACACTTATTAACCAAAGCATAAAATCCCAAACACAGTAGGATTTAAGAGATATATCTAGCAACTGGTGGATGCCACCAGAATACTGGGAGGCTGTCCATACTATTGCAACACCATCATACACGGGCACTATATATCCTACCAGTTATTTAAAATAACAAGAAATCTTTTTATATTTCACTAGATTTTATCAGTACTGTTTCCTGCCCTATATGATACCTTATTCTGCACAACTGTAAAGATGCAGAGCCTAATATAATTATTAGACAGAAGTTAATTGTCTCAGATACCATGGTTATAGGTTTGGTGCAAAAATCTAGGTAGATTGGTGAAACTGTTCCATTTCAGAACAAAATATCGACATTTCCTGCAGAGCTCAAATTCCAATTTTTTTGTTTTGAACAAGTCATTTAGCTCTTTTCTAAAATGTTTCCAAGGCTCCCTGAGTTGCCTAGAGCCCCAGTAGACCCACCAGTCTCTGGGAGCCCTGCCTCTGGGGCAAACCACCTGGCAGGATGCCAAGGATCCCAGAGGCTGGAACCACTGGGAGCCATGACTCTGATGTGGTCTGCCTTGCCTTCTGCCCTGGAGCTGAGGAGCCTGGAGTCAGGGCTGGTGAAGAGTAGTGGAGCCAGAGAACTGGAAATGGTTTTTCCAATGGAAAAAAAATCAGAATTTTCCAGCAAAACTGAAATTTTGTAGAAAGTCAATTTTCCATCTGAATGGTTTTCCAGTGGGAAATTCCCAATCAGTTCTAGAGAACATACTTTCTGAACCTGAATATCTCCCGACCCAGGAACTCTTTTCTTTTAGGGGTACGACCTTTTAAAAGAAACAAAAAACTTTTGGGACAGAGGGGGGAAACTGCCAAAGTTAACCAAGCATATCACTAAAAATCAGTACCCTGGCTGGTGGTCACAGCACAAAGAACAGGCCAAGAAGACTTAATTATCCTCTCCTTCCCCTCCACTGAACTAACCTTTTCCCGCTCTACTCTTCTGCATGTGAAGGCCATGGAAGGGGTGTGGTGTGTGAGGGAAGCTTCCTCCATCACTACTTGTACTTGTTGTTAAAGGACTTCAAACTCTAACGCTCTGTCTACACTAGTAATTATCATAACATCTCCCACCATTATACCACCAGCCATGCAGCACTACCAAGGGCAGAAACCAAAGTAGGAATTCAAGTGTAGACAATGCATTGACATTTCTAAACACCATGCCATCTAACTCTGCTTTCAACACTACATGGCGGTTGAAGTGCCTGCAGCAATTGAGGGTAGTGGTGGGGAGGTGCTGCCTACACTAGCACCCCACCTTTCCTGCTAGCAGTGGAGCTGTACTAGTTATGTGCAATAGTGGGAATTTTTAAGAAAACTGATAATACAGACAAGGCCAAAAGGCCATGTCAATCACCTTCAATCAGCACTAAGTTCACAAAAAATAATTGTTTGAGCTATTGCTTAAAAACATGTTTTTTCCCCATTTTACATTGTGCTCTGAATATGGATTAAATCAAACCAATTAAAGAGGAGTATCGTGCTGCTAAAAGTCACGCAGCGTAGCCGTATGCTCTCCTGCTGACAAAAAACTTCTACCCTCAATGAGCAGCGTTTGCATTGTCACCGACAACACGCTGTTCACACTGGCACTTGTCGCAGCAAAACTTTTGTTTTTGGGGGGAGGGAGGAGGGGTTAACACCTCTGAAAGACAAAAGTTTTATCGTTCAATTGCCAGTGTAGACATAGCCTAAGAAAGAAGGGAATTTCCCTCCCCATGAATCACCACAGTCTGAAAGAAAGGACAAAACCCCTCCAAACTCTATTAAAAGGAAAGGCTATCCAGAAGTGAAGGCTAACCAGAAACTGAAGGGCAGTATCTAGGCGAGATGCTATCTGTGAAACACTGGATCCACTCTATGATAGAGGGCACACTGGGAAACTGAGCAAAGGCAATAGGTACCATATATTAGATAAAAATCCCTTTTCTAACATAAGTGTAAAATCTGAGGTTGCATTTTTGTTTATTTTCTGCATAGTTTGTGTGTGTTTGCTTCCCCTTAGCCATTTCATTTTGAATCTGTGGCTTTCTGTTAAATAAACCTTTTTCTGTTAAATAAACTCCAAACAGGTCTCTGTTATACAAACTGTGTGGTGCATGTGTCCCAAAGTGAACTGATAACTGGGGAACAGATTTCACTCCTTTTGGGGTGATGATCCGTGTGGGAGGGTGGACGGGAATGTCCGAGCATCTGGTAGTTCAGAACTTGGGCTAGACCAATTTGGGGAGACATGGGACCAGAAAGGCTATTGGTTTCACTCTGCAAAGAGTAACTACGCTGGTGAAAGCCAGGGGTGAGACTGTTTGTAGACTGGTTTATGTTTGTAGACTGGCTACTGGTGTCAAGACTCTGAGCCATAGCAGCATGCCATTAAGGCCCCCAAAGTTATAAGGCTAACCATGAGAGAACCCCTTACTGGTCTGGGTAATCCCCAAAAGTAACTTATTCTTGAAAATGGAACTTAAGTTCATAAGCAACTTAAGCACGTTTGAAAAATTTACCCTTTGTAATTAACCTTCTTTGACAACAGCTCCATTCCCTGATTTTTGCTGTTGTGCTAAGTGTGGGACAATAGACCTGCACTCACTTCACTTTGCCCTTCATATCAAATTTAAATTTCTCACCCTTAACCTTAAGGGCCTAACATAAATGTGCTTTGGCATACTCCTTGAATCTTCTCCCTCATTTTTCCCACTCTAGTATCATTTGCTCAGCCAATGACAGCAGTCTCACTGCGTATTTCATTTCCTCCTTTCATAAAGCTCTCTTAAGTATGGAATGAATTTGTGATTTCAGTGCAACAGAATCCCCATACTTCCATCCACATCTCTGCTAATGACTCACTTCTTCTGGGAGGACCACAAATGTAAATAATGAAATTGATTAGATTTGATTATTTAAATTTTATAATCTTAGAGTGTCTCAACCGTACTTGAAATCAGAGAAACAGTATAGCTCCCAAGTGATAACTCTGGCAGTGAGTTTTCCAGTTTATTATTTCTTGTAACTTAAAGTAGAGTCACCATCCCGATGCTAGATGCCGGCCAGCTGCAGTTCTATATGCTCGCCCTTCAAGAATAAGATGTTTATGAGTTCAGCATTGCTTCAGCTGAGCATGGATCAATTTCAGTAATCCGTGGAACTGCAGCCAGTGGCTTCTACTACCATGGAGCCCCACTACAAATGAGTTGCCCCCGGCACTTACAGTGTTTGAAAATGGTGATTACAGCCACTGCCAACATTTATCCAGCCACCTGATTTTAAAAACTAGCAGCCAACAAAGCAGCTTGTCCCACCATGAATTCCATTTTTATGGTGTTTTTAAAAGAATGTAAATCCTAACCTGTGAACATACCGGGATCTCTTTTAAAGTCTGCCTCATATTACACGTGTGTAAAAAAGCTTTGGAGTCAGTAGGAGAGAATTTTTTTTGTCATAAAATTATTCGTAGATCTGCACAGCAGATGTTCACAATTTTAAAGGGAACAGAGGCCTGTCTGTGGTCAGCCAGCAAGCTCTGTTTCAAGTGGGTAGATCAAGGCTCAAGGCAGCAACTATTTCCTGTCAGCACACTGGGTGACAGCAATAGCAGCTTTCGTGGGTTATACCCCAGTTAACTTGTACAAAGTCACTTTTGTGAGGGTCTTGTTCTGTTTCATAGCTGACAGGATAATAATGCTTAAAGGTTCAGTATCCCCTTTTAAAAGGTGTATGTCAACTGGTGCATAAAGTATTATTGCTTTCCTCTTACTGTGTACATTTTTGTGTTTCTTTGCAAGATGACTGCGGTATGCCTTCAGAAAGAGGGAGCATACCTATCCTTTCATTACTATGCTAATTTAAATTTAGAGTCAAAGCCCGTTGTAGTGCAGTCCAGCCAGAGCATCCCCTTTTGGTTGGACTGGTAAAGCCTGCCCCAAGTTCCCTCCACCAGAGTATAAACAAGTCAAGACCAGCTTCAGGTAATAAATACCACCCTCCCTAGATGGTCTGCTTTATTGAACAGGAAATGTTTAACAGAAAACATCACAGGCATACAGTACAGCTTTCTATCTCGACTTCCTGGCCAAGGGACTCAGTCACTCAGTCTATCGGTCATCTGTATTGAGTTCAGTATTCGTCTCCATTGAGGCTCTCCGTCTGGTTGCTCTCACCTCAGGTCTCCTAATGCCATCTGGGTAGAGGTTTCCTCTGACGTTGGGGTCCACTGTGGTTTCTCAAGGGCTTCTCCAAATACTAGGCAAGCCCTGCGGGCAGTCTGTTGACAGTGACTCCCCTTCTCTGAAGCATTTCTTCCAGGTTCTGTGGTATGGTAGGCTCCCCAGAGAGCTCTCTCTTTCCAGGATCCTCCTTTAGGCTCTCTGCCCTAGGAGATTGTGTTCTGCTTAACGCAGGAGTCCTGCCCTAAGAGCTCAGCTTCTGCTGGACTCAGGCTCCCTGCGTCAGGAGCACAGATTCTGCGTAGCTCATTCTCCCTCCCTTGGGAGAACAGCTTCATCAAATTCAGGCTCTACATCCTAGGAGCATGGCTTTTGCCTGTTTCAGGCTCCCTGGGAGCTCCCCTCCTCTGGAGCGTCCTTTCTTTTAACGGGTCTCCCTCTAACTAAGGTCCTTAGCCTTTTATCATGCCCAAGTGACTCCCTGCCTAACTTTTAGGTACTGCTATGATAGCTGCTGACTATCATCTAAACTCACTTCCTGTGATAACACAGGCCATAGCACTTTCTTGAATTAATTCCTGCTTCAATTGGAGCATATCTTTTAGAAAAAGCATCCAATCTTGATTTTAAAATTTCCAGTGATGGAGAATCCACCACAACTCTCGGTGAGTGGTTCCAATGATTAATTACCCTCACTGTTCAAATATTTGCAACCTTATTCCTAATGAAATTTGTCTACCTTCAATTTCCAGCCATTGGATCTCATTATACCTTTATAGATTGAAGTGCAATCAAATTTCTGTTCCTCATTTAGGTAATTATAGACTGTGATCAAGTCATACTTTAACCCTCTCTTTATTAAGTTAAGGAGTTCCTGGAGTTTCTTACCGTAAGGCATGTTTCCCAATCTTCCATCAACTTGTAGCTCTTCTCTGAACCCTCTCCATTTTTTCAGCATCCTTCTTGAATCGTATACACCACACTTGGACACTGTATTCCAGCAGGTGACATAGTGCCAATTACAGAGGTAAACGAGTTAGAGGATGCTATCTAATACTATAATAAGAGAAAGAGAGAGACAAGCAGAAAGAGAGAGAAGGGAAAATATAGGACAGCTGAGATGCACAGTGGCACTGACTGGCTACCTAGATGTGGGGTTTGTGTTAGCAGCTCTGCACAGCAATAGCACTAGAAAACAGAGAGAAAATGAATCAAAGAACAGATCAAGACTGGGAGTGGTAATGTCAGAGAAAATTTTGTTTGGAATTTTTCCAAGACTGGAACATAAAGCGGTATGAAACTTGGCTGAGGGGGTTTTCCTCACCCAGCCCTAACCACAGCACAGGTGGAATATTATCTTTTGTATTTGCTGCATAGTAGACAGTTATCAACCTCTGTTTAATCATAAAGCCTAGGAAATTAACTAGCCTCACTGTTATTTCTCTCTTCACCATCTTTTCTGATTAAAAATTTAGTTGTTTAAATTTAAGAATTTCCCAGGATATTCCAGCAGCTAATTCTCTTGCAGTTAGCCGTTGCTCCTCCCTGGCTTTGGACCAGAATTCAGAGCACAGTTCCAGGAAAATATTTGCCCTAATAAGCCCATTATCAATGGAAGACTGAAATAGCACAGATATTAAACTTTTAGCCTGAGTGCATTCTATATAAAGGGAATCAAAACCCACCTTTAGTACACCAGAATGACTTTTGCTCCTAGCACATTTTAGAAAGACATTTGTCCTCAGCAGGAAAGCCCTCTGCAATCTGGTTACCTGCACCTGATGACCAATTTACCACTGGTGATTTTGGTGTCTCCCAAAATATTAAGGAGACATCTCAAGAATCCCAACCATCATGATATAGAGGCAGAGAGCTGCATGGATACAAAATATTCAGGAGAAAAGAATTAAATCTGAAAGAATTAAATCCCAGCGCTGGTAGCTATGCCCCTTGTGGAGATGGGTTTTTTAGAGCGCTGGGAGAGCTGTCTCCCAGCACTCTACCGCGACCACGCAAGCCATGTTAAAGAGCTACCACAGCAGCGCTTTAGCGTTGCCAGGGTAGACTAGCCCTCAGAGAAGGCACCTATGCCATGGGGGTGGACCAACCCACGTCACTGCAAGGATCTTTCTAGCAGCTGGAAGAAGGTATAAAAAGAGTGAATGACCTCATCACTTGGCTTCTTTGCCCCACCCACATCTCAACACCTAGAAGAATGAATGGAAGACAAAGACTTTGAACTGGGGAAGATTAGTCCCAGGCTGGAAAGGGATCCAGTCTGTGTATTGAGGAACTGTAAGCTGACTGTACTATCCTGTTAGGGTGAGAAACTGTTTGATTCAAATCTTGCTTAGTCAAAATTAGAATTTAGACTACAAATTTATTTTTGTTTTTTAGGTAACCAACTTTGATCTCTATGCCTGCTGCTTATAATCACCTAAAATCTCTGTCTGTGGTTAATAAATCTGTTTTATATTTTACCTAAAACAGTGTGGTTTTGGTTGAACTGCTTGGGAAATCTCAGCTCAGATTACAAAGGCTAGTGTATGTCCATTCCACTCTGAAGGAATGGCAAACTAATTAATGAACTTACACTGTCCAAGGAAGCGTTGAGCAGCGTAAGATGGCACAGTTCTGAGGTGTAGGGCTGGAGCTGGGGGGAACTGGCTGGAGCCCCTCTATTGAATGGTTCATGAGTGGCTAGGAGATCATTCATGTAACTCAGTTGCATGTATCCTTGCCTGTGAATGGCTGAGTAAGTACAGTGCCTGTCAGAGGTTTGTAACTTGACAGTAGCATCACAGTGTGAAAGACAACTCAGGCTGATGGGTTTGGAAGGCTCAGAAATCCCACAGTCCAAGTTGCATGCTGGGGATCCCATCACAGACACACAATCCTGTGAGGGAACAGAGGTGAAACCTAAAAGGAAAGGGGGGAGTGAAATCTGATAACTGTTGTATTAATCCTAACAAATGGCATAAAAGACCACTCTGGAATACACTGACAATGATCCAACACCACAAAGGAGAACACACAGTACAAAACCTGAGGCCAAACTGTTGAAAAATAAATAAATAAAATGAAAAAAAAAAAAAAAGCATAATAATCATACAGATGGTTAGGCAGAAGCGTCTCCTGCAGATGAAAGAGTTCAGTTTTGTGGTTTGGCATGTTTTACTTTTTAAAGTAAATTTCAATTAAGCTGTGAGCAAGTAGGTTTAACCAAGACGTTTCTCGCTGTTCATCTGGTGAGTGAAGGTGTGAAAAAGTAGCAGTGGATGTGATGCAAATTTTCCAGTCATTAACTCAGAGTTGCACCTAACTGGTGTTTAAAAAAAACAAAGCAATTCCTTTGGGAAATAACATAAATATCCTATTCTGAGCCAGAGTACAGGTTGGGAACTGAGATAGGGAACTAGGACCTAGATTTCAGTGCTTCACCTTTCAATATTTCTAATTCTGACATAAACATGAATCCTCTAATCATTTCACCAAGCATGCAACACCTCTGCTCAGTAAACATTTATCACATCTTCTGAATCTCCCTTGCAACTGGATTGTTGTTGCTTAGTATCCAAGCTGATGAACAAAGCCAGGCCACATTTCTGCAAAGAAAATTAGTCCCTGCTTGAAGAGAGTCATAGATTGAGTTCTGCAAAACACCAAGTTGAGTATATCTTCTGAACCGTGGTTGAGATTTCCAAAGGGACCTAAGGGAATTAAGTGCTCAACTCTCACTGGCTTTCAATGGCAGCTAGGCACTGAACTCCCTTAGGCCCCTTTGAAAATTCCAGCCCCTCTGCCTTCCTCCAGCTGAAGGTTCAAAAAGGTTTCTATTTTGTCATCCTTGAGTCTCTGGGATTCAGGGTGTTGGAAACTCTTTCATGGAAAAGGAATCAGCATTGAATCTGCAGATCTAGCAAACTCAGTAGCTAGATTCCTGAGTTAGATTTGTGGTGCATAGTTCTGGCTGACCAACAACTGATTTTCTAGTCCCATGGGCCATTCCTGATGCACCTTCATTTTTGACCAAATACTACAGCTCAACTGTCACTGTAGACAGAGTATCCCATGAAAACAGTCCCTTAGTTAATTACTCAAGTAAAAGATAAAAGGATTGATGCCACATTTCCTCATTGCATGGAGACACCTTGAAATGTTAAATGTCCACTAGTAGTGGTACTCACCAATGCCAATAACAGGTGGAGCAAAACAAAAGGCAGCTTGGACCCACCTCATTAATTTTAAGTATCAACAATCTATTTGGTGTTGCACAGTACACAAAAAAAGACAAGAAACTGTCCCAAACAGTTTATAATTAACAAATATCTCCAGGCTTTCAGAAATGGAGACAAAACATGACAAAAAGGAATGGGGTGGAAGTTCTATATGGAATGCCCATTATATGGGTGCTCAAATCTCAGCATCACAGTCCTTCTTTGTAAAGTTGCAGAAAAATTGTGTTCCACAATATTAGCATTCATTGTTTTAAAACTGATGGGCCATTGGCTATAGCTACAGTTTGAGCTGGGAGTGCAATTCCCAGCTCGAGATGACACACTAACACTAGCTCTCATTGAGCTAGCACACTATAAATAGAACATAGCCATGGCAGCGAGAGTGGCAGGAGAGACTAGCTGCCTCGAGTGCATGCCCATCCAAGACCAGAAGCTCGCACTGGGAATGGCTAGCTCCTCCCTCCATAGTGCTGCCACGGCTAGAATCTATTTTAGCATGCTAGCTCAATGAGAGCTAACACAAGTATGTCTCATCAAGCTGTGAATCACAGTCCCAGCTCCAAGTGTAGATGTACCCTGTGTCTCAGTTATACCACTCTGGCAATGTAAAGAGGCCAGCTGGGTATAACTGGCTGAGTCATGCAAAGGGGCCTTGTTATAACTGACAGGTTTCAGAGTAGCAGCCGTGTTAGTCTGTATTCACAAAAAGAAAAGGAGTACTTGTGGCACCTTAGAGACTAACCAATTTATTTGAGCATAAGCTTTCGTGAGCTACAGCATCCAATGCATCCGATGAAGTGAGCTGTAGCTCACGAAAGCTTATGCTCAAATAAATCAGCTAATCTCTAAGGTGCCACTAGTACTCCTTTTCTTGTTATAACTGAGAAACCCATTCCCATAGCTTCTTGTGTCCCAAAAGCGCCAGCTGTCCCCTGCTCGGCTACCATAACCTCCAACTTCCTCATCTCTCCAACATCTTCTACAACGCATTTATGCATTTTCAATGCAAAACTTCGTGACACACTAAAAATTGATATTTAGGAACCAATAAAATATGAATGGAATTTAATATCAAAATAAATAACACAATGGAGACTGCACTGATTGCATTTGCTATTTGTTTTCAAATTTCATTTCCTAAAAACACTTTTTCTACTCATACATGTTATAAAAAAATCACATCCCTAACTCAAATAGTTATACTAGGAAAGCTTTTAAGAATAGATCAGGCCCAAGTCACAGAGAACAAACTTGAAGTAAAAATTTTAATATTAATCAGTACTCAAACACTGGTTTCAGAGTAACAGCCGTATTAGTCTGTATTTGCAAAAAGAAAAGGAGTACTTGGGGCACCTTAGAGACTAACCAATTTATTTGAGCATAAGCTTTCGTGAGCTACAGCTCACTTCGATTCCTTTTTTGTTTTGTTTTGTTTATTTGTTTTACTGGTCTAAGAAACCTAACAACCATTCCATCCTGAAAATGACCACTACTATAAATTTTAATATTGTAACATCACATTTTAAGGCCTTTAGGTGGTTAATGAATAATGAAGAGTAAAGAAAATCCTGTGGGCAAACAGGGGTGTACACACCACTAGAAGAAATAATACTTTGCACTCGTACAAAGCCTTCCATAGGCTCTTGCAAATATTCATTCTTTATGTTAACAGGTGCACTTTATGGCCAGTCCAGTAAGCTGAACAGGTCCTAGAGCCATAAAGCATGGGAAATTATTTTAAACACTTAAAATCTGTCAATTAAAAAGCAAATCCTCAGCATTTTGCAGAGTTTCTATTTCACTAGATCTTTAACAAAATAAAACAAAAAACAACTGCAGCTAGCAGCAGCGACTAACATGTGATACTTCATTTAGCATAGTCAAAAAATTAGCCGTTTTGGTAACATATCATTTTTTAAAATAAGTTCATGAAACTTGCCGGTTGTACACTTCTCTCCCCACTTCCTTTTTTTTAACTTTGTAGGCGGCAGGCATTGAAAGTGATGTAAAGGTTAAATCCACCCACATCATAGCCAGCGAGGTGGCAAAGGACCAAGAATTAGACTAGCAGCCAGATGCAAGACCATTTCCTTCCTCGTTATACACCCCATGCACTGCAACTGCTCAGATTTCCGTTTGGGCTATGGCTTGGCTATCCTCCTGCTAACCACATGCCTGCCCCACCTTCTCTGACATCCTTGTTCTCAAAATGTGATCTGCATATACAGGCTGTACTTTAGATGAACTAAATGTATGCTAATCATGTTTAAGCTATCTACATATTTTAACACACAAATATCTACTACCTTGGAAAAAGGACACAGCATTCACACCTGCATTTAACCAGTGCAAACCCCTTAGAAATTTAACTATTAATCTTGATCCAAGCCCTGCATGGTACTAATCACATTCATATTGAAAGAAATTAGGATTGCTGAAAAAACACCCCACAGGACCAGGCTCTTGTGCCCAAAAATTTTAAGACTGGGTTAGAACTTGTTTTCTTTACCACATGCAAAAAACCCTACATTTTTTAAAATCTGCATTAATACTGTACATACTTTTAGTACTGATGAAAGGAACAGGCTGATGTAACTGTGTCTTAAAAGAAAGCAACCCTGACTACCCAAGCAATTAAAACAGTGAGAACGACAAAGACAGGTATTAAACATGCTAAATTGATGCTTCTTTAAAGATTTGCATATGAAACTAAAATACCGTTTGCTACAAATCAACTCAACATAACTTCAGGTGTCCCTGCTTTTTTGACCTACTGTCCAGTTTGGCAAGTGATGCTCCCTACTCTCAGATATTATAGTGATCGGCACCACAGTTTAAGCTAGATAGCTATGAAGATACAAGCTGAGACACAGGTTTCCATATACCAAATTTGTTTTCACCAAGAAGTAGTTTGGTGATTCTAATTTAATTTAGAACAGTGAGCTTTGCTGAAAGCACTGTGCAGCAACATAGCAGGAGCTGATAAAATCACCAGAACAGTTTTTCAACTGTGCTCAGTGGTTCCAATGAAAAATACAGGAAGTACCAGGTACTGAGCTCTTTTGAAAATCTGGTCCACTGATTTTTACCCAACAGAAGCTGAAATGTAGACTAAACAAACATGGCAAATGAGTTATCTTCCACTAAGGAGTAAACCATCACTAAACAATTCTTAAGTGTCTGGGCTCCTGAAATGCAGAAGCCTTGGGGAAAAAAAAAAAAAAAAAGCTTTGAAACTAGACCAATTTTTTTGGCTGAAATTTTTCTTAAAAGCGAATTATTTTAAGAATTCATGCATATTATTCAATGTGAGAATATGCACTATACTGTGCTTAGTTGCAAGAGGTAGAATGAAGTATTTTTCCTCTTAGTCAAATTAAAATAGAGAGCTTCAATAAAATTAAAAATAGTGAACTCATGGCTGAACTAGCATTTTTCATTAAAATTAAGTGCGAGGATGTTTCTGTTATCTGTGGAATCAGCATTTTGACTTTCAAACTCATGAAGAAAGAAAATTACAGGAAGTTTAGGGTGTATCTGTACTGGGCTCTCATAAAAGAACTGACTGAAAACCAAACAGCATCTGATTATTTGGCAACTTTTGGATTTACAGTAGTTTATCTTTTGAAGATAAAAATGTTAAGATCACTTTATTATTCCAGCTACCATTTGAAGACAAACTTATTTTTAAGTCATTCCTTATCTGTTAGGCAAAATCAGTCTCCTCAAGCTACAGAGGCAATGGGATAAGAGCCCAAAAATAAGACTAAAGTCTGTTCATTTGTATGTAGGCCTGTCAGTTAATCGCAGTTAACTCATGCGATTAACTCAAAAAATTCATCGCGATTAATCTCAGTTTTAATCGCATTGTTAAATAATAGAATATCAATTGAAATTTATTAAATATTTTGAATGTTTTTCTACATTTTCATATATATTGTAGTCTGTGTTGTAATTGAAATCAAGTGTATATTATTTTATTACAAATATTTGCACTAAAATGATAAAAGAAACAGTATTTTTCAATTCACTTCATTCAAGTACTGTAATGCAATCTTGTCATGAAAGCACAATTTACAAATGTATTTTTTTTGTTATATAACTGCACTAAAAAACAAAACAATATAAAATTTCAGAGCCTATAAGTCCTCTGGAATGGTAGCTGATGCATGAAGGAGCATACGAATGTTTCGTATGTCTGGCATGTAAATACCTTGCAATGCCAGCTACAAAAGTGCCATGCAAATACCTGTTCTCACTTTCTGGTGACATTGTAAATAAGAAGAGGGCAGCATTATCTCTTGTAAATGTAAACAAACTTGTTTGTCTTTGCGATTGGCTGAACAAGAAGTAGGCCTGAGTGGACTTGCAGGCTCTACTACTTTATATTGTTTTATTTTTTAATGCGTTTTTTTTTTGTTACATAATTCTACATTTGTAAGTTCAACTTTCAAGATAAAGAGATTGCATTACAGTACTTGTATTAGGTGAATTGTAAAATACTATTTATTTTGTTTTTTTACACTGCAAATACTTGTAATCAAAAATAAATGTAAAGTGAGCACTGTACACTTTGTATTCTGTGTTGTAATTGAAATCAGTATATTTGAAAATGTAGAAAACATCCAAAAATATTTAAATAAATGTTATTCTATGATTGTTTAACAGTGCAATTAATCGCGATTAATTTTTTTTAATCGCTTGACAGCCCTATTTGTAAGGTAACATATCAACAAGCTAACTATAAAAGATCAAACAACCATAAATGAACACTCAGTAACATTTAACGTTTCAAAAGCTGTAAGTTATTTAGTTCAGTTCACAAAATGTCCGAGGTGTAATGCATTCCTAGATCTAAGCCAATTAGAAGGTGGTGTTCAGAGTAGTTTAGCTTGTTGAGGTTTTTGAAACATTTATAGTTACATTTTCAAAAGCACGTAAGTGAATTAGGAGCTTAAATTCCATTTCCTAAAAGAACTTAGGCACTTAAGCTCCCAAGTCCCACTGTCTTTCAATGAGACTGAGGCTAAGCACCCACATCATTTAGGCAAATGGGATGTAGATACTTTTGAAAAGTTTACAATTGGTCTGTTTCTCCTTACTTTTAGCATCTACTGCCCCAGAACACAGCTCTCAAAGATTCACCAAGATATTTTGGAAAAAAAAACCAAACACCTACAAAACGTAAACCTATTTGGTTCTATACTGTGTAAGATTAACATCTGAAGATACCAGAGCAGAGACTCAGCTGGTATAAACTGATCCATAGACTCCAAGCATTTCAGTGTTGATCAGGTTCATTTCATAATTCTTTGAAACTTCACACCATGCATCACGCCAATATGTCACAGCTATCAAGAACCTTTTGGAACAAGGAGCCAATCCAAAGGGAGTATTTTGAGTTATTTTCATAGTATATTGCAATGTTTCTATTATAAACATTTAAGTATTAAATTATGAATCAAATTCAAAGCTGGTATAAGAACTGATAGCTAATTGAAGTTAATGGATCTGCAAATGCTTGTACCAGGTCTGAAACTGACTTGATTTCTTTTCAACAATAAATGAAGAAACGATACAAAGTCAAAAGATTTTGCAATATCCATATTTTTTCTGTAGAACATCTTTAGGTCCAAACAAAAATGTTGAAATAATAAGTGAAAATTTAAATAATTTTGAGCTATTGCAGATCTCTTTCTAAAAGTTCAAGAATATTTAACCCAGAGATGCCTTTATACAGTGCTTCATTAAGAAGCTCCAATTATGCTTTCAGTCCACAGATGTGGGTAAGTACTTCTCATTAGGTGCTCTGCACTCCCTAGGACTCCTAAGAGCCCCTTGGACGTATAGTTTCTGAAGTAAATATAAAACCACTGACAATCCTGTGTGCCTTTTTTCATGCTGCTCTGCAGGCGAGAAGAAAAATGAAGCTGCTAAATAATTTTCTTTTATTGTACATGTTTAGTTAGGCCCAGACAGCTTAATGCAATGCATTCTAACCATACAGCTTGTAACTTCAGCTGCATTTGCCCAGGCCAAAACTCATAGGACTTCACTATAAACTTAGTTTTTGGACACATCAGAGAATGGAGAGGGCAGAGGGGAACAAAATAAAAACAAACAAAACCTTAGCTGACCAAACATAATAGTTGTCTTAAAGCAAATGTTGAATGTTTCAAAAAAAAAAATCTGGCTTTTCTGCTTCACGTATACCTTCTCCTGAGAAAGTCCATAATGGTCTAATTTTCAACAACAGTACCATTGTTAATCTACAATCAGAAAGTCTCTTTCTCAGCCCCACTTCAGTCTTTACTAGCAATGATGAGCAACACCATTGTGAATGGCTATATCTTTTCTTTCAAGCTTTTAGCTCATTTGCTTCAATTCTTGCTCTAAAGACATACCTGAAATCATTCCTCAGCATTAATAAAGCCACTACTTGGACTCCAGAACATATTTAAGACAGATGCAATGGCTTAAATAAATAAAGGCACCATGTTTTAATTCAACCCAATACCAAAGTCAATTACAAATATGTCACACTATGACTTTTATTCAAGAGTAATTCAGAACCCCTAAGATCTCTAGCAGGATGCACAAAAAGCTTCTTGAGTCAGATTGGCAGCTTTAGCAATCTGTTGGGTGAATCCAGCAGTTGGCTCTAATGGAACAGAAAGTTGCATGTTAAGGAATCCCAACGTGCTATATCCTTCCCCTCTGTCAGATGATCCAGAGAGATCAGAAAACTACTAAATTGTACCCACAGGTGTGGTATGAATATACAGTTAAAAGTTACAATCCAACAGTCATCTCTGAAAAGATTCTAAATCCAGTCAACTCAGAAAGAATTTTCTAAGATAAGCAGCCATATGCATTATGTTTCAGGGAGCAATATTGAGCTGTTAGGGTCCATGTAGAGATAGAGCCATTATAGCTTGTTCTGTCAAAGATCTAACTGGGCAATTGTTGAACAGGCTTGGATCTGAGTTAAACTATATTGCTCAGAGTCAAAAACAACATTTTAAAAAGTACTTACTAAAAATACTATTTGCATAATTTAAACTAACATTAAAAACCACTCAGATAAGTGTTTTGACTTATAAGGTTCAGTAAAGTTTTCAGTTTATATATCTCCAGATCAGACTGCAACAAAATTTCATAAATGGATCTGATTTAGAGGTCCTGTAGGATTCTTTTTAATCTGCAATTTTTTCCAGTTTCCAAAGCAGCATATTAAAACAACTAAGTCCTTTAATATTAATTTATGTGTTTCGTCCTGTGGCTGTTAGTGTGATTCAATTACATATATGGCCATAAGAGTCTAAAAACTTGGCATCTATTGGGTCAGAAGAAAACATTAAAAAAACCCTCTATAAATGTTTATAATCCATGTAATAATGTGTCTGAAAATGCATATCTACAGTATACAGAGTATACTATTTAATCCCTTAATTACCATCTCCACCCTTAAATTACAATAAAAATAGTGTACAAATATCTTTTAAACAGAAGTAAATGCTGATCTACAAAAAAAGAAATGAAAACTAAATTAATCCCAGATTTCTGTGATGATTACCCCCACTAAAGAGGCAGTGGGGGCAATTAGCAAAAAAATAAATATTAACTAACCTTTCAAAAGGTGTTTTTCACCATCGATTGTGCTCTCTTGGTACTCTCCAGTTCCCTGAAAGTAGCCCAGAACATATATTCTGTGACATTATAAATACCATGAAGTATATTGGGATTCAATTACATTTATGGTATTTGGAATGTCACAAAATGATGCACTGTGGGATATATTTAGTGAACCAGGAGTACATCACAAAGGGGAAAATAAAAATTAAAATGAAAAAGCATTTTTGTACTGAATGCCTCCACCAGACTGAGAAGAGAGGGCACTCCACCCAGAAATCTGGGATAAACTCACATGACACAAAATGGAAACAGCTGACACTCATGCACAAGAGAGAGGTGAAGTTTGAATTTCAGCTTGCATCCTGAATTCTTTGGCTTTTGTCAGTTTAAAAATCAGACTTTTAACATAAACATATGTATTTAGAATGCTATTTCATTCATTTCTTTAATGGGCAAAGTTTGCATGGCTCAGAAACGTATTTCAGAATTCCCATCACAAAACGAATCTATTAAAATTGCAACTCTCTCATCATGAGCATTGCTGGAGAAACCATTTATCTGAACCACCCAGGTCAGATTCTCCTAAAAAAAAATCTACAAACTATTTGCAACTGGACTCAGATCATTGTGGAGCACTGGAGTAGATAAAGCAATTGCTTTAAAAGAGGAAGGGGTTTTTTTTTCTTCAAAATCATGAATGCTATACAGACAACTACATGGTAGTGACAGCATGTTAGAGGGCCTCCACTTTGCAGTTCAGTGGTTTAATTTCCCAATATATGGCACAATTAGTTCATCTCTATAAAATATAGTAGTGTAGCAGAAACAGCTGAAAAGTGCTGAGCACTGAGCGCAGACACAGATGAAAAGAGCCCCTCAGTACAGGAAATGGCTGGAAACGATATACTGTAAATTAAAGCCAATTTTTCTGCATTTCCTGAAGGATTGCTCATCTCAGAGATTCAACAAATCTCTTATTAAAGGCCCAGAAGTGAAACTATAATTTTCTTGAAGTTTATTTACTTTTTCAAAGAAAATAAAAACAAAAGACAGACAAGGCATTCATAACAAACTAAATCCCATAATAAATAACAGAATCATCCTGTGAATATTAGAAAAGAGCTGGCTTGGTTTTCCCATTTCTTTTTCCAACTTTCAACTCATGCAAAAACAATATTAAGAGAGAAAACGTTAAGGCCCTAATTCTACTCTAATTGAAATCAATGGCAAAAATTTCAGTCATGTCAATGGTGTGATATCAGGGCCTGAGATAAAAGGAAATTTGACACAATTTTCAATCATCATCATTTAGTTATAGAATCTATCAGCACCATCAGACCTTGAAAAAAATGATGGTACTGTATACAGCCCTTAGGGTTGCAGTGGGCTTAACTTTTTTACCAGTTCATGAAGGACTCAATCCAAAATTAATTTGAAGTCAATGGAAATATTTCAATGGGTGTGGGATCAGTCCTTAAGCCATGGGCCTTTTTCCCCATCATTTCCAACTGTGTGTTGTGATCATGCATCCCACGGCTGAACTGTCAGAGGCATACGGTATTTCTCAACTCATAAGCCTCTTCTACTGCCAAACTTAACGTCAACACCAAATATTCCATTGGTAACTGTTTTTCTTTTACCATTTTTACTTGATTAACAATCTGAGACTAACGTTTTATTATTGCAGGGCAGGACCACCAAACATGTATGAATGACCCCTATAACCACATCCTTTCCAAAACAGAGTTGAGCAATCCCCATGCAACTTTTTTTCAGACACGCTGATGTATGACACCATTGGCACTTTACTTTGTAGTTCTTTATAATAAAATTATTGTCCTTTAGAACAAAATACTCTGTTTCATATTTCAAACCTATGATTATCTGTTATTGTGCATTTCAACGGTTTCCACTGCAGATCTTAAAGGAGCTCTATGGATTCCTCTCTGTGTTATGCTTACCACTCCAGAGGCTGTATGTCTGTCTTTAGGGTTATGGCAGTGGGGAATGCAATTGAGTTTACACTATGAAATCTAACAAACAAGGGTGTATTAATCTCTTGAGCCACTTAAACCTAGTAAAATTAAAAACAAATGTCTTCCTGCTATAACACCACAAAAACCAAGCCCAAAATATGTGCTTTTTAATGCACGCTAGGACAATCTTTCGCTAACCACCCATTAGACGTCTTATAATACTTAGCACACACATTCTTCTACAAACTGGACTGATTTCTTCCACAGTTTAACTTGTTTTTGCCAAAGACACTTTTAGTTCAGTGTTGGCCACCCGCCTAATGAAACAATCTCTTTTAAAGCCTAGTCTGCTGTCTTTAGTTGCACAAGATGCGTTGTACTTAAAAACAAGGATAATGCAACCTGTGTTTAAGCCTTCAAAAAATACTATTTTAAAAATATCACCAGCAAAAGTTAACTAAATATATACATACATATATATATACACACACATTATTTATATTATCAGGGTGTAATGTTACAACTAAAATCTCCTTAGGATAGAGGATTTTTTTCTCTTATTTAAATATGTATGCTAAAAGAAAAAGTGAAATAGCTTCAACCTTCTCAAGAGTAAGGTCATCACTATGCAATAACCATACACTCCAAAGGCATTTTTTCCAATTTACAGGCACTATTATTATACTTTTAATGGGTATATTAAAACAAAAGATTTAATAATATATTTCTATAATTTCTATTCAGTCAAATATCTGTTGGAGTTTTTAAAAGTATTTTTGCCTTTAGTTTCTCAAAGGACAACTCTGATCAGCACCAAGTATCATTAGTGAATGGGAAAACACAACTAAACAAGCCTTTCTGTCTATTGCGTTAGCATCACAGATTGAATCACAACTGAAACAAGAATACCTGTGTAAGAAGTTGTCCAGGTGTCAGATTATTGATCCAACGAGTATATCGTTCAGTAGAATCCAATGGCTCTCTCCTGACTTGGCAACCTATAATCTAAAACAAAATAAAAATCACAAACTGTCAAACCTTAGAGATTCAAGCATCAGTAAAAGCATCTGAAGTTAAATAATTACACACAAAAATCCCTCCATTACACATTATTAAGGTTGCAAGGTCAGGCACTCAGAAGTTAGGAAATGCCAAAATTACAGTTACCTTGCAACCTAAATTCATCCCCCATGTGTGTATGCATTATGATACAGTCTTTAATTTACGTTAACACATACTATTTTTCTCAGTCTCAGTTCCAGCTTCCACCCCCTCTCCTTCCCAGGCTACTTGTCCCAATCTATTCTTCACCCGCCCATGTCCGGCTCTTGTCCCCTCTGCATTCGACTCACACAGCTTCTTCCTCCAGGCTGCCTGAGCTTGGCGGGCGACAGGAAGGGAGGACATCATGGAGAGCACAGGACAGGCAGTCTCCATGTTCCCAGTCCAGGTGCCCAGACCAAGCATGGCCTGCAGCAGCCCAAAACTGCAACTGCAAGGAAAGCCCTGCACCATATGGACAGAACCTTTTGGGAATATAACTGTTAAAATCTAAGATTTCTTTACTGAGCATGTGGACACTGTGATTTTTCAAAGACTGATAAGTAGGCCTACCAAATTCACAGCCATGAAAAAAGGTGTCACGGACCATGAAATCTGATCTCTCCCTGTGAAATCTGGACTTCTGTGTGCTTTTACCCTATACTATACAGATTTCACAGGGGAGACCAGCATTTCTCAAATTGGGGGTCCTGACCAAAAGAGAGCTGCGGGGGGGGGGGGCACAAGGTTATTTTGGGGGGGACGGGGGGTCGCAGTATTGTCACCATTACTTTTGTGCTGTCTTCAGATCTGGGCGGCTGGAGAGTGGTGGCTATTAGCTGGGCATCCAGCTCTGAAGGCAGTGCTTCGCCAGTAGCAGTGCAGAAGTAAGGGTGGCAATACCATACCATGCCATCCTTGCTTCTGTGCTGCTGCTTGCGGCGGCTCTGACTTCAGAACTGGGCTCCTGGCCAGCAGCCATCGCTCTCCAGCTGCCCAGCTCTGAAGGTAGCAGAACCACCACCACCAGCAGCGCAGATAAGGATAGCAGTACTGCAACCACCCCTACAATAACCTTGCAACCCCCACCCCAACTCCTTTATGGGTCAGGACCCCTAAAATTACAACACCATGAAATTGCAGATTTAAATAGCTGAAATCATGAAATTTACTATTTTTAAAATCCTATGAATGTGAAATTGACCAAAATCCTATGACCTGTCAATTTGGCAGGGCCCTACTTATACCTTGACCAAATAGAGGTGGTTTTCACAGGGATGGCAAAAGACATAGCTCTTCCACAAAGGTCACCCCCCTGCTACATTTCAGCTTCCTGCTCCAATGCATGGGGGTACTTGAGCTTTTCAAAGAAAAAGTCACCAGAATTTTTTTTAAATTGGGCAAAACGATGTAGTTTTCCCTAGCCTCATTCTTGTAAGTGTCTTAATAATTTTGGCTGAAATTTTTCAAAGAAAACTCTGCCAGATGCAGGCATCTGGCATGTAAAATTTCAGCCCAAACAGTTACAGTCTTACAAAGTTATAAGCAACTGAAGAGAGAGTCTTATAATGGAGAGTATTGGGCAACCTTAATAAAAGGTTGTGCTATTAGCCCTGCCTATATACTGTAATATAGAGTGGTTTATATCAAATGAAGAACTATTCTCTCTGAATTTAACAAGACAAATCAAAACATCAATATAGTAAAAAATCTAGATACTGTATTTTAATAAATTATAACTGTGCATTCAAGCAAGTATAATATTCCCATAGCATTAGAACAAGATTCTCTTCTCTGATTCCCACTATGTAGCTCTACTGCATACAAAGAGTTTGTTAAGTATGCAGAACTCTTTGAAATCAAGAAAATTTTTGATTTGAGTGCACAGGTAGAGGGCAGAACTTTACAGGCACTTTTTAGTTTTTATCTGCACATGCATTAATGTGTATCCCATGGAATTTTATGTGATCATTTAATTGTTTGCTTTAGAAATCCTTGTTCAAATAAAAACAGTGGGAGAACCTGACAAAATCAAGTGGGTTGGAGAAGTAGAGAGACAGACAGCCCTCTCAGTTTACTAATCTGTGTAGGTCTCTGAGCCACCAAAAATGTTCTCATTACTCCACTAATTAATTATGTATCCAACAATATTGCTGACATTCCACACCTGCTGCACCATTACTTTTCCAGATTTTGACATACTTGTCACTGTGGATGTGATCATTATTTGCACCAGAAATTAATACCAACATTGCAGTATTAGGAATTCTGAGCATCGAGTTGGGATGATAGGATTTTGTTTGTTTGAGGCTGGGAATACTTTTAAACCACTTCTCTTTTTATATGTTCAGAAGGAAATATAACGGCACATATTGAGGACTGCTGCCCTATTAAATACTTTGAACTCTTCTATTCATGTAAATGTCTTTAAATTCACACATGCAAGTGGCTGGGTTGGAATTGCTCATGTGCACAGCCAGAACAGAAATAATACCATGTGATTTATCTGGCCAATCTTAACTAATCAACACTGTGTGATCACAGAAAACTTTCAGAGGGCTGTTAGCGATCAACCAACAGTTAATAAAATTCACAGAAGAATGTGATGAATAATTTTTTTTAAAAAATAACAAAATCATGATTCATGTACCCCACAGAAAGAGGAGCCAGAAGCTCAGATAAACTATTTGAATTATTTGTTCAACTCTACTTTTGACTTAGCACAATAAAGCTTGAAACCTCCTGTCAGCTCTCCCCGAATCAGAATCAAATAAAGAGTCCTAAGGGCCAAAGTTACAATTTCTAGATATTTTAATAATGCTAATCCCAATTTTTTTAAAATTAATATTGAATGGAAGTTTTCTAACTTCCAATTTTTTTGGAATTTAACATTCCATATTTTTAAATGTTTCACAAAAGTTGATTAGAAGTACATTCACACTATCTTTCTATAGAGGGGGTTATTTTTAAGCAAACTATTTTAAAGCTAATGATTTACAGAGGCTTCTGCTAGTATATATTAAGGCAAGATAGACTATCTTTCTTGCATTGTAAGAACTGTGTGTGGAAGTTCAGAAGAAAGCTGACAAAATGCAAAGTGCTGTGCTAACACAATCCTGCCTTTCTGAAAGGTATTCCATAACAGAAAGATAAGGAAGCTTAGCTTATATACACAAATACCCTGACCCTAAGCTCTACAAATACAAGTTAATGAACAGCTGTCATGAGGTGAGAGATTAGTATGGGAGCCCAAACTTGTTTTCTAAAAGATTGGTTTCCAATTAGAGAAAAATTGGTCATCTCCCCCATCCAGCCTGAAACCTCAGAGAGGAGCAGGCCAGGTTTTTTGTTTTTATTATTTCCACTTTGGACTGCTTCCAGCTCACCCGGACCATTACCAGCAGCACTCAAATGTGCCGTCTGTTTAAGACTGCTTCTTAAATCTGGAGCACTGTTAGGTACAAGCTCTCAGATAAAGGTGAGAGGTTAACATGTAAACCCCTAAGCTAAACAGAACTACTGGCTCAACTCTCAGCAGGACTGTGTGCGCCCTTTATTCTTCCAAGACAGATAAAATGAGTTCCATGAACTTTACTCTGTGTGTGTGTGAGATGGAGGAGTGGGGAATGTATCATAGATTGAAACCTTTAAAAATGAGGTTCCACTTGCTCTTCTCTTGAATGTATGTATGTCATTTTTCATAAAAGTGAAGTTTGGCTCTGTGTCCCTGGCCAAAATTTCCCCTTCTTTCCCTGCTGCTATACAGGGTGCTGTACAATTGTTGGTTGCTGCTGTCCCTCCCACCCGAATGCTGGTTGCATTTCAGTGGTACATACTGTATACAGTTTGTAAAATGTTTTGGATCCTTTTGGATGAAAAGGATCATATTAGCATAGAATATTTTTTATCCCCAACAAACAGAACAAGATTTCAAGAATTGCTCACTATTTCTTATTGTAACAAAGCAAAGATAGTTGCCAAAGCAAATTACTTCATTCCTGGTGGGCAAGAGAGGTGTACTTAACAGAACATTTTGAACTTTCATTTGAAAATAGTTTGGTTCAGGTATGGTTCTAGGGATTGGCAAAGTCTGGCTGAGGAATCTAGGCCAAGGCAGGCTTCTGAACCCTGTTAACCTATCCCACCTACATACCAGGATGGGTGGTACCAGGACCCTCCCCAGAATATGAAATTCATCCTCTACACATGTTCTGCTAACTCCTTGCTTAACATTGTAGTTATGTTCCTGAAAAATGCGACTTTAAGCAAAATGATGTTAAGTGAATCCAATTTCCCCATAAGAATTAATGTAACAGGGGGAGGGAGAGGTTAAGTTCCAGGGAAAAAAATTTCACCAGACAATTTAATATTGTACATAGCAATGATGATTGTGAAGCTTGGTTGAGGTGGTGAAGTCAGAGGGTGGAAGAGGGTAGGATATTTCCCAAGAAATATCTTACTGCTAAATGATGAACTAGCACTCAGCTGAGCCCTCGAGGGTTAACACATTGTTTTTAATGTAGCCTCACACTCTACAAGGCAGCATGAATGGAGGGAGGGGAGACAGCATGGCAGAGAGAGACAGACACACACTGTGAGTGTGAGCGTGAGCGTGAGCGTGAGCATGAGTGAGAGAGACGCGCATTGCCCCTTTAAGTACGCTGACCCCACTCTAAGTTCACTGCCTTTTTAAGTAGATCAGCAAGTTGAGACAGCAGCTGCTGCCAGCAAGCTCCCTCTGTCCAGAGCCCTGTTGTGTCTCCCCCTGCTCTATGGAGATGGGGTAAAGGAGAGGTGGACAGGAGCATGGGGGAGGGGGACACCCTGACATTAGCACCCCTCTTTCCCTCCCATTGTCCCCTGCACAGCAAGCATGAGGCTCCCAGGAGCAACTCCCAGTCAGAAGACAGGAGCACCACACGGCAGTGGGGGTGGGACAGCTGAACTGCCCAGCAATTGATAGCCTGCTGGGTGGCTGCCGCACAGGGAACTTAGGGGAGCGCGGAGCTGATGGGGGGCTGCCAGCCCACCCTGGTTCCAAGCCCCCACCAGCTCACTCCAACGGGCTGCTCTTCCTGCAAGCAGTGGACAAAGCAGGCTGCTGCCAAACAATGTTATAAGGGAGCATTGCACAACTTTAAACGAGCATGTTCTCTAATTGATCAGCAACATAACAAAAATGTTAACGGGGACGACTTTAAGTGAGGAGTTACTGTAAGTGAAAGAGATGGAGGAATGGGAATAGTTTAGAGTCTTACATACAAAAAACAAAGAGAAGAGAAAACTATTGCTGCAGGTAGTCATTAAACCTTATCCATGGCAAAGCACTACACCTAACAAAATGACTGTAAAAACAGGGCATGCATTATGCTGTCTCAATATGTTTATGTTAATCCAAAAGAAAATGTAAACTAACAAATATAAACCAGATAGTGTAGCGGGTCCTGTGTGTACGTTTAAGATTTAGATGTGGTGATAACTCGGTATTTCAACAACCAATTCTCATCGTTAACCCAACCCTAATTAAAAAAACAAAACAAAACGCCAAAAAAACCCAAAAAACAAGAAAATAGCCTCTCTCCAGCCTGACATAGACCCCTGAAACCTTAATAGTTCTCTTACTGATAGAGATTCATGGTACTGGAATCTATGTGTTTTTTCAGGAAGTTGGGAAGAAGGGTTAGAACAAAAAAACTATGCATATCCGAAGCAGAAGGAAGGTTTTGCCACCCCACTTCCATAAATACAGAGGAAAAGGTTAATGACGCTTCAGCTCCCTGAACTTTCAAACCAAGTGCTTGAAAAACATTAATATTTTGTGTTCATTAATGGATGTAATTTGCTTATCTCTGCCCAATCTTTCACCTTCTGGCTCAGTTTGAGTTACCACCCCTTCCCATCCACCATGTACCAGGAATATATCCCATACGCAATGCAATATCTATATCAGAAATTAGCAACTTGGCATATATTTGATGGAATACTATAATTCCAAGATTTTTCATCCAGAATTATGTAAAAACAGAAACTTAATACTGAACTCTACTGCCCTCAGAGTAAGGCATTTAGTTATTTCATCTTAATAATAATATTTTAAAATATTTATAAACTACCATATGCTTAAAGAAATCTAACACATCACAAATGTTATAAAATCAAAAGAACAGTCAACAGTTTCTTTGACATTTTACAGAAACATGGACATCGATTTTCAAAAATGACTAGTAGATTAGAGTGCTTCAACTTTTGGTGACAATCTTCTCAAAGGCCTTGATTTCAGAAAGCGCTGATCACTCATCCTCTGAAAAATCAAACCTCTTTAAATTGTCGAGTTGGGCACTTAAAATGGAGGCATCCAAAATCACTGTCACTTGAAAGTTTTGGCCCATATTTTTAGCAGGAACCTGCCCATGCCACAGTTTGGGAACTAAATATTTGTACTTTGCAATGCTGAAGTGGAACAAGAGACAGGAACCAGTTTTTGCAGCTTTAGCCAAGTAAAGGAGAGGTGACAGTTTGCAGCTGTCAGTCTTTTCCAGTATAAATCACATAATTTCTCCATTTCACACATTTGTTTCAACTTTTGTTTCTTCTTTGCATCCATTGTGCCCATGGAGAAAAATCTGAAACTATTAAACCACAAGGAGAATACATGACCTCAGAGTTCAGATAAATTCAGTTTTTAAAAATGTTTGTTTCAAAATCAAATACACATACAAAATAGTATCAGAATTTTTAAAAGTCCAACATACTAAAGAGAGTTTACTACTCTGATCATTTAGACAAAACAGACCCTCAGATACTGTATCTGTGACGGACTCGCTTGTCTTACAGCCTTTTCACTGTCATATATGCCCACAATTTATACCTTCCAAGTCAGAAGCCTTGTCTCCACAAACAAATAGACCACTGCAAATCTACCCTGTATTATTAGCCTGCTGTGGTCTAACTGTTCCTATGGACCCTGCTGTTGCCCGTTAACACTTCATTAAGTCACTTTGATCTAGTCCTCTTTGAAAGGGAACTAGCTCAAAGTGCTCTAACAAACTATTAATATGTATCAGCTGGATGCACATGGACAGTTAGACCCAGGCAGGGGAAGACTCACACCCCCACCTGCCCCAGCAGACTAGCCCAGAGTCTCTCTAGAATCTCCTAGGAGATGACTCCCTTGGTACACATCCTACCATAAAATCAATAACCTTCCACTTAGCAGGCTCAATCTGGCACCACGTAAGTGAACAGCAGTGAGAAGTTGTAGTATCTCTTGGAGATGAGCAGATAATCAAAATAAACTAACTAGCAGTCTCTGTTAATCTTACAAAAATCAATATAAATTTAATTTCCAGCAATTAAGTTCATATAGGAAAAGCATAGAGAAACAAAAGAAAACTAGGTGACTGAGCAACAAAATGGCAGATGAAATTCAATGTTGATAAATGCAAAGTAATGCATATTGGAAAACATAATCCCAACTATACATATAAAATTATGAGATCTAAATTAGCTGTTACCACTCAAGAAAGACATCTTGGAGTCACTGTAGATAGTTCACTGAAAATATCCACTCAATGTTCAGTGGCAATCAAAAAAGTGAACAGAATGTTGGGCATCATTAAGAAAGGGATAGATAATAAGACAGAAAATATCATATTGCCACTATATAAACCCATGGTACATCCATACATTGAATGCTGTGTGTAGTTCTAGTCAGACCATCTCAAAGAAATTGTATTAGAATTGGAAAAGGTACAGAAAAGGGCAACAAAAATGATTAGGGGTATGGAACAGCTTCCATGTGAGGAGAAATTAATAAGACTGGGACTTTTCAGCTTGGAAAAGAGACGACAAAGGGGGGATATGATAGAGGTCTATAAAATCATGACAGGTGTGGAGAAAGTAAATAAGGAAGTGTTATTTACTCCTCATAACACAATAACTAGGGGTCACCAAATGAGATTAATTGGCAGCAGGTTTTAAACAAGCAAAAGGAAGTATTTCTTCACACAACCCACAGTCAACTTGTGGAACTCTTTGCCAGAAGATGTTGTGAAGGCCAAGACTATAACAGGGTTCAAAAAAGAACTAGATAAGTTCATGGAGGATAAATCCATTAATGACTTCTAGCGAGGATGGGCAGGGATGCAACACCATGCTCTGAGTGTCCCTAGCCTCTGCCTGCCAGAAGCTGGGAATGGGCGACAGGGGATGGATCACTTGATGATTCCTGTTCTGTTCATCCTGTCTGAAACACCTAGCATTGGCCACTGTTGGAAGACAGGATACTGGGCCAGATGGACCACTGGTCTGATCCAGTATGGTTGCTCTTATATTCTAAAACTAGAATTTAAACACAACGCATAAGCAAGCGAGCAAAAATCTTGATTTCAGAGATGAAAGAAATTATACTAGAAATCATCTCACATGGTATTTGCTGGGGAAAAAAATCTCTACTCCCTTCTCTAGCATGGGCTGGAGTGAGATCATCACTAAATACAGATTTATATTATTAATATGAGATGGATCAATGTTATGCCAACATTATTAATGACGGCAGAGAGCAGTCAGGGACTAGTGAAATTAACCTCCATGCAAATTCAGACTAGTTCACCCCTTTTGATGAATCAGTAGAGAAACCAAAGATTACATAGATGTGGGCCAATAGGACTCTGCTACCAGAACTATGAAGGGTTTCAGAGTAACAGCCATGTTAGTCTGTATTCGCAAAAAGAAAAAGAGAACTTGTGGCACCTTAGAGACTAACCAATTTATTTGAGCATAAGGACCCACTATCAAAAGTGCTAGAACTAGGGATGCTGCCATACCCCTAGCTTGAAGTGGTTTCCATCATATACAGGATTTATAGTTTGGTTCAATGGCCCTCGGCACCCCCACTGTAAAAATTGTTCGAGCACCCCTACCCGCAATTGTTTAGTTGAACATCCTCTGATGAAATATACTGGGGCTCCGCAGTTGCCTGGAGACTGCACTAGCTGCAGAGATGGTCTCCCTAGATCATGAATAAAGCACACTGACAGAGCACCGTGGGAAAGTTTGTAGAGCCCCGAGCAGGGGTATTCTATCTGCTACCCAAGATCCATAAACCTGGGAATCCTGGATGCCCCATCATCTCAGGCATTGGCACCCTGACAGAAGGATTGTCTGGCTATGTGGACTCTCTCCTCAGGCTCTACACTACCAGCACTCCCAGCTATCTGCGAGACACCACAGACTTCCTGAGGAAACTACAATCCATTCATGATCTTCCAGAAAACACCATCCTAGCCACTATGGATGTGGAAGCCCTCTACACCAACATTCCACACAAAAATGGACTACAAGCTGTCAGGAACGGTATCCCCGATAATGTCATGGCAAACCTGGTGGCTGAACTTTGTGACTTTATCCTCACCCATAACTATTTGGGTACAATGTATACCTTCAAATCAGCAGCACTGCTATGGGTACACGCATGGCCCCACAGTATGCCAACATTTTTATGGCTGACTTAGAACAACGCTTCCTCAGCTCTCGTCCCCTAATGCTCCTACTCTATTTGTGCTACACTGATGACATCTTCATCATATGGACCCATGGGAAGGAGGTCCTCAGCTCTCGTCCCCTAATGCCCCTACTCTACTTGTGCTACACTGATGACATCTTCATCATATGGACCCATGGGAAGGAGGCCCTTGAAGAATTCCACCTGGATTTCAACAACTTCCACCCCACCATCAACCTCAGCCTGGACCAGTCCACACAAGAGATCCACTTCCTGGACACTACAGTACAAATAAGCGATGGTCACATAAACTTCACCCTATACTGGAAACCTACTGACCACTATACTTACCTACTTGCCTCCTGCTTTCATCCAGGACACATCACGTGATCCATTGTCTACAGCCAAGCTCTAAGATACAATCGCATTTGCCCCAATCCGTCAGACAGAGACAAATACCTGCAGGATCTCTCTCAAGCATTCTTAAAACTAAAATACCCACCTGTTGAAGTGAAGAAACAGACTGACAGAGCCAGAAAGGCACCCAGAAGTCACCTACTACAGGACAGGCCCAACAAAGAAAGTAACAGAACGCCACTAGCCATCATATACAACCCCCAACTAAAACCCCTCCAGCGCATCATCAAGGATCTATCCTGAAGGACAATCCCTCACTCTCACAGACCTTGGGAAACAGGCCAGTCCTCGCTTACAGACAGCCTCCCTACCTGAAGTACATACTCACCAGCAACTACACACCACACAACAAAAACACTAACCCAGGAACCAATCCCTGCAACAAACCCCGTTGCCAACTCTGTCCACATATCTATTCAAGGGACACCATCACAGGAGCTAACCACATCACCCATACCCTGAGGGGCTTGTTCATCTGCACATCTACCAATGTGATATATGCCATCATGTGCTAGCAATGCCCCTCTGTCATGTACATTGGCCAAACTGGACAGTCTCTAATCAAAAGAATAAATGGACAAAAATCAAGACATCAGGAATTGTAACATTCAAAAACCAGCAGGAGAGCACTTCAATCTCCCTGGACACTCAATAACAGACTTAAACGTGGCAATTCTTCAACAAAAAAAACTTGAAAAACAGACTTCAATGAGAAACTGCAGAACTGGAATTAATTTACAAACTGGACACCATCAAATTAGGCCTGAATAAAGACTGGGAGTGGATCGGTCACTACAAAAAGTAATTTTCCCTCTGCTGATACTCATATCTTCTTGTCAACTGTTGGAAATGGGCGACGTCCACCTTGATTGCATTGGCCTCGTTAGCACTACAAAAGTAATTTTCCCTCTTTTGATATTCACCCCTTCTTGTCAACTGTTGAGAATAGGCCACTTCCACCTTAACTGAACTGGCCTCCTTAGCACTGACCCCTCACTTGGTAAGGCAACTCCCATCTTTTATGTGCTGTGATATATATACTGCTTACTGTATTTTTCACTCCATGCATCTGATGAAATGGGTTTTAGCCCACGAAAGCTTACGTCCAAATACATTTGTTAGTCTCTAAGGTGCCACAAGGACTCCTCGTTGTTTTTGCTGATACAGACTAACATGACTACCACCCTGAAACCTGGCCACACACTGTACATTCTGCACATAAAGGACTTCTTTGCATGATTGCTCATATGACAACTTTTCCAAAAGCTAAATTTACTTTAATGACTAAAAATAACCACTTTAATAACTAAAATAGTTAAAATGTTATTTGTGGATCTATTACAAAGACTTAGAACAAAATGCTTTCTTATCATCATTCCAATGCAAAGGAAATTATATGGGGGAATTCCTATTAACACTTCACTTTATCAGCAGAGTTGGTGTGTCCAGTTTTGTGTGTGCTTGTGCGTTTTGTTTTTTAACAGGGGACAGGCAACCAACAATTCTGATTAAACAGCTTTTCAAAGCTGGATTCTGCTGGTCATTGTTATCTAAAGTCTTAATAAGTGTTTGTATGTGTCTATATTTTCTTCCTGCTCGCTTTGTGATTATGAGTGCTACTTAGTCAATCCCTATTTCTAGTAATGTAATATGGGTCAACATAGCAGAATGTTTCCTTGGAGACCAGAATGTAAGGATACAAAAGCTATGACAGAAATGAAGTTAAATTTAGTATCCTTTCCCAGATTTCCTAAAAACACCAACATACACACACACACACACAGAGAGAGAGAGAAAAGGCACATTGGAGATCATTCCAATGTACACATTAATTTTGTAGCTGAAATGTGGTTCAAATTCACCATGGCATTTTGACAAAAAAGGGCTCAGAAAAAAGGTGAGACACTGGTCCCGACCCTGTAAAACAGAAAATTATGATGCAGCCTTAACAGTGGTATCACTAGTGCAAGACCATAATAAACTAACATAATAAATACTTACCAATCCTTTATTTATATTGACTTATCTGATTTTTTTTAACATGTAAGTAGAATGCACTACCCTATAAAGTGGTTCCTTTTAGACTGTTACTTAAATTGTTTACATTTTGAAAGTTAATTTAAAAAATTTAATTTTACCACATATCTGAGAATTCCTGTGATACTTGGGGAGGTAACAACAGATGTGCCCAGGGTGTTTTTCCTTCCTGGTGGATACTCTAATTGCCTCTAAGATCCGCCCTCCCATGGAATTTCTTTAATTGCAGCCTCTGTCCTTCTGGAAGAAGATGACATGACTCCTTTCTGAGCCAATGAGTGCCACTCCTTCACTGAACAAAGGAGTCTCAGCTATCATTTCACTACCTTTACAGTTACCTACCAGGCCAGCAGAAGACTGTGTTTTAAATGTGAAGTGTTACAGGTTTAATGATGGTCTTCAAATTATAAATGAAACTATCATGATGAGTTTATGTATTTTACCAACAAATGTACACTCATGTTGTTGAGTATGGCCTCTTTGTTCACAGATGTCTTGCAATCACTGTTCCCTCTAAGCTGTGCGCACACAGATCCGAAACCCCACGCACACAGCGAAACACCGTGCGCAGAAAAATTTGCACAGAAGCGCAACAATTTGCACAGAAGAAATTTTTTGTGCACACAGACTGTCAAAAATAAGAGGGAACATTGCTTGCAATACACAACAGAATGGAAAAGGAGTACTAGTGGTACCTTAGAGACTAATCAATTTATTTGAGCATAAGTTTTCGTGAGCTACAGTAGTGAGCTGTAGCTCACGAAAACTTATGCTCAAATAAATTGGTTAGTCTCTAAGGTGCCACTAGTACTCCTTTTCTTTTTGCGAATACAGACTAACATGGCTGCTACTCTGAAACCTGACAATAGAATGGAAATGTTCAGAAGAATTATGATTACAACCAATTCATAACAATGTTAATATTTTGTAAGAAGTGAAATGTTCATGCTTCCCTCTGCACTGACATGACAGCAATGCTTTGCACACACAACTTCCTGCTTTCTTCTCATTTTCAGAACCAGCTCCACTCAAGATATATTTTAGCAACATCTTACAAAAAGCATTTCCCATACATGTGTTTTGGAGTGTTAATTTGACTGTTCAGCTCTAAAATGTATGTCTGGGCCTTGAGTCTGCTACCTGAATCCCCCTCATTTGTCATTTCCCTATTATACCTGTCAGGATCCTCAAAGGGCCTGGGGCTGTCATTTACACTAAGGCTTCTTTATATCACACTCTGGCTGTGTAAAGGGACCTTAATGTGGGTGTAATGTAATTTACACTGGCAGAAAGAGAATCAGGTAGAAAAATCTCTCTTACCTAAAACACAAATTGTTCAATATCACATGTCAAAATACATGAAGTAAATATCCTGAAAGCAACAAATCACACCTGCTTTTATTATTCCTTCACTAGTCAATTTGTAACAAGCCTAATTCACAAGTCTGAAACACTGGATTTTGACTCTAAATAAAGTTCTAAAGCAGCATTTTTCTTACTTTACCTATCTGTAAATTTTGATCATTACAGATTAATATATGTTTTCATCGGTTTGTGTGTGTATGGTTAAATGGACATTTACTGATAAAAAAAACTAATTCTTTCAAGCTTAATTATGTTCTGCACATCAGATTGTAAGAACTCTATTATCTGAAGATTAAGATGAACACCTCAAATTGTGAGAGTCATTCAGCATATTTATTTGTTTTTAAAGTTATCTTGTACTTTCAGGTTCCTTGAAGTTTAGTATCTCTGGTGCCAGCTGAAAATGACCCCCTGCAATATTCTGTCATCACCACCTACTACAATACCAGGCTCATGACCAAAACCAACCTATAGGGAGGAGGAATTGTTAGGTATTTGCCATTCATCCCTCACCCATCTCAACTTTGTAATATGCACTGAATTTATCTCAACTCCATCCCAGCTCCATGTTCCACCAAGTTTCCTTCGTGGGGGTGAAGTCATCAGCAGAGTATGGTACAGCCCTTAGCACTTTAGAGCCTTCTACACTGATTTTGGTAAAGGTAAAATGAATCCACATGACCTCACTGCTTGTTCATGCTTTTTTTCATTAAAAGCGAGAGGCAATCAATTTTGTCTGATGAATAACAGTAACTTTTTGATCGAAGGTAATAAACGTGGATCAAAATGAAATTGTCTCACTTTTACAGTTAATACTCGCAGCTACATATCAAACTAAGCCACAGAATACGATGAAATGTGTGGGGGGAAAAACAACAACAACCATAAATCTAAAACAAATGGCTGTCAGACAAGGAACCATGTCTAGTTTATTGTGGAGTTAGGAAATTTATACCAGCTTCCTTTCAGTTTTCCCTCTGCCAGAGTGTAAATAAACCTTCACAAACAAAAATCTTTACATAAAATTAACACACACAACTCAGATTTGCTTCCCACAGGCTGCAACCATGGTACTGCAAGCCACAACGACTTTTTATTGGTGTTGCTCAGTGATCACAGCAGTTAGTTTTGCAGACATAAAGTTGACGACCTGATTTGAAAATGGGACTTAGGTAGTTTTGAAAATCTGATCCCTGACCTGCAACACTGTCATTGTGAATTCAAAAAGCAAAGGAAAAAGAGGGGAAACAACTATTAAATTTGTTTTTATCACCTCTCCCCTTTTGCTCTAAGAGAGAATTGATAAAAAAACTTCTTTCAAAATAAGACATGATATACTTCTGTGGAATATGAATGATACTGCAAGTTTAACAATGAATTTTCATGTTGCATTTTTTCTGCTTATGAACTTAAAGTCAACCAAAATGTGAGTCACATTTTTAAATATGACATAGGGTCACTTAAATTTCTAACTTAATGAAATATTGCTGCCAGCACAAATCTCCTACATAACTTCAATCTCTGCAAGCACTCAAAAATCAATATTTTGTTTCCTGCTTAAAAAAATGAAACAAGCACTGTGAGGAAGTTTAAAAAAATATACAAAGTAGCCTCCTCGGAAGTAATTCAGGAAAAGCCTACACATAACAGCAAATTTCAATATATTTTGCCTTTCCATCACCAGAAAATTTGCAAACCCAATATGTGAAGTTACTATGATCAATTTATCTCTGATTTTACAGATTGCTTTTTTTTTCCCTACTTAATGTTTTCTTGGTGTAACAAGAAAAACTTAACTGAAGTACTGCTGATTCATAAGGAGATGGAAATGGCAAGTGAACCATTAAAAGCTAGGCTATGAAACATCCTACCTGACCATTTGGGACAACAAGAATTCCAATCAGGGCAGACTAGATGTACTTACTTAGCCCATGGACAGTCTGCTGTCCTCCATTTAAAAATCTTGGATAGGCTGACTGACCAAGAAGTCCAGTCTGAGGCTAAAAATTAAATGAAAATTTGCCTCGCAACTCATTCTCTTTGTAAGTACTACAAAGTTGGATTTGCTTTGTATCTGATACTTCACTGGTTAAGCAGAGGCAGTCGAAGAAATTAGGGGAGTCCCTTATTGTACATTGGGATGAGTGCATATTCATAATTGTTTACAGCTTAAAATAATGGGACAACCATTTCTAGACAAACAGAACTTAAATTCTCGCAAAAATCACCTTTCAATAATTTTTCCAAGCTTGCAGGTTACAGCTCAGTAATCCACAGGGACACCAAAAAAACACCATTATTTTGAGTTTGTCTGGATATTTATTTAATAAAGGGATTTTCAAGTAAAGAATACTTCTCTAGATTTCTTTTAATAATTCATGATTTCCAGTTGGTAGATTTGTGGATTTTAAAGGCTTATAAAGGGAAGACACAGCTTAGTTTTATAACATTCTGGCCTAGCAATGTGTTTTCATCTGGACACATCAATACAACTACTGACCAGAAGACTAAATACAGAGACCTGGAAGCTGAGAGAGTTTAAAAAGAAAACTTCACTTGAAACTTGGTCACCTCAGTAGCACAACACACATGCACTGAAGGATTGCAGGTTTGTGGCAGGACTTCTCTCCCAGAGTCAGCATGTCATATTATTTATATAGTGCCACCAGTGTACACATGCTCTACAATAAATGGTTTATGCCAGACAAATAACTGGTTCCACATAAGCATTTCGGAGCAGGACACTTCTTATTATCTGGCATAGCCCTCCTTTTGTACAGCCAAGGTGAGCAGTGTGTACTGCCTGTCAGTAACATGCACAGAGTATTATTATACAAAAGAATCCATTCAAGTAGAGAACCTTAGAATGCTTTCATGGTTAGTAATTTTTTCTCTCTGACAAAGCATCTATTATTTTACTTTTAATTCATAAAGATTCTATTTTCTATTGCCATTATTGGCAGTAGGACACCACAATGACAGTGTGCCACTGCACTATCTACCCCAGCCATTAGTTCTAGGCCGACAAAATATGATGTGACCTTCACCCCTCCTCCAATTCTATCCTCCTCTTCCCATTTCTTGTTTGTTCTCCTCCTCTTATCCCTCCACTTGCCCAATCTCATTTCATTTCCTGATCTCTCTCTCTCTCACACACACACACGCACACACACATCCCCTCCTTTACTCTTCTTAATCTTTCACTCTCCTCTGGCTCCTTCATCACACAATACAAACATGACTTAGTCTCTCCCATCTTTAAAAAAACAAAAACAAAAAACACTTGACCTCTATTTGCCTCTCCAACTACTGCCACATTTCCCTTTTCCTTTTAATCTCTAAGCTTATTGAATATGCTGTTTACAAAGTCTGTCTGGAGCTCCTCTGCTCCAATCCAATCCTAAATGCTCTCCAATCTGTGTTCTGTCCCTTGCACTCCACTGAAACCATGCTTCCAAAGTCTCTTATGATCTCTTCCTAGCCAAAGCTCAGAACGAGTACTCCATCCTCCTCATCCTTGAACTATCAGCCGCCTTTGACACCATCAGCCAAGCTCTTCTTCTTGAAATCTTGTCCTCCCTTGGCTTCTATGACTCTGTCCTCTTCTCGTTCTCCTCTTATCTCTCCAATCACTCCTCCGGTGTATCTTTTGGAAGATCCTCCTCATCTGCCGTCCAACTTTTTGTAGGGTTCGACAGGGCTCTGCCCTTGATTCCCTTCTCTTTCTACATTCTCACATCCAGGGTATACCTAAATCATGCTGATTCTTTCTGCATAATAGCTATAATATAAGACCTTTCCTATTCATCCACACAGCTAAAACTCTCACCCAGCTCACATTTCAATTACTGCAACATCCTTTTCTTTGGCCTTGACAAATACAGTCTTGCCCTGCTCCTATCCATTCAGAAAGCTCCCCAAAGATAATTTTTCTATCCCATCGCTTTAACTATGTCACCCTTCTTTTTGCATCTCTCCACAAGCTCCCCCTTCTCTATCACATCAAACGTAAGCTACTTGTCTTCACTTTCAAGGCCCTTCGTTGCCTATCTTCACCCTGCCTACAATCTATCATTCAGTGTCAAAAAATTGACTCCTGTCTCTGATCAGCCTGTGAAACCAGCCTCCATTGCCAATTGTTAAATATTCAAACATGCACTTTCTCCCATGCCGCCGCTCATGCTTCAGAGGAGCACTCCGTTAACATCTACAAAGCTAGATCATTATCTTCCTTCAAAGCCCTCCTTAAAACTCTCCTTTTCCATGCCAAGAAAAAATTTCACAATGATAAGGCCAGGGGTATGCTGAGACAGCCTACCATACTGACCAATACTGTTTCATTATGCTCCTTCGTTTGTCTGAATCCATCTGTTGTTTTGTAATTAGACTAAGTTCTTTGGAGGAGGGACTGTCTTTTTGTTCTGTGTTTGTACAGCATCTAGCACAATGGGGTCCCTGTCCATAGTTTGGGCTTCTAGGTGCTATGACAAACACAAATAATAAATAAAATAATATAAACCGTTAATTAAACAATACTGATAAGGAAAAACCAACCCTGCCATTCTATCTTGCCTGCTAAAAAGTGTGGCCCATTTAATCATTTTCTCTCACTCAATCAAAATGAGCTAATTTAAAGCAAAATATAAGTTGTTCCTTTTACATCCTCATTGTATTGCACAGCATCAAATACAAGTATTTTGTGGTTGATATTCTCCACCTCCACCCCCGGCATTCCCCAGGGTTCTTCTACTTTCACTTCCCTGAATATTTACTCAGAGTTTGTTAAATTCAAGTCAAATGCTGCCTCATTACAGCTTCTTTCACTACTTAGTGTTAAAAAGGCACCTTCCATTAAAACCTTACTATTCCCTTGTTTGCCTCCAGCTAGATTCCCAGCAAGTACGAGACATAACTCATGATTACAGTCTCAGTACTTAAAGTCCCAATTCCAGTAAGTATTGTCAGAGCACATACTGCACTTCATTCCCTTCCTGCTTGAAATGGTTAGATTCATATGAGAGTTTCAACAACCTAAACTTTTAAATACAAACTTTAATCCAACTGACTAAGCATTTTATTTGTTTAGTTATTTACCATTTCAATGGTAACTTTATGTTCCAGTGGCTTGCCAGTGAAGTGGAGAATGAATTAGACATAGCAGATGCAATGTACTACAGATCCTGGGTGGAAACTTACTAGACTGCACAAATTATTTGACTTCCCAAAGAGGTAGTAATGTTGGCTGCAAAAGGAACAAATCATTTATCTGGCTGGCTGACATTAAAAGGCTATGGAAATTTATGGGGAAAAGGGATTGAAGAGAGAAGATACTTTGGGCAGGGTAGGAAAACACAGAAATATTTTCTGTTGCTGTACAGTCCAGATCCATCATTTTATGGCAGAAACAGTGGCAACTATGTTTTACTTTAACTCCTAAACATCGAAGTGGCAGATTCCAGCTCAGAAAGACACCAAAGATAATTTATAATTTAAAGCAACAGGAGAAACTGAAGGGTGAGAAATGTTAAATACACAAAATATTTATTCAGTTCTATCTGACACTTTGCAGATGACACTAAACTGGGAGGAGGGTAGATACGCTGGAGGGTAGACATAGGATACAGAGGGACCTAGACAAATTAGAGGATTGGGCCAAAAGAAATCTGATGAGGTTTGACAAGGACAAGTGCAGGACGGAAGAATCCCATGCACTGCTACAGACTAGGGTCCGAGTGGCTAGGCAGCAGTTCTGCAGAAAAGGGCCTAGGAGTTACAGTGGACGAGAAGCTGGATATGAGTCAACAGTGAGCCCTTGTTGCCAAGAAGGTTAACGGCATTTTGGGCTGTATAAGTAGGAGCATTGTCAGCAGATCGAGGGACATGATCATTCCCCTCTATTCAGCATTGGTGAGGCCTCATCTGGAATACTGTGTCCCGTTTTGGGCCCCACACTACAAGAAGGATGTGGAAAAACTGGAAAGAGTCCAGCGGAGGGCAACAAATGATTAGGGAGCTGGAGCACATGACTTATTAGGAGAGGCTGAGGGATTATTTAGTCTGCAGAAGAGAAGAATGAGGGGGGATTTGATAGCTACTTTCAACTATCTGAAAGGAGGTTCCAAAGAGGATGGATCTAGACTGTTCTCAGAATGAGGAGTAATGGTCTCAAGTTGCAGTGGGGAAGTTTAGGTTGGATATTAGGAAAAAAAATTTCACTAGGAGGATGGAGAAGCATTGGAATGGGTTACCTAGGGAGGTGGTGGGATCTCCTTCCTTAGAGGTTTTTAAGGTCAGGCTTGACAAAGCCCTGGCTGGGATGATTTAGTTGGGGATTGCTTTAAGCAGGGGGTTGGACTAGATGACCTCCTGAGGTCCCTTCCAACCCAGATATTCTATGATCTTAAATTCCAATTCATGCTACAAAAACACAACAGCAACCTATTTTGTGGAAAAGACACTAGCATACTGATCTCATGCTCTGTCATAATCCTGCATTTCAGGGTAACAGAGTGGAGTCTGGCCAAGTGTTTTAATTGAGACAATAAGAATTTAAGTCACAGATCTGATTCTCCATTGCATTACTCCTAGTTTTATGGCACTGCAACTCCACTGACTTCAGTGGTGTTAAAACAGACATAATGGAGTAGAGAATCAGGTGTTTCATGTATTAATGTTCTAAAATGGTCACAGTACATTGTTCTAAAGACACAGCAGTGAATTATGTATCTAACTATGGCTTAGTAAACACAATCCATGTATTATAAATTCATAACTTGCTGCTAACACACAACAGTTCAAGATAGCACCCACACTAACTCAAAACCAGTGGTTAAAGTGACCTGCCTCCACTAACTCAGTGACCTCCACTTTAAATAAAAATGAGTTAAAATGGGGAAGGAAGAGCTGTTGCCTATGTAAGGTTGCTTAAAAACAAAATGCACAGCACACAGTATAAGCTGAAAATGTATTCTACTGAAACACAGAGGTATATCTACATCACTTCCTCACATATTTGGTTTGCATAAAGATGAATGTGCCATTTCAGCAGCACAGCTGAAGCCTGATGTGCCATAACCTTTTTCAATTGTTCACTAAGAATTTTTTTAAATACGATACATAGTAGGAGTAACTTCTGATTTTCATCGTATCAGCTCTTATAATTTTCCCTTGCACATTCAAGTGGAAAAAACCGAGGGTGGAAGGAAACAAAGATTAAATCATTTGATAACTTTTGAGCAATTAAATACGACACAGAAATTATGTCAATGTGGCATTTCTTACTTCTCTACTTCTCTTTAGCACAAACATGTTTCTCTCTCTCTCTCTTTCATAAATCAACTTATGGGCCAAATCCTCCCTTCATACAAAAAACCCCACAGAGCAAAAAAATCAGCCTATCTGTCTTAGGTACTTAGTCATTACTGTAGCATCTGGGCACTCACAATCTTTAATGTATTTATTCTCAATACACAACTGTGAGGCAGGGCAACTCTATCATCCACAATTTATAGAGAGGGAACTGAGGTTCAGAAATACTAAGTGATCTACTGAAGGTAACACAGCAAGTCTGTGGTGGACCCAGGTCTACCAAGTCCTAGGTTGATTACTCCTGAGGGTATTCTGCACCAAAAAATTAAAAATTCTGTGCCAAAGATTAAAAATTCTGCAAGCTTTATTTGTCAATAAATAAATGCAGAGACTCCAGCACGGCAGTGGGGAGTACAGGACACTGGCTGCACGAACGTGGGAGATCATCCTCCAGCCTCCCCACCTCCCTCCCCAAGGACACGGACTCAGTGGTGAAGCTGCACCCGACCCTGACACAGCACAAGGCCTGGGTTGCCCCAGAAACACCCTGGGGCCCTGCCACTCTGTGCCAGGCACAGCAGATGTGGGGCAGGCAGGCTCAACCAGGAAGGATCCAAGTGTGGAGAGGTTCAGTGTGGGCTGAGAGGAATCTGTGTGGGACAACCTGGCTGAAGGTAGCTCAGTGGGGGGGGGCCTAGTGTGGGGGACCTGGATGCACAGAGGATCATTTGGGGGGTTCCAGGTGCAGGAGCAATGGGACTCTGCAGGGGCTTCCAGGTGAAAGTAGTTGGGGCTCAGCAGGGGGGTCTGGGTACTAGGGGAGTGGGGCAGCGGTCTGGGTGAAGCTAATTGAGGGTCAGTGGCGTAGCAGTCTGGATGTGAGGGCTCAGCATGGTGCAAGGGGGTGGGGTTCATCAGGGCTGGGGTTTGAGTGCAGGGAGCTCAGTGGGGGGTGATCTGGGTGCAGGGGTGGGGGTCCAAAGGCAGGGCGTCTGGGTGCATGGGGCTCCAGATGCACGGGCTGAGGCTCAATGAGGTGGGATTCGGGTATGGAGAGTTATGGGGGTTCTGGGTGTACGGGGTGAGGTTTGGTGGGGTGTCTGGGTATGGGAGGTATGGATGCATTGGGGTTGGGTGGATGGGGGAGCAACTCCCTGTGCAGTGACCCCTCCCCCCGCAGCTGAGGAGCTATGGGGGAAGAAAGCAGGGGAGGATGCTGAGCTTCCTGCAGCTGGGCGAGGCTGACACAGACCCAGCCACTCCTTGCAGGGGAAGAGGAAGTCCCATCCTCTCCTGCCTCCAGCCCATCCAGGACCAGCATCTGATCCTGGCTTAGGGCAGAAGCCACTGGCTGGGGTGTCCCCAGCCCTGAAGTGATTTGCCTCTCCACCGGCTACCTGAAATGATGTACCTGCGCAGCTAGGGAGTGGTGTGTGACCGTTCTTGCAGTTTTCCTTTGCTTCCCTGTCAGAAAGTCATTTTCCTGCAGGTAAGCAAATAAACCTGTGGGGGACATGAATTCTGCGCATGCGCAGTGGTGCTGAATTTTCCCTGAAGTAGCTAATGCACAAACTATGAGGCTATCCTTCCTCACTCAGGAACCATGGCCTTCAAATCCCAGAACCCAAAATTCCTAGGAAATCAGTTTCTAAATCCTACTCCCCAGGATCCCTCCACGATGCACCCAAATCCCTCCACTGCCTCTGGAAGCCAGGCTCTCTTAGGAGCCATTCTGCCATTGTATAACTCTCCTGAAGATTTGCACTAAGATAGCTATGCTTTATATTTCAAAAGCATTTACATGCCCTTGTAGAATTCTATCAGGTTGACATGGGAGCATGCTGTGTACTGCAAGGGTCCTTCAAGCTCTCCCCTTACCTCATCATACTTCATAACCCAAAGCCTGTGATGCCCCAGATGAATGATGGTCACTGGAAGGGGCTTTTTGCGGATTCACAGCAAAGGTGAGGAGAGTTGCGATTGGCTGTCATTTCCCCTTCATGAGCTTTGGGATCTTTGGGCTTGTGTTCCAGTTCTGAAGCAGACAGAAGCACCTGGCTCTATTCAACAGGCACTTAGAAATAACTGTAGCCACACTACTCTGCCACAGACTTCCTGTGTGACCACTTAGCGTTTCTGGGCCTCAGTTCTCCATCTGTAAAATGGGGATAATAGTACTTCACAGGGGTGTTGTGAGAATAAATACTTTAAAGATTGTGAGGCGCTCAGATACTAGAGTGATAGGGGTCAGATAAGTACCATAGAGATAGACACACAGACTACGTCAGCTCTGTCAAACTATTTGTACTTTATTGCTTATGGTCATGTCATATGCCAGCATTCTCTACCCAACCACCTGTCAGCTGCAGTGGGATTTCTATGCATGGAACAGCAGCAGCATCAGGGTCATGGGACTAGATTGTCAAGAGATAAGGTCAGACTTTCAAGTGTTCAGCACTCACAACTGGGGTCAGATTGCAAAAAGGCTCAGTTCCCAACTTGCTGAACTTTTTTGAAAGTCTGGCCACTTATTTTGGTGCTGAAGTGGGAGCTGAGCCCTTTGAAAAATCTGAACCTGATTTAGGGTGCTGAGCTCTTTTGCAAATCTGGCCCTTAGCGTCCAACTAATTCATAAAATAGCTGCAAAGATGAAAAGCGGGGCAGCTCTATAGTGTTCTTGTTTGCGACAGAAATAAATAAACTTGCATCTTTCCATTTGTTCCCAGAGCTTGAAAAGGCTGTGAGAAATAGATATGAATTTTGGATAATATGCAGACTACTATACAAAAATTCCTATTTTGTTTATAGCATTTCTATATCCAGTGTTGCCACAACACCTAGCTTTTAAGGTGACATGAAAAAAAGCAAAGAATCCAAAAAAATCTAAAGTTTGCATCTTTTACCATTTATGAAAAAACATGAAGGTTTTTTAAAAAGAAAAAAAATTAAAAACCTACTCTTTCCCTTACTAGAAAACTAGATCTTTGGTTTACCTAAATAGTGAGGTCACATGAGGCAACAGCCTGAGCTGCAGTTCTCCCTCCTTCCTACATAGGGAAGAAGGAATTCCATTTTGTGGACTGTAGGAAGCAGGAAGGAAAAGGAGCCGCTCATGTAACTAAGTATTTAGGTCTGCCAGTAAGTCAAAATAAGCAAGACAGTAAGCATCAAAAGTGAAACAGTAAAGGGACAAACCAAAACTGAGTCATATCAGCTTTAAATCAGAATTGTGTGCTTTGTAAGCATTAATAGTGGAAGTCTCTCTCCATTTGAAGCCATTGTGCCTTTAAGAACATAAGAACGGCCATTCTGGGTCAGACCAAAGGTCCATCTAGCCCAGTATCCTGTCTTCCAACAGTGGCCAATGCCAGGTGCCCCAGAGGGAATGAACAGGGGGGAGGGATAGCTCAGTGGTTTGAGCACTGGCCTGCTAAACCCAGAGTTGTAAATTCAATCCTTGAGGGGGCCATTTAGGGATCTGGGGCAAAAACTGGGGACTAAGTGACCTGCTGAGGTCCCTTCCAACCCTGATAGTCTATGATGATTCTAATCAAGAGATTTATCCCATCGCCCATTCCCAGCTTCTGGCAAACAGAGGCTAGGGACACCATCCCTGCCCATCTTGGCTAATAGCAAATGATGAACCTATCCTCCATGAATTTAACTAGTTCTTTTTTGAACCTTATTGTAGTCTTTGCCTTTATAACATCCTCTGGCAAGGAGGATTTGTAAGTAAAGCATTGGCTCCTTACCTAAATAATAACTATTCCAACCCACATTTGTGTGTTATGTAGATGAACTCCAACGGGGTGAAAAATGCAGACAGCTCGGGAAAACCCTCCTCTAGTTTCAAGAGCCATGGGTCATGACCTTATTGGACACTGAAATTCCAGAAGCAAAGTGGGATACATGTTGCACATCCAAGTAGCAGAATACCTTTACTGTTCACATCTATTTCACTGGGGCACTGGAATCAGAGCTCTGGGAAGAAACCTGAAAAACTAGATGTAATGTGCACTGAGCTCTTCTGCAGTGTCTGATTCTCCCTCCCAAGCCATCATGGTCTCTTCATTCAAGACCCTTCTCAAAACTCACTTCTTCCACAAGGCCCACAGGAAATGAATGTATAGCTTCACTTAATTTAAAAACCAAGATGCAGATGCACAGTTATCCCTCCACCTCCGCATTCCCTGCTGTCATGTCTCTTGTGTTTCTACCCTTTAGACTGTTAGTGGTGTGAGATGGGCTCTGTAGTTTGGGGTAGTACACAGTGCCAAGCAGAGTGCTGGCGCTATCCAAATAACATTTTAAAGTATTTATATTTAAAAATGTAAGTTGGAAATGCATACATTTATCTGATAAGAGGTTCTTTTACTTATGAGACACTACAGTCAATAAAGAGGAATGGGCACGATGTTCTTCTTGAACTTGAGGTCGGAATCCTACAAGAACACCGTAATACATTTACACTGCATGTGTGGCTTTAAAAGACGTTCTCTAAGCACTCCTTTCACTAGAGGACAGCATGCAGTTGAGTTGCTGGCCACATTCAGTTCTTTGGCGAGTAAAAACTTTCTGAGCAGCTCCTCTGCCAGAGTTTACCTGTGATTAAGGGCTAGTCTACGCTGGCAACGTTAAATCACTGCTGCAGCAGCGTTTTAACCTGGCTTGTGTAGTCGCAGCAGAGCGCTGGGAGAGAGCTCTCCCAGAGCTGTAAGAAACCACCTCCATGAGGGGCGTGGCTCCCAGCACTGCTGCACTGTCTACAATGGCGCTTTACAGCGTTGAAACGTGCTGCGCTCAAGGGGGTGTTTTTTCACACCCTGGAGCGAAAAAGTTGCAGCGCTGTAAAGTGCCAGTGTACACAAGCCCTAAGAGAAGTAAAAGCACGTACGTAGTTAGGCTGCCAACTTTAATTTGGACCAAAGGTTACTTATTGGAGCCCCACCCCTTTCCAGTTGGACACACCCTTTTTCCACTTCAGTAGCATAGGAACTGTCAAATTACAACGTTCCAGTGAGTTAAAATACAGCTGGGAGGAGTGGGGGGAGGGACGGGACTACTAGAAGTAAATTATTAAATTATTGTCACATATAATAAAACAAGCTAAATTAAGAGATACTGAAAACCTACACCACTGCTAGGCTTTCAGGAAATAGATTTATTTATTCCATTCATTAAACTTGGCATTGTCCATTCATGATGAAAGAGAAACAAAACAAAACAAAAATAAATAAAACACCTATTACACAGAACAGCAACTTATACTTATATAGTCACTCCAAAGTCCACCGAAACTGGGAATGGATTCACAGACCAAGATACCTTTTGTGTTGTTCATACACATATGCGCACCTAATACTTGTGTGCTACTGAGTGAAACACAATATGTTTTTCTGGCATGATCACACTAGTCTGGCAACTTGTGTTTTTTGGCTGACTTTATTTTTTAAATAAGCAGATCATGAGAGATAAAAGAGTGAAATCAATTATTCTCTCAAATAGCTCTTGATGTCCCCCTTTTCTGTATTTTTTTAATTGATACTAAGAACAAGGGAGGAGGGGAGAGAAAATTTACTCCTAATTTAAAAAAAAAAGCTTACAATTCCTGTACAAAACAGAATGCTTACACTAATCTACACTGTTAAGTGATCTGCAAAATTAGAAACTAGGGCTTTTATATAAGAGCAAAGCTTCCCACAGTGTACGTGCCAAGCTTGTAGCGTAATTAACTGAAAAATGTGTACTGGTGTGTTGAGCCTGAAAATAAGCAAAAGAATGGAAATTTGTGCACATTTACAACAAGGGTATATGATTAACTCTCTTAATCATACGCCAGGTAGGTGCATGTAGCATATAATGAACACAATCATGAGGCCTGATCCCAGGTTATTGAGTGTCTTATAGTGGGTAAGACTAGGCAAATGTAAACACACATTAAGTAGATAATGTAGAGGAATACTTCCGTGTTACTCTGCAGATCGTTTCTGATGCATGTTTGTTCATACAAGATATCTTCTCATTTCATGTTCTAATACGAACAGGTAGCAGGGAATTTTCAAGGTTAGAAAGGCCATAGGCCACATCGGTTACCTTTTATGCTACATGTTCAAATTCAAGATTGACTAGTTCTGGCTAAAACTTGGTGTATGAGGGAGAAAAATAAAACCTGGCAGGCTGATGGGTCATCTCTGTGCTGACTTCAAACCCTATTTCTATTATTTTCAGTGTAGTTTAAGTGTTCTGAACTTCTTTTATTGATGTGCAGTTGCCAGTTATGGTACAGGATTTTGGAATTTAGTGAAGCAAAAAGCAAAAATAATATGAACAAAAATAAAAAATTATTTTCTCTCCCCCCACAATTTATACCCAAAGCATATTTTAAGAACTACAGATGTTTTGTTCCAAGGATTTCCTATAGTTATTTTCTTTTATAATGTTAGTGGGTGGGAAACCCCTGTCATATCTTTTTCTTTTTCCTTCCTTATTTTCTTATCTTATTCATTCTGAATTACTATTGAGTCTTTGTTTACTTACACAAATATCATCTGCATTTTCCCACCCCCACCTCAAACAATGGTTTTAAATCAAAAGAATCAAGAAAAAAATTAATTGCTCACTAATAAATGTGTTGCAGATAGTGGGTTTTTTTTACTGTATATGATGCAATGGTTTTCAGCATTCATTTGGAAAAACATAAGATGGAAGTGAAGGAGCTGGAGAGGATACTTGAATAGTAGAATCTCTCTTCCTGGGCATTTTTAGTAGCAATCTCAATCTATACATGATAATCTTGTCCACTAAGTAAGAGGTGAAGATCAGGTGTATACTGAACTAAAGCAGCTGGACAGGTGGAGATGCATGAGGATAATGTTCAGGCTTCAAGTAAGCAATGAGAATCTGCATGATGGTGCAACAATTCCACTGAGCAGACTGGAAGCTCAAGACAGAAGACTACGATTCAGGACCAGCAGCGACCCAATGTGTTTTACTGTGATTATAAAGTGTATCCATGTCATTATAAAAGGAAATACAGACAGCCAAATGGAATTTTTGATGGATGATAAACTCTTTTCAGATAAGTTTATGATATAAAACTTGTTCAATTACCTTACTATAATGGCACAGCTGTGACTCAGCATAAACTAGTCAGATCACTCAATTTTCATATGAAACATTATAATTACCTCTAAGTCTTCTGCAGGCCTTTACATGTCCATTTATAATTTAACCAGAAAATGGTTAAAACTTAATTATGTTAATTAGCATGATTACAGAAGTATGATGCTGTCATTTATGATATCTTTGTATTGGGCCATATTCCTTGATGACATAAATCAGCACTTCTTCATTGGTCCATTTCTGTGTTTTATTAAAGCTGCACAATGATCAGAACCAACTTTACTACACATAAGATTTGGCTTCAGTTGATTAAGAAAAAAATCACGAAAGGATAAGAGGGAGTTATTTGTTCAAATACGTTGCAGAATTAAAACAGCCTGATGCATTGAGTACAAGTCTGAGAGGAAGGAACTCGTGAGTCGTGTTTCCAGCTCTGTTACTGATTCTGCATGTTTCTGGGCAAGCCGTGGCAGCTAAGTTCCCACTTTCATAAAACAGAGATATTACTTAATGGCCTTCTTCACAGATGTGCTATGGGATGTAAGGGAATTAATTGTTTGCAAAACACTAACTATTAAATACATAAAATTGTGTCAATAATCATCTTTTGTTTATGCATAATCTAATTCTGTATCATTTAAGTAATTTACATTATGTATAATGTGAGACACCTTAAAGGAAACATTAACAACCATTTACATTATTTTTTTAAATTCAGAAACGTTAACTCTAAAATGAAAAATTTGTGAAATACAGATGTTGCCAGCAGGAAACAAAAACTACAGATACTCAGAACTCAATGAAGAGAGAGAGACCTACGTAAGGCAGAATATGTGGAGCACTGGGACTTTTGCACTGACACACTATGAGCATTCACTAGGCACGAACTCAGATTGTAAGTTACAAACATATTTAAAATCTATTTATACAATCAATGGAGGTCACAGATCACCTCCATATTGGTGCACATAACAAAATTCATTCCACACGTGTGGGGAAAATTAGAGGGAACACTGCTACTGAACATCACTTAATGCAATTTAAATAAAAAAAGATGAATGGAAGGAATAAATTCAACAAAACAAGTTCGCAATCTTCCCCAACAGATTGCTTTGGTGGTAAGGGAGGACTGCTTGCAGTTCCTCTTCTTTCCACTTCAATAGGAGAACAAGTAGTCACTGGAAAACACCACATGAACTCAAGCATTTCACACCTAACAACAGCATGTAGTCTCCAGTTCAACCCTTCACTATTTAGCAATAATAAGTGTATCATATTTTACACACACACACACACACACGCAAAAGTGGATATTTTCTGATAATATATTTGCTGTGAATATTTGAAGATAGTTTCAAATTCATAAGAAAATGTTGCAGCAGAGACCTCTAAGAAGTTTTTCAAGACCAATCAGTGCCCAGCTCTGCAAATTTTTTTCAACTTGGGGTAATCCTTGCTTTAATTAAAAGAAGTCTCTGTTAAAAATTCAGTTGACAGTAGAAATAATAATGAGCCATTAGAGGATTTTGTATCTTCAGTAAATAAAAAGGAAACAAAAAATGAAAAACTAAGAAACACTGAATTGCATGCTCTAATTTGATGAAACCTTGTAAAAACACGTAAAACCATAAAATCGTAACTCAAAAGTGCACAGTGGGGCATTTGGCCATCAACTGTGTCTAAAAAACAGAATGTTGCACTCCAAAAAAAAAATGAATCAGGAACACCACATACTTAGTGGAACCATGAGGCAATACAATGAGTCTCAATGGGGAAGTATGAAATTGCAAGCTGTGTTAGATTATCATGGAAATCAAATTAAATGAGTTTCAGAAGTACTGCTTGAAGATAAAACAAAAGAAAAACTAAAGGAAGCTCTAAAATTTCCACATACTAGCTGCCCTTCTGAGATCAGTTTGAATAACGCTTTGTGTTCATGATTGTAGAGCTGGGACTGAACCAAGACCACATATTATGAATATCCCAAACTTTGGGGAGGTTTGGATGTAGATCCACACTTTATAGCTGTCACTGAAAACACCTCTGTATTCACACCTACACACTACTGTAATAATCTTTGTGCAAAACATGCTTTGTGAGGTACCACTGAAAAAACTAGTAACACACTGATCAATATGATCGTGTATGTACAAAGTGCATATTAAGAGTTATGAGCATAAGCCTAAATTATGACTACAATGTGCTTATCAGACAAGTCTGGGGATGGAGTAAACTGGTTTCTCAAGCACAAAGTACAAGCTAATGCCTCTAGCCAGGTGCCATCAAAGTTGATTGGCAATCACCTGTCAAGTGGCCATTCTTTGGCAATGAAGGTGAGGCAGGAACAGATCAATCTGCATTTTAGCAAAAAACAAAATCATGAGACTCCATGTCTCCTTCCTCACAGCTGGAATGAACTTTATCTAGGAGTAACGCTCAGGAAAATGCATTTCAAAAGGTGACTGGACTATAAAAGTGAGGGGCAAAAACACCACAGATTCTCTCTCTCTTTCTCACCTAAGACGACAAAGGAACCAGCTCTTTGACTCTGGGGGGAGATCCTGACCTGAGAATTTGGTCAGTCCTGTTGCTGGGAATAGGTGGTAAGGATTTTACCTTGAACCAAGTCTAACTTGTTAAGTTTTAGCTACTAGAAAGTGTTTATCTATTTCTCTTGTAACCATTTCTGACTTTAATATCTTGTACTCACTTAAAACCTCTCTCTTTGTAGTTGAACAAATTTGTTTTATTTTTAATCTAATCCAGTTTTAGGGTTTGAACTGAACTGTTTGGTAACTCCAATTAAAGTAGCAAACTTTTGAACACTGACCCTTTACAGGGGCAACAGACCTCTAATATCTGAACTGTCCAGGAAAGGGCTGGACAGGGCAGAACACATATTTTGGGGAAAATTCAGGACTGGGAGTGTGCTGGAGTCACCTTGCAAGTTGTAACCAAGGCTGGTGGAAGCCAGAGCATGACTGGAATGTTGCTGACAGGCTGCTGGGGTCAGAGTAGCTGGACCAGGGCTATAGCTATACACAGACACTCAGGGTGGACTTGCACATTGGCTGTTTGTGAGTAGCCCAAGTTCAGACCTCGAACAGAAAAACATTGAGAGGCACCCCAAGTTGTGGGGCAGGTGGTGAGACAACCTCTCGCTGGTCTGGATTGACCAGAATGTGACAATAGCTCAATCCCTACTTGTGAATATGGTTATTTCAGCATCTCTGTTTGTTGCAGTTAGGAATTTGATCTAACAACTGCTTTAAATAAATGTGGATAAATCCTCTTCTCTTTGTATATGATTACTCAAACATATTTGTATAGCTCATGAGATAGGGCTTGCTTCACATCTTTCTGAATGGTAAGAGCATAATTACTCCCAATGGTTTTCACTATACACCTGAACTGACTTAAATGTTATTGTATTCAGCCTTTTTTACATTAGAAGTTAAGTAGATATGAACCGGAGGAAGGCAGGGCATGAGAACCAGCCTTGGAAAGCCCATGGCTCCACAGGAATTTAAAGAACTCCTCAGATGCTTTCAGTTAACCCTAAGAAATTTTTAACATACCCAGTTTTGCGCACACCATTTGCAATTATGCATCACCACAGGTGCTCTCAACATGATTCTTCCCTATAAAAGTACTAGAGAAGCATGCTAAAGCCTGAATTCTGTAGAAAAAAAGATGAACCAAGAATAAAAGCTAAGCTGCCAGTTCTTCATAGCAGGCACTAACCTCATTCTCCCTTGCTGTAATCACTGGCAGATCAACACAGAACTGAAGAGACAATGTATCCCAAATTTCCAAGTGGGCAGCTCAATTACCTTAACTCCTTTCTGCTCTGGAAATACATTATTGAGGGGTTAGGTTTCCATTTTTCAGTAAATGTGAACTTTCAATAACCTTTTTGATGGGGGGGGAAATTAATGAGAAACTTTGAAGACAAAAAATGGTTCAATTTCAGATCGTGCTAAATGAAATTAAAGTTGAAATTTCTCAGGGGACTAGTTTTTCATTTTTCAGTCATCTCTAGTCTAAAATATTCTGCAGTCAGTAACAGATACATTTCTAAACAAGTTTTTCTTTTGGGGGGGGCTACTATTTATCACAGTTTCCGCTCTAAATCCTTGGCTAAAAACAATAGGCATATGGATTTAACTATACCAGTATAGAAAGGGGAATCAGCTAGACTGGCACTGCATCCACAATAGGCGGGTTGTACTGGTAGAACTCCTTCAATAACAAAAATCATACCCCTAACCAAAAAAAGTATATCAGTACAAGATGTGTGTGTAGACCAGGCCTAATACATAGAGTAAGAGTTGCCAATATGGAATAGAAGCTTTAGCTGCCAATCTCTCTCTCTCCATTATATTTCCTTACTCAGTAACATTTCAAAATTTTCAAAATTCTTGCAGCTACACCCTCTGCTACTCAGCTATTCATTGTTTTCCAGCAGTGGAGGATTGAAAGAGGTTTATTTTGCAACCTTACACATAGCCAAAGAAAATGCACTCAGAAGAGCCTTAAATCAGAAACCATAAGAATCTCACACACCGTAATAATCTAACCAGGATCTTTAAACAGATTTGATCCCTCATACATTAAGGGTAATTGAACAAACCACTGCTCAAGATGAAACTTGTCCCAAATACTTCCTTTACTTATCCCCTCTCCATTTCAATTTAATGTAGGGCCTTTAGCCTTTAATCCTTTTGGGGAAAGCTGCCTGCCCCCAAAGTGCATGTATGATTGACTCAAATTCAATGTTAAATACACATGCAGAAATTAAGGCCTCCCTGTTGCCTCCTCATACAGAACCACCCTCACTATGGGGCTGGGGAGCTGCCATTCTCTCCAACCCTTCCTTACCTTTAACCTGTTTAATTATCTTTCCCATCTCCCTCCCTACCCTACCCAACTCAGTCTCCACCCCAACACTTTTATTCTCCCTTCATACTCTCCCACAGCCTCCTGTTCCCACCCCATTGCTTAAAACCACCTGCTCACACTTTTCTCCTCATTCACAGTTGTCTACAGCTCACAAATATCCTCTGCCACTTTCCGTTCCACTGAAACCACTACCTTCCTGAGACTTTTCAATCTTCCACTTTCTCCCAACCACTGCACTCCCTGTCTCCGGATGTACCTCTTCAGCCTCAGCATTCCCTATCCAGTTCCTAACTATGGACAGGCAGCCTGGATTCTGCCCAATTAAACAACAGTGGGTGATGGCAGCCATCTTTACTAGGGACAGCCTCAAGCTTCATTCAAATACTGTATGGAAATTGTGGCCATCTCAACTGAGGGCAGGTTTGCTTCAGCTCAGCTGAAGATTATTCCTGAATAAAGGAAAAATTGTGATTTTGAAGCCAGGAATCATGAGACCATGTGAAACTTTAAAAATAACGAACTAAATATTAATATTGCAAGATCTGTAGTAAAATCTCAAAAGCTGGCATCATGTATGACATTTTACACATTTCAGCAAATGGATGAATCTTTCACACAAAGGCTGCAGAGACTTTAGATCCCAAAATGTGATTCTCTAACTTGACCAGAGAAGTCTTCACTCAGAACAAGATAGACTGTGGCATGCTGGGACCAGCGGTATCTAAAGGCTATACTTATATGTTAAAAATAAGGACAAATGCCATCTCAATTTTACGCAAATTGTATGTGGTTTTGGAGTTCCTGGCAAAATACCAATATACCCCTCAGTTGCACAAAGTATGGGGCAAGACAATTAATTATTAAAAATATGTATTACTGTTTCTCCTCTCTTGCGCGCCTGTGTGTGTGTGTGTGTGTGTGTACTAAACACACACATTGTTTCAGCAAAAGATATCACATTACCTACACTGTTCATGTCTAATTGTCTGGCATATGAGAAAGAGAAACTGATTTTCAAATATTTAACACAGACTGCTGTTATTATGCATAAACTATAAAATATGATTAAAGTCTATATAACAATCATACCATGGATCCATAAATATCACGTTAGATGTGGTTATTGACATGTGGAGGCCATACTGAATATACATTTACTTACAAAGCTGTATAAGTAGTAATGTTTTTCATTTGTGATGTTTGATTAAATGTAGAACAGACTTAAGCTAACACCATACCTTTAAAAATCTACCCTTTTACACCAGTATAACTATATCAGTTAGGGGTGTGAATTTTTTAGGCAGTAATTATGCCAATGCAAATGCTGCAGTTATACCAGTATTGCTTATTTCACTTACTGAACCAGAATAAGATATATTCTATAATGATATAACTACAGCCTGGGCTATACTTAAGTTTTTCTGGCATAGTTGTGTGGGTTAGGAGTGTGCAGAAAAACCAGACCCCTACCCAACATAGCTGTGCCAGCAAAAGCCCCAGTTTACATGCAGTTATAGTGGCAAAAAGTTATTTTGCTGGAATAGCTTATTTCATCTGGAGAATTGTATAAACTGGCAAAGAAACTCTCTTCCTGGTAAACTGGGTCTCCACTAGGAAGGTTTTCCTGGCTAGCTATACAGTACTGGCAAACTCTTCCTAGTGTAGAGAAGGCCTGCATCCAGATTAGGTTTTAGAGGTGGTACTAGCCCACTGGGGCCCGAAGCAGGAATATTTGGAGGGCCCTCCTTACCCCTGACCCACTCCAATAGGGTCGAGGCAGTCAGGGAGCAGATGGGGTTGGATAGGGGATGGGGTTCTGGGGGGCAGGGAGGGGTGGTTAGGGGCAGGGTGTCCCAGGAGGGGGCAGTCAGAGGACAAGGAGTGGGGGGAGGCGTTGTATGGGTTGGAGGTTCTGAGGGGGGCAGTCAGGGGTGGGAAGTGGGAGGGGGTGGATAGGGTTAGGGTTTGGGGATGCGCAGCCTTCCCCACCCGGCCCTCCATACAGTTTTGGAACCCCGATGTGGCCCTCAAGCCAAAAAGTTTGCCCACCCCTGCTTTAGCCAATCTGCTTCTCCCTCACTCTCCCCTGCCTCTTGAACTGGTAGCTGCGTCACTGCTCCACCCCTCCTGCAAAAGCACACTGACTCCTGCCATTCTGCTACTTTCTTCTCATCAGAGAAGAAGCCAGTGGCTCCTCAGGTCCACTTTGTCCATTCACTTGGACAAAGTTTCTGCTCAGCCTGGTTAAGCAGACAAGTGGGTTTTTTCAAGCCCTTTTATTATCTAGCTCATTTCTATTCAACATCTATTATATGAATAAGTCTTAATTTTTAGTATGTTACTTTACATCAGTGCCTGCCAGGACATGTCCAAATAACATGTTCAGGTCTGTCTCAAACATGCTGAGGAAGGGAAACAAAAGGCCACCTGACAGAGTAATTCAAATGGAAACAAAGATTACCTCATGGTTTAGCCCATGAAAATTTAGAATTGCGTTTGTTTCTAAACAGAGTTTGCAAAAAGAAAATCTGCTGATGCGTATGCACTGACTAGAGGATGACATAATATTAAGTGCCGGGAAGACCTGGGACATTTGGACTTCAATTAAAAAAAACCAGGAGTTACAAATGAGGGAGGTTTACTCAGAGCCAAACATTTTGTGGCACAGAAAAGAGAGACAAGTTTAGGAGGTAGGATATTAAGGATTTTTCTACCATGCTCAAAATGCAGATCATATTTCAGTACTCCATAACTATGCTTAATGGAACTCTAGCAATGCTTTCCATAGTATTTGCATCGACTTAATTATTTCTATCTATCTTCCATTTTTAATTTCTGTGAAGTTATTCATAAGATACTTCATTCTTTCATTTAGGCCAAACAAAAGAGATATCTGGCTTATCTAGGGCACAGAAAAGTGAGCAACTGCTTGGGAATAAGGAAACCAGGCTTAGAGGAAACTGATGTCTCATTACTTATATAATGAGGAGTCTTTAAGGTGCCACCGGACTCCTTGTTGTTTTTGTGGACACAGACTAGCATGGCTACCCCTCTGATACATTACTTACATAATGACAAGTGAGGAATGGCAAAGGCCATTTGAGAGATGGCAAGAATCAGATGGTATACAGGATACCGTTTGTTACAGGTGTATTGTCAGTTACAAAATATTGAGAAGTTCATCTATTATTTTCCAAAATAAAAGGCTGAAACAAACCTTTGATCTTGTAGTATTTGAAAATTTTTCTTTTACATGATTCTAAAAAGTCAACCACATTACAATATAGTCATGGTAGGTATCCGATAAACACATTATTGTAGAACCTCAAATATACGAAAACCAGAGTTACGGACTGACTGGTCACCCGGACACCATGTGAAAACAGAAGTAACCAATCTGGCAGCAGCAGAGAGCCCCCCCCCCCCCCCCCATGAATACTGTACTATGCATCTTAAAGGTAGGCACATCTGTGCTGCCTGTCCCCACCCCCATGCATGAGGCAACCACTTACAGAAAGACGTTGAGGCTGCCAGCCCAAGGCAGCCGGAGCGAGCCAGCACAGCAGGAGCAGCGCTGGGGTCTGCACCGCTTTCACCCCTCCTCCCCCTTCCCCCCCCCCCCCCCCCGTGCTGAGAGGGGGACGCTGTTTTTACCCCCCACCTGCAGGACAGGGGACACGCTGTTTTCACACACACCCCTGCCAAGAGGGGGACAAGCTTGCAAACTCATGCCAGGGCTGAGTAGGAAGCTCAAGGGCTGCTGAAGCCTGACATGGAGTGTCAGCTGCTAGATCTGGAGCCCAAACTGCACTTTGTTCAGAATTACGAACATTTCAGAGTTACGGACAACCTCCATTACCAAGATGTCCATAACTATGAGGTTCTACTGTAATTTGTCCAGAGTAAGCATCAACTATATCTTGTATAACAATTTGCATGCAGCCTGTGGTGTTTCTCCTTTTCAAGGTATGGCAATTATGTTTTGGCAACCAAAATTAGATAACTACCCTGAAATTCAATGGAAGTTGCATATGCAGTTGGGTATTAGCATAACTCTTGTTTTCGCACCTATGCGGCATATCTCATCCATAGATCTCAAAACAGTCTTCAAATGGGGATAATTATATTTATCCTCATTTTACAGATAAGCCAACTGAGTCACAAAATGATTAAATGATTCACCTAAGGTAATTGCAGTGTTGTTGTAGCCTGACAAAGAGCACTGTGTAGCCTGAAAACATCTCTCTTTCACCAATCAAAGTTGGTCCAATAAAAGATATTACCTCATCCACCTTGTCACCTAAGGGTACACAGAAGATCTGTCACAGAGCTGGGAACACAACTTACATCTACTGATTCCTAGTCTAGGTTCCTATCCACTGGACCATGCTACCTCCAATAAATCAGAACTGGTCTAAGCTTTTAAGCCATTTCATACAATATAGAGACACAAGTGGTGCTCCTATTTTAGGCCATACTGTAATCCAAGCATGTTGAACAGAAGTTCATCAAAATGTTTAGATTTCAAACTATTCACATATTTTAGTAAGTTTTACTTAAGTCTTGTAACTCCAATAAAACACTGGAACATCTAATAAACTGCCATTTTATATGCTTTCCAGTAAGAAGAAGTGTGACTTCAATTTTCAAGGGAGTCTCCGGCTGTGTGGAACGTCATATGGTCACATGTTCTAAAGCTGTTCTTTCTTCCAACTCAGTATTAAGAACAAACAGGAGAAGGATATTTTTAAAAACAGGACATATCTATGGTAGACAAATTCTCAATTTTGCCAGCTCTAACCACACTGCAACAAGGCTACCTTGTTCAGAAAACTGTTAGAGCATATCCATGTCTAAGAGTAATGTAATTACCAGACTACGTAATAACTGCCTCAGCCCCCAAGACAAAGTATATGGATGAGGTGTAATGTGTGGTTTGAAGGGCAGACAGAAGAGTCTTAAATGGCAATCTGTATTTACGGCCCTACTCTAGCGCTAGACTAGTAATAATATGATACAGCAAACAAAAGCCTTTCAGACATACACTGGGGTGACCAAACTGTTGGCATGTGGAATGCAATCATTAAAAATTGAAGTTCTTGGCTGCAAATGCCCCAAGATTATTACTATTTGCTGTCAGCACAGCAGGTGTCCTGACTTTCTGCTTGTCTACCCATTTTTCATCTCACACTCCATTTCACCATGAAGCTGTCTGCCTGGCCCAAGGCAGATAAAATAATCTCCTGACTCCATTCCAATTAATTTGCAATAACAACAGAAGCAAATGGAAGCAGGTTACACCACATTCATCTGATACAATGTGGCACAGCTGCTGAGCAGAAGGCTTCACTGAGAAAGTTTCTGTGGTACTGCTCAGTATTCTACTGTGTGATTGTAGCATTAGGATAATATCAAGACAGTTTCCAAATTCTTGGAATTTTGTCCATCTCAGATTAAATGGATGTAGCAGTAAGACAAATGCAGCTCTCCTGCTGCTTATTTCACATCTCTCTAGCAGTGCAAAAGAAGTGCAGTCTTCTTGCCCATTCAATCTTTAGTCCATGAGATCAGTCTGTCAACAAGGCTGCTAATTTTTTTAATACAGATCTTCAGCTGGATGAAGAGCAACTGGCTGAAGATGAATCTGAATGAGAATGAACTGCTAGTGGGAAGAGTGAAATGGTTTGATGAACTCTTCTCCTCCATAACAATCACTTTTATCAAAGATTTTCTCTGTAATATTGGTCACTGCCTGGGCTTCCCCCTAGACTCAGCATGGTACTAGGATAGCCAAGTAGTTACAGCAGCAAGACACTAACAACCCATCTGTGACTGGCCAGAAAATGGTGCCTAATGAATGCAGACCTCGCCACAGTGATTCACACATTTGTAACATCTGGACTGAACTAATGCAATTCTTGATATCATGGATCTCAGCCTGGGAATTGCAACGTCCCTCCTTTTCTTTATGTGACTAGTGGGAACAGGGTCTTGAAACACTGTCAGGGAGGTAGTGGAACTTTTTTCTAATGTACCATGCAGTCATACTAAAGAAAAGGCCTCATTCCCTTTCTTTACATGCCTATTGGGAACAGGGTCTTGAAACTACGGCAGGGAGATATTGAAATTTTTTTCTATTGTAACACACAGTCACAGTAAAGCAAAGGTTGAGAACCACTGCTCTATATCTGGAAAGCAAACTACATGCCCTGGGGCAGTTCCAGCTTGTTCAGAATGCAGCAGCTTGACTATTCAGCAGGAACATATGACCCCAACAAACCAGTCTCTGGATTGGCTCCCCACTGTATACAGTTCAAAGTCACTGTTCTGATTTTCAGAACCTTGCACAGAACTGATCCTCGCTATCTGAGAGCACATCCCTCCATCCATGACTATGATCCCCTACAACAGCTGAGTTTCACTAGAACGATGATATTGCCAACCAAACGGAATAGGTTTGTGTTTGCAGAAGACAGAACCTGCACAAGAGCTGCATCAGGAGTATGGAACTCACTGCCAGATGAAATAAGAATGACCCTTAATACTGCTGTATTCAGGACAAAATGTAAATCCCACCTGTTCGCCCAGTATTTCGCATAATAGTATCCTCATTCTCATAAATTCATTCATTACAAAATAAAATATAAAAACCCTGATCCTGCTTCTAGAGGCATTGAAAGGAGGAAGAAAACTCCATCATATTTTAAGCAATTAGATAAGATCAGATCCTACAGTGATGAGCGCCATATAAATACAGTGGAACCCCCATTATCTGATCTAATTGGGATCAGGGTCAGATCGGATAACCAAAAATCTGGATAAAGCGAAAAATGGGCGGTTGGTGTCCCGTTGTCAGCCCCGAGCAGCGGGACCCCCGCTGCTGTCAGCCCTGGGACTGGTGGTTGAGTAAATATGGAGAGCTGAATTATGGAGGCTCAATTAAACAAAGTTCTACTGTATCCAGATTGAAAGTTGGGCTTTTAAATTCTATCTTACGTTAATATCTACTTGGCACATCACTAAGTTGGCTCTAATATTAATGATCTCCAAAGAAGCAGCATTCAGTTAGCTTCTTATACTCTTTCCTTCCTGCCTCCATTCACTCACCCTCAGTTCTCACTTGAAATCTCAGGTGTGGGGTCAAATTAACGATATGGATACTTGTGAGGGGTGAGTACCCCACACAGGCCCTGAATGAGTTAATGTGGGCCTGAGAGGCCAATTATGTTACCGGCTGCACTTGGAGTCAGAGCCAGGCTTAACTGACGATGAAGCTCAGCTGGGCAGGAGCAGGCTGGTTAGTATAAAGAGACAAAGTCTGTAGCAGAAGAGGGGCTGCAGGGGAGTGTCTGCAGTGACTCGCTGGGAACAGAGAGGTTGTCAGGAGGAAACCCAAGGGGAAGAATAAGTCCTGGGACCCTACCCTGACTGGAGAAGGCTGGCAAACAGCCACGGAAACATAAAGCAGCTACTGGGGTGCAGCAGGCCTCGTGGTGAGCCCTGAAAGAAGGGAATAATTTGGACTGCCAGAGACAGAGAGACCTGGAAGATGTTCTGTGGAGGAACAGAGTAAAGGGAACTTAAGAAGTTTGAAAGGGCAAGCCTGAGAAAGATTGGGTAAGAAGGAGCCAAGGGAAATAGCAGAAAGGAGAAGGACTGCACAGACGTTGGCTGCTGGTTATAGGTTCTCTGGGCTGAAATCTGGCGTAGTGTATGGGCCCACTGGGAAGGTAGCCTGAGTCCAGAGAATGGGACTAGAACACTGGAAAGCCCTAAGGCAAGGGTGTGAAGACCAGGGGCCTGGAGATGGGGAGGCTCAAGAAATCGGACTGTTTTATGTTGGGTTTCTGTTATCTTGAAAGGGGCAACTAAATCATGACCTGGTCAGAAGGCCAAATTACAGGGAAAAACATCACTGCAGCAACGGAGCAAGCATCAGCATATGGTGCCATGCAGGGGAGAGAGATGCTATGCCACAACTACCCAGATGGAGGTTCTTCTGCTGCGTGACCTTCCTTTGCAATGCTCAACTGATCAATATCAGCAGCAATGGAATCCAGTAATTCTACCCATGGGTAAGGAATGAAAGAAATTGCTGCAGTAGGTGAGAGAGAAGTTTTAAGTCAGCCATGGATTATTCAAACTACATGCACACTTCTGACTAAGGAGTAGGGGAGGACACGTCCAAGGTCATGAAAAAAATCTTTCCTTTGTGCCAATCTCATCCTTACTAACATATATCACTATTACACAACAGGTCCAGACAAGCAAAATTAGACAGAGCAAAACATGAACACACATTTATCTACTGCACAATATATTTTCTATTAGGAAGAAATGTATGCATTGAAATTTGCCCACACTGAATAAAAAATAATTCACTTTTGAGCTCAGTTGTTCATTGGCCGCTTTTGAACAAAGACGCTTTGCCAAATTGTGCATGGTAATGTTGCAGGGTGGAGTTATGCCTGAAGGAATTAAACTCAGACAACTCTGTTCAGTTCATCTGATGCTTAAACAATGTTTGTTTACAGTTTTTCCAGTGGTAAATGAACAGGACTATGAACTAATGCATTATTCTAATTCACCCAATCCACTAGCTACTTGAAGGTTTCATCAAAGATGCATATAACCAACCAAGCCGGAGTTCACTCACATTCATATAGTGAGATAATATTGTGCAAAATGGCTTTAGGCATTACAACTTTTGATCTAAATCCAAACTACAGCATTAGGCATACAGCAAATGTCAAGTATACTATACGCACATTTGAGAAAAGGCAAGTAACTGTGCTACAAAGACAGGTTATGACTGACAGTGGCATATATTAACAGCCCTTGCTCGGCCACGGAAACACTGGGGAGCAAAGCCCTTTTACTTCCCTGTCCAGATTGTACTCCAGCCTTGGGGGAGGGAAAGCAGAGTCTATTTGCAAGATACTAATCCCCGAGAGCAAGTGGGTGGGGAGTGGAAAGGACCACAAATGAGAAAAGCCCTGTCTCTTCTGTCCCAACTCATTTTTGAGAACTGTTGCACCTCCCTACTGTAGAGACTTTGATGCTTTCAGACACTGATTTTTCTTGATGTGAATAGTTTTCCTAATTTGTGTTGTGATTATAAAAACAGTTAGGTTACAAACCACTATTTAGCAGTAATCATGCTAATAAAGATCAACATCTAAGCACGCGTAAGTCTATTCAGTATAGCATCAGGACAGTTTTCATAAGTCTTTGCCCGAACAAATTTACAGATGCCACATATCTTTCAATTTCTGGTATCTTAATATCCAATTATATTCATTTATACATATCAAAACACAAATCCCCCCACACAACTTTCCACTTATCTCTATTCAAGTATGCTTGTAGTACAAACTACTATTCAACAGCAGTCCCACCAATCCCATAAATTATATAGAAAGGAATATCATATTTCACAAGAAAGCTAACAGCATGAAGCTTTGGAACACACAGGTGTGGAGAAGAGCAGGTGCACATCCCAGCACTGAACAACAGGTTGTTTAGCAGACATTCCTTAGCTGAAAGAACTACAATGCTCTCTATTCTGGACTAAGTGTGTTTGGGAGGGAAAGTTCAAAGGTGATTAACTCTCAGAGTGGTAATTTTAAGAATGTCTATTTTGTTCCCAAACCTCCTATAGTAAATACCTTTTTGACAGATAAAGTCAATTGACCTTTGCTTTACAGAAATCCCTTGAACACTGCCTTCAAAGCTTTAACATTTTCTCTTGGGAGGTTTATTGCACTGTGAAATCTGTTTTTACCAAATATACAGAGATACAACTAGTTTTTAGAGGCAGAATTCTTCATGTCAACCACATATGGACAAATAAAATTGATATTACACATCAACATGTTCATCAAGTTTACCATCTCCGGGAAGGTAAGTGGAACATATATAAGAACTTCAAATGGCCCTCTACTGCTGGTTCTAGTCATTGAAATACACTTAAAACTGTGCTTCTAATAACCACACTGTTCATAAAACCTTAATTTCACTGAACAAACACATTTATATCACAGGAATAAAGAACAATTGTTCTACAGACGACTACTTTATTTTAGAGCAAGTATTGGGGAAAAAACAAATGTCAATTTAACCATAGGTTTGTGCAACCATTTATATAATAAACCATACATTCCGATTGTTTGAGGACGTGTAAACATTAACCACAGTTGTTTAAATCATTGTTGTAAATTCTCCTTTGTAGTTTTTCATATTACATAGCGTGCTACATTAAAAAGTGTTCTAGTTTAAATGACATTCTATTCTAATACTGGTTTGGAGAAACCTTTCTAACCTATCTGAAACTAGTATATTACTGTCAAAAGGTTTGGTTTGCCTAACAGCAAACAAGCATAAGAAAAAAATTCAAAGTAACTATTACATACAAGGCTCTAGCTAAAGGAAAACTGCATGTTGAGAATGCTTAGCCACCACCAGCCCAGTGAAATTTTCCCATCCTTTTAAAGAAATGTATCCAGCCACACAGTTTTATGGTTTGGGGTGGTTTTCTTGTTTTTTTTAATGAAAGTAGTACTCACACTATTTGGGTGCTGAATGGCAGCTTCATGCTGCAGTCTCACCCTCTGTGGCATCATCACATCATCCTGTAATAAATAGCACACTGTTACTGAACAGAAAAAGGGTCACAGTACAGTACTCAACACACACTAGAATATGTTGTTAGGTTAATAATCATTTCACTGGCCTGCTAACAAAGCCTTTTTAAAAATACAAAGGCACCAAATATTAAAACCACTTTGACCATTGTTTGGTTTCCTTTAAAATGGACTATAACAGAGATAAAAGGTATTTTAAAAGGAACCTAATAAAATTTTGCAGAATTAAAAATTAGATGTTAGGCATTATCCCTCTCTTGGGGGTCTCTAGGAACACGCTTGAGTGAAGATCCTCTATCTGCCACCCCCTCCGGAGCATTTAGACCATTCAGCCCACTAACCAGCCCCTCCAAACAGTGCTGAGCTCTCAGACTCCAGCCACAGGTTAAACACACCATTACCCAGAACACTACCTGAAGGTGTCAGTCTTCTGGTTTACCTCCTCAAGGGGCACATGGTAGGTATAATGCATTAAATGCACAGACACTTTGCATAGGATTCTAGCACACTATTGCTCTTTACTTAAGCATGAGAAATACAAAGAGTACAGATGATATAGGAAAAAAAACAAATATCCTAAATGCAATGCCCCTCACTCAAGTCTAGCTCATCCATCCATTGGGAATCCTTGGGGGAAGTAATCTGTGTTCAGGTATGCAGATATTCTCCCCTGCCTCATCAGGCTCTGGCAGCAGCTTCCCTTAGAACAGCTGTTCTCAAACTGTGGGTCAGGAGCTCAAAGGGGGTTGCGACAGGTCACCGGAGCTGGCTTAGACCTGCTGGAGCCCAAAGCCAAAGTCCAAACCCCGCCGCCTGGGGCCAAAGCCTGAGCCCCACCACCCTGAGGGCTTCAGCCCTGGTTGGTGGGGCTCAGGTTACAGGCCCCCTGCTTGGGTCTGAAGCCTTTTGGGCTTCGGCTTTGGCCCCCCAGCTCAGAGCGGTGTAGCTTAGGCTTTGCCCCCCACTTCCCCCATCTCAGGGCGGTGTAGCTCAGGCTTTGCCCCCCTCTCCCTCCGGGGCAGCGGTGCTCAGGCAAGCACAGGCTTCGGTCCCTCCTCCTGAGGTCATGTAGTAATTTCTGTTGTCAGAAGGGGGTCACAGTGCAATGATGTTCGAGAACCCCTGTCTTAGAGAGAGCCAGTGAAAGTGGCTGAAGACCTAGTTCTTCAGAGAGTGGGGAGCTCACCCAGTCTAGGACATTTGTAGTTGAATAGAGGACTATCCCTAGTTAATGAGTCTCTTTGGAATTTTAGTCCAATATGGAGGCAAAGAGACCTCAGAGAGGCAGTTAGCTCCCTCATTCAAAATGGAGTTTGCGTCTTGGTAAAGATACATACAGAGTTCACAGTCTCACACAGAATTCATAAGTGGTATACACAAATCTCCCAAATTCCCACAAGACCTCTAAAGGTACAGAACAAGGAGTTATAATGTTCACTGTTTTGTGAAGTCAGAGAAATAACCTGAATAAAATTTGTCTATGGTACCTGTAGTCTAAAGTTCCCTGGTTATTCGTTTGGAACAAGGAGTCCGGTGGCACCTTAAAGACTAACAGATTTATTTGCGCATAAGCTTTCATGGCTAGAACCCACTTCAAAGGATGCATGGAGTGAAAATTACAAATGTAGGCGTTATTATACTGACACATGAAGAGAAGCGAATTACCTCACAAGTAGAGAACCAGTGTTGACAGGGCCAATTCGATCAGGGTGGATGTAGTCCACTCCCAATAACAGATGTGGAGGTGTCAATTCCAGGAGAGGCAGAGATGCTTTTGTAATGAGCCAGCCACTCCCAGTCCCTATTCAGGCCCAAATAAATGGTGTTAAATTTGCAAATGAATTTTAGTTCTGCTGTTTGTCTTTGAAGTCTGTTTCTGAAGTTTTTTTGTTCAAGTATAGCTACTTGTCAATCTGTAATAGAATGTCCAGGAAGACTGAAGTGTTCTCCTACTGGCTTTTGTATGTTACCATTCCTGATGTCCGATTTGTGTCCATTTATTCTTTTACGTAGAGACTGTCCGGTTTGGCCAATGTACAGGGCAGAGGGGCATTGCTGGCACATGATGGCATATATAACATGAGTAGATTTGCAAGTGAATGAGCCTCTGATGGTATGGCTGATGTGGTTGGGTCCTCTGATGGTGTCGCTAGAGTAGATATGGGGACAGAGTAGGCAACGAGGTTTGCTACAGGGATTGATTCCTGGGTTAGTGTTTCTGTGGTGTGGTGCGTAGCTGCTGGTGAGTATTTGCTTCAGGTTGGGGGGCTGTCTGTAAGCGAGGACTGGCCTGCCTCCCAGCGAGGATTGGCCTGCCTCCCAAGGTCCGTGAGAGTGAGGGATCATTTTCTAGGATCGGTTGTAGGTGGTTGATAATGTGGTCGAGAGGTTTTAGCTGGGGGCTGTACGTGATGGCCAGTGGTGTTCTGTTATTTTACTTGTTGGGCCTGTGCTGTAGGTGATTTCTGGGTACCCGTCTCGCTCTGTCAATCTGTTTCTTCACTTCAACAGGTGGGTATTGTAGTTTTAAGAATGTTTGATAAAGATCTTGTAGGTGTTTGTCTGAAGGATTGGAGAAAATTCGGTTGTATCTTAGGGCTTGGCTGTAGATAATGGATCGTGTGATGTGTCCTGGATGGAAGCTGGAGGCATGTCGGTAAGTACAGCGGTCAGAAGGTTTCCAGTATAGGGTGTTGTTTATGTGACCATCACTTATTTGCACTGTAGTGTCCAAGAAGTGGATCTCTTGTGTGGACTGGTCCAGGCTGAGGTTGATGGTGGGGTGGAAGGTGGAATTCTTCAAGGGCCTCCTTCCCATGGGTCCATATGATGAAGATGTCATCAATGTAGCGCAAGTAGAGGAGGAGCACTAGGGGACGAGAGCTAAGGAAGCGTCGTTCTAAGTCAGCCATAAAAATGTTGGCATACTTTGGGGCCATGCGGGTACCCATAGCAGTGCCGCTGACTTGAAGGTATAAATTGTCCCCAAATCTGAAATGGTTGTTGGTGAGGACAGTCACAAAGTTCAGCCACCAGCTGTGCCATGGCCTCATCAGCGATACGGTTCCCAACAGCTTGTAGCCCATCTTAGTGTGGAATATTGGTGTAAAGAGCTTCTGCATCCATGGTGGCCAGGATGGTGTTTTCAGGAAGATCATCGGTGCATTGTAGTTTCCTCAGGAAGTCTGTGGTGTCTTGAAGATAGCTAGGAGTGCTGGTAGCACAGGGTCTGAGGAGAGAGTCCAAATAGCCAGATAATCTTGCTGTCAGAGTGCTGATGCTTAAGATGATGGGGCGTCCAGGGTTTCCAGGTTTATGGAACTTGGGTAGCAGATAGAATACCCCTGGTCGGGGCTCTGGGGGTGTGTCCATGTAGATTTGTTCCCGTGCTGTAGCAGGGAATTTCTTGAATAGCTGGTGTAGTTTCTTTTGGTACTCCTCAGTGGGATCAGAGGATAGTAGCCTGTAGGATGTGATGTTGGAGAGTTGCCTGGCAGCCTCCTGTTCATAATCCGACCTGTTCATTATGACTACAGCACCTCCTTTGTCAGCCCCTTTGATTATAATGTCAGAGTTGTTTCTGAGGCTGTGGATAGCATTGCGTTCTGTACAGCTGAGTTTATGGGGCAAGTGATGCTGTTTGTTCAAAATTTCAGACTGTGCATGTCTGCGGAAGCACTCTATGTAGAAGTCCAGTCTGTCATTTCAACCACCAGGAGGAGTCCACGCAAAATTCTTCCTCTTGTAGTGTTGGCAGGAGGATTCCTGTGGGTCAGTGCACGGTTCAGTGGTGTGTTGAAAATATTCCTTGAGTCGGAGACGACAAAAGTAGGCTTCATTCATTTGCACATTTACTCCGCTATTTTTAAGTAGATTTTTGAGGGGTGACAAGCCTTGTAATTGAAGATTGTACACTAGGTGCACAGTACGACAGGGATCATGACACATATGTATAAAATAAAGCCATGTATAGAAGAGTTCCTCAACTCCACAGGCTAACAACAAATAAAGTAGATATTGGGGTGGGAAAGGGTGGGGCTGGGGCGGAGCAAGGGCGGGGGCTTTGGGGAAGGGATGGAGTGGGGGCGGGGCCAGAGCAGGGGGTGGGAAGAGGCCAGGCGGGGGCGAAGCAGGGGCAGGAAGAGGTGGGGTGGGGGCGGAGCAGGGGCAGGGGGAAGAGGCGGAGCAGGGCCTGGAGCAGCACACAGCTGCATAGAGCACCAGGAAATTTGGTGCCCCAAATTTCCTGGTGCCCTACGCAGCTGCGTATTTCGTGTATGGGTAGGGACATCCCTGAATAAATGCCTAGGACAAATTCTGGCTCTAAAGCTCTGACCAGGAGGGAATTCCAGAATGCAGCAGTGGTGTCCATCCTGGCTCCCACAAAACAAACAGAACTGACACTCCACAGGCCTGTCCAGGAGTGCTCTGTGTGGTAGGCAACTATTTTGCAATTGGTGGCTTTGTTTGTTTAATTTTTTGAAATCAATATTATCAAACTTTTCAAACCTTTATAAAGTTTATTAGCAAACCCAACTCAGCCTTCTTTTGAAACAAGCTTTTTGAAAACATTCCTTTCAACTCCCACAATCAGCTTAGTAAGCAGGTATACTAGGAATATTTGTACAATAGATAGCTACAGTAGACAGCCAGATATATGGAGAGTAGCATCAAACAGTCTAGAGCCCATGCAGAAAACAGCAATATCAAATGCCCATGGTTTACAAGAATCCATGAATAAAAGTAAAATGCTGCCTTTCTGCTTAACCAGTGAGGTGACCGAGCTGCTGATGTCACTCCATGGTAGAGGCAATGAGGAGGGGAAAGGCTAAATTATCACTGTGTGTTACTAAAAAATAGCAATCACCAGACCTGGAGGGGGTCTGGTGAGTACACAAGCCTCTTGACCTTTGGTTTCATGATTTGAAGACAACAGAACCCCTTGTTAAAACTGTAGTCCGATGACGCATAGGAGCTTGTTTTTTTTTTTCATTTTTTATATATAATGCATGCACCTGTCAGTCTTTGTATAAAAAAAATACAAACCCATTACCAAAAATATCTAATTCTACAGTATTTTCGGCATGCAACTTAGTAACCCAGTGAGCTAAGAATTGTTACCAAATAAATACAAAGAACAGGGCTTTTGTTTTCTTAGTATTAGAAGTATGAGAGTCTATTCTCCCATCAACTTATGGGGGAGTATCACAGGAAACTTGTGTGTATGAATAATAATTACAGGTACAATGCATCCCACACATCAGTGAGGAAATACAAACTGCTTACAGTGTAATCAAACAAAGGATATTCCACTGGAACACTAGAGCAATCTAATTCTGAAGGAGAAATCCAAAAACCTGTGAAGAGGTTTCACGGAGACTGTAAGCTCCCAGTACTCAGACACAAAACCCAACAAAAAACAAAAATTCAGGAATGTTGTAATGTGATATGAAGATATTTACTTATAGGTCAGTAGTTTGAATCCTACCCAGGTCAGTAGTGACCAAAAGTTACTGTCTGAAAATTGTCTTTTCATTTCAGTACAATTCCTGTAGATACCCCTGCAAATCTTACATCCCTAAAAATACCCATCATGACTACAACTGGAAACCTCATTAGGAATATCAGCAGAGAGGCAGAGGTCTGAATATGAGGCCTTGTCTACACTACGAAATGGGGTCGAATTTATAGAAGTTGGTTTTGTAGAAAGCGCTTTTATACAATCGATTGTGTGTGTTCCCACACAAATGCTCTAAGTGCATGTAGTCGGCAGAGTGTGTCCACAGTACTGAGGCAACCGTCGACTTCCGGAGCGTTGCACTGTGGGTAGCTATCCCACAGGTCCTGCAGTCTCCGCCACCCATTTGAATTCTGGGTAGAAATCCCAGTGCCTGATTGGGCTAAAACATTGTCGCAGGTGGTTCTGGGTGCATATCCTCAGGCCCCCCTTCCTTCCCTCCCTCCCTCTGTGAAAGCAAGGGCAGACAATCGTTTTGCACCTTTTTTCTTGAATTACCTGTGCAGATCCCATACCATGGCAAGCATGGAGCCTGCTCAGCTAACCATCACCGTATGTCTCCTGGTTGTTCGCAGACGCAGTACTGCATTGCTACACAGCAGCAGTTTATTGCCTTTTGGCAGCAGACAGTGCAGTATGACTGGCAGCCGTCGTCGACATAGTCCAGGGTGCTCTTAACTGACCTCGATGAGGTCGGGGCACCTGGGCAAACATGGGAGTGACTCAGCCAGGTCATTTCCCTTTTAAGTTTCATCTCATGGCAATTCAGTCCTACCAGCAGTGCACTGTCTTTTAATCAGCAGCCAGCAGAAGATGATGGCCAGCAGTCATACTGCACCATCTTCCACCAAGCACCCAGGAGATGACGATGGCTAGCGGTTGTACTGCACAGTCTGCTGCCAGCAAGATGTATAAAGATAGATGAAGTGGATCAAAACAAGAAATAATCCAGATTTGTTTTGTATTCATTTTCTCCTCCCTCCCTCCGTGAAATCAACGGCCTGCTAAACCCAGTTTTGAGTTCTATCCTTGAAGTTTTGAGTTCTATCCTTGAGGGGGCATTCTGTTTCTCGCAAAGCCACCCCCTTTGTTGATTTTAATTCCCTGTAAACCATGTTGTCAGTCACCCCTCCCGCCGCCAGAGCAACGGCAAACAATCGTTTCACGCCCTTTTCCCTGGATTGCCCTAGCAGGAGCAGACGCCATAGCACAGCAAGCATGGAGCCCGTTCAGCTCACCACAGCAGTTATGACCATTGTGAACACCTCACGCATTATTGTGCAATGTATGCAGAACCAGCACCCGAAAAACCAGGCGAGGCGGTGACGGCAGGCAGTGATGAGGACATGAACACACTTTTCTCTAAAACCCCTTCCCCCACAATTTGGAGATCATGGTGTTAATGGGGCAGGCTCATGCCTTGGAACGCCAATTCTGGGCCTGGGAAACAAGCACAGACTGGTGGGATTGCATAGTGTTGCAGTTCTGGGATGATTCCCAGGGGCTCCGAAACTTTCACATGCATAAGGGCACTTTCATGGAACTTTGACTTGCTTTCCCCTGCCCTGAAGTGCAAGAATACCAAGATAAGAGCAGCCCTCACAGTTCACAAGCGAATGGCAAAAGCCCTGTAGAAGCTTGCAATGCCAGACAGCTACTGGTCAGTCGGTAATCAATTTGGAGTGGACAAATCTACTGTGGGGGTTGCTGTGATGCAAATAGCCAACGCAATCATTGAGCTGCTGCTATCAAAGGTAGTGACTCTGGGAAATGTGCAGGTCATACTAGATGGCTTTGCTGCAATGGGATTCCCTAACTGTGGTGGGGCTATAGACGGAACGCATATCCCTATCTTGGGACCGGATCACCAGGGCAGCCAGTACATAAACTGCAAGGGGTACTTTTCAATGGTGCTGCAAGCACTGGTGGATCACAAGGGATGTTTCACCAACATCAACGTCGGATGGCCGGGAACGGTTCATGACGCTCGTGTCTTCAGGAACTCTGGTCTGTTTAAACGGCTGCAGGAAGGGATTTACTTCCCAGACCAGAAAATAACTGTTGGGGATGTTGAAATGCCTATAGTTATCCTTGGGGACCCAGCCTATCCCTTAATGCTCTGGCTCATGAAGCCATACACAGGCACCCTGGACAGTAGTCAGGAGCTGTTCAACTATAGGCTGAGCAAGTGCAGAATGGTGGTAGAATGTGCATTTGGACATTTAAAAGCGCGCTGGTGCAGTTTACTGACTTGCTCAGACCTCAGCGAATCCAATATTCCCATTGTTATTGCTGCTTGTTGTGTGCGCCACAATCTCTGTGAGAGAAAGGGGCAGACATTTATGGCGGGGTAGGAGGTTGATGCAAATCGCCTGGCCGCTGAATACGCGCAGCCAGACACCAGGACAGTTAGAAGAGCACAGCAGGAAGTGGTGCGCATCAGAGAAGCTTTGAAAACCGGTTTCATGACTGGCCAGGGTACTGTGTGACACTTCTGTTTGTTTCTCCTTGATGAAAACCCGCCCCCTTGGTTGACGCTAATTCCCTGTAAGCCACCTGCCCTCCCACCTTCGATCACAGATTGCTTGCAAAGGAAATAAAGTCACTATCATTTAAAAAACATGTATACTTTATTAATTGATTATAAAAATAGGGAGATAACTCACAAGGTAGCCCGGGTGGGGTGTGGGAGGAGGGTAGAAGGGAAGGAAAAGGCCACTTTAAAACTTGTTGAATGCCAGCCTTCTGTTGCTTGGGCTGTCCACTGGTGTAGAGTGGTTGGGTGCCCGGAGCCTCCCACCCCACGTTCTTGGGCGTCTGGGTGAGGAGGCGATGGAACTTGGGGAGGACGGAGGGCAGTCAAACAGGAGCTGCTGCAGCACTCTGTGATCCTGCTGCCATTCATGAACCTCCACCAGATGCCGGAGCATGTTCATTTGATCCCGCAGTAGCCCCAATATCTCCTCATACCTCCTCTGATCTTCCTGCCGCCACCTCTCCTCACGTTCATCGGCCACCGTCCTGTGCTCTGCTATTGTGTCCCTCCACACAGTTCTGTCAGTGCCAGATGACTGCATGAGCTCAGAGAACATCTCATAGCGCGTGCGTTTTTTTCACCGCCTTATCTGAGATAGCCTTTGGGAAGAAGAAGGGGGGCTTGAAACATTTGCAGCTGCTGGAGGAAAAAAGAAGTGAAGTTTTTAAAAAGATACATTTTACAGAACAATGGCTATACTCTTTCACGGTGAACAACACTATTCACATTACATAGCACATGTGATTTTGGTACAAGGTCGCATTTTGCATCTTATGTTGAGTGCCTGCGGCTTTGGTGTTAGAGATCACACACGCAGGACCGGCCAACAGAATTCAGCTTGCAGGCGGCCATGGTAAGCCACAGTCTTTCGGATTCTGCAATCTTCATAACAGCAGCCCCATCCTTTCCCATACCAAGCAAAGCCCGTTGAGTTAGCCATTTAGTGCTGCAGTTTTCCTGTTAATGTGCAGCAGCAGAAACCAAACTAACCCCCTCCCTGCATCCAATTCTCTGGGATGATCGCTTTTCCCTTCCCCCCACCGCCTGGCTGGTATCAGGGAAGAGCCCTGCTAGCCAAACACAAACAGCTCAGTGCCAATGGCCCCCCCCCCCACTGCTGGGCTAACTGCAGGGAGGATTTCTTTTCAGCCCCAGGCAAACAGCCCAGTAGGAACGGCCACCTCTGAATGTCCCCTTAATCAAATTCCCCTATTTCAACCAGGTTACCATGAACGATATCACTCTCCTGAGGATAACACAGAGAGATAAAGAATGGATGTGGCTTGAATGCCAGCAAACACTGGGACCATACGCTGCCAGGCCTTGTCATGCAATGATACCAGATTACTTACTACTAGCATGGCGCAGTAAAGTGTCCTACCATGGAGGACGGAATAAGGCTGCTCTACCCAGAAACCTTCTGCAAAGGCTTTTAGAGTACCTCCAGAAGAGCTTCATGGAGATGTCCCTGGAGGATTTCCGCTCCATCCCCAGACATGTTAACAGACTTTTCTAGTAGCAGTACTGGCCACAAATGCATCCCAAGTCCTCAGGGCTACTTAATCATTAAAAAACGCTTGCTTTTATAACATGTATTATATTTTAAAAGGTACACTCACCAGAGGTCCCTTCTCTGGCTTTGTTGGGTTGGGAGGGTATTTCAGTCAGGGTGATAAAAAGATTGTGGCTGTCGGGGAGAACGGTGTGCTGTGTGCTCCCCTCAAGCTCGTCCTCCTCATCATCATCTTCCCCATCTGCAAAATCCTCAGCCATGGTGGAGAGTACCCCATCATCGGAGTCCATGGATAGGGGTAGGGTAGTGGTGGCGGCCCCCCTAGAATTGCATGCAGCTCATCATAGAAGCGGCATGTCTGGGGCTCTGTCCCAGAGCGTCTGTTTGATTCTTTGGTTTTCTGGTACACTTGTCTGAGCTCCTTAAGTTTCACACGGCACTGTGTTGTGTCCCTGATGTAGCCTCTGTCCCTCATAGCCTCAGATTTTTTGAAATGTTTTGGCATTTCATCTTTTGGAACGTAGTTCTGATAGCACGGATTCCTCTCCCCATACAGCAATCAGATCCAGTACCTCCCGTTCAGTCCATGCTGGAGCTCTTTTTCGATTCTGGGACTGCATGGTCACCTGTGCTGATGAACTCGTCTGGCCAAACAGGAAATTAGATTCAAAAGTTCCTGGGGCTTTTCCTGTACACCTGGCCAGTGCATCCAAGTTCAGAGTGCTGTCCAGAGTGGTCACAATGGTGCACTGTGGGATAGCTCCCGGAGGCCAATACCTTCGAATTGCGTCCACACTAACCCTAATTCGAAACAGCGATGTAGATTTCAGTGCTAATCCCCTCATTGGGGAGGAGTACAGAAATCGGTTTTAACAGCCCTTTATGTCCAAAAAAATGGCTTCCTTGTGTGGACGGGTGAAGGGTTAATTCGGATTTAACGCTGCTAAATCCAACATAAACTCGTAATGTAGACCAGGCCTGAGAATGAGCTAACCTCTCAACCTAAAAGGCTCTCACTCCAAGTTAGAATTAAGAAATGCTGACAGCACGAGGAAGTGTTCTTTGCTGCCTGTTTGTTCTTTACTTGTTTTGTTGGTAAGTAAAAGACTTCAGTCTTCAGGCTTGCCATGCAGTATCTTTCATGACCACAAAAAACTCATGTTTATAAAAAGAAAGATTGAAGAAAACTAAAAAGAAACCCAAACAGAGTCTGTAAAACATCAAACATTCCATATACTCTAACATTATTTTACAAAAAATATTACTCCTGGCAGGACTTTTAAAACAGAATGCATCAGCAATTAGACGGTACTTAAAACATACTCCATAAATTTAGATTTTGAATTCATTCTTCTTTCCACTCTAGCATAAAGAAACAGTGTTTTCTTAAACAAGATAGGCAGTCTTGTAAAACTGGGGTAATTCCCTTCCTGCTCTGAACAGAGTACAAACACCTCTTACATAGTCCAAACTTACCCTCTGCCTGGGGTATGGTATTAATGTTTTTAAAATATTAATAAAATCAAACTTTAGCCCAAGCTTTCCCTCCAAGATAAGCTGTTTGATAGGTTTCCACTGTTCCAGTCCCTTGTTCCCTTCACTTCATAGAAACATTCCAACTTTTCTCATACCTTGGTTGGAGCTAAGAGATCACTCACTTATCACCCTGATGAGCAGTATCTAACTTCACTTGTCTATGTGAAGTTCTAGCAACTGAGCTAAGTGAATCAACAGAGGAGCCCTGAATCCCTATTCTGTGTCCTAGAAGTTGCCATTAGAGCTGGCTGGAAATTTTCTGATTGAGTTTTGTCGGAAATACTGGTTTGTCAAACTAGAAGTGTCTCCTAAAAGCAAGCCTCCCCAAATTGCAGGCAGGCTTCAGCAGTGAAACTGACAAAAATGTCAGTTTCAGTCAGCAGCTGCCTGTCTCAGGTGGCATATTTTGTTTCCCAAACACCATGTGTCAGTCAGTCTGTTTCCTAAGCTCAGTTTGGGCGGGGGGTTTCCAGTTTGTGAGAAATTATTAAAAGTTTGATTTGGGGCTGTTTCAAACCTACACAACTGAAATACTGAAATGTCATGCAAACATAAATTTGTAATCTCAAGTTTTGGCCAACTCTAATTGCCATCCTCTTGCATTTCTATAGAGCAATGTCATTTTTCACAGCTCTCTACTAAGAACAACAAATATTCAACCAATCTTTCTTCCTTTCTCATTAAATGTTTAAGTCAGACCAATGCCAGTAGGAGTGATCTAAGTAACACCCAAGCAGTTGAATAACCTTGATATAAGGGTGACGCCATACTTTATCAAAAATGAAAACAAGAATTGAAAAGTTCCTGGAAGTGGATCCAACTAATTGATGCACTTCAAGGTTAAAGATAAACTAATGAAATAATCACAGAAGCGTTTTCTTATCACATGAACACAAGTTTCCAAAAAATATAAGATATATAGTCACAAGTATTTCTTGTATCTAGTCATTAGGCAACATTTTACAATAATGTAGGAAACATGACTGATTTGCAAAGACACAGGGGGGAAAGGTCTTACTCATCAAGTGCAGTCCAAGTGGTACAAAATATACTCCTGAGGGCATTCCGCACCAAAAAAAATAAAAATTCTGCACGCAATATTTTAAAATTCTGCCAAAGTCTGCAAATTTTATTTGTCAAATAAATGTGGAGGCTGCAGTGTGGCACTGGGTAGCACAGGTCACTGGCTGCACGGAGGTGGGAGATCACTGTGCAGATTTCCCCCGGGACACGGACTCAGTGGTGAGGCTGCACCCAACCCTGAAACAGCACAAGGACCAGGCCTGCCCCAAAACACCCCAGGGCCCTGGCCCTTCTATGCCAGATGCACCAGGTGTGCGCAGGCAGGCTCATCAAGGCAGGATCCAAGTGTGGATGTGTCATAAATATAAAGGAAAGGGTAACAACCTTTCTGTATACAGTGCTATAAAATCCCTCCTGGCCAGAGGCAAAATCCTTTCCCCTGTAAAGGGTTAAGAAGCTAAGGTAACCCCACTGGCACCTGACCCAAAATGGCCAATGAGGGGACAAGATTCTTTCAAATCTGGAGGGGGGAGAACAAAGGGTTTGGACTGTCTGTGCGATGCTTTTGCCAGTAACAGATCAGGAATGCAAGCCTTACAACTCCTGTAAAGTTAGTAAGTAATCTAGCTAGAAAATGTGTTAGATATTCCTTTGTTTAATGGCTTGTAAAATAAGCTGTGCTGGAGGAAATGTATATTCCGTTTTTTGTGTCTTTTTGTAACTTAAGGTTTTGCCTAGAGGGATTCTGTAGGTTTTGAATCTGATTACCCTGTAAGGTATTTACCATCCTGATTTTACAGAGGTGATTCTTTTACCTTTTCTTTAATTAAAATTCTTCTTTTAAGAACCTGATTGATTTTTCATTGTTCTTAAGATCCAAGTGCTTGGGTCTGTGTTCACCTGCACCAATCGGTCAGGAGATTATCGTCAAACCTTCCCCAGGAAAGGGGGTGTAGGGCTTGGGGGGACATTTTGGGGGAAGACGTCTCAAAGTGGTCTCTTTCCCTGTTCTTTGTTTAAAACGCTTGGTGGTGGCAGCATACTGTTCAAGGACAAGGCAAAGTTTGTACCTTGGGGAAGTTTTTAACCTAAGCTGGTAAGAATAAGCTTAGGGGGTCTTTCATGCAGGTCCCCACATCTGTACCCTAGAGTTCAGTGTGGGGAAGGAACCTTGACAGGAGGGGCTTAGTGTGGGGGGATCCAGCTGTGGGTTGAGAGGGTTCTGTGTTGGGCAATCTGGGTACAGGTGGCTCAGTAGGGGATCTGAGTGCAGGGATACAGAGGGGCTTGTTGAGGGGTTCTAGGTGCAACAGTAATGGGACTCTGCAGGGGGGGTCCAAGTGATGGTGGTTGGGGCTCAGCAGGGAGGGGTCTGCGGGTGGGGGGATAGAGCTCAGCAGGGGGGTCTGGGTGTGGGGAGTTCAGTGGGGGGTCCAGATGCTGGGGGTGTGCGGCTCAGTGGGTGGGGATCCAGGTACAGCTGATTGGGGCTCGGTAGGGTGGGGATCCGGATGCATATGGCTCATTGGGATGGTGCAGGGGGAGTAGGGGCTCACCAGGTGTGGTTCTGGAAACAGGAATGGTGAGGCTCAGTGGGAGGGTCTGGATGTGAGGGGGTCTGGATGCATGGGGGTTGGGTGGATGGGGGAGCAGCTTCTCATACAGTGATCTGTCCCGCTGCAGCTGAGGAGCAATGGGTGCAGGAAGCACAGGGAGGGAGGGGAAGGGCAGTTTCCAGAGCTTCCTACAGCCAGGGGAGAAATCTGAGGGTGGGTCTGACATGGCCCCGGATGCCGTCCAGGGGAAGAGGAAGTCCTGTCCTCCCCAGCCCAGCTGGGACTACCAGCTGATCCCAGTGCAGGGTAGTAGCCACCAACCAGGTCTTCCCCAGTTCTGCCCCATGCCCCACAGTGATTTACCTCTGTGCCCTTGACACCCAAAACTGCTGGGGAGGGTCGCATGACCGCTCTTGTGGCTCTCCTTTGCTTCCCCATCAGAAAGTCATTTTTCTGTGGGGAAGCAAAGAAATCTGCAGGGGACATAAATTCTGCGCAAGCGCATTGGCACAGAATTCCTCCAGGAGTAAAAAAAAAAGGGAAGACTAGAAACTCCATAGATCATAAATACTTCAAAAGTATGACAGCTCTTTTTACCACCTAGTCCACAGTTATTAATATAGCATGATCCCAGTGAATCCGGGTACACTATTGCACAAGTGTTCCAGTAAAATTTTACTCTACTGTCCTGACGAAAAAGATATAAATTGGGGAGGAGAGGAAGGGAAACAGGCACATTAACAAATGTAGGCTCAAGCCTGAAACAAAGCTTGGTAAATCACAAGGCAAACTATCTGGATGACAGAACAGAATTCACTCTTCAGTTAGATTGTTCATTTCATCTGCTAAAGAACCATCACCTTAATTCTTTATGCCAAGAAGAGAGATGGGTCTTAATATAAAATGTTACTTTATAGAGGCTTCAGAAGACATTTTTAAAATATTAATCTTTAAATCTACCACTTATTGGAATTATATAGGGCTTTTTAACTGAGTACTTGTTAAACACAAAAGAAAACAAGAGTGGTAAGAGACAAACCCACTAAAAAGCAAGGAATGTTAGTGCTGTCTTTCTCTCTCACAGCCCTTCCACATATACTCTTGTTCTAAACAATTTCAGTGCTTGTGACTCCTTATATATGGATCCTGCACAATTAATATTCTGGGAGCATAATTAACAGAAATTGATTGATTTACGTTCAAATTACAAAGAAAAAATGGGCTTCCTGAATAAAATAAACACGATCAAACCAAAGGACAAAATCATTCAGATAAACATGGCATGGCCTTGCACACATATATCAACTATGACTAGATTTAACTTTTTATAACCAGACTGATAACTTGACAGCTAAGGTCTACATAGTGAGATTTGGTTTCAATACCAAAAACATTTTGGATTCGAAATGCAGGTATGAAATTAGTTCAACTGCCAAGTGCCTTTACATGAATAATCTGGTTATATTCAGCAAGGAGGGACCAATAAATAATTCAGCTATTATTACTTTTGAAACTAACACTATTACTGCAGGGACAAATCAGTCTAAATTGCTAACTGCACTGAATTAATGTCAATTTCATGGCAGAAATGCAGTAAGTGGAAAGGTAATAAGCTGCAACTTTATTAGCACTGTTGACATGACAATACTCTCTCTCAGACACACACACAGAGTTTATATAAAGAGCCAGCTTAGTTTCTGTTGGGCTAATGCCTCACTTGGTTCCCTCATGTCCTCTATTTTCCGCTAAAGCAACAATCATCAATTATGCCATTAAACAGTCTCCAGTCACGCCATACATGCCATTCTGTCAGTGAAATATTCTCACTGTGTCCCCACCATGCCCATTTCCATGCTAGAATTGGACCACTCAATCCACACACAGAAGTGTCTGCAGGGGAATTCTATCTCATCAGTTGTATGAAGTGGGTGTACATCATGTCTGTATCCTAACTGTATTCTCCTCTACTCCTCGTGGTAGCAATAATTATTCATTAACATTGCAACAATGCACAATTACAGATACAGAGCTGGATTTTCAAAATAACTCAACAGTGGCCTACCTCTGCTCCGCTTGAAGTCAATAATAAAATTCCTATTGACTTCAAAAGGAGCAGAGTTAGGCCAACACTGAGTGCTTTTGAAAACCCCATCCAAAGTACCCAAATGTTACATGCTATGAGCTAAATTTCAACCATATGAATGTAGTAACAGTCTGAGCATTTGTATCTGTACCAACGAGAGCATTACCCAAGAGACAAATAAAATGAAAATCCATCCCTCTACCTGACCTGATATATTCCTTCCAGTTCCAATATTTGAAAAATAAATACATGGTTTGCATAAGAAGAATGGGTCCATCCCAACTAATCACTTCAAACCCAACAGAAATATATGGTATTAGCATGGTTTAACAAGTGGCAGAACAAGAAATTACTGGTTCCACACCCAATAGGCTGGGTCATTCAGGTGCCTCTCCCCCCACTGACAGAGGAACCAGGTTGCAGATTTTGTCTTATGCCTCCACAGAGGTCAGCAACATTCTTAATTAAAGTGCCTATGTTAGCTTGTTTTAAAAGAGGCAGTACTACCCAGGGAGACAAATTCAAACTGTAACCCAATTTTAAAATTCTCCTCCCACTTTTTTTCAAACTTCCCTCCTGATGCTGAAAATGAGGGTTAAAATACAAACTTTTCTGCTAAGTGACCCTGGCAATAACTCCAATGGAAGAGGGTTTTTTGTTTTGTTTTGTTTTTTGCTATCACAGACATGGGGATGTATGATGCACTTTAATTCAGTTCTCCTCCACCTGCTCTGTTCTTGTGAAAAGGAGATAGGTACAGAAAAGTAGTATTACACCACAAAACAGCGAGACCAAGAGGCTTTTATGTGTCATTACCTTGCCTGTTCAAAAGAATGGAGCAGGTAAAGCAAAAGAACAACATGACATACATCTATTTGTAACCACAAACCAAACCCCAAACCAGAACCATTAGTATCTCTGTATATTCACCTCTTCTGACTGTATTTGGCCAGACAGAGAAGGAAACTTAACCCAGCTGCTCATCTTCAGCACTTAGGCATTTACTGTGTACAATCTTTTGTTTGTAAAACATGCAGTGAGAAGTACAAAATAAAACCGTATAAGAACACCTTGGACAATTTTGGTAGCCTTGTGCTTTGGTTGGTCGGGTGCCAATCTTTTTATTTTTTTTTAAACAAGTTAGTGTCCAAATAATACCTAAAGTACTACAAACATGAGATTTCTCTTACTATTCCACAGTTCATGTGCATTCAAGTTTTTTCCACTATCCAGTCAAACAACAGAAATCATTCACTGTGTACCACACACTATAATAGTGAAACTAAACTAAGGTTCTGAGAATTTTCAGCAACTTTGGAAATTCTAGTTATCTAATACTAATGATTATCTTTATGCAAAAATAGTTATTGTACATTTACAGAATTGTTATGGGGCAATCCTATAAAAATATATAGTAATTAAGATAATGAATATAACAGATTGTACTGTTTAAGATTGGTTTCTATAACTACAGACACGAGATTTGATTTGATTTTTGGTTTAAAATTTGGAACAAAAAGGCAGTGACTGGACAAACATATTTTAAAGAAAATATTCCTCTTATGTTAGGCACATTTTGTTTAAAAATCACGAATTTAAATCACATCACAAAATAGGGAGGCCTTAATTTTTTTCATATTTCAGGGGGCATTTTATAAATGACATTGAGAAACATAATTTTAAATGTAATTTGGAAATAATGTTTTATTTTAAGAACTAAATCACATTATTCAATCCATATTACTAAACAGATTTCAATTAAAAACAAAAAGTGCATCCAGACTAATTTTTCAGAAAAAAGTAAACCATTTTTTTCTGATTTAATTCATAGACCAAGTTCAACTGAAAATTTAATGTAGCTTAGTTTCACTAGACTACAATATCTATGTGATTCTCAGAAGTGCAACTAAAGTAGCCAAGACCTTGTGATCATGTCCAAATTTGCTTTCAAAGGCTCTGAAAGTAGAGATGGGAAAGACCCGTCACTGCATCTTGTAAATCCATCAACCACTGCAAAATTGTTTTCTACAGTACATTTCAGTTTGTCCAGTTTAGATTTAAATGACTTAAGTGATGGGGCTTCAACCACTCCCTTAAGAGATTACTCCACAGTCTGAGACCTCATTTTCAGAAATATTTTCTTTACAGCCAATTTAACATTTCCTTTACTCAGTTTTATCCCATTACTCCTAGTTATATCCCTAGATCACTCCAAACAATTCCTCTTCCTCCTTACTGTTTTCAAACTTCAAATACTAGTTTTCATGTCCTTCCAATCACATTACTGTGTCCATCATTTATCATTTTTTCTTTTCGAACTCAATCCTGTAGCCCAGGGATGAGCAAACTATAGCCCACGGGCTGGATCTGGCCCATCAGGGCTTTGGATCCGGCCCCCGGGATTGGCACCCCCGTGGTGCTGTGGGGTTAAGGCTGGCTCCCTGCCTGCTCTGGCCCCGTGCCGCTCCCAGAAGTGGCCAGCACCACGTCCCTGTGGCCCCTGGGGGGGAGATGGGGGGGACAGAGGGCTCCGCGCGCTACCCTCGCCTGCAGGCACTGCCGTCCGCAGATTCCATAGGCTGGGAATGGGGAACCACGGCCAATGGAAGCTTCAGAGGAGGTAACCACATGCGAGGGCAGTGCACAGAGCCATCTGCCCCCCTTCTCCGCCCCCCCGGGCCACAAGGACATGATGCCAGGCACTTCCGGGAGCGGAGCAGTGCTGGGCCAGGGCAGGCAGGAAGCCTGCCTTAACCCTGCTGCACACCGCTGCCACCCCAGAGCCACTCAAGGTAAGTGGCGCCGGACTGGAGCCCACACCCCGAATTCCTCCTGCACCCCAACCCCCTGCCCTGAGCCCCTTCCTGCACACCACACTCCCTCCCACACCCCGCACTCCCTCCTGCACCCCAACCCCCTGCCCCAGCCGTGCATGGAATTTCCCCACCCAGATGGGGCCCTCAGGCCAAAAAGTTTGCCCACCCGTGCTGTAGCCCCTTCAATTGCATATTTCTCTGAATTCCCTCCAATTTGTTGACATTTTTCAGTTCTGAGGTACCCTGAATTATATGCAATATTCTAAGTGATTCAGTTCTAATCGTTGACAGGATAACTAGTTTCAAGGCTACCCCTCTGGAGCTGCCACTGAATACTGTTTTTCAACAACAGTTTTAACCTAGGTTATATGATTATGCCAGAAGATTTTAAATTGACGTGTGCACATCAAACTAATTCAACAGTGGACAAGAAGCACCTTCATCCTCTCCAGGACAATAGGTTGCTACAAGTTTCACTGCACTTTCCAAATATGTGTTTACATTCCATACTCATGTCACTGTATTCCTCTCACCTGCTCTCCACTGATACTGGCCCAGATTGTGGCCCTTCCCGTGCAGGAGTGCAAGGGAGTTAAGAGGCTATAGAAGCACCCCTTTACTTCCTTGCACCAGCGCATTGTACCACCACCTCCTGAGTGCAACATGAAGCAGACTATGCAGTTGCACATGCCTCCCTTGTGCAGATGGGCAGAAGGAGGCAAGGAATGCATGGAGTGAGGCCTTAACCCTACCTCCCCACTGCACCTGGCAGTATAGTAAAGCCAGCATGTCAAAGAGTCGTGGGGAGTCTTGGAGAGAGATTGTGACTCTCCATACAGCTCTAGGAGCACTGCAAAATTCTCCTCATTGCTATGGACTGGATCATAGACTGATACACAGATCACAGTAAACAATTAAATTAGTCCTTGGAACATGTTACGGATTCAAAACAGTAAGGGCTCACAAGAAGTAGATTAACTATGAGAAAAATCTCACAGCAAATATCACAGTCATATTTTACTTCAGCAAAGCGAAATGTGATGCTCATTGTGATCAATCAAATCCATCAATTTCACCGGTTGCTATTAAGCATCTCAAGCCATTTTTTTCCAAAATGGAACTAGTGTCATAGTCAAAGTTAGTATTAAGATTCTACCCACTTAAATATTCCCTGCACTTTCAACCAGACTGGAATTCCTGACTTCCTGTCCTAAAAGCTCTTATGTGCTGTTAACCAACTGCCCCATTTTACTTGAATGTGTCTGCATTTCAGTTAAATGACTCCAATTTGCAGGCACCATGGAATCTTTTGGGATGAAATGTATATTACTAATGTAAGCTATTAGTCATAACATTCTAATAGTGCTTTTCATACCCTTTAGAAAAAAGTTCACAAATTAATTTTCCCTGCTAAAAGGAAAGTATTTATACAATGCTTCTTAACAAATAAAATGGAAACAATAGAAAAAGGATAGTTTCCATCCCTGAGGGACATTGCAGTTTCAATTATTATGTCAATAGTGTACACCTCGATTTATTACATATTCACAAAACGGTTGCTACAAGTTAATAAAAATCTCACATAAATATCTGAAATTATTAAAAATAATCACATAACAAATTTACCGACAAATTCAATGAAAAGATGTCAGATAATATGTGGTTTATTGTAAATGTAAATATATATAGGTATATAAAATGTAAATGCTGTCAAATAACTATTTAAGTAGCAATAAGCAAGGCACCAAACCAAAAATAGAATCCTTTGATAGGTGCTCAAAATAACCCAGAATTTATACAAATGTTGTTGATTACAAACATGCTTTCTGTTCTCCATAGTCCATTTTAAGCAGAGAAGCAATTTGCTGAAAGATGGGGGAATGAAAAGGTCTTTATTCCACATGAAGAGCCAACAGGGATTTCTAAACAAGCCTAGATGTGTTTCTGCCTTTGGGGGGCCTTGAGCTCCATCACCTTTCAGACAGACAGGCACTCTGCCTGCTCATGCTCATATCTGCTATATCCCTTCCACAGAGGGTTGGCTTGCTTCAGTCAAGTTCCACAAGTTCTTACACTTGGAACAATTGCAGATGCTGCTAAATATCCAAAGCCAGTTATAGCAGATAACTGTTTTCCTTACAGCAAGACACTGAACTTAACAACAAAACAAACATTGCTAACTGAGCAAATTATTTGTTTTGATTTCACTGGTTGGTGGGAAAAAAAAACTTCAGAAGAAAAAATCTGAACTTCAGGACATTATTTAAAGTTGTCTCTGTTTAAGTATTTGTTTCTTAAATCAGTCTGGACAAATTCAAAATGACAAGCATTTCTTAGCCACATCTATACATAATCTGCCTGGACTACACTAAACTACAGAGTGCTAACCTCCTGAAGAATTTGCCTGAAAATTTAAATTTTTCTCCACGTTTTGACTGAACATAGCAATTCAACATGTAAAATATATTCTTCATTAAGATTGACCTTGTATTACAAAACAGAAGGAACAATTCCATTTTAAGTGCTAAATTAAGAATGAAACCAAAGGTTAATGCTAAAATAGTCACCTACAAATTCCACTACTTTCACTTGTTTAATTAACGTATTTTATGTTTTGCCTCCTACATTTATTTTAGTATTTGGGGATAAGGTTTGAATTTGCCTAATTAGCATATAGGAAAATCAATTAAACCCTCCTCACAGTATGTACTTAAAAATAAACTGAACTTCATATAGGCACTGAAAAACATCTATAAACCTACGAGTTATTAGAAAGTATTTTAAATACTTGAACTAAATGTTTGCTTTTTTTATTGTTTTAAATTATATGCTAAACCTCTTACATACTAAATGAAAGTATTCAAATTTTAAAAACATTTGAAAAGTTTTAGTAAAAATTTTATTCTTTTATAGATCATTGAACTCATAATGTGTCCAACTGACCTTTCTTTCTTTCTTTTTTAATGCTTATGAGTAGTGGCAACAGTGTACAGCTCACTCCATATCGCTGCACAGGTAACGGGGATTAAAATTGCTTCCACCTTGTCTTCTGTCTATTTTGAAATGTAGCTTGCCTTAGCACATGTCAAAGATTTTTTTTTTTTTTGGGTGGATAGAGAGTAAATAGATTACAAAACCCCACAAAATAAATGAATCTGCAATAGAAAGTCTGATCATTGCTTCTTTACCTAAGCTTTAGAGTACTGATTTGACAGAGCAAAAATACTTACTTCTGGGGGAATTCTGCACCAAAAATGTAAAAATTCTGCACACAATATTTTAAAATTCTGCAAAATTTTGCATATTTTATTTGTCAAAACAACACAATATAATCACACTGGTTTTAAAAAATTACCAAAATAATTGAAATTACAATACAGTGGATGGAGAATGGGAATGGAGAGCTTTGGAGGAAATCCCCAAACACACTCTCTCTAATAGTACTGTAGCTAGTATTGACCCTTTACTTCTAGTTAGTCAACAAACATATGCAGCCATATGCTCAGTTTTGCATCATAGGCAACTGAAGAGGAAAAGATCAGCAGCCACCAATTCAAATAAAGGAACATTAATTCCTGAGCTTTCTCCTCACGTACGGTAAATAAATTTAACATCCTTTCCTGATAATATCACTTTGAATTGTTAGTGAGCAGCAGCATTCTGGCAGTAAACGCAACATTGTCTTTGAATTGGTCAACAAACAAGCATACATAAAACAAAAATCGTGTAGCACAACGTAGCTGGCACAAAGCTTTTCAATGGTGTTTAAAATAAGTCTGATAGTATAGTATATGTTACAGAGTATGAGGGGTTGAGTAATCAGTAACTGTAGTTCATAACTGAACACACTCATATTCCTTCTGGAGTCCCGTCATCATGGCACTGCACAGAGGGCCCTGCTGAACCACCAACTCTTCAGTTCCTTCTTGTCAGCTGGCTCTGACAGAGGGGTAGGTGGGTGGGTCTTGGAACGGACATGAGCAACACATCTCAAAGAACAACAGTTACGAAAAGGTAGGTAACCATTTTTTCTTTTTCAAGTGCTTGCTCATGTCAATTCCAAGTAGGTGACTCCCTAGCATTTCCTAGGAGGAGGGATCGGAGTTCATTGATTCGCAGATTATAATACCGCTCTGCCAAATGCAGCTCTGCCAAATCCCTGGCCTGTTGTATGATGGCGTAGTGTGAGGTGAAGGTGTGGACTGACGACCACATTGCGGCCTGCAGAACTCCTGTGTTGGGACCTGGGCCAGGAATGCCACTGAGGACGCTTGCGCCCTTGCGGAGTGCGCTGTCAGTGCAGGGGCTGATACCTTTGCTAGGTCATAGCATGTTTGAACGCAGGAAGCAATCCACCAGGAGATTCTTTGAGAAGACACTAGGAGGCCCTTCATCCTACCTGCTACTGCAACAAAAAACTGGCTCAATTTTCTAAAAGCCTTCATCTGTTCGATACCAAAAGCCAATGATTGCCAAACGTCCAGAGCATGGAGCTTTTGTTCCCAGCTGTTAGCGTGTGGCTTAGGGTAAAAAACTGGGAGAAAAAGGTCATGATTGGCACGAGACTGAGAGGCAACCTTTGGAAAGAAAGACTGGGTGAGGTCAAAGCTGAACCTTGTCCATAGAGAAGATAGTGTATAGAGGTTTGAATGTTAGGGCCTTAAACTTGGACCCTGTCCTAGCTGAGGTTATCGCCACCAAGAACGCTACTTTCCACAACAGGCAGAGTAGCAAATATGTTGCTAGCTTCTCGAAAGGGAGGCCCCCATCAGTCTTAAAAACACCAAGTTAAGGTCCCATGCAGGGATTGGCTGTTGAATTTGAGGATATACTCTGTCCAGTCCTTTAAAAAGCGGCCAATCATTGTGTTAGGGAAGGCTGATCAGCCTGCAACCCCTGGCTGAAAAGCAGAACTGGCAGCCAGTTGAACCTTTATTGATGACACTGACAGACACTGTTGCTTCAGGTTCAACAGATAGTCCAAGATAAAGGGTACTGATGAGTGCATGGGAGAAGTACTCCACTTAGCCAAGTAGGTGGTCCTAGTGCATTGGCAGGGAACGGTAAACCATGTGGCAGGGGCTAGGGCTTAAAATGCCTTTGTTGCAATGCCAGGGTATGCATGCCAAGAGACTTGAGGGTGGCCCTTGAGTCCTTAAGGTGATGTAGCCGTGAGTCTGTCTTTTCAGAAAAAAGAGGGAGGAGCCTTCGAATGGGAGATCCTGAGTGGACTGCTGGACCTCATTTGGGAGTCCTGAGGCCTGCAGACAAGAGCTCCTTCTCATGGCCACGGCCGAAGACATGGTCTAAACGGCTGAAAGGGCAACGTCCAGGGCTGCCTGCAGTGTGGCCCGTGCCACTAGCTTCCCCTCCTCCACCAAGGTGGAGAATTCTGCCCTAGATTCTGATGGCAGTAGCTCAATAAACTTTGATATAGCTCCCCACAAATTGAAGCTATATCTGCTGAGGATCGCCTGGTGGTTTGAAATCCATTGTTTTATTTTTGAATGCAGGGCTTTTTTGTACATAATTCTACATTTGTAAGTTCAACTTTTATGATAAAGAGAATGCACTACTGTACTTGTATTAGGTGAATTGAAAAATACTATTTCTTTTGTTTTTTACAGTGCTAATATTTGTAATAAAAAATATAAAGCGAGCACTGTACACTTCGTATTTTGTGTTGTAAATGAAATTAATATATTTGAAAATATAGAAAACATCCAAAAATATTTAAATAAATGGTATTCTATTATTGTTTAACAGTGCGATTAATCACATGGTTCGCGATTAATTTTTTTAATTGCTTGACAGCTCTAATTCAAACCCTTTAGAGGGGACAAAATATTTCCTCTCAGTCCTCTTTGCCGTCAGGGACAGCAAGGCAGGGGTCTGCCTGTGAGACTTTGTGGTGTCCTGAATCATTGAGTTAGTGGCAGAGCAATACAGGACAAGCCCAGTGAAGTCAGGATGTCCACCATGGGGTCCGAGGACGTGGTGACTTCTTCGACCTGGAGTACCAGGTTCTGGGCCACTCTCCTCAAAAGCAATTGGAGAACACTACTCTCCTCGAATGCGGGGGCTGGAGAGATCCTGCTACAGCTTCATCTGGTGACGAGGATGATGAGGCCGGTATGGGAACAGGTTCTTGCTCCTGACCTTCCACACCAAGTGGGTCTCACAGTGCTGGCTCCTCTGGTACGGTGGCTAGTTCAGTGCCGTGCGGTTGGTTCTACACCAAGGGAAGCGGAGGAGGTGCACGGCTCTCAGAGATCACTGACTGAGACCTCCTGGAATGAGACCCTGGGGCTTGATGGAATGTCCATGAAGTCCAAAAAGGCCACTGCACCAGTAACTGCCACTGCGCAGGCCAGGGCACATTATGGAATTGCTGATCCATTCTTGTGTGCCTCTACTCTGATCTGTGTCCGCTCCTTCTGGACACGTAAGTGCAGTGCCTGAGTGGCCCTGCATGGGTCACAATGCACTCAGGGCCTTTTGCCCCGACGTTGGTGTGGACAAGTGCTCCCTCTCCAACTTCTTCTGTTTCTTATGGGGTACTGGAGACTGGGAGCGGTGCCTGACTGAGCCGTGGGTGGAGCCCCTCTGTATCAGAGAATCCTGTTGGTACCGAGAGTCTCTGGAGCTAGAGTCCCTTCTCAATGCCGAGGTCTCCCTCATAGATGCTGGTGCACGCCACACTGATGTTGATACGCTGGGTGCACTAAGACTAAATAAGAAACTAACTATTTTAACTATTTACAGGTAACTACAAGAAAACCACTAGGGAAAGCCTTGCAGAAGCAAGAGAGAAATGACGTTCTGGCTAACTGTCACAGGCAGTAAGAAGGAACTGAAGAGGCAGGGGGTTGGCAAGACTATATACATGGCGCCATGATGGCATGACAACAGGGTGCACCTGGACCAACTGGACAGATACCGCTAGGGGAAAAACCTTCTGGAAACTGCCTGCAGTGCGCACACACCTACTTGGAATCGACATGAGCAAGCACTCGAAGAAGAACAATGGTTATAGCAGAAAACAAAAACATATTAGCTTTTAGTCAAACCACCAGCACTTAACACAAGAATGGGCTGACCAATTTCTGAAAATTTTGAGCCTTGTATCCTCTTTTGTTTGCTTTCTTCCCAATTTGCTGTCATCACAAAGCTACTCGTGCTTTGAGATATAAGCAGCTTGACTTCAGCTGAGATAGCAAGTAAACAGTTCTCTCTGGAGTCAATACTTCAAAGATACACAAGCAAGAAGTCTAAAAAGCAACACATTCTCTCCTCACATACACCAAATGCATAATAAATTATGTAACCTGCTCTGTAGTAACCCAGAACTTGCAACTATGAATGCAAATCTGAAAATCAATTTCTTGGCAATAATGCAGCACATTCCATATGCCTGATATCAACATTCTTTTCTAAATAACTTGATACTGGGCTGGTGAACTGAACCTAAGAAGTGAGGGGGCATATGGAAGCAGACAGACAGCTCAGTCACACAGCTGGAAACATCTGTGTTTGGGTTATTACCACATAGTATCTAGTAGCTACTGTCAGATAGAATACTGATGAATTCCTAGTTTTGTAGCAGTTTCTGCAATTATTTTATCCCCTCTATATTAATGTTTTTTAGCCAACAACAGCAGCCACAAAGAAAAATAGCAGAACATTATCTTTAATAACACATTTGATGTATAACTTCTAGTATACAGGGACTTGAGTTTTGCTAGCTCAGAATGATTTCACCTTTGAAACATCTAGTTGTTAGTGTGAATATGTAGAAATTAAACAGAGAACCAATATTCTCTACCTATTTTCAATTATTTTTCAAGCTTGGACAATAAAAGTTTTGTTTGGAACCACTTCCAATGGTCCTAAATGTATACAGCACACATTCATTTCAAAATTAATCTTCCACCAAATCCGAACCATCCATTAGAACATCTGGGAGAAAAAAAATATTATTCAGCCTTAATATTTGTGAATGATTGCTTCAGATTACTTTACCCTCTAGAGTTAACTAGTGAAGGGAAATTATGCAGCAGTGTAAAGGTACATGACATATACATGTAAATAAGAATTCAAACATTTAAAAGAGATTTACACACACAGTTTCTCTCCTCTTCAATGTCAAATAAAAAATATAAGTAATGCTCTGATTTATAATTGCCTGATTTAAAACTAAATTTGTCTGTACTGGAAGAGACAGAATAATCCCCTCTGATATTTACCACAATGAATCACATATATATATATATATATATATATATGTATTTTGCAGAGATGTGACATTGTGCTACATGGTGCAACAGACTTTTTACTTCTGGAGACATGGGATTTTGCTGGCTAAGCTCACAAGAAAAATTGGTGCGGTGGTTTCATCCTAAATCCCCAGCATTTAACCATGCTACACAATGTGGAGCAATTGTCTAAGGCTGGGATACCTAGGGGTTTGCAAATAACAACTGACTTTGGGTCACATCTTGCTTGCTTTACTCATTCAAGTAGTGCCATTGAACCCCAAAAGTCAGTAGGACTCAAATTCATGGAACTACTCACAGGAGTTAAGATGGGTAAGATTTGGTTATGCCTGGGGCAGTTTGCATTGAACCTGCCCATATTCATACAAATGGAGCCTGATCATAAGCCCACAAAAATCAATTGGAAAACACCCATTGACTGCAATCATGCAGGATGAAGGCCTTAGTCACTCACTTCATAGGCACAATTTACATGAAACACCTATAACCTGCTTAAAACACGATGTTTTGTAAGCGAACAAAATCTAGAACACTGAACTTATCTCCTCAGACTTACTTTTTTAACATTTGCTTCCGAATGAAATGGTTAGGAAACTAACACTGAGACCTGGTAAACACACTTTTGCACTGTACTTGGGTACAAGCTACTGAAATGAATAACTTTGTGCTATGTGAATGAAGTGAGATCTCCAAACACCCAAGGATTCATATAAGATCTAAACTCCGAATGCTCAAACTGTCACCTCTGGACTGTATGTGTGGTATTTCACATGCACATTCTGAAAAGTCACTTTCCACAACCTTTCTCAAGTACCATACTCCTTTAAAAAAAAAATCTATTTAGGTAGGAAATTAGAAAAACCTTAATATAATGCAATTAAATTAAACAGGCAACATGTAACTATGTCACTAAATACAGTACTAAATGGCATTAGCAATATTTCAACTAGTCAAGCAGGAAACTGCCAGCAAAACATATTCCGCAATTTGTTCTTGAATGGGAAGGCAGAGAGAAGAAATCACTGGCAGACTCCTTGGACCATGAACAAATGTAAAACATATCAGCTGTTTAATAATGTTTAGCATCAAGAGATCAATATAGGACATTTTTAAAAAATACTGTATCCAATTGATATTGCAAGAGGAATTTATAGAATCAGAATGCGATCACTTGAGTTAAAAATCTAGCTAGGACTCTAGCATTAACATCTCCATTCTTAAAAGATCTCATGACACTTTTTATAAAGACCACAAGCAATCAGGAATTTGATTTTACACTGTATCCAAAAAACTGGACTTCCGGCAGCAGCATAGTGCCCCATCACTACACAAAGGCCTGGTTCAGTTCCAACTCAAATTCAGTCTTATTGAATCGTCAATACCATCTCTCCTGCAGAATGCCTAAATATTGAGCTGACTCAGCCTTGTTTACAGCAGCTTGTCAGTCAAATGGGATCAGAGCAGAAGGTAAAAAAGTCTGCAGCTATATACAAGGTTGAAAGATTAATACAAAGTTGGAATTAGTACTTAATATGTGTAAAACACGTTTAAACGACTTGACTTAAGAAAAATCAACCACCATATTAAAAACAATCTAAGTGTTTTGTTGACAAAACTAAATAAAATATAAAGAGTTAACTTACAGAATCCAGAAAGCAGAGGTAGGTCCCTGAACTCTGTATTACTGCTTGGTTTTTAGCAAAGCCAACTAAAGAGAAAGTAAAGAGATAATGTTTCACATAACTTTAGAATTATTTTTATCGCAACATTTTTTAACTTATACTGTAGTCAAGATTAAATGAGACACACAAGTGGAGATCTACGTTATCATGAAAAATGTTTTGTTTTACATGCCTTAAACAGAAATCTTTGAAGTATTGTGGCTATCTGGTCCAGTCCTGCTCTCAACACCACCAGTCTGTTGTGATGTGATCCAAACACTACATCTCACATGCTGCTAAGATCTCAGGGTCTGGGAAGTGATTGATCACTGTTCCTGGCTCTGGGTCCTTCAGGTGCATTCCCCAGGCACAGGCCCCATGTCTGAAATCATTCTTGAGCAGTGGGATCCTGCAGTCTGGTCACCTAGACACTGGAAGCCTGGGCTCAGCTCTCAGCCCACCCAAGCCCCCAATTGCTTGAATGCATTCCCCTGAGACCACCTGGCAGTGAGTGCTCAGGTTTCTAGTTAATCCCTCTAAGGGCATAAAGGGAGGAGACAAAAAGCAAAGCAAAGGAATTTCTTAAACACACACAACTTTACTCTTTAAAAGCACAAAACATCTATGAAAAACAAACTCCTGAATGCAATCCCCCTCATTTTGATCTCTCCACCTTTAATGAGCCCATGGTTTCGTCCAAGTCCTTCATGCCTACACTCCTCCTTCTGGGCCTTCTATTTCTGGAATGGCTTCCTTTGCTTAGAGAAGCATTCCATTTTAAAGTAGATTTTGTCCCTCTTTAGTCTGATGGAAAAGACGGCAGCTCTACAAGTGCTAACAATACAGCTCCATAATTACAAGCCACGGGCACTCAGGTAGTAACAGTGGGGCAATCTTTTTTCCCCACCTGTAAATTACATATTTTATAGTGTTTAGATGACCAAATGGTCGACCGTCAACCAATGTGTGTAAAAATATATTTCTCCAGGATAGGGAAACTAAAGGAAGAAAAATATTTGACACTCCACTCTTTGCCTTTATGGGTGTAAGTGACTTCCTCCAGATTTGGTGAGGATATTCTGTACAGTAATTTGCAGTTCTGAATAGCAAATAGACAACCAGGAATTTGACTCTTTGAGGGGTTTGAATTTTCTGGGGGGGTGTGGGGTTGTTATTCAAGTTGAAAACCAAGAGGACTGCAGAGAAACATTTGTTTTTAATGAAAAGCTTCAGATGCAAACTGGACTACATATTTTACATGGGTGCTCCCTTTTTGCCTATGTACACTCTGCTCTAAAGAAGGGGTTCTCAACCTTTTTCCTTCTGAGGTCCCCTAACATGCTATAAAAATTCCATGGCCCACTAGTGCCACAACAACTGTTTTTCAGTAGATTAACAGCCAGGGCCAGTGTTAGGGGTAGCAAGCAGAGCAATTGTCCAGGGCCTCACACCACAGGAAGCCTTGCAAAGCTAAGTTGCTCGGGTTTGGGCTTTGTGCCCTGGGCCCCAGTGAGTCTAACACTGGACCTGCTCTCTCGTTTATTTTGGTGGAACCCCTGAAACCTGCTCACAGTCCCCCCACACCCCTAGGGGGTCCCAGATCCCTGGTTGAGAACCTCTGCTCTAGAGGTCTTTACCCTTAAACAATAAAAATTGACACACTGGAAAAGATTATTAATCTGTCTAGGCCAGTAATCTTCCTCCAACAACAGCCAATGGCAGATGCTTAAGAAGAAGGCATATACGGTAGCATATCATGAGGAACATTTCTTACTGACTCCAACTGGTGATCATCTTATGCTCTGAAGAAAAAGATAACACTTATTTTTTCCTAACTAGTGTAAATGTTGGTGTTCTTCTCTTTAGATTCTTCAGTAAAGGGTTAAAAAAATGCTCAGGGATTTTTTTTTAACTTAAACTACAGTTGTATTCATTAGAAATTAAAAAATTCAATAGCCACGGTTTTCATAATCTTCCTTGTCTTAAGTAGGATTGAGCATGGATAGTGTACTCTCTACCTATGGGGACTGTAATGGACTTTCACCATACTAGTTTAAAACACTGGTCAATCTACAATACTGGTTCAAACCCAGAAGCAAATTAATAATGAGTACAAATCACCACCACTTTATGGCTCATATAACCACCATTTTATGCTGGCCTACATGAAATAGGTTGGTAGGCTCAGTCCAGGCCTTAGTGAACAGATGTACACATCACCCTTATTTAGCAATTTCACCAGTTGATCACAACTAGGCAAATGCTGAGCTACGTCAAGTGTACACTGTATTCACATCTAGTCCATGCTAAAACACTCTGGTATTATTGTTACATTGTCCTCCCTCCCCCATTCCCACCTATTGTTTCATCTGCCTTTTGTCATTAACCAATACTGCAAGTTCTTTAGACCATGGACTGACTTTTACTGTGTTTGTACAAACCTTCACACAACAGGGCCTCAATCCTCATCTGGGCCCTCTAGATGCTATTCTAATGGAAATCATAGACAAAAAAAATCAAAAGGGCAAGAATTTGCAGACCAGCCAATCTTTTTGGCCTGTGGTGTGGGCCCTGTAGAGGACTGCAGCAAGGCATAAGAGAAAAAAGCCTGCAGAGTACTACTCTGCCTGTTCTGTAATAAATAGAAAATTTTCCAGTGCTGCAGAGACTATTTTAGACAGACTGCCCCTCTCTCTCAACAGGAAATAATATAATATTGGTTATTGTCTTTATCTAGAGCTACATGGAGTGCTGAAGGGAGCAAATCAAAAGGCACACAGTTACAATGAGCATAAATATGGAATGCTTACATGGAAACCTCTCCATGGGAACACAGACACACACAAAAGTGTCGTCAAATTATAATGCTGATATCATGGATCCATTGTGCCCACCTTAACAGTGCAGCTCTAAGAGAGGAGACCCAGGCTGTTTCTAAAAGCGTACAATGATTTTTACTAAGGCCTTGTCAACACAAAAACTTTCAGCAGTTTAGTTAATCCACTGGAAACCTGTGTGGATATTCCTATTTCTGTTTATGAGTGTCTTATTTCAGTTTAGCTTAAATCTATTCCTGATGGAATGAAATTAAAGCAAAATAAGCCTGTTTAAAACTGAATTAAAAGTGTCCACCCAGCCTATTGCACCGGATTAACTAAATCTATTTAAAAGTCACTTGTACATGAAGACAAGTCCTACTAATAAGCAAAACTATTTAAAAAAAGAGGTGAAGCCAAGAAGCAGCAATGCCAAACAGCTGGTGTAATCATCCTTAACCCCCCTCCACCAATTCTACCATCCCCTAGAAAAGAAAAGGCAGAAGAAAAAAGGACAGCATGGCTTTTCAGTGCATTCTCTCTTAAGTGGAAGACAAAGGACGAGGAACAGCACAGGAGTGCTTAACATGCATGCCCTGAAAGATACAAGAATAGCACTGGATCTTCCATACATGATTAGAGTCCATAGGGTTTCAAAGTTGCATGCCTTTCTCTGAGCATTTACAAACCCTTTCCCCAAAGGGCTAAATGTGGTCACAACTCCAGGAGTTAACATCTAAGATGTTGTCTACATGAGAAAGCTGCACTGGTTAACTTAAAGAGTGATTTTAACCAATTCAATTAAACTGGTGTGACTTTCCAGTGTAGATAAGGCCTAAGTTAACAGCCTGGTACCTGTACTTTTCCTCCTTCTACAGATTGTTCTGCACGAGGCAAGCACAAGGGCACCTAATTTAATCTGAAAAACCTTTCGAGTCCTATTTAATACTATACCTGTAATTTAGGCCCCGACTATGCCACAAGTGCAGCTAAGTCAGGAACCTTGTTACAAGATGGTTGTCACCTGACCAGGTTACTAGATTATTCCACTGTATAGTCTAGAAGATATGTGTAGTATATCTTTAAATCTACAGCAGGTAGACAGTAATGGCAAGGGTGGAGAAGCTTTAAAGTGAAGCACAGATACAGAGTATCTTTAAGGATAATACCTCATCTAATTCTAAAAGATCCTTGATCCGTATTTACAGAAATTACTTTCTATGGGACCTTCAGCATGTTCCCTAACCAGGCTAGAGCTCTGAACTAGTAATACAGACAGATTCATACTGAAAGTAAATCAAGGAACAACTGTTGTACTCTGACTGTACTATAACATCTGTACTGTACTGTAACTGACTTCCATGAGTCAGTTATAGTACAGTACAGATAGGTCCTTCATCATTCTTCCTGAGAATTCAAAGCGAAGAGATCATTTCCTGTCTGCATTTTCCACTAACTCCTGGGAGCACTTTGGCCCAACCACCAACAGCACAGTAGCACTCAAGGTTACACCTAAATTAGTTGTTTTTAATACCTTTTATATGTAATAGTAACTCATACGACAAAACGAGTTGGTAAATTCAACAGCTCTCACAAGACTAGAGTTGAATTTCTGGCATCCACAGCTTCAGTAAGAAACAGCTAAAGCAAATTAGCAAGTCTGGACATGCCAAACAGGAGAATCCATAGTTTTGAACAGTTGCCTCCTAAGGGAAAGGGAAAAAGAGAAGGATGGAGTTGACCTTGCACTCGTAATCCCTGCATTGGATCAATACCTATTCTACCAGGATCAGCTGTAACTAAGCCTATATACATATTTCACTCACTATTAACATGATATTTCAACAGTCATCACTGTAAAATGAATGAAGTCCAAGGAAGCAGTGATCAAGGAAAAAAAAGGCAAGGTGATTCAACTTCAAGATGAAAGTTAAAAGATTCAGAGATAAGGAACTTTCCAAAATCTTTAAGATACTGCTTTTAAATCAAATATTTTAGGAGGGAAAATTTGAAGTATAAAATGTTATGTCAAAAAAGGTATAAAATATTTTTTCTAGATTAAAACACATGTCTGGAATTTTATTAAACAGTTACTTATAACAACAGTGTCTTAAGAATAAAAAAGGTATGTTAATTTTGTGATTTAAGAAGAGATTTAACTCCCTGGGGAAACTAGATATTGAAAATTGGTTTCTCACAATGAATCCTGTGTTTGGCATAAGCAAAGAATTTGCTTCAATATTACTGTACTGAAGAAAATCAAATGTTTGTGCCAGAACTCTCTTTTGTAAGGCCTGCTTACTTGGTGAAAAGAGCCTGTTACTATGGTCACAACAGTAAAAACTTAAGCCTCAGTGAGATATTAACATTCCTTGCTCTTGGAAAGAAAAAGGATTTTTTTTAAAGCCAGTGACCCTTTCTTTTTTAGTCCCCCCCGCCCCCGCTTTCTTTTACATGATTGAAAAGAATCAGAAATGAATTTTAATCCCATATAAATAGTCCAAGACTTGAATACCGACTGCCACATTGTTTCTGTGTTGGGGCTTCTTTCACAGGAAATATTCCTTCCAGTTGTAATTACTCATAAACATACCAAAATAAATCACTGAAGACAAAAGCATAATAAAGATTTCAAACTACCCTGGCTCCCCAAATGTAACAACCTCTCAAGCAAGAGAGGTCCTTATATGAAGAGTGATCTCACATTGACTCCTACATAATAATCTGTTTTTTAAAACCAAGTGTATTTTGTTTTATTATTATTTAATGGGATGTACATGAACACGCCTTTTGATTACGTTTTGTTTGCTAAAACTAGAGGAGCTTTTGTCATTCACAGATTAATTCAGTGCACAAACAAAATTTTATTTATTTCCATATATTGACACCAAAATTGTCTGGAAATGTTTGTGAAGAGGAAATTAAAAATTACCTGAAATAAAATTAGGCGTTTCTTGAATGGGACTGTATCACCTAGAATGAGTACAGGTTTCTTTTGGGCTGCAAACAGGTTGCTTCATCAAAGAAAGTAGAAACTGACCCAGAGTATTGTTTCAAGATGTTCCAAAATTATGCCTCTCAAATTACTGGTATATTGCAGGACATTTGTTTAAGGTCAATTTTCTGTCCCCAGCCCCCTATCCATCCACGGCTGTTGCCTATACAGCTCCTACAGAGACTATCAGCACACCATCCTCCTCCCTGCTCTTCTGACCAGTCTTCCACTTTGTTCTCTGCTCAGACTGAAGAAGAGATCAGAAAGAGAAGTGAACTGCCAGTGTGAGAACAGCATGAGCACAGTTATACATGGAGGTGGATGGAGCAAAGTTATACATAGCTGGGTGGAGCACAGAAGAGGGAATAGACAGAGAGGTGAGAGGGGAAGACAAGAAGAGTAACAATGATGTGAGCTGCATTGCAGGGATCAATGTCTCATTCTACAATGATGGAAGGGCTGAGCGATACATCTGCAGGTGATGTGGTTAAGGTTTATATTTAAATACAGCATAATTAGATGGGATTACTTTGCTTCTTTCTTAAGCAGTATCTGGATCTCTTCAAACAGAACACACAAATTGCAAAGCTCATAGAGTATGATGCAATGAAATGCAATGAAATAGGGATGTTTTAAAAACTCTAGTTTGTTTTGTCACCAAGTATCTTTGGAGAGTAGTGTGGCTAACTCATCACACATGAGAATGGAAAGGGAAGAAAACCCAATTAAGAATTATATTAATGGAGGAGGAAGGCATTACTGTTTACCATGCAAATAACCAATGGCAATTTTTACCAACTCAACGGAGTTGGATGTTGACTGCAGACCTAGAAGGCTGCCCACATACAAATGGAATGAATTATATAGCTACTGAGTACTTCACTACTGGGGTAAATGCTCTATTAAAAACACTGTACAACATCAGTCTGTGGTAAATAAAGCTACAGTCTTTTAATTTCCAACTGTGATGTATCCTGGGAGCACATGGGTAACAAACAGGGGAGGGGGTGGATGCCGATGTTAGGATTTTAACACCACAAACTAAGCAGCGCAGAACCTCTTCAGCAAATGTGAAAATTAGAGATGTATCTTGAAAATATCATCAATGAACTGGAATCCTGAGGAGGATTTTATTCTTAACTTTATTCAAAATTATTAGTCAAATTTTAAAAACTGTATTTGATAAGTTAAGCAAACTTTGATTCTACTGTACACCAAAAGCCTCACACAGCAACATACTTTTTGTCGTAGTCTTATATTTTGAGCAAAACTGTGAAAAAACTGTATGAGTAAAAGAAAAACAAACTACTAGGAGACTGCTTCCCCACCTATTCAATACGTACATTTAATTCATGTTAAGAATGATGACAGATAAACAAGAAGATCAATCAGGGAACACACGGTACCCTTATAAACGTTTACACTACAGGCTATAGACCAGAGGTGGGCAAACTACGGGACCGTCCTACCCAGCCCCTGAGCTCCCAGCCAGGGAGGCTAGCCCCCGGCTCCTCCCCTGCTGTCCCTCCTCCCCTGCAGCCGTGCAAGCAGCACAGCTTCCACCCGCCCACCTCCCAGACTTTCCAATAAGCCTGTCCTGACGCTCTGAGCGGCATGGTAAGGGGGCAGTGGGGGGGGGGTTTGGATAAGGGGCAAGAGTTCCCGGGGGATAGTCAGGGGGTGGTTGGATGGAGTGGAAGTTCAGGTGGCGTGGTCAGGAGACAAGAAGCAGCGGGAGGAGGGGACTGGATACGGGGTGGGGTCCCAGGGGCTCCTGGGAGGAGGGGACAGGAACTGGGGGGGAGAGTGGATGGGAAGGGTCCTGGGGAGCAGTTAGGGATGGGGGTCTTGGGGGTCCTGGTCAGGGGACAAGGAGTGGGGTGTTGGATGGGTCAGGGGGCCTGTCAAGGGGCGGGGGTGTGGATAGGGGTCGGAGCAGTCAGGGGACAGGGAGCAAGGGGGGTTGGATGGGGGTGACGTCCCAGGGGGCGGTTGGAGCGGGGGTTCCGGGAGGGGGCAGTCAGGGGACAAGGAACGGGGGAGTTGGGATGGGTCAGGGGCTCTGAGGGGGGGCAGTCAAGGGGCAGGAAGTGGGAGGGGGCAGATACGGGGCAGGGGCCAGGCTGTTTGCAGAGGTACAGCCTTCCCTATCCCGCCCTCCATTCCGTTTTGCAACCCTGACATGGCCCTCGGGCCAAAAAGTTTGCTCACCCCTGCTATAGTCGTATGGTTAGTGAAATTAGATGGAATTCCTAACTAACAAGTTAAAACTTTCTTAATAAACAAATCAACAGATAAATTTTAGAAGACATTTATTAAAAGGTATTTTGTTCTGTTCCTCCTCAGGCCTCTGCCCCTTCTCATGAAAGCAACTACTCTGTCTTTTCTTCCACATCATACAAAAAGAAAGCTAGGTTGAAAACTCATCTCACAAGCTTTACAGTTCATACCCTACTAAGCCTATCTTCATTCTGTAGTAGTTGTCCTTGGTAATACAACTTGAATCCGTCATTTACCAGCCAGTTATGACTATTTCAGAGCAACTTTTTTATTTCTGACTTGGATCTAAATGTAACCATATTTAGAGTCATTCAAGTACTGGAACTAACACACAAAACAGGCCTAGCATCTTCATACTCTGCAACTAAGGCTGCGGAAAAGGAAAAATCCCACCTATAACAAAGCCTTTAAATTAAATTAAATTACATTATACATGAAAATAGACTTTGTTCCCAAGAACACATTCTGAAAAAATAAATTATTTCAACTGATTAACCAGAAGAACTATATTACTGCCCAGCATTAAAAGATCCAATGCATCTGACTAAATGTATACAGTACTGCAAACCCCAAGTGTTTAAAAATCATGAGTCTGGCTGCAAAACAACATGAGATAGGTTTAAAAATCATAATATTTTAAAAACTAATAAATTTGCAGTTCTTTTTACCTTTGCCTTCTGGTTTCTAAATCTTTTGGGTACACTCAGTTCAGATACTCAGGGTTTTCTCTGCAATTCTGCAGCCTAGAAACTTACTTTTTTTTTTTTTTTTATGAAAGCTGAGATACTCATGTAATCATTTGTATCCAGGACCAAGGGTGTTAAGAACACCACCAAGTATCACCAGATTTATAATAAAGTTGCAAGAATTGGCAACATTGTTAATACATTATAAACAAAAAAACTTTTGCTGAGTAAAGCATAAATATTAAGCCATAGTCCACCTTCCTGCATGTATAGACAACTTCCACTAAAATCAAAAAGTAGGGCCAAATTCTGTCTTTATTTGGGCTGTGCCTCTGAATGTGGATCTCCAGAAAATGATTTTCTATAGCAATTCCATCTTACTGCAGAGACCATTCTTAAACTAACAATAAACTGTTCCTGCCAAACCAAATTATTTAGTCATTCTTTAAAATCACTATTAAACAACATACCTCCTTGGGGTTGAGGTGAATCATGACCATCAATGACAACTCGAATACCCACATCTTCTAACTTGAGCTTCCATTTTTCAATTATATTAATTGAATTGTCCTGAGAAAGTGATGACATAGAGGCAACAATTTTAACTTATAGGGTAAGCTAAAGTAAATAAAAATTCTTACAAGAATTAGGTTAGATAATATTTTAAAACTAAATATAAAATATACATACCTTACTAGCATCATTAAACACAGATAGCTCCATGGTACCTTCAAAATCTTGCTCCACAATTGACTTCAAGCATTCATCCAACCAACATTCAGTATTGCGAACAGGCAGAATAACAGACTACAATGAACAAACAGAGAACACACGAACATTATACAACATGAAAGCATCCATTCTCCTTGTTTATTTGCTGTTTATCCAAAGAATACTCATTTAAAAAAGGAAAGTGCCTGATCCTTTCATACCCTTTCATCAAATATGTACATTGGCCATAAAAAAGAAAACTGCTCTTTCCTTCACAAGTAAATGGTATTTCTTCTCCACCAAGCTTTATTTTTTTACTCTGCAAAACCCAGTATGTGTTAGTTTCTGTGGTTTTATTCCTTTGAAAATTCTTTGAACAAAAAGCAAACAAAATGTATACACCACCAGTTATTTACTTGTAGCACTACTAATTATTGTCTCCAGTCTCTTAACTTATCCTCAGCTTCACCATTTTACCTCCATCTTCTCTCAGTTCAGTGGGGATCTATTCTTTTCTATCCCAGCTAACCAGTTTGAACTTTTATCTGTAAAGTAGGCAACTTACATATCTCATCTCAGAAATCCTTTGTAATACTTGGCCAATGTACTGTTGAGAGAGGCTGCTTCTAAGTAAATATCAAAGAGACTTCTTTGTTCCACCCAATAAAAAATTGCCTCTCTAATTGCACCAACTATTTTATGTGTGGGACATATATGTATAAAATGTAGAACTTATTTAATTTTTTTTTAAATTATCTGTGAATTATAAATGATAAGACACTAAACAGCAAAACCCATTAACGTTTTCAATGATGTTTCGCAAACAAAATATCTGTATTTCAAACTAAAGATCTCATTCAGTTCACAGTGTGATAGCATTAATACAGCTTACTCCGTTATCATCATGGTAACACATTTAGAACGGAATTACATTATTATAGGCATAACTGAAAGCACCATCTATTATTAATGTTGCCTAATACTTCTCATGAAAAAAACCCTCTTTCCAGTTGCTTATAACTTTCCATACTTTAACTAATTTTCTATATAGGATATCTGTCTCTGATTGAATTTTTTTTTGGAAAATTTCTGCAAAAACAAATCAGAGAACCAAGGCTAGTGAAAAACAATGTTGTTTTGTCAATGTTGAAAAATTATGGAGACCGTTTCTCTGAAATGCTTTAGTTCCTCCACACTTTGAAGCAAGGACTTAAAATTTGCCAGTGGGGTGGCCTTTGTGTCAAAGATGTGCCTTTTGCTATCCATACAAAAAATCTGCCCAACTTTGAACAAGTTATAAACCATCAAAAAAATCTGTTTGCACATGATCAGTAGAGGCTTATTAGAGCTTGGCAGCTAAAAACTCCAAAAGGTTATGTTTGCACTAAGCATCCTCCAACCCTGGGCTGAGCAGAAACTTCACTGCAATTTCAGCTCTTGCCTGTTGCAGGCTGTAGCCAAATACTGGAAATGAAAGCAGGAAGACTATCTTGCCAATGCTCTCAATGTCTCCTGAAGGTGCTCAGGCAGCATGGAGAGGGAAAATGGTTTCTTCAAATGCTGAGGGAACAAGGGTTAGATGAGAGTGAAGGGAACAGGAAACAGATTGGGACAAAGACCTGGAGTGGAGAACACAAAACTGGGACTAGTGACTTACAGTGGGGGAGAAGAGAGGGAAACGGGGACTGTCATGGTAAGAAAACTGGTATTGGGAGAGTGGGACTGGGTGGGCAAGGAGACTGTGAGCTGGGTGAGATGGCAGATTCCTAGGTCTTAATGCCAGGAGAGACCATTAGATTATCTAGTCTGACTGGAAAGAAGACTGGGACTGGAAGCTATGAACAGGAGGAGGATGGAGGGGGACTGGAGTCAGTGCATGGGTTGAGGGAGAATGGGACTAGCTAAGCAATTATACTGATTCTGGAAACTAATGGGGGAGGCTGGTGTTGGGGGAATAAGTTGGAGGAGACAGGGCAGAAGGGGTCAAACTTATATGCATTCTGTACATAAGAAACTGTTTTCTGTAGGATCCTTCCCTCATTTGTTGCCAAAGTGGGAAGGTGTATAATGATGAGGCAGAGGATTGCAGGAAGAGAAAGGAGATAAAGGTAGTTGAATGCTGCCCTGGAGAACAGGATTCTATTCCTGCCTTTACCACAGAGTTCCTGCATGATGCTAGGCAAGCCACTTAGACCAATCCTTTCACTTGGGGTCCCTAATTCTGCGTTCCTCGTTTTCTAGGTGCCTGACATGAGACCCTGGGATCTGGTGTGCAGAAGTGCTGAACACCCACAACTGCAACTGAAGTCAATGGGAGCTGTGCTTTTGAAAAAATAAAGTCCTATATGTAGGACCCTACCAAATTCTTGGCCATGAAAAATGCATCTGTGAAATCTGGTCTCCCCCTGTGAGATATGGTCTTTTGTGTGCTTTTACCCAATACAACACAGATTTCAGGGGGGGGACCAGCATTTCTCAAACTGGGGGTCCTGCCCAAAAGGGAGTTTTGGGGGGGTCAGAAGGTTATTTTAGGGAGGTTGCAGTATTGCCACCCTTACGTCTGCACTGCCTTCAGAGCTCAGCGACCGGACAGCGGCAACTGCTGGCCGGGCACCCAGCTCTGAAGGCAGTGCCCAGCCAGGAGCAGCGCAGACGTAAGGGTGGCAATACAATACCATGCCACCCTTACGCCTGCGCTGCTGCCTTCAGAGTTCAGCGGCCAGAGAGCAGCAACTGCTGGCCAGGCGCCCAGCTCTGAAGGCAGCAGCGTTGAAGTAATGGTGGCAATACCATACCATGCCATCCTTACTTCGATGCTGCTGCTGGTGGCAGCTCTGCCTTCAGAGCTTGGCTCCCAGCCAGCAGCTGCCATTCTCCAGCTACCCAGCTCTGAAGGCAGTGCTGCCGCCAGCAGCAGCACAGAAGTAAGGATAGCAGTACCACAACCCTCCCTAAAATAATCTTGTGAGCCCCCCCACAACTCCTTTTTGGGTCAGCACCCCTACAATTACAACACCCTGAAATTTCAGATGTAAATGGCTGAAATAATGAAATTTACCATTTTTAAAATCCTATGACCGTGAAATTGACCACAATGGATCATGAATTTGGTAGGACCCTCGCTATATGCTAAGCACTCTGAAAAATTAGGTCCTAGGTGTCTCAAAGTGGGCACTTTTGATCTTATTTTCTCTGTGCCTCAGTTCCCCACCTGTAAAATGGGATAATACCACCCCCTTATCTCACAGGGGCTTTGTGAATATTAAAATTTCTGAAGCATTCAGGTACTATAGTGATAACATCATAGAAAATTCTGTGAGGAAATTAATAATTCTGTCTTCAAAGTATGGTTTGAATAGTGTGCAGTAAATAAGATCTGGAACCATACTTCCAACATTTGAACAAATTACTGAATAGCTACTCATTAAGTGACTACCATTCACTCTGTGCACTGAATGAGACAGGGGTCCTATGGAAAAAAATGGTTTGTGATCATGTAATTAAAGACTGTATTGTAATGCAATACACATGAGAGGACTGAACAAACTCTGGCATTTCCTAACTTCTGAGTAGTTTTTTGTGTAATGTAATATATGCCTAGAAAACAATCATGTGAATTATAACTTCGCACTTCACTCGCACATTCCCTCCACAGACCTAACAAAAATTACTGAACTTTACCACACGTGAATTAATCCTCTCATCACTCCTGGGAAATAAGTATCGTCACAATTTTATCATTCTATAGATGGGGAAACTGAGACAAAGAGGTTGAATGACTTGTCCAAAGTCCCACATGAAGTCTGTGGAAGAATCCAGGAACAGAATCCAGCTCTCCAGATTCCCATGATTTAACTGCAAGACCATGTTTCTTTCAAAGATTAATTCATGTCATCACTATATTAGAATTAAGAAGAAAGCAAAAACATTAGAAAAATGTTAAAATGAAATTAGCAATGGTCTGCGTTGTGTGTGTGTGTGGGGAGGTGTTTATCTATACACACATCTCTATACGCACAAAATGCATCTACTTTAGGCTTGATGAAGCATATGGCCTGATATTATGATTGGCAAATATCAAGCTGTCCAGTATTTCACAGCAAAATACAAAGTGATATTCATTTCAGACTTTATATTCTAAACCTAATTCTATATTCCAAGGTGCCAGGGAATCAAGCTCTATGAATGAACTCACCTCCTAGTTTTCAACAGGGTGTTTTACTAGGGAATAGTGGTATTTCAAACAAGTGGAAGGGCCGTGTTTGCACAATAATGCCTTCTCTGCTTTTCTTAAATTTTCAGAAAAATAAGTTTGGTCCTCTGCTTTGATAAAATTATTAATATCACATAGAAGACAAAGAATTATATGGCATGCAAATTAAGAAATGAAGTTTTGAGATTAAAGAGCTTTGCTTCACATTAGTACTTTGAGACTGCCAAGCACATAAGCAGAAACCTGAGATTGTTTCAAAAGCAACTGCTAATGCTACACTACACAGTCTGATTCAGTCAATACATTCAATTCACTAAGGATTTTAGTACTCCCAAGATGGCAATTAGAATAAGACTTCATATTTTGAACCACATTAACCCAATGTTATTATATTTTTTAAAAAGGAAAAGTACTCTCCCCAAGTCTTCTGATAGGCTTAGTGGTAGCATTAACTAGCCACAATACATCCACGCAAATCAGTGGTTCTCAAACCTTTTCTAACCAACTAACCTCAATGCAAAATTTGTTTGGCTGACTACTCTATCACCACTAATTTGAGTATTTAAAAAAATACACATAAAATGCATTAGCTGAATCTGTCTATATTTTTCTCGGATTTTATCTTTAAACAAAAGTAGAAAGGCAAGGTGTTATATTACCCAAACACACTTACATCCAATATGAATAGTCAAAAATTGCAAAAGCAGCACTTTCATGGTGCAGCCTGTATTACAAAATTTGTAAACAACCACCAGCACCATCAAGGTGCTTGGAGCTCTGCACGATAGTTTATAATGTTTTTAAAATATTATTTTAAAAAAACCACTGTGATCAAGTTTCCTCTCCTCAGAGCCACCACAGCAAAAGTGAGATAGATGCCTGTCACACTAAGTGCAGTTGTGGAATCCCTGAGGATGCCTCTGAGCAAAAGTCTCAAGAAAGAAGTATTAAATGTATATAACAGTACATACATGATTATGAACCAGTTCAGAGTGACTGATGACTTTGGGGTTTTGTGCCATTGCTTCAGGTCCTATCATCCCTACTCAGTTTGCTGGTTTTCTGTGGTTGCTGGGACCCACTCAAGTCCAGATTCAGAGGTTACAAATATCAAAATCCAAACCTTTAATTTTTCCTACAGTTCATTTCTCTCCGTTTTTAACTTGGTTTACAAGTTACATTTGGCAATGACCCCATACTACAAATCCTAAAGCAGGTGTTCCAGTTAAAGTGCTTCAGTTAAAGTGAGAAAATAACCATGCAAAGTAGCAAATTTCATTCAGAGGCTCTAACATGCCTCACTATAGGAATACATTACATGCACTTTTAAAATAATTATGTGGTAACATCTCTCCAGGGGCACAGACAAGAGTCTTGCAAATAGCTTATATATTTATTGTCATCTCACAAATTCAGTTCACAAGTGTTTAACTTGTAATTAGCCATATCATCATTAGCCGGCATTAATTTGTAGCAGAATCCAACAAAAGAGTATTTTAAGGACCCGTAAGCTTGCAGAAACTTCACACCAAGTCCCAAGGATATGACACAAGACTGGGAGTTCAAGAGACATGAGTTTCACACCCAAGTCTGCCACTTATACAATGTGGAACTTATCCAGAGCCTTTTAAGACAATAGGAGTTTTTCCATTGATTTAATAAGCTTTGGAAAAGAACCTGTGTGGTTTTGGGTTCTAACTGTTATAAACCTCAGTTTCACATCCTTGAAATGAGAATAATGAAATTTAACCCCTTGTAAAAGGCATTTTGATCTATGGATGAACAACACTAAACTACTACTAAATGATTATTATAAGTCTCCACTACTTCTACAAATGTCACTAAACCAAACAAGTCATTTTTTCATGAATATGTACTGAAAATAACACACACTTTTAAAATGGCACTCTGTTCAAGTGATTCTGCACTAAAAAGCCTTCTTTTCCAGTCCCTATCCTCTTTAAAAGTTGAGATTTAAAAACAGAGTAATAGTTCAAAAGTGCCTACTGACTTAGGAGCCTAAGTCCCATTGACTTTCAATGACACTTAGGCACCTTAGTCACTTTTAAACATGGCACTTAGGCACTTTTGAAAATTTTACCCATCAGAAACAAATGTCAATTTTTGAAAACCAGCATGGGTTTTCTTTAACATATTCTTTATTCCAAGCCATTTCAGTCCTTTACTTCTGGCAAGATTGCATTAGTTGTGGCAACTGTCTTCCACAGGATGGCCATTTATTTCAAATTAAGTTAATAAGGTTTTTAGGCCCCAACATTTGATCTGACTTTATATTGTTAGAAACAGTGGAGAGAAGAGCTTTTAGATGTCTAAAGATCTTTGTTTTTATTTTTTTCCTAGTGCGCTGTTTTGTTTCAGTAGAGCAAAACACAAACTACTGTTATTTTTGAACTGAAACAGCTACATCAAGAGAAGAAAATACTTTCCCCCCCTTCAAAAGAAACACCTTACAAAGAGTACAGAATACAAAATAAACAATTGCTATAAGAAACTTTGGGCAATGTACTTTCATGTTCAGTGATGAGACAGGGGTATGTCCAGCCATAACAGAGCAATTCCTTTTCTCTGTAAGTACAAATGTTGTAAAAAGAGAGGGCCACAATCCTGCTTGCTTTCCCTGAGTAATCTCCCCTTCAAAGGAGACAACTGGTGTAAGCATGCAAAGAAGGATTTGGTCAGAAAGGGAATAATTCTTTACAAATTCTGAGACTGACCATCAAGTATAGAAGACTCAAGAGTGTAAGTGTAACAATGAGAAACATACCACTTGAATTCTACATCCTTGCCCAATTATGGAGTCCAATGATGCTCTGGACTGCAGCTGGGGATTGTCTGGTACAGGAAGTGATAGAGTTGCTGGACATCTACACTTGGCAGGTACAGCATCACAAGCACACAGTCCTTTCTGCAGAAAGGAGACTTGACCTCCAGCTGCTGAGGAGGGGCTCCTAGGAGCCCCAACTTCTTCTGACATTTCTATCTTTCTCACCCTTTGGACACACACAAGACAAGCTCTGGGGAGAGGAGTGAAGTATACCACCAAGGGGGTACAGCAGGTTCACTATAAAAGAGGTCCTCACATGGCAACAGAGCATGAGGACAACACTTTCATTCCTGCTTCCTTGGAGTGGCTCCTGAGAAGTGAGAGCAGAGGGAACTCAAGTCCAGTTCTAGCCTATGTTCCAGAGGGGGTGGAAGGCCCCATTCCAGGCAGCTGCCAACGTGAGAAAACCACAGAGTTTACTGCTAAATGCCTCTGAACCAGTCAAAATGTCCAGGTCTCAGACTGAAAGTACCAGGGGTTGGGTGGGTCCAGGCCATGCATAGTGTTAATCCACGCAACACTCCCATAAAATGCATAATCACTGCCACTCAGGGGGTTGTTCGCCCTCTTCCCCCCTCAGGGTGCTGTTTCTCCCTCCCCGCCCTAGGGTGTCCTGCTTCCCTCCACACACACTCTCCCTCAAGCTGCTGCTGCTGCTCCTCTCCCCCTCTGCGAAGTGCTGCTCTCCTGCCCCTCCGGGTGCTTCAGCTGCCTGCTCTCTTCGCCCCCGTTCGGCTCACCCCCCACGTGCTGCTTGGACCCCGCGCGCGACCCCCTAGCCGTTGGCGGCTCAGCGCTCACTGGAGCCGGGCCCCCGACCCCAGAGCCGACACGCCCCCAACGCTCTCCGCCGCGCGAGAGGAATATCCCCAACCCCCTGCGCCGGCCAGCCAGCCAGGGAGAGGAGTGGAGACAGCGGCTAGAGGGGCCGGAAGTGAAGCTGAAGAGGCGGGAAGGTGACAGTCTAGGGAGTGGTGGGGGGGAACCATAGAGCAGGAGGATTTGGTGGTTTTTTTGAGGGTGATGGGGAGGGAAGTGTGATTCTGCGGTGGTGGGAGGTTCGGGCGCTATGGCAGACTGGAGGGCAAGGCTGGAATGATGCAGGTGTGGGGGCCTGGGGTGGTTGAGGATGGGGGCATAGGCGCTGGAACTGGGGGACCTGCTGCACCCTGGCTTGGGTTCCATCATATACAGGTTTCAGAGTAGCAGCCGTGTTAGTCTGTATTCGCAACTAGAAAAGGAGTCCTTGTGGCACCTTAGAGACTAACCCATTTATTTGAGCATAAGCTTTCGTGAGCTACAGCATCTGATGAAGTGTCTGCAGGGTTTGCAGTTTGGTTCAATGTCTCTCAGCAAACACACACACACACACACACTGCCCCCATACAAATTGTTCCAGTGCCCCTGGATGTTTGTAGACCTAGGGTGAGGGAGGGGGTGGAGGAACTGTGGTTCGCTGGTTATTGGCAGCAGAGGTGGGTCTTGGGTTTAGGGGCGGAGGGGGGGATGGGTGGTATTTGGGGTTCTGCCAGAGGGGATGTAAAGGGTGATCATCTCAAGCCTGATTTTCAAGTTGCGTTGGTCTCTGGCAGGGGACTTGTTTGTTTGTGTAAGGAAAGCTGTTTCCACTGTAAACTGCTTTAATTTCATGGAAACTTTCTCTTGTTTTCATTAGCCCCAGGCTTTGTTAAACACTGTTTTTACAATATCTAAATTTTCGACCCTATTTCACCTGACGATGCACCTTTAAATATACCAGTCATGTTATTTTCCATGATGTAATGAAGTTTAGATGGGTGTGCATGTAAATGTTGTTTGTTTTAATAGTAACATTGGTTCCTGTAGTTACTTATCCTACAGCTTATCTAGTTGTCACACTTTTAAACTTCTGATTTTTTTTTATTTTTCAATTAAAAAATACTCCCTGTGTCTCTTTCGTCTGTTATTGTATCTCATTAAGGACTGGTATTGCAAATGCAACCAGTATCACATTTTTAAATAACAATTAAACTGGCTTTAAAAACAACCCAACAACTGTATTTTCTTAATGATATCATCAGTAAAGATAACATTGATTAAAGCAATGATCCTGGAAACATTTATGCAGTAGGATTGCTCACAGTTATAAGTGATTGCAAGGTTGGGACCTATATGGCAAGCTGTTTAGAATATAAAATATTTATACAAAGTAGGGATGTAAGTAACGTTTTAAAAACAATAATGTGTAACTGATTAAAATTGTATTGGTTACACAGTTAAACATTTAACCGGGGAACTAAGGGGATCCCCACTTTAAGGCAGAATCCCCACTGCCGGCCCTGCACCTGGGGAGCCCCGCTGCCAGCCCTGCACTTGGCATCTCGATGCTCCCAGGGTCCCGGCTGCCAGCCCCGTGCCCAGGAATCCCCGCTGCCAGCTCCGTGCCTGGCACGCCCAGGGTCCCTGCTGTCAGCCCCTGGGCTCTCGGGTGCTGGCTCCAAGCCTGGGACTCTGCTGCCCAAACCAGGGTCCCAGCTGATGGCCCCACCCCACAGGTCCTGGATGCTGGCCTGCCCCCAGGGCTCTGCGTGGGGCGGCAGCTGGGACCCCGGGCATCCCAGGATGCCAGGCGCAGGCAGCAGCAGAGCCCCAGGCATGGCAGAAGCCGGGACCCCAGGCATGGAGCTGGCAGCCAGGTCTCCGAGCATGCAGGCCGGCAGCCGGGACCCTGGGCAGAGTTTAATCGTTAATAGAAACCACTAAGCATCAAGCTTATAGGTTAGCTGGTTAAACTTTTACATCCCTAATACAAAATCATCTTTGGCAACCTAAATCTTCCAATTGTCCCTGGATTATTTAAAGACTCTATTAAACAGTCAATTCAACAAGTATAGAGATCAAAGTTATCTTAAAATGTTTGTTGGTATGCAAATATGGATGGGTGAAGGATGTGGGGAAGACAGCCAAACAATCATAATTCATCATTGGAATTCATTTAAAATTATCTGTCCAACTTCCCTCCCTCCTCCCACTCTGTGGGCAATGTTGGGAAATGTAATATTTTTTCCCTCTGATAACATAGGCTAACTTTGTACTTCCTTGTTGCCTTCATTACTTTTTTTTTTATCCAAAATAGATGTAGAAGTTTATTTATTTATCTGTATTGCAGTAGTACCTAGGAGTCGCAATCATGGACCAGGACACCATTGTGCTAGGTGCTGTACAAACATGGACCAGATTGTTTCTCCCCCAAAGAGCTTACAATCTAATGGCTTATCCTCACTATACAGGCACAGCTATGGCCCTGCAGTAGTGCCACTGTAGCACTGTGGTGTAGACATTTGCTACAACTATGAAGAGTTTTTTCCCATCACTGTAGTTAATCCACCCCTCCAAGAGGCACCAGCTAGGCTGGTGGAAGAATTCTTCCATTGCCCTAGTGGTGTCTACACTGGGGCTTAGTTTGGATTTACTACCCATCTCAGGTGTCTGAATTTTTTCACAGCACTGAGTGAGGTAGCTAGATCAATGTAAATTTTAGGTATACACCAGGTCTAAGTAATTGAAGACCCAAACAAGGCAACTGGAGATGCATTTTGAGTTATATTCCACAGGTAGCTACAGAGGGCAGCTAAACTAACTTCCTTTCTAAATATATAATAAAAGCTTTTATTTTATTAAATTATTATAAGTACTATTGGAAGAGTGGGCCAGATTTGTAAAGGTATTTAGGTACCTAAAGACGCAGGGAGAGGCTGAATCTTTAGACACCTAACTACCTTTACAAATCTAGCCCTTTGTTACATAGTTTTAAACTCTATCCTTGATTTATTTTTTTATTTTAATGTATCACAGTGGAGAGAGGTATAATAATGAACTGTATCAAGTTCTTCTTTCAAGAACATAGTGTGCCCAGCTTTAAAGCAATTGATAGAGAAGGAACTGTCTTACTTTAAACACTGTTTCAGAAAACCGTGGGAGCAGTAACATTGTACTGAAGCAGTGTTGCACATAACAACAGTTACAGTTTCTTAGAGGAGTCATGTCATGTTGGTATAACACTTACTTTGTATTATATTAATAGTTATATCTTTTTAATATCTGTATGATGTACTCTCATTTTGTAATTTGCTAATTCTAAATGTTTTAGCTGTCAAACCCTCTTGACCTAAACAATCAGGAAATGCAGGTTATGCCACTGCTAATTAGAAAGACATTTTGCTGTAGGATTACACTAAAATCTTACAGTTCACAAATTACATCAGTTACCATATGGACAGTTTTAGGCCTCAATCCTGTAATCTGATCTGTGAGGGCTTGTGAGGAACGCAATTGACTTGATAGGGAGATCCTTATGAAGCACCCCATGACATGCAGGTTCTGTATGGATGTAGTGTTTTAGCCACATGGGTGAGAGTACAATATTGACCCCTTGCTCTGGGAGCTTCTGAAAGGTTACTCCTACAAATGGAAATACTTGTTTATATTGTACAGTATATTAATATTCTGGTTTATTTCTATATTTGCTGGAAAGAGTTACAGTATTTCAGACAAGTGTTGTCTAATCCTCGGTACATATTATGTGGACATAGAATAAGTGAGCATAAAAATATCCTGGATAACACATTTAACTTTGAATTTCCACATTTTTGTATCACTGTTTTTAAATAAATACTAAATGATCCAACTAACAATGCAGGAGAGGCATTCAGTATGTAACTAGTTTTAAATCAACTTTATACAATAAGTATTAATTTTTAAATACATTTTCATGACCGCACCGTGATTTTTAAAAAGCAAGATATTCAAGTAGCAAGAAGTGGTAGTTGTGGCATCCATAACTTTGGTGAATATAATAATGTTCTACTGCTTTTTATTCCTTCAAGTCAAGCAGAGCCAAAACGGCCAAGAGTGTGTGAGCTGTGTTGTCTTCTTTGTGCATCAACAACAAAATTGTGAACTAATTTACGATTGGTTATGCCTGTGTACATCTGTTAAGGCAAGGGTGTCACTGATGACATACTTTGGCCTGTAGAGCCAAATTACTGTTGATGGTACTCAGTATGGAAAAACTAAGTCAATTTCCCCATGTAGACAAGCCCCCAGATCCCAGGCTGAATTTGCAAGGCTGGCAGGTAAAAATAAATAATATTTTTACTTGTAATGTGAGCACATTTAATTTGGATGAAATCACTCAAAGACAGTGTCACCTTTTAGAGTAGAACCACACTTTAATTGTTTATAATTTTATTTAATATGTTACACTGTCATAATAGAGTACATCACATTACATGTTTTTGGTTTTTTTAAATGACTCAATCCTGAAAAGATTGTGGTTGCTTTTATGAGCTGATAAAAGTTATGAACGTGCTGCTATCAGCAGTGCTGACCTTAGGCCCCTGTGTGGGTGGAGAGGACCCCACTCATTCCTGTACCTGTATGCAGGCTCTTCTTGACACACGAACTACCATCCACTAATAGTACTCTTTCATTTCTTGTTGTCCTTCTCTGAATATATGTTGCACCACTATCATTTTAGGTGGTTCTCCTTTGTTGCACTTCAGCTGTTGTCTTATCTGGTTGTTGTTTAAGATGTTGAATATATTTCCTTGCTGTTGTCTTTTCCCTTTATAATGTTTTAGATGTATCCATGTAGGAGTTGGTTCAAAGCCTTACAAGCAGATGAAGGGAGTTATCTCCTCACCAAGGCCATGGCATCAGAGGCAGGCAAAGAACTGGGATTTAAAAATTTTATTAAGATATATTGAGGGAGTTACACTGGGGCACCACAGGTCTTTCTTTGTATAGGGTCCTCCATAGCTGAGGGAGTGTTATGCATAGTCAAATGATCAGACTGTACTAATACTTAATTGATCTCTTCCAGATGGAAGGTACATGCCTTCACAATAATTTAGTTAATTTTTTTAAAAGAAAAACAGTGATATTAAGGAGACATTTTTATTGGAGAATTTTGTGCAGTTTATTGATAGCACTTTATGGGATATCCATCTGGGGTTGTACAGTATGGTTTTGTTCTTAAGTAATTAGTCCTGAGTCCACTAAAGTAAAAATAGTGTTTCCCCAATTTACCAAAAATGCTTTACTGGTTGAATTATTTGGAAAGATGTTATTTACAAAAGGCTGCAATATTCAGCTGGTGGAGACAGCTGAAAGTTAGCCTTTAAATCCCATTTCCCTATTCTCAACAAGTATCCCGTGTGCCACAAGTGGTAACCCTTGAGAATCAAAGCTGCTCCTTGAGTAAGAATAAATCTTTAGAAAATTCAGTTTGCGTTCTTTGTTTTTCAAAGTCATGCATCCTTTTGATCTTCTTAATGACCTTAGTGCAAAGCACTCATAAAATAGAGTTATGCTGGAGAGCTGAGGAGAGTGGGTGAAGTTGAATACCTTCCAAAAAGGCACTGGTAAATGTGTAGTGTATACAGTTAGAATTTTGCTGAACTTCAGTACCTTTGGGAAGTTAAACATTTTTGCGTATAAGTGCAGGAAACATCTGACATTTTAAGATGGGAGAGTGCTTAAAGAAATAAATCATACCCTTACAAAGGAATGCAGATGTAACAAGAACTGGAACATCTATAATATACAATGATCCACAAAACAATGTATTTGATGCCACATCTTTTTATGACACGTGAACAGGAAGGAAAATGAATAACATTTTGAGTTATAGGTTAGTCATAGGCCTCTACATAAGAGACTTCAAAAACTCTCTGACCCCAGAGACCAATACAACCTTCTCTTGATCCATCTTCCTTGGAAAGGAACACAGTAAGATGTTTAAATATTTCCCCTTCATTATTTATGGCTTATCTATTATATTATTGAAGTGTGGTTCTGCCCTAAAAAGGGACTTTAAACAGTGGCATAATTGGTGCTTGTGTCTGACTCCATATCAGATCTGCCCAGTCTTAAAGATTTTGTTCCTCAAACTCATCCTGGGATCTGACAGTCAAATCCTCTTCTTTCAGGTTCATGGATAATCAGTAATAAAGATTTTGCAGCTAAACCTAAGTTTAACAATTCTGTTGATAATACATGAGCCAGAATAAAATTTAGCTCATTCTCTTGTAGCTGTATTGGCTCTGCTTTGTTAACAGGAGTAAAGAGTTGTAAGTTATTTTTTGCCACAAAAGTAAGCAGATATGAGCACAACAGAGACAGGAAACTGTTCTGTTTCAGTAAAAAGATGCCATTCCCATTTTTACATATTTTCCTTTCTAGCCATAACTGATCTTAAAGAAGCTCTTTGAGTACTCTGACAATTGCAGTGGCCATCTAAAGTGCTGTTCTAATCCCTGAGTCTCCAGATCCATAAGAAAATAAGCAAACAAGCTGAGTAAATGGGTATTTGGTCATAACTGGGTAAATGATATTTACTATTACTTCACACAACACACAGTCAACCTGTGGAACTCGTTGCTGGGGGATGTTGTGAAGGCCTAAACTATAAGCAGGTTCAAAAAAGAATTAGATAAGTTCATGGAGAGTAGTTTCATCAACGGTTTTAGCCAAGATGGTCAGGGATGCAACCCCATGGTCTGTTTGTGGCTAAGCCCCTGACTGCCTGATGCTAGACCTGGATGATAGGGAGATGGATCACTTCATAACTGCCCTGTTCTATACATTCCCTTTGAAGCTTCTTGCATTAGCCACTGTCAGAAGACAGGATACTGGACTAAATGGATCATTGGTGTGACCCAGTATGGCTGGTCTTATATTCTTAATATATCTTAACTATTTCGAAGAACAGTTGAACGTTGGTACACATCAGTTTGCAATAGCTGTATTATTTTTTTAATATATATTTCACAATATGACATGAAGAAACAATGGCAAAATTGCTTTAATGCAAGCTTTATATGACACTATTAAGGGCCCCTTTTAGGCTAGTACTAAGTGAAATTTAGTTAGCAAAACTATTTCAATGCAGGTCCATGGAGAATACAGTAAAATGATTTAATTATGTAGATACTCTATGGTTATATAGTCCTGAAATCTTTAGGATCTGAGACAATTATGGTAAAACAAGATATGCATGAGGCTTTTCTGCTCCCTCACAGCTCCTACTTAGATGAGCCCCTGCCTGAGACAAACTATATACTCATCTACTCCCACTGTGATTGTCTAATCCTTCCATAATCAATCCAGCTACTCTACTTCCACTGAGACACTTTTCTCTCAAGCAATCTCTCCAATAAGGTTTTTCTTATTTTCTGCTACAAGAGATATATTTAATTTCACCATCTAAGGGGCTGGAAGCCTCATTTTGACTTCAAGTGAAATAAACTATAAATAATATATAGCTTAGATCTCAACCACAGGTACGTGTACCCCTGGGTGTATGCAGAGGTCTTCCAGGGGGTACATCACCTCATCTAGATGTTTGCCTAGTTTTAAAACAGGCTATATGAAAAGTACTAGAGAGATCAGTGCAAACAAAAATTTCATACACACAATGATTTGTTTATATTGCTCTATATACTATACACTGAAATCTAAGTACAATATTTATATTCCAATTGATTTATTTTATAATTATGTGCTAAAAATGAGAAAGTAAGCAATCTTTCAGTAAGAGTGTGTTGTGATACTTTTGTATTTTTATGTCTGATTTTGTAAGGATGTAGTTTTTAAGTGAGGTGAAACTTGAAGCACACAAGACAAATCAGACCCCTGACAGGTACAGTAGTCTGGAAAGGTTGAGAGCCACTGGCTTAGACTGCAAGTCCCTTGACTTCCTGTGTTTTGTCCAGTGACCAACTCTTTGAGACAGATTTTCAGCTGGTGTAAGGGGACATGACTCCACTGACTTCAGTGGAGCTGTACCTCATTACAGCAGCTGAGGATTTGGCCCATAGTGGTCACTGGACAAAACAGTGGTTAATAATTATGATTAATGGAGATTTATTCTGTTTTAGCATTCACTTTGTTGGATAATAGACACTCAACTAGGCTTTGATCCTGCAAACATTTGCACCCATGAGTAACTGTATATGCATGTGAATAATCCCATTGAATTAAATATGACTCCATATGTGTAAAGTTACATTTGTAGGTGTTTCCAGCGCTGGGGCCTAGCTGAGTTATAGGTATAATCAATAACCCATGTGCCAGTTGTGGTTATTCTGCATATTAAATTGAACTTTGACAATTCAGACTGTTTGAGAGCATTGATGTGTGCATTCTTGTACCTTTCCACCTCCTCAGCCATGATTTACATGTTGTTCTTATTGCTTAGTAATCGTGAGACGATTGAATTACATCTGGTTTGGCCAAAGAAAGGAATGGAGTGAGGAATTTAACTGAAAACCCCAACTCACTGAACACTACCTGCCACTGTCTAGGCTTTGCTTAGGAAACCTGAACTCAGGTGAAATGTGAAAAGTAAACAAACTGTCTTTCCCCAGTTGACCAACTTGAAAAACTAAAAGCAGTACTGACTGACCTCTTCAGAGCATGAGTATTAAGTTGGTGGATGGCACGTGCAGGTTGGTTCACTAGAAAAAGCATTTCATTGTGCAGCCCGATAAATCAGTGTTGTAATAGGGATTATTATTATGTTTGGACTTCATGTATATATATGTCATTTATTTAGGACTGTATCTTTCTAGATATGATGGAAAAGGAATACCAACAGAGGAAGTAGTCCTTGTGCTGCTTCAGTATTGTGACTTGCAGCCTGTCTGAAGGCATAACAAAGGCCTAATTGTGTGACTGCCCAGCTGAGCCAACAAGCAATGAATAAGCGAGTGATGGTCAACAGTGCAAGTACTGGATATCACAGAGGGCAATTCAAAGGGTGTATAACTGTGAAATGAGTGAGGAAGGTGTAAAGCAAAATAGAACTAGAGAAGCACTTGTAGCAAGATATAAAGGTAGTGTCTCTTTTATTGAAATGGCTAGTTTTTCATGGGGAACAGAAAGAAATTACAAAGAGATTGATAACTTGGTGGAGAGGTAGGGATAACCCTGACATAGCACTTCTTCAAACATGGGGAGCTACAGGAAAACAGTTCTTCTCTGCAGTCTGAGAGGAGGGAGATGTAAAACTAGTGTCTGATCTAACTGAGGAGTGAGAGGTGCTCTCTGTGCTAATCAGGTCATCTAGTCCAGTGTCCTGCACTGAGGCAGGACTCTATGTTATCTAGACCAGTGGTTCTCAACAAGGGGTACTCATACCCCTGGGGGTATGCAGAGGTGTTCTGGGGTACATCAACTCATCTAGATATTTGCCTAGTTTTACAACAGGCTACATAAAAAGCACTAGTGAAGTCAGTACAAACTAAAATTTCATACAGATGACTTGTTTATACTGCTCTATATGCTATACACTTAAATGTAAGCACAATATGTATATTCCAGTTGATTTATTTTATAATTATATGGTAAAAATGAGAACGTAAGAGATTTTTCAGTAGTAGTGTGCTGTGACACTTTTGAATTTCTATGTCTGATTTTGTAAAGCAAGTAGTTTTGAAGTGAGGTGAAACTTGGGGGTAAGCAAGACAAATCAAACTCCTGAAAGGGGTACTGTAGTCTGGACAGACAAGTGTTTGTCTAACCTGTTCTTAAAAACCTTCTGCAACAGAGATTCCACAACCTCCTTAGCAAAAACAATAAGGAGTCCTTGTGGCACCTTAGAGACTAACGAATTTATTTGGGCATAAGCTTTCATGGGCTATAACCCACTTCATCAGATGCATGGAGTGAAAAATACAGTAGGCAGGTATAAATATACAGAACATGAAAAGATGGGAGTTGCCTTACCCAGTGGGGGTCAGTGCTAACGAGGCCAATTCAATCAGGGTGGATGTGGCCCATTCCCAACAGTTGACAAGAAGGTGTGAATAATATATCAACAGAGGGAAAATTACTTTTTGTAGTGACCCAGCCACTCCCAGTCTTTATTCAGGCCTAATTTGATGGTGTCAAGTTTGCAAATTAATTCCAGCTCTGCAATTTCTCATTGAAATCTGTTTCTGAAGTTTTTTTGTTGAAGAATGGCCACTTTTAAGTCTGTTATTGAGTGTCCAGGGAGATTGAAGTGCTCTCCTACTGGTTTTGAATGTTACAAGGGTCTTGATGTAATTTGTTCCAGTGCTTAAGTACTTTTACAGTAAGGAAGCTTTTCCTAATGTCTAGTCTAAATCACCTTTGCTGCAATTTAAGCCCGTTACTTCTTGTCCTTGTCCTCAGTGATTAAGGAAAACACTATATCACCCTCATTTCTATAAAAACCTTTTACGTTCTTGAAGACTGTTATCATGTCCCTCCTTAGTCTTCTCTTCTCCAGTCTAAACATACCCATTTTTTTCAATATTTTCTCACAGGTCATGCTTTCTAGATCTTTAATAAATTGTGTTGCTCTCCTCTGGACTTTCTCCAATTTGTGCATGTCTTTCCCGAAGTGTGGTGTCCAGAACTGGACACAGTATTCCACCTGTGTCCTTATCAGTCCTGAGTAGAGTGGAAGAATTACTTCTTGTGTCTTGCTTACAACACTCTTGCTAATACATGCCAGAATGATGTTTACTTTTTTTGCAACAGTATTACATGGTTGCCTCATATTTAGTTTGTGATCCATTATAACGTCCAGAGCCTTTTCTACAGTACTCCTTCTTAGGCAGTCATTTCCCATTTTGTATTTGTGCAGCTGATTATTCATTTCTAAGTGTAGTATTTTGCATTTGTCCTTATTGAATTTCATCCTATTTATTTCAGACTACTTCTCTAGTTTGTCAAGATCATTTTGAATTCTAATCCTATTCTCCAAAGCACTTGTAACCCCTCCTAGCTTGGTGTCATCTGCAAACTTTATAAGTGTCCTCTCTATGTCATTATCCAAATCATTTATGAAGACATTGAATAGACTCAGAAGTGGGACAGATCCCTGTGGGATCCCACTTGATATGCTCTTCCAGCTTAACTGTGAACCACTGATAACTACTCTCTGAGTATGTTTTTTCAACCAGTTGTGCCTCCATCTTATTGTAGGTTAGTTTAGATTATACTTGTCATAAACTAACTAGGGAAACTCATGTGAGAGAGTGTCAAAAGTCTTACCAACACATAAAACTTTTCATCCTTATACAGCACTCTTAACAATGGTGGCAATCATCTCATTTTAAAGTTAGGAAGCGGAGATACCATTGTAATTCAGTATAAAAGAAGGAACTTGAAGATATTTTTTCTTTTTTTAAAAAAATCCCTCAATAATAAGCAATTATATATAATTTTTCTTGTTGTTGGATCGTAGTATTCTAAAGGGATCTAAGTCCATCTCTGTAAGCACCTGAGGAAAGCTGAAGACAGAAAAACTTTGAGACAGATTTAAAAAAGTCTTATGTATTTTATAGGGCTGTCAATTAATTGCAGTTAATTCACATATTTAACTCAAAAAACTTAATTGCGATTAAAAAAATTAATCGTGATTAATCGCACTTATAACAATAAAATGCCCATTTAAATTTATTAAATATTTTTGGATGTTTTTCTACATTTTCAATATTGATTTGAATTAGAACACAGAATACAAACTGCACAGTGCTCACTATATATTATTATATTTTATCACAAATATATGCACTGTAAAAATGATAAACAAAAAAAATAGTATTTTTCAATTCACCTCATACAAGTACTGAAGTGCAATCTCTTTATCGTGAAATTGTAACTTACAAATGCAGAGTTTTTTTGGTTACATAACTGCTCTCAAAGACAAAACTAAAACTTTAGAGCCTACAAGTCCACTCAGTCCTACCTCTTATTCTGATAATCGCTAAGACAAACAAGTTTGTTTACACTGACAGGAGATACTGCTGCCTGCTTATTTACAATGTCACCTGAAAGTGAGAACAGGCGTTCGCATGGCACTTTGGTAGCTGGCGTTGCAAAGTATTTACATGCCAGATTTGCTAAACATTCGTATGCCCCTTCCATGCTTCGGCTACAATTCCAGAGGACATGTTTCCATACTGAGGATGCTCATTTAAAAAAGAATGCATCAATTAAATTTGTGACTGTACTTCTTGGGAGAGAATTGTATGTCTCCTGCTCTGTTTTACACACATTCTGCATATATTTCATGTTATAGCAGTCTTGGATGATGACCCAGCACATGTTCGTTTTAAGAACACTTTCACAGCAGATTTGACAAAACGCAAAGAAGGTAACATTGTGAGATTCCTAAAAATAATTACAGCACTCAACCCAAAATCTGAGAGGGACGAAGTGTGGAGCATGCTTTTAGAAGTCTTAAAAGAGCAACACTCTGATGAGGAAACTATAGAACCCAAACCACCAAGAAAAAAAAAAAAAAATCAGCCTTCTGCTGGTGGCATCTGACTCAGATGATAAAAATGAACATGTGTCAGTCCGCACTGCTTTGGATTGTTATCAAGCAGAACCCATCATCATCATGGACGCATGTCCTCTAGAATGGTGGTTGAAACATGAAGGGACATATGAATATTTAGCGCATCTGGCATGTAAATATCTTGCAACGCCAGTTACAACAGTGCTATGCGAATGCCTGTTCTCACTTTCAGGTGACATTGTAAACTAGAAGCAGGCAGCGTTACCTCCTGCAAATTGAAACCAACCTTGTTTGTCTGAGTGATTGGCTGACCAAGAAAAAGGACTGAGTGGACTTGTAGGTTCTAAAATTGTACATTGTTTTATTTTTGAATGCAGGGTTTTTTTGTATATAATTCTATATTTGTAAGTTCAACGTTCATGATAAAGAGATTGCACTACAGTATGATGTGAATTGAAAAATACAATGTTTTTGGTTTTTTGCAGTGCAAACATTTGTAATCAAAAATAAATATATAGTGAGCAATGTACACTTCGTATTCTGTGTTGTAATTTAAATTAATATATTGGAAAATGTAGTAAACATCCAAAATATTTAAAATAAATGGTATTCTGTTGTTGTTTAACAACGTGATTAATTGCAATTATTTTTTTTAATTGCTTGACAGCCCTAGTATTTTAATCAGCCTTCTAAATTTCTTTTTCTCTTCTCTTTATTCAGAGTCTCTTTTTTAATGAACCTTTTGCTTAAGTGTTTTAGTAACATGTCTCTTTTTGATCAGAGTCCTTGTTAACCTACTCGTAATCACAGGGCTCTCTACGCAAGTATTAAAGGAATGCAGATAGAAGTGTGCAGAGGGAGTGAGAAATGGGAAATGAGGATGACTTCTTGGTTTTGAAAACAGAAGTCTAAGGATACTGGGATCTGAGGCTCACCAACGCTTTTTCCTGTCTAAGTCAGCATCAGGAACGTCTTCATTGTTCACGTCACTGTGGGTTTCTAACTGGAACCCCAGCATTGTTTTTCCCTCTCCCTGCCCTTTTTCACATGCCAGCTTCAGTGTGGACACATCTATTTTGGCTGCCAGTTCTTTAGTCATTTGGAGCATTAAGAACCTCAAGGTGAGGCTTGGAATCCAGTGGGAGTTGAACTGAAAAAAAAAAAAAAGGATATTGTGTGTTTGATGCATGCCAGGAAAGGTTCTCCATTTTTTTGCCGGAACCCAGAATGTACTATTGCCATCAACAGGGTGCAATAGTATGAAGTAACACGATTTGTCCTTTTCTTTGTGAGCTAGCCTGGTCGGACTTTCATCCAGAATCCAAGCTAGCTCACAGAGGAAGAATGGTAAGAATGCCTTTCCTCTCTCTTTAGGTACTTCCAGAATGCCTGTTGACATGGTATCTAAGCACTGCCCCAGAGACTATTTATTGATTTAGTTATAGTTCTCTGGGACCTCATTATCATTTCAACTAACACTCTTTTAGCCTCAGCAAGGCCTGATATAATATATCCAGGCTTCCATGTTGCCTTGTCTTTACCACTGTTCTCACAATATACTGGCAAGTCACCATAATGTTGCACCACTCTTTTCTAGACAAGAATTTTGAAATTTCTTGTATCAGCCAGATTCAACATCATAATACGAACAATAAGTTACTTGCCCAAGTTTACATAATGAGTTGGCGGAAGAGATGGGCTTAGTGCCCTGGTCAGCTGATTCTCAGTCCCATGCTTAATCATTGGACCACTATCGCAGTGGGAGTTGCAGCTATGTAACTAAGAGCTTAATTTTGCCTAATAAAGATATTGTAGGTGAGACAAGGTTTAAAACAAATAAAAATGATTGAAAGTCACATTCATTTCCCGGAAGATGTACTGCTTATAGCCAGGCAGGAGGAAAATACGTATCCTCTAGTTTTGGCCCCCACCCTCTTTCTCACCAGACATGAGGTTCCAGACAGGGTCCCTCTGCAAGGTCTGAGGGAAGGGGGTAGATTGCCACAAACATGACCCACATATTCTTACTTACATGGACAGGTGTGGAGGGGCCTCTTCATGCACAGATCTCAGGCACATTGTTACGTGATCTGGACCATTGCTTTTCTACAAGTTTTTCCATAAATATACAACAGCCTTAGGACATGTGGAAAAATCCATAAAAGAATTGGCTGGTCATACAGTGCCTAAACCTGCCTCAACCGTAATTAATTGCATTCATCCCAAAACTTCCCTTGAGATGAATGTTATCACATCCCCTAGAGATTGGATTGTAGATGTAAAATGTATTTATGAATCTTTAATCTCACACTCTGTGTTAATGGTATGTTGTTTGTTAATAGGTCACCAGTAAAAGCACCACTACCCTCCACCCACAAGCCTACATTTAGTAAATGGATTTTAAATGAGTCTCTGAGATTAATAAGAAATGAAAATCCAAGTACAACTGATAACATTCTAGAAAGAGCGGGCCAAACCCTGCTGTTCTTACTCAAGCATAACTTCCACAGAACTCAATGGGAGTTTTGCCAAACAAAAACTGTGTAAAGATTTCGGGACCAGGTTCACTGTGTTTACACACTGCAGCAGAATCCTTGGAGGACAAAGACAGAGGAGAGAGGCCATTTGTATATTAGTTGTATGGAGGTGCTGGTCCTGACTCCATAACTAAGTTGAGTTCTATTTTGCACTGAAGACAGGGAGCCAACGCTATATATAAAAGAGTACAGCATGTCCAGTACATCCTCCACATGTAGTGACACTATACATGGGGGGAATGTGAAAAACAATCTGACTTTTAAAATGAATTTAATCTATTCTGGGACCACAGGCACTAATATGCCTTAATTCTGATCCTAAGATTTTTGTATGGTGTCACTACAGGACAACGTTACAGTTATTTGGGTGTCTTAACAGTGCATTTCTGTACTTTAACATGTTTGGATTTCTTTTAAGTGTAACCTCAACTGAATGTCCCAGGTTTGCAATTCTTGGTTTTAGAACAATTACAATATTCTGTTAATACATTTACTCATAAATTACTGAGGTACTCTCAACTTTAAGTCGATCTTAACATAAGAATCGCCAATAGACTTGATATTTTTGAACATGAAAAATAAGAATCTGATTAAGACTCCTTGGAACTGAATCTATAGTAAAGTACTGAGGTGAAATGGCACCTTGTAAAGAAAGAGGATGTTGAGAGTAAGATTTTATATTGAAGTCCCAGTGAGAGAATAAGGGCTGGTCAACACCCACAGTTGCACCAGTTTAATTAAGGCATAATAATAAACCAGTTTAGTTAAGCAGGTGTAGCTTTTAAATTAGTTTGAGTGTCTGTGCTGGGGGGGAGCTCCAATTTAACTAAATCCGTTTATAAATTGCGTATAGACAAGCCCTTATAAAGAAGCTCAGAGAAAAGTTACACAGTAAAATGACAGCACTGAACTCCCCTTATACTAGTGGTCAATGGAATGAAAATAAACAAGAGTTGACAATATTTGAAAAGCAGAAACCAAAAAAGTTTCCTGTTACTATAAACACATTTTCACACTTGGGTCACTTTGTACACAAACACACCTTGTACCATAAAGTTCATGTTTTCCTCATCTTGGTGATCATCATACTACACTATTTTAAAATATCTTAAAAATACGGATACTTCCTGAAAGCTACATATCTGTGAGCTCTCCAGTTGCCTATAAAGAATGAGATTCTCATCTGAGTAACGCTGCTGTCCATCCGAGTTCTCCGTTGACTTCAGTTGAATTACTCTTGAAATACCCCAGTATTACTGAGATCAGAATCTCACCCTAGCTCTCAAAAAGACTTGCTGTTGAAAATTACATGTGAAATTTGCAAACTATTGAGCTAATTTATTTACCTTGTTAGCTCATCATGTCTGCAAAAAATACCTTCTTCCCTCCCAGTAACCTAGCAACGAATACACAGTACAAGATTATTTTTTCACAATTTATAGTAAAGATGCATTAAATGCATTGCCTGGCCTTAATTCTATGAAAAGCATGTAGCAAACAACACTGCAGTTGTTTGTTTATATTGGCCAGGGTTGCATTTGTTCAGTGTAGTGTGGTATTTATTTTGTCTAAATATTGAAGCAGAAAAGAAAATAGATTCTTATTTTCAGAGAACTGTTATAAATATTGTGCTTAGTTTTGGTTTTATGTGAAGTGACTATGGATGGCTTTGGACCTGTCTTTTGCTGTCACATGCTCATGCTGTGTATTAGAAACCTTTGAATAATATTTGAAGTATTGTTGTTTCCACATGCTGAGTCCACAGGTTGCAATATACATGTAGGCTGGAAGAACAGGAGAAAATGAAAAAGTAAGCCAGCCAAGAGGATATACATGCAGATAAATATCAGCTTTACCAGTGGCATAAATTAAGTTTTCTAAAACAGGAAATTAATGTTTTAGATGGTAGAAATAAACAAGTGTTCCTCTTCAGAAGTTTCAGATTAAATAGAATTTTTCCTGAAAGCTGTGTTTCTGAGAACTTTTTGGCAAATGTATTAAAGACCTAGGTTATTGTGAAATGAAAGGAAACACTAAAAGTCATGGATGAAATGCATAGAACTACCCCCCAAATAACAGCATACTGAGATCTGTTCTCAAAAATTCCTTTTCTGCTTTAATGGTACAAAGTCGCGGACATCTGAGCATGGTTTCATTCGTGCAACCCCTGGAGGCTTAGGCACCAAGTCTTCTGCCTGGGTCCGCATTTCTCTGTGGTAGTATCATTGTGTGGGAGGGGAGGTGCTCTAGGTTTTTCACCCATCCTTTGAACTTTGGGTCACTTTTTTGATCCATTCAGTAGAAGCTGCAATCAACTGTGAGCATATAAGTCCAACCACCACTATCTTTCCTATTCCTTAATGCTGTGTGTGATTGGGGAATGCAAGTTCTGTGCTCGCCTGTACCTCTGATGCTGCAGAGAAGCTCAGCAGCCTAATGTGTGAGGGGAACAGGGGAGCAGAACAGTAGGGTTTCATGACCCCAAGCCTGGCTTCTCAGATTTGGCTGGAGATAGGGTTTGTCCCATGTTGCGATTTTAATCACTTTTTAACTATCACTCCCCCTTCACTCCAATACCATAGTGATGGAGGCCATTCTCTGAGGTCTGGAAGGATGGATGGTCCAGTGGTTAGGGCCCTAAAATGGGACTAGGGAGATCTGGTTTCAATTCCCTTCTCCTCCACAGACTTCTGTTATCACCTAGGCCAAGTAACGAAACCTCTCTGTGACACAGCTCTCCATTTTAAAATGGGGATAATATCATAAGAATGGCCATACAAACCAATGGCCCATCTAGCCCAGTATGTGTCTTCTGACAGTGGCTGGTGCCAGATGCTTCAGAGGAAAGTAATCGAACAGGGCAATTATAGAGTGATCCATCCTCTCATCCAGTCCCAGCTTTTGGCAGTCAAAGGTTTAGGGACAACCAGAGTACAGGGTTGCATCCCTGACCATCTTGGCTAATAGTCAATATCCTTCATGAATTTAGCCATTTTTTTTATCCAGTTGTGTTTTTGGCCATTACAACATCCCATGGCAACAGGTTCTACCGGTTGTGTCTCTCTTCTAAGATGAACAGTCCCAGTCTATTTAATCTCTCCTCGTATGGAAGTTGTTCCATATCCCTACTAATTTTTCTTATCCTTCTCTGTACCTTTTCCAGTTCTAATATAACTCTTTTGAGCTGGTATGAATACAGCATTCAATGTATGGATGTACCATGGATTTATATAGTATCATTATGATATTTTCTGTTTTATTTTCTATCCCTTTCCTAATGGTTCCTAACATTCTGTTTGCTTTCGTGACTGTCACTGCACATTGAGCAGATGTGTTCAGAGAACTATTCACAATGATGGCAAGATTTTTTTCTTGAGTGGTAACAGCTAATTTAGACCCCATCATTTTGTATGTATAGTTGATATTATTTTTTCCAGGGTGCATTATTTTGCACTTATCAACATTTAATTTCATCTGTCATTTTGTTGCCCAGTCACCCAGTTTTGTGAGATCCTTTTGTAACTCTTTGAAATCAGCTTTGGACTTACTATGTTGAATAACTTTGTATTGTCTGCAAACATTGCCACCCACCCTTTACCCCCTTTTCCAGATCACTTATGAATATGTTAAACAGCACAGGTGCCAATACAGATCCTTGGGGGAGCCTGCTATTTACCACTTTCCATTGTGAAAACTGACTATTTATTCCTCCCTTTTATTACCTTTCTTTTAACCAGTTACTGATCCATTGAGATGACTACGATTGTGAGCTGCTCAAATACTATGGAAATGGTGGTAATAGGTCGTATAAATGCCAGTAGCTAGATAGGCAGATGATAAAGGATATTTGTCTCTATAAACAACAAATGGTTTGTCTTATCTGCCTTTATAAATTCAGAGTAAACTGATTTTATTTCATTCAGATGTAGTGCAACTCTTCACATTTGGCTTGTATGCTTGGTAGCTGATGTATGTTTTAAGATACATCTGATTTTATTACATCCCAAGTCTGGGTGTCTCCATTGTTTTTGGTGTGTTACCTGTCATAACTTGCTTGGCCAAACATTGAAATTTCAGGGGGTTCCTGTTTGTTGGAGAACTGGATTTTATAAATCAAGCCTCACTCTTGTGTCCTCAGCAAAATCCGTTGATTCTAGAGGTAGCTGATTGTGATCCTAATTCAAACATCCAGAGACGGAAGTTCAATTGTGCTTGTAGCATGAGCTGCCAGTTCAGTGGGTAGTTGTTTGTTTATCTAAGAATGCTGCCTGTGTGTTCTGGGGGACAAGGCAGCACAGCTCAAAGCAGTTTCTCCTTTGGCCTCAACACTTAGTGAATATCATCTTACTCTTGTTAAACAGCAGAGTCCGAACTGACTGCCTTGCACCAAAAATCGTGATGCCTGTAACTGGAGTTCAATATAAACTCAGACACTCAGTCGAGATATCCTCCCCTGGGAAAGTTTGGGTTTTTTTTGTTTGGTTATTTTTTGTTTTGATTTTTTTAAATACAAGGCCTGTCATCTGCTGCAGGCTGGTACATTCCAAAGGCAAAAAGTTTGCTCTAAAAAACACCTTTGAGCCAAGGTAAAAGTCAGCCATGAGCAGTGATGGCTTAGGAGTGACCAGATCTTTACTCAGATCCCCGGTGATGGGATCTTCTAATAGACATGGACAGATAAAAGTAATCCAAGAGATGTGATTCTGGCTGAGTTCATTCCCACCACTCAGATTAACTCTTTCAGAGGCAAGGACATTCTCTGCCCCAAATCCCTCAGTTCAAACACTGAACCTCCCACCTACTCCATTATTCTCAGACCCTTTCCTGTCTTCAGACATGTCAAGTCTCATTCACTGGGTGTGAGAGTTACTCATTAGCATGCTATCTCACTCTCTCACATACATTCCTAAGCTTATCTCCCTAGTTTTGAGTAAATATATATAGATTTAAAATATTTTTACTCAGGCACTACAAGAGACAACAATAGATCTGAGGCCTGAAGTATGGGACTTAGAGCCTGGAAAGCTGCTTTCCAAGCTTATGTGCTGTCTGGCTCTGTGGTAACCATGGAGCTACAGACCAGCATTCTATATGCTTGTGAGAGGACGCTATGCAGGGGTTGAGATGAATATTTGAAGGTCAAAAAAATATGAGTTTGCCCAAAAAACAAGCAGGACTTGATTGAAAGTTTTCAAGTTCTGCAAATACAGTTCAAAATTTAAACCACACTGGACAAATTCACGTTCTCAGGGATCTCCAATCATCCAGGTTTTTGTTCCAACCAGCAAATAATTGTTTTTATTAAAATCTACTGGTTTGCATTGCATATATAATTCTCACATGCCCTAGACTTTAGTATGAATTAGGACATTTAAGTGTTTCATTTCAAAACAAGCTGTTAAATTCTGGTTGGATTAAAACTCTGGACTACTGGATGTTGCCAAGGACCAAAGATGAAAGTCCCTGTCTTAAGCAACGACCTAACACTCCGCCTGGAAAGTCTCACTCTTTGACCTTGAATTTCACTCTTTGGGGCTATAAATCTCACTCTTAAGGACAGACAACCCTTGGCATCTCAGTGTCTGCCCATTGGTGCACTGTGTGTATCGTCTCCAAGTCCTACTTGTTTAATATTTATCTCCTTTTATTTCTATCCTCTGTCCTCCTTCTAGCTTTTATCTCATTTCTTCTTCTTATGTTATCTGCACCTTCCTCTCTTGCTTTCTCTCCAGGCCATTATGTGCTGGCCTTGACCCTCCATAAAATGTTCTTTCCTCTTTCCTTGAAAAATATGCCCCCTTTATGTCACCCCTTCAGGTATCCTCCTCTGTCATACCAATGTAGGACTGAACATCATCCACCAGTGGCGAGAGAGCATCTTGCAGGTTAGCACAAGGGTCCCCCTGCAAGGGGGAGGCCGAATTTACCTCCTCCAATGAGAATAGCATGCCTTGCCTGAGATTAAAACAAATCAGCAGAGCAAGATCTGGTTGTGGGAGTTGCGAAACACATGGTCACATGCCCCAAGGAGCCCATTGGTTACGTAATCAGTAGCATGGCTCTCAAGGATTTTCCTACATAGGTATTTCCTTCAGAATAACAGTGTTGAATGAGGCCTTTCAATGCATTCACTCTGTCACGCTGTTTATACCAGTTTTGTATGTTCAGCTGAGACGCACTTAAACCAAAATCCTGGATCTGAATGTGCCCTTATTATGGTTTCTATCTGCTAGTACACAGACATCCTTTGGACAAAGTTTAAAGCCAGATCTGAGTGTGAGCCCATCACCAATAATCAGTAGATTTTTTTAGTTTTTTTTTTAGTATTGAAACAAATTGCTTATCTTCCTCCCAGAGAATCCCCCTTTCTACAGCTTCATATTCTCTAAATCTTTTAAAAATATAATCCTTTTTTGGCATGGACACATAACTGTGAACATTCAAGCAAGTTCATGTAAATGAATATGTAGTACCATCCAGTCAGTAACTAGGCCTCAATCCTTCTACTTGCTCTGCATACATGGACATCCAGTGGAAGGCAATAGAGTTTATATTGGCTCAAGTGTCTGACTGCATGCAGTAATATGCTGTACTGGAGACTATGGTTCTGTATTACAGAAATGTCACTTATTAACTTCTGTTTTCAGGGTTTTATGAATCAGTCCCAAAAATAAAATGGCTCCTGCTGAAAACTTGGTATGCTGTACATAGGAATTATTTTATATCTATAGCTCACTATTATATTGTATAATGTATCTTATTTATACAAAAATATCCTCTGGGAATTTTTTTTTTTTTTTGCTGTTTCTGAATAATAAGTGCAAAAATTAGTGTTCAGAATGTTTTCTCTTGAAACAATATTTGCTTTTCACAGCTCAAACAAAAAAGCTCAGAGCATCCAAAAACTGCCTCACCCATTGAGTGTGTTCCCAGATCTCAGCCAACAGCACTACTATGGACTAGCTGTGAGTAGCCGGAAGAGCATTCTGGGTATTGATATGCAAATGAACACACCAAGCATCCCACTTTGTTTCAGAATTTCTATATCTAGTACTGACAGTCACTTTTGAACTGAGAAAATCTTAACTTAGGCATGGCTTGTAATAGGGGATCCTTGGTTTGCCCATTTTTATGTCCATCAGCATGCAGTAGTGCTTTGGTCTGGTGGAGGTGAAGTTGATAATAGGGTACAACACAAACACCATAGAGACATGGAGGTTAGAAGTGGCTTTCGGCCTCCATGTCTTTATTGTGTGATTGGGTCTGTAGAACTAATTGCCACTGGAATTTTTGAAGTAAGCAAAGACAGAAAGGCAGAGCTAATGGTCATTTTCAAAATAGTACTCATTACTCCAGGTTCTTATGTGACAGGCTACATGATCTTATTTATTTTTTCCTCAACTCACTGGGTTGAAATGAATGTATTACAAAGGCATTCATGCATTATAGTGATGCGACTATGTAAAGAGGTACACAGAGGGATAAATTTAAGACTAAAAGAATACAATGCTGTTTTTCTATGCTTTCCAGCACTATTTGCAATCAAAATGTCCTTACAAACAAAAACTTCTTATGAAGAAAGAATTGAGGTTCTGAACTTTAAAGTTTGTGCTACTGCACATGCTCAGTAGAATAAAGAATTTTGCATTATGGCATGTTTTATTACATTGCTGGATGTTGTCCCTGCATGTAAATTACATATTTACATGCATTGCATCATTTGATGTAATTACAATAATTATGTTAATACTTTATAATCAACAATAAATACCCCTAATTTACAAAACAAAAACTACATGGAATGGAAATGGAAGGGAATGCACTGTTAAAGATTCTACCTTTCATACATAGGCAGAATGGAAGCACCACCTCAAAACTATAATATATTGGTTTGTGTATGATGTCCCCTTACACAGCACCCTGACACTTGTGAAGGGTGCCCTATAAAGCAATAGCAATAATGGTATACTACATTGCAAATAAGATTTGAATGTTTAATGCTTATCTGTGAACTGCTGCCTAGAAAAAGTGGTGTAGTCCCATTAACAAAATCTGTGTGACTAATAATTTAAAGGACACAGTACACCAAGAAGCTCAATGATCTGGAAATATTTTAACCCCTTTCCTATCTATAGAAGTACCTTATAATTCTGCCACTCCACTGCTATTTCATTCAAGAGAAATGCAGTGCCTCAAGAATGAAAGAGTGGTTTGTGTGGCTGTGCACCCCACTGCTGCTAGACCCAGGTTTCTCCCCTCAACCATTGGCATTCATTTCTCCTCTTGTCTCAGTTGTTTTTTTCTCAGGCCTGGTTCTTCTCTTGCCACCCTGTTCAAAGTCTTGAATGTATTTCCCTGCTGCTGGCTTCTTTTTCAGTCACTTGCCAAATATCAACTGGGTATCTATCAGAAAGGGTTTACAATCTAAAATCACCACAGGTAAGGGACATTACAAACAAGACAAGAAGGTATCCAGAATGTGGTGTGCTCATTAGAGTTTGAAAGTTTTACAAATGAGGTGGGATTTGAGTACTTCCTTGAAAGTGGAGACAAAGGGAACCCTTCTGCAGAAAGATAGGGCCTATTTCTATTAAGGAAACTTGCCCTGGCCCAAATAAATCCCTAATGTAAACCATGTGAGTTACTCTAATAAGTTACCACAGTAAGTTGCACTGGGACAAACCCCATTTTGCCCCCACAGAAGGCTTGTGTAACCCACACACCTCCTGGGTGTGGTGTTCTGTCCCATCTAGTGGCACCGAGACCACTTAGAGAGATAAAATGAGTCTGCTCTACAGCCTTAGCTAATAGCCAGTTGGCTATTAGCTCATGCAATAGAGGCTCATACACTAAGCTCCAGAGTATAGGCACTGACTTCCATTGTTCCCAGTGGGTGCTCAACACCAATGCTTTTGTTTAAATCAAGCTGGTTAACTGAGAGGTGCATGCTAAGTGCTGTTTTACCACTGCTGCTGCTCCCAGATTATGAATGAGACCCCCACTTTTTTCAGACCACTTCAAGCATTGAATACCAGTTGATATGTGTGGCATAAGGATTTAAGTAGAGTAAAGGCTCCTATTAACGGGGTGGTGATGCCAGGTGTGGGGGAATGGGTAATATGAAAGCAAGGACAGAGATGGGAATGGACCAAACATAAAAAGGGGTAATGAGGCTTATGCTGGTGGGTGCCAGTGGAGATGAGGGAAGAGATCAGCAGGGGCAGAAGTAGGGAGTGCTCTGAAGGCGATGCTTTACATTTTTTGTATTACTTTTCGGTACCTTTGAAGTGGCTGCTCTTTGTCCTGTGGTTTTTCAACAGGAGGGCGAGTGTGATACTGAAGGAGGGCATGTGTCCTGCTAGGGGAAGGGAACAAACCTGTAGCACGGTAGGGGGCCACACCACACAATGAGGACGAGACGAGTTCATGCGCGGCAAGGCCTCGAATTGTGCCAGGAGTGCGAAAGGGAAGCAATCCGGCGCCGGGTTTTGCTAGCTCTCTGCAGGCCCCGTTCGGGAGGAGCCGAGTTTTGTGGGTGGCTCCGGGAGGCAAGGCAGCTCCCCGCCCCTCAGCTGGGAGTCTGGAGAGCTGGGGGAAGGAAACTTCAGAGTGGAGCCGAGTGGCTGAGCGAGGAGCAGCGCGCCGGGATGGGCACGGGGTAGCAACTCTGCCGGCATCTGCGCTTCCTTTCCCAGGGGCAGGCTGTCCGTGCAATCCCCCCCTCTGGCCCCACCATGTAGGGAAGCCTCCTTGCACGCCGCGGATTCCTCCCCTCCACCCCTCCCACTGCATCGCGCCGTGTCTCGCTGGGGTTCGCACCAGAGCAGAGGGGCTGCTGCGAGGGACCATGCTGAGCGCTCCAGCGCCCGGGCTGCTGCCGCTGCTCCTGGCGCTGTCGCTGCTGTGCCGGGGGGCTGCCGGGCAGTACTCCAGCGACCTGTGCAACTGGAAGGGGAGGTAAGGACTGAGCCATCCCCCCCCCGGGCCCGCCAGCCGTTTGGGGGGAGGAGGAGGAGCCCCAGCGGGGCATGTTCCGAGCCCCAGCGGGGCATGTCCCGAGCTCCGAGGGAAGGAGACAGTCAGCGCTGCGTGTTTCCCCCGGTTTGGATTAAATTCTTAAAGCGCTTTCGTTAAGTTTCTCCGTTCCGGGGGCAGCTCAGTGTCCAGACGAGCCAGGCAATGTGCGGTTCTTCTTTAACATTCCGCAATCCGGGGGAGGGAGCGGAGGCTCTTTGCGGGATGTCTGCCCCGCTTTTAAAACCTGGTTGAAATCGTCACAAGTTGGCAGACCCCAGACCATAGCCGATTTAAGCCCCCGGATGGGATCTGTTCCATCTGTGGCAGGATTTCACCCTTTCGCCCTTTCCGCCCCCTGTGGCTGAAGGAGAAATGGGACAACTTGATTTTGAACAGTGTCTTTCCTTTTAAAGATATCCCCCTCGGCTCCCCCTCCAAATAATTTTTCAGTCCTACTGCGTCGATAGAATGCCTCTGCAGTTGGTTGAGAGCTACGGGGCCATGGGTTACGTTTTCAGGCTTGAGTCTCCTCTCCTCAGTTTTGGCCCCGTGTCACTTTCTGATTTCAGTGGACCGATTCCTGATTTACACTGTTTCTTTGGTGGTTCTCCTCTCGGACCCTCCCCCCCGTCTCTCTACCATTCAAAATCGGTGTTTTTTTTGTCAGCAGTTTAATATTGAAACTGAAAGGCACGAAGGTCTTGATCAGATATGGTAAGGTGGATCAATAATGGGGTTTACATGTCCCCAGCGCCTCTCTACATAGTCTTGTGTGAAATTTTAACAAATAGAGGCCCCGATCCTTCTTCCATTGACGTCAATGAGAGTTTTGTCCCTGATAGAGGGCGAAGGAAGAAGTTGGCCCAGATATGTGTGTATGTGGAATTTGGATTTGGTTGTAGCAAGAATCTTTCCCTTTTGGTCTGATTTTTGAGGCGGGATATAGAGAAGGGGGTTGATTAACATTCCAGGAGTAACTATCAGCATTACCAAAGACATGTGCCATGGGGAGATGAGGGGGAGGTAGCCTTAGCAGGCATAGGAAGGGTATTTTTACTGATCCACAACAACTTCCACATCTGTGCAACCTAACACCGAAATAACCTGTTTTGTAACTCATGTATGGTAACCTCCTACACTTGGCATTAACTTTGTTGTAATGCAATACACCTGCAAGTCCTTTTTGTGGTGAAAGTTGACTCTGTGTGTGTGTGTGTATATATGTGCACCATACACACACACAGACAGAGGTAATTAAGGAATTGTCTGGCTCAGATATTTTATTTTAATTGCTGGTTACCTTGTTTATTTTTCATGTTTATTTCAAAGCACCTTGATAGTTTGTAATAGGGTAAAGATTTTAGGCCCAATTCTCCACTTACTTTGGTGGAAATGAGGAATAAAGTCAATGGAGTTACACTGGTGTAAGTAAGAGGAGAATCAGGCTCTTTGTGTGTTCCTATTAACAGTTGACCTAGCTTCATTCCGATTTCACCCTTATTGAACTCACTGCTTTACCACACTGATATATAAAGCTGTTGGGCCAGATTCTGCTCTTAATTATACTGGTGGAGTAACTTCAATGCAGTAGCTCTGGATTACACCAGAGTCATTTAGGGCAAATTCTAGGCCATTGTTCTTTGGCTGCCATTACTATTCTAATCACCCTAGTTGTGAAACTTCTTTGAATGCTCAAAGTGTTTGGCTCCTAAACTTTAATCTTTTGTAATAACTTTAGTGTGTCTTCATGGTTTTGCAACCTCTTCTACTGTTTATAATCTAAAAACTCTTATTTATATTCACAGTCAAAATTGTTGCTAAATGAAGTACTCATGTAGCATATATTTGGTTTTCTGTTTGGCTAAACCTGTTTTTAATGGGGTACGAGTGTAAAACAGTTAATGTAATAAATTCATGCGTTTAATCTCAATTGATTAAAATAAGAGTTTAGTTTAACTTGGAATGGAAGGATGTTTTGGAGAGAGTTCAAAGCAATACAATCTGAAAGATGCATACAGTTGGCAACTATTTATGAACTTCTAATGACTCTTGGCAATTCGTAAAATGTTGAACTATAAATCCAGTTGGGGGGTGGGGGTGTTTGCAATGTACAACTGATATGGGACAAAGCCTACAGTTCCTTGTCAATTTCAGTAGCAAATTCCTAACAATCTGGCTTTTCATAGGTAGCTCTGTGGTCCTATAGTTTGGGGGCAGAGCATTTCAACTTTGCATAAACAAGGCCTAGAGCATGGATGGCACTGTCATGTACACACACAGAAAAATCCAATTTTTCTTTTCTTTTTTTTTTTTTTCAGGGCTTTTGCCCTACTCCTCCTATCTGAGCTGGTGACCCTCCCACTGACCAGGCAGGGCTGGACGTGGCTCTGTCCTGAGCCACTCAGTTTTTTGACTGCCAGCCATAGGGGATAGTTGAGAGAAATGTGAGTCATTCTTTGCTACAGAGAATTTGGAACTGAATTGGTGACCCAGGCTTGGAATTTCCCATTGTCACCGGTCAGCCCCATTTTTGCTTATTAAGGAAATGACACATCCTTGGTGATCCTTTCAGTTGCACAAGAGCATAAGGGCTGACTTCTTAAAAATAGGTGGAACTGCCCATATTGAGCAGCATATGTGTCACTACTATATCCAGAATGCAAATGAATTTGGAGCTCAGGGTGAGACAAAAGGCAATTGCATGTAGATTGAAGCTGACCTCTAGACCTTCTGAAAAGAGGTAGTGACCCTAGGACTGATACCCTTCAATTATCATCTAATTGTCACTTTATGGGTACTATTTGTGTGTCATCCACTCTATCCATAAATATGTTTTTGCTTCTTGAGAATAAATAGATACTGTAACTAACTTTTTTTAGACAGGGCAATCAAATCTTATGCTTAAAGGCACAAGCTGTTTGCTCCCTGGGGTCAGGAAGGAATTCTTTGTTTAAAGTATAGCATTTTGCAATCAATTAGTTGTCTTTATAGCTGTCTGTCTACGTTAGCTATTTATAAGGTGCCTATCATCTTGGTGTCTAAGTGCCATTGGAGCTTCAGTCTTCTTACAGACTAGATCCAGGGTATTGCCAGATGCAGGTAAGCAGACCTGATAAGTCAGGGCATTTTTGCAGTTGGTGAGATTATACACTTAATGTTTTGGACACCCATTTTCCATTAATGAAAATTGCCTGGTCCATATATCTTAGGCATCTTTGAAAATATCAGCTATGATTTCTTTCAGTGTCTCAGATTTCCCAGGGAACGTTTGCCATAATGTACAGTCTGATTACTTACACTGCAGTTGTCTTTAGCAAGATCTTGCACTGGCTTAAAAGGCCTAGTGGAGACCCCCAAGCCCCTGAGGAAATTAGAAACCACACCATGGTGTGGTCCAATCAGAATTCATAATTATTTTGTTTATTTTTCTTTGAGTGAAAAGTGCTGCTTTGACCCCACTGAAACCTAACCAATGTAGCCTTTAACTCAGACTGTGGGCTTGTCTACATGAACATTTCGTTTGTGACAAGCTGGGTGTAAATCTACCCCACACTAACCTGCTGTGCTCTAAGTGTCTGCATGAAGCCTGCAGCCGCACACTAACAGTTCCCTAGCGTGCTTTGATCTACTCCCATTTCAAAGCAGGGTATTTCAAAGTGCACCAGGGAACAATTAGTGTGCTGCAGCATGCTTTGCAGAGACAACGTGTGGCAGGCTTGTGTGAGGTCGATTTTTACACCTTGGCTTGCCACTAAATAGATGTTTGTTTAGACACACCCTAGGAGTAAAGACACCTCAGTCCTCTTCCCAGTTCTTCCATGGACTGGCTTTGTGACCTTGGGCAATTCACATTGCCTCTCTGGGCATCTGTTTACCCATCTGTAAAATGGGGATATTACTTTCTCCCATTTTTAAAAGTGCTTTGAGAGCTACAGATGAAGATCGCTGCATAAGAGCTAAGTGCTCCTATTACGGCCATCTTTCCCATTGCTATGGTGGACACATTCTCCTCTTACAAACATCACCTGTTGCATTATCATATATAATAATTGGTTTCACAAATGACAGTAATGGATCTTCCAAGACATGCAGTTATATGGCCCTTTGAGACTTCAGGAAGGCTAAACATCAGGCAGACAAGTGCAGTGGCTCAACATATGTCTCTTGGGATCTGTAGGAGGAAATATTGTTTGTTAGAACCTATTCCTAGAACAAATAGTACAACTTGTGGGAGGGGCGGGGAGATGCTTCATTCATCAACACAGCCATAAAACAACTGACCTCTTGCTATGTCATATATTTAAAAAATAAAAACCTCAAGTTAATTTAAAAATAGCTTTTATGACCTCTGCATTATGTGCATGTAGGACAGTTTATTACTGGGTACTGAGAAGTAAAAATAAATTGAACAAACTTCCAATATGGTGATAGATGGCAGTATTATAAAAGTTCCATTTCATTTGGACTAGGTCTTTAATATTCTGCAGGTTTACCTCAAGTTTTGAAATCTGCTCAATTTGAGTCCTCCATTATAATAGAGCTTGATGTATACAGCAGATACCTGTACATAAGAACGGCCATACTGGGTCAGACCAATGGTCTATCTAGCCCAGCATCCTGCTTCCGACAGTGGCCAGTGCCAGGTGCTTTAGGGCAGACAGCCCTACTCCCTGTACTCACTGTATCTGTCTAACAGCGTCATTTTGTTGCCTGGGGAATATAATTGTCTTCATGTAAGAATTTTGGAATCCATCTTCTTTCATTTGAACAACAGCATGAATGTGTATATATTTTTGCCATGCAAAAATTCACCGTCTCAATATTGGGATCACCAGCAGCAGCATTTTTATTGTGTTTGAGCTCCCTATTCTGCCCCTCACCTTTCCCCATATGTTTTAACAGTATCCTTCTTGGGTGAAATTCACCCCGGTACAGAGGACCAGCACAAGTCCTATGCATTACCTTAGTCTTAGTTTGAAGGTTTATTTGAGATCTCTGTGATGCATAAGTCTTCTGCCCAGGGGTGAATTTCACTCCTACCCCCCAAACATTACTTTGGGACACTTTATTCACTGACTGCAAAGAAATAAAAGACCAAGTTCTTCATTTCTGGTTTTGGCTGAGTGTCACGCACAAAACCAGTATTGAAAAATTGATTTTTGTGGACAAGATGTAAACAGGCAGTCAATATGAGGTATCCCATTGAAACTTTTCTTTCTTGAATATGTCAAGTACTACCGTGTGTCTGAGGGCAAGAGAATAAAGGTCAGGGACTGGTCGCTCTCCCCCATCCTTTGTGCTCTTGATGTGGCTTTCAAGATTGTTCAAAAGCACATGTTTGCAGACAGTATTATTAAAACTGAGTTTTTCTGAGCTTCCTCATGTAACCTCTATCAAGTGGGTTACACTGACACTAACAATAATGAGTCACATCAACAGTAAATGCAAACCATATGTTGGTTTGTTTTTTTTCTTTTTTACACATGGCTTCTCGTAACTTGTCTAAATGCTGACTGAGTTTAAATCCAGCATCATTTGTTCTGTACCTAAATATGCTGAAGAAGTGGGGAAGAGGGAGATGTGTGTTTGAGATATGTGTTGAGAGATCAGAATATCATGTTCATGATTTATGCCATGTTAAAATGGGTTCTGTGTCTGACTCTGTTACAGACTCCAGTGTGATCTTTGTGCCTCAGTTTACACATCTATAAAATGAAGATGTTGTGAGACTTAATTATTTAATATTTGTAAAGTACTCTTGAGATTCTCTCATGGAATGTGCTGCAGAAATTGACTGTTATTAAGGCTTCCAAGGAGGGGAAACTACAGGGAAGCTGAAGCTCTTAAACTTTATTTTTCAATACCAGATTTCCACTATAACGTTTCATGATCTTCCATCTTCAGAATCATTCACTGTATTTTTCTGCCCACACAGTACTGCCTTAGAATAAACATTATTAAACACAGGTGTGGGTTTTTGTTCTTAAACCTCATTGCCAAACTTTTAATTATTTCTGTTAGGGGAGAGCCTCAGCTGAGATCAGGGGCCCACTGTGCTTATAGGCTACTACTTAGCACAGAGGGAGAAGCAGTTTCTGAGCATGGGAGGGAAACACTGGCATAGAGTCAAAGTGACTTGTCTACATCTGCATGGCAAGTTAGTGGCAGGGCTGGGCCTAGAACCCACATTTTCTGATTACAAGTCCAGTGCTTTACCCACTAGACTGCACTTCCTTCGTAACCATTTTGAATGCTGAAAAATTTGGAGATGTACTGCATATTGTGGGCCATATCTTGCAAACCCTTTAGTTAGTCACATGTGTACAGGTTTTCAGGATTGTTTCCAATGTCACTAGATTCTGCTGCAGTTCTTCTTGTGGGGTGTTTTGCATAGGCAATGGAAAAAGTTAAGGTTTAATTCTGAATTCATTTTGAATTGTGGTTTAACTTCTTATGGATTTGTCTGGAGCTGTTTTAAAGCCCATCCCAAAATATCAACACATTTCACGGTCTTGATCTTGCAAGACGATCTCTGTCAACCACCACAATGGATCTGGCCCCTAGTGCTTAGTAGTGCTGTAAAGAGTTTTGCTGACTTGCCTGTTTTCTGAGATTATGAACAATGTTTAAATAGTTCTGCTACTCATCTAATTTCACTATTCTCTCTATCCCTAGTGGCTTAACTCATGAGTCTCATAAGAAGGATGTTGAACAGGTCTACCTCCGCTGTTCTGAAGGATCAATAAAATGGATGTATCCCACAGGAGCACTCATAGTCAATCTGCGACCCAATACATTATCTGCCTCTTACAAACACTTGACTGTTTGCATAAAGCCTTTCAAGGACTCCGCAGGAGCAAATATTTATTTGGAAAAAACTGGAGAACTGAAACTGTTGGTCCGAGATGGAGATCACAGCCCCAATAAAGTGTATTGCTTTGGCTATGATCAGGGGGGCTTGTTTATTGAGGCCACCCCTCAACAGGACATTAGCCGGAAAATTACAGGATTCCAATATGAATTGATAAACAAGGGGACGGCATCTGATTTGCACACAGTTTCTGGTGAGTTTTGAGCAGCTGGCTGCGTTTTCATATACTATATTGGATATCTAACAGATGGTAAAGTTAATAAATGGGAACACATCAAGGTCTGAATTTCATCCACTTTTAGGTCATGCTAATAAATTCTTCTTTATGTAGAAGAATAGTTTTGTGTGAAAACTAGTAACATGGACTGAATTCCAAAGAACTGACCCAGAACAGCACAGAGTCACTGATTCTCCCCTCACATACCGTCTACACTATGGGTGCTGCAGTGGGATAGCTGTGGTGCTGCCTCTGTAGCTGTAGTGTAGATGCTTCCTACAATGACGGAAGGGGTTTTTCCATCCCTGTAGTTAGCCCATCTATCTGACTGGCAATGGTAGCTGGGTTGATAGAAGAATTCTGACCTAGCCACCTCTAAACCAGGGAGGGGGGTTAGGTCAGTTTAACTATGGTGCTTGGGGTATGTGAATTTTTCACACCCTGAGTGACATAACAAGGTTGCTCTAAATTTTAAATGTAGCCCAGGCCATAATGGTAAACAAACTCAGTGAAGTTACACCCATTTACAGCCAGTGTGAGTCAGAATCAGGCTCCAGAATTCCTGCTTAACACTATTTCCCATTTTTATTGTTTTAAAAGACCCCAGTGCTGTGTGTTTTCAATAGTAAACATTTTAACAAGGAGCAATGCCTCCTTTTTGTGTTTCCTCTCTGCAGATACTCCTGCTCTGCTGACCTAATTACTCTTTACAGAGACAGAAAGTGGATGAGGTAATATCTTTTATTGGACCGACTTCTGTTGGTGAAAGAGACAAATTTTCAAGCTTACACAGAGCACTTGAAGCTTGTCTTGTTCACCGACAGAAGTTGGTCTACTCAATAAAAGATACTACCTCACCCATCTTGTGTCTTTAATATCCTAGGATCAACTGGGCTACAACAACAGTACAAACAACTAATTACTCTTTGTTTTAACAAGGGGAGTGGTACTCCTTCCTCAGCTGGAGCTGTACCTGTTGTCTTTGTATTTGCAGGGAGTCAATCAGCGTGAGATGGTGGGGCACTTTAACACTTTTATAATGCTGTTACAGCATAGAACTAGGAATCAGTCCTGTAATTCTTGTCCACTGAGAGTACCCATTGCAGCTCCATGTCCTTCTAAAACCTATGAGATGAGATTTGCAGTGTACCCTGGTGGACAGCAGATATAGGTTATTTTGTACCAAATGAGGGAGTGAGTTCCAAAGTTAAGACCCCTGCCGGTAGTCCCCTCTCTTTTAAACTGATCTCTACTGTGGCAGTATCACAGGAACAAAGTGGTGTCTCCTAAGTAGTCAGGTTTCAAGTCATTTAGGGCTTTACAAGTTAAAACTCGCATCTTAAACTTACTCAACCCTGAGAGCAATAGGCAGTCTGTACAGATTCTGAGGCACTGGTGACATGTGCTCCCAGTGAAGGACACCACTTAACAAGTGGTGGCATAGCTGATGATCTTCCATTTTTTTTATTCTCCATATTTCTTAGATTGCATATATAATTTATTTCGGCAGTCATTTCATGCCAAATAAATTTTAAAAAACCAAAACCCCTCCAAGAAAAGACTTCTACTTTCCTTTTGTGTGTAAATACTTTCTATACTGTCAAGTAATTCTAGTATTTGTATGTCAATTCACATATTGCATTTCTGAATACAGCTGTTAGTTTATGACTGTATTCATGATGTAGTGAATTGTTAACTTAGTGATATAGTAAGCTTATAACTCATGCAACACCCATAATAACTGATAGGTGGCGCATTTGCCATTAAAACCAAAAAGTTAACGCAATTTTATTAATGCTTTTATTTCATTATGCTACTTGTGCAATTTTATAGCTGGATGTCTAGGATTCATTGTGTCTACAGAGAATTATCTAGTGAGTCTTGATTGCTAAAAGTGATACAAATGGAGTCACTTAAATATACACAGAGGAGCTGTTTCCATTAAGATCACTTCTGCAAAGACTGATATACTGAAAACAGCATATGTTAACTGCATAGTAAAATCCCCCTGTGGAAAACATTAACTCTAAATACTCTTTAAATCTGGTGTTTGAAAACTACTGAATCTGAGAATTTTTCTGTCTTTCTTGGGGGTGTGGGAAATATAATCAAAATTGTAACAAACCACTCCATACATTTTATGCTTTTAAGAGCTCTTTTTTTTTTTTTTAAGCTAATTTGTCATGTAGGCAAAGTTAGAACATGAAAAATAATTGCCCTGTTCCTGCCGTTTACAGTTCACTAGCAGACTGCTGAATCTGTGAAGTTGGGCTTCCTGTGAGCGTAGCAGTTAACCCAAATATCGTAAACTGCAGAATCAGGACCAAATATACTAAATGCGTAAACTTATACATTTTTGGAGAATTAGCTATGCTAGTGCTATTAGTTGCTAATAAAAATATATTGTTTGTTAAAATCTTGGAGATATTTTGGAATTTGGAGTTGATCTTATCTTGAGCTTTCCAGAAGCCAAACTGGTGACTGTATGTGATCATATTCTTTTCCTTTGATAAGGATATTAACAGTGACTTTTTCTAAGACTACTGCATCTTTAATTGTTATAGCCACTGTTCTGGAAAACAGCACTGGAATTCAACCAATCTGATACGTATGTGTTTTAGGCCATGTCTGCACTTACAAGCTTACAGTGGAACAGCTGTACGATCGCCCGTGTAGTTGTGTTATTCTGATGGAAGAGAGCTCTTCCATCGACTTAATAAAACCAGCTCAGCAGATGGCGGTAGCTATGTCGGTGGGAGAGCTTCTCCTGCCGACATAGCGCTGTGCACATGAGGACTTATGCTGGTTAAAGTAATGTCGCTTGGGGAGGGGGGATGTTTTTCACACTCCTGAGTGACAAAAGTTTTACTGACATGAGTGCTAGTGTAGACACGACCTATGTGCGTACGTGCATCAGATGGGCCATCAAGTGTCTGTGTGATTTGGAAGAACTTTTCTCCCTTGGTGCTAATCCCACGACAAAGTCTTCAGATCAAACTCAAGGGATCTTCAAGGTGTATTTTAAATTATTGTTGTCTGGTTTTGGAACCCCCTAGCCCCTGGAGGCATCCTACTCATATGTGTTCACCCTGTTTGGTTCCTTCCAACAGTCAAATGAACCTGATTTAAATTCTGTGAATACCTATATGTCTGGTGGAGCTGCCAAATAAGTAGCTGCCTACACCTCTAAAGGATCAATATATCTTGGGCATCTTGACAGATCCTGGACCAGCCATTCTTCTGTAGCTGATTTCTATAAAATCATTGATTGAATGCTTGCTCACTTGGTTGCTTATTAGGTTTCTGTTTGTCTGGAAGATAAATTTGCAATCAGTTGATTTCTCAACTACTGTTTCTTCAACAGAGAAAAAAGGCCCAACCAGAGCAAACCTTTACCTTCCTTGAATTGAAAGCCTGATCTGAGGGGCCTGTTTCTAGCTGAAGGGACTGTTTGTTACTTTGGCACATGCTTGGATTCTGATTGTGTGACTGTTGCAAATGGAAAAGTGAATCTGATCTTCTGCTTGTCACAATCTGGTAGAGTTCAACATAGTTGGAAAGCATCTACTTGAAGAGATGCCTGTGACTAGAGATGCTGTTGCAGATCAAGGCTGAGATGCACTGGCAAAACTGCACAGGGAAGCTTTCCCTTTTCCTGGATCCAGCCAGTGCGCTTTCAGGTGCTCTAAACTAAGCAATGTATTTTGAAAGATTAAGAACAATAACAAAATAAAACAAAAAAAGACTTAAATGACAAATACCCAGGTGCAGTTATCCTGCTCCTTCCATTCCTCAAGCTAGAATATTTAATGAAATCAGGTAGTCTAAAATTTCTGTGCACTGTTTCCCTACATAGTGTTGTTTACTGGTGATGATGTTATTGTACTCTGCCCTTGAATTTATTCTCTCTTCCTAACCTGGCATCCCAGCACTGATTAAAGAGCACAAGTCATCTGTTTAATATTTTAGTGACCTATTGTGCCCCCAGAATCCTGACATTGCAGGGTGCATCAATAAATCAGCAGTGATTGGCAGGGTGCCAGTGATTTAATTAGAAGATCCAAAGTTTTATTAGTTTACTGTCATTCTTTCTCATTTAATTGGAATTTAGCAAATAATACAGTGAAAAATGTAGATTCTGAACAGGCTTCTTAATGTGCTTAGAGCAGTCAAAAAACACTGTGCTTTAAGATTTCCTAAGTCTCTGAGTTCAACCCTTTCCTTGGCTGTAAATCTGCGATAGCGTCATTCATCACATTTTCTAAGGCTGCTCTGGAGAGCTGTAGAGAGTCCATGTTGTATAGAGACATGTTGTAATCCAGATTACAGTAATTCAATACTGGATGATTTATAGCATGGTGTTTATTGTTTTAGTGATTTTTATCATGTGACCACTTGTAAAAATACCATAGTGCTTTTAACTAATGGGGAAAAAAGTAGTAGACAAGAGGCCAAATGCATCCATGGTGTAAATCCACCTGACTTGAGTGCATTTATGATGGGGATGAATTTGGGCCCACATTTCTAGTGAGGAAAGCAGGTTTCCAAGATTGGCTACCCCAAGTTTCTAATTTAGCATTGAATAAAAGTGTGGCCTATATTATGAAACAATGCATCCCACAAGCATCTGTCATATGTGGACGCAATCTACATAAACTACCGGTCGCACAGTGCTATGTTCCAGTTTGCGTTGAGAGGCCATAGTTAGATCAGGCTGGATGGATCATTACACACTGGGACCTGTAGGCTCTGCAGGTTGTACCTAATATTAAAGAGGAAGCTAGCTACAACAAGTGGGTCCATCTGATGCAAATTAGCTATGCCCAAGAAGGGTTACATTGGCCTTTATGACAGGTTTCAGAGTAGCAGCCATGTTAGTCTGTATCTGCAAAAAGAAAAGGAGTACTTGTGGCACCTTAGAGACCATAAGCTTTCGTGAGCTACAGCTCCGATGGAGTGACCTTATGCTCAAATAAATTTGTTCATCTCTAAGGTGCCACAAGTACTCCTTTTCTTTTTATTGGCCTTTATGTAATTTGTTAAAGTTTGGCGACCTTCATTTCATACATCCTCCTCTAGATACATAAAGTGGTAGCTGAGTGTATTGCTGATTCTCCTAGTCTAAAGGGGCAGATGTATTATGCATTTTTGCTCACTAGCAGTTGGCAATGAAGCAGCATTGCTGCCTTGAGCCCTTAGATACACAATTTGGACTCTGAATTTTCATCCATTTTAGACTGGGATCATTGATTCTGATCCAAAGCTCAGTTAAGTCAATAGGAGTCCTTTCATTAACTTTAATGGACTTTGGATCAGGTCCTGTGTTCTTAGGAGGTTGTTTGCTCACCTGCAGAATTGATGCACTGTGAAATTCTGACCAATGGCCTTAGAGAAGCAAGAGAAATCTTATTTGCTTGGATTGTTAAATGAGATTCTTTTAATATTTACACTTACCCCGATAAATACTAGAATTACTTGACGGTATAGAAAGTATTTACACACAAAAGTAGAAGTCTTTTCTTAGAGGGGTTTTGCTTTTTTTTTAATTTTAGATAGCCACAGGTGCTGACTTGCTCCACCCTGAGGCCCCGCTCCCACTCCTCCCCTTCCCCCAAAGCCACACCCCTGCTCTTTCCCCTCCCTGCAGCGCCTCCCACCCACTGCCGAAAAGCTGATCAGTTGGGCTCACTGAGTAGCTAATTGGTGGGTGGCTGGTGAGTGCTGAGCATCCACTTTCTTTCTTTTTTTTTCTCCCTGTGGGTGCTCCAGTGTCGATAGCCCTACAACAGATACCTTGATTACATTAGAAAGGATTTTCCAGTATAGCTATACTGACAAAGCTTCCTAATGGATGTTCCCCCCCTGCCCCACGCATTTCTAACTGACATTGCTATGCTCGCCAACGTTTTTAGACCAAAACTAAATTTTCTACCATAACAACATAATACATTCAGTTTGTAAAAGCATGGAGGTGTATTTAGGACATTTTACTCCTCAGGACTCTGATTTTTAGTAAATAAGCCAAAGTAAGAAATTACAGTGATAAAATGTATAGAACTTTCTTATCCTAAATCTTTTTTTGGGGGTGGGGTGGGATGGGGTGGGGGAGAATTGAGGTAATTTCAGCTGGAAAAAGGTTGCTATTACAGCTGTCGAGTAAGGACCAGGTTTGGATTCACTTATTCATGTTGAGAAGCACCTCACTTAAGCTATTGGTATCTAGCCCAATGTCAGCTGTGTAGTCAAACTTGAATAAGGAAGTGTTTACCACTTCACATAACACAAGAACCGGGAGGGGTTACCCAATAAAATTAGTGGGCAGCAGGTTTAAACCAAACAAAAGGAAGTACTTCTTCACACAACACACAGTCAGCCTGTGAAACACATTGCCATAGGATGCTGTGATGGCCAGAAATATAACTGGGTTGAAAAAAGAATTAGTTAAGTTCATGGAGGATCGCTCCATCAGTGGCTATTAGCCAAAACAGACAGGGACGCAACCCCATGCTCTGTGTTTCCTAAGCCTCTGGCTGCCAGATGCCGGGACTGGAAAACAGGGGATGGGTCACTTGATAATTGCCCTGTTCTGTTCATTCTTTCTGAAGCATCTGGCATTGGCCACTGTTGGAAGACAGGATACTTGGCTAAATGGATGATTGGTTTGATCCAGTATGATCACTGCTTGTTTGTATGTTATGTTCTTGTAACTTGATTGCTGGAGTTCACTGAAAATATTCATGTGACTGTGAGTTGTTCTGTGCTAGCAAAGTCAAACTTTAACAGAAATGTTCTTTATCTTGATGACATCTATCCATTATAATGCAGGTTCTGCTACCCGTTTTACGAGTTTCCTTTATTAATGCCCAGTAACTAGCTGAGACTGTTTATAGCTAACTGAGGTGCAGCACTCAAATGTTTAAAAAAAAAAAATTGGATAAATCCAGTTTTCTAATTGAGAACAATATCCAGCTACTTCCTGTAAGCTGTTAATTCACTGGCTCGGGCTGGTAGAAAGTGTTGGTACAATGCAAATATTTAGAAGCTTTCTTAACTCCCAGTCAGCTATTTCCTGTGCCTCTCTTGAGCACTATAAGGGGTACAACAAGACACTAGAAGTGGGTCACCCTTCCACCCCAGCATTATGAAAATGCTAATAGCCTTCAGTTACTGCAGTGCCCTAGGGCACGTCTTCACTGGCCAACTCCATGGGGGGCATAGCTCCCAGCACTGGTGCACTGTCTATACTGGCAGGTTACAGCGCTGTAACTTGCAGTGCTCAAGGGGGTGTTTTTTCACACCCCTGAGCAAGAAAGTTGCAGCACTGTAAAGTGCCAGTGTAGAAAAGCCCCTATTCTGGTCTAAATTTGGGATCAATTGCGCTTTCTGCCTCTTGGACTAGTGATGTTGCTGATTCTCATTGTCTAAAAGGGCAGGTGCATTTTGCATTGTTCACTGCCTAGCAGTTGGCGGTGAAGCAACATTGCTCTGCTGGGCATTAATCCTGCAAACACGTAGGGATGTGAGTAACTTTAGGCTGGATTTCTCATGTGCATAAGAATTTGTGGGATCAGAGTATTGGTGTTGGATTACTTTCCCATCCACCGTGTGTGTGCTTATTGGCTGTATTGGCAAAGAGGTGGTAGAAATGAGCACGGCTCCCAGAGAATTTTAACTAAAAGCTCAGTGATCTGTGCGTTTTACAGGACCTGCCTTCTGAATCAGTGTCATGGGTGAGAACCATTGGTGAGGAGGATTACGAGGACTGCTCCTTAATTTCCAGTAGGGCTGTCGATTAGTCGCAGTTAACTCACGATTAACTCAAAAAAATTAATCGTGATTAATTGCACTGTTAAACAATAGAATACCAATTGAAATTTATTAAATATTTTTGGATGTCTTTCTATATTTTCAAATATATTGATTTCTATTACAACACAGAATACAAAATGTACAGTGCTCACTTTGTTATTATTTTTTATTACAAATATTTGCACTGTAAAAATGATTAAAAGAAATAGCATTTTTCAATTCACCTCATTCAAGTACTATAGTGCAATCACTTTATTGTGAAAGTGTAATTTACAAATGTAGATTTTTGTTGTTGTTATATAACTGCACTCAAAAACAAAACAATGTAAAACTTTAGCGTCTACAGGTCCACTCAGTCCTACTTCTTGTTCAACCAATCACTAAGACAAACAAGCGATTTGTCTTACAGATATGGGACATAACGCTGCCTGCTTCTTATTTACAATGTCACCTGAAAGTGAGAACAGGCATTTGCATGGCACTTTTGTAGCTGGCGTTGCAAGGTATTTACCTGCCAGATATGCTAAACATGCCTATGATCCCTTCATGCTTCGGCCACCATTCCAGAAGACATGCTTCCATGTTGATGATGTTCGTTAAAAAAAATAGTGCGTTAATTAAATTTTTGACTGAACTCCTTGGGGGAGAATTGTATATCTTCTGTTGTGTTTTACCTGCATTCTGCCATATATTTCATGTTATAGCAGTCTCGGATGATGACCCAGCACATGTTGTTCATTTTAAGAACACTCACCGCAGATTTGACCAAATGCAAGGAAGGTATCAATGTGAGATTTCTAAAAATAGCTACAGCACTCAACTCCAGATTTAAGCATCTGAAGTGCCTTTCAAAATCTGATCGGGATGGGGTTTGGTGCATGCTTTCAGAAGTCTTAAAAGAGCAACACTCCGATGCGGAAACTACAGAACCTGAACCACCAAAAAAAAGAAAAAAGAAAAGAAAATCAGCCTTCTGGTGGCATCTGACTCAGATGACAAAAATGAACGTATGTCAGTCCGCTCTGCTTTGGAAGGTTATTGAGCAAAACCCGTCATCAGCATGGATGCATGTCGTCTGGAATGGTGCTTAAAGCATGAAGGGACATATGAATCTTTAGCGCATCTGGCACATAAATAATCTTGTGATGCCAGCTACAACAGTGCCTTGCAAATGCCTGTTCTCACTTTCAGGTGACTCTGTAAACAAGAAGTGGGCAACATTATCTCCTTCAAATTATAACCAAACTTCTTTGTCTGAGCGATTGGCTGAAGTAGGACTGAGTGGACTTGTAGGCTCTAAAGTTTTACATTGTTTTATTTTTGAATGCAGGTTTTTTTTTGTACATAATTCTACATTTGTAAGTTCAACTTTCATGATAAAGAGATTGCACTACAGTACTTGTATTAGGTGAATTGAAAAATACTATTTCTTTTGTTTTTTACAGTGCTAATATTTGTAATAAAAAATAATAATGTAAAGTGAGCACTGTTCCCTTTGTATTCTGTGCTGTAATTGAAATCAATATATTTGAAAATGTAGAAAACATCCAAAAATATTTAAATACATGGTATTCTATTATTGCTTAAGAGCGCGATTAATTGCAATTCATTTTTTAAATTGCTTGGCAGCCCTAATTTCCAGTGAATATCAGATGCTTATGAAGCTACCATAATAGGTTCAATAGAAATATGTTCTGGAATTCAGTATGTTAGCAAATCCTTTGGTGGTATTTCCCAGCTCTCTGTGCAGGATTAATTCCAGTGAGGATTCATTCAAATTTCAAAGCATTCACCACTGTAAATCAATCATTTCTTTTCTTTTTATTATTTCTTCTTTCCTAGAATCATCTGTCAGATTTGTTAATTTTTACTAAATAACCCTCAGAATAGAAGCATTAAAAACAATTCTCTGACTCTTTAGGATTAAGGCCATGTCTACGCTAGCAAGTTTGTAGCAGCACAGCTGCACCTTTGCAGTGGCGCCATAAGATCGCTCGTGTAGCTGCTCTATGCCGACATAGCGCTGTGCACGCTACCCGAGTGAAACTTATGTCGTTCAGGGTGGTTCCACCCCCCACAATCTCTGAGCAACATCAGTAGTAGTGTAGACATGGCCTCAGTTTTGCCAAGAAAAAAGAACCACTTACTGTGGTCCATTTGTGTCCACACAAAGCAGTGGAATATGTTTCACAGCACTTCATCAGCCAGTATTCATTTGTTGATTGCATAATTGGCTTCAAACAAATAAAGCTGCATTTCAAGCCAAACCAAGGCTACACCCAGAAACAATTGCTTGTGAGTGAGCTGCCTCCAGCTGTGAGGCTTTTGAGGCAGATTTTCAGATAAGGGTAATAGGTTATTAGGAAAACAAAATTGTGCTTTCTTCCCTTTGCTCATCCTCTTCGCGGACATGCTCTTAAAGCTATTTTTTGTTACCTGTGCCCAAAAGATGATGAGATCTACCAGCCAGATGCAAATGAATGGCTAAAGAACAAAGCAAAATCCAATGCCACATACTTTTTTTTAAAAAAAGTGAAACAAAAGTTGAAAGGTGGAGGATTTAGTGTGAGCTGCAGTGAAGCTGTTGTTATTGGCAAGCATCTAGTTTGGTTGGTCATTTGTAAAGTACATGCTCACCTAAGCAAGGAAGCTACAATAGGATTAGATTTGAGAACCCAGAAACTTGTTTGAACCATTTATGTGACTCTGGAAATTTGGGACAAATTTGCAGTAGTTGGCAGAGATGGTGAGATTGAATGCACAAGAACCCTTTGCTGAGAACTGAGCTGCCCCAAAGTAGTGGAAACATATACAATCTTAAACTATTTAAACTGGGAGGTGGGGAGGAAGGCTTGCATTGCAGGGCCTGAGTAAAAGGTAGAAAATGGAATGTTGCTTGCATCAACACCTTTAAAACTTTGGAGGGAGAGACCCAGGGTTTCGAAAAGGACTTGTGTGTAACATTTTTTATTAATAAAGTCCCATAGAATACTTCACCCCATTACCTGTTTTCATGTTTCCTGAGTAATATAGAGGGAATTTGGTACTGGATCCCCTTTCTTCCTTACTCCCTGTACTCCAAGTGTAGTATACAGCTGTGGCTGCCCTTTGATGTTGCCAGCACAATACAGTCTGCTTCTTCAGGGAGCGGAGGAGGTGACAATAGAGTTGTAATGACAAATACACAGGGAGAGGGTAGAAGAAAGTAGCTTATTTTTGCTGGACTCCCCATGAATGCACTTAGCTTATTTCTCAACTCAGTGGGCAGTCAAAACCAATAAGCAATCAGGTATGTTATCCAGGCAGCTGGGGTTCTGTTTGCTTTGACCCTTATGTATAGCAGAAGATAGCCCCACCAGCAGAGTTGCTTGGCAGTCTGTAATAATGCTCCTTGCTTGCTCTGCAAAACTGTTTAGTTTGCTAATTCCTGAGGCTGTAGTAAAAGAAAGGACTGGTGATGGGAGGAGGGGAATGGGATTGCATCCCCCGCCCCCCCTCCCCCCCGCTCTGGAAGGAACTCTGTTACTACTGAGATGTGGGCCAGGTTTTCACATGTGGGGACCTGGTTTTAATAAATTGCAGTGTAGAAAACCTCTTGATCTTTAATCTGCTACATTATTTACAGTAAACACAAAATATATAATGTAATACAACACAAATACTTGGAGTTTGTTTAGGGCCTGACTTTCACTGCCTTAAACCTTTCAAAGTTTCTTGTGCAGTTAATGGTAGCAGTTTATACCCATTTTGCCCAGGTGTAAATGCCTATAAGAGGTGCAGGGTAGTGTGGAAAGTCTAGCCCATCTGGCACAGAAGCATGATCTTATTACACAGAAGATTCCTGTGTTGTGTTCCGGTATATGAATCTGTCGAGCCCTGCAATCAGAAATGAGCATGTAACTTTGAAGGGGAAAATAAATGTGTCCATCAAGAGCAGTGATGTTTCAGAAAATGTCTTAAAAATTAGTGGATTTTTATTTTTTATTTTTATTCCATACACAGACCCCAGAGTTCTCCCTCCCATAGAGGAATTCCACTGGTAAAACAGGACTTAAAAAGGGCTCTTATGTCTTTAAAGGCTCACTTAACCTTTGATCTTTCACTACGTCACTTTCAGGTTTAACTTTAACCAGCTTCTTGTCAATTAATTTCATTCCACTCAGATCCATACTACATATGGGGGGCAGGAGGGTGGTTGAAAAATTCCTGGCAAGCATCCAAATTGTGTTAATCGGCACCAGCTCTCTATTTTTTATTATACTGATACCAGAGAGCAATGGGGAAATTCTGAAACTAAAGCAGAGCATCTGATTTACCATATCGTTTCATTAACACAGGAGCATGAATGGGTGACCTATTGGAGAATGTCTACCCTACAGACCCTGGACTAGCTTAGCTATGATGGCATAGGTCCTACTGTAGATACAGCCTATCCTGACAAATGGAGTTTTTCGGTTGATGTAGGAATACCCCCTCCTGGAACGGTGTTAGCTGTGTTGACAAAAGCCCTCTTCCATAGACATACCTGCATTTATACTGAGGGTATTGTTGTCACAGGTGTTTCAGTCAGAGCTGTGGTTTTTTCACAGCCCTGACCAATGTAGCTATGCCAATATACCTTGGAAGTGTAGACCAACCTTTAGTAATATCCTGTCAACTTTAGATTTACATCTTATATGAGGATTTCTTTCTTTCTAACTGAAACAGCTTTTTAAAAAAAATATTTTATGCATAATTTCATGTTCCCCTCAGCCTGTAGCTAGCACATCATTCAGGGAAACTGAAACTTATTGCTACTACCAAGATGTTCCAGCACCTCATCAGGGGAGGGAAGTGGCTGAGTCATCAATTTCTGCTGAATTTAATCTTGCTTTAAAATAAGTTTTCCAGTCCTCCTGATGATAAAGATAACTTTGTGAGCTGTCTTCCTGAGTCTACAGACACACTGCTCCAATGCCACTGGTACTGCTCATGGCTATTTTATGCAGCAAGGAAGAGCAAAGTTAATACTCTGGTCAGTTTCACTATTACTGTTCAGAAATCTGTAGAACAGACAAGATTCGTGTCCATATTGCACTACTGCTGCTCAGGGAAGGCAAGAGTAGTAGTGGTGGAGCTTGTTATAGGAAAGCAGGAAGGAAAACTGGATGCTATGCTATGGGCAGAATATTCCCTTCCAGCAGCTAAAAGATGGGGGAGCGTCAAATGTTTGAGAGTTTTACTAGCCAGAGGCTGATATAAAAGATGGAATTGCTCATTTGGGTCCAGGAGTAACACTCTGTGGAAGTCCCAGAACCCTTCTGTTTTCCAGCAGCTGGGAGATTAGCTGGGCTACTCAGCAGGGCACACTGCCCGTGGACCTCAGTGGTAGTGGGAGCACCCCCTCTTCAGTTTTTATAGACCTCAGGCAAGTACTGCCTTTGGACTGGTAAAAGCTACATGCTCTGTCCATTCAACTGGTAGATGCCTGGGCTGTTCTAGGTCACTTGTGTGGAGATGATGATTGTGCAAGGGGGCAGCTGCTATGCACAGTGAAGCAGAGAGGCATGAACTGTGGGATAAATAAACACATGGTTTTTTTTTTTTTTTATGGTTTCATATCAGTGTTTTGTGTACACAACAATTCCCACCAGCTCAGTTCACTTTTTAATTGAGTTGTGGGGAAGAGAAGCAGAGAAATAGCTGTTGAAGATTCGCCTCTACAGCAAAATGAAACAAAATAGTATCCGTTCTGTGGAAAAAAACTTCTGCTAAGTCCTGCCCTCTGGGGTAGGAACAATGCAAGGGGTTTAGCTAAAAATTCAGTCTGCACAAGTAATTTTAAGCACAGAAGAATATTTATTATGTGCAGCCAACTCTGCTCCAAAGGGCTAATTGCAGGCAGGCTTAATAGGAGTTACAGGAATGGGGGTGGTGCAACGGCTGAGGCGCAAGAGTGTTGATCTGAATTCGTGCCCCTCTTGTAATCAGCCTGGCTGAGGCAGGAAAGTCCCGCCCCTGCTTGGCTGAGTCAGGCCTGCCTGGGTCTGAGGCTGGCGCAGAGCCTCTTTGAAGGCTTCCCCTGGGAATAGGTGGGCAGAGAGGAACAGGGAATGAGTCAAGTTTCATCTCTGCCCTCCTTCCCGTGTGTGTGCGTGCATGTGTGTGCAACCCCTTGGTGTGGGTGTGTACAAGCCCTTGCTCAGGGCTGAGCCCAAAGGTGCAATTTAGCACTGTGTGTAAAGCTGCTTGAATAAAAGAGCTGTTCTGCATTTTCTAAATAAATGCATGTTTGTGCATCTAGCTGGCCTTTGATCTGTTTTAAGTTGTTGGATCTGTTGGAGTGTGTGCTGTGGCTGTGAACAGCAGAATGAGGTTAGCTTGCCAATTTTAAAAATAAATAGTACTGAAGATCCATCGTTGCTTCTGCCAAGTGAAGTTTCATTTTGAAAATGACGTTTAAAAACCAGGCTCATTAAATCCCTTCATCAGGAACTGCTGATGTAAACCTGCTTCTTCGGTACTTAGAACTTTAATGCTGTCTTGGAAGAAGTTTCTGTTAAAAGTTAAATTCTGATTTAGGCGCTCGCATGGATTTTATATTTCTCACAGTGCAGAGGTCATTGTGTCTCCAACAATAAGGTTTAGATTGTGCTTCCCCAACCCCTTCTCTCCGGGAAGGAAGTGAAATGAACTCAGGCCTCTGGGCACAATCCATGACACAGCATCTTAAAGTCTGAATTTCATTAAACTTATTTGCAGGTTAAATTACTCTTGGAAAATTAAATACCATAGTTCCAGTCCCTGCCTAAGGCTTGTAGATTTGTGTATGTTGAACTGAACGCTGAAAGCAAGTTAAGCCAGAGAATCAGAGCTGATTTTTTTAACCTTGTCTTGCTGTACTTTTATTGTTATAGAAGATAAGTGCCCTCACTTTCATTCTGTTAATGCAAGGCTAGATATTGTCTTATTTTGCTTTTTTGGCAGTGACCCCTTTGTGTAGACACCGTTCTGGAACCATAATACCCAAGTTTCAGCAAAAGGCTCATTTGTAAACTCTTTATGCATGCTTTAGTGCAGGGGTGGGCAAACTACAGCCCAGGGGCCACATCCGGCCCTTCAGACATTTTAATCTGGCCCTCGAGCTCCTGCTGGGAGTGGGGTCCGGGGCTTGTGCAGCGTCCCGGCACACATGGAGCGGGGCAACTCCCAGAAGCAGCAGCATGTCCCCCTTCTAGCTCCTACGTGTAGGGGCAGCGAGGAGGCTCCGCACACTGCCCCCGCCCCAAGTGCCGTCCCCGCAGCTCCCATTGGCTGGCAACCACAGCCAGTGGGAGCTGTAGGGGCAGCGCTTGCAGATTGGGCACTGCGCAGAGCTGCCTGGCCACGGCTCCGCGTAGGAGCCGGAGAGGGGATATGCTGCTCCTTCCGGGAGCTGCTTGAGGTAAGTGCCTCCTGGAGCCTGTACCCCGATCCCCTCCAGCACCCCAACCCCCTGCCCCAGCCCTGATCCCCCTCCCGCCCTTCGAACCCCTCGGTCCCACCCTCCTGCACCCCAGAGCCTGCACCCCCAGCAGGAACCCTACCCCCCACTCACACTCCAACCCCCTGCCCTAGCCTGGAGCCCCCTCCTGCACCCTGAACTCCTCATTTCTGGCCCCACCCCAGAGCCTGCACCCCCAGCCGGACCCCTCACCCCCTCGTGCACCCCAACCCCCAATTTCGTGAGTGTTCATGGCCCGCCATACAATTTCCATATCCAGATGTGGCCCTCGGGCCAAGAAGTTTGCCCACTCCTGCTTTAGTGTCATGATTGACAAGATTCAGGCCCCAACCATTGGTTCATTGACCTACTATGTGTGCCAACTGTTAGATAATCATGGGCCAGCTGTAGAAGGGAGGCATAGTGTTTAGTATCATGACCTTTGTTCTGGGCTGCCATTTATATCTCACTCTGAGGTTAGCTGCTCTGTTCAGCTTAGCCCTGCTTAATGACATAATAACTCCCAACAAAGACTGTGAGCTGAATTTATCCCACATGTGACTCCATCAACTGCAGTAGAATTCTGTACACAGGAGTTTTTCCCAGTATGTCAAGTGAGTGACTCTCCTCTTCTGCTGGTGAAAGAAGCAAAGTCATTCTCAAACCTGCATCCTGATGTTATTTAGCTGAGCACATGTTCCACTGCAGTATGTTTGTTATACAGTTTAGAACTTTCATAGTAAAACATTAGTATAGGAAAGTTGCAGTGTTTGCAGAGTTTCATGTAATACTATCCAGATAAGAGATGGGAAAATGCCATAAAGCAAGGGAGTGAGGAGATGGCTCCTTTGTGTCATGTGGTCAGGAGTCATTAACTTCTGCCACAGCTGTGGAGAAGCTCTCTACGTTAGACCTCCATATTTTCTCCATCATGTGATTGAAATGTGATTTTTGTGGCTGGAGGTATTGTCCAAAGTGCAGGTGGCTTGGATTTAGTTCTGTTGACATGAGATCTGTTTGCGTCAGATTTAAGATGACTGCCCTTTCACAATTCGCATTGACGCCATTTCAGACCGCATTTTGGGATGGGGTCAGGCAGGTCTTAGAATCCAGATCCAGAACACTGATGGGAGGAGAAGAGTTGAGGGCTTATCTAGAGCAGCACTTCAGACTTCTGTGATAAATGATGCAGTTTCCCCCTCCTTGTGTGTTCCTTCTCCACCACCCCTCAGGCTACACGGTGGGTTACAGCTCCCCAAACCGAATGAGAGGTAGATAGTGTACTGGTTGATGCAGGTACAGTCATAGGCTGGTAAATGGAACACTTGTCCAGAAACCTCAGCTACCACTGTTGCAGAATAGTGGCTTTTTGGATTGAAGTTCATTTCCTGGGAAGATGTTGAACTCTTCCAAAAGGAGCCTAAGAAGGCCTTGGGAAAATTAACTTAAGAGCCTGCTCTGACTCGAGCCAACAGGAGTGGGATTGGGCCATGGAATAGGAATATTTTGTTTCTCAAATACTCCACCACCAGCAGAATCATTGGGACAAAACTCATTTTGCTGAGTCTTAAGTAGAAATGACTCCGTGAGGAATGCATATTAATCAGTGGCCACATCTGTGCATTTTAAAATTAAGTTTAGATCACAGGAATCACTGATGATTAGTATTTTGAAGCCGTTTGTTCCATGTGGATTTGGTGCTGACATTCCCTGGAGACTGAAGTCCTCTGGTGGGGCCCCAAAATAGGCACAGAGCATATTGCTGCTGTGCAGAATTGCCTGCACTCCACTAACCCTACCTGGAAGGAACACCTCTAGGAGTATAAGGGACAGTTCAGTCTCCCAGGGCCCCCTTCAGTCCTTGCTCTGTCTGCTGAGACTGCCAACAAGGGGGGCAGTGGTGACAGTGGTTTTCCTGGGCTGAGCTTGACTAGTAGGCATTATTATTAGGAATCATGTTTATGTGATAGCGCCTAAGGACCAACAAAGAGTGGGACCCCATTGTGCTAGGCATTTCACAAACAAAGAGCAGAGAAGTCCCTACCCTGAAGAGTTTGTGATCTAAATAGACCAGACAGACACAAGATGGGGAAACAGGCTGTTAACACACAAGCAGAGTGATGATCAATGTGATGGCAGCAAATGTTAGGTTAGTTCCGTAGTTTTTGGGGGTCTGTGTTTAGTTAGGAGGGATAAGAGCTTCAGCAAGGCTTGGGTTCTCCCAATGGGTTTTAAAGTTAAAGCTAGTGTTCGTCTGATTTATAAATAATCCTTTGAAGGGTTGTTATGTGAGAGAATGCCATCTTCTGTGGGAATGGGAAGTACAAACAAACCACTGTTGCCCTCCCACTGCACCGCAGGCACGCACTCTTACTTCTTGAAACCAAAGGATATGCCTCCGTAGAGTGGTTTTCTGCAAACACTTTGCATTAAGCCTTTCCATTTCTGCCTAAAGGGGAACCCTGTCTGCTTGCCGTCTACCAGCAAGGTTCTTGTAAATTTCAACATGCAGGCTGCTGATGTAATAGGGCAGGGGGTGGCACTGAGGTGGACTCAGTAACCAGACATCTTGGGCTTGTTGAGGGGATGTCTCATGAGAAGCTGCAATTTTTCACTACTGGACACCTGGCCTAGGCAAGATGTTTAACGATGAATGGTTGGACAAAAATACAAGTGTGGCTGAAGATTCTGCTTAGTCACCGTGGTTTGGAAATTCCTATCATTGGACTAAAAGAAAAGGAGTACTTGTGGCACCTTAGAGACTAACCAATTTATTTGAGCATGAGCTTTCGTGAGCTACAGCTCACTTCATCGGATGCATATCCACGGTATGCATCCGATGAAGTGAGCTGTAGCTCACGAAAGCTCATGCTCAAATAAATTGGTTAGTCTCTAAGGTGCCACAAGTACTCCTTTTCTTTTTGCGAATACAGACTAACACGGCTGTTACTCTGAAACCTGTCATTGGACTGATTGTCCTCTGCTTTGCCTCTTGTGCAGTTATTTGCCTCTATATTGAAGGGGTATGAAACAGACATTCTGATCTGGTAGCATTTGACACCTACTTTGCCCAGGTGTAAACACTGAGTTATGGAACAAGGCATGGGAGAGTCGAGATGGCTGAGGATAGTTATTTATAAAACTTATGATACATTATTGTAGGTAACATGGGTTGTATGTGTTCTGAAGGGCCAGTGTGAGGATTCTGGAGGGAAGCAGATTATTAGGGATTTCATCTCAAAATGTAATCTCTTCTGAACCATCACTTCCCTCAATTTTAGGTAGTAGCAGCAGCTCACATATGGCCATATGCATTTTGGAACTGCTACACATCAGGGGAAGAGGGGCGGCTGCAGCTGTAGATTTGGCAGATCCCAAAAGCTGGCTTTGGGACTCAACTAGATTGTTCCCCAGCACCTGCCCTTGACTCTTTGGCTCTCTAAATGGTGGGAACACCAGTTCTTTATCACAAGATGCTGTATTAAAATCACACTTGAATCTAGTCTCTGTGTCGAATGATATCTCTTCCAAACCCATTCATCTTTACTTCCTTTCCAGCACATGCTGTTGGGAAGCCCTTTGAGCTTAGAAACACCAAGCAGTGATCACCTGCATTTGCAGTTTATCAGCAGTCTCTCTCTCTCTCCCCATGGGAAGGACAGAGAGACAGGTTCAACAAGTCTGCTGGCCAACAAGTGCAGTCTATTGTTAGTATCACCATGTCCTTCTCAGTAACATCAGGTTCAGAGGGCAAATCGCTCAAAGCAGCTGGGACATGACTGTTAGCTTGTGAGGAATGATGTAATTACATCCCCCTCTGCAGTGAATTGAATAGAGAGGCCTTCAGAGGCACAGACCTGGGGGGGCTACCTCAGGTTACTTCAGGTCAGGATACTGTCAAAATCCATCAGAGGAATTCCCAATAGATTTGGCAGCCGACATGCACAATGCAGGCATTATGCCACGAGCGCTTTAGTTGAGTTACAGGCATCTGGGCTTTGGAGGGAACTAATAAAATGTTGCTTTTTTCTTCTGCTGCTGCATGAATTAAGGCTTGTTGAATTAATGAATTTTAAAAATCAAATTGGTTGAAGTTTGGGGTTTCTTTTGTCTCTAGTTCTGATAGCTCAGTGTTGAAAGTGAAAGAACCTAGTAAGCCACAGAACTTAGTCAGTAAGCAGGGAATGCAATGTGGAGTGTGGGTAGAATATCGTCCTGCTATGATTTTGATGCTCTTCTCTAATAACTGTGCAGGTTTCTTCATAAAAGAACTTCAATCAGATCCTAATTCTCCTGGGACAAAATAAGTGTTTTGCATTTTTGATGTAAATAAATATGCTGTCCACATTGTAGGATGGGGTCAGGGTGTGCATGGCATTCTGGCCTTGGATGGAGAAAACGTGGCCAGCCAACAGCCTGTATCAGATGTTAAGTATGGTAATATGTGTAAGTCAGCACTAATTTAACACATCGTACGTGTTATTCCAGGAGTGGGCAAAGTCTTTGTCCCGAGGGCCACATCTGGGTATAGAAATTGTATGGCAGGCCATGAATGCTCACGAAATTGGGGTTGCAGTACAGGAAGGGGTGAGCGTTCTGGCTGGGGTAGTGGGCTCCGGAGTGGGGCCAGAAATGATGAGTTCAGGATGCGGGTGGGGGCTCTGGGCTGGGGCAGGGGGCTCTGTCTAGGGGTGCGGGCTCTGGGGTGGGGATGGGAATGAGGGGTTTGGGGTGCAGGAGGGTGCTGTGGGCTGGGATCGAGGGGTTTGTAGGGCGGGAGGGGGATCAGGGCTAGGGCAGGGCGTTGGGCACCGGGGGGGTGGCTCAGGGGTGCAGGCTTCTGGGGGTGCTTACCTCCAGCAGCTCCTGGAAGCAGCGGTATGTCCATCCTCTGGCTCCTATGTGGAGGTGCGGCCAGGCGGCTCTGCTGTGCACTGCCCCGTCCACAGGCTGCAGTTCCCGGCCAATGGGAGCTGCGAGGGCAGTGCTCGGAGCTTCCTGGCTGCCCCTATGCATAGGAGCCGGAGGAGGGACATGCTACTACTTCTGGGGGCCGCACAGAGTGGCCCCCAACCCTGCTCCCCAGCTGGAGTGCCAGAACAGGGCAAGCCCTAGACCCCGCTCCCCAGCAGGAGCTCGAGGGCCAGATTAAAATGGCTGGTGGATTTGGCCTGTCAGCCATAGTTTGCCCACCCCTGTGTTATACCCTAATAAAGCACATGTTTTTAAAAAATCCACAGACATTGACTCCTCCCTGTGATTTCTTGCTCTTCATGAGACTGTATGAAATTGAACTTTCCATTTTAATGACTGAATGTATTCTGCCTTTTATGGTCAGTTGGCCTCAGCAAGGATCGGTGTCTCTCCCCGGGACCCCCACCCCAGTCACGCACACTCATTGCACAGTAGACCTGGTGGTCTGAATGCAAGTGACAAAAAGGCGGTAGGGAGGTGTTCTAGAATATTGTGTTGTCACCAGGGATGGTGCTACAAGTAGTTCTGAATGTGCTGCCTCACCACCAAACTACGGTGAGTCAGCTTGGAGCTGGAAAGGAGTTCTGAGTAATGGTTTAGTGGAAGGTGCACAAAGCACCCCATTTTGACCTAGAATCAGAGGCGGATTGGGGGTTTATGGGGCCCCTGGGCCAGAGCAAGTGGGGTCCCTTCCCCATCCCTTCCATATGCGGTCCCCCTGCCCCTCCCCCTGTGTTCCTGCCAGGAAATGGGGTCGGGGCACGGGGGCTTGCTTGGTGCTCCTGCTGGGGAGTGGGGTCAGGGTGCCCATTTTGACAGGGGCCCCACAGTTGGCCTAGTGGCTAATCTGCTGCTGCCTAGATTTGAAAGGAAAAAGTTAATATGGTGTCCATTCTTCTGAGAACCCACTGTTATCAGGACCTGGTTCCGTATTTCAAATATACTAACAAATGTCCTTATCTGTACTACTACCATTAGACTATTAAAATGAAAAGAACCTTTAATGTATCATTTTCTTTTCAGATCTAATGCTCTTATTTGGATTGCACTCTGTTTTGAGAACTAAAATGGGCTGGTTGTTCTCATGTGCAGATATTTTGTTTGGGTTTGTAAGAGCTACAGAGAGATAACTGGATCTAAACACACAACTGTTTTCACTGACATTTTACAAATCATCACAGCTTTTCCATTATCAGGTTTTGTAAAACCTAATACAATAAAATATTTTTTTGGTCTGGACTCCCTAACTTTGTCACATGCACTGAATTGGGGCCATAGCAAACTGTGTAATACTTAAGCGTGTTCTTAAGTTCCATTAAAATTAATGGCATTAAAGTACGCGCTTAAGTGCTTTGCTAAAGAGGAAGACCAAGGACAGAGTAGGCCTGTTACTCAATGAGAGGGGGAAAGACAATAACAGAAAATGTGGAAATGGCAGAGGTGCTTAATGACTTCTTTATTTCGGTTTTCACCAAGAAGATGGTGGCGAGTGGACGTCTAACATAGTGAATGCCAGTGAAAATGAGGTAGGATCAGAGTCTAAAATAGGGAAAGAACAAGTCAAAAATTACTTAGACAAATTAGATATATTCAAATCACCGGGGTCTGATTAACTGCATTCTAGAATGCTCAGGGAGCTGACTGAGGAGATATCTGAGCCATTAGCAATTATCTTTGAAAAGTCATAGAAGATGGGAGACATTCCAGAAGTCTGGAAAATGGCACTGTATTTGCCCATCTATAAAAAGGGAAATAAGGACAACCTGGGGATTTACAGACCTATCAGCTTAACTTATGTACCCGGAAAGATAATGGAGCAAATAATTAAACAATCAATTTGCAAACACCTAGAAGATAATAAGGTGATAAATAACAGTCAGCACAGATTTTTCAAGAACAAGTCATGTCAAACCAACCTGATAGCTTTCTTTGTCAGGGTAACAAGCCTGGTGGATGGGGGGAAGCAGTAGATGTGGTATATCTTGATTTTAGTAAGGCTGTTGATACTAAAAGAAAAGTACCGTCTCATAAACAAAGTAGGGAAATACAACCTAGATGAAGCTACTATAAGGTGGGTGCATAACGGGCTGGAAAATTTTTCCCAGAGAGTAGTTATCAGTGGTTCACAGTGATGCTGGAAGGGCATAACTAGTGGGGTCCTGCAGGGATTGGTTCTGCGTCCAAAATATTCTGTTCAATATCTTCGTCAATGATTTAGATAATGGCCTAGAGAGTACACTTATAAAGTTTCAGAGTAGCAGTCGTGTTAGTCTGTATTCGCAAAAAGAAAAGGAGTACTTGTGGCACCTTAGAGACTAACCAATTTATTTGAGCATAGCTCACTAAAGCTTATGCTCAAATAAATTTGTTAGTCTCTAAGGTGCCACGAGTACTCCTGTTCTTTTTACTTATAAAGTTTGTGGACGGTACCAAGTTGGGAGGGGTTGCAAGTGCTTTAGAGGATAGGATTAAAATTCAAAATTATCTGGACAAACTGGAGAAATAGTCTGAAGTAAATAGGATGAAATTCAATAAGGACAAATGCAAAGTACGCCACTTAGGAAGGAACAATCAGTTGCACATGACTGCCTAGGAAGGAGTACTGTGGAAAGGGATCTGGGGGTCATAGTGGATCACAAGCTAAATATGAATCAACAGTGTCATGTTGTTGCAAAGAAAGCAAACATCATTCTGGGACGTATTAGCAGGAGTATTGTAAGCAAGACACGAGAAGTAATTCTTCCGCTCTGCTCCACGCTGATTAGGCCTCAACTGGAGAATTGTGTCCAGTTCTGGGCACCACATTTCAGGAAAGATGTGGACAAATTAGAGAAAGTTCAGAGAAGAGCAACAAAAATGATTAAATGTCTAGAAAACATGACCTATGAGGGAAGATTGAAAAAATTGGGTTTGTTTAGTCTGGAGAAGAGAAGACTGAGAGGGGACATGAGAACAGTTTTCAAGTACATAAAAGGTTGTTACAAGGAGGAGGGAGAAAAATTGTTGTTCTTAACCTCTGAGGATAGGACAAGAAGCAATGGACTTAAATTGCAGCAAGGGCAGTTTAGGTTGGACATTAGGAAAATCTTCCTAACTGTCAGAGTGGTTAAACACTGGAATAAATTGCCTAGGGAGGTTGTGGAATCTCTGTCATTGGGGATTTTTAAGAGCAGGTTGGACAAACACTTGTCAGAGATGGTCTAGATAATACTTAGGGCTAGCCTACACTGACAGCGCTAAAGTGCTGCCATGTGGCTTGTGTGATCACAGCAGAGTGTTGGGAGAGAGCTCTCCCAGTGCTCTAAAAAAGCCACCTCAATGAGAGGTGCGGCTCCCAGTGCTGATGCACTGTTTACACTGGCGCTTTACAGAGCTGAAACTTGCTGCGCTCAAGGGGGTGTTTTTTCACCCTCCGAGTGAGAAAGTTGCAGCTCTGTAAATTGCCAGTGTGGACAAACCCCTAGTCCTGCCTTGAGTGCAGGGGACTGGACTAGATGACCTCTTAAGGTCCCTTCCAGTTCTATGATTCTATAGATCAGCCTATGTTAGTTTTGCTAGCTATCAGAAGGTTTGGAGGTTTGGTCTGGATACCAATCAAAAGAAATTGTGCTAGAAATCTCCCATTCAAGCTTTCTTGTGAGACTTCAACTATTTCTTGCCTTTGGCTGGGTTGGGTACAGTGCTTCCAAACTTGACTGAAAAGTGGAATGCTATAAAATAGCACAAAAATGCTGAGTATGGGAAAGTGTGTTTCGGTTTGGTTGTTTTAATTGTAATCCTCAGAAGTTCTGTTTAGTTCATGTCTTTGGATAAAGGTTCAGGTCAGGACCATTTTATCAAAACCACTTTGCCTGTTTTCTTAGTCTGTAGCTCTCAAGAATTTCACAGCCTGCTTTGAGTTATTCTCTCAAATCTCTCCTGCCCAGAAATGTGCATTTTGTGTTCCAGTTAATCCTATTAAGCAGTGTATTACATGATGTATTAATCATTCGACTGGTAGTAGTAATTATTCTCTTTGGATCACTGCTTTGATGGGACCTTGGAAAACAAGACAGATTTGCTGTGTTTTACGTTGAAGAACGGTTCTGCTGTCTAAAATAAGAAGTATAAAAGTTAAGCATTGAGGAAATAGCTAAGCCAGGGAGCCTTGTTCATATTTGTCTAAATGTACCTCTGAGTCCAATGGATGAATTTGCTATCAGGGTTGAAAGTTGGCAAATCTGCTTAGTAAATGTTTCAGATGATGATTTTGGGTGACTTTTAATTTGCCGTAATCTCGGATTGTCTGACCAAGTAAACTTTGCTTTTTAACACTTAGACTTGTCTCCATTGTGTGATCTCCATTTAGCTGTCTTAGCAGTTGTAATAATCCAGAGAGAATAGTACAGTTGATATTTTTTCATTTTTCTTACTGATATTCAGGTGCAACCTTAAGATCACATCAAACAACAAGAACACGCTCTGATTCTCAAGCATTCAACAAACAGACTTAATTAGTATTGCTAGATAGTATAGACCCTGATAGTAAGCAAATTCCTTCACTCAATAGGGTATTATAGAAACATCTGTACTGCGACTACAGTACCTTCTCTTCAGAAGTAGCTGGCTGAGTACAAAGAGGAGCCACATTCTTGCATTGATTAGATTACTGTAGATACTCAGATATTTCTAGCAGTACAGGAAATGGTCTTTGTACTACTTGAGTTTTAACAGATATGGGCTTGAGTTTCCATTCTGTCTTGATGTCTTCAAACACATGCTTCCCCCCCTCCCCACCCCCTGGGGCAACATACTGGATCTTTGATCTGTTGTTAGGCTAAATGGCTTGAGAAGTAACTCAACTACACTTATATAAATTATAGAAAGGAAGTTTTGCCCTAATACTTTAAATCCAGTGTGATCTTCAAAGCTTTTACAAGGGCTTTGAATTCTACAATGGATCATACTATAAACATACCCATAATACATTGCATCTGCACATATATATGTATTGTATAAACCCTCTTAAAGTGTATAGATACATAGATATCTATCTATATGTATCTATAATATGTGTGTGTGTGTCTATACACTTTAAAAGGGTTTATACAGTACCTATAATACATACACAGTATAATTACTATATAGTGAATCTCTTAAAAATTCCTCCTGGAATATACGTTAATCTTAAAGGTCTGATCCTGCAAGGTGCTGAGCAGTGAGCACATTCAGTTCCCACCGGCTTCAGTTGGGTTGTTGAGCATTCTCAGCCACTTGGGTGACTGGACCCTGCATGTTTACTCATTTGAATGTAAGCCACTTGTTTGCTAACACAAACAGTTCCACAACTTGTCTTCCAGTCTCTCATTATCTCTGCCCCCTTTCTTTCTAGCTCCCTGCCGTCCCTGCAGTGATACAGAAGTCCTCTTGGCTGTCTGCACTAGTGATTTCGGTGAGTTGTTTTTTTCTTCTCTGCTGCTGCTCCCCCATCCACTCCCCCTTACTATGGTGGTTGCTGGATTTGGCTACAGAAACTGCTGCAAACAATGATTAAATTTAAACACCAAATTGCAACAAACAGGGAACTTTCACCGGTTTCTGTAAACAAACTGTGGGCAAAGGGACACACAAAGAACCAAGAGAGAACATTTTTATGGGAGGAGACATGAAGGGCCTCAATTAAAGCCATTGTACTTGGCTAGCTCTTTCTATAGAGGACAAAGAGAGACCTAGCAACAATAATAGAGGTAGAAGTTCAAAGGTTTCTTGGGGGCATGCAATAGGATTTTCCCCTTGATGTACTAAAGTGGGCCACTAACAAAAGACCAAAGCTGTGTTCTTTTCAGATTTCTGAAGGGGGAAGTTAATGTTCAGCTAATAGCAAAATGTATTGACCGAGAGAAACATGAATTTTCTGAACATGCTTTTTACTGTGGTGTAACTTTTTTCTTATAATTATTATGTTACTATTTTTAACGCAACTTTCTCATGCTTGAATTTAAAGTAATAGAAGCAAGTGGGCCTGTGTAGTCCAGGAGATGGGCTGCAAAGATTATAAATATCTCTCTTAGTCATTTGAACTTACTAGGTCACATTCAGAGGTGATGTAAGTGGATGCTTATATTGGCGCTGAACTTGGATCCAAGCCTCCCAAAGCAGTTTCATGTAACCCTCCCTTTATTTTGTTTGTGTCCTAGTTGTCAGGGGTTCCATCCGAGATGTAACAAATGAGGCAGAGCAGCAAGAATCTGTAATAGATATCAGTGCAAACAAACTTTACAGGCAGAAGAGCAAAGTCTTTCAGCCCACAGAGGAAAATGGGAGCTGGCGGGGACAAATAAAGACCCCACTGGAATGTGGGGTGAGACCAGGAGATGGAGACTTCCTCTTCACGGGACGCATGCAATTTGGGGAGGCCAGGTTAGGCTGTGCCCCTCGTTTTAAAGACTTCCAAAGGATGTACAAAGAGGCAAAGGACAAAGGGCTAAACCCATGTGAAATTGGCCCAGACTGACGCCCCCTGTTTGGCTGAAGATTGCTCTTAGCGCTTGGCCGGAACTAATTCCTGGCCCTGGTAAACGCTCTGAACAAAACGGTAATTAACTGAAAGCATGGAGAAATCTGGTGTGCAGAGTGAGAGCCACGCGGAATGTGTCCATGGAAGCAACAGAGGTACGAGCTCAGAAGGCTGCCAAGCAACCAAGGCTGGATTTTTAACCCATCTGGTCCCTATGAACTAAGTTATTATATTTTTTTAGCAACTTCCTTAGGAAAACAAGCAAACAGAAAACTCCAATGTCTTTAAAAAACCCAATGAAAATCAACCTGCCTTTGTATCTTTTTAATACTAATGTTTAAAATGTCTTAAGCTGATGTAGCATTTGGTATGGTGTATTCTGTATAAATGGTCGAAAATGTGATAGAACATGGTAAAATCATCTTAACATTGATGCTTTGTAAAAAGCTTGGTGTACAATTCGAAGATGTTTCTTATGACAGAAATTTATGGAGCCAAATTCCTCTTTTTTATTTGAAAGAATGTACAATCACCGCCTGCAATTTTTCGTTCAGGCTGGCGAATAGTTTCCATTCCAGAGAAATAAAGGTCCCTGGATTTGACCTACATTGTTTCGACTTTTATTCTCCTTCTCCATAATTGTAGCCTCCACAGGTCCAGATGTGCATGTGGATCAAGCGTCCATATGCTATAGATTACTGCTTGCATATTTTTGTGGCTGCTGAAGCCCAAGTGCCTATGTGGGGTTGGGAACTGCAGTGGTTTTCAAAGGGGGAGTGGGATCTATTTTTGGAGATTTCTTAAAGAAACATATCCCAGGCAAGAAGCTTTGAATGACTCTTGCTTTCACCTATGGTAGATTACTTGGGAAATCAGTCCAAAACAAGTATTTCCTCCACCTGGGCATGTTCTAGCTATAGGTAAACTGGGCAGCTGCCTAGATCAGCGGATCTGCCTACAGTGGTAGAGGCAGTGAGGCCAAACCTGAGTGGTGCTTGACCCACTCATGATAGAGGAGGAAGCCGTGAGGCCAAACCTGAGTGGTGCTTGACCCACTCATGATAGAGGAGGAAGCCGTGAGGCCAAACCTGAGTGGTGCTTGACCCACTCATGATAGAGGAGGAAGCCATGAGGCCAAACCTGAGTGGTGCTTGACCCACTCATGATAGAGGAGGAAGCCATGAGGCCAAACCTGAGTGGTGCTTGACCCACTCATGATAGAGGGGGCAGCTGGGCCAAATCTGAGGGAGTGGCGCTACAACCTGGTGCTTCCCCCATCCCGCCACCCCTTCTACCATAACCACTGAACCATCAGAAGGCTCACCGCGTTCCTCCCGAAACCCCTCCATTCTAGGGGATAGCAGGGGGGCAGCATGCTGAAGTTTTGACTAGGGCAGCAGATTGTCTTGAGTGGCCTATGCCCCCTCCCCACTCTTCCCATTCTCTAGGAGCCTCAACTGGCCTGTGGTAGCTCTCTCTGACGTGGGCACTGTCACCTGAAGATGTGTCACCAAGGTAGGTTCATCCCCTCCTATTCAATTTCACCTGGAAAATAAAACCCTTTCAAAATGAACAAGAGGTTGGTTCCTTTGCAGTGTGGTGGTGTCCGAATGACAATATGGTAGCTCTCTGTGAAGCAGCCATGACATTCTACGTAACCTGTTGCTACATATCTGTGTCAACTCTTTTCTAATGCTGCCACTTTGGGGGTGCATAGCTATTGTTTTTGTTCCAACCCCAATATTTCCCATCAACACCATCTCTCTTCCACTAATGCTTCCATGAGTAAACCTTCCATTAAGGGATAATCCTTCCTCTCACCCTGTCTTGCTAATCTCCTTTACCTCCATTTTAACTAAGGGAACTATTCCCTAAGGTTTAGCTTTGCCCCTTTGCATGTAAATTGGGTTAGCTGCCAAGATTGGACATGTCTACAGTGGGCAACAGTGATCCCCCCGCTTGAGGTTCTAAAATGGGCCATTATTGTTATGGAAAAGTCCTGTAGGGTTTAATAGGAATGAAGTCATTGGGGTTCTGTTGAAATTATTGGCCAGGGGATGGAGGGGGTTCTGGAAAGGAAATCCCCACTAGGATCCTCTTACAGACATCTCTCCATGTCACAGGCTTTGTCTCCTTTTACTTGTTGAAAAAGCCATGGCGCCCAACCCACACTTGGAAGACCCTGGCAAGAGATCCTCTGGAGGCTGTGGCTAGTCACATTAAGGCCCTGTACCTCTTCACAGGCTCTGGCTCTAGACAGTCTTACCTGCTTGGCTGTATGAGACTTGCACTGATCCTTGCGTGGGGGGGTCCCAGGCAGTGAAGAAGAAGAAAATAGCCCTGTACTGTTACCTTTTTCTGACATATCTGTGAGCTTGGCGGGGCAGGGGATGATGTGCTGATCAGCCTAACCTGTCTCTTCCCCCTCCTCCAGTACAGATGCTGGACTACGTGGATGAATTTCTACGCAGTGCCTGAAGGTGGAACAGTGTTGAAAAGGGCAGCTGAAGCTCACCGCGTTCCACATATGGGTGGGGGTTCCTCTCCAGGTACAGACTGATGGAGGTCTGATCTAATCCACAGAATATATGGAATTACATCCTTTCTATAGTTCTTAAGCTATAACATTCGACTGTGAGATAATCATTCTCTACTAAATCCTGCAGGATGTTTCACAAACTGTGTAGAAAGGTGATCCCTTTCTATTCATTTCTGTGGGGTTTTTCCAGAAAGGTAACAAAAAGTCAATGGATCAAATGAATGTTTTTTTATGGCAGCTTGTTAGAGAAAATTGGATTGAATGTTCAGCCAGCATTTGTAATAACAGCAACAATAAATAAACTCTATACCAAGGCAAGGCAACTTTATTATTCAAAACATGGTTTTTTGGCTGTGGTTTAATTTCAGTGACCAATCCCCTGCACTTCCCTCTTCCTCCCACTATCAATGCTTGGATTTAAGCCCAGGTTGTTCCCTTTCTCTACCCTTGCACTGCATTCCTCAAGCTGGGAGCATAGGGGGCAGAGTGCGTCACCTCCTTTTATTGCAGCTCTGCAATAGGCTGAGTTAAAACATCTTAGTGCATTCTCCTGAAAGCTCCTTGCACCTTCTGCTATTGACAGGTGTCAGGGAGATCACAGTGCTCCCTGCCCCTGCTGTTGTGCTGTGCGTCACCTCTCCTGCAAACTGCTGACACACTTTGTTAGAAAAAGCCCTTTGAGTTGCCACATGCCTATCACACTACTGGGAGTTGCTTAACTAAAATTACAAGGGAGTGAAGGGAGTGGTTGAATGAGCAATAACTCAGTACAAAGCCCAGCTCTTTGGGAGTAACACCTTTCTATGCAATGTTTCTGTCTTCAACTCAGGTTAGATGGCCAGTCATGCTGCAGCATACCATGTGTAATTACAGCGTGCTCCACCTGCAGGTTGGCCTGCTGCCACTTACATAGGTATATAGGTGTGTGTAATATGCATGGATTCTCTTCAGTGAAAGCTGAGTAAAGGTTTTTTCAGGAGGAGTCCACTCAAACTGAAATTACAGTTCTAATATTCTTACCATTTAGGTTCTGAATCTGCTGTGAGTTAACCCCAAATAGGCCAAGTTGTAAGATAGAGAGGTACATTTGTTGCCACCTAATGGGGACGATTTGGACGAAGACAATCCAGATTACTAGATCAACACAGACAAATTAGGTAGTTGCAAAGTATTTTTTTCCAATCAGTATATTTTGGTGGAGAAGACACAGGGCCCCGTATTACCTAGACCTAGTACAGTACAAATCAATTGTGCATGGTGATGCAGTAAAGTGGTCATCATGGGGTTAAATGGGTTACCCAGAGTGCTTGGGGATGGAGCCAGACTCCACCTCTCCTCTGCTTCCTGTTTTATCAGGGGGAGTTTTCCCACCAGCTCAGTTTGTTGTGGGGCAGTTGAATAGAACAGCGAATTCTTCAGCCTCAGTCCTGTGAGTAAAGGGTTATTTTTGTTGCACTGAGTGGGCCTCTTACAAAAGTCCATTGCTGCTGTAAGAAGTGAAGCATGGGGGGGGAGGGAGGAGCAGGTGGGGTCACTGTGCCCCCAAGATTTGCTGCTTTGCTTGTACTGAGTATGCTCAGAGACACTGCTGAAGCTGGTTGCCCTCACTATGCCCCCTCCCCTTCCCCCGCACTATTGGCCGGCCCAGGTCATCCCAGGCTGCTTTCCCAGTAAAAAATGAATGGTGAATGTGAGTTTCTTTGGTAAGAGCCTTCTAGCTTGATGGCACCCAATATATAAGACTAGTGATGTGTGGGTTTGTGCATTTGCCTCTCAACTCTGGGACCTAAATGTAAATCATGGTTCACGTTGCAAGTGAAAATTGAGTCAATGGCTTCCCTCACAGTCCCTGATTTTTACCCTCAAAGGGGTGTGGTGAGGAGGTGTGATTCTCCCCTAGGCAATCAGGGTTGTGAGGCACCTCATTACCACCTGCTCCTAGTGGGGAGCAGCTTTGTCTATGCCCGCTGCAGATCAGCTCCCTGAAATCACAAGCACTGGCTTCCAGACCTCGCTCTCTCTTTGCAAAACCCCTGAATCCTCAGAGCATGCCCTGTTGTGTCCAGCTCGTTATCCACCGAACACTCACAGAACTACCAGGCCTGCTGTTCCCAAAGGAACAATACACACCAGCTTGTAAGATCCACCTCAGGATCAGCCCTTTGCTTAACACCACAGCACTGAGATATATGTCTAGTGAAAACAAGAATATGTTTATTATCAAAGATTCAAGATGCAAGTAATAGTGAGTAAGAATATTGGAACCAAATGGTTACATATAAAACAAAATTGTAACATGCTCTCTAGAGACTAAACTAACAGGTTAACCTCCTATCTAAAGAAGTTTTATTTTACCCAAAGTTCTCCTCAGTGTTTTCAACCAAGCCTGGCTGAGACCACTTTTTCATGAGGTAAAAGCTCTCTCCTTTTATTCCTTCAGTTGTGGGGGGGGCTGGATGCCTTCTCTGCCCCTAGATACAGTCCAGCAAACCTTTGAAGTGTTCCCTACAGAGAAGGTTATTCCCTCCACTTGTTTCTTCCTGTTACATTTTTTTTCTCTGTAGTCCTCTGCAATCATTCATCTTCATTCAGCTCAGATTGATGATAAGCAACCCATTATGAATGAGACAATGCTCCGTTTACATGTGAACAAATAGCTGAAGAAACATCTCATATGACAGAAAACCTGTTTTTCATTTTGGCAAGGCACTAGTACCTACAGACTCCGAGAACATGTTTTCTGTATATACACATAGCTCCTTACATAGTATTTGTACATAAATTGTACAATGATTATGGTGACCAGAGTGACACCAGCTTTTATTTAAGATGTCACATGACATTGGTGAACAAGAATGTACGCACCAGACCCATAAGAGACTGTAACCCCTCTGCACCCCTTTGCCAGGTGTCACTAAGGTTCTGGGGGTCACAGGAGCCCATTACCCAATATATTAAAACGCTAGACAGGAGACATGAGGAGTTTATTGCAGTAGGTGGGCTGGCAGATTTGTGTAGGTGCCCTTAACTGGAGTATTATCTACGTAGCAGAACATACGGGCTTGCAGGAAAGTTTGCACTGCACCAGCCTGCTATAGACCAGGCAATTGGTCTCTACTTTAAGTAGTAAACACTTTGGAAGGTGAAGGAATGCTATTGTGACTGGTGTGCCTGCAAACAGTGTGATTGAAATGCCTGTTGAGCCTAGCTAGATACTGACAAGAAAACTCAACAGCTTTCATCTAAGTAACATTTACATTTTGTCTCTCAGTTCTTGGCTATGCTAGACTAAGGCCTGTTGTACACTGGAAAGTTGTACAGATACAACTATTTCAGTGCGGGAATAGGGTTTCTTACCAATATACCAGTACAAGCGCCACTGTGGAGGCAATTATACTGATATAAAGGTGCCTTATTCCCTGTCCTATATGGAAATGAGTATAGTGCTATAAAGCACCTTTATACCAATATAACTACGTCCACACTAGAAGGCTTGTACTGATATTACTATACCAGTATAGTCAAAGTGATACAACTTGTGTAGACAAGGCCTTGTTTCCTAGAACGACACCCTGTTGCTACTTCCCATGCAGCTCCACTTGTAGCAGTGACAGCAGCAGTACTAGTGTAGACAGGCTGCTGGTGTTTTCAGCAGTGTCCTCAGTTTCCCATTGGAAGCATAAACTTGCTCAGACCCACTCTCATGGGCGGAGGAGAAAGGATTAAAAAGTAAGACTCATTTGATCAGAGCCAACATGTGATGTTTTCTTCCATGCAGCTCCTATGACTGCTTATGGAAGTTACCCCTGCAATGTGAAAGGTCCCCCAGGAATTGCTACATTGTGGTGTGTGGCCTTCTCTTGCTGCTAGTAGCCTTTTAAATTTACCATTCAGTTGCTGAGAATTGTAAAAATCAAAACACTGACCAACCGTGTTGCCATGACACCCTCTAAAATAATGTGGGAGTTCCTCTCCCTGCCCACGATGTACTTCATGAGAACAAACGTGTTCCTAGAGCTGGGAACTTTTCTTGAGGACTTTTGTCAGTGATGCAGGTTGAACAAAGTAGTAAACAAAAGGCAGCGGCTGGCTCCAGATGCTGAGGTAGAAATCAAACTAAAGCCACAATGTTTGTCAAATAGAGAATGACAAAATCAGCAGAAAAGGCACTTTTGAGCTTCTAAGAGGGGAGATGGTAACAACAGAGCGCCAAAATAAACATAGAAAAAGCTGACAGCTGTGACTGCAAGCTGGGGGTGGGGGTGGATGAGGTAGTAAGAGGTGGTGGAAATTTTCATCTCTAGCTCACTGGTCAGAAGCCAGCACAGGTTGGCAGCAACTGGAAGTTAACTCCATTGCCAGTCCACCAGCTGAGCATCTGGCCCATTGTGTTTTTCCAGGTAAGTCCTTATCTTACCAGATACAATGTGCTGAGTAGCGGCTGAGGTCTGTACTATGATAGATGGGGTGCTGGAGCAAAGGTGGCTCTGTAAACCCTCCTTTACCCTTTCTACAAGGAAAAAGTCTTTAAATCCCAGCTTCACTGGAAGATCTCAAGGTGGAGTGCCTATGGGGGACAACAACCTCCCAATCCCAAGAATTGGCTGGATATGGAATGGTGATGAAAATGAAACAGCCTTGTGAAAAAAGTTTTGCTTTTTCGCATCCACCTGTCTGCCAGGGACCCATCTGCCTTGATCGAACACCGAGCGGCATTCAGGAACCTTTGTCAAAGGGGCTGCAGAATGGTGGAAAATTAAATGAGGCTGCTCATAAATAGCTCCTCAGGCTCCTACATAGCTTTTTTTCCCTGTGCTGCCCAACATGGTAGTGTTTTGTGTGGGTGAGGCTGAGGCCGAAACACCCAGCACCTTCTGATCTGTGTGTCAGGCAGCAAAACGTGGAGGTAGGTACAGGTTGGGCAGAGTGTTCTCCTGCATTTTACTGGCAGGGCTGTGGAATTTATCCCCAGGCTTGCTTGTTTTGTAATGTTGACAATGCCTCAGTAATTCTATTGAGACCAATCAGTGATTTTTAAAGAGAAGGCTCTTCTCAGCCACATTGGGTGTGGAACATGGCCTCCCACCCATGCTCATGGGATGCTGATCATGGGGTAATTTTAAGAACCACACCTATTCTTCAATTGGTTAAAAGAAATCTCTCCTGTTTTTGTTTTTTTTCCAGTGGGAGAGATACATGGCCTTTATCTATGTAATAATCTGGCAAACAACCTTGGTATATGTGGGGATTTGCAAACCTGTAGAGGAGAGCACAACCATCATGATAAGAAAAGGAGGACTTGTGGCACCTTAGAGACTAACAAATTTATTTGAGCATAAGCTTTCGTGAGCTACAGCTCACTTCATTGGATGCATCCGATGAAGTCAGCTGTAGCTCACGAAAGCTTATGCTCAAATAAATTTGTTAGTCTCTAAGGTGCCACAAGTACTCCTTTTCTTTTTGCGAATACAGACTAACACGGCTGCTACTCTGACAACTATCATGATGTTATAGAGAGGCAGCTCCTATGACAGGCAGGCCCCTGCCCATTGATGTGCTTGAACTTGAAGATCAGAGATATGCACTCGTTGTGGATGAGCTACTGGATGGCAAGCCAGTGTAGCATACTGAGTGATATGTTCTCTTTGAATAATATAACCAAGCAGCAGGTTTGCTGTGGGTTGAATTAGTGGGAGGCTCTTTGTGGTATTCCCTTCCTTCCCCCATTAAAATATGTTGCAGCAGATATTAAAGGGGATATATCTGCTGTGTATAAGTAAGGTCACACTCAGTTAAGAACATAAGAATGGCCATACTGGGTCAGACATTATCTAGCCCACTCCCAGTATCCTGTCTTCCAATAGTGGCCAATGCCAGGTGCCCCAGAGGGAATGAACAGAACAGGCAATCAAGTGACCCATCCCCTGTCGCCCATTCCCAGCAAACAGAGGCTAGGAACACCATCCCTGTCCATCCTGGCTAATAGCCATTGATGGATCTATCCTCCATGAATTTATCTAGTTCTTTTTTGAACCCTGTTATAGTCTTGGCCTTCACAACATCCTCTGGCAAGGAGTTCCACAAGTTGACTGTGTGTGAAGAAATCCTTTTGTTTGTTTTAAACCTGCTGCCTATTAATTTCATTTGGTGACCCCTAGTTCTTGTGTTATGAGGAGTAAATAACACTTCCTTAGTTACTTTCTCCACACCAGGCATGTGGAGTCAGGGAGGAGGCTGCCTGCAAGTGCTCAAAGGGGAGAAAGCGAGGAAAACGAACAGCAGCCTGCACTCCTGTGCCAGCTGACTAAATGTTTTTTCCTGCTGTTGCCAAGCGCTGACTCAGGCGTTCTGCCGGTTACTAGCTCCTTCTAAAGAAACAAGAAAAACCTGCAATCAGCATCAGATTCAGAGGCCACGGAGCTGCAGTGGGGATGAGGCAATGATCCTTCCCTGGCTGGCTGGCTGGCTGCCTCCTGCATGCCTCAAGGGAGTGGGTGAGAAATAAAATGAAGGTCTCAGGGCTGCTTTTTTATGCAGATGTTACAATCTGGTTGTGGAACACACGCCGTCTGCCCGGGCGTAATTACTGGGGCAGGCTAGGTGTTACAGCAAGACAGCCTATGTAATAACCTCCCCCAGCAAATGGGTGAATCAGTGCGTTAGGTTCTCCCTCTGATTTACAATACATCTCTGACCCAACGAGAGAATTTCCAGTATAACTAGTCATGCATGTGTTATAGCAAAACTACAGGGTCGGAGGAATACCTGAGTCTGAGTCACAGAGCATGTTGTGAGATGACTGGCCTAGGAATAAACACACTCCTGGGCCTTGTCTCTTACTGGGGATGGATCCAAGCCACAACACTGAGATCCAGTTCTACATTATAAAGCTCAGGGGTGCTGATCATTGCAAAGATCTCGGATTTTGGTTCTTCCTGTTATAAAAATAGGGGCCATTTGAGATTAGGAGCTTGGTTTGGATTTAGAAACACTCCTTGCACAAAGTTTTGGGGTGTTCAGATCAAGGGGTCAGTCAGTTGGTCTACCTGGCCAATCTATCTGGCCACTCTCCCTGTGGTATCTGAGCATGGGGTTTTGGTTGAGGCTTTCTGCCAGGGCTCCTCTCAGACAACATCAAACTTCCCAGGTCTCCTCACAATGCGATACTAATAGGCTGCTCTGTTTTCCGTTGCAAATACCAATCTATCCTTTATACCAATGAATCGCAGGCTTGGTGCAATTTGTAACATGAGTCTGGAAAGTGTTGGATGCCTGAGCGATGGAAGGGGCGGGGAGAGGAGGGTGAGCAGCCTCTCAGAAACCTCTCATAGCTGCTGTATCTCAAGTAAGAGAAAGTGGCTCCCAAAATGATCTGCTTCAGGAAGGAAGAGATTTCTTAGCCTGGAGCCCAGGACAATGTCAGAACCAAGCAAAAGTCCTTAGATAAATCAGTGGGGCATCCCAGGCAATATTCCCAGTTGACTGGAGAGTGTCAGAGAGATGATCTTCCCTTGGAGGAGGAGATGGGAGAAGAGGAGTGGACACAGCTTGTGACAGTGAACACAAGAACGGCCATGCTGGGTCAGACCAATGGTCCATCTAGCCCAGTATCCTGTCTTCTGACAATTGCCAGTGACAGGTGCTTCAAAGGGAGTGAACAGAACAGGGCAATTTCAAGTGATCCATCCCCTGTTCTTCAGTCCCAGCTTCTGGCAGTTGGAGGTTTAAGGAACAGTAAGTGAAGATTTGGCAAAATGTTCAGAATCCTGCACAAACAATAATCACAAACATCCAGCATGTAGAGCTTATTGCCTGAAATATAATTGGAATCAAGCTGGCCTAGCCTGTGCTGCTCTTTTGGATTCAATGGGAAACAGGCGCAGGTTTCATATTTCCACATGTGTAGCACAGTACATTTTATTTTGCTGTAGCATCCTCAATATGCGGTGGTATAAAATCGGTGGAGGCAGGGGATAGCTGACAGGCAAAATGGAAGCGTGTTCCTGAGCCATCTTACAGCACCAGATGCAGCCCATCCTCCGTGTAACGATGAAGGGGCAGGCAGTGACCAGCCTGTCTCCTGTGAGCCTCCTTTGCACAAAAGGCCAAATCCCAGTCCCTCTGATGGCAATGGCAGCTTTGCAATGAAGGGAGAGGAAGAGGAGGCTTTCTCTTACCCTTTGCCTCGTCTATTTAGATTGTAAGCTGTTTGTGGGAGGGAATGTCTATGGCTTTCTGTACAATGCCTGGCACAAAGGGTCCCTGATCTCGACTGGTCCCTAGGCACTGCCCCAATAAACATGTTGCATAATAATAAGTTAAGAGAAAGGGAAGGTTTTAGTACAAGACCGAAAGAGGGAGAGGGACTGTGCAGCTCGGAGGAAAGGGGTGACTTGGCCACTTTGCCTCAGATGAAACCTTCCTTTTCTCTTTCGCTTATTGAACAGCAGGCGGAAGATCTCCAGCCAGATGTGGCAATGACCCCACCCAAGGGGAGAGACAGGAGAGCAGGCCAGGATTGTGGAGGGGTTGGAACAAGTGTGTGACGGTGGAGGCAGATATGAGGTCAAAGAGGAAGGGTGGCGAGAGTCCCTGCTGACATTGGGGATTGCTAAAGAGTTCAGAATAGCCACCGTCCCTGTCACAATAGGACTCACGCCTCCACACTAAACACAGCCAAAGAGCAAGGCTTGGAATAAGGGGAGTGTTGTTGGGCAGGTCATGTGCCCATCATTTTCCCTGTGTGGTCATCTCTGTTGAGAATGGTCTATAATCGATGTGTGTTTGTGTGTGGAGGGGGCGGAGAGGGGCATGGTGAATGGTCACAGACTCACCAACCACTTTCTCTGGTTAATTAGGGAAGCATTGAATGAAATCAAAGTCCAGCTGGTTTGTACCCAGGCTCTATTTGCATGGAAAGGAAAAGAAAAAGTAAGATCAAGTTCCTCGCCCTGGAGTAGTGATTGAGAAGTGTTTTCCATTTGGGAATGGATTTAGAGCTCACTCGAGTCAGAGTCCGGCAGCTCTGGCACTCTGCACATGGGCACTGTGTAATCACTCCTCTACCAGTGCCCCTCAGTCCATTCCTGCCCTTCCTTTGCTCAAAAGGCCAAATCCTGGTCCCACTGATGTCATTGGGATCTTTGCCACGAACTTGCATCCCTATAGCAGCCCCCACTGACAGCCCACATTATTCTTGTCCTGTCCTTTCCTTTAGCAGATGTTAATTACTGGTATATTGTGGTTTGAAGCAGAGGACAAATACTCAGATTAGATGCAAACAAACTTATTTTTTAATTATGGTCTAAGCTAACGATTTTCCTAGAAACTTGTCAAAGCTTTGCACGGAGGCTATCGGACAGACAACAGAAAGCCAGTGCTGTATTCTGTGTGTGCGTTGTCTGTTCTGCAGTCCACACAGGGAGACATAATTCTGGCACAAACAAGCCATAGAACCAGCATTAGGCACCTGTGCACTTGCCCTAGCACAGGGATGAATATAGGTGTGATTTCCAAGATCACATGGAAAGTGCAAAGTCCCCTATAGCAAGGATCTTGGGGCAGCTCTGCCTAGATGAGGGAATATTTTTCCTTTTGACTATGAAGTATTATTGGTTTTCCGTGGCATTTTTTCCCTCAGGACTCATCCTGAATCAGTCGATATGCAGTTCAGTTCTAATGTTGCTGAGTCTTAAGTTCAAAAATCCCAGCAAAAGAACAAGCCACCAGCCTATCTAATGAGAATTGTCCTGTCGAAGTCCAGTCCATGCGCACCTTTCCTGAAACTGTTCCCTCCCCCCCCACCCCAGGTGGATGCTTCACTCTGTGACTCCCTTTCACCATGAAGGGCATCTTGAACCATTGTTGGTACTGTGCCATGTTTTGACTCTGCAAATAGGTGTGTCTTGTAGACTCTCCTCCTGTACATGTTGGGTGATAGATGACAGATATTGGAGTATTGGGTGGGAGAGCTGGAAAGGCAGGAAAGAATAACAGTAAGGAGAACAGTGAGGGAACCTGACACCACTGAGCTATTCAAACACAGAGACAGCCAAACTCAACCCCAATGTAAATGGATGTGTATGCGGCTGCTGTGTTTGCCTGAAATACATACTCTGTGAGAAGGTGTTGATCTTACTGGGAAAAAGTTAAGTGGGTTCTGTTGGTGCACCAAGGCAGATGTCTTATTTCCCCACCTGGATATAAGGGAGGTGGGCATTTTTCTCCTGGGAGAGGATCTAGGGTGTGGGCTGAGCAGGCCTGACAGAGGAACCCTGGGAGTATCTAAACTTCTGGAGAAAGCTTGATCTTTATTTTATTTTGTTGTTTTGTTTGTTAAATCGAAAACCTAGCGAAAGGGAGAGTTGGGACACTACAGAGCAGATTAGAAAAGGTACCTACTTAGAGAGTGCATTTCTACAGAGGTTTCCCCCTCCTCTCATCGGGGCTGAAGTTGGCTCTAGCTGCTGAATCTTAACATAAAGACATATTATGAGCAGGGAAGGGAAGCTGATGTTAAGCAATGCTTGTGTAACTAGCCCATTTTGGGGAAGTTACTGCAGAAGTAGTAGAAGTAAACTAAGGAGAAAAGCTGCTCTTTATATTGCACTTCAAAGAACAAAACAGTCATGAGATGAGTTTTCAAAATTAAGCCTTCACTTGCCTCACCTTCCACGCAGCTACAGTCTTTTGAGAGGTGAGGGCGTTGCATTTAGCAAAGCAGGACAAGCTGAGGTATCCATCTCTTAAAATATTGCAAAATCTGCAGAATGTGTGATTGAGGCTGACAGGGCCAACAAAGAATTCAAACTGACACAACATTATTCGCTGAGTAGAGAGCTATATCCATGGAAGGCTGGGAACAAGGAAAGTAAAACCCTTGTCAGTTTGGGCCTCATGACCGCCCTGTATGGGGTTGATATATGTGTACACAATATGTATGTGTTGTACATGTCTATACATGTCTAGCTTTGCACATAGAAACTGATAGCGACTGGTGTGCGATACTGCCCCAGACTAGCAGCACTCACGCACACAGCAGAAAGATCTCACCCACTCTCTACTCTCTGCTCTCCACTCTCAGTGGTGCTTCTTTGTACATACTTCTTTTCCTTACATAAGAGACAGTTTCCCTTGAAATGTCATGGCTCAGCCATGCCTCCTGGAAACACTAGAGAAAGCTCCTGGAATCCAGAGGGAATGTTAAAAAACAACCCCCCTGACTCATTCCCTTGTGTAACTAAGGATGTAAACGCAGCATCAAGATAAATGGACACCATTGGTGTCAGCTCACTACATCCCTGCAGGGAGAACTCAGGTTGATCAGCTGTAAAGGGGGAGGCTGCCCCTAGGTGTGAGCTGAAGGAGCAGCAGCTCCAGCAGAAATAAATGATATGTATGTACAAGCAGGACTACTATATATTACCCCATAGAGAGGTAGCAACCTTTAAATTTTCAGGCCAATCTGTAACAAAGTCATCTGCTTATTCACAAAACAGGATCTGTACAGCCCTCAGGAGCGGCCCAGCACTGCCCCTGAGCCAGAGAGATCTGTGCCTCCTGTACCCATGGAAAATCTCTCTTAGAGTAAATTGTGCATATTGCAAACACTTGCTGTTATTTAGATGGATGTGAGATAGCTCACCCTGGACCTGAGTTCAGCTACTTAACTTTGTAAACTCAGTGTACACAAATGCTGCAGAAGAGTTAATGGAAAACAGAGAGGGGGAGGAAAATAAAGAAAGACCCTTCAAAGTCTGAGCTGCACGGAGTAATATTTGGGTTTGGTGACTCCCTGTATCGTAGTGATGGGAATGCAGAAAAGCTTTTAGAGTCCAGAATATACATGGAAGCTGACAAGACCATGGGCTAATATCAACAAACCTGTTGGAAGAGCAGATCCTGTCCACTCCCACAAAGCCACAGTGTTATTTTCCTTTCAACAAACGTATTGAGACAATAATAATGCTGTGCAGCTTGGCCGTCCAGGACAACCTGATTTATTATGAATCAGAAACAATTGCAGCTGCTGAAAAATATGAGCCTTGGACACAGAAGGTTTTTTTTTTATTTTTTTGAAATCCTCAATCTTCCTGCATGAACTAAAAAAAAAAAAAAAAAAGAAAAAAAGACTCCTTTGCCTGGTCCCTGAGGAAGCTCTCCCTCACCCAGCTCACGATTCATGGGGGGCTACCAGGCACAGCTGGGCTTTCTGTTTGATTTTTAAATACTTTAATAATTGTTGGAGGAAGAAAAGAAGCAGGGAGGGAATGGAGAGAGGAGGCTACACAAACAGCTGGTTAACATTCATAACTGGAGAGGCAGAGGGTGGGGGAGAATTCCTCTGCCACAGGTACTGAGTAGGGCTCCTGTCAGTGGCCACTTTAGGCCCCCACGACAGCCCAGAACTGGAAGGTGCAAGGTGGCTCAGAACCTTTCCACCTGGTGAGTCTTCTGTACTGTGTCTTCTGGGGGTTCCCAGGCTCGATAACAGGATGCGCTGTTTCACTGGGAAGTTTAACTGGGAAGCATACTGTTTATATCAAGTCATTATCACTGTTCCACTCTGTAAAAACTGGAGGTTTCTTCTACAGATAAAGGGGCAGAAGGCCTCCTTGACAGCACCGGGTTTTGCTATTATTAAATCAGAACTTTATGGGAATCTTTTATGTAGGGCTGTCGATTATTCACAGTTAACTCACGCGATTAACTCAAAAAAAGTAATCATGATTACAAAAATTAATCGTGATTAATCACAGTTTTAATTGCACTGTTAAACAATAGAATACCAATTGAAATTTGTTAAATATTTTTGGATTTTTTTTTACATTTCAAATATAATGATTTCTATTGCAACATAGAATACAAAGTGCACAGTGCTCACTTTATATTATTGTTTTTGATTACAAATATTTGCACTATAAAAATGATAAACAAAAGAAATAGTATTTTTCAATTCACCACATACAAGTACTGTTGTGTGATCTCTTTATCATGAAAGTGCAACTTACAAATGTAGATTTTTTTGTTACATAATTGCACTCAAAAACAAAACAATGTAAAACTTTAGAGCCAACAACATATTATAACATGAAAATATATGGCAGAATGCGGGTAAAACAGAGCAGGAGACATATAATTCTCCCCCAAGGAGTTCAGTCACAAATTATTTAATACATTTTTTTTTTTAACGCGTGTCATCAGCATGGAAGCATGTCCTCTGAAATGTTGGCCAAAGCATGAAGGAGCATATGAATGTTTAGCATATCTGGCATGTAAATACCTTGCAATGCTGGGTACAAAAGTGCCATGCAAGTGCCTATTCTGACTTTCAGGTGACTTTGTAAATAAGAAGCATATCTCCTGTAAATGTCAATAAACTTGTTTTTCTGATTGGCTGAACAAGTAGTACGACTGAGTGGACTTTTAGGCTCTAAAGTTTTACATTGTTTTGTTTATGAATGCAGTTATTTTTGTACATAATTCTACATTTGTAAGTTTAACTTTCATGATGAAGAGATTGCACTACAGTACTTGTATTAGGTGAACTGAAAAATACGATTTCTTTTTTTTTTTACAGTGTAAATATTTGTAATCAAAAATACATATAAAGTGAGCACTGTACACTTTGTATTCTGTGTTGTAATTGAAATCAATATATTTGAAAATGTAGAAAACATCAAAAAATTTTTAAATAAATGGTACTATATTATTATTTAACAGTGTGATTAATCGAGTTTAATTTTTTTAATCACGTGATTAATTGCAATTAATCTTTTTAATCGTTTGACAGCCCTGTTTTTATGATTCATTCTCCAGATGAAACATGAGTGTGTTGTATTTGCCTGTAATGATGGAGCTTTTCTAATTCCTGCTCTTTAGGCTGGATTCTTCCTCAAATGGTGCTGGGTTTTTTCTCCCCCTGAAGAACATGATCATGTGGAGTGATGTTTTTCCCCTTGCTTTCATTACATTTCTATTCCGTTAGAATGAAAAGGCTGCAATGAATCAGGCCAAATTAGCTACATTCAATTATTGCAACAGGGGCTATGCAAGGTCTATGGAATTGCTGTATTCAGTTCCTTTCCTCCTGGGTTTCACTGACATTTCAGATAGTAAATGAACAGTTCCTTCTCTCCACAGATGTTTTCTGTTGGTCATAGTTGGGAAGAGTCCTTAGACTCGAAATCCATGTGCTTTATTTGTGGTTTCCTTGGCTTGTCAGAATCAGACTAATGTACAGAATAAGTTCAGTATTGGCTGCTTTTGCAAAATAGGCAGTGGAACAGTGGGACTCAAAAAAAGAAAGGGAACAGATCCTCTCCAGTCCAGGAGCCTCTGGTGCTTAACGCTATCTGGTGCACTGTCTTCATATTATCTTCCTGTCCTTGAAAAGGAACAATGAAAGAAAAAGTGACTAACAATGGCCACACCTCTACAGGTTTTTAAAAATGTCTCCTGCCTGGAAGATACCAGGTTTTTTCCTTCCTGAGCCTGTGCCAAAGCTGCTAAAATACAGACCAGTTGGAACAACACAGTAGGTTCAAGCCACAGCGAGGTCACAGGAGGAATGAGTTGGATCCTGTTGTAACTGCTCCACTTGCTTTCATCATAAACCACTTTCTGTCAGCATTGGAAAACTGCAGGCGTTGGGCCATGTAATTAAGATGAAAACGAAAAGGTTCACAGGTGCAAACGGCCCTTCTCCAGCCTGCAGAGGAGACAGAGGCACCCCTGGGCTTTATTTGGAGTTAAGAACTTGAACCTGAAATGGAACAGGCTGTTTTGCCAGAGCACTGTGGGTATTTTTACTTTGATTGCAAGTGTGGAATTTGCATGTCTTCCACTGCGGCTTTGTGTGTCACGTTCCCTTCTGAAATGGTAGACTGGAATATTAGATTAGTGATTGTCCCAAGCCTTGAAAGGGTTGGGAATCTGGATCTGATTATTCTGGCTCTGGCTCATCTCTATGTGTACACACATACACACACATGCATACACATACAGACGCATGCGAGCACACTCATACAATCAACAACCAGCGTCAGTTTTAAGTAAGGTACTTTTCTTTTCCAGTTTGCATTCTTTCAGGGGTAGGCATGTGTGACTTACTGTGATGGTTCTCTGAGCTCCCAGAACTGTGAGTCACCTTGTTACCCTCTGCCTCCAGCATGAGGGAGTCTTGCTTGTGGTATCTGAGGGTTAGCTCCCAAACACCAGCAGTCTTTCAGCCACTCTCCTCCAGGCGGTGCCAGCCCTGTGTGCCTTGCAGGTTAATAATAGGTTCTCCACAGTACCTGATCCACTCGAATCATTCCCCTATGATATCCAGCCCCTGGCCCTGGTAATTACAGAAATCCCAGATCCTCTGCCCCCACTGGTGCAGTGTATCCTGGTTTAGCAGGTTTACCTTAAACCACTGCTCCTGTATAACACACCACACTGAGGTCCCTTCCAACTCTGATAGTCTATGAGCCTATGAGTCTAATGACACAAAAGAAGGCTTATTTAAGAAAGAACAGAGGTTTCACTAAAAACAAGAGAGAGTGATGGAAACAGATTATTAAAGTGCAAAACAAAATCATAAAACGTGAACTAGGGCCTACATTTACTGATAGTCACCTTTCCTATCCACTAAAGTAGGTTCTTCTCCCCACCCCCCAAGTTCAACGTGTTGCAGATCTGGCTGGCTTCCCAGGAAACAGGATGGATCCAATCTTTCTTGCAAAACACCCTGCTCACAAGACGTCTTCTCAGTGAATGGATGCAGAGGATCTTTCTCTGCCCTCTCATACACTGAATCAGTCTTTTGTCTATTCCCAGGCAGGGCAATCCCCGGTCTGTTACACTGTTCCTTTTTACCTCCAAGGTGTTTTGGTTGTTCCCAGTTGTCTTTGATGGTTTTCTATGAATTGTTCTGTGATGGGGCAATGATAGACAATTGAGCTGGTATTACCTTGGTACTGATTGAGGCGTTGGGTGGGGAAGCATGGCAAAGCCCTCCTGAATGAATAGACCGTCATCAAGTAGTATTACTCCCTGGTGACTCCAGGGTCATAATCTTCAATATAGTTACATTATTCCTTAAGTATCACTTGTATACATGTCATGCCAGGATTATGAACAGCGACAAGTTGCAAGCTTTAGGTAGAGACCTTACACGTTGCTCTTTATGGACAAATGTCTTGTAAGCAATGTATTTGATATAGTGAGTTTGCCAGGTCTGAGATGAGAGATGTTTGCAAAGAACAGGGGACCTTTGGCCAAGGGGCCTTTGTGTCATACTTGCTCTTCTGAGCTCATTCTGTTGCATTCTATGTGATTCTAAGGCCTTTAAAGTTAAATTACAAGGTGTCTTACGAGGGCCCCATATGCTGGATACCAGTCAGGGGAGAGAGTGCTCAGTCTCTTTGGTGGATGGATCAGGAATCAGGCATCTTAGGGTTCAATTCTAAATACCTCCAGAGCTGGTTGGAGACTGGAATTCCCATTCCACAGGAAATTGTGAAATTAAAAAAACATCATTCTGAAATAGAAAAAACCCTCCAACATTCCTGTGACATGGGAATTCACAATTTTCACACAGAAAAATTTCTGAGGCTCCCTGAGCTTCCCAGGGCCTCAGTAGCCTGCCAGGTGGGGAGCCAGGCAGCTCATGGCACTTGAGAGCTGGGCTGTCAAGGAGCCAGGGAGGCAAGCTGGCAGAAAACCTGCCTTGTTTCCACTAGAATTTTGTCAAAATTGACACAGTCCTGTGAAACATTCTGATTTTGATGAACTGGTAGTTTCTGACAGAAAAAAATTCTGCCTGAAAATTTCTGATCAGCTCTACCTGATCTACCTCTATTACAGTTTAATAAAAAAGAATGTGATCTAAGTTCAGAGTCTGGTGTTAAAGAATTGTAGTCTAACCACGAACTGGGAGGTTTTGCTTTAGGGATGGGTGGGAGAAGGAAGTTATTAGACTGGGGATGACGAAAGTAAAAAGAAAACTGACGTATCTTCATGCCTGCAGAAGCCACGCAATTGCAGTATATTACAAGTGTAGTTTTCTGTCTTATAGTAACAGAGTCCCAGCTTCGCAGTATGACTCAACTTAACAGTGCTGTGATTGGCTGAACGATCTCTATCATCTAACACATGAAAAATCCTGGCCTGTGATTGGCTGATGTGTGTGTGTGTGTATGATGTGCAATTTTTAGGCCTAGAACAAAGTTAACCAGAAGCAGAAGTGAACCAAGGCAGACTCTCTGATTAAGAGCCATTTGGCTTTTTGTTTACAGGCGTGACATAGCTCATGGAATTTTAACCCCTCCTCTGAGGTGTGGCTCAACCCTACGCCCTGAGGCTTCTACTTGCAGTTGGTTCTGCCCTTTCTGCAGGGTTGGGGTCTGCGTTCTTTTGGGGGATGCCTGGTGCCTCCACCCAAGGTGACTCCTCACTATGCCCAAGACATACGGGGGTGCTGTCCCTTGGGAAAATGAATAATGCTACTGCTGCTGGCAAGGAGTATATAGTCCCGTACACAAGAAACAATAAAGTACATCAGTAGAAACCCCAGGCAAGAAATTACACACTCAGAAATGACAAGGGCAGTACTTATTGGGAGTAGAATAGGATTTGGGGAAGGAAAGGGTTAGCATTAACTAAGAGGTACTAGCACCATTGACAAATCAACCAATTCTCTGCTTCGCACCACTCACAACTCTTTCCAACCCCCAGCTCCCTCCCTGGCACCTTCCCAGGCAGATGGTACCCCAAGGATGAGTCCAGAGATAAGTAGTGCAGAGCTGTGAACGCTGACTTTCTTGCACAAACAAACAAACAAACAAACAAACAAAAAGGGTCATCTTACAGTGTCACTTCTCTGGGTGGGGCAGGGTCCTCTCCTGGCTCCCTGGCCTGGAGTCTTGTGCAGGTCTTGGCTGGCTCTCAGTAGCCAATGCTGGGTCAGATCTCTGGTCTCTGCAGGGCTGGAACTGCCTGACCCATTCACTAGATCCCACAGCAGTGCAAAGACTCCCTTTGTGGAGAGGGGGAGTTAATTAGCTTCTCCTTGAGCTGTGCTCAGATCCCAAGCCAAACTCAAAGCTCAAAACTGAAACTAAAATGAGTCTCTTTGCCTCCGAGTCAGGCTGTCCCCTCCCACTGAGGGGCTGAGCAGCACCAGCTCATCGTTGGCCTAGCAAACCGGCAGTCCACTTTACACCACGCAGAATCCTCCCTACTGGCTTCAGCAGGAGTTTCTAATCCATTCTGTCCTCACGTCTGACTCCAAACCTGCTGGGAAATGTTTTCCGGGGGCTCTGATAGCCATTATTGTTAGAGGCTCAGTTCAGAGGTTTCATGAGTTGGCAAACTCCAAGTGGCGGTTATAGGAGCATAATTCAGTTCTGTGCCATCTCAATTTCTGACAGTGGAAGCTCCTCTCCAAAAACTCAAGCTTGTTGTAAAGCATCATGAAATGTTTGTGCCTTCAGGCTTCCATGTTGATTCTTGAACTGCCATGCTCCATCTTTAGAAGACTGAGACTGTGGAATGCTCCATACAGATCGGCTCTGTAGAGATCTTTGGATCGCAAGAAAAGCCCCTAGCATCCTATGGGCACTGCTAGGAATAAATAATAAATAATTATATCAGGCGCAGAGGGGTTAGCACAGTCCTAAGCACCACTTATATCCTACTTATGTCCTCAAAATAGGGTTTAACTGGAACTTAAGTTGGAATAGGCCTTGGCATTCATCTGATTTTAAACCAGACAGTCCTCTTCTTGGGTGTTTTGTTCCCCATCCGCTACTGAGACAAAACCAGATATAGGGGCACTCTTTTGAAGAGTGCACCACTCCATCCTTGCTGGGGTGTGAAGTCACACTGGCAGGGGGCAGAGTTGCTCTTCAAAATGGCATCCTCTGTATGGTGTGACATCACATGCATGATGCGTGCAAGGTCATGCTGGTGGGGGTTGGGTCACTCCGGTAGGGTGGGCCCATGCCCTTCCTGGAAGTACCAGAATGTCTGGTATTCTGCGAATGTGTCAGTGGCCACCCTATGCAGGGCCGTCCTTACCCATACGCAAAGTACGCAGCTGCATAGGGCAACAGTAAATGTGTTTTCCTGTGCCCTGCACAGCTGCGTGCTGCTCCAGCCCCTGCCCCGCCTCTTCCCGTAGGGCCCCAGAATAGCTAGGGATGGCCCTGACCCTAGGCCTTGCCTTGGCTCTCTACACTGTGGTGAATTTCACCCATTGTGAGCCTCATATGGGGGTGAGGACTGCAAAGGTATCAAGGGAGCCACAGGTCAGAAGCCGCATGGTCTGAATGGCTTCAATGTACCCAAAGCAGTTTAACAGAGGAAAGAAGGACTAGGATAGCATAGAAATCCAGAGGATCTAGAAGTGTGGTAACAACAACAATAATAATAAAGTTGTTATTTGTATTGTACTACAGTAGTTCATGGACCAGGGCCCCATTGTGGTAGGTGCTGTACAAACACAGAACAAAAAGATGGTCCCGACCCCAAAGAACTTACAATCTAAGTAAAAATACATAAATAAGTGTGACATTACCTAGGGTACAATCTGGACTGCTGAACAGCTGTGCCCCTTCAGTTCTTCTGTCTGGGATGCCTTTTACACTGCTTTGCTTTGAGAGCAACCACTCCTGGTCCTGCTCACACAGCCTCCAGCATGCAAAATCACTCCCAGTTGAATTATAGGAATACTTCTAGCAAGCCACTCCTGAATTACACTGCAGAGCAACACCAGCCAACTCCCAGTCCCAGATTTATCCCCAGAAATGTGCGCTTTATACTGCCCAGCTCTCTCCTTCTGAACAATACAAGTTCATAGAAAGTCTGTCATTTCATCAAAGAAAAATGATATGCACAAACACTGTCATCTCAAGTGGTGGTTTCAAAACATTTCAATCCAAACACCTACTGGTTTAGATAAAATAATAAATAATAATAAATAAATAAATAATAATAATAAAACAAGGTTATTAACTAGAAAATATAGATTTTAAGGGACTGCAATTAATGAGGCATAAAAGTCAGAATTGGTTACAAAGAAAATAGAAAGATAAAACACAAGATAATACCTAACTTAACAAGTTAAGTGAATTTAAAAGCAAAAAGGGTTTTCTCACCATAAGCTTACATCAGTCTGTCAGGATTGCTTCAGCCAGGACCTCCAGTTAAATGATGTTTCCTTTTTCTTTCAAGCGTTGTAGCTGCTGTGAGGAGAGATTAGAGGAGAGAGGTGATTTGGGAGCCTCTTTTTCTCACTCTTATACCCTTCTCCTCTCTTTGAGGATTATCTCCAGCTGGGGTTCAGGCAAGAGCCAGTCTGTTTATACGGAAACCCCCAGTTGTTCAATTGTCCATATGTAAAATTCTCTCTCACAACCTTTCCCCAAAGAATGGCTGCTTAACTAGGTGATAGTCCCTAATAGTCCATTTGATTATGCTGGTACCTGGGGTGGGTGTCAGTATCTCTTTTGTCTCTGAAGAACTGGTTTGGACCTGCTTTTCTAACTCTGGAACATGTTACAGCAATGTTATACAGTAGAGCCTTATAACTTTACATACAATGTTGCCACACATATTTTACCAGGACAATAATGTTCAGCAGATTATGAATTTTAAATGATCTCTCACAAGGCATACACAATTTATCATAGTCTTGTAAAAAGGGTGAACATAATGGTGCAGACTGTCACAATAAGTAAATAAATAAAACATGGAATTCATTAACCCAGTTTTATGGACCAAGTTCACCTTTGTTCAAGACCAGTACAAAGTGAATGCAAAGTGGCGGTAAAATGCTACCATTCTGATTGGGTGAATCAGCCCCCAAGTTTCTGAATGTTCTCAACCTGGTCAGTAAGTTCAAACATATTATTATTATTATTTTTATTTGGATTCCAGTAGCACACAGAGGTCCCAACCAGGATCAGGGACCCAGTGTGCTGGGTACTACATGTCTTTAAGACCCCCTCAGCTAGATCTCTGGGAGCTTAAACACAAAACCAGACCATGTAGAGATGACAAGACTTTCCAGCTACTTCAGTCCATCCAGAGGACAAGTAAGACATGGATTAGGGTTATGAACTTGTCATTCTCTGCGAGAATGTTGCTTTTACAATTAAAACCCACACAACCCCCTGGCTCTGGCTGTAGCTTGTTTCAGAGTAGCAGCCTTGTTAGTCTGTATTCGCAAAAAGAAAAGGAGGACTTGTGGCACCTTAGAGACTAACAAATTTATTTGAGCATAAGCTTTCGTGAGCTACAGCTCACTTCATACATCTGATAAAGCTCACGAAAGCTTATGCTCAAATAAATTTGTTAGTCTCTAAGGTGCCACAAGTCCTCCTTTTCTTCTTGCTGTAGCTTGTGTTACCCCAACAAAAAATCTGACATTTGACACAGAATGGGAAGTTAAAGAATGCAAGGAATTTGGTGACTCAACATAGGATTTATTATACCAGTCCTGCCGCTTAAGCCCATGTAATGTAAGATTGTTTTACTGCATGTGGTGCAGTTCTGTGGAGCTAATTTATAAGAAAACAATAATTATTCAAATGGGAATTTTTTCTGAACCTACATAAACTTGTTATCTGCTTGGCAGCGGGAGATGCTGTGGAGAAATGCACATTTACATTTTTTTGCATTGATGATATTTACATTTTCAGGAGGAAGCCAAAGTGCATACGTACTATGATGCTTGCCATTGAATTTGACTGGGCACCAAATGGTAAGAGAAAATGAGGCTTTTGTGAAATGATGCCAGTATATTAGGTCACACTATTGGTCTAACACTAGTTAAGAATTCACTCAAATAGATGGGGTCTTCTGCTGAAATGTAATGATGTTTATTAAAACCTGGGGTTGCAAATTGGCACATGGGCTGAAAATTATTTGTCAAGACACCATGGGGACAGGACTGTGCAAGGGAAGGATGTCAGGCAAAGTGGATTTTCTGTACAGCAATGGCTGCATTAGGATGGCCTGTGAGGTGTTTGCAAAACTCTCCAGCAAATATGACAGGACAGAGAGATCCTTGCACTGAGGCAAAGTCACATACACTGCAGAAACAATCACCAGCACTCGAGCGCATGTCTGTCTTGATCCTCAGTCCAAGAAATCCAACCAACAGAACAGAGCAGATGGCAGCAACACCAGTTTTGCCGGAAGGTGCAGCTCAGGATTCATCAACATTCCTGTAGCTCAGTTTAAGCCATTGGCCAAGGTTTATGTGTTTCTGAGAATGTCCATCTGCTCTCCACAGGGACAGAGATGCCTGGTGTTGTCAACATGGTGATCATGAACAGGTGTCAGAGGGTTGTGACCACACTGTGCTCCCCATATTATTAAACGGAGGAATGTCCCAGCTAGATCCTGTCTAGGAGGGAAGGGGTCCTGAGGTGATCCCTTTATGAAAAGGGTGGGTGGGGGGGTCATTATTATGCTGGCAGACCAGGTGCCAGCTGTTACCAAGGCTTCAGGTCTCTGCCAGGCACTGACAAATTCACTGCTGGAAAACAGTTTGTTTCACCTGTGTGTCAGAATGGTTAAGCTGGGTATTGATCTTATAATAATGTGTTTGACTTTATGAAATGCTTGTAAATTGCTGCGTGTATTAATCCCACTTATAATATCTTTGTCATATGCTGTCACTAAGTCCAGCTTGCCTGAGTGGCAAGATAGACAGGAATGCACAAGGGGAGTGTCTGTGACTGCATGGCGAGACTATTGTAATGCTTTAGGAGTTCACATTTGTTACTGGGTTTGTGAAATCTAATTAAAGAACATATAGGCAGTTTGGGGTCTCTGCCCTGCTTCAGGACAGTGTGCCCTGAGGTTGGCACTTACAGTTGTGAGCCACTCCAGACAGCATGACAGTCATAATATGGAAATGGTTAAGAATCCCTGCTCTTGCTCTGCTTGTTCGTAGATAACCTTCACTCTCTGGCTTCTTGAATTCTTTGTTGCCTGGCTTCTGCCAGGACACATTTTATATCTCATCAACTGAGTGGGGAATTCTGAAACTGACATGCAGATCTTCAATTAAAAGAGAATTTTCTTATGCTCTGCATCCTGAAGACCTTGGAGAACAAGACTTTTTTGTGGTCTTGAAATTCTTCCAGGTGCCTTACATATATTTATGTAGGAATTCCATATGACAAACATTTCTGCCAGACTGCTGAAGTCAGATTCACCTCTCCATTGACTTTGGGGGTATTACAGCAGGATGAATTTGGCTCATTTTGGCTCATTTTGTTCAGCAACCCTCAGAGAGAATGGCTTGGTAGAATTCTTAAATTTAGGCCAGAAGGCTGAGGGATTCAAATCAAACACCAGAATTTACACTCAAGCCCAATGCTGATAGATCAGTGAAGTTCCAGTAGTGGTGATGGTGGTGAGGTAGTTCAGAATGGGATGTTAAACTGATGATGGATATCCAATAGAAGTTAAAGATCCCATGTGGTACTTTTCAGAAAATAAAGGCATAAACCCAGTGGCCTGGTCAACATTTCTTTTTTAACTATTTTTATTGAGAGCTTTTATGCAAAGCTGGGCAAGTGCCATTACTGAGTGATCAAAGTCGGACTGAGGGTCCTAGAGAATTTAATCTTTTATTTATCTACAGAACAGTTAGCATCATCTGCCCTGATACTTTGATACTCAGGGCATCCCCAAGCACTGTATGAAAGCTAGATTTAAACCCACATTCTATTATATTATTCCAGGGCTTTTTTTTACATCTAATGTCAAATTGACTCTTTTATATTTTAAAAAGCTTGTTTTCCTTTAAATGAATTGTAATCCATACTGAAGACCTCTAGGTGTGATTGCAGGGGAGCAGTGTGACCTAATGGTTAGGGCACTTGACTGGCACTCAGGAAATACGTGTTTTAATCCCATTTCTGTCACTGACTAGTTGTATGAAATTGGGCAAGTCACTTAAGCTTTCTTTTCCGCAGTTTTCCCATCTGTAAAATGTGGGTAAAGAGACTTTGTGATCTGCCCGTGAACAGTGTTAAACATTGGTTTCAGAGTAACAGCTGTGTTAGTCTGTATTCGCAAAAAGAAAAGGAGTACTTGTGGCACCTTAGAGACTAACCAATTTATTTGAGCATGAGCTTTCGTGAGCTACAGCTCACTTCATCGGATGCATACCGTGGAAACTGCAGCAGACTTTATATACACACAGAGAATATGAAACAATACCTCCTCCCACCCCACTGTCCTGCTGGTAATAGCTTATCTGTTATTTGTGTTAGTTTACTCCTTTGAAATCCTGTGTCTATGGTTGGAAGAAGTATCTGAGCTAATCCCTTGCCTATTCTGATCCCCTCCGGCCATCTGTACCAAGAACTTCCTTGTAAATGTCATTGTAAAGACAAAAAAAAATAACCTTTTCTCTTCCTTTTCTCCAAAAACAGTGAGGCTGCCTGCCTTCATGTCTTTTCAGACATATCTACAGTGGGGAGATTTCCCCCCTTCCCCCCCAAACATAACTGGTGTAACAACTGGTTTGGTTAAACCAATTTTAAAAGCTGTTGGAGACTTAGTGTAGACCAGGCTTGAGCAGGCTTGAACTATTTGTACTGCAACAGTTTCAGTTACAGCTCAGCAAAAATAGTTTGGGACACCCAAGCGTGGTCTATGTTATGACTCCAATCAGTTTTCAGACCATTTTAGCTGAACCAGTTTTAAAACCAGTTAGAACTTTGGGGGCGGGGGAGGAATTCCTCACATAAAGATAGACCTCGTGCGTCTGAGTTTGGCCTCTTTTGACAGTGTCTCCACTGGTTCCACCACCACCTGGGAGGGAAGTCCGGTCCCCATGTCCATTCATTTGCTGGTCTATCAAGCTGAGCCTTCCACTCAGGTGGAACTTGCCCTTCCGAAGACAGTTTTAGGTTTATACCAAATGAAGCCTAGGCAGAATACCTCCAGGCAGACAAACCAAAAGGACCCAAAGTGATCAGGGTATTTCCGTAAAAACATAAGAGTTCCAACTGTTTTTTTATCAGTGTCCCTATACCAGATACAGGAAGTCACAGAAAACTTTACTGAGCTGCAGTCAAGCTTCTGGCCAGTGCAGTGGCCATTGAGACCACTGACCTGTCTCATTTAAGGCCCATCCTACTAGCTTAACTGAGGAATATGTTAGATACTCCATGCTGCAGCCACTGGCTTTTTGATTTGGAGCTTGGATCAAGTGATGGCGAAGGCAGTTCTGAGTCCCGCCCTGTATCTGAAGGATTTAATATATTTCACTGCCAAAAGAAACAACATAAATCATCCTTATGAGCCCAAAACTGTCTAGCTGCCTTGGAGGAAAAGTGCAGAGTCAGGGTGGGGCATGAGGACACAAGGGTGAATACTGTTTTTAATTGGTGGTGTATAAAAATCCCTCTCAAGCTGTCTTAAATGCAGTACAAACTTGGGAGGTGGATGGCTCTCTCTGGTCGTATCTGTCACAGATGTGCCAACCCATTTCTCAGAAATGCAGAAGTCCAGGGACCAGTGCTGGGGTGCGGGCTGCATGTCCTTTCAGGGAGACCTGTGTGTGTCTTTATAAAATCCATTGCACTGGGTGACGTCATGGCATGATGAGACACCAGGTCATAAATTTCAGGAGGAGAAAAGACACCACTGTGAGTCAGATGATGGCAGTAAATTCAGATAACAGCTCATTAGTGAATCTTCCCAAGGAGTTTTTGATTTTTAAATGGGAGAATAGTTGTTGAAATTCAGCTGTTTTTCATCTGTTTTCCATTTGCATGAGCCGACATATCTGATTAGATAGCAGTGCCTCACCTCTCCTAGACATGGCTGAGGATTCTCCCAACCCCCTGACTCTTTCTCTCTGTCTCGGGTGTCAATACATTCAGGGTTTGTCTGTGCTTTGTTTCGTGAGCTGACATTATTATCTTCAGATGCTCTGAATGGATGGCACCCAGAACTCCTTCATTATTGTCTACGTAGCGCAAAGGGTCCCATCTGGCTCCCTCCTCTGAGTTCATGTGGAGGGCCCCAGACAGTGCAAAACTGATGTGGCTTCACTCTGGGGTCTGGGGGTTGGCAGGATCCGGGTTGCTGTGCACACTCTTGTACTGGTGGAGGCCTCCTCTGCAGGGTTGGGGGCAATGAGAGTGGGGTCAGAGATCCCTTCAGGCCTATTCCCTGCAGAACAAGGGAGCAGGAGCCCCATGAGTTGTCATGGCCTAGGACCATGGGGCTCTGCAGCCAGGGAGGAGGATTCCTTCTGCGTTCGATTCCAGGCTCTACCAAACGCTGCCTGCGCAATCTTCTTGGGGAAGTCACTGACTTGTTTTTTGCCTCAGTTCCCCCTCTGTAAAATGGGGCTAATAACATTTCCCTACCTCACACGGTGTCATGAGGATACACCCATTACAGATTTTGAGGTGCTACAGTAATGGAGGGAGTACCTAAGATATGTAGCCTGCCAGATGCTTAGCAAATATGTCATTGAGAAAACTCCCACTGACATCAATGGGCTTTGGATCAAGTCCTTACAGTGCAAACCTACACTGTTCTAGCTGGATCCTTTACATAGTGATATTAATGGAGGGATTCTCACATTCAGGGCTTCAGAAGGCAGATGTCTTCTTTCAGGAAACAGGGACAAACACTGTGTTCAGGGCAAGCAGACCTCTCTGGTCCTGTCTCTCTCATTCCTTCCCATTGATATACGCGTGGGCCACAAGATTCATGTGTCTCATCCTTCTTTTTCCCTCCTGCTACTGCAGCCAATTGGTCACCAGATGCTTAGAGCAGATTTAACCCATCAGCAGTGTTGGCTGGCCAATGAATGGACAAGGCTCATGCTGAAATTAGGCTCTCATGGTCAGCAGCTCTACCAAGTGAACTGTACAAGCCTGTCTGATCAAGCCGATAGGAACTGTACAGCTAAGCTTGTCTCAGCCAAAGAACATTTTTGGGCATATCCTCCACATCCAGGAAAAGGGGGGGGAGTGGAGTTTCCATTACAAAACAGTTTCCTCAGGGTAGGCTCATTGTAGAGGACTAGATGACTCCAGGACTTGCTAACAGATTACATCACCTTTCACCATTAGCCTTCTGGCTTGAATCCAACCCTGACTGGTAGCCACCAGAAATCACCATCTGAGCAGCTGTTCAGTGGCCTGTGTGAAATGATTTGTAATGGACGGATATCCCCGTTGCAGTTGGCATCCTTTATTGCCATCTCAGTGAAGAAAATTAGTTCCCTTCTCACTCCTACAGTTGGTCTCTCCAAGTCAGGAGTGAGACATATGGACGTGGTTGGATGGGGGAGGTTTGCACGGTTGTTGCCCATAGTGTGCTGTTTTGGGTTAACCCTAAAGACTTCACTTCTCCATCTGGTATATTTTGCAAGCACGAAATGAATGATCAACATTAAAAAACAAAAAACAAAAGCTTCCAACATTTTGGCTACTTTGGTGTCTGATTGCAGATGGTGAACAATAAATGTGTTCCCTCGTTTGATGAATGTCTTCTGAGTAGGAGGTGTGGGGCTTTTTAGGCAGTGGATTGCTATGCATTTGCCTTGTCTAGCCATGACTAGACTGTCCCCCACAATCATGCTGTACAAGGCTAGTTGCAGATCATGTGACTTTTAGTAGACGAGTGTGGATGTCATGTGACTTTCACTTATTTTCTCAGGTTAGTTTCTGGGCACCAGGGGGGATTGTTTGCTATGGGGCAAGGGGAGCAGTTGCCCCTGACTTTTCATAGGTCTATATGCTCCATTATGTCTCCAACTCCCTCCTCAATCCTCCTACCCCACAACCCTGCAGGATGTAATATAATCACATATAATATTCTACATACTGACACCACTTTGCTCTCCCCAGAATTTTTCTGAAATGATGCCCAGATCCATTAAAGAACCTGTTGTCAGGAGTCAGGGCCTGCAGCAGAGCCAGTCTCCAGGCAACCTAATGAGCGTGGTTTCAGAGTAACAGCCATGTTAGTCTGTATTCGCAAAAAGAAAAGGAGTACTTGTGGCACCTTATAGACTAACCAATGTATTTGAGCATGAGCTTTCGTGAGCTACAGCTCACTTCATCGGATGCATACTGTGGAAACTGCAGAAGACATTATATACACAGAGACCAGGAAACAATACCTCCTCCCACCCCACTCTCCTGCTGGTAATAGCTTATCTAAAGTGATCATCAAGTTGGGCCATTTCCAGCACAAATCCAGGTGTTCTCACCCTCCGCCCCCCGCCCCACAAACTCACTCTCCTGCTGGTAATAGCCCATCCAAAGTGACCACTCTCTTTAAAATGCGTATGATAATCAAGGTGGGCCATTTCCAGCACAAATCCAGGTTTTCTCACCCTCCCACCCCCCTCCAAAAACCACACACACAAACTCACTCTCCTGCTGGTAATAGCTCATCCAAAGCGACCACTCTCCCTACAATGTGCATGATAATCAAGGTGAGCCATTTCCAGCACAAATAAGTGCTGGAAATGGCCCACCTTGATTATCATACACATTTTAAAGAGAGTGGTCACTTTGGATGGGCTATTACCAGCAGGAGAGTGAGTTTGTGGGGGGTGGGGGGGGCGGAGGGTGAGAAAACCTGGATTTGTGCTGGAAATGGCCCAACTTGATGATCACTTTAGATAAGCTATTACCAGCAGGAGAGTGGGGTGGGAGGAGGTATTGTTTCCTGGTCTCTGTGTATATAATGTCTTCTGCAGTTTCCACAGTATGCATCCGATGAAGTGAGCTGTAGCTCACGAAAGCTCATGCTCAAATACATTGGTTAGTCTATAAGGTGCCACAAGTACTCCTTTTCTTAATGAGCGTGGCTGGCCTGTAGCAGGCTGCCAGATTGGCTACATATCTGATTGGTTGGAAGAGTCAGCAGATCAGCTCTTAAACCCAGCAGCAGTTCAGGAATCAGCCCAAAGCATTTACCTTCAACCATGACAGCTCCTGCACCTGCTTAGTCCTTGCCTTTCCCACTTTGTCCCAGCCCCGCTCCTGCCTTGCCTTACTCATAGAATCATAGAATATCAGGGTTGGAAGGGACCTCAGGAGGTCATCTAATCCAACCCCCTGCTCAAAGGAGGACCAACCCCAACTAAATCATCCCAGCCAGGGCTTTGTCAAGTTGAGCCTTCAAAACCTCTAAGGATGGAGATTCCACCACCTCCCGAGGTAACCCATTCCAGTGCTTCACCACCCTCATAGTGAAATAGTTTTTCCTAATATCTAACCTAGACCTCCCCCACTGCAACTTGAGACCACTGCTCCTTGTTCTGTCATCTGCCACCACTGAGAACAGCTGAGCTCCATCCTCTTTGGAATCCCCCTTCAGGTAATTGAAGGCTGCTATCAAATCCCCCCTCACTTTTTCTTCTGCAGACTAAATAAACCCAGTTCCCTCAGCCTCTCCTCGTAAGTCATGTGCCCCAGGTCCCCAATCATTTTCGTTGCCCTCCGCTGGACTCTCTCCAATTTGTCCACATACTTTCTGTAGTGGGGACCCCAAAACTAGATGCAGTACTCCAGATGTGACCTTACCAGTGCCGAATAGAGGGGAATAATCACTTCCCTTGATCTGGTGGCAATGCTTCTACTAATGCAGCCCAATATGCTGTTAGCTTTCTTAGCAGCAAGGGCACACTGTTGACTCATATCCAGCTTCTTGTGCACTGTAATCCCCAGGTCCTTTTCTGCAGAACTGCCGCTTAGCCAGTCGGTCCCCAGCCTGTAGCGGTGCATGGGATTCTTCCGTCCTAAGTGCAGGACTCTGCACTTTTCCTTGTTGAACCTCAAATTTCTTATGGCCCAATCCTCCAATTTGTCTAGGTCATGCTGGACCCTATCCCTGCTCTCCAGTGTATCTACCTCTCCCCGCCAGCTTAGCTGGTTCTGACCCTGGGCTCTGATTCCTGACTTCTGACTTCAGATGTGAGCCTTGGTTCTGGCATCTGGTGTCTGATTCCGGTCTGACCCTCGATGCTGCCTCCTGGCTTCTGACTCCAGCTCTGATCCTGGCCTCTGACTCCTGACTAGGGTTGCCAGGCGTCTGGTTTTCCGGTCGAAAAAGGACCCTGGAGGCTCTGGTAGGTACAGCTGACCAGGTCGTTAAAAGTCCAGTTGGCGCCGCAGCAGGGCTAAGGCAGGTGCCTAGAAGTGGGACATGCCGGCCACTTCCAGGAGCCATCTAAGGTGAGCGTTGCCCAGAGCCCACACCCCAAACCCCCTTCTGCTCCTCAACCCCCTGCCCAAGATTGGAACCCCCTCTCATACCCTTGCTCCCTCCCAGAGCCCACACCTCTCACCCCCTCCTGCACCCACCCAGCTGCCCCAGCCCTGAGTCTCCTCCTGCACCCAAACACCCTCCCAGAGCCTGCACCCCATGCCCCCTCCCACTCCCAATCCCCTGTCCCAGACCTGAGCCCCCTCCCACACCCAAACTCTCTCTCAGAGCTTGCACCCCTCCCACACTCTGAACCCCTCAGCCCTAGCCCCACAGCAGAGCTCGCACCCCAAGCCAGAGCCCTCACCCCCCCCCACATTCCTGCCCCAGCCCAGAGTCCCCCGCACACCCTGAAGCCCTCATTTCTGGCCCCAGCCCAGCGCCCGCATCCCCAAACCAGAGCCCATATCCCCTCCCACTCCCTATCCCCCTGCCCCAGCCAAGAGCCCCCTCCCACACTCCGACCCCCTAATTTCTGGCCACACCCTGGAGCTCTCACCCCCTCCTGCACCCCAACCCCCTGCCCAGTCCGGTGAAAATGAGCGAGGGTGGGGGAGAGTGAGCGACAAAGGGAGGGGGGATGGAGTGAGCGGGGGCGAAGCCTCAGAGAAGGGCCGTGGCAGGGGCAGGGCCTTGGGAAGGGGTGGGGCAGGAGGCGGGGTAGGGGTGTTCAGTTTTCTGCAATCGGAAAGTTGGCAACCCTACTTTTGACTCTGGCTGTGACCATTGCTTCTGGCACTTGGCCGCTGACTCTCCCTTTGACCATGGACCTAGCCTCTGACCCCAGCTCTGACTCTGGCTCTGGCTGTGACTCTTGGCTCTGACCCGGATTCCTTCCTCCAACCACTAGGCATTTATCACCCATGTCCTGGTCTTGTGACACTTGTCACCTACGTGAATCAGAGATCACAGTACAGGACACTACTCCTTGAAGAAGAGAGAGAGCAGGATGCAACCCTCCTATACCTCAAAGGCAAACGTGGAAAATAACATGGGGAAAATATGTGCACTTTTCTCAAAAACAATCTTTCTTTGGGTCAGTTCAAATTTTTGTCAAAAGTTCAGCTTAGATTTTATCCCACCCGGTTTATCCATCCTGATTGAATGCTAAACAAAATGGGTGAAATTAACCCTTGTGCAGAAGGATTTAATAATTTTATTAAGATGATGTTAAAATAAAAGAAATGGTACAGTGTTTAAGCGTAGAAGTTTCTGGTTATCAGGGAATAAGGTACAGATTATCAAGGAGTGCAAAATTCGGTTTAGGATCGGATGGCATAAGGAATACATAATCTGCAATATCCCCAATTGGGGGTAAAAGGTTAACGGGTCAAAGTACAGAAATTGAGATATGAGGATATGTTGTCCATATAATGGCTATGTTCAGGTGTGGAATAATATGAATGGATACGATGATGAGGATGGATTTACCCTCATTTGGTGAGATTTAATGTTCAGTGAGTTTATGGTTCCAGTTCATGTGGTCCAATGGAAAAAGTCTCTCAGTCCCTTTCTCACAGTTGATGCACAGTGTTGTTCCGGCTCACACCTCCTGGTACTGTCGGTTGCCGGTGATGTGTTCGATGTAGATGTCCCTGGATCATCGGATGGCGTCCGAGACCATGAGGCGCTGCATGAGCCGTGCGTAGTGTCGACCGATCCCACAGGTCCACAGCACACGCTTGTTGCAGGGGTCCCAGGCACCCAGGGCTCCGATGATCAGGGCGTCCATCTGCACCTCACAGCCCTTCGCTCTCAGGGTGTCGGCCAGGGGGGCGTATTTTTCCAGCTTACAAGCTCAGGCTTCGCGGAAGGCTGGGGTCCTGTTCTCAAAGGAGACCGTGACATCAACGAGGATGATCTTTTTCTGGGCCTCATCGGTGACTACCACGTCAGGTCGCAACTTGCTGTCAGAACCTTTGTGCAGAAGGACAGTACAATGTATATGTGCCACTTAAATCCAATTTAAGCTCTGTGGATTTCAGTGGGTCTTGTGTGATGCAGAGGCCATGAGCCGGATGTTTGTACTGGGGTGGATTTCAGCCTGCATCAATAGATAAGAATGAGGAGTGAATCACTGGCGCCTTGTGCAGCTTGTATAGACTGCAGTGTGCTGTGTCAATGCAAAATCCATTTGAATCTACAGCAACAAGTTTGGATTTGAGAACGAGGATAATTTGTCTTGTTTTACCAAAGCTTTGTAAAAAGATAGACGTTACCAGATGGGATCTGCAGCTCTCAGGTTCATGTATCAGTTGCATAATTTCCTGTGTTATTCCACCACTGTAATGTTTTTTTTTTCCAAGTCATCTTCTTTGCATACTAGGTAAGGCTTATATAAGCATATGTTGGGGATATATATTAAAAAAAAGTATGTATTTTCCTTGGCACCTGATTCCTGGCACATGAATCAACACTCAGAGCCATCAACTGTAGCTGTGATACAGATGTGCAGTGCCTATATAATCTTTCATTCCCGTATCAAATAATTACATCAAGCGAATTTCTTTATCTCAAGCACCTTGTTGTGGGACAGAGATCGGAATGCATGAACTGCTGACTTCCCTTACAGCTTTTACAACAGATGTTTAAAAAAAAAAATAAACAGGGTTCCTAAATGAAAAACAAACATGCAGAATGCTTTAGATAAGTAAGGAGAACCACTTGCACATAGTCAAAAATCGAAAGAGATACATTGGAGGAAAGCCAATAGCATATAGTCATACTGGGACTAAACAAAACCAGGTGAGCCTCCTGCTATTGTAGAATGTAAAATGTGATTTCCTTTGAGATGCATGTGGTATTTGCTTCATGATCATCCAGAGATTTTCAGTCTTGCTTTATGTATTTTTGTTGGCTTGGCAAAAAGTGACAGAACAATGTTGTCTCTGAGTGACTAAAGGGGACACTGCAGCAACAATGACATTCACAATCTGAGAGCAATAACTCTATCAGATCTGTGGGGATGATCTTTCTCTCTCCGAGGAGAACTTTGCCCTGTGGAAAGTGAAGGTTACAGTATTGTATCAAATTAAAAACAAACACAAAATGGGAGTGTCTCACTTGAGAAAATAATTTGATGGGGCCTAATGCTACAAATAATTATTTCATACAAAAATAATCTGTATTATTCCCCAAATACCATTCAGGCATGGGGCCCTGTCCTCAACATGCCCCTGAAGCACTAAGGATGGGACCCAGCTCTGGCTGCTTTATATTTCTGAAGCTGTGAAAAGTAGCAGTAAAGCTGCTTTAAAAGGGCAGGCAAGGATTCTCCCTATCTCAAGGGAATCGTTGGGTGGCACAAAGCTGGTATAGATGGCTATAATGTCACCCACCCCTTCCTTGCACCAAGTGGCATGCCAGAAGCAGGAGGGAGCATTGCAGAGCATAGGATGCTCTTGCAGACATTCAGCTGCTCCAGTTGCTGGTTTCAAATGGTATAATTTAGAGCAGTCCTGGAGCTGCTCTAAGCTGTGCCAGTGTCCATTTCATCTCCTGGCTGGGCCAAGACTGGGGCATCAGAAACTTTGTGTATCTGAGGATGGAGCCTAAACTGTCTTTGCTCCCAGTAAATTATGCTCCCAGAGAAATCAGTGAGAAGATTTCCACTGATTTCAACTGGTCTGTTTGTCGGGTAAGGGCTAAGTGAGTAAATAACTAGAGTACAGGCAATGTGGGATGAGGCCCTTTATGGAGGTTTTAAGTACACTGAGAGCCATTTTAAGCAACTACTCAAGGGACTACTCTTAGCAAGATTCAGAAAGAGGTTGGACATTTATATGGATAAAAAGAATATCAAGAGGGATGGTAGTTAATGCTAGAAAATATTTGGAAGGGATATTAAATCTCCTGCTTTAGGGCTTCAGCCGGTCTCTAACTATTAGAGAATAGGATGAGACCCAATGTAGAATGCAGACTGCTACTGCGGCATTCTTACATCTTCCTTTGGAATGTCTGTTATTGGCCAGTGTGGAAAACAAGATACTGGACTCGATGGAGCTCAGGTCTAAACCAGTCTGGCATTTCCTGTGTTTCTATGGATGGACTCAAACTGGTTGAACAGAGATGCTCTACTAGTAAAGGTGGAACATAATTGTAACTCATATGTTGAGGATACTTCGGGGAGGTCTTTTAAGCCAGGAGGTTGGTAGTAAGCATGGTCTCTAGTCCCATGTCCATTGTAATTGAGAAGCTACTTTGGAACAGGCATATGTTGATAGCTCCCTTTCCTGATGCATGAAGTCCCGGATGACTGGAAAAAGGCTAATGTAGTGCCAATCTTTAAAAAAGGGAAGAAGGAGGATCCTGGGAACTACAGGCCAGTCAGCCTCACCTCAGTCCCTGGAAAAATCATGGAGCAGGTCCTCAAAGAATCAATCTTGAAGTACTTGCATGAGAGGAAAGTGATCAGGAACAGCCAGCATGGATTCACCAAGGGAAGGTCATGCCTGACTAATCTAATCGCCTTTTATCATGAGATTACTGGTTCTGTGGATGAAGGGAAAGCAGTGGATGTATTGTTTCTTGACTTTAGCAAAGCTTTTGACACGGTCTCCCACAGTATTCTTGTCAGCAAGTTAAGGAAGGATGGGCTGGATGAATGCACTATAGGGTGGGTAGAAAGCTGGCTAGATTGTCGGGCTCAACGGGTAGTGATCAATGGCTCCATGTCTAGTTGGCAGCCGGTGTCAAGTGGAGTGCCCCAGGGGTCGGTCCTGGGGCCGGTTTTGTTCAATATCTTCATAAATGATCTGGAGGATGGTGTGGATTGCACTCTCAGCAAATTTGCGGACGATACTAAACTGGGAGGAGTGGTAGATACGCTGGAGGGGAGGGATAGGATACAGAAGGACCTAGACAAATTGGAGGATTGGGCCAAAAGAAATCTGATGAGGTTCAATAAGGATAAGTGCAGGGTCCTGCACTTAGGACGGAAGAATCCAATGCACCGCTACAGACTAGGGACCGAATGGCTAGGCAGCAGTTCTGCGGAAAAGGACCTAGGGGTGACAGTGGACGAGAAGCTGGATATGAGTCAGCAGTGTGCCCTTGTTGCCAAGAAGGCCAATGGCATTTTGGGATGTATAAGTAGGGGCATAGCGAGCAGATCGAGGGACGTGATCGTCCCCCTCTATTCGACATTGGTGAGGCCTCATCTGGAGTACTGTGTCCAGTTTTGGGCCCCACACTACAAGAAGGATGTGGATAAATTGGAGAGAGTCCAGCGAAGGGCAACAAAAATGATTAGGGGTCTAGAACACATGACTTATGAGGAGAGGCTGAGGGAGCTGGGATTGTTTAGCCTGCAGAAGAGAAGAATGAGGGGGGATTTGATAGCTGCTTTCAACTACCTGAAAGGGGGTTCCAAAGAGGATGGCTCTAGACTGTTCTCAATGGTAGCAGATGACAGAACGAGGAGTAATGGCCTCAAGTTGCAGTGGGGGAGGTTTAGATTGGATATTAGGAAAAACTTTTTCACTAAGAGGGTGGTGAAACACTGGAATGCGTTGCCTAGGGAGGTGGTGGAATCTCCTTCCTTGGAAGTTTTTAAGGTCAGGCTTGACAAAGCCCTGGCTGGGATGATTTAACTGGGAATTGGTCCTGCTTCGAGCAGGGGGTTGGACTAGATGACCTTCAGGGGTCCCTTCCAACCCTGATATTCTATGATTCTATGATTCTAAGCATTGCTTATGTTAGAAAGAGGTAAGTCACTAAAGTCTCTTTTCAACATCCATTGACTTAAAAAAGGGGGCGCTCTTGAGAAGAGTGTAAAATCCTATGGAATCCTCCCAAATTACCATCATTTGTTTTCTTGCCATGGAGCAAGCAACAGGCACTAATAAATAATCTGATAGGGGAGTGCACCTGTCGCCTATAACAGTAGTAAAATGGGTTGGTGGAAAGGAGGATTCTGCCTGGCGTATAAAGGCGTTAGCACATGCAGGTGTCTATTTGAGCCACATAGCTCTGTAGCCATCTCATTCCCCAGCCGTGTTTGTAATCACACCAATAATAATGCATCCCAGGAGGCAAGGTGACATGGGAACACTTGCCATTCTTGGGTAGATGGGTCATTCTTGGCCATTCTTGGGTCTTTTGTCCTTTGAGCTCGTGCCTCACTACACACTAAAGGCACGTGAGCTAAAACTGGCCACATTCCCCTCTGTTATTACTTACATGTAAGCTTTTATGACTCGGTCAATTTGTGCCGTAAGGCACAGCCACACGGCATGCGAGGTGCGGAGGTGCACAACTTTGTGCTGCCTCTGGCATGCTTTTATAGGGTACAGCAAGTGCTCCTGATGCGTGGGGACAATACTCACAGTGGTGCAGAAGGGGACAAGTCCATGGCTCTGCCCTTAGCATGCCCCTGAAGCACTAAGGATGAGCAGGGATGAATGTTGTCATGCCATTCTCTCTACTGGATACACAGATTCTCTGTCTGTTATGACCAACGTCAATGCACGAAATGATAACCCTGACACTGCTGCATGCTGGACAGTTTCTTTTGCTTTGGGCTTACTATGAAAGAAATTGCCTTCTGTGCTAAGGACCAAATTCTTCCCTGGCTGCAGAACAATGGAGTCCTTGATCCAGAGGTGCCAATGTGGGCCCACTGAAGAATGGCAGGATTGGTGAATCCTGCTAAGGGTTCCTCGCCTCCTGGTGGAAGATGCAGCTCTGCTCTGCTGGGGCTCCCAGTGCCACAGCATGTTGCTGAGGGTGAGGATAGGATAGGGGCATCAGCCAGTGAGGAGCAGGGCCAATGAAGCTGCATTATGTGTGTCAAACAAGCATCCCCCCATGGAGGGAAGATCACCAGCTACTGGGGCTAGTGCAGCACTGTAGCCCATTCTTTAGCTACCTTGTCTCTATCCATTGGCATCTGGAGTCACAGCATCAGCCATTCTGGCTGCCTACTGGTCCCAGGATTAAGAGATTTGTAAAGATCCAACGTGTAGCTGTCAGGGCCTGGCTTCCCCCCGTCTGTTTTGAAGTGATTTAATTGTTTCTGGAACGTGGAGTCTGAACTCAGGCATCTGAGAGATTCTGCTGGGGCATCTGTAACAGAGAGAAGTTATTCACGCCACAGAAATTCTCCAGGACTGATTGTCGAGGGCAGGTTCACCAGTATGCAATTGTTGGTTGTGTTTGATAAGCAACTGCCTCTTTTTCCTCTCGTTTGGTAGACCACTTTATTCGGTTTCATGGATTTTATTTACATGACTCTTCTGGCAACCTGCTTCTTGCTGGATAGAAAAGCCAAAAAACAGTCTGCTTCTTCTACTGGGTTCACCATTGCTTCATAGATGTGACCTCATTTATTGCTCAATCGCTTTGTACATTTGTTAAGCTTTTCCCCAGTTTCTCATATGGCTTTGTTGTTGTTAAGACATGTTAAGACTGACCTGTTTGTATATTTTGTCCAAAAGGATCATTTAGTGTTCTGTGCCTTCTGAACTGTGGCTCTGATTTTTTGTTTTGTTTTTAAGAAAAGGAATAAAGGCAGCTGCCCCTCCATGTCTGGAATAGTTTGGTGGCTCCTCTGCCATCTTTATTCTTTAAATTTGGGGGACAAAATTCATCTCAGATGAGAAGTAGAGCTACACCATTGATGAATATAAGCCTTTGCGCAATAGTAGTGCAAAGACTCCCCCAGAACAAAACAACACCTAAACTAAACAAACCCAACGAAAGCTGAACCAAGAGACACTGCTGGCAAAAGACCGTTGTGTCCTACCTTTATTACATCCCTCCCGAACCCCACCACCTCCACTATTTGTGCCCTATTGGCAGAGAAGTGATTGATTACATGGACAGGAAGAATAGACGCCTTTCCCAGTCCTAAACATGGTCCCTCCAGGACACGGTCAAGGCTCAGTGGTGGGGCCGTATAGGATCTGTCTTGCTACTGCTGATGTGTCTGTTCCAGGGCTAAATAGAAGACTTCAGTCTCTGGAGCTGGTAACTGGCTCCTTTATGAGCACTGATTCACACACATTTTAGTTTTGGAAAAAAGCCTTTTCAGCTGGTTATTTGATGGGAGACTGAGTTATGGGATGCTTGAATCCTGATTGGCTGAACTTGCATAGCTGTGAAACTTAACCAGGTGTAGCTTGGTATGAACATCTGGCTCACCTCAAGTTGTGGACACAAGAGCATCGGCACACTTGGTCTTTGCCATTGCAATCTCCTTTAATGCATCTTTCACAGGACACTTTGGATAAAATGTAAGGGGTTTCATTAACTACGTGCAATTCAAAATGAGAATATTTGAAAACAAACTTCCTGGAGCCCTCTATTTCCCTGTGCAAGTGCCTTGTCAATGGCAATCAGGGTTACTCAAGTCATTTGGCAACATGACGCCAAGCCGCTGAAGCCCAGTGTTTTCTTTGATCTTTCATATCAGGTGTAAACATAAATTGGTGAGGGCAACTGAACAAAGGCAAATTTTGTTCCACATGCAGAACAAACAAGAGAGCACAAATGATTTTAGAAAAGTAAGCAATTTGCAAGGGTGAAAGGGAGGGGCAAAAGGCGGAAGGGGAGACTTTAATGATCTGATGTTGGAATGAGGAAGGGCCATATTTTTAAAGATATGTAACAATGCAGAGAGGCACCTAGTGGGATTTTCAAAATCATGTAGATGAGCAAAGCACCTAAATCTCACTGACTTCCAATGGGAGCTAAACACCTTACTCGCTTAGATGCTTTTGAAAATTCCACCCCAGCTGCCTAATTCACTTTTCAAAATGGGATTTTACATTAAGATTCCATTGATAAACAGTTTACGAAGGGGTAATAAATTATCAACAGATGTGATAAGCATGCCATTGACATCAGTAGAATGCGTTGTTGATGGCTAAAGACACTTGGATAGAAGGTGTTAGAGATGGTTATAAGCCATGGTTATACGCAAATCACTGACCTGCCGGACTCTATAACAATCGATTAACCATTTATTTAAACATATAGTAATCATTTATTAATCCTTAACCATTTAGAAGTGGGATCTTAACATAAAGTGTGATTAAAGAGTCACTATGCAAAAATGACACCTTAATCAATATCCACAATCAAACTTGTGGATATTCAGCGTCAGTCCTGCAGACTTCACTGGCTAAAATAAGTTTTAGTAAGTAGCTCAGAGCCAATACATCCCTAGGAGAGGGGGCTAGATTCCACTCCAGCTTGAGCATCATCAGTAGATATTTAAATAAGCAGATCACCCCAAATCTTTATTGCTGGTGATGTGTGAGCCAGAAGGAATGCTGCTTGGTTTTCAGATTCCAGGAGGAGTTTGCGGGGCAGGAGATTAGAATCACTCTCTTTTTACTTTTAAGATGAACAGCTTTGCTCTGGAGTAAGGGAGGGACCATAAATATGGATCCTTAAGGTGCCATTTCTACAGAGCAGAACAGTATGAAGTGTGAAATGCATCTCAGTGCCGAGGTCCAGCAGAAAGGCTTATCACGGGCAAACCTCTTCACCCCTCTCTGCCTCTGTTCCTCCCACTTTGTCTTGCCTATGTAGATAGTCCTTGCTGTGAACATCTTACAGTCTCTCACCATGTGTTTGTACAGCACCCAGCACAATGAGGCCACATTCTCATTTAGGGCTTCTAGAAACTCCTGTAATGCTAATAATAAATTGTCGATAATCACACTGTTCCCTTTTAGAAGCCAATCAGACCACAGCTTAGTAGACTGAATGTGATGAGAAAGATCCTGTTGTGGTAGAGGTGCGTGGGAAATGGTTTTCTTGTCCCACAAGAATTTTGGAATTTGTTCCCAGCCCGAACTGAGTTGAAAAGTCAAAATCTTGAAAAAGTTTCACAAACCAATCATCATAATGAAAGAAAACAAACAAACAAAAATAAATGGATTGGGTCAATCAAAACATTTTGTCTCAATAATTTTGAAAAGTTTTGTTTTGATTTTGACATCTGTTTTTTTAATCTTTCGTATGAATTAACTAACAATTTTAAACAAAAAGTCATTGTGAACAAACCCCCAAAACTTTTCTTTCTGAAAATGTCAAAACATCCCATTTCTGCAATTTCAAAACCTAAGAAAAATAATTTTTAGAATCAGGAGGTTTGTTGAAACCAAACCATCCCAGAAACAGTATCTATTTAGATTAACCCGCATTTTCTGATTTAAAACAAACAAACAAACAACTGTTGGAATAGTCCCACCTAACTCTATTTTTCAGTTCTGCTGAGATTGGTCCTGCTGGTAGTTCATTTGTCATGAATGGCTAAATCTCAAAGAAATAATTTATTCTGCTATATCAGGAAAGCCACTGGATATGCAGTTCTCACATAAGGTGAATTGGAGCCTATTATATAACCCACAGTATACCATCTAAGCGTAGGATTTTCTGGTCGTGCACGTATGCATTCTTTGTTAATAAAAGCAAATGTCTACGAAGGATGTGGCACTTTAAACATAACTGTTATAACCTGCAAAGAGTTGAGAGTGGAAATAATCTGTTGATGTTCAAGATGTTTTATACCCCCAACTCTGGGGTAAATAGCCAACTCATCCACTGAGACTATTCCAAAAAAGTCCCTTCTGAGTCACAAGAAAAGATCAACTTTTAATTCACAGAGACCAAAGCAAGACACAGCACTCACAACACATGTTGTTCAAATACCCAGATTCTTAAAGGCTTCCTCAGTTCACCTTACAGTCTTGCTGTCTCCGTACCTTGAATCTTCCAGCTCTCCAATTCCTCCACTTCTTGGATCATGCAGGCCTCAGGTCCCTGTATTTAGAGCTTCTCAGTCCAAACCTTGGATGCTTTACAGTCTCTAGGCATGACTGCTTGTCATGCTATAACCTGGCACAAAGGGCCCCATGGAACTGGTGGATCCAGCTGCTGTGGAAGTCCCCTGATGAAGTGGGAGCCTTTGCTTGATATAGAACTTGTGTAACATCTCTGTAGAATGTCCCCTGAATTGCAGCGTGGCCTAGAAAATGGGGCATGGAGCTCTGCGGTGCTGTGGCTCTCCCAGCTGCCACCATGTCCCCATTGGGGCCATAGGCAGTTGTACCTAAGTCATGAGGCACAACAGGAGAGCTGCAGAGGTGGCATAAAGTGACTTTTGCTCTCTCCTGCTCCCATCTTGTGCTGGCCATGTGTGAGACTTAGGCCCTCTGTATGAAACAGAAGGGGAAGGATACCCAGTCAGGGCTTCAGACAGTACACTGAACTGCGTTTTTGTAATCCTTTTCTCTGTTCATGCCATGCTTCTTTTACCCTCCAAAGACACAGAAAATTCCAATTTAATGTAGCGAGGTATAAAACTGTAAACCAAGTGTGACGGGGTGTCTACCCCACCCAGGCGGTGGAAGGGTTAATGTAGGCACGAGGCCAGTTAACCCACCTGGTTGCACCTGGATGGTGGGCCAGGCCTAATTAGAGATGAAGCCCAGCTAGGGAGGAGCTGTGTGATGCTGTAGAGAGGAAGTTGGTAGCAGAAGCTGGCTGCAGGGGGAGAGGTAAGAACTTTGCAGTTACTCTCTTGGTACTAAAGAAAGGAGAGAATTGTGGGGAACAGAATGGCTCCTGCCGGGCAAGGAGGATGCCAGGGCTGCAGGGGAAGAATACCCAGAACACACAAGAGTGGAGCAAGCTCTTGTGGCTGACCCTGACACAAGGGTAGGAACTGAACCTCTCAGGAGAAGCCCTGTGTAGTGTTGCTTGTTACAAAGCACCAGGAAGGGGCTGGGGAAAAGGCCCGAAGAAAGACTAATGGTAGGAAGGAGTCCAGGTAAGCAGGGGCAAGGTTACTGATGGAGCAGATGGTGGCTGTTCATCATAGGGTACTGGACTGGAAGGGGCTTTTGTGGATCTCAGTGGAACGTATAAAAACTGGGCTTAGTACCTTTGTGGATCCATGCCTCAGATGCCATGAAGATGAGGACCATATAAGTGCCCTGATTGATAACTGGATAAATAGAATATACTTTCTCTCTGATTAGATGCCCAGTACCCCTCTATCTTTATGATCATCTCCTTGTGCTGTCCTGCATGCTGTATATGAACTGAGATTACTGGGGCAGATTCTTAAGCTGGTCTAAATCGCCATAGTTCTTTTGACTTCAATAGAGCGTTTGCTGATTTATACAATTGAGGATCTGGCCTGTTATTTATAGGGGAAAAACAGGAATAAAATTGTAAGTGGAGAAAAGTGAGAAAACTAAGCATTTCTTAGGACTTTTGTCATTAAAAGAAATCATGTTGTTCTGATGTGATTAGTAGAATGGAAAAGTGAAAAGATGATAGACCTCACCAGGATTGAACCAACAGAAAAGCGGTTATGTTTTAGGGGAATCAAAATAAGCTCATTTCTTGCAATAATAAGATAAATTATGATAAAACACTCTGTCTCTGAGCCTGTGTATATCACAGGCTGGCCTGGTAAGCACTTATCGGCAGGGAAGCAGCCAACACACGCCAAATGGCTGGGCTGAATGTTATTTTGGTTTGGCTAAAGCAAATTGCAGTTTCCCTTCTCCGTGCAATTTTTAAAACACAGGTTATCATCTTAAGGAAATAGTATATGAAGTTGATGAATGGTTGTTAAAATAACTTATTTGCCAGAAATATTTATGGACTCTGCAATTTAGTTGCAAATTACAGGAAACCAAATCTGGATCCTGGATTTGGGATCAAAACTAACTAACCTTCCTTTGCTATTCTTGATACTATAATGGGAGTTAGTGTCTGTCTGTCTGTCAATTTTGGGTCCCAACTTGAGTCATCTCAAAGGGAGATTTTCAGAAAATGCTGAGCACTCATTCTCTGAAAATTAGGGGCCATATCCTCAACTTGTGTAAATTGTTGTACACCAGTAAGTCAGTGAAGCTATGACAATTTACATCAGCTGAGGATTTGGCACCAGGCCCTCTTCAAGGTGTTTCAAGATGGGCAAGAATGGAGTCACTCAAAATCGCTAGTCACTTTTGCAAACCTTGGCTATAATGCTGGATGATGCTGAAGTAGGCATAGCGACAGGAAAAGAATGTTCCTTGTAAAAAGATAATCATGCTTTTTTGAGAACATGGAACAGTGAAGTTTGTTAAAGCAATCAGTAAGTGTCATAATGTTTATTTAACCGAGAGCAAGGACGATGGAAAAGCATTGCAGCTGGGGAGAAGCCCAAGAGTGCTAAGGAGTGGAAGGGAGTTTAGATTTAGTAGCTGTCTCCCCTTGAAAAGAAAAACAAGACATTACAGAGTTGGGGAGGACACAAAGTAGCAGTTGACTGCTGGCTTTTATAAAGGAGCAAGGTTAGGGTTGTATTATCTGAAGTTCAGCTCCAGGTTAACAGCTTGGAAGATGTGGTTGCAACCATAAAGGGAACAAAATTTAACTCTTTTCTAAACATACACTAATTTCGTTTGAAGGCAAATAATCTTTTTTGGCTGTGTTTTTACCAGCGGTGGATGCCTTATTGGAGCAGACGAGCAAGGTCTGAATTCTTTCAACAAATGAAAGGAGAGAATTTAACACCACACAGATAGTATGGGGCCAAATTCTGTTCTAGCTGGCATCTTGGGGAGTCCCAATGAAGTGATGTTATGGGGACAACTTGACTTCTTTGTGGGAGGCCAAGACAAGGAAAGAACAGAGCATTTTGTAATGATATGAAATCAGATATCTGGACCTGACTCTGAGAGTGCAATCTGATTGGCTCCCAAGGGAAGTGATTAGAATTGGTCAGAAAATGTTCTTTTTCTGCAGAAAATTTTGCTGAAAATGATTTTTATTTGTTTTTGTTAAAATTTTCAGTGGAAAATTTCAACTGTGCTGAAAGACAGAAAACCCCCAAACCTCAAATATATGGCTAAACACAGGTCATTTTTGACCAGAACCAGAAAAACTTTTGGCTGAAAACAAATGGTTTTGGTTTCCGGATGAAAAAATGGAAATTTTTGAGGCAAGCAGACACTTTCTATGAAAATATTCATTTGATTGAAAATCCAATTTTCCATCGACAAAACTTCAGACAGAATATTTCCAATGGGCCTTAGTTGGGATATTTAAAACTAGCTAGGCACTAGAAAAATGTGGAATAAAAAACAGGTCTGCATTGGCTGCAATCAGCTGTATGAGGTAATTGGTCTTTCCCTATTTCTGATTTCTGTATTTCTGCTTTATGAATGAATCTGAGCAAACCACTTAATGTTACAGAATCAGGAAAGCAGTTACTGCCTTGTCTGTTCACTCCTTCTCTGAAAATGTACAGACCCTCTTAAATCTTACCTGCAAAGCTACAGAAATCCTACTTCAATGGCCTAAAAGGAGGCAGTAGGTTTTCTATAAGAGACCTGCCACCAGTTTCAGAGCTGCTCTACTATCTGTTTCGCTGCCTTCTCGACTGGTATCTTTGCAACAGACTCCAGGCATCCCAGTCCCTCTGCAAATATTTCAAACCCCATAAAGCCTATTTCAGAGACCTAATTGCCCATAATTTACATGCCTCTCCTCACTTTGAAACACAAGAAGATTGATGATAACATCTCGAGTGACAGATGTGGTATCTGTTGCTAATTACAAGCTGACATTATGGTCAAGCAAAGCCATGGGGACCATAAAAAGCTTATTCAAGGTCTTCTACCATTTCAAACACAGGCTGGACACAATGCCATACATTTTCTGTCTTTCCAAGGCGTGCGCCTTCTGAATTATGCCAGCAGTTCATTCTTTAAGAGGAGATGATTAAAGAAACTGAAGAAGCTGCAACAGTGTGTTTTTGTTTATGGGGAAACTGTGAAAGTGTAGTAAAGAAGTTTCTGTACCTTTCACTGAATAATAATTTGCCCTTCTATAACAGCTTTCACCCAAGAATCATAGAATCATAGAATATCAGGGTTGGAAGGGACCTCAGGAGGTCATCTAGTCCAACCCCCTGCTCAAAAGCAGGACCCATACCCAATTAAATCATCCATGAACACTTTCCAAACACTTATTGACTCAGAACACTCCTGTGAGACAGGTAAGAATGATTATAGCCATTGTACAGACTGGTAAACCAAGGCACAGAGAGTTTCAAGTGGCTTGCCCAAGGTCGCACAAGATCAGGGAATGGAACCCACGAGTCAGCTTCCTTACTCTGACCACGAGGTAGGAATAGGGCTCAAAACCTGGAGGCTCTTGTTTCTTGTTCTAGCCAGGAGACACAACTCCTACTACCATGCTCAGGTTGGGGAAAACAACAGCCTTTCCTCTTGTGTTTTTCAGGTGTTACTATCTCCTGTGCGATTGCTGCTCTCCATGCGGTACCTGGCCTGTTGCTACATACAGACCTTCTGTTTCCAATCCTGTCAACTTCTATGAGCACAGACCTTTTTGTAAAAATGCATTCCCCACAAGAAGTCATTGGGAGTTAGAAACCTCCAGGAAACGACCCCAGAAGAACACCAAATAGGGTAACTTTCCTTCTACAAAATTCCAGTGAAGAAGGTCCCAAATGCATTGATCCTTCTTTAGGGTGAAATTCACCCCTTTGCAGAGGGCCTGCATGAGGCCTATGTACTTCCTACGGCTTGGTCTATGCACAGAACTGCACCAGTTTAACTAAAGAGATGACTTTAAACTGATTTAGTTTAACTGGTGCAACTTTGTGAGTGGATTGTAATGACAGTTTAAACCCATCTTATATTGGTTTAGGCCGGGGGTGGCCAACCTGTGGCTCTGGAGCCACATGTGGCTCTTCAGAAGTTAACACGCGGTTCCTTGTATAGGCACCGACTCCAGGGCTGGAGCTACAGGTGCCAACGTTCCAAGGTGCCGGGGGGTGCTCACTGCTCAACCCCTGGCTCTGCCACAGGCCCTGCCCCCACTCCAGCCCTTCCCGCCCCCTCCCCTGAGCCTGCCGTGTCCTTGTTTCTCCCCCTCACAGCCTCCTGCACACCACAAAACAGCTGATTGGCAGGTGCGGGGAGGGAGGGGGAGGCGCTGATCGGCGGGGCTGCCGGTGGGTGGGAGGTCCTGGGAGCCGTGGTGGGCGAGCGGATAGGGGCTGCTGACGTAGTACTGTGGCTCTTTGGCAATGTACACTTGTAAATTCTGGCTCTTTCTCAGGCTCAGGTTGGCCACCCCTGGTTTAGGCTACGTCTACACTTCAGCCTATGTCAGCAAAACGTGCGTCGCTCAGGGATGTGAATATTCCACTCCTCTGAGCGACATAAGTTACATCAACATAAGCGTTTGTGTGCACAGCGCTGTCAGCGGCTGAGTTCTCCTGCCAACATAGCTTATGCTGCTCCTGTCAGCCTAGAGCATCTTCGCCAGATATGCTGCAGTGGCACAATTTCACCAGTGCTGCACCACGCCTGCTGAAACACCCAGAGAGTGATCTAGGGTGGGAGCAGACCAGGGGTGGGAAGAGGTGTGACTAGTGAGGTCCTGTTGTCCGGCAACTCCCTGCTGCTGCAAGCCTGATACAAACTGTGTCAGTAACGGCACAAGTTAGGACAACTCTCAGAATTACCCTAGTCTGTGCAAGGGCTGATCCAGCCACTGGGAGACTCTGAATAGAGCATGTTCCAGCAGCTTGCCTGCTGCCCTGTGTTGATCCTAGTATCAACACAGGAGCAAGCTCTGCTGGTAGATGGGTGGTAAATGGGTCATCGGCCCCATGCTGGCCCTCTGCACCCAGCTGAACCCAGCCTTGGGGTTGCCAGGTCTGCCCACTTGTTTGTCTATGGCCTCCATCTATCCCCGTCAGTCCCTACTGCCATGTTCCCTTAGATGGAAGGGGGCCATGGTCTGCTCTCGATTACACAGATGCTACTGTGCTGAGGTCAATTGTCAGACAAACAGACTGGCCAATGTGTGGATGACGAATTATGATTGGTGGGGTCACCTGCATAACATCAAGAGCAGAACTGGGCACATGGCCTTTTCTAAAGCCACAGTGATGCAAACTGAATGAGAGAAGGGTGTAGATCAACTTTCTTTTCCCTCCACAGTTCCCCATGCCCAAGGAATGGACAGTTGCCACCCAGGTCTCCCAGTTACCACCCATCACTCACACTGGTGAGCCTCCCAATACATCCCAATTTAAGACTCCCATTGACTACTGTGGGCTTTGGATCTGGCCATAAGTGAGCTTCTTCTTTTGTCCTTTCAGGCAACAGAAATACTGTGGTCCCAAATTGCTCAGTGGATCTTACACCTCCAGTGTAAAAGTCTATTTCATTCCACAATCTTTGGGCTCCTTGGAATTCTGCAACCTCGGCAGGAAATTTGTTCCCAAGCACATTTACATGAATGAAGGTGGCGTTATGTGGAGCTTCAAAGAGGCAGGCAGGTGGGCTTAGGAGATGTGATAGCTGATGAGGAAGCCATAGGCTAAGTCTGGTTTATGTAACAAATAAAATAAAATGATTTCAACAAAAACTCATGAATTTTACACATACAAAATGGTGGGAAATCTCTGTATCTTATGCAAAGAGCTTTAATTCCATTTCTGCACCCCGCTATGTGCAAGGTTAATCAGACTGTTATACAAGGCTGCTGGCCCAAATTTTAATGCATTCATTGTGTTTCAGAGACTTGGAATGGCTAATTATGGATAACAAGCTCCTGGATTATAATAGTCATCCCAGCCCACAAGCATACATTTGAGTTAGCATTGGGAAGAGGATAATTCTACAGAAATAGCTCATTATCTTTCAGTGGTTTGAGCAGTTTTAGCTGCAATTGAGACTACAGTAACCTATAAAGGGCATTCAGATCTTTTGCATCGACTCTTCAGACGCATGCTATACAAGTAGTCTTGGCAGAATTCAATTTTTTAAAATAATTTTGACAGCTAATATCAATGTTTATTTTTGGCAGTTTTTTCAAATTTTATAGATTTTAAATTTTCACAGTTGCAGGAAATTATGGGGGGAGGAATCAGACAATTATTTAATTACAGTAGACATGAGATTCAAAAAGTTAGAGCTTTGCAAAGCATTAAAACACAAATTGCCAACATCACATGTCAAAATATCCAGAGCAAATATCCTTAAATCAGTACATCATACCAGTCTTTACTATTTGTTCGCTAGCCCATTTGTTACAAGCCTAATTTAAAAGTAAAAATCCCTGGATTTTTATTCTTAAATTCTCAAACAGCATTTTTCTCACTTTGCCTAACTATAAATTTTGATCATTATCAATGGAAAGATTTTTTTGGTGGTTGATGTGTGTATGGTGAAATCAATGTTTACTGACACTTACCAATAATCTAATCATTCCAAGCCTAAATACAGGCTTGGGAGAAAGATATTGTGCTGGGAAAGTTGAAAGAAGCCATTGCAAAGCCCTGCAAATGTCCTGCTAGGCCTTGCCACTAATTTTCAAATGTAAGGGTTTGGAAAATTTGGGGGACCTTGGTAATTGTGGAGAAGAGGCTTGCACAAGGATTAACAGGACTTGAACACAGGTCAGGAGAGCCATCAGGTAATAGACACCACCATACCACGAGCTGTAACCCAGCTGCTTCCTATGATCTGCACACCGCAGCAGATGTACACTGAAGTCCCATCTGAGAGACCTGATTGGCTGCTGCCCTGAAGGTTCCCAGTTGACCACTTGATCCCATATAAGCCAACTGGACATAGCAGGAAGTGTTCAGGCAACAATGTGGATCCCCAGCGAACTGCCATGACTGATTCCGCTCCTGAGCTCACAGCATTGACTTTGGCTTTGACTTGGATTCTTCTGACTTTTACTCCATACCCAGAACCCTGACACAAATTCAGACCTTGAGCTGTTTGAATTTTGCCATAGCACACTGACTGCTTGTCAGGGAGCTGCGTGGGGAGGGGCTAATTCCACAGGTTCAAATCAGCATCCAAACCAGACAATGAAACTGTGATTGCCTTTCATGATAGGGAAGAGCATAATGCAAGTGGCTCTATCTCACAATGGCAGAACCACTCAGGAGGCCTTCTCCAGTTCTAACACAGGCAACCTTAAGAAGCATTTAGGAGGAATGCTCTACAGCTCTGAATTTTGTTTGTTTTACATAATTAATTGCCAATAACTGTTTGAATAACTAGGAAAGGACTGACAGGTACCAAATAGGAATAAGTAGCCTGAGCCTGCTGCTTTGGATTTGGCTGCCATGATAATACTAGTTCAAAATGATCTTCTAGCACTCACATATGAGAAGGTGATGACGTGGGCCAGGGTCTACACTTAGAGACTTTTGACAGTACAGTAATGTTGGTTAGGAGTGTGACTTGTGGGGGTGGGGGTTGACATTTCTATATCAGCAAAAGTGCTAGTCTAGATGCAATAAAAGTGCTTTTGCCAGGATAGCTTATTTTGCTCCGTGAACCACGATAAACTGCATCTAAACTTGGAGGTACACCTGGTTTAAGTCTATCAAAGTCACTATATAATGATAGCATCACTAGAGCTGAACAAATAATTGATTGGCCTCCTCCCTGCTCCCTTCCTCCCTGCAGGTTTGCTGGCTGAACTGAAAAAAAAATTGTTGTTTTTTTTCTTCCTGAAATGAAAACCAGAAAAAAATTCTTTCAGGTTGATCTGAAATGTCGATTTGAATCAGTGTTCTCTAAATGGGTCATTTAGATTTTTCCCCCCTCAAAACAAACTGTTTTGACATTTCCAAATTTTTTATGTTCTTTTTTTCCCCCAGCCAAATCCACTAATAATTTTGGTGCCTCCCAAAATGCATTTTTTTGGGGCAAAATTACTATTTGTTGAAAAAATATCACCCATCTCCCAGTGTCACTACATAGGGTAATAGATCCCACAAATGGAGGGGATAGAGAGTCAGTGAATTCCAACTGGAGAGTGTAGAAGACGGGAAGAGTGCTGTCTCCATGGCACAGACCTTCTCTATCTTCCTTTGACACCCCCGGAGTCTTTTCTGTGAGGTTTGAAACCTGCTCAGATGAAGGGAGAAGGCTGGGATGGTGTCTTGGGGTGTGGGGTGGGATGGCTGCTATCTGCAGCCTTATACCCCTGGAAACCTTCTGGACTCGAGTAGGTAAATTAAACCTGAACCTGTCTGCAATAACTTCCCTGCTTTCTGTGTACCCTCCTCCTGAGGGGAAAGGGATATTTCAAGTGAGTAAAGGAGAGCCCCTGGCAGCAGTGACTGGAGGCACTGGGCTAGCAGAGGAGGCCAAGAGGCAGGGTGGAAGCCCAAAGCCTTTGGGGATCCATTGGTTTTTGGGTGCAATGTCTAATACTCAGCCACTTCCAGGAGAGGAAGAAGGGGATCAAATCCTGAGAGGAGAATTTGCAGAGAATTCTGCAAGTTGAAACTCTCAACGTTTCCCCTCCTTTGTGGGACAGCAGACCTTGCAGATGTTGCTAGGACCTGTGGGTATTAAATGTTCTTTGCAAAATAAAGTGAGGAGACTGATGGTAGTGTGAAAGGACTCATCACAATTACTTAGCTTGAGAGCGTGCCAAGGCCTGTGTGTGTGTGGGGGGGAGTCTTGGGGCTGCTTCCTTGGCGCGTATTTTATTTCCAAAGAGAGTGGTTAATATACGTTAGATCTGGCTGAAAAGATGCCAAGTCAGGCCTTGCCTCTCTGTGCCACGGGCCAAGGAATTGGAGAAGAGCCAGAGGTGGAGTCACAGTGTTGTTTGCCTTTGTGTCCAGAGTTCTATCTTTATCCCAGTCTGGTTTGGATAAAAATGAAATCCAGACGGTCTAATTGGCAGTGATGGCTTCCCTCTGAATTTTTGTTTATTGCTTTAATTTGTGGTGCATCAAATGCTGCAAAACCCTAGGAGGTTTATGAGTAGAATGGTTTCATAAAGCAAGGCGGACACGAGCAGCCCACATCAGTACAGCTCACATCAGTACCTCTGTGCTAATGGGATAACTCAAGGGCAGCAGGGTTAAGGCCCTTGGTTTGTGCTCTATTAATGACTCACAAGATACCAACATTGGACTCCTATCAAGCAATATGGCTTTTGTCAGAAAATGCCCTTGCTTTCCCTGTGCAACTCCCAGCCAGTGAATGGGAGTCTGAGAGACACAAGGTACAGACAAGAGAAAGGCTGAGGGAGCAAATCCTCCTCTGTCAAGGCTGCTAAAAGCCTCAAGTATTGGGGTATCTGTACTCCTGGGGGAACACAGAGGTCTTCTAGGGAGACTCAACTCATCTAGACCAGTGTTTCTCAACCTGGAGGTTGTGACTTCCAGGGAGGTCATGGAATGAGTTTGGGGGGATCACAAGTGAAGGGCCAGCATTAGGGGGTGGCAAGCATGCCACAGGGAGCCCCACGAAGGTAAATTACATGCTTCAGCCCCATGCGATAGGACTCAGGCTTCAACTCTACCTTCCAGGGCTCTGGCTTCAGTCTTGGCTTACAGGTGAAAATCAGGCTCAAGTATCACACTGAAATGTAAGCACAATATTAATATTCCAATCGATTTGTTTTATGATTATATGGTCAAAATGAGAAAGTAAGCAACTTTTCCAGGAATAGTGTGGTTGTGACACTTTTGTATCTTTGTGTCTGATTTTGTAAGCAAGTAGTTTTTAAGGGAGGTGAAACTTGGGGTACGCAAGACAAATCAGACTCCTGAAAGGGGTACAGTAGTCTGGAAAGATTGAGAACCACTGCCCCAGTGCAGCAGAAATGGCCCACACAGGGCACACTCCTGTGCAAATAGGGTATAGGCAGGGGAGGTGCAGGCCAGCGGTTGAGTGTGCATCCAGTGCTCCGTAGATCTGCTGGCCATTGCCTTCTAAGGGTATGTCTACACTGGCAGAGTTACAGCGCTGCTCAGAGAGCGCTGAAGGGAAACCGCTGTTGTGTGTTCACACTGTCAGCTGCCTGCACAATAGCGTGTTCACCTTTGCGGTGCTTGCAGCGGTATTCGGAGCAGTGCACTCTAAGAAGCTATCTCACGGAACGTTTTAATTTGTGGTGGCAAAAGACCTATCTGGCTTTAAGATTGAACTCGATAAGTTTATGGAGGAGATGGTATGATGGGATAACATGATTTTGGCAATTAATTGATCTTTAAATATTCATGGCAAATAGGCCCAATGGCCTGTGATGGGATGTTAGATGGGGTGGGATATGAGTTACTACAGAGAATTCTTTCCTGGATATCTGGCTGGTGAATCTTGCCCATATGCTCAGGGTTTAGCTGATCGCCATATTTGGGGTCAGGAAGGAATTTTCCTCCAGGGCAGATTGGAAGAGGGCCTGGAGGTTTTTCGCCTTCCTCTGTAGCATGGGGCATGGGTCACTTGCTGGAGGATTCTCTGCTCCTTGAAGTCTTTAAACCACGATTTGAGGACTTCAATAGCTCAGACATAGGTGAGACGTTTTTCGCAGGAGTGGGTGGGTGAGATTCTGTGGCCTGCATTGTGCAGGAGGTCGGACTAGATGATCATAATGGTCCCTTCTGACCTTAATATCTATGAATCTGTGGAACATCTCTTCCTCTTCTGCCACTAAGAGTTGTGGGAAGGTGGAGGGGGTCGCTGGTCATCCTGGGTCCTGTCCCAATGCCCCGTGATGCAGTGCTTCGCATCTCAGTAATCCCTGTGCTTCTGTCTGCATTTGGTGCCACCTTTCAATGGTTTGTGTACTGTGCGGTCTGCCTCTTCGGGCTGCAGGAACGGATCCCGCACTGCTGACCAGTATGCTGCTCGCTCTAACTACACGTCACAAGTGGCAGTGGAGTTATTCCTTAAACTACAAAGGCAAGAGGAGTGCGACATTAATCTCACCACACATAGTAGCTACGACACGAGATTGCTTGCGGCATTCATGGAGGTGCTGATCACAGTGGAACACCGCTTTTGGGCTCGGAAAACAAGCACTGAGTGCTGGGATCAAATTGTCATGCACGTTTGGGATGATGAGCCGTGGCTGCAGAACTTTCAGATGAGGAAAGCCACATTCATGGGACTGTGTGATGAGCTCGCCCCAGCCCTGCGGCACAAGGACACGAGAATGAGAACTGTCCTGTCATTGGAGAAGCACGTGGCGATTGCACTGTGGAAGCTGGCTACTCCAGACTGCTACTGGTTGGTCGCTAAACACTTCAGAGTGGAAAAATCAACCTTTGGACTCTTGTTGATGGAAGTGTGCAGGGCCATTAATCATCGAATCCTGCTCCAAAAGACTGTGACTCTGGGCAACGTGCATGAGATTGTGGATTGCTTTGCACAAATGGGCTTCCCTTACTGTGGAGGGGCGATAAATGGCACGCATATTCCAATTCTGGCACCAGATAACTTAGCCACCGAGTACATTAATTGGAAGAGGTATTTCTCAGTGGTTCTCCAGGTGCTTGTGGATCACCGTGGATGTTTCACAGACATTAACAGAGACTGGTCCGGAAAGGTGCATGACGCACGCATCTTTTGGAACACTGGCCTATTCAGGAAGCTGCAAGCAGGGACTTTCTTCCTGGACCAGAAGATTACCGTAGGGGAAATGCCCATTGTGATCCTGGGAGACCCTGCCTAACCCTTAATGCTGTGGCTTATGAAGCCATACACAGGGCACCTTGACAGCAGCAAGGACCAGTTCAACAACAGGCTGAACAAGTGCAGAGTGACTGTTGAGTGTGCTTTTGGCTGTTTAAAGGTCATCTGGCGCTGCCTCTATGAGAAGCCGGACCTGGCTGATGACAATATTCCTATGCTTATAGCTGTGTGCTGTACACTTCATAATATTTGTGAAGGGAAGGGTGAAAGCTTCACTCAGAGCTAGACTGCTGAGGCTCAGTGCCTGGAGGCTGAATTTGAAAAGCCAGAGACCAGGGCAATCAGAGAGGCGCAGTGCGGGGCCATAAGGATCAGGGATGCCTTGAGGCAGCAATTTGAAGCTGAAAGCCACTGATATTTGTTGCTATGCTTGGGAGTGCCGTGCTTGTAATGCTAGGAGGTGATTGCGATTGGTGCAGACGATGCACTATGAAGGAGTAAGAAAATTGCCTGTTGCTTTGCAGGGCTCTGTTTGCTTTCAGTTAATGGAATAAAGATTGTTTTCAAACCAAAACAATTCTTTCATTAGAAAAGAACAACCAGAGGAGAGAGACAAATAAAAAAACACATCAGCACTGAGTGGGATGGGGGAAGGGAGGGTCCCAGGAGGAGGTGGGGTCCCGGGATGGTTAAAGATTTGCTTATGTCCAGGTATAATATCCAACCTTCTCCTTTAGCGTACAGTGCAGCAGGTAATGTACTTCTGCAGAGCTAAACTGCAGAGGGACGGGTGTTGAGTGCAGTGGGTACTGGGAGTCCGCAGGGCTGGACTGATGGGGGTAGGAGTGGAATGCAGCGGGTACAGACTGGAGCCAGGAAGTTGATAAGAGTGTGTTGGCGGTGACTGAGGGGCGCATGGGAAAGAGTTTTGTGACAGCGGCTGCAGGGGAGGGCGGGTGCAGAGCCTCTCAGTTTGTAATGCTAGTATTGCCTGGAGCGTGTCCGCTTGGCGCTCCATAACGTTTAAGAGCCGCGCCGCATTCTCCTTTCGGTCCCTCTTCTCGCTGTCCCGCCACCCCTTCAATTCTTGGTTTTCGGTCGTGGAGTGCATCATGACATCACGCAGAAAGTCCTCTTTAGTTCTTCATGGCTGCTTTCTAATTCTACACAGCTGTTCAGCCAGCGATAACAAAGAGGGAGGCTGGGCTCCCAAGGTCAGATCTGTGAAGCCAAAATGCAACGTTTTACAGAAGCAGTACTGTTTGCAACTGTCAAGGTTCCTTCCCCACTCTGAACTCTAGGGTACAGATGTGGGGACCTGCATGAAAAACCACCTAAGCTTATTTTTACCAGTTTAGGTTAAAACTTCTCCAAGGTACAAACTATTTTACCTTTTGTCCCTGGACTTTATTGCTGCCACCACCAACCGTCTAACAAATATAACCAGGAAAGAGCCCACTTGAAAACGTCTTTCCCTCCAAAATCCCCCCAAGCCCTACACCCCCTTTCCTGGGGAAGGCTTGATAAAAATCCTCACCAATTTGCATAGGTGAACATAGACCCAAACCCTTGGATCTTAAGAACAAGGAAAAAGCAATCAGGTTCTTAAAAGAAGAATTTTAATTGAAGAAAAAGTAAAAGAATCACCTCTGTAAAATCAGGATGGTAAATACCTTATAGGGTAATCAGATTAAAAACATAGAGAATCTCTCTAGGCAAAACCTTAAATTACAAAAAGACACAAAAACAGGAATATGCATTCCATTCAGCACAGCTTATTTTATCAGCCATTTAAACAAAACAGAATCTAACGCATATCTAACTAGATTGCTTATTAACCCTTTACAGGAGTTCTGACCCTGCATTCCTGCTCTGGTCCCAGCAAAAGCCGCACACAGACAGAGAGAACCCTTTGTTCCCCCCCCCTCCAGCTTTGAAAGTATCTTGTCTCACATTGGTCATTTTGGTCAGGTGCCAGCGAGGTTATCTTAGCTTCTTAACCCTTTACAGGTGAAAGGGTTTTTTCTCTGGCCAGGAGGAATTTAAAGGTGGTTAGCCTTCCCTTTATATTTATGACAGCAACACATAGACCACTGATTCAGTGATTTAAAACACTGCCACTATTCACATACCTGTCACTAACTGGCTGACCCCAAGCAAGCACACATGAGCCACAAGACCCCCAAAATGGTAGGTCTAGGTAGGAGTAGCCGCAGGGGCAGGGGAAATCAGTGTTCCAGGACTGTACTGTACATCTGGCATGTGGCTCTTGGGGACAGCCAGCACTGTAGGGGGCATTGCATTATAATCATTACTGTCCCCACATTTTCCCCAGGCTGTGTTTATTATGGAAGATATCTCGCTGCTGAGGGTGAGCAGGGAATCAATGGAGGGTCTTCTCCAAGATTGCGGTTTCCGCCCTGGCCCTTATGTGGCTCGCCTGTGTGCAGCAATGGTCCTACCCAGTGATGGCAGATGGCGTGGGAAAGTTACCTTTATTGGGGCAAGAAACAAAGCAGCTCTGCCAAAGAACCTGCAGCAGTGCATTGCCTAGTATCTTCCTGAAAATTTCCTGGCGATCCCTGAGGCAGATTCCTGTGAAGTGAGGAAGTCAATCAACACCCTGTTCCGCCGCTCAGACTAGACATGTGGAGGTATGTGCATCATACAGACACAAGCCTGCTTTCTGCAACCCTTCTTCCTCCAACAACTCACTTCAGCAATTCCCAAAATCAAAGCCACTTACCAGAGGCCTCCTCTCCTGTTTGCGCTTCGCCAAGCTCCTACAGCTGTGATTGGGTAGCCTTCTCCGGGGTAGAGAAGCGCTCCTGGCTGCATGCATCTCTGACCTCCGAGTTGTCCTCTGCCTCTGGGTCCCTCACCCCCACCACATCCTCATCCAAGATTTCCTCCTCCTGGCTTGGTCCACTGTTGACTGGCATGCGAGCCACCGAAGTATCCACAATGGCCTTTGCAGTGGAGGTGGGGTCTCCACCGAGTATCGCGTCCAGCTCTTTGTAGAACCGGCAGCTCATGGGCACAGGACCAGAGCGGCGGTTTGCCTCCCACGCCTTGCGGTAGGCATTCTGCAGCTCCTTCAATTTGACCCTGTGCTGCAGTGTGTCCTGGTCATGGCCCCTTCCTGTCATGCATCGTGAAATCTGTCCGTAGGTATCATAATTCCTACGGCTGGAGCGCAGCTGGGACTGGACAGCCTCCTCTCCCCAAATGCTGATGAGGTCCAGCCGCTCGGCATTGCTCCAAACGGGGGATCGCCCGGTGCGTGGAGCAGGCCTGGCCACCTGGAAAGATGCGCAGACACCACTGCACGCATCACTGAGCAAACAGGAAGGGGACTTTCAAAATTCCCAAGGAATTTACAGGGTGGGATGACGGTTGGTCACCTGAGGGCAGGGCAGTAGAGTTCAAACCGATGACCAGAGAGGCGAGAACAGGCATTGTGGGACACCTGCTGGAGGCCAAGTGCAGTGCTGTGATGGACCAGGGTGTCTACACTGGCACCACGGCACGGTACCCCCAGCGCAGAAAGCTGCACGCCTCTCGTCGGGGTGGTGTTTTCACAGTGCTGCAAGCGGCGTGGCAGGGTGTGCACCTCAGGAGTTATAGCACAGAAAGCTGCTTTACTGCGCAGAAACTTGCCAGTGTAGACAAGGCCTGAGAGGGAGAGTGCAAGAGCCCCAGGGGTTCCCTAAGGCTGTAGTAGCAATTGCTCAGTAGCCTGAAGGAAGGGCAGTGAATTCCTTCCCTCCAGTCCCTGAGTTTCTCAGGCATGTCCCAGGGGACAAGGTGTAGTTCTTACCCTCTAATTTATCTGGCTCCCTTGAATTAGCTGCATAGAAACATCCAGATGCATGTTCAGAGGCTGAGAAGCCTAGCAAGGCCTCAGGCTGCTACTCCCCATTCACAACCAGCACAGAATAGCATCTGTTAATGGAGCTGCTCCCCCAGTCATATCAAATGATACTATATATGCATGACTGAGCTCTTCACATTACGTCTCTGCAGGCTAGGGCTGTAAAGCCATGGTCTTTGGAATAATGGGACTACATTGTATGGTTCAGGGAGAGACAGGCACTTTCCTGGATCAGATACCGTGGGTCAAACCAGTTCCAGGTACGGAGAACACCAACACTCAGCTGTGTGCTGATGTTCAGTTCCAACGTTCAGCATGTTGCATAGAGTCAGTGCTGCCACAGTGCAAGAAGATTTAACATCCTTTTCAAGAAGGCAACAAGAGAGGTGTTGAACTGTGAATGCTTTACTGAGGGCTTGCAGGAAGAGCTGGTTACCAGTTTGCATACATCTGCATTTGGTCCTCTGTTCCCCGAGGCAGCCACTTCAGTCTGGTAGGGAACTGGGAGTCAGAAGACTTATTACCAGCTCTGATACTGACTTACTGGTTGACCTTGAGTAGGACTCTTAACTTACCTAGACCTCAGTTTTCCCCATTAGTAAAACAGGGAAAATTACACCAACCTATTGGTTAAAGCACTTTGAGATCTTTGGATCAAAGGCGCCATGGGAGTGTGAAGGGTATTGTTCTAATCAAACTCTGGAGTGTATTATGTAGTTCATTGGGCTAGTGCAGAGGTGGGCAAACTGCGGCCCGTGGGTCACATCTGGCCCGTGGGACTGTCCTGCCCAGCCCTTGAGCCCCTGGCTGGGGAGGCTACTGCCGGCCCCTCCCCTGCTGTTCCCTGTCCCCTGCAGCCTCAGCTCACCTTGCCGCCAGCCCTGGTGTGCTAGACTGCACGGCAGTGTGGCTGGCTCCGGCCAGGTGGCATGACTGCCAGTCCTGCTGCTCTGAGTGGCATGGTAAGGGGGCGGGAAGTGGGGGCGGGGGGTTGCATGAGGGGCAGAGGGTCTTGGGGGGCAGTCAGGAGACAGGGGGGTTTGGATGGGTTGGAGGTTCTGAGGGAGGCAGTCACGGGGTGGGAAGTGGGAGGGGGCAGATGGGGGCAGGGGCCAGGCTGTTTGAGGAGGCACAGGCTTTCCTACCTGGCCCTCCATACAGTTTTGGAACCCCGATGTGGCCCTCAGGCCAAAAAGTTTGCCCACCCCTGGGCTAGTGTTGCTGTTACAGGAGTTGGTCCAGGAGAGCTGCCTTCCAGCTCAGATGATTCTACAATTAGGGTGACTTTGGGGTTTTTTTCGTGGGTGGTGATGGTGGTTTAAAACATTTCCTTAACCTTGGTTTCAGCTTTCTCTGCTTTAACCCCACACAGCTCATTAGGGTGGGGATTTAACTCCTGGTATGCTGTGACCCCGAGTACTGTGAAAGTGTATTAAGTGCTGAGATATCAGACTGACCCTTGGTGCCTCTTCTTTCTTCTCCAGGAAGGCTGCGGTGTGTCTCATGGTAAAGGCAACGGAACGCAAATTCCTGCTGCAGTTAAAAAAAGACTATTGGACCGAATAACAAATGTATAGCAGCCTGTGCACACTTTCGTGCGGTGTTCAGCTGTAAATATGACCCAAGTTTATAACAACATTCTGCTCAAAAGCATGAAAGACCATCTACCTCCATTTACTTTTTTTTTTAGCTGCTTAAGAAATATATACACACGTCTAATATGTTTACATTAGCAGGAAGCAGGCAAATAGTTTTAGAGATAATGTTTCAGCCCATTGTGAGTTACATGCTCTGCAAAGATTGTTTCTTTTTACAACGCGGGAGGGCAGGAGAAGCTGAAAAAAAATCTCTCCAACCCCCTAGGAATGATCCACAGGAATTTCCATTATCCTCCCCTCCCCCAAAGAAACTTGAGATTGTTTGTAAAGGGAAAAGGAGATGAAACACTCCTGATCCTTTCCATATATTATGGGGATTAATTCTTTTAATCTTCTTGCAGTCATCACTCAATTATGGTAGGCTGAACCTATGTAGCTTATTTCCACCACTTGTGGGGAGAACTGTGGGGGGATGAGAGGCTGAAAGTCCAAGGAAGGAAGGGCTCAGTTTAGAGGAGAAAACTTTTTAAGTTAATGAAAAATACTATTCCTGGTTTAGGGCCCAAATGAAAAGCTGGATCTGTACTGGCCTTCCCCGCCCCTAAAATTTCCCATCATCCATGGAACCAGTGCAGTTCCTTCATTGTCATCAGTGGGAGCAGGACTAGACTAGAGCAGTCACTGTTGTTTTGATCACTGTGTCAGAGCAGGTCTAGATGACCTGCTATTTGAAATGTCAGCAGCCACCACTGCCTTGTCTACACTAGCCTCCTGCTCTTGCTATTCATTGGGGCTGCACAGTGAGAGCAACTAAAAAGGCTAGTATACACCAATTATTTCATACAGGCCAACAAACAGGAACCCAATGGTAATGACTTCCAGTTGCTGTCAACCTGGTCTGGAATTGAACTGGTGAGCAAATGGGATGCCATATTCCTCTTATTTTAATTTAATACAAACCTTTATTTGTTATCATAACGCTTTGGTATTGAGCTCTGCAGGCTCAGTATTTATCTTATCCCTGTTCATCCGAGGCTGTGACCGATCACTCTAGAGAGTAAAGTCTCCAGGGCTATGGTGAGCTTCTTAGCAGGAATGAATATAGCTTCCTTTGCCAGTAAGGTAGCTATATTTAAACTATGTATCCATAATGCTTACGCACTGGGAGTGGCCATCTCATGCTTTAATGTGTACCCCTTTCCACTATTTCAAGTTACAAGGAGGAGGGAAAGAAATTGTTCTTCTTAACCTCTGAGGATAGGACAAGTAGCAGTGGACTTAAATTGCAGCAAGGGAGGTTTAGGTTGGACATTAGGAAAATCTTCCTAACTGTTAGGGTGGTTAAGCACTGGAATAAATTACCCTGAGAGGTTATGGAATCTCCATCCTTGGAAATTTTTAAGAGCAGGTTGGACAAACACTTGTCAGGGATGGTCTAGATAACATTTAGTCCTGCCACGAGTGCAGGGGACTGGACTAGATGACCTCTCGAGGTCCCTTCCAGTCCTATGATTCAAAACAACACAAAAAACAGCAATTATCTTGGCTCTCCAAAACCCACCTCTAACCAGCCATACATTAACAACTCACTCCCACCCCCTGATCCTGCCTTCATCCATTCCCACCTCAAATACTTGTGTACAAAGAAAAGTCTGGAAGGTGAACAAATCTGAGCAACAAGGAACCCTGGGAAAGTATATTCCAGAGGATGCCCTGCCAGACACTCCCTCCTCTCTATATTGAGACAATTCCTCAGATTGCTGCTGTGGTAGTATGGAGCGAGGAGAGAGGCTGTCTTGCAGGTGACGGGCGTACAAACCATTTAGAACTTTAAAGGTTAGAACCGACACCTGGAATCCACCCATAAGCCCATTTGCCACTATTACACCTCACAGAGTCCCATGAAAAGTTCAGCTTCTTAAACAGGCTGCTGCATTCTGGACACACTTCAGCTTCTGAATGGTCCCAAGGTGCAGCCCATTACATTACTCTAATGCATGGTAACTTCACAGACTACAGGAACCAGGCTTGCACTGCCAGGAGACAGGGTTGTTAAATTCATGGTCTAGTTGGCAGGGCTGAAGGGAGCCCCTTTAGGCCAAATTCTTCCCTTGGCCACACCTGAGCAACTCTAGTGAATTCATTAAGTCTTCAGCAGGGTTGGTCAGGACAGAATTATTCAGCTCTTTGTCCATAGCCAAGTGTTGGCACAGTAAAGCACTGGGAAGAAAGAATCCTTCAGTCCCACTGGTTCTGCTAGCTCATCTGTGTCCGTTAGACTCTGAAAATACAGGGAATAAAGGCAAACTGTTTAACTTGTAAGATGATTAGATGGGATACAAATAGCCTGGCGGGTGTGTATTCTTCACACTAGTGCATGTCTTACCCACTGCCATGGGAACCAGTAATGACCACTGTCTGTCTCCGTGGAAACTGCTTCTCATGATGTCATTCCCCCCCTGTTAGTGCAAGCAAAGCCGTGGAGGGCTGTTGCAGTGGTCAGAGTCCACAGTGAGGGTAAAATGAGAAGCTTAAGACTCCTGGTGTCAGAAGTAAATTAAACTAGATAAAGAATGAGGATATGATTGTGGTCTTCCCAGCCTGGGATCCTTCCTTGAATCAATGGGGACTCTCAAAGCCTCAAGACAGGTTTGAGGGGAATCTGAAATCTGACAGTCAGCTCCTTGATGGGCAAATAAAAGGCAAGGATGCATAAGGAAATAACAGATAAGCCCAATCAAACTAGAACAGGGGATTGTTGGCCAAAAAGTGAAAAGAGCTCTGTCTAAGAAAAGGCATAGAAAAGCAAACAGAATGAACTCTGACCCTGCTGCAGCAAGAATGAGAGAGAGATCCAGTTCTGTTGCCTTACTTGGGTCTGTTAGGCTGGGAAAGCCAAAGAGTATGGTGGGTTTAAGAGCCAGGTTAATGCTGCAGTATGAGACTAAGATAGAACTGAATGATTCCTCAACTTGCACTTTCCTAGCTGTGCTCTACTTTGAAACCCCAATTCAGCAAAGCAATAAAGCATCAGCTAAAATCCATCTCTATTCAGCAAAACTTTTAAGCATGTTCTCAAGTCAATGGGACTTTAGCATGGCAATTAGATATGCTTAAGAGCCTTGCTGTATGGAGGGACTGCTGAACTGGGCCCTGAGAGCTTATCTCTCTCTCTCTTTATTATCCTTAACTTTCTGAATGTTTCCTGTGGGTAATAACAGGTGAGGACTCCAAATTACTAAAAATAAACTGGATCTTTATTAAGAGAACTATTGACAGAGATGCTGCAGCTAGCATTTTAGCCATGTGCACACAAGCTGACTTCCTGACGCTTTCTCCAAACTCTTCCCTCCTGCAACCTGTGATCATCCTTCCAAGTTCCATGCAGATCACTACAGTTAAGGCTTCTAAAACAGGGACATGCATCTGAGGCCCTTTGGGACAGATCCTGTTTTTGCACGCATGACTCCTGTAGACTTCTCTGAAAGCAGCACATTTCTGTCTGGGAGCAGGATTTTTGCTTTCTGATTGTGAATGGAATAAAGGTCACTTGAGAGCCTGATTTGCTATTAAGTTCCTCCAATTTTACATCAGTCTATGTAAACTCTTTGAGATCAATCAAATTACACTGGGGTAAAACTGGAGGTACGCAGTGGTGAAGCTGGTCCTTTCCTTAAATGAACAGCAGGGAAAGAAGCTGAAAAGTAACTGTTCACCTTCTTTCCCTGCTGTTTATTTTGTTTTTTGGTTCCACTTCTGATGATGCTACACTGCCTCTCTACCACTAATAATGTTTATGTATCCCAGAACTGACTTAGTCACGGGGTGTCATTTCATGAAGTTTCAATGGATGGTGCCTGTTTCCTCTCTGGGACCCCTGTGAGGTAGGGCAGTGCTTTATCTCCATTTTGCAGGTGGGCCACAGAGAGGCTAAATGACTTGCCCAAGATCACACAGGCAAGTCTATGGTGGAATAAGGAATTGAATGTGGGTTGCCTACAGCCTTGCCCAATGCCGTAACCTCCAGGCCAACCTTCCTTGCACTAATAGTCATAATAAAGACAAAAAGGGACTGTGCACCCTCGATAGTCTTAACACTTAAAATGAGAACATAACAAAGGCTTGTCCAGTTATGATAATAAGTCATTGCTGGGTCCTAGTGGAAAGGGGGCCACAGCATAAAAGCCATGATCAGAACTGGCCTCCTTGTTGGCAGATGCAGCAGTGAAGCCAAGGAATGAATGGGATCTGGAGGCTGCACTCCCCTCTCACCCATGGGATGGTTGCAAAGCTATTTGGATTAGTCTGTCCATTGAAGCTATTTGTGTCAGGGATGGTTCAGAGAAAACAAGAACCCCTCCCCACTCTCCTCACCCAACATTGACCCAAAACTCAAATGTAACCCAAATAGAATATGTGGTGGGGTTCGAGAACGTTTGGTTAACTATTTTTTCATTTGGTTTAGCTGCTGAGCTCTCTCACTCTTGGGTTCCAATGTGCCAAAAAGGCTTCTCTCCTGCTGTTTCTGGCACCGCTAGACACCAGGCACACTGCATGTGACTGTTCCCATGGGATTTCCAGCCTGTTTCTGCACATTTGGAGAGTCCAGCTAAACCTTGGTGGATTGACATTCAACCTTTGAGTGATAAGAACCAAGCTCAAACACTGAATGTTTCCTGGGACATCTCTCACCAGTTTGTCTTACTGAAAGTCAGGGCTGCAGGGCATAATGGAGACACAGCAGAGCACTCTATTCTGATCTCAGATCTTAACGTTCTTACATCCTGAGCTTTGTCACTTCCAAATATCAACCAGGTTTGGAAAACAGGGTTTTATCTGGACCAGATCTGTGCTGTTGTTTCAGGTGTAAAGACATCAGGCCTGATTCTGATCTCATTTTCTCTGATGCAGATGTAGAAGTCATTGGAGTTATACCAGTGTAAAACTGATTTAAGTGACATCAGAGTGAGTTCCTGTCAAGGTTCCTCCCCCACTCTGAACTCTAGGGTACAGATGTGGGGACCTGCATGAAAAACCTCCTAAGCTTATCTTTACCAGCTTAGGTCAAAACTTCCCCAAGGTACAAAACATTCCACCCTTTGTCCTTGGATTGGCCGCTACCACCACCAAACTAATACTGGTTACTGGGGAAGAGCTGTTTGGATGCGTCTTTCCCCCCAAAATACTTCCCAAAACCTTGCACCCCACTTCCTGGACAAGGTTGGGTAAAAAGCCTCACCAATTTGCCTAGGTGACTACAGACCCAGACCCTTGGATCTTAAGAACAATGAACAATCCTCCCAACACTTGCACCCCACCTTTCCTGGGAAATGTTGGATAAAAAGCCTCACCAATTTGCATAGGTGACCACAGACCCAAATCCTTGGATCTGAGAACAATGAAAAAGCATTCAGTTTTCTTACAAGAAGACTTTTAATAAAAATAGAAGTAAATAGAAATAAAGAAATCCCCCCTGTAAAATCAGGATGGTAGATACCTTACAGGGTAGTTAGATTCAAAACATAGAGAACCCCTCTAGGCAAAACCTTAAGTTACAAAAAAGATACACAGACAGAAATAGTTATTCTATTCAGCACAGTTCTTTTCTCAGCCATTTAAAGAAATCATAATCTAACATGTACCTAGCTAGATTACTTACTAAAAGTTCTAAGATTCCATTCCTGGTCTATCCCCAGCCAAGACAGAATATAGACAGACACACAGACCCTTTGTTTCTCTCCCTCCTCCCAGCTTTTGAAAGTATCTTGTCTCCTCATTGGTCATTTTGGTCAGGTGCCAGCGAGGTTACCTTTAGCTTCTTAACCCTTTACAGGTGAGAGGAGCTTTCCCCTGGCCAGGAGGGATTTCAAAGGGGTTTACCCTTCCCTTTATATTTATGACAGTTCCTTACTGTGTAAAAGCAATTGCAGGGTTTGTGCAGAAATTATGGGCTCAATATCTCAATTTGCTACTGATGTGGGAGTGAACATGAGCAACAAAGGAAGCGTCCTGATTCAAGTTTTCCTTTAAACACTGACCTTCCAGAGAGGGGTTTGGAGCCAAGTAACTGACACTGGGTACAACAACTGTGAAAGTGTTCTCATTAGGGCTGGTTGTTTCTTGCAGTGAACTGTGCATCACATTGAAAACTGATATGGTGAAAGAAAATAGTCCCCTTCCTCCCTGTGCCCTCCTCCTCCGGAAATCCATGAGGTAGTGTGTATTTACTTCGAAAGATATATGATCAAACACATGAAATACCAAAGGAGCAATTAAAAAAACAAATGAATAATAAAATAAAAAATCCCATGATTCTCTTTTTCTGTTTTAGCTGAAAGCTCAGATGTAAACCAAATGGTTAAGGACAGCAACTCTCCCTGTGCCATATAATATGCAGTTCTAGGTTCCTGGAGGTACTCATAGCTGAGTTATAAGGTGCCACGTAACATTCTGGCTGGCATGTATGAAACCACAATGTGAAGCCAAGCCATAGCTCTTAGTGGCTGGAAGGTGAACAAGTCACCTAATCATTCAGTTGTTAGTCATTGACAATGTTATAATCCCACTGAAATCTGCAATGAGTGAACCTAAATATGTGGAGGTGCAGTTTGGATAAGCACCCAGAATCTCTGGTCCTTATGGAATTGGAGTCTGCAAAATCTGAAGCCTTGCAAGAAACAGGGCCTCAAAAGATTTCTGGAACTTTCTGCTTCTGCTCAGATCACAGTTAGAAAAGTGCAGAGGTCACCAAAATGAAAACTGCTGGGGGGAGAAAATGTGACCCAAACATCCTCCAGTCTCAGAAATAATTTAGTTTGAGTTTTGGGCAAAGGATTTTATGTACCGAGACCAATTTCTCCATCTGTAATTAAAATATATTCCAATGGTCCCAGGACAAGTCCTGTCCCTTATCAAAAAATAATTGCTACAATAATAGCTTATTGCAAACTGTAGTGTTTGGTGCTATTGAGCTAGGATTTTTCAAAGGTGTCAAAGGGAATTAGTTGTCCAACTCCTAGTGAAATTCACCCAATGCAGTATTATTTGTGTATATAAACAGTAATAATTGTTATTTGTACTCCCATTGATTGTATGGAGCTCTGATTATGGTTGGGTTTCCTTGTGGTAGGCACTGTACAAATATAGAGTAAGACAGTCTCTGCTCCAAAGAGCTTGTGCTTTAAACTGACAAAACAGAAGAAGGGTTGGGGAGAAGTGTGTGTGTATTCATTCAGGTTTCTAGTTCTACTTCACAGCCAAATTTTCCTTTCACGCCTGTGGAACCTTATTGAAATCAATGGAGTTGCACAGCTGTAAGTGAGAACACAATTTGGCCTTCAGTCATTATTCAGGCAAAACTGCTATTGGGTCAGCACTCAGTTACACTGAAGTCAATTAAGTTACTCTGGTTGACACCAGCATGACTGAGCAGAATCTGGCCCAGGGACTGCAACGGGAGTTCAGAGTGAGTAATGATTTGCCCTGCACTGCGTTTGCTTTTAAGACTTGTTTTTTTTAATACAGACCCTCATTCTTGTTCAATTCTTCCCCTTCCCGAGCCCCAGCCTTTTCTCCTGTCTCTGACGGTTTCTCTGTCAGTCTTTGCCTGAGGCGTCTCATATTCTGTTTTAGAAGAGGTGGACTTAGCTGGTCTAGGGCTGTGATGAATTAGCTTGTGTTTGTTCAGCACAAAGCACTATATAATTGCTTAGCATTATTATTATTGGCCGAATGTTTCTTGCTGCTTTCTAATGCTAACCTAACCCAGTGGTTACAAGACTAATCCAATGGTCTCTTTGTGGAAAGGTCTGCACACAGGACAGAAATACTGGTTTAAGGCCTTGGCTCCCCTCTGGTTTTGCAAAGTGCCATTTTTCACTTTTAAAGGATAGATTCCTTACCATGGAGAGGACATTGATTATTTGCATTACGAGACGTGGGTGCTCACAGAGCAAGAATAGCTTTGTGGTTAAGCACTGGAGTGGGCATCAAAAGAGATCCCATATTGTATTCCTGGCTCTGCCAATGCCTGACATCCTGTGTGACCTTGGGAAAGTCTCTTCCATCTCTTGTGTCTACATTTTGACTCTGGAAAATGGGGATGAAAATTCCTACCTATTGCAGAGGGATATTGCGAGACTAAGATAATTACATGTTTAGCAATTGTGCTGAGATCCTCTGACGGGGGTTGCCGTATAAGAGCAACGCATGGATTGTTAGTATGAGATCCCTGCTGAAATAGGGAAAGTGTGCTCCAGTTTGTTCCTGACCTCAGTTTTGCAGAGATATCAGTGGTGGGGGGTAGGCATCTGCCTGGGTTGCTTTTCACCTGCACTGGGAAGGAGGAGAGAAGAGGGCAGATGGTTGAGTTTAAGTGTTCTCTTGATGCAGAGCAGTTGCCATCAATGGCTTAAGGGGACTTGGTGCCTGATCTTGCATTTCTTGACCCCCCCAAAACTTCCTGCAATTTCAAAGGGAGTCGGGACCCTTGTGGAGGAGGAGGAGGAAGCAATGATGTAGGATTATGCCAATAGACAGCAGAAGAAAAGCTCAAATATTTTATTGACTCATGGGCCAAATCCTGGTACCTGGGCAGAGCCCAAGTGAATGGACTATGACGTGATCCATGGTGAATGAGGGGTAGGAGTCTCACTCTGTGATCACAGAGCCTTACACTAATCATGGCTAAAATGGAGCCTCTCCCCTTTCCTCACTTTGTTTTGCACCAATCCTGTGCACTGGGGTTAAGCCCTCCAAGCAGAGGTTTGGGAACCTCCATGCACTGGGAATACAAGAGCCACTGCAGTTGAATCTTCCTGCTGCAGCACTTTGGTCCGAGGATTCTGCCCTTACCATTGGTCTAGAGTAGAGATTAAAGTTCCCTTATATGAATTCTTTCATAGGTGTCATGTAGTATGCATTGTGTTTTCTCCCTGCCTTAAAACCAGAGGGAAAAGATGACTTTTTGGCTTTACAGCAATCTTCAAAGCTCTTATATATTACATTTAAAAAGCACATTAAACTTGGCTTCTGCAGCTCTCAAAACACAAACTATAAATCCACGCCTCAACGTGGAATCAATAATCTAGTCATGTCAGCTGGATTTTAAACATAGTTCTAAGCCTAATAAAGGAACAAGATTATAGTAAAAATGTGCTGCCCTCAGCAGGAAGCACCTGCCAGGCTGTGGGCTGCTTACGCCAGTATTTAGCAGCAGTAAATCTTTGCATATGGAGAGGCTCAAGCAATGAAAACTATTTGATTTCTTGCACTCACCATCTGAAATGGCACTTGATACAATTTTCCTACTGGCCTCTAACAGCTGCAGGAGTGAGTGCCTAAGTGTGAAGAACATCAGGAGTGAAAGATTTCTACTTGGGATAGGCCAAGGAAAATAAACCTCTAAGAATCAGAAAGGGAAGGCATGCAAGAAAGTGGTGATTGTACTTGCCTTGTGGCTGCCCAAGGGGAACTGCCAGTTCTGTGTTAAGAAGTGACTCAGGAGCCTGGTTGTTAAAACTGTGGCTTTTCCATGAAAACCCTGTTGCCATAGAGGGTCCACGCACAGTTCATTTATTTAAATCATTTGACAGCATTTTGAGTAATAAAGAAAAAAAAAAAAAGCCTAAGTTTTCTTTAACAGTTGCACAGATGAGGTTGGATAAATGCTCCTCCAGGTGATGTAGTGTGACATAATGAGTTTTGCCCAAATCAAAGAAATCAGCATTTAGATCTGTATGGGCCAATTTTGCAAAATAGCTCTGCTCCATTTAGACACCAAAATAAGGATGGCCAGCTTTTCAAAGTAGCTCAAATGTTGGATGCTAAACAATTTTGTGGATGAAAATCATATTTTGCTTCCAATGAGAAATGGGACAGGAGGTTTTTGGGTTTTTTTCATTTTGACCTTTTTACTGCAAAGAACTCTCATATTCCATTTTTGAAACTTGACTGTCCCCTATAGCATTGTATGAAGCTCTTGTCTTTAACCAGTAATTGCTGATACCTTCTTACCTCATGGCATTTGCAAGTCTAAAACAAACAGCACCCCCTCTCTAGGAGGTTCCTTAAGGGGTGGGTTTACATGTAGGATTTTATGTGTAAATTGCAATCCAGAGTCACGGTTTGTCAGAGTGGAAGAGAAATGATTCAGGAAATGCAAAAGTGTGATAGTGTCCGATACAAATGTGATTTATCTGGTGAGGAATAGCATCTAGATTTGAAAGGTCAAATTCTGCCCTATCGGGCTAAATTCATTGTGGGGGTAACTCTTAGTGACAATGGAGTTAACTCTGGATTTACACCAGGAAGATGAATTTGATCCTTTGATTTCATTTGGGGTGTAAATCAGAGCAGACTTTAAAGCTAAACACATAGGACCAGATTCTTGCTGGGTGTGAATCAGCAGAGCTCCGCCCACTCAGTGAAGCTATACCAGTTTGCATTAGCTCAGGATCCAGCCCGTATAAGCTGGTTTTAAACACCATTTATCCAGCACTAAGCAGTTTTGGAAAAGACTAAATAATTTTAAAAAACAATGTTTATGTAAAACCTACATAAACCAGAGATGTTTCTTTCTTAGGGTTCTGCAGGAGTAATTAATTGCCTGACCCTATTTCCACAGCTGTGTTGTCATCATTGCTGACGCACATATAAGGACATAAACAAGAAGCCATGTTCATTTCAAACTCCATTAACAAACCAGAAAAAGACCAATGCTTGGCAAGTGGAACAGGGTGAAATCAGTACAGAAATATTTTACGTTCTAGCTTCTAAGAGCATGTCCCAAGCAAAGGTGAGCAAAATGAAAATATGAAAACTATTTTCTAATTCAAATCTGTATTAGTCATGATTGTTTGTGGGGTTCACCCAGTTCTGTTATTCATGATCAAATCCACAGATAAATAAGCCCTTCAAAAAAACTAACACCCACCCCCCCCAAACCCCAAACAAACAGGTGAATCACTGTGAATGCTGAATTTTTGAATTTACTCCATCTGTTCATGGACTTTCTGTGAGCAAAAAAAAAAAGAACTAAATTGGGGTATACTGCTTACTGCAAATTATTCACTCATTTCTAATATGGGAGGTTTCATAGAGATTTTTTTAATGGCCGTAAGGGATTATTAAATCATCTAGCCTGACCATTTGTACAACACAGGCTGGAGAATTTCATTCAGAGGATGTCCCGTATTGAACCCAAAAACTTGTGTTTGACAAAAGCACCCCTTCCAGAAAGGCATCCATCCAGTCTTGATTTAAAGAATCCACCTCTTTCCTTGTGAGTTTGTTCCAATGGTTGATTGTCCCCATTGTTCACATTTTGTGCCTAACTCTAATCTGAATTGGTCTGATTTTAACTTCCAGTCACTGGTTCTTGTTCTCACTTTCTCCACTAAATTAAAGAGCCTTTTAGTAGCTGGTATTTTTTCCCCCATTTAAGATACTTATCCACTGCGAGCAACTCACCTCTTGATCTCCTTTTTGATAAGATAAACAGGTGTGCTTTAGTGCAGGTTTCTGTATATTCTCACCACCATCTGGCAAGGAGCATCACTTTGTGACTAAGGATGCTGATAAACTCATAACCCTCTGCAGTGAGAATGAAATATGCAAGGATGCTAGTGGGAGGGTGGCCAAGTTGATGGAGTGCAGGCGCCACCTTTTACCAGCACATAATGGACGTGCTCCATGCATTGCTTCAGTCCACATAATCGTAGTGGCAATTTTAACTGCCGTGCCTATTTATCGCCATAACTGATTGATTAGTTGACAAACATAGCCAGCAGGAAGTGCAGAAGCAGGTCTATACACAACATACAGGGGAGGGATAGCTCAGTGGTTTGAGTTTTGGCCTGCTAAACCCCGAGTTGTGAGTTCAATCCTTCAGGGGGCCATTTAGGGATCTGGGGCAAAAATTGGGGATTGGTCCTGCTTTGAGCAGGGGGTTGGACTAGACCTCCTGAGTCCCTTCCAACCCTGATATTCTATGATTCTATGAACTCTGCTAGGCCACGCCTAACTCTTTTTTAAATTTGTTTGAAAATTCTAGTGGAATGTGGTTCTGAGGTGTTTCTTCATCTTTCTCATGCAGGCTTGTCTACCTTGGAAGTTTAGGGGAAGAGCCTCATCTGGTGCAGATTGTCCTAGGTCCACTGGCACTGTCCAGCTCAGGATCTGCAAAAAATGTCTTTACTGTCCCTTGGGCAGCTCAACTGCTGGCAGCAGCAGCACAGGGACCGCTAGAAAAGACAAGATCCTGGCAGTTGCTAAGGTTTTTAAACGCTGTCATTAAGACTTGGTCTATACTAGAAAGCCAAGGTCTCTCTTTCAAAGAGCTTGGTGTCTATAGCTCATGACATCATGCTACTAGTGCCATAACCAAAAGGTTTATCATTATAAATCCTGGGTTTGGGTGTTTATTTTTCAGGCATTTAAAAATTCTGGGGCCTGAAGGTTAAGAAGTAGTGTAGTCAGGCTAAGTGGAATGTCTGAAGAGTGAATTGAGAAAGGTGTCACATTGATAGGCCTTAAGGCCACTGTTCACAGCAGATGCAGTTCAAGCATCTCCAGACTGCTGGGACCAGAACACTTCAATCCTGGCCTGCAGGAACCATTGCTAAGGTCCACAGAGTGGTCCAGGCTATGTGCTCTTAAGAAGTAGTTCAAATTCTCCGCCAGGCTGCCAGTTATGATGTATGACTCCTATATACTAGGATCTGTGCTAAAACCACTAATTCATTTCAGGAAGGTCCCCAAGCATCTGTCAGATGGTGATAACTTTCAGTCACTCCCAATCCAGGTTTTGATTTGAACCAGTGACAATAGGGTCATAGCTCCATATTGTATTGCAAGTTCTCTGAGCCAGCCTAACTCTGGATGGATTTTTTTTCATGTTTAAATAGGGAAGTCAAATTTTCTATTTTTTGATGACTCAATTTTTTCTTGAGTCATATGCACATTAAAAAAACATGTAAAGTAAATGGACTGGGATGCCATACTGAATATAAAGCTGAATTCCCGTGAAGGCCTGGGTTCTATGCAGTTAGGAGGCTGGTCTGCTGATCCCCTCTCTCTCATGGCACAATGTCAGTGATTATTTGTGGCTTTTAGAGCCACAGATATGGGGAAGGGGGAAGCATAAGGCAACATATTTTTGTACAGAAGGAGTTATTTAGATTCTTCTTGCATATAAACAAAGCTACACACAGCATCACTTGTTTGTTTCTTTGTTGACACCGAAGCTGGCAATGCCTAGGAAGAAGGAGAACAATACTGCAACAATAGGCCTTTGATTAATGATGCCATATTCTTTTTGTCCCAATTTCAAATATAAGGACAGTCTTGCCCAACAACCTGTAAGAAGCCCATGAGTCAAGGCATGGTAATCTCAAATGATTCCACAGGAAACAGACAGAGGGTTTGTTCCTATGCAACAGAGGTGTGGAGCATTGTGCATAAAGGCAAAAGTGCCAACGAGGACAGGGAGTGCGGAGGAACTTGATCTTGAGTCAAGAGGGATGCTGAACAGCTGGAAAGTTATTCCTACCTGCTAGTAGGATTAAAACGGGAGTGCCTAGCTAAGCACCTAATTGGCACGCTAAACTCATTTCTCCTGGGACCTGCCCATTCTCCATGCACACCCCACAGCTCTTTAACTCTGCACTTCTGAGAATAAGCTTGCAATGTATTAGCATTCAGTGCAGAGTATACCTGGTACTTTGTGTGCTTTGCCATTGCTGACAAAAGAGCTACGATACTGGATTTTAAATGCAGGTCCTGAAAACTCATAGCTGTCAATTTTTACAACACTTTCTAACCTGATAAAGACTCACCCTAATGAACCTTGTCTTTGGCAGTTGTACCAAAATCCAGTTGTCTCAACCAGACACAGTGCAGGGATGCTGTACTGTTATTGACCTAGAACTGGGCATTCAGGGCCTGATTCACTGCCCATTGAAGTCCACACAAAGATTCCCATTGACTTCAAAGGAGATTGCATAAATGAGAATGGAAGACCCCATCCAATCTGCTACGCCCTGATTGACTGATGGGATAGATGATTGTTGCCCTTTGTCACTGTTCCTCTATTAATGGCTTATCCTGTCATCCAACAGCTGAAATATTTAATTATTCCTTTCATGACTGAGATATCAGTAAGTATCAGCCATACAGATTCAATCCATTTAGGTAGCCTGTCCTGATCTTTGTGGTATTTGGATCTTCTGTATCATATGTTTGTACAATCCAATCATTTTGTCACCCTTCCAACATTTGTCTATTTCTCTTATTCCCTCTCTGGTATCACTAACTATTAAACACCCAGTTCCCATGGTGTTCAGATACCATGGTGATGGGTGCCTAGTACAGAACTGAATACACTTGCTGAGTATTGCTACCTATTGACCTGGACCTTTAAGAAGAGGTGAAACTAAAAAGTGGGATTTTCTTCTCCCGCAAAGTACAAGGATTTGAGGCTATTGAGCCGGAAAACGTCCAAGCCTGTGTCAGGTTAATACACTTCTGCTTTGTTGCTTAATTAGCCACATGCAACATTCCAGTGTGTTTGGTTTTTCTTTTCTACAACTCCCTGCGCTATCCTTACATCATGTTCTATTCTGGCAAACTTGTCTTTAGGGGATAGACAGGCATAGTCATGCTTAGCCTCATGACCTCACCGAAACCAGACACCACCTGATTACTAAGCAGTGTTATGGTGCTCAGAGTCAAAAGCCACAAACCAGTTCTACAGTCTTTGCCATGAGGAGTTAATATCCTTCCCTCTCAACAAGGGAACTGACATTCAACTTTCCATCTAGTTTAAACCTATTAGGCCCCATTCTGCTCTCAGTATAACTTCATTGTAGTTACTCCAGGTTTATGCTGGTATATAGTAGGAGAATTTGGGTCACTATTTCTGGAAAGATACTTGATTGGCCTATTGCCCTTGTCAGTACTGGTGATGAATAAAGCTTCAAAGGTTCAGGCTGATATTTTCAAAGGATCATAAAGGTGTGATGTCCCCAACTCCCACTGAAGTTCATGGGCACCTAACTCCTTTTGGCTCCTTTGAAAGTCCCAGGATCCACCTTTTGCTTCCAGTTTACTGAGGCACTTGAAGGTTCGAAGGGTTATCCAGAGTTTATCCAAACTCATCAGAAGCTCTTACTATGAAAAGAGATCTGGAAATGTCACAAAATTAGATTCCTCTCATGTCAGATTTCCCCTACTCCTTTGGTTTGGCCACAGTGGAACTATGATGAGAACCGCTTCTCTTCTGGTTTTACTACTTCAGGTGCTGGCCAAAACCAAAGAAATTCAGAGACATGCAAAAATGTTGAAATAAAACAAGGCCAGAAATGTTCTCTTGACATTTTCAAACCTCAGAAAAGTGTTGGGTTGAGCCTGGTTCAACTTTGGACAGGTTACTTCATCTGATCTAGCCAAAACCAGATGCTTTTGTCCGTACCAGGAACCGAACATTGATCGCAAAGCGTGAGTGGCATTAGCAATAGCATTGGTTTGCTGAGCTGCTGTCAGAATCATCTGTTCCTCTCCACATGGGTGTAATGGGAAATTGCTTGAATTCTATCCAAATCATAAAACAAAGCCAAACATGGGGATTCATTTGGTATTTGTGCTTTCAATCTTCTATCAAAATGATGGTGTTTGGAACCTGAGCTCTGGATTATTTCACAGAGCACAAAAAGTATTTGCATTGGCTCATCAATGTGAGTTATACGCACACACCACACTACCTATTTCATATATTTTAATGCACTGGTTTGGATCCGCAAAAGCGGTGCACCGGGGCACCAGGCAACATTCGTTGTGCCCAAATAGGATGGATATTTGAGTTACCTCAGAGTTTCCCTCTTCATTTCCAAATGCCTCAGCTGTTTCTGTAACCGTGCGAGGAATGTGCATGCTGATAATTTGATCTAATTATCACCCTTTAGCCTATGGCTGTCACGTCAAGAGCTCTGCTTACTTGCCCCATTCCCCACATGCTTGGAGTGACTGCAAGACAAGTTGTAGTGGAAAGGTGAACACAAGAGAACTTTCTCTGGGACAATTAAGCTCTGGAATCTATGGCAGGCTGAAGACTAATTTGGGTTCTTTATCCCAACCTAACAATGTCAGAGGAAGCTTTGTTAACCCATCAGCTGTTAGCTTACATTGATAACTCTAAAATAATCATCCCTTCCTCCTCCCCAAGATATGATAAAGTCATCTGAAGTTAACCCTTTACAACTGAGAGGACACCATTTGCTGGAGATGGGGACAGAAGAGTCATTCTCTTTGTTGACTTGATGTTATTTTTAACAGTGCAATGCAATTTGATTCTCTTACCTATGGGAGGGCAGTGTTGGGGGTTATGTAACTATAACTGATTTCATTCAGTTTCTTCTCTGGCTACTGTAAATCTATTTGATTCCAGTTTGGAACGGTCAGGGGTTTGACCCAGGGCAAATACCGCAGGACTGGGTGATCCAGGGAAAGGAGTATCAGAATGGACCAGCCATCTGCTGGCATTGATGGGGACACAAAGGAAATGTAGCCATTAATACAGGGTATCACATTTCCCTGCCTCCTACCATCCAAGGCTCTCACAGGATTTTACCAAACATTAATCAGTCCTGTGAGTTAGGTAAATATTGTTGTGTCTGTTTCAGAGATGGGGAAACTGAGGCAAAGATGGGTGAAGCGTAAGGCTTGCTCAAGGCTACACAGTGAATGAATAGCAGGGCTGAGAATAGAACCCAGGAGTCCTCTGAGATGAAGGGCAAAAGACTATGGAACAGGAATCACCAGGAAGTGGGGGAAAAAGGAGTACTTGTGGCACCTTAGAGACTAACAAATTTATTTGGGCGTAAGCATCCAATGAAGTGGGCTTTAGCTCACGAAAGCATGGAGTGAAAAATACAGTAGGAAGATAGATAGATATATATATATACACAGAGAACATGAAAAAATGGGTGTTGCCTTATCAACTGTAATGAGACCAATCAATTAAGGTGGGCTATTAGCAGGAGAAAAAAAACAGGAAGTGGGAGAAAGCATCAGGGAATGGAAACCTAATTTTAAAAAGCATAACAGCATAATAATGGGTGTGCAATCTTTAGGAAGGCCAAGTACCTATTAAAGTCAATGGGAGTTTTGCTTGAGTAAAGGACTGCCAAATCTGTCCCAGTAAATGTTGATATTGTAGGTTTTGTGGGTTTTTAACCATGAGCCCTTTTAAAATAAAATCTCCTTTAAACCTCCCTCTAAAACCAAACCAAAACCAAAAAACACCCAAACCCACAATCCCCAGCCCCCTTTCGCTGCCTCATCTTTTCAGTTTCAGTGAATAGTTTCCAGGCTTCATTTCCCTTTCTTCCGAACTGCTGTATAGCATGAATCCTCCATCAGCAGCACATTGTTCTCACTGACGTTTATTACTTTGTGGGCTAAATGACTGTGTACTTTGATCTCATGTTGAATCCCTTCTTCAGAAAGGGGAGAAATCAACTTCTTTTGTTTGTTCCTCATTTTGGCAGAAAAGTCACAGTATGAGGGGGCGGAAATGGTAAGGAAAGGCTGAGAAAAGGAGGTGTGTGAGCACCCTGGTGGAGAGAGAGGCCAGCCAGCCCAGGTCTGCAAAGGACAGTACAACCAAAGTAAGGTGAAGTCTCAGGGAAAGAGCCGACTTATTTTTTTTCCTGCCAAAAACTTAGGTAAACATAGATTTTCTTCAAAATCTTCCAGTTTTTCAATCAAACCTCAACAGTTTGGGGTGAAATTTGCCATTTAGCAAATAGGTCAGTTTTTGTTGAAAAAAAATTTTGGACTAAAAATTTTCAGCCAGCTCTACTCAGGGCTTGATGCAGATCAACAGAGCCCCCAAGCAAATCTCACTGACTTCTTGCCCGTGCTAAAAGGGGCTTGCAGAACTTACAGCTCTACAGATGTCACAGTTCATCCTCTTGTTGCTTTTCAAGGAGGGGTTTCACTTTTAAAATTCCTCTCCCTGAAGGATTCCATTGAACTGAAGCACAGCAGTGGCTCTTCTGTTGTCTGCCTACAAATCATCAGCTACTCTACCAATTGAGAGAATGGGAAGAGACCAAATCTTTTACTTTCATCTGCTTTCTAAAGTCACACAATTTTCTCTGTCTCTCTCTCTCTTCAGTCTTCAGTGCAAGTCTAAAAACACTCAAACAAATCCAAAGACCATGCCAGCAGCCAAACCTCTTGAACAACCCTACAATAACAAACCACCGTGAACAGCACAGAAGCAACCCTACAATAACAAACCAGTGTGAAAATCCCACCGTTCAGGATCAGGTTGCCAGGACTTTTTTTTTTTTTTTTTTTTTTTTTAAACGTGCTCTAGGTGTTGCAGATATAGGTTCTGTTTGCAGATCTGATGATTTCTGGAAGAACTGAAGCTCGTTAAAAATCTAAAGCTTCTAGCCCGTCTGGTTGGGAAGAGAACTATAACTGTGCATAGCACAAATTGATTGTTGTCCTGTTTGCCCTACATCCAGGCAACTGGAACCATTGACTTCATTCACAGCGGGCCTGGCTTCTCAGAGTGAAGCTTCAACAAATGGAGAGAGGGAACCCAGAAGCAGGACCTTGGATTTAATGCCCAGATTCCAACACTCAGTAAAGTCAGCTACAGAGCTGACCATGGTTTGACTGTTTTCCCCATTCATCTCAGTTGGGAAAAAAATATATCACCCTAGTGCTGGAGATGGAAGAGGGACTTTCACACTTACCAAACCCACAAATCATGGCCAGGTGCCTGTTCCCTGAATGCAAAATCTCTTACCCTTAACCTTGTGGCTTAACCTTATTGTCTTGTAACTTTGTGGCACCTCAACTATTGACAGCACTTTGAATTTTTATACCATGGTGTACTTAGAAATCATTCTTTCTGCCTCTCTTAACTTACCCCTGGGTGGATAATCCCTTACTTTCCTCCAAGAGCCTGAATAACTGTCCTGATGAAGGAAGAAATCCATAAGCTGTTTTGATCTCGTCTTGCAATAGCATCAGAATCACAGCCCCATAAGGCTAGGCACTGTACACATGTCAGAAGATACAGTCCCTGCCATGAACACCTAGGGTCCTGATTCAACAAAGCACTTAAACACATGCCTTCGTAAATCCCATTGAAGTGGGATTTACAAATAAACCTAACTTTAAGTAAGTGCTCTGCTGAACAGCAAGGTAAGCAACTAACAGCTCTTGTAAAAAAAATAGAAATGTATACCCACTTTCCTGTGGTTTAAGTTGCTCTGTTACTCCAGTGAAATCCCATTGCAGTCAATGGGATTGCATTGATGAAAGTGAAAATATTTTAGCTCTCTATATATAGGGTCCATGATCCCTTTATATATCTCTGAGCAGTTTTCTGGTTGCTATTTCTGTCTGGTGAGGGAATTAAAGTATAATGTAATCCCAAATCCTGCATTTAAGTTCATGAAACTCTAGTGGAAACCCTTTTTTGCATTTCATGGGTATCTCCTCAATTTATTTTCCTGTTTTGACTTTGATCTTATTCTTTTCCTGGATGAACTCTGCTCAATGGATTCTCAGTGCTGTGTGGTTGGAGCAGATGGCGAAGGAAGTAACACTGATGTTATTCTTAACCTCTAATATTATAAAAATAGCCATGGTGAAATGCTGCCCATGTCAGTAACACTTGTCCCAGCTTAGTTCACCCTAATTGCTGGGATAAGAAATTTACTAACAATAACAAAAATAAATAAAAATGTTTTTCTAGACTTTGAGAACTTTTTGCTTAAGAAAAGAATGTTCCATTTGTAACAGCAGGGTTGTATATTTTTAAAAGCCCAAAGATACACAAGTGTGGCAAGGAATCAGAGATGCTCTGCAATTCAATCCAAGTTCTTTTTTTGACCTCCATTGGATTTGTGGAGATATAATTTACAACATGACCCCCGGCCTCAAATGTTGCTTATATTTTTACAGATTTCAGAAATGACCTCGTTAGAGAGTTTAAGATGATGGATATATGGAAAAAGAAATCCATCAACCTCAGCTTTTTTTTTTTTTTTTTTTTTTTTTTTTTGCAACACAGAATTTATGCACAGAACCATAGAGAATGTAGAATTCTTTGGCTCACGGCTAGTTCAGAAAGCTACAAAAGGAATGAGGAGTATGCTATGGACCTTGGAATATAAGTATTGACACTGGACCAATGTACAGCTAAGTTAGAACTATGCATAAAGTCCCCATTTCAGCAAAGCATTCAGCACATGCGTAGTGTAAGCACATGGTTATGTGTTTTCATAAATAAGGCTGAAAATAGAATTAGATTATTATAATGGCAATCTCCTGCATAACACAGGCCCTAGAACCTCGCTTAATAATTTATGCATTTTCTGCTTGAGCTATAGCATATATTTTACAATCATATCTAAATCCAGGAAGTTTTTGGAGAGTGTTGGGGACAACTTCCTGGTGCAAGTGCTGGAGGAACCAACTAAGGGCCGTTCTCCTCTTGATCTGCTGCTCACAAACAGGGAAGAAGTGGTAGGGGAAGTAGGAATGAGTGGCAACCTGGGCAGCCATGATCATGAGATGGTCAAGTTCAGGACCCTGACAAAAGAAAGAAAGGAGAGCAGCAGAATATGGACCATGGACTTCAGAAAAGCAGACTTTGACTCTCTCTGGGAACTAATGGGCAGGATCCCCTGGAAGGCTAATATGAGGGGGAAAGGAGTCCCGGAGAGTTGGCTGTATTTTAAAGAAGCCTTTTTGAGGGCACAGGAACAAACCATCCCGATGTGCAGAAAGAATAGCAAATATGGCAGGCGATCAGCTGGGTTTAACAGAAATCTTCGGTGAACTTAAACACAAAAAGGAAGCTTACAAGAAGTGAAAACTTGGACAGATGAGTAGGGAGGAGTATAAAGATATTGCTCAAGCATGCAGGGATGTAATCAGGAAGGCCAAAGCACAATTGGAGTTGCAGCTAGCAAGGGACGTGAAGGGTTTCTACAGGTATGTTCACAACAAGAAGGAGGTCAGGAAAAGTGTGGGTCCCTTACTGAACGGGGGATGCAACCTAGTGACAGATGATGTGGAAAAAGCTGAAGTACTCAGTGCTTTTCTGTCTTGGCCTTCACAGACAAGGTCAGCTCCCAGACTGCTGCACAGCATGTGGAGGAGGTGAGCAGCCCTCAGTGAAAGAACAGGTTAAGAACTATTTAGAAAATCTGTGTGATGGGTTTGGGCCCTTTGGGGTGACCATTGATGTGCTGGGATGCCACTGAGTCAGCCTATTCTATCAGCCTGGGTCCCCTTTACCTGGCCTTGCTGGGTTAGGCTCACAAGCCTCTTCCAGCCAAGCACACAGGCAGGGCCACACCCAGTTGCACAGAGACAGAGATCCACTCTGGAAAGATTCAGCCTTGGGGCTTGCCCCAACGCTCTGGTGCCCACTCCCTTTAAGGGGTACAAACCCAAATGTTTTATGAAATTTGCACCCTCCCTCAATGTGGAGAGAGATAGGCACAACTTCTTGCCTCTCCCCCCACCCCCCAGTAAGAAATTACATAAACTGGGTTATATTATAAACAAGAAATAACTTTATTAACTACAAAAGGTGAATTTTAAGTGAATATAAGAGAAAACAGACAGAACAAAGCAGATTACTGACCAAAAAAAAAAAAAAAAAGCCGCAAGCTAAGCTCAATATACTTATGAAACAGGTTACAAAATCAAGCATCAGAGGGGTAGCCGTGTTAGTCTGGATCTGTAAAAGCAGCAAAGAGTCCTGTGGCACCTTATAGACTGACATATTGGAGCATAAGCTTTTGTGGGTGAATACCCCACTTTGTCGGATGCAAAATGTAATTTCTTACCTTAAATGTTGTTTTAGGCAGGTTGCAAAATTTCTGTGGTTCAGAGTTCCAGTAATATTTCTTTTCAGACTGGACCCCTGGCTCAGTCTGGACTCCCCCCTTGCCTTCCCTTCAGATTGCTTTAGCAGTCTTTCTTCTTGGGCAGACAAGGCAATGGAGAGGAGGAGTCCCATTTGCCTTCCTCCTCACCCTTAAATAGGATTTACATAAGGCGGAAATCCCTTTGTTTCCCAAATTTGACCGTCCCACCCCTTCCCTTCCAGTGGAAAGTTACAAGAAGTTCCAGGTAATGTTTAGTATCAGTGACAAGACCACCCGAATCTGTAGTATCAGTGTCCATGAGTCAGTGGCAGTATGGAGAGTCTGCAGGAAGGCCAAGCCTTTTCACAGTGCATTGTCCCTGCTGATGGGCCATAAGCCCTGTTTGGCTTTTCCATTGTTGTACCTGAAGTGTTAACAGTGGGAGTCACCCAAAGTAGCATAGTTGAAATACAGATACATAGTCAATATTCCTAACTTCTGATCTAGAAATGATACAGGCATACAAATTGGATAATCACATTCAGTAAATTATAATCTTTCCAATGATATCTTACAAGACCCATCTTGCCTAAAGTACATCTGTTGTGTCAGATTCATATCACGAATATATTTTTATAAAGAATATGGACTGAAACGTCAGAAGCTGGACATGCACAAGTCCATGGGCTGGATGCAATGCATCCAAGGGTGCTGAGGGGGTTGGCTGATGTGATTGCCGAACCATTGGCCATTATCTTTGAAAACTTGTGGCAATCGGGGAGGTGCTTGATGATTGGAAAAAGGCAAATATCGTGCCCATCTTTAAAAAAGGGAAGAAGGAGAATCCGGGGAACTATAGACCAGTCAGCCTCACCCCAATCCCCGGAAAAATCATGGAGCAGGTCCTCAAGGAATCCATATTGAAGAACTTGGAGGAGAGGAAGGTGATCAGGAACGGGCAACATGGATTCACCAAGGGCAAGTCATGCCTGACCAACCTGATTGCCTTCTAGGATGAGATAACTGGCTCTGTAGATATGGGGAAAGTGGTGGATGTGATATACCTTGACTTTAGCAAAGCTTTTGATATGGTCTCCCACAGTATTCTTGCCAGCTAGTTAAAAAGGTATGGATTGGATGAATGGACTATAAGGTGGATAGAAAGCCGGCTAGATCATCAGGCTCAACGGGTAGTGATCAACAGCTCGATGATCCAGTTGGCAGCTGGTATCAAGCGGAGTGCCCCAAGGGTCAGTCCTGGGGCTGGTTTTGTTCAACATCTTCATTAATTATCTGGACGATGGGATCAATTGCACCCTCAGTAAGTCTGCGGATGACTCTAAGCTGCAGGGAGAGGTAGATATGCTGAAGGGTAGGGATAGGGTCCAGAGTGACCTAGACAAATTGGAGGATTGGGCCGAAAGAAATCTGATGAGGTTCAACAAGGACAAATGCAAAGTCCTGCACTTAGGACGAAAGAATCACATGCACTGCTATAGGCTGTGAACCAATTGGCTAAGCAGCAGTTCTGCAGAAAAGGACCTGGGGATTACAGTGGATGGGATGCTGGATATGAGTCAACAGTGTGCCCTTGTTGCCAAGAAGGCTAATGGCATATTGGGCTCCATTAGTAGGAGCATTGCCAGCAGATTGAGGGACGTGATTATTCCCCTCTATTCAGCATTGGTGAGGCCACATCAGGAGCATTGCGTCCAGTTTTGGGCCCCCCCACTACAGAAAGGATGTGGACAAATTGGAGAGAGTCCAGCGGAGGGCAATGAAAATGATTAGGGGGCTGGGGCACATGACTTATGGGGAGAGGCTGAGGAACCTGGGCTTATTTAGTCTACAGAAGAGAAGAGTGAGGGGGGATTTGATAGCAGCCTTCAACTACCTGAAGGGGGGTTCCAAAGAGGATGGAGCTAGGCTGTTCTCAGTGGTGCCAGATGACAGAACAAGGAGCAACGATCTCAAGTTGCAGTGAGGGAGGTCCAGTTTGGATATTAGGAAACACTATTTCACTAGGAAGCACTGGAATGGGTTACTTCGGGAGGTGGTGGAATCTCCATCCTTAGAGGTTTTTAAGTCCCAGGTTGACAGAGCCCTGGCTGGGATGGTTTAGTTGGGGTTGGTCCTGCTTTGAGCAGGGGTTTGGGACTAGATGACCTCCTGAGGTCTCTTCCAACTCTAAGATTTTATGATATCCAGTTTCACTGAATAAGGATGGGATTATTGACAGGAGTAGCGTTTTGCCACATCAGGACCATGTCCCCTTAAAAAAATGATTACTGTTTTCTGTGAGGGGGGGAAAAGATCCTGCCCAGCTTTTGTTCCATAATTTGAATTATTCTGTGGTGCAGGGAAAATGTTGATTATCTCCTGACTTCTCCTTTCAGCTGCTTTCTGCTCTTCTGTGCACTGATAGTCTGCTCTAGGTAGCCAGGTTGAGAACAAACTCTCAGGAGTGCTGGTGAAGAGCACTGCTTGATTTCTCTGGGGGCTGTGTTATTCTAGTTTTTCACTAACACAATGAGATGATATTGACCAGTCAGTATATTACACTACTGTATGTAGCAAAAACACCAGGAGGTGTCCTAGCAGAAGAACTGTATCAAATATGTGGGGGGGGGGGGGAAGGATTTGCATCAGACATTCATGGTAATAAAAATCGTGAATTCACTTGGATGGTATTACGGCAAACATTTGTAGGAGACAAGTTTTGTTCCTTCACATCTTCTCAGGAAATAAATGTTGGGTCTACAGGTGACAATTGTGATTTAAATTAATAAATAAAATATCTCTGTGGACATTCCAGTCTGTAATTTTTCCTACCACCGCCTGCAAGAATATATACATTTTGAATCCTCCTGTTGAAAGGGTGAATTTTTCCCACCTCCAGAAAGCCACTGCGAAGCATATGCACCACTTAAAACCCTATAATGCCTCAAATTAGGATTTGGCTGGGAATTAAATGGTTCACAGGCCTTGTACTGATGCTCTATACAGTCAGGAGTTTAATCCAAGATGAGTAGAAGAATAAAATTGAGTTAATCTGTATTATGTTTTTATCCTGAGATTGTACATGTGCCTTTTAGAGTAAGACATCCAAAGCATCATGGGAAAGCATGCATTCCAAACAGAAGAACCTAAACTTTATAAACGGAAGCCACAGTGCAAAACAATTTCCAAGTATGTTATCTCTACTGATTATCTCACTAATCTATGCCACCTGACTCACTGCCAGCATTTACTTCCGTCTCTTACTAAACAACCCCCTTTCCCCACATATTGGGAATAAAATGTGTTGATATAACTTGCAAACTGGGCCTTTAGGACAGCTCCTGAAACCTAGGCAGTAAATCGCCCTTGATCAATGCAGATGGCCTTTGACTGCTGTGGAATTACTTTAAAATTTTTAAAAAGGCCACTTCATAAAGCAAGAAATTAACGGTTTTATGTCTGCCACGCAGTGCAGAGACAAAAGGTAGCTGTTTCCTATTCCTTTCTCTTACGCACTAGCCCTAATCAGTCTCAGAAACTAACATTAACCCATAATACAAATATCAGTTTGTGTAATTTGACCACACATTGAGGGATAAGATGGCCTTGTGGTTAAAGCATTGGACTAGGATTGCCACAGACTCCCTTGTGACCATAGGCAAGTCACTTTGTCTCTCTGTGCCTCAGTTCCCCATCTATAAAATGAAGCTAATAATCTGTGACAGACTGTCTCTCATTACCTGTATGTACATTAGGGTATGTATCTAGCACATTAGAGTCCCAGTCTTGGCTGGAACCTCTAGGTGCCACTGTAATGCAAATAAGTCAAATTTTGAAACATTTGGGAAATTTTGAAACTTTTTTTGTTTTTAAAAACGCTGTATAAAAAGTATGATATTTTTTTTGGTGAACCCCCTATGTCTCTCCTACATAGGTGGTGGAAGAGGTAATGAAGCCCAGCTGGGAAGGAGCTGGGTGGTGTTACAAAGAGAGGAAGTGGGGAGCAGAAAGGAGTTGCAGTGAGAGAGAGGGAAGAACTCTGCAGCCACTCTCTGGGTTATAGAGATACCTATGTGGAGTAGGAAGGCCCCTGCAGGGCAATGAAGAGGTCCAGAGGGTGGTTAGGGAAGATACCTGGAAGACGCAGGCTTGGAACAAGCTCCTGTGACTGACCCTGACACAAAGGGAAGAACCAGATATTTGGGGAGGAGCTAGAGGAGGTGCTGATCCTTATAAAGAGCCCAGGAAGAGGCTGGGAGACAGGCCTGTGGTACTGGAAGGAGAGCAGGGAGGCAGCAGCAAGGGATCTAATGAAGAGGACCTTGGCTGCTCTTCATAGGGTCTCTGGCTTTGAACTGAGTGGAGAAGGACGGGCTGGGTTCCCCCACAGGATACCGTGAAAAGTGGTATGGAAATACTATTGCACAAGGGAGAGAAAAGGACTATTCAGTGTGGAGCCAGGCCTCTATGGAGAAAGCCCTGGGAGGCATTGCCCTGCACAAGAGCAGAAGGAAAACCCCACAGTGCTCAGGAAAGAGTGAAGAATCAGCAGAGGAGTGAGCCCATGTGGGAGCAAGGAGCTATGCTCATTTGAGTTTAGGTCACTGGACCCTTTCTTTACCCCACAAGGGGAAAGACTTTAAAGTGACCTGGCTGGAGGGCTGAGTCACAAGACGAGGCATACCACTTGCAGGACTGGAACAACTGTCAGCAGGGGGCACTAGAGACCAAAGCATTGTTAAGTCATACCTGACCACGAGGAAGCACCATGGTGGTGAGTCTAACCTCTATGCCCACTCCCCAAAATGTTGGAAAATGGAATACTTGTGAAAGTTTTGAAGAGGGAAAAAAGTTTTAAACAAAAAAACTTCAGCCAGCTCTAGAAACTGTTAGGAGCAGAGAGACAGTCATTGGGCTAGTGGACAGACAGTGTTAGGTGAAGGCATGTGACTGGATGAGATCACTCTGAGACTGGCTGTAAGAGGAGGGGGTCCAAACACAGGAGCTTAGCAGTGCATGTTTTGCAGCACACAACCATCAGGCACTTCCCCCTAGTATGATGGTTAGAACAGCATTTGGATCACAATTGCGTATTCAAGTTTTCCCATTGTGCTTTACAAAGCTATTTTATTCCAAATAAGTTTTCATACTAGCCTCATCACTGTAGTAACTGTGTGCCTTTGCAGTAGTTCATGAAGTGACTAAAGGTATTATTCTTTCTTTCCTCCACTCTCGCGGAGATGTGTGTGTGTGTGTGTGTGTGTGTGCACGCACGTGCAGTGGAGTATTTTGCCTTGTGGGATTATTCTTGTTTTGTTTTGGTTTTGAAAAGCACAAATTTATATCTATGAGTTAGATCCTGGCTTTGCAGTGACTGTGTAGGCAAACAGAATAGCCATAGTGCGCTCAGAAATAGCTCCCACACAGCTTGGCTCCTGAGACTAGCTTTATTGACAGAAGGAATGTTGGCCAGGATGCCCCATTCTTAAAACCAAAATGTAATGTTATGGCTTTTTGACTTGCCACCTGGACAGCAAAGAGATGGGCAGATAGAATCTAAATTTAACAACTCCTATTACTGTAGAACACACAACTCCTCTCTAGCAGTGCATTGGCTGTTAGCCCAAACGCTGGTGAAGCACACTAGCATTCATGACCTCTACCCCGAGAAGGGAGGTGCCTGAAACCAACAGAGTTCTACTAATGCATCAGGAATTCTGTGCAGCATCATGCCTTTGTTAGTCTGTGTGTGCTAGTCAGGTCTCAGGGGGAGGGTAAATGGGGAATGTGTAGAAAGAAAGGCATGTTGCTAAAATGAATAAGGGTCATGATCATACTGAATAGAACTAAAGTCTACAGCTAAAAACCAAACCTATATCGTGATTACATGTATAAAGCCAAAAGCTTGTCTTCCCCAGGCCCTTTTCTAGTTACAAGACCCACGGGTCTCCATACCCCAAGCCCAGTTATACAAAATCCTGCCTTTTCGTACATTCTCCCAGCAGCATTTAGCACCCCTGCTGAATGCCATGGAGGAGTAAATGACTAACCCCAGAAAGGGAAAGCCTGGCAGTTGTCCTTCCCCCATAATGACCATCTGCATCACTCTGCTTCCCCAGAGGTAGCAGCCTTTTGCAGAGAGTAGGTGCATTCAAATTTAAAGGTGCACTACACAGAGAGCAATCTCAGAACATTTGCAGCAAAAAGACATGATCCATCTCCAGTCCAAGTTATGGGCTCAATGCAGGAATCACAGGGTGAATTCTCTGGCCTGTGTTATGCAGGAAGTCAGACTAGATCATAATGGTCCCTTCTGGCCAATTTCTCACTATGAACCACAGCCACATATGCTACAGGAAGCAGCTCTAAGCGCTAATGTTGCGGTATGAAAATTTTCATAAATCAAACCTGAGATCTGACAGTTTTAATCACACATCCAAAACTCGTGCTAGGTCTCTGAACCTTTCAGCAAAACTGAGGTGGTGGCAGAGTGAGGCGGAGGCTGATAGATAGTGTCAGGAGGAAAACAGGCAGAACTTGCCAGTTTTGACTTCAAATCAAGGAAAATATGGTGGCTTTGGCTAAAGTGGGCTTTGTGGTTGTTGTGCATCAGAAGCTGTGTGTGTGTGTGTGTGTGTGTATGTGTGTGCGTGCGCACATGTGTGAACCAATATGGAATCAAACAAACATTTTTCTGCCACATTTCTCGTTGCTCTGACTGGAAGATTGTAAGGTAGAGAAGAGGTCGTTTATCTCAGTGTTGTGTCCCTTTGCTGCTGAAGAGCTTGGAAAGAGACACACGCACGTAGAGGAACTGGCTCATTCTTTCTGGTCATACTGGCTTTCCTCGCCCAAACTCCCACACTACCAATGCTCTTTGCTAAAAGAAAGTGACTCGTTAGCTGTTGGAATCAAGGGTGGATAAGTCAGGATCTGCGTGACCCCTGCTAGCATTGGAGTGTGTGAATGATGTTGTAATGAAATGGAAAAGCAGGGAATATGGGCGGTGTTGTGTGCAGGCACCAACTGTTGGCTCACAGGCCTTGTGTGGAACCCCGGAGAAGGCTTGTGACCATGTTCTGAGAGAAGTCATCCGGTGGCATATGCGAATGAAACAGATACCTGAAGATTTATATCAGACTCATCTAGGCACAGGCACTGACTTTCTCATTTCCCCGGGGGTGCTTGACCCCTTGCTCTGCCCCAGGCCCTGCCCCCATTCTACCCCTTCCCACAAGGCCCCACCTCTGCCCCACCTCTTTCCTCCCTGTTCTGCCTCTTCCCCTGAGCCTGCCCCACTCTCACTCCACCTCTTCCTGCCCCCACTCCTCTCCCTCCCCTCCCAGCACCTCCTGCCTGCCACTGAACAGCTGATCAACGGTGGGTGGGAGGTGCTGAGGGGGAGGGGGCAGAGCTGATCAGCGGGACCCTCTGGTAGGTGCTGAGCATCCACTATTTTTTTTCCCTGGGTGCTCCAGCCCTAGAGCACCCCTGGAGTCGGTGTCTGTGCATCCAGGACATGTTCAAGGGTTCTGTTACCACAGTTAGAAGGCTATGTGGGAAACATGAACAGTATCTAGAAATAGCTGGAGTATGTCCAGGCTCTGGACTTAGCCCTTCTTGTTCATGCTGGTGCTCAATGAACTCCTAGGAAAACATGCAGAGGGTAGCACCCCTCAGGTCAATGTTCCCTCTAATTTTTGACAGGCCACGTGCGCAAAAAATTTCTTCTGTGCAAATTGTTGTGCTTCTGTGCAAATTTTTGTGCGTGCGGTGTTTTGCCATGGGCGTGGGGTTTAGGATCTGTGTGCACCCGCACACGTGCACAGCTTAAAGGGAACAGTGCTCAGGTGAATGCTTTTTGCAGATCGAGAGCTTGTGGTAGAAAGCAAAGAGAAAGGGGAACAAGTTTTAGAGCAATAGAGGCACGTACTTGAAAGAAATGGCATGAAAATCAGTAGATCTAGAACAGTATATTGTCTTTGTCTTCCTTCAAGGTACCATTGAATCTAATGAGATTTGTAAGTCTGGGAGGCCAGCCACTGTCAAGATATGGAAGTTCATGTATCCAGGTTTGATAGTACAGGATAATGATGATCTCACTGATGAATTTATAAGCAGAAGAGGAAAGGCATGAACTAAATGGAGATAAGTGAGTGGAGCACTCCCATCATACTGAAAAGTAAGAGCTACAAGATGGCAATTAGGCCTGCCCTTTTGAATGGCTCCGAATACTGGGCACTGAGGAAGAGACGAGAGAAGATCTTCACTACAGTGGAAATTAAAATGTTAAGATGCTTGAAGTTACAAAGATGGACCCTGTTCAGAATGAATGAATGAGGGTAAGTGTGAAGGTGGCACCAATTATAGAAAAGCGGAGGGGAATTCAGGCTTAGATGGTTTGGGCATGTGAAACGGAGATTGGAAGAATATGTAGGAAATAGGGTATTAACCTCCCCTTCAAAGTTTGAGAAGGGCTGGAAGAAGATGGATGGATGTCGAACAAAAGGAGTTGATTTGCTGTGGAGCTTCCGAAGAACTGCTTCAAGTCAGGCTAGAAGAATACAATTATTATAAAAATAAAGACATGAGCAAATGTGCACAAAAATATAAGTCAACTGGGATACAAGCTGGGGCTCAGGTCTGAGGAGGAACTCCTCTTTTGAGGACAGTGGCATGACTGAGTCATCCAAATTGCTGTTTTTTGTCTTTTGTTTTTGAATCCTGTTTAATTGTTTCCTGATTAGATACAGAAGTCGGATAAGGAGGCATCCTGCTCTCTGAACTTGTGTAGGGAGCCAGCTATGATCAGAGACTAGAATTCAAATTCTGTCCTCAGTCACACCAGTACCAATCTGTTGTAACCCCACTGATTCCAATGGAATTACACCAGATTAGAACCCGGGTGATTAAAGGCAGAATTAGGCCTGCTGACGCCAAGAAGGCTGACATCCTGGCATGATGAATCTTTCCAAGTCAAACATTCCTTGCGGGCCAGCAAACAAGTCTTTGATCAGTGCTGAGGAAGAGATCAGGCAGAAGGGAGGAGATTTCAACACTTCGGGTTAGACTCTTTGGATATGTCTACACTGCAATTAAAAAATTGCGGCTGGCCCGTGCCATCTGACTCGAATTTGCGGGCCTCAGGCTAAGGGGCTGTTTAATTTACAGTGTAGACACCCGGGCTTGGGCTGGAACCTGGATTTTAGGACCCTGTACATAAGGGCTGTCAGAGAAAATGAGACAGATCTCAGATAATTATCCAACACCTCAAGTGAAATTATTACAGACATAGGCAAGGGCTAATGGATTTATATTTCCAGGAAGAGATGTGTGTGTCTGAGAGCCTTCCGCAGCATGAACATCCTTTTTCAATAATGAGCTGATACTGAACACAGAACAACCCCTACATGGCAACACCCATGTAGGCTCCTGGAAACTCTGCGAGGTTCCCCTTTGCATTCACCTCTTTGGGATGTAGCCTCCATGGGCACACCCTGTGACCCAGAGTGGTGCAAAGCAGCCAGAGCGGACCCAAGACTTGGAATATTAGCATGAAAAATAAGATCAAGCTCCAGAATTTGAATGCAGGCCAAAATTGTGAATGCCCCGAAAGTGCTGGGTGTTTGTTTGGCTGGGCCCCTTTTCATGGTTAGTATAAGGGTGGAAAATATGTATACTAACAGATTGTGAGCAGCTGTTTTAATGAAGCATTCATGGTTTACGCAAACTTTAAATCACACCAAATGGGATACATATGTTTTATAACTAACCAATATGAAGAATCAGAAAGTACAGTATTCTGGATCCAGAAAGCTAATCTTCTTGCATGATTCAATTTAATAATGAGTTTATATGCTGGAAAGCAACAATGATGCAAACAACAGAGTAGGGCTTTCCAGAAAGTAATCACATTTTAAAACTGAAAAATTGGGAGAATTACCCTCCTGGATCTAAAATATCTTCCTTCCCAGTTCTGCTTATCACAATATAGCCTGTGTGTGTGTGTGTGTGATTAAAATGTGGAATGCTTAGCCTATAAAGGTTAGTTTGGAGACAATTTTGCTGTGGATCAGAATCCATTCACAATAGTTTCAGAACCTGAGGGTTTTAACACTCATTATATTCATTTCATTACTTTCATCCTAGGTGATTATAAATTATGGGCCTGACTCCCCATAATGGAATGTCAAACCAGGCCTTATATGCCAAACCCACAATGCTTCTCCCAGGCAGAACTCCCCACTGAGCGATTTCAGTGACAGTTTGCCCGCGTGAGAGCTGAGTAAGGGATCTGGCCTCCTGTCTCAGTGTAACTTGGTGCTTACATGTTGGCCCTACCTCTGGATTGAACTCCAAATGCCATTTTTAAAACATTCTCCCCTTCTCCACACCTGAAGAAAATTTTTTCATTCATAAAAATAGTGACAGGAGTGGAGGTAAAATGTCTGGGAACACAGAGAGAGCCATTTCTGCCAATTAAAGCCTGAGGCCCTGCCCAAAACTTGTTGAGAATTAAACTTTGCTTACTTATTCAAACAACATGTTGTGGGCCTGCTGATCTGGGACGGTTGTCATGGTGATTCTGCACTAGCTGATGTCATCCCTCTTTTGTAGAAGCAAGGGCTTTTCAGCTGACCAGCTCTGGGAAGAGCTGCTTAAAATGCTAAGGCATCCCGGGAAACTCACTAGGGCCTCTGCATCAGAGAATACATAAAAGACATGAATGAGATGGCACCACTAAAGTTGCACAGGAATTGATGGGAACCGAGCATGGACATGCCTATATGGGGCAGACACCAAAGGTATTGTGGGTAAACAATGGTGGCACTGATAGGAGCAACAGAGATTGGAATCAGTGAAGAAACTAATTGAGGCTGTTGAATAGATGGAAAGAGAGAGGCAGTCAAAAATGTACAAAAGCATGGAAAAATGAACCAATAAGTTGTTTGCATTGGGCTTTAGGAATTTAAAACCATGATAAGGGTGCTGAGTGATAAATGTCTTCAGGATGTTGGGTGTCAGATCTAAGGGTCTATGGCTGGTATCTTTATGGCCAGTGTTTAAGCCATGCACCTTATTAGCAAAATGCCATTATTCATGCATTTCTATATTCAGGGCCAGATTCTGACACAGTTATTCACATTAGGTAGAACCTTATTCCTTGAATCAACTGAATTGCTCAACGAGTCAGATAGTACTCACCATGAGTCAGGGTATCTGAATCTGGCACCTCCTAATTCTTTCTTTGAAAAGTTAATATGAGGTGTGGTGTTTGGGGTTTTTTGGGGGGTGGGTGGTGGGGGAGCTTACACAACTCATGGAACTCACCGCTACAGGGCATCACTGACGCCAACAGTTTATAGCAGGGTTCAAAAACTGATACAGACTTTTATATGGATAATAAGAAAAACAAAGCTCTATGAGAGGATAAAAAGTACAGGAGATACAACTCCTATGCTTCAGGTTGTTGCCCCGTAATTGGTGAATGAATACCTCATAATGTATGTTCTCTGAAGCAGCTGTTACTTGCTACGCTTTGGACAGGATAAAGGTCTAGATGGACCAAGGCACTGACCTGGTAAGGCAGTGACCTGGTCAGGCAATTCCTGTGTTTCTACGTAGATTGATTTATTTTACTTGCTCTGTGTGTGTGTGTGTGGCTGCTCCCCTTTCGCCCCCCACTTTGTTTCCAATTTATACTTTGGTTATCTTTTTCCCCAAAGAATAAGCAATTTTATTAAGGTTCCATTTATGAAGGGTTGGTAAAAGATTAATATGTTATGGACATGAGCGGGGGTGTTATAGGTGGTTATAAACACTTCAGTAGGAAGTGTTATAAGGTTATAAGCAACTTATCGGACTCCATAACAATAAGTAAGTTGATTAAACCACTTATTAAAAAAATCTATTAATTGTTTATTAACCCTTTAAAAACTATTTATAAATGGACCCTGAACATAAAGTGAGATTTATCCTGCTGAGGACACAAAGGAATAGATTTATGTTCTCATTTACCCCACTGTAAATCTAGACCTCAAAGGAATTGCTCCAGATTTATACTAGCATAAATGAGAGGAGAATCTGCAATGTTTTTCCTTTCCATCAGAAATGGAGACCTATGTGTAAACTTGCTCCTTCAGGCTGGGAGGTAGGAGATTTTCTCTGGCTGGTACAGAAACTAACCCTGACCCCTAGAGGAAACCCAATCACTCAAACAGTCTGACCTGCTCATGTGCACATGCATCCACACATGCACGCTCTCCACTCTTAAGTTATAGAAACAATGTCTGCCAGCAGAAATCCAGTTCACTATTATTAAAACCTATGGCAGAGATGATTTTTCTCTTTTCCCTCCCTGGAGTCCCAAAATCCCAGACTTCAGACAATACCTTCAGGAATTGCTCCTTGGCTGTGTTCTTAAATGATATTAGGATTCTTATGATCATGATGGGGTTGCACAAATGTAACTGCAAGCAGAAAATGGCCACAAAGGTCTGATGTTCACATACTCTTTACAATGAAAGTCTAATCTGCAGCCTGTTACATTATCATATCTCTCTGCTGCCTCTTGAAGGAGAAGCATCTTTTCAGCCGTTGGGTCAATAGTCATTGAGGAAAATTTATCACATTGGGTCAACCATTTAGGAAGGAACAATCAGTTGCACACATACAAAATGGAAAATGACTGCCTAGGAAGGAGTACTGCAGAAAGAGATCTAGGGGTCATAGTGGATCACAAGCTAAATATGAGTCAACAGTGTAACGCTGTTGCAAAAAAAGCAAACATCATTCTGGGATGTATTGGCAGGAGTACTGTAAGTAAGACATGAGAAGTAATTCTTCCGCTCTGCTCTGTGCTGATTAGGCCTCAACTGGAGTATTGTGTCCAGTTTTGGGCACCACATTTCAGGAAAGATGTGGACAAACTGGAAAAAGTCCAGAGAAGAGCAACAAAAATGATTAAAGGTCTAGGAAACAGGACATATGAGGGAAGATTGAAAAAATTGAGTTTTTTTTAGTCTGGAGAAGAGAAGACTGAGAGGGGACATGAGAACAGTTTTCAAGTACATAAAAGGTTGTTACAAGGAGGAGGGAGAAAAATTGTTGTTCTTAACCTCTGAGGATAGGACAAGAAGCAATGGACTTAAATTGCAGCAAGGGCGGTTTAGGTTGGACATTAGGAAAATCTTCCTAACTGTCAGAGTGGTTAAACACTGGAATAAATTGCCTAGGCAGGTTGTGGAATCTCCATTATTGGGGATTTTTAAGAGCAGGTTGGACAAACACCTGTCAGGGACGGTCTAGATCGGGGTGGGCAAACTTTTTGGGCCAAGGGCCACATCTGGGTGGGGAAATTGTAAGCAGGGCTGGTGCAGGGGATTGGGGTGTGGGAGGGGGTGCGGTGTGCAGGAACATGCTCAGAGCAAGGGATTGGGGCAGAGGAGGGGTGCGGGGTGTATGAGGGGGCTCAGGGAGGGGGTTGGGGTGCAGGAGGGATGTGGAGTACAGGACAGTGCTCAGGGCAGGGGTGCAGGAGGGATGCGGACTGCGACAGAGGGCTCAGGGCAGGGAGTTGGGGTGCACGAGGGGTGTGAGGTGCAGGCAGGGGGCTTAGGGCAGGGAGTTGGGGGGCAGGTGGCAGGATGCAGCAGGGGGCTCAGGGCAGGGAGTTGAGGTGCAGTGTGCAGCAGGGGGCTTAGGGCAAGGAGTTGGGGGATGGGGGTGCAGGAGGGGTTCGGACTCTGACCTAGCACCGCTTACCTAAAGCGGCTCTGAGGTGGCAGTGGTGCGCACCAGGGCCAGGGCAGGCTCCCTGCCTGCCTGTCCTGGCCCCACGCCTTTATTTGCCAAGATGCCACCCTGGGGCAAGATGGGCCAGAAGAAAAAAATTAAATGATTGAGACAATGCTGCCCAGTGTGGACACTAGCATTAAAGGACTTCAGCTACCGCTTGGGGCAGTAAGGGATGAGAATAAACAGATTAGAGCAGGGGTGGCCAACCTGTGGCTCCGGAGCCACATGTGGCTCTTCAGAAATTAACACGTGGCTCTTTGTGTAGCCACCGACTCCGGGGCTGGAGCTACAGGCGCCAACTTTCCAATGTGCCGGGGGGTGCTCACTGCTCCACCCCTGGCTCTGCCACAGGCCCTCCCCACACTCCAACCCTTCCTGCCCCCTCCCCTGAGCCTGCAGAGCCCTCGTTCCTTGCTCCTCCCCCTTCACCCCCAGAGCCTGCTACATGCCACGAAACAGCTGATCGGGAGGTGCTGGGCAGGAGGGGGAGGCGCTGATCGGCGGGGCTGCCAGTGGGTGGGAGGTGCTGGGAGTGGGGGGGGGAGCTGGCAGGGGGGCTGCTGACGTAGTACTGTGGCTCTTTGGCAATGTACACTGGTAAGTTCTGGCTCTTTCTCAGACTCCGGTTGGCCACCCCTGGATTAGAGAGACAATTTGGATTTAGAGGACCAGATCCTCAGCTGGTGTAAACCTGCACAGTTCCATTGCAATCATAGAGTCATAGAAGTGTACAGCTGGAAGGGACCTCAAAGACATCCAGTCCAGCCTCCGGTCCTGAGGCAGCACCAAGAGAACCTAGACCCTCCCTGATAGGTGTTTGTGTAACCTGTTCTTTAAAACCTCCAATGATGGGGATTCCACAACCTCACTTGGGAGCTATACAATCAATATGGAACTACCCTGGCTCTTACAACTGAGGGTCTGATGTGGGTTTTGTAAGTTAAGAACCCCACTCTGGAACTGAAATGTGTATGTGAGTTGAGTTACAGTTCCATCAAATCTGAACTGAGTCCCTGCAGATTATGCTGGTAAGACTCTCAGTTACAGTAGAAGCAGCAGCACCCCATACTCTGGGAGTATAAAAACAATCAGGTGTGTTTGTCCTGAATTTCTACTTTACATTGGGTTGCGTCCAAGAGGCTGACAGAATTCTCTCTGCCACTATGACTCTCTCGCTTGTGCCTCAAAATAGAACATTTGTGGCTGGTTGTTTTTGTTTGCATGCAGGATGCTCCTTGCACCTTTACTTTGTTTGCGTTGATTTGTATTAATATCTTGCTCTTAATCCTAAAATAGCCTTAGTATTTGTATATCTTTGCAGAGCTAGAGGGTCTTATTTCAGGAATGCAATCGTGAATCCTAAAATGATATATATCATAACATAGAGCTGGAGCCCAGATGGCCTTTGCAGAAGTTCAGCATAACTATTGAGTGGCATAACATTGTTTGTTTTCTTTTCATTTCCCACCTTACCAAGATGCCTTAGAAAAATGCCCATGAGTCATTCCTGGGTCCTGCTTTGTGCTCATGGACCATGTGTGGTTGCAAAAGTAACACTCCTGGAGTTCTATTTGCTTTGGAAAACTCAACAGACAATACAGCAAGTCATTGGAGTCAAGCTATTCTTGATCCTGCTTTCATCCTTGTTCTCAAGTCACTTTCCCACTTATTTTCCTGCATGACACATCAAGAGGGACTCAACAAAAGGAATCCCCACAGCACATCATTACACAATGGCTTTTAGGCTGTGGCTTAGCCAGGGGTATGCTTAAATAAATTTGGTGCTCTGTCTCCAGAACAGGTATAAGATGGAAGCTATGCCCACACCATCTGTGCAAACCTTCTGAGGAAATCTAGGCCCAGTTTGGAGTGAACCTCTGGGACTCACTTTTGTGTAGAAACCAGGTTCAATGGTGAGCTGTTGATGGAATTTTCCAGTGAGTGTCAAGTTCCAGCCTAAACCAGCCAGAACTGAAGAAAAGATTAATCCAAGCCATTGTGAGCTCAACACCTTGATCCCAGCCATGTCTATCCTGTTGTGGCTTCTGTCAACAAAACTTCCCTTGCAATACTTGTTTGTATGGTGTAGGCACCTGTCCACTAGGAACTGGGCTGGGATCACCAAGTTTCAGTCCCTATTAACTTGGGCCTGGTGACCTAGAAGCACAAGGCTCTGTGTTATGTGCAGTCCCCTGAACAGTCTAGTTCCCAAGGTCTGTGTTGGCTTTTGTAGCTCAAACCCCAGGCCTAATTTGTATTACATCTGGCCTTTGGTTTGAAAAGCTCCTGCTTTTGGCTGCCTTTCATTTGCTACCTCTTCAGACAAAATATGGGAATTTTTTTGTCTGATAACTTTACACTCTGAAACTCCCAATAGGATTTTTCTTTCATTTGCCTAAAATATTCCAATTAGATACAATCAGTTCCTTGGCACAACACCACTTTCTTGAAACTGTAATCCCTCCATTTAGGCTAAATCCTCTCACTGGGTTACCTAATTGGTGCAACACCCCCTCCCCCCCTTGCCCTGCAGCTTGTGTCAAAGTGCCTTTTCTATACATTGTTCTGTAGTGTCCCTGGAACTTTGTTAAATTACTGAGCTATGTGGACTGTGTTCAAGGCCTCTGGGTCTCCCTTGAACTTGCAAAAGCATCTCCTGTTTCTGGGAGATCAAATATATGTTCTCCTGATCTACTGCCTTGTTAATTCGAGGAGCCTTCAACCGTGTGATAAATGTTTCTGATGTATGTTTCTATTTCTCAATTCTTGTTCTGCCCTCTGAATAATTTCAGTCTATGATGTAGGGCAGTCTTCCCCATTCCTCCTTTGTGCACACATGTACAGTACCACTGGGTATTTCTGTCATTCTCTGGATATGCAGGTTGCCGCTGAGTGTTCATGCTCTCTTAATGACTGTAGAGTTTTTTCTCCCCTTTAAACTCCTCCTTGATGGCCTAGAATGCAATGGTGTACCTACTTTGAGTTAAATTGCTTTGGGTTTTTATTATTTTTGTAACCGTAGTGTAAATTTAGTGCTTGTGAAAGCAAAGGACTAGTAGCCCTGCAGATAAAGGAGCAGGGCTGGAGGATACAGCCCCTGGTTTCTATTTCTGGCTCTGCCACTGACCAGTTGTGTAACTTTCAACAAGTCATGTCAACCCTCTGTTTCCCCTCATGTTTCTTTACAGAGCTATGTAGATTGTAAGATCTTTGGGGCAGGGATTGTCTCTTACCATGCGTTTCTACAGTGTCTAGCGCAATTGGGCCCTGATTTTGATGGTAGTCTGTATGCTTTCCACACACAGCTCTGGCAATGCTCCTCATTCTAGCCTTGCAGCACATCCCTGCTATTCAATGCTTGTGCTCCAGAGCTCTAGCAAATTACTGCACTCTTTATCTATAGCAACCACTACTGTTTCAGTTCTGGACAGAGACTTTCCCTGTCTGGAGACTTTGTTTTGCAACATTATGAGGCATATGAGGAAACCGCCAGGACCCTCCATTTTAATTGCGATTTGTCATTAATTTAGTTTCCATAAAAGAATATCCTCTCAGTTTGACTTATGATGTTCTCTAGGATTTTGAGCTGATGGGCTCCTTCCTTCTGAGTTCCACAGGACTACTCACACAAGCAAAATTACTCACTGGCATGTTTGTTTGCAGGATTTTGTCCCAGACCAGTAATGACCCAAACTCGTCACCATCTGGGATCTGTTTGATAGCCTTTATAAAACAAATCTGGTGAGATTCAGTGCAGTTGCCAGTACAGAAGTGTCCATATTCCCACAATTAGCATTAAGTGCCTTCTTGGCAGGCTATGCAGAAGACCCAAGGATTGAATTATCCATGGAAATTGGTGTTCAACCTCTCTCCTAAAAGTACTCTGGCTGGATCAAAGCAGTAGCACATGGGAAGAGCAGGACAGCAGTCTCATCCATGGGTAAACTGCCTCATTCCCCTGAGTCGTCAGGCCAGCCCCATATAAATTCAGTGTGTAGAGAAAAAAAAAAAGGGGGGGGGGGAGACGGACATAGCTGGTGTAAAGTGACGTAGCTCTCTTGAAGTATAAAATAAGACTCCATTGACTTCAATGGAGCTATGCTGTTTTACACCAGCTGAGAATCTGGCCCTATGTATTTTTAAAGTATATGGACTCTGATCCTGGAGGATATTTTCCACCAGATGAGCATTTAAAATATAGGCAGTTGTCAGTCTCTGACTACGGTCCATGACCGTGTCATCTTCTGTAGACTTTACATCCCCTAATTTATTTATATATATTTCTGTTATGAAGTTTCAATCTATTCCCTGGTACTAGAAGCAGCATTTCCTAGCTGGATAAAATGTCAATATGCCTTGCTTGCATGCTGGGTATTGTACATAGCTCTATCCCCAGACACCCTTAAATGTCTAAGCAAAATTTGAGGCATTGATGGCTGGGGCCTCTAGACACTACTGTAATACCAGTAAACACATATTTATTGTGAATATCACTATTGTTATCCCCATAGCACCTAGGAGATCTCATTATGTGGTCCATAAATAAAAACTGGTAAGCATATTGTACTGTTGTAGAGCAATACTTGCCATTTATTTGCACCTGTTGTCAAGGGGAGCAAAAATAAGAGTTCATGATTTTAACTTGTCTTACCCTAGGTACACAGTGGATCAGAATAAGGGCCCATCTAGTCCATCTATTTCTCACAGTGGCCAGATGCCTTAGAGGAAGGTGGAAGAAACCCCATCTGGCAACTGTGGAATATTCTTCCATTTGGGGAAGGTTCTTCCTAATCCCAGATACTTAGAGGCTGGTTTATGCCTTGAAGCCAGGAGGGTTTACAACCCTCATAAATTTGGATCCTATCGAATGTTACCCTAGATGTTCTTATTATCCATATAAATTCCTTTCTGAATCCTGATAAGCATTAGTCTCAACAAAATCATGTAGCAGTGAGTACCATTATATGTGGTGTAAAAATGCTCTGCCTGCTAATTACACGGAGCATGGGTTTCAGCAAGCAAGATTCTGCATAGATGTGAGTTGGCATTTAGAACTTTGTTTATGGAGATTAGGATCACAAGATAGGCTGCTATTACAGTAGCACATGGCACAGGGATTGTTTATACAAATATATCAGAGGCCCACTGACACAACATATGGATTTACAGATTGCAGGGCTTGTAGGCTACTTGGGAGGTCAGCTGTGACTCTGGTCACAATCCTCCATTGTAACAGGTAGCCCAGTGATACTGCGACATTATTGTTCCTGTGAGCTCTTTGGGGCAGGGACTGGCTTAATATGTTTGTAGAGCACCTAGCCCAGTGGAGGCCTGGTCTTGGTTGGGGGTTAGGGTTAGTTAAGTGCCAACAGCCTTGGAGCAGAGGCCAGAGTGACAGGTTAAACTCGACTCACTGGTGACTAAGTAATTTGAAGATAAAAGACCTAAGTCATAAGCACAATTACTATTAATGTTTTTCCAGCTATGCCAAATTCTCAAAGCAGTCCATGCATCTCCTTCTGCATAGGGTGTGGCTTTAGCAGACCCCAATCCCTGCAGCACACTCGGCACCATACCCTGCCCTCGGTCTGGCTGCAAAGCGTCCACTGGTGCCAGTGGAAGTTGCAAGCATGGTTCAAGAGCAGCATATGGTGACACAGCCCTCAGGGGGCGCAGCTCAAAAAAACCTCATTGGGAAATTGACTGAGGGAAAAACCTGGAAGTCGAGAGCTCCTACTTCTAACACTGGCTCTGCCGCTGTGACCAAGGGCTGGCAGCTCGTGTCTTTAAATCACCACTTTGCCGGAGGGAAGGAGGGGTTGGGCTGCAGTGGGAATCCCAGAAGGTATTTGGGTGGGAACTCCTTCTTGAGGCTCCAGAGGAGAACAAGCAGCAGTGTCAGCTCTGGCACCCTAACAGAGAGCTCAGCCTATGCTCCCCTCCCTTCTGCCTTGGGGGGAGGGGTGTGTGGCCCTGGCCCTGCCTTTGGAGACCTTAGCGCTCCTGGAGAGTGTTTACCAAGAGCAGTGCCATATTATGTCTGGCCTCTGGGCAGGCGTGGCAGTGGGTAGGAAATCAATAACTTTGACCCTCTCACCATGCAACAGGGTAAAACATGTCTCATTTGCTGTTCGGGGTACTGATTCTCTTGGGGTGTCTACACTGCAATTAAACACCCATGGCTGGCCTGGGTCAGCGGACTCAGGCTCGCGGGACTTGGGCTGCAGGCCTATAAGATTGCGGTGTAGATTCTCAGGCTGAAGCCCAAGCTCTGGGACCCTGCAAGAGGGGAGGGTCCCAGAGCCTGGGCTCCTGCCCGAATGTCTACACCACAGTTTTACAGCCCTGCTGTCTGTCCAAGCCCCATGAGCCTGAGTCAGCTGACCCAGGCCAGCCGTGGGTGTTTCATTGCAGAGTAGACGTACCCTCACAGACGGTTGTGGAAAGACAAACAGGGAAGCACAGAGATTATCATTAGCTTCATCTCCAGCTGCATCTAACTCCACAATGTTTTCCCACTGTTGCTGGCGGCAAGAGGCTAACAGGACAAAGGCAGTACACTAGAGAATGGGGCATCAAAAGACAGGCACAATAATAGAGGGGGAGTGGGAGTGATGAATGGAGATTTCCTACACATGTTTACAAGGGCAGACACTGATACCCGCCCTCCTGGGTGACTTCAGGGTCACTGACACCGAGGTATAGATAAAAGAGGGACTGTGATGCTAACCAAGCTCTGGGACAGAAGGAATTTCCACTAGGGGGACCTCAGAACAAGGGGCTTGCAAACGCTTACAAAAGATATCCGTGCTTGCTAACTAGCAAAGTCCCATAGACCCCAACAGCATCCCACCGCCCATGGCAGTGGGGAGCCTCTGGGAGTCTGATGGAGCTGGAGACAAAGCTAAAATGCCTGCCTTCTCACTGCTGTCTGTAAGACGGACAGTGCTGTAAGCCATGAATGAAAGAAGCTGGAGGTTGTTACACTGGGACAATCCCTAAAAATGGCAGTGAGTGTAAAACAAGAAACAGGTGCTGTGATTCTGTATTTGCTTTTTGACTCCAAAATCAGCACCTATCCCATGAAACCCTTGAGTACCCAGGAGATGAGACTTCAATGGAACTCCTCATGGGACAGAGCACTGTGCTGGGTATTAAGCATTTTCAGGCTCTGGCTGTAAGACAGTGATTCTCAAACTTCTGTACTGGTGACCCCTTTCACTTAGCAAGCCTCTGAGTGCGGCCCTCCTTATAAATTAAAAACATTTTTTTTATATACCTACCACCACTATATATGCTGGAGGCAAAGTGGGGTTTGTGGTGGAGGCTGACAGCTCACGTCCCCCCATGTAATAACCTCGTGACCCCCTGAGGGGTCCTGACCCCCAGTTTGAGAATGTAAGACAATGCCAAGTAGAGTGCTCAATAAAAACAAGGGATAAATTATGGCCCCTCATAGGCACTTATATGCTGTCCAGTGACATAGGTGGGCTGTAAATGAGCTGCAAACAAGGCAGGATTTACGGGCAGGTGAGCCAGGCAACCATCTGAGGTGCTGGGCACCAGGCTGGGGGTGCTGTTTTCATTGTTAGGGACAAAAGGGAAAATAGAATGTTTGAAGTAACGTGTTTCAAGTATTTCATATGTAGATTCATTTTTCACTAACCTCCTAGAATGTTCTGGACCTTTGTAGAATCTCGTGAAACCTTCCCGGCTTTCTGAGATCTACATTTTTCTCAAACCTCCTAGAATGTTATCAGCCATGCCCTCGCGGGTATATAAGGGGCGGGGTGTCACCTGTCATTCAGTGAGATATAAGAACAAAGTGAAGTGAGAGCCCAGCTGCGATACTGTGAACCTTGTTTTATTGTGTAAATTGTGAAAGTGTACTTGTGTTTTAAGACTTGCAGAGTCTAAGGCAACTAATAAAGGACATATTTAAGGAGACACCAGAGATATCTATCGAACACCTATCCGTGCAACAATTTAAAAGAAATACTGTTACTTCTTTTGCCATGCTTGACACATAATGTTTGATGACTTTCTAAGACTGTGGAACATAGCTTTTGTTCTCCCTAATACTGTCTGTTTTCCCGCATAGAAAATAAGATGACCCTGAAGAAGCCTTCAGGAGCTCAGTATAGGAAGTGAAAAGCTCAATTGCAATCTAGTCTGCAGCAAGGGGCAATTTGATGGGAAACAAATGGATGGGGGGTGCCATTTAGTCTAGGGCCACCCCTGGCTGCAAAACTCTGAGGGAGAACGGCCCTTGTTTAGGAGCAATAGAGGGCCAACATAAGTAGCTCCATGCTGCCCTCTTGCAAGCCTGGCTATAGAGGACCAGGTGGAGGTGGAGCTACAGAAGGGAAGTAGCCATAGTGCTTGGTGCTATGGAGACTCTAGGCCACACCTCAGCCCCTAGGCAACCTAGTATAGACTGCTGTAAGTTGGAGAAGCCCTTCTGCCTTCCCTGCACTATGTCATTTAGGAGATGCAGTGCAGAATCTGGCCCATGGTCCCTTAAGCCTAGTGTCAATGTTGCGAATGATGCATACAACTAACAGCATTTAGGGCTTATCCTCTTTGTAAACCTTGTTTGATTTTTTTCGCCACCACCCAGCCAGGTAGGTATTATTACTCCCATTCCACAAAGGAGAAACTGAGGCAGCAAATCCTGTCCACTGGGCTAAGCCTGTTTGTGCTGTGGCACTGGCATTGGTGCCCACATGCAGACTGAATGGAGCAAACAAATGGACCTGCAAGCACTTGGCTTCAGCTCTATGAGAAACCCAGCAAGAAAATGGTCAGGCTCCCTGCTAACTGTAAAGAGCCAAAAAGAGGAGGCAGAAAACTTTCAAGCTTTTATAATTTGTATGACAGCAGCATCCAGCGTCGCGCTAAGCAATGTAGGCCCGCAGCCTCCAAGGTATTTAGGCACCAAACTCCTATTGATTTCAATAGAAATTAGGTGCCTAAATACCTTGGGGGACATGGTCCTGTACAAACACACAGTAAGATGCAGTCCCTGTCCCAAAGAGATCACAGTCTAAAGAGACAAGACAGACCAAGGAAGTGGCATTATCCCCATTTTATGGGGAGCTGAGGTCCAGAGAGATTAAGTGACTCATCCAAGGTCACATAGGGAGTCTGTGGCAGACAGAGGAATTGAAACCAGGTCTCTAGAGGTACACCTACACAGCAGGTAAATACCTGTGCCTGGCCTGTGCCAGCTGACTTGGGCTTGCAGGCCTCTGGCTGTGGGGTTGTAATATTGCTGTGTAGACATTTGGGCTTGAGTTAGAGCCTGAGTTCTGGGACTCTGCAAGGGGGGAGGGTCCCAGAGCTCCGGCTGTAGCCTGAGCCCAAACATTTACACTGCAGGTTTTAAGCCCGACAAGCCCAATTCAGCTCACCCGGGCCAGCCATAGTTGTGCTGCAGGTCTTTTATTCCAGTATAGTTGTACCCCCAGTGCACTGTTCATCCCCCAGAAGCAGAAGTGATTTAGCATGGGCATTTGAAACAACCTTTCGCTGATTACCTTATCCCCGACCCTGAGGGATTAATTCGTAGAAATAAGAGAGTAGATTGGGCTTCTCTATTATGGCTGCACAAAACTTTAGTTTACAAAATCCAAAGCCCAGATAGCTTAGCCTGATTTCAGCTCATGGTATGAACTTTAAACTCAGCCAAGGTGCTATGAAAGCATCGCTGGGCTTTGTCAACCCTTTTGGAGAACCTGGGTCCAGTTTATGGCTGAACCTTCTCTACTAACTGATGGCTTCGCGCAGAAACTAGAGGGGAGATCCTCACCTAGTATAAATTGTCATAGCTCCATTGAAATCAATGGAGCAGCAGCAGATCTGCCCTTAGTTCCTTGTGAGCAAAACTGGGCCCAAATCCAATCAGTGAAAGGCAAACAATAAACATTGATGGGGGTGAAAACAAATAGCCATGCAAATTGGTTACATTTTTGGTAATATTTTAAAATCTTTCCCTTCCCTTTCTGTTATAGTGTAACTCCTTAGATAGTGCTTAGCTTGATCAGGGTCATGTTAGGTCTTTGGCTCCAGGATGCAGAAGGAAGATAATTTTTGGCTTAAAGCAATTGGTTACATGGCTGATTAACAGCTTTCTATAACTTGCAGTGCAAATGTATTTGCTTTGGCTGCTGTGCAATCTAAATACTTCTCTGTGAGCCTCAGCTCTGCAGCTCATTGTGGCTTTATCTCCATTTGTTTCAAAGGTATTTCAGAGTAAGGGCCAGCAGCTCCTGGGGCATAGTCTCATCTCTGTCTGTACTAATGGGGAGTGATATTCATCTGAGAACAGAGGGCTGGTTAAGCCCGTGGGTCCTGAGCCTGTGAAGACTTACACTCACACTTCACTAGCTATGTATAGGGACACTGGCTTCATTGGGAGTAGCAGCAAGTCCTAAGGCCAAATTTGGATCTGGTCTAAATAGGCCAGCTTCATTGAAGCCACCTGGCTAAATGCACTCCTGAGGAGTTCAGGGCTCCCAGCAGTGGTATAACTGCTGGGGAGGGGTAGGGGCCAGAATTGAAGCTCCATGAGGGAGGGGAAAGGAACTATAACAGGTGGCCAGAACTCCTGAGTATGCTTCTACTTCCCTCTTCTCCTGCAACCCTCCTTAAGGGTGGTGCTAGAAATGCCACTTGTCCTGCTCTTGAGACAAGCATATGGAGTCATTACTTTTCCATATACCCATATTATGTCTATCCCTGTAGGATCTGTGGCCTAGATTCTCAAAAGTATTTAGGCACCCAACTCCCACTGATTCTGTCCCGAAATATCTAAGTGTCTGATACAAAGTACACATCCCTGCAGCAGTGGCAGGTGACTCCAGGCCCATGGAGTCCCACCTACTTACACCAGGTCTGAATTTGCCTCCAAGCATGTAAACGTACCCTGAAGAAATCCCAGCTGGCCCAAACTGCGCTGGAAGAGCTAAGCAGGCTTCTGACTATTTTTATTCCTTGAATTTCATGTATTTCTTCCTTTTACAAATCACATCTCTGGTGAATCCTTAATTTTTTATTCCTAGACCTGGATAAATATGGAGTCTGTTCCAGCGGCATGAAACTTTCAAAGCCACGGCCAGCCAGTCTGTGCCTTTTAGCCTGCCTTAGAGGGTAAGAAAGACCATATCTGTCGCTTCTGGGCCCAAGATCAGTCAGTTCCTTTCCGATTGCTGTTTAGGGTAAGAAAGTCCATCTCTGTTGAGCGGAGATGGCTGCTGGGCCTATTAGCAGTGTTCCAAGACAAACACAGGCACACCTCCCTCGCTTGCCCTTCTCCCCCCAGAATTCACAGCGCATGACTCAGAGCAAGGAAGCAGACAGTACAAAATGCCAAACTCCTTATTTCACTTTGTCAGCCTGGTAAAAACACTGTTATTTTGGGAGGAGGCCATGGTTTCTTAAAGAAAAGCTTTGAGAAAATAAACAGAAAAATCCCCCTCCCCAGCACCCTGACCTTGCTCCACTTCAGGACTGTTGCATCATCAAATACACAGGTGCAGTCAGAACCCTCCCACCTACAGCCCACAGAGTTTGGCTGAAGTTAGGTTTTACTCCTTCATCTTCGACTGGGTTAGAATTAGGAGCACTCCCCGGTTCAATGCCTGGCTTTTCACCACAAATAGGACTTCAGGCCAGATCCTCTACTGGTGTAAATTGATGCAGCTCCATTGACTTCACCAGAACTGACTCTTTTTGTTGTCTGTTCTTTCTCTGTACCAAAGGAAGTGACATTTTAGAAGTTCCCTATTTGTTAGCTAGTCCACTAGATCTTGTCAGCATTTGTACATTTCCTGCCTTCCTTTATAAACATCAGGGGAAAGCAAAATACTTCAGTGCTGGATTGTTTCTCGGTTTTGTTCCCTATCTGTGTTGATATCCATTGTCTGTCTTGCTTCTCTCACACACAAAGCTAACACAGTGTGGTCAACTCTCAAGATTATATCACGAACCTTGCAATAGTTGATGGTTTTCTTAAAGCCTAGCTTCTAAAGGCATGTGATTAGTTGACAGGTTTCAGAGTAGCAGCCATGTTACTCTGTATTGGCAAAAAGAAAAGGAGTACTTGTGGCACTTTAGAGACTAACAAATTTATTTGAGCATACGCTTTTGTGAGTTTCTTTTTGTGATTAGTTGAGAATCTGAACTTAAAAAAAAGAAAAGAAAAGTGTTTCTTGCCCTCACGGCTGTGGAGGAAAGCTTGAAAATGTGACCCAAGGGCACCCTAAATACTCAAATACCAGAAGACAAATAAAAAGGACTGCAAATGTATTTTTTTTTAAATCTCAAAATGTTGTGACAAATAATGCTTCAAATGCAAACAACTCCCACTCCAAGTCAATGAGACAGATTCTGATCTCATTTGCACCAAAATAAACCTGGAGTAACTCCGTTGGAGTTAACAGGGGTAAGTGAGATCACAATATAGCTTGAATTCTGCCTGTTACATGATTATAAATATGGCATAGTACCACTCACTGGAGCATATAGCAGCAGGGCAGAGTTTGGCTTGATGTGTAATTTACAACGCTGTTTAAGCCACATCTGAAGTTGGCCAAGAGAATTTAATGGAAGCTTCACTACGTCCACCAGGAGTTGTACCTATGTATCTGAGGATACATCTTCACAGGAGCTGGAGCTGTAGTTGATTGAGTGAGTGTGCTAAAACTAGAAGTGTAGCCACTGACGTGGCATAGCCTAGCCACTAAGACTACTCACCTGGAGTTTCAGATGGGATTGTACTCATGGAGGCTGTTACACTGCTGTTTTTAGTGTGCTAGCTGGATTGCAGCTAGTGTGGGAAATTATACCTCCCACTCCAGTGTAGATAGTATATTTCAGTCTTAAATTAGCACTACATCCATTTGTGTGAGCTGCCACTAAGAGCAGAACAGTTCCAGTGAGAAGCATCAGCTTTTCTTCGTAATTACCAAGGAATTTCAGGGATTGAAAGATTTACAATCCCATTCTGGAATTCAGGGTGGGCCTACCTTATTGGGGCAAGTGGTTCAATGGAGGGTTTACTCACATAGTAAGATGCTACTCTGTGTGAGTAAGGGCAGCAGAACTGAGCCATGTAGTGACAGCTTCTGTCCAGGAGCTCAGTTAACTGGCTTCTGTTTGATGCTTGCCTTAACCCCTTAACAAAATGATCTCCCACAATGGCAGAGAACTATCCAAAACTCCAAGTAGTGATCAGCTGTTGTGTGGAGAAAGAACTAGGTCAATCAAGTCACTGCCTTGTTCTGCAAGAAACAAGGATGGGGTACCAAGCTAGAGACTGGTTTCTGTATTCTGTGAAGTGTCAGGAAGCTATGAAGCCAGTTTCTGACCTGACTTGCAGCATTGTAAATCAGAAGTAACACCACTGAGTCAATGGAGCTAAACTACAGTAAAACTGGTTGACATGAACAGAGAATAAGGGGTCTGGCTTTATTTTAAATATGTTCCGGACCCACGCCCATCCTTATTAAATCATTGTGCTACAACCAGGTGTCTTATAAAAGAAAAATGAGTTGTGAGGGGGAGGGGAATAAGCAATTTCAGGCTGACTTTCTTGATGTAAAATGGCAAATGAACTGCCAACAACATCACCAATAAAGCAGGTCATTAAATCAAGTTTAATGGGGATCTGGATATAATTTTGGAGGAAGAAGAAATCTGGAGGTCCAGCTGTGAGCTAGATTTTTTTTTCTTAGTTTAGAGATGAGGTAATATGGTCAAAAATGTAGTTATACAAAATGATCTTCATTATTTATTCTCTTCAAGAGCTTTTGTCTCACATTTCCTCACGTTAAAAGATTTTTTTTTTTTTAGAGCCACAAAGCCAACCTTGCATAAGCCAACCAGCCATTTTCCTTTTGCTGAGTACCTCATCGTTACCAAGAGTAATGAAACTGATAGACCTGCAATACAACTGCAGGGCCCTTTGATCAATGACATTCCCACCGCTCCAGAGGAAGTTGTGATTGCAAATTGTCTCATACATTGGTATGCACCCTTTATCAGGCAGTTTAGCTGAGAATGCATGAAACAGCCTAAAATGCAGCAGGGTTGATTCTGCAGTGCTTGGTTTTATCAGTAAACTAAGCTGCCAAGGATGGGAAAACACACAGGGCTACATTGTGCTTATTAGCTACAGTCCCACATTGGGGGATGGAAACAGGGGGTGTTAGGGATGGACTGTACCTGAGAGATGCACAGACCCTACCTGACCATCCTGGCAAGCAGTCTGCACTATCTTTTAGGATTCTTCTTCCCCAGTGCAGCCAGCTTTCTCTGCAGGCCAGTGGAGAGAAGGGTTCAGACACAGTCCCTATTTTCTCCTCACCCTCTTTCAAGGTGGCGTGAGTCCCTGCAGTGCATGGAGGGAGCTGTCTGAGTCCTCTCCCAAGTGCAATGGCTGCAATAATTCCTGGCTAGCCATGGGATGTGGAGTGGGGGTGGAGAAAGGCTCTTTGCATCCCAGCCCCCCAGGCAAGGAGGTAACGGACAGTCTGACCCATAGTGAGCAAATGTGTGTGGCAACTCTCGGCTATTTTCAGTCACTTTTCTGACCCCACCTGTGTTGGAAGATGGTGATATGAACAGCAGGTAGCTTTGTAGTTGTCTAGGCAGATAACAGCCAGGTCTTGCTGGGTGGACAGTACTGATCCGGACGAATTCTTCACCCACCATCACAGGCTGTGTGATTATGTACCTTCTAAATGTTGAATTTTGGGAGACTGGAATGTTTTCCACATGGAAGCATGTGAAAAATAACTTTGAATTGAAAGTAAGAGAGAGTTGGGAACCCAGGCTCACTTCAAGCTTTGGGCAAGTCCATTTGGGCTCAAGCCTTTTCAAAAGTGTCCACTAATTTTAAGCACCTATGTTTTTGGATGACATATAAGTCAAGTACACCTGTGCAAAACAGGTTAAAATGTTACCACATCACAGTGGCTGCATTTTATACCTACCTTGCACTCACTTTGTAGAGGAGTAAATGATGACCCAAGGGGCATGACAATGGAGAATTACCCCACTTGGGTCCGATCTTAAGTTTGCATGTTAGAAAATCAGGGACAGAAAACCAAAATGCATTCCTAGTTATTTTTTTTCTGCAAAAGAATTTGCTTTGTGATATCAGGGAACAAGCTAAAAAATTGCCAAATTAGCCCTTAAAATCTCTTATAGCAAATTTTAAACTTGAATAGCATGAAAGGAGAAATCTAAGTATAGACTTAAAAAAAAAAAAAGAGAGAGCGAGAGAAAGAGAAATACTTGCCTGGAATTCTATTTTGTGAAAGACTCAGTGATATTTGGATTTGACTAATGTGAATTAGAAGAGAAGTCAAATAAACAGAAGAGGTCTTTGAAACATTTTAGTGCAAGGGCTATTTCTTAACACACACAAATCACGCTGATTTCCTCTGAAATTTACCCCACACCGAGCCTCAAGTCCAGAGTTAGAAAAACCAGCAGAGTGCTCAAGTTTCTTAGTCGTTGGCTTGTCTGGCCTGGAATCACTGCTGGTTCTGGAGTCACATCAAAGACATAAGAACGGCCGTACTGGGTCAGACCAATGGTCCATCTAGCCCAGTATCCTGTCTTCTCACAGTGGCCAGTGCCAAGTGCCCCAGAGGGAATGAACAGAACAGGAAATCATCAAGTGATCCATCCCCTGTCGCCCATTCACAGCTTCTGGCAAACAAGCTAGGGACACCATCCCTGCCCATTCTGGCTAATCGTCATTGATGGACCTACGAATTTATCTAGTTCTTTTTTGAACTGTTATAGTCTTGGCCTTCACAACATCCTTGGCAAGGAGTTCCACAGGTTGACTGTGCGTTGTGTGAAGAAATACTTCCTTTTGTTTGTTTTAAACCTGCTGCCTATTAACTCAGCTCCCTCTTCCCAATACTTCTGATGTCCTTGCTGTCAGGAACAGCCTCCTCCCACCTGCTCCCTGCTTAAACTGACTGATATGTGCATTGGCTGATCTGATGGACCCCACAGTTGGGCCCATAAACTCAACCCCATCTCCCATCTTTGCTGGACCCTTGGTGGTGAAGTCTTCTCCATAAAAGGTCCCCAGCAGAGGAGGCTTCACCCTGCCCAGCAGCTTCCTGCTCCATTCACGGATCCTTTCCACTGGTACATTCACCAGCCAGTCTCCCTTCCCACTGCCTGCCTGCTGGGACATGGACTCCTCCACCATCTTCCTGGATTTTTAGGGTTGCATGAGTGGGTGATTTCCTTCACTATAATAAATGCCCTGCATGGCAGCTTGGAAAATGAAACAGAAATTATTTAGGAAACATTTGATTTTTTTCTTTCTCTTTTAAACTGCTCCTAACAAGAACCTAGATGGATACTAGTTGACAGACAGACCAATGCAGTGACTAAGAAGGAAATTTTCTTTTTTAAAGGATTTACTGTAAAACCCACCACCTGTTCAGACAAGGCCTTGATTGCAGTGGACAGAGGGGGAGGAATAAGTATCTGTGTTCTCCTCCATAAGCCACAATTCCCTAGCTCCTGGGATTATTTTTAGCAGTTTTGCACTCCCCTGTTTATTTTCTTTACACCAGTGCACATACTTCATTCCCTGTAACTTTCTTATTAACACAACAGCAGATGGAGAGCTCAGAGAAGGAAATTTCAGTGACTGAATGGCGCTTGCAGAAAGGAAAGTTTAGCCCTCAGTTCTAATAAAGTGCAATATATACAGCATATAAATCCCAGTTCCTATTGCGAATTGTCCTCTCTCCCAGATTCCACATCATGCTGCCTTTCACATGCCTTTCTGAATGTATTTGATGCTCTGGCAGGCTGTAGCTTCATCTGCTTTTCATTTCCTCGGATGCTCTCGGCATCAGATTTTTTTTTTTTTTTTTTTTTTATGGTGAGCCTGTTGCAACACTCAGTCTCTGTGACTAGGGAGGTGTTTAGTCTGTTGCAGGTTTTTCCCCCCTGTAGCTAAAAGAGAAGGAGGGTGATAAAAATTGAGGTCATGGGAGTGTAAGTGGAAGGGACTTTACTGATGCAGAGAATCTGTCCAAACTGAAGGCATCTCATTAGATATGGGGAATCCTTCAAAGTAATCAAATCAACAGTGTAACACAAAATGTCCATGAACTTTCACATCCTTCTCATATCTTAGGTACTTATGTGGTCCCCATTACTGCAGTAGCTGAGCACCTCACAGTCTTTAATATATTTATCCTCACAACACCTCTGTGAGATAGAGGAGAGCTATTATCCCCATTTTTCAGATGGAAAACTTGGGCCCAGAGAGGCTAAAGGGGAGATTCACATAAAGGGGAGAATCTGGTCCATTGGTCTTTTTGGAGGAGATCTTAGAAACTGAGGCTCTGTCTTCTCTGAATGACATTAAAGACTCTGGTGCTTTTCATATGCTTTTGCCCCAGTGTCTTGGGCTGAAATGTCCTCTCTCCTTCACTGTTGTGCCTAAATGACTTGTCTAAGGTCACAAAGGAAGTCTGTGCCAAGGCAGTGAACCCAGGTTTACTGAAGTCCTAGGTTAGTGCTTTAACCACCAGACAATCTTTCTTTCTTAGTTCCTACCTTCTGATGCTCTCTGTGACTGTTGATTTGTTCATTGGTTCTTTTCTTCATCTCTGTGTTTTCCAACATCAATAACTCATTTGCTCAGAAAGACGGGCTGTTTGATAGTTTATAATTTTGTTTCCCTCCATTGTGCATTCTCCTTCTATACTGGCATTAAGTCTTGAACTAATGCATTTTCAGTCTGAGTCCCCGTATTCCTTACTCTTAGTGTCTGGTTCTCTGATCATTACAGCAAGGTCACTTGGGAAGCCTTAGTGGCCTGAGCATCAGTTTGAAATATTAGATTCCCTAGCGCCACAACAAACTGGACCAGCCCTTTCAGTCTTTAATGGAGCCTGATTCTGCTCTGATTTATCCTGGCACTTTATAAGGGCTTAATCCTGAATGCTGTAGCTCACAAAAGCTTATGCTCAAATAAATTTGTTAGTCTCTAAGGTGCCACAAGTTCTCCTTTTCTTTTTGCGAATACAGACTAACACAGCTGCTACTCTGAATACTGAAACTAATGTGAGTTTTGTCATTGGCATCAGTGGTTAGGATTGTGCTGTAAATCCATATTAACTCCACCGGAATCAGTGGGGTCACCCCAGATTTACACTGTAAGAATCTGGTCCATTGGTCTTTTTGGAGGAGATCTTAGAAACTGAGGCTCTGTCTTCTCTGAATGACATTAAAGACTCTGGTGCTTTTCATATGCTTTTGCCCCAGTGTCTTGGGCTGAAATGTCCTCTCTCCTTCACTGTTGTGCCATGGTATCAACCGGTATGTCTATCGAATGGGACCTACAACTTCAGTGGTTATATGTTTCAAGTGCTTTGGGATTAAAGGTACTATATAAAGATCTATATGTTAAAAATAATAATCACGATGCTACAAATGTCTGTGGCTTGCATCACTTTGTCCTGCTTCCAGAAGGGAACTATGCCACCTAGAACTTGCAGTGTCCTGGAAACGTAGTAGGAAGTTATATTAATAAATTCCACATACTGCTTTAATATTGTTGGGCCATGAAACAATTTTCAGTCTAACCAGTTTGCATTATGTTAAACAAACACAGAGGCTCCTAGTCCTAAGCGAGAGCAGCGTGTATTAATCACATTGTTTATAATGTGCTTATTTGCTATTTTGGAGGCGAAGCGTGTTTGACATTCCCAGTGCTCACTTAGCAGTGAACTTTGCTTTACGCTGGACACATCTCTCTTTTTCTGCAAACCGCAGTTACGTTTTCCAGAGAAATGTTTACTGCTTGGGGGTCGCTGACATAATTTTAAACATCTGCCTGAGCTCAGGAAAGGGAACAATTTTAATTGTTTTCCTCGTGGCCTTTTAAAGCTCTGGTTACTCTTTTTACATTCTGAGCCATGTCACACTTTTACTTACTTCAAGCATCTTGAAATGCACAAAAAAGCAGTTATTTCAGACTCAGTGAACGTAAACAGTGCAGCCCTCACATGCTGTCACTTTGCTTTTACAACAGACATTGGAAATTGATTTGAGTGCTCATGAAAAGCTGACAGCCCTCGAAATGGAAATCTTGTAGAAGTACAGTCAAGGCAGTGACAGAACAAACTTCGCACACAGCATCTCAACCACCCACCAAAATGCCTCATACCTGGGAGGTAAGTGGGGCTTTCTCTTTTGGAGGAGATTTCCCACTGTTTCACCAGCAACGGAACTCCTGGTCAGTGGCTGGAGACCGAGTATAGTCGGAGCACTGGCAAACACTTGTCATCTATGCATGCTCTGAGCATATGCACATGGAACTTGAGGATTCAGGTTTCACGCTTGGCTCTGCAGGAGTGTGGTTCATTTGGTAGCTGTTGAAGGCTGATTTTATTTTCCTTTGTGACCCCAGGAATTGCCAACTACAACAGTGTTCTGAAAATTTTGATTAGCTTGAATAAACTAAAGGGCTTGTCTTTGAAATGCTTGCAAAGGGTCTAACTTAGCTTCATGTCCCTCTGTTTGCTAAAAGGAACTAGCTTACACCACGAAACCTGAAAGTGAGAGAGATTTTGATGTTGTCTCATGAAAGAGGCTGTGGGATGGGGTGGATGCACCCTACACTAAGCAGGAAGGGGTTAATGAGAGCCTGTGGCTCAATTAGCCCTGCCCTTCTCCAAATTACAAGCTTGAAGGGAGGGTTTAAAAAGGGAAAAACCCAGCTCACTCGGGGGCTGGCTGGGAGGAGAGGAGGTCTTCTTATGCCAGGTATATCCCAGGACTACCTGAAGGAATGCCTCACTGGAGCTGGAGGATGTCTAGATCCTGGAGCCTCCCTAGGGACAGGCAAGCTTGGCATGAGGCTCCTAAATATACTTTGTTCCCTGGGACTATGTGGGCTTTCCTTTTGGAATCTGTGGAGGAGTGTGCCCAGGAAGGGGCTGGTAAAAGGCCTAGAGACAGGCTGTGGTAGGAAGCAGTGGGGCAGCACTTAACTGCTTATTACAGGGTTGCTGGGCTGGAACCCAGAGCAGAGGGAGGACCTGGGTTTCCCTCCAGGCCCCCTGACAAAGGTGATGTTTAGGCCGTGGAAATAAAGTCTGGAAAGGACTTAAGTCTGTAGTTTAGCTGAAGACCCTGTGTGAAGCTGCTGGGTAATAGACATACAAGACATACATATGGTCACCCTGGAATGGGGCGGCCATAGATGCCTGGCCAGAGGGCTCAGTCATGAGGAGAAGTAGATCACCACTGAACTGGAGCGGCTGTTCGTGGGTGGTGCCAAAGGAGAAGCACCAGGCTATGCCACACCCAACCACGAGAGCGTGCACAGTGGTGAGTCTGCTCTTTAACAGGCTGATTTCAATGGCAGGGATAGTAATTTGTTTAAAAAAATTGCAGCTATTTGAAAACTAGACCTGATTCTGTATCTGTAACGCCATCAAGCAGATGAGGCAAGAGACGGGAATATTTTCATTGTCAACCTTTGAAACAACCTGGGCAGCTTTTCAAAAGTGAAAAGGAACTCCTGCTCTTGCATTCCTTACCGAAATGCCCCTTTAGCCCCCTTGGGGAATGTATGCAGGTTCTGAGCTCTAGGTCCACCTCTTCTAGAGAAGAGCCTGAATAAATCTCTCTGTGGGTAGGTCTACACTGCAATAAAAACCCCACAGCAATGAGTCTCAGAGCCCAGGTCAGCTGACTCATGTGTGGGCTACAGGGCTAAAAATCGCAGTGTCAATGCTTGGGCTAGAGCCCAGCCTCTGAAACACCATCATGGGGTAGGGTCTCCAATCCAGGGCTCTAGTTTGAGCCTGAACCTGAACCGCTACACTGCAATTTTGTAGCCCTGTGACCAAGTCTGCTGACCCAGGCTAGCCATGGCCTTGCCATGGATCTTTTATCGCAGATTAGATGTACCCTGTTTCACAATCCTTATTTAATGCGAGCCTCTACCACGCCCAAAGGGAAGGAGCAAAATCGCTACGCTCATTTTTCAAATGGTCTGATTGAGTAACATAGGGTCAATTTTTCAAAAGAGCTCAGGAGGGCCGAGCTTTCAAGTACTGAGAAACCACAATTCAAGCCAGACTTTCAAAAGAGCCTAGCTCCCATTTAGGCCCCTAAATAGGAGCCAGATTTGCAAAAGGGCTCAGAAGTGCATGTTGGGTGCTGGCCCGAGTTGTGGGTTCTGCTGACCTCTGTTTAAATTCTGGCCATAAAATCTAGAAAGTCACGTAGGAAGGTCACATACCTGGCTTAAGATCACATAGGAAGCTGGCAGCAGAGCTGTGAATATACCTCCATCTTGTCCGTAAGGCTTATAGTTTGTCATCATAAAAAAAAAAAAAAGGAAAAGATGCATTTTAATCATAGCAAACATTCATGGGTTCAAAAATTTAATGTCTTTTAAAGAATGAGAAGCCATTGGACATAATGTATCATTACTGTAATCTTGTTTGTCCTCGGAAATCATGAGAAGTCAAATGAATACTCTTTTACAGCAAAAATTGTTTACAACCATTTCAAGTCTATACTCTACTTTGCCGGGTATATAGAGAGCCCAGTTAACAAAAAAAACCACATGGAGGCATGTTGATTAGGGTACTGGGTTGGGTGAGGAAGGCTGTGGCTTTGTATGACTACAAGATTCTAAAAAAGATTGCCTCTTTCTATGGAGATCAGGAGCTGTCATAATTAACTACAACAAATTCTGGAAGGGATATTAAACCTTGTGCTTCAGAGCTTTAGCCAATCTCTGACGATTAGAAGCCAGGTTGATGCCTAAGTAGGGGCCAGATCCCTGCATAGGACTATTATGGTGCTCTGACACTTTTCTAAAGCATCTAGTGCTGACCACTGTCAGAGACAAGACAGAGGGCTGGACAGACCTCGGGTCTGATGCAGTCTGGCAAGTCCTGTGTTCCTATGAAAAAAGCAGTAGAAGCCATGATTTCTGTCCCAGTGCTGACAAACTCAGAGTTACAGTGGCTATGCTGTGATGACTTTTCAGAAGTGCTCAGTGTTGGGCCAGTTCTGCTCCCAGTGAAATCAGCTGGAATTTTACCTGACTCCAATGGGAGCCAGAGATAGGCCAAGCACCGGGTCCTTTTGAAAATCCTACCCCCTGAGAATCATCTGCTTCTGTTGATTATGTGGGCAGTGTAAGATTTTTTGGCATACTCAGCTATTTATTTCCTTGTTTTTTATGTGCTGGTGTTTTGTAAATGATGGGATTACTAAATGCACTGTTGTCCTAGGTAACCTTAGCTGGTTCTTGAAATGGAGATTTTGGTTTTTGGAGTTACGATCTAAGTACAGTTTTCTCCTGACATATTAGCAGAACACAGGAGCAACCTCTAATTTTCCTGTTTTGTCATGTCCACATTTATAACTATTTGTACTTTTACGGGTGCTCTGAATGTCTCTAACATATTTTCACTGTTTCTATTTTTTCTGACTGTTAAATGCAATTTATGAAACCTGGAAAAAATATCCAGCTATGCTGGATGATTGCAACCTAATAATTCCCTTTCTTGGTTGGAGCTGGGGAGGTGATGGAAAGATTGACAGTTCACACCTGTTTTTGTCATAAAAGATGCCTTTAACTTCAGACAGGTTCAGTAATACTTCTGCTGAAATCTTCAGTTGTTACAAATTCCCTTTCGCTTTGCTACGTGCAATCATTTATTTTATGGTGTAGACTACTTTGTATAGTCAGGACATAATCAAATCCAATATTTTACTTGGCAATGGCTCTCGGTCACAAGCTCAGCCGCTCAGAATTTCTCATCGCTAGCAATCAGCAAAACCCAGGCAGGCTCTTACCATCTGCTAATGGACTTATGTGGAGAAGAGGAGGATTAACAAAGAGGTGATCTCAGCCACTCATGCTTTGCATGATGCGTGCATGGTAATGTAACAATCATAATTTCAAGAGCTGCATGCTGATGATCAGAAATCCTAATCAGTAGTTACAGCTGTAGATTGCTAGCTCACGGTTCTATAGAAGCTTGATCCTGAAGGCCATTAGCGACTTGAAATGAAAACCTATTCCTTATCTAAATTATTTTCCATCCAATGGGTGTGAATGAACACACACACACACACACACACACATGTTTGTTATTTCAGGGGTTTAGGGGGAGGGAATGCTTGTGGGTGTTGGGCTGTGCACATTGGTTTGATACTATGAGGTTCCTCATTCCTTTATTAGGAAGTACTATAGTGTTGGTCTAGACACTACGGTCTAGATTCTCCAGCTAGCCAGAGGAGTGCTCATCAGGTCTGGAGAGGTGGATCCAGGAGGACCCTGACCAATGGGGCAGTTGCCCTGTGTAAAATAGAGCAGCCTGAAGGCTACACTGATCTTTGCTGGGTGCCAGTGATACCCAGGAACCATTCTGGCAGCTGAGCACTAGCTGGATGCAGGGATATCTTGCCCAGGCCTTCGTTTCATTGGCCATGCCCTCTGGTCACATGATGATGTAGGAGTTACCATCATGACTCAGTGCATCCTGGGAATTCCCCTATCCTGGGAGCATCCTGTGGTGGCTGGCCCCACTCACTTTAGGGAAGCTTTTCCTCCAGGAGCTGTGCAAAGCAGCCACAGAGCACTGGCAAATAGAGTGGGTCTTACAGAAGCTATACGGCAGTGTCTAGTCAATTACTGTAGCAAACCTTTTCTCAGGGATCTGAAGGCTGGGCTGCTGACATTGAAGGGCTTAATATAAAGAAGGCCCACAGAGAGTTGGATGGACTTTGCAAAGAGTAGGGTGACCAGATGTCCCAATTTCATAGGGACTGTCCCAATTTGTGGGTCTTTTTCTTATATATGCTCCTATTACCCCCCCACCCTCTGTCCTGATTTTTCACATTTGCTGTCTGGTCACCCTAGCAAAGAGCAATGTGGAATCTGTCACATTTTTGCCTTCCCAACTGTTTTGGTACCTGGTGACCCACTGTTCCATCCAAGAACTACTCCTCAAAGCCCTGCATTATGGTGACCCAGCTTCAGCTAGAAGTAGCTTAACTGTGACTCCCCTCCTCCCCGAGAATTTCTCCAAGTTGATGTCACTCTATCACATTCACACTTGGTCTCTATTTTTTTTTTTGAAAGGGCAATAAGAATTGATGGAGAGATTGAACATAGGGGGATGATATATATGGAATGGGATGACTCATGAATTTATTAATGGGCTATGGAACCTTTGGCTACTAGGTCATTGGTTCCAATAAAGCCAAGATCAGTGTTTACTGAACATCATCTTTTGATGGACAGTCAACGGCCTAGGTGGAATGGGTTCGTTGTTTTAATAAGACTCCTAGTCAGCAGGTATCTACAGAAGGGAGAACCTCACTAATTTGGCCCCATTGAATCAATCATAGAATCATAGAATATCAGGGTTGGAAGGGACCTCAGGAGGTCATCTAGTCCAACCCCCTGCTCAAAAGCAGGACCCATCCCCACTTAAATCATCCCAGCCAGGGCTTTGTCAAGCCTGACCTTAAAAACTTCTAAGGAAGGAGATTCCACCACCTCCCTAGGCAACGCATTCCAGTGTTTCACCACCCTCCTAGTGAAAAAGTTTTTCCTAATATCCAACCTAAACCTCCCCCACTGCAACTTGAGACCATTACTCCTTGTCCTGTCCTCTTCTACCACTGAGAATAGTCTAGAACCATCCTCTCTGGAACTACCTCTCAGGTAGTTGAAAGCAGCTATCAAATCCCCCCTCATTCTTCTCTTCCGCAGACTAAACAATCCCAGTTCCCTCAGCCTCTCCTCATAACTCATGTGTTCCAGACCCCTAATCATTTTTGTTGCCCTTCGCTGGACTCTCTCCAATTTATCCACATCCTTCTTGTAGTGTGGGGCCCAAAACTGGACACAGTACTCCAGATGAGGCCTCACCAATGTCGAATAGAGGGGGACGATCACGTCCCTCGATCTGCTCGCTATGCCCCTACTTATACATCCCAAAATGCCATTGGCCTTCTTGGCAACAAGGGCACACTGCTGACTCATATCCAGCTTCTCGTCCACTGTCACCCCTAGGTCCTTTTCCGCAGAACTGCTGCCTAGCCATTCAGTCCCTAGTCTGTAGCTGTGCATTGGGTTCTTCCGTCCTAAGTGCAGGACCCTGCACTTATCCTTATTGAACCTCATCAGATTTCTTTTGGCCCAATCCTCCAATTTGTCTAGGTCCCTCTGTATCCTATCCCTGCCCTCCAGCGTATCTACCACTCCTCCCAGTTTAGTATCATCTGCAAATTTGCTGAGAGTGCAATCCACACCATCCTCCAGATCATTTATGAAGATATTGAACAAAACCGGCCCCAGGACCGACCCCTGGGGCACTCCACTTGACACCGGCTGCCAACTAGACATGGAGCCACTGATCACTACCCGTTGAGCCCGACAATCTAGCCAACTTTCTACCCACCTTATAGTGCATTCATCCGGCCCATACTTCTTTAACTTGCTGACAAGAATACTGTGGGAGACTGTGTCAAAAGCTTTGCTAAAGTCAAGATACAATACATCCACTGCTTTCCCTTCATCCACAGAACCAGTAATCTCATCATAGAAGGCGATTAGATTAGTCAGGCATGACCTTCCCTTGGTGAATCCATGCTGACTGTTCCTGATCACTTTCCTCTCATGTAAGTGCTTCAGGATTGATTCTTTGAGGACCTGCTCCATGATTTTTCCCGGGGACTGAAGTGAGGCTCACTGGCCTGTAGTTCCCAGGATCCTCCTTCTTCCCTTTTTTAAAGATTGGCACTACATTAGCCTTTTTCCAGTCATCCGGGACTTCCCCCGTTTGCCACGAGTTTTCAAAGATAATGGCCAATGGCTCTGCAATCACAGCCGCCAGTTCCTTTAGCACTCTCGGATGCAACTTGTCCGGCCCCATGGACTTGTGCACGTCCAGCTTTTCTAAATAGTCCCTAACCACCTCTTTCTCCACAGAGGGCTGGCCATCTATTCCCCATGTTGTGATGCCCAGCACAGCAGTCTGGGAGCTGACCTTGTTCGTGAAGACAGAGACAAGATTGCTGGGAGTCTGGGCAAAAAAGCCAGTGACCGAAGATGGTCCCCCTAATCTAAATTCCCCTATTGCCTCAACTGGTTGTCCCATCAGAGATCAAGCACAATGGGCCTGATTCTCTACTGCTTTGTACCTTGTGTCGTCATTTAGACCTGTCCAACATGCTACCAAATCAGAATGGAGGCCTTGCACTCATTTGGCACAGGTGTGAATGACAACACAACTACCAGGTAGCAGGGAATCCAGCTGATTGGTGAGGCAGCATGAGGAGGCTTGCATTGCCATGGTTCTTCTGTGAAGCTACACTGTGAACGTTGCAGGGGCATCAGTGTGGCACCTTTCAGAAGCACTTGGTTCCCTTAAAACCATGAAAACCCACATCCCTTCAGTAAAATGCTGCATTGTCGTGTTCTCCCAACAGCTCTCCTATTTATCAGGAACTCAGCCAATCAACCCGTCTCTGGACTATCAACTTCCTTTCACCATCTCTGCCTTTTTCAGCAGTTTTTAAAGGGCACCATCACTGCTGCTTTTGCTGCACCGGGTTGATAATTGTGCTAACAGAACGAACACCAACATCAGGGTGATTATGCTGAAAGAAGCTGTGTCCAGCATTTTTCCATGGTGCCTTTAGTCCCCTGGCCAGTAGGGAGTCTTGCAAATTAAAAACACTGCACAGATGGGCTACCTCTGGGAAGTTGAGTGGGGTTAGCCTGCAGACCTAAGTTTTAAGAGGCTTGTGACTTAGAGACTAAACCAACCAGATCAGCCCTAATTACCTTAGAATGATTCATTGCTGATCACCGTTTTTTCTGGGGAAAAGCAAAGACCTATAACAGAGCTGCTGTAGCAGGAAGACTGGACTGTGTCTCATCTCTAGAGAGTACTATGGGGTATTTTGGCAGAACGCAATGGAAAAAACATGGACTATGACTGTCTTTGCAGCTCTTGGCCATGTAGATAACTTAGTTTGTTTCCAGCCCTGCCAGACCCCTTTGCCTTAATTAGCACAAACAGCCCAGAGAAAATAAAAGAAATGTCTCCCTCTGGCTTCTCCCTGTTCCATAGTCCACACAGATCTGAGCATCCAGCAGATTCTGGCATTCGTGAACTAGAAGGAGATGGTGCAAATTACAACTCCTGTCATCTCTGGCTTGACGTTTCAGAGCTCTGGAGTCAGCTTTGAATTATCCCTGCAGGATTGACTTTTTGTTTTATATGTTAAGTGGCTTGGCTCACAACTGTCTGATTTTTCCAAATGGCATAAATCTATAGACATTTGCCTTTGGCTCAGAAAGTTCCCCAATTGGAAGTCAAGACAAATGAGTTTCCCAGAGCCAAGGTCAGCATCTGGAGTCAAATAATGAGATAAAGGCCCGCCCCCGCCCTCCCAGAACCCCCCCAATCAAACAAAAAACCACTTTAGTTATTTTTCACATGCCTTGAAATTGCTGTTATCCATCCTGTGCCCCAAACCACATTCCAGCCCGGTCCTGTGAACCTAGGCACAGGAAGAGCTGGCACCATTCTCCACTAAGTCTGCCATTGCCACTGAAGATGAAAACCTCCTGTAGAGCTATACATGTAACACCCTGGAAGGATTCCCCTACCTTCCCTTCCAGCTTCCTGAGCTAGGCTTTGGACCAACCTAAGCTGTTAGCCCTTGGATAAACCAGTGTCCTGAGAGCAGGCTGGGAGTCCTCCGTCAGTGCTATCCAGACCTCCAGTCAGGATGGATGTAGTTGTAAAGAACTAGCAAGCATTATCCTCTATTTCCAGCAACCAGGGGTGCACCTAGTGATGGGGCATGCTGGGTGAGGGGTTAGGGTGAAAGGGGGCTTGACCAGAACACTTTGGGCTCTGCCTATTATTCTGGGCCATGGCCAGCAACCTGGGCTGTTCCAAGGGATAAAATAAAAAGGGTAGGGAGGTGGGATGGGGTGAACACAGCTTTTCCACATCTGCTATAGTCCGAGTTAGAACTGCCCCTCCCAGCTGGTGCAGTGAGAGCTCCTTCTCCTGTTCACTCTGTTTAACCATCAGGTTGATCTCATTTACATGGGGTGCCATGTTGATCCCTCAGAGCAGCTCAGAGCTGCAACCCTTCCTCTTGTGAGGTGAAACATGGAGTTGAGCCCCCTGTACCTCATTCTGTGTGTGGAGGTTCCTTGGGTTGGGTGTGGGGAGAGGGAAAGTTCCCCTGTTTCTGGCTGGGTAGCTGGCTAGTTGCCGATTAGCATGGAAAACAAACCTGCCTCCCTCCCAGAATAGGATCCTCCTGGGGCCTGCCAGTTTATCACACCAATAGAACTCAAAACCCAGTAGGAAACACTTGACTGACATTCTGCTGCCAAAAATATTAAAGGTTAAAATAATCCCTGGCAGGACAGCTCTCCCCTGCTGCTCCCAGGTGGAGGATACAGTGACTCCAGCTCTGCCTTTGTTTCCTGTGCCTCTTTTAAATTAGTGAGTGAATTTAGCGCACAAGAAAGTGAGGGCCAAATAGCCCTGGCTAGAACCAGACATGATGTGGAGGGTGGTGTGCAAACTTCCTTCTCAATGCACCTCTGTCAGCACACTCTAGTCTGATTAGAATTCATTATAACAATTTATTTGTATTATCATAGCACCTAGAAGCCCCAGTCATGGCCCAGGACCCCATTGTGTTAGGCGCTGTACAAACACAGAACCATAAGATGGTCCCCGCCCTGAAGAGTTTCCAATCTAAATAATAGTTTTGACTTGAAACATTTCCTAGTAGTCCTAGTCTTGGGCCTTTCTTGAACTGAAATTGCCAGGTGTTTGGGGCTATAGTGGGATACAGCTGAGCTCAAATTTGGGTGAAACAGATGGTTCGTCTGTGACATTCTAGGTGGGGGGAGTAATTCACACAAAGGCCAGGAAGTTGCAGATTGAGGTAAACAGGGTGAGGTAAAATATCCAGCAAATAATATACTGCAAACCACAGAAAAGTAGAGAAGGGAGCAGGGAGAATTGCCTTTCGATTGTAGCCACATTTTTGAGTTCTGGGCTGACGCACCTTTTCTTTTTCACTTTGCGTAAGTCAGTATTGAAGCTGTCTTTTGTAATCTTTAATTTGATTAATGTATTTCTCCCTCCAACTGCCTGGGTGCTGACTTACATTTCATGGATAAACAAGGGGTCCCATTCTGCTCTCATTTACTCTGTCTAAAAGTCAGTCAGCGAAGTTACCACCATGTAAAATCAGCGTGTGTGTGAGCGAGAGAAAGTGATTAGGATGCTAGTTTGGGAGACCCCTGCTCTACCACAGACTCTGTGACTTTGGGCCAAGTTACGTAGTTTCACTCAGCCTCAGTAAAATACGGATAATAGTTTCCACCTCACAGGATTCTGGGGAGTGCTCAGATAACGGTAACTGGGAGCCATATAAGTACCTTAGCAAGACCGAGTAACAAGCCCAATTTTTTGGACACTGCCATGTCTTCAGCTGGTGTACACAGGTATAGTTCCATTGAAATCCATGGATTGATACTGCTCTTTTACACCAGCTGGAGACCTGACCCCACAGTGTTTGTTTTGCATTTTGATGTTTATATGCTCAGTTATGTAGCATATTAATATAGTGCTAGATACGTAGCTTAAACCTCTGGGGTCTTCTCACCAAGAAGTCTTGCGCATCATGTTTCAATTTAACACATAATAAAACTTTTCCTCTTCAAAGCACTGTGTAAGCACTGGCTGATAAATCCTCAAAGTAACTCCCTGAGAAGCAGGCAAGACTGATTATCCACATTCTACTTTACCTCTTTCACTGGGTTCCCAGTAAGGCCAAACTTCTCAAGAGTGGTCTCTAATTCTGTGTGCCTCTGTTTTTGAGTCTTATTTTTCTGGCGGGCTGAGCACCTGCCACTTGAGTTGAAGTCAGTAAGATCTGGCACCTTTGAATATCAGGCCCCAAATATGTTGAGCTGGGCGCCCAAAACCCGAGGCCACCAGAATCACAGGCCACAGCTGAATATTTTGGCCTGACTATTCGTATCTGCTGAGGAGAGGCCCAAGAATGGGAGAACAAGTCTGGATTAAGACAGATGGATTGGCAGAACAGTAAGGGGCAAGCTGGTAGATCAGTGCTCAGGTGGGTCAACCACGTCCAGCTTAGTTTCAGTCAGCAATGTCAATTACCCATGCCCAAGAGTACCCAGCTCTCCTCAGGTCAATTTTAAGACACACTTACTGAGGAATGTTGACTAAAAATTGCACCAGACAACCTGAGCAGCCTCCTTTGGATCCAATGTCAAACTTCCAAACATCAGATTGTTTTCCTTAATGCCATAGTGCCCTACTGAAAACTAGCCTGAGAGGCAGGGAGCCTGGTATCCTTGGCACCTTGTACGGTCACTTATGCCAATGCCACTGAGTGCAAGATGCTTCCCTTCTGATCAGGAGGCCTTTCACTCTCTCTTCCTGCTGGTATAAATGTTGACAAAAGGTACAGGGCAATGGAGGATCAGGCCCAGGAAGTTTACAGCATCTTCAATAGCTTGAATCATCAACTAGGGTTGCCAATTTTGGTTGGACATACTCCTGGAGGTTTCATCACATGATATAATCTTTAATTAAAGATTAATCTTTAATTCCTGGAGACTCCAGGACAATTCTGGAGGGTTGGCAACCCTATCATCAACACATACTTTGAACCCATGGATCATCCCCTACCTGCATATCCCTGGAGAATTTGGTTGTTTTGTGCAGCTAATTTAATAGAGTCATGCACTAATGACTCTGGTAAATACTTCGCCAAAGAGAAGCTCTGTCGTTCTTTTTCTTAAAGGCGTATGACAAACAGATTTGCTTAAGAGGGTGGGATATATACATCTTTTCTAAATATTAAGTTAGGAGCTCACAAGGTTTGCTTACTTCAGTCTAACTAAGGTGTGCTTATTTACAGACAACGTGACTCCACAAGGAGCAGGTTATTGGAGTCAATCTGTTTCAGATCTCAAACACAGAGTATTTTGCAAACTGTGGAGAGCACTACCTTACTTTTACCCTCTCAAGAAATCCTACAAAACTCAGATTTAATCTCTTGGCAAAATTTGGCTACCTTTTGATTTCTTTTAGGGTTTACACACATTTTGTACTATAAGTAGTAAAAAAGGAGAGAGCTATAAATTCACAATTGTCCATAGCTTCAATAAATCTGAAATTCACCCCATCCAGAGGTCTATCCAACACTTAGTTCCCACTTAAATTGTCCTTTGGAGACTTAAGTGGTGCATAACGCTTATGTTGGCTTTCAGCGCAGGGATACATTTTACTCGAGGTGCATTGAGTTGTGCATGGGACTCATAACTGGAATAGCATGCAGCACAGCATGTGAACCAACAAAGTAGTGTTGGAGCCTGGGGCTATTGTAACAGAAGTCACTTCAGGTCAGGATTCATTGACAAAGTAGGAGCCTAGTTCTCGGCAGAGGGTATTATGGATTAGGAATGAGACACATTGGCAGAGGTCTGCTGGGCCCAAGAATAGACTCGCAGGTGACAAGTGATGTGAATTGGCAAAGCTATAGTAGGTCAGGAGTGTAAAGTTGGAATAGCAGGGATGCTTTGGGTCATGGCTGAGGAGCATTGGCACCACCAGGATCTCAAGTTTGCACTCTGCCTTGTTCTAGTCAGTGCTATCTGCCCAATACATTCACAGAGGCACCAAGTTCATGCAAGTCAAATTAGCATGAAAGAATAATTCTCTACAAATAGTCTAGCATGCTCTCAGTATTGGATCTGAAATAACTGTTGCTCTTTTAACTGAGTTCAGGTATTCTCCATCATGTAAAGGACTGTGACTGTGTGCACTCATCTCTCGTGAGCACCTCCTGTCGGGTGTGTGTGAACCTGCACTCTCTATTTCTCTGCTTGCAGTGTCCACTGTTGGCAGTTACCCTCTTCAGGTGGTTCTTCAGTGGCTCAGTCCTCTGGCCAAGTCACACAGAGTCTCATCACATGAAGGAACCACCTCTGGGGTAACAAAAGTCCAACAGGACCTATCACTGTGCCCTTGTTGGCATCTTTAGCCCTGTCTTTGGCCTCAGTTCTCACGCCCTTCTGGGCTAGCTTGAAGTCTATGTCTGTCCAGGTATAGAGGACCGCCCCCAGTGCTTTCTCCCTGGAGACTAAGTCCTGCCCTTAATTTGGGCTTCTAAACAAGCCTTATTCCCTTCTTAGAGCTTAGGCCACCCTGCTACTCCTCTGGGTCCCAACTCAGGGACCCTACAAAAAGCAGTGAATACTGCTGCAGCTTCTCCTGCTATTCCCTGCGCCACTTCCCACATAGCCCCTTCCTCTTCACCCCGACCTCAGGGCTGAATTTCTTCCTCATGCAATGCCAATGTCACCAGAACCCATCTTTTGGTTCTCCCTTGGGCTCCAGCAAGGAGCATCTTCCTTGTTCCTCTGGTTCCTGCCAGCAACTGACTAGCTCTGACCCTGCAGCTCTTCTTATCTGAGCCTGCTGAACTCTGATTGGCTGCTTCCCTGCAGCCTTTATAGGCAGGCCTGGAGGACCTACCTTAACTGCTTTTCTGGGGCGGAGTGTGGTAGAACCGTGAGGCCTCTAGCAGGGTGCCTCAGAGGGCCTGGTACACCCCACCACAAGGGCGTAGCAAAGTTGGAGGGCCTTCTGAATCATACTACATGCCTCTTATCTGTCCATTAAAGGATGGATCCTAAGCTTAGATGCATAGTGCCCAGCACTGCTTATCTCAAAACACCTGAGGTCCACTAACAGGACTCTAGGACTTGGCCCCTGCTAACGTGCCATGTCAGATTCTTTCAGGGCACCTGTGGTTAGATTCTACCTCTAAAAGCCATTACACTCATTTCCTGTTGGTTTTTGTCTGTAGTGTCCTCTCTTGGTTTTCTGTCCAACATAAGATCCTGAATATTACCTAGTCTCTAGAGTCACAATGCAACCTGAGAACCATAATCAGAAATACTAGCAAGAAGGTAGAAAGAATTATACTTTTTTTCAGGAAATCTGTCTTCTCTGCCATGGTAAATACTCAGAGACACTTGTTTCGTGCAAAAGAGGCCAAAGCAGCACATATGTGGTCCATAGGCTGAAAGGGTATGAGGAGTCAGTCCTTCCTAGAAATTGAGCTGGCAGAGGGGTTCACTTTTTGGGTGAAATCCTGGCCCCCCTGAAGTCAATGGCAAAATTTCCATTGACTTAAATAGGGCCAAGATGGACCCTAAATCAATATCTCTACCATGGATCATCACCCTCTACTTTCCACAGGGCACAAATACTCTTTTCCAGGCTTTAGGGCCAGTCCAAAGCTGGGGTTGTTTATGGTAGTCCAAATGAAGTCAATTGCAAAAGTCCCATTGACTTTAGAGGGTTCAAAATTTGGCCCTAACATGTTCTATGTCTTTTGGGCAAGATCAAGCCTAGAATAAATCTAACGTCTGATTAATCATTTTCTTTGGGCAGTATTTTCTACCCTTGCAGGAGGATGTATTTGACAATCTAATAGGCTCTTCTGCCTCTGACTACTATGATACTATCCATTGTTGTATGTAGTGTTATTGTAGCCATTTTGGCCTCAGGATATTAGGAAGACAAGGAGGGTGAGGTAATATCTTTTATTGGACCAACTTGTGTTGGTGAGAGAAACAAGTTTTCAAGGTACACAGAGGTACATATCCCAGACCTGAGGAAGAGCTCTGTATAAACTTGAAATCTTGTCTCTGTCACCGACAGAAGAGATTACTTAACTCACCTTGTCTCTCTACTATGATATCCATCTAAGCCTGGCAGCAAAGCTCAGAAAGGTGCTCTAAACTGTCATGCCAGGAGTGGCACTGCTATGTAAAAATAGCTGTATGCAGAAATGTTATTTTATTGCAGCGGTTGCTATAGTTTCTCTTCTGGCAGGGATTCCCTTCCAATAAGCTCTGGTTTTTGAGGGGGTGTTAGAAGTCAGCTGTTTCAATTCACATCAGGCTGAACCTTGGCATGAAGACATGCATATGTAAAACTCATCCCCCTTCGTGTCCTCAGAACATTCTTGATGCACACGCTGCTGTTGCACAAGAGTTATGGGCTCAGATACAAAGTTCGTCTTAAATCACAATTTGAGTTTCCAGTACAATGGGACATTATTACAATGCAGAGGCAGCCAAAGGAAAAGCCAAGCGCAGTAACGATTCAGCCACCCAGGTACAATAAAATGAGCTCCAGTACGAACGCAGAGCTTGTATCTCATATTGTTCCTTATTTTTTTCATACTGTGCTTTATTCTTTCCAAGGACTGGACAGAAAATGAGAAACATCTTGTGGGCTCATCTACCACAGTGCAACTTACATTTGCTCTGAGCAGCAAGTGCTGAATGAACTGGAATGCAAAGTTAGCAATTTAACAGGTTCTTACCCTGTGACACTCCTCCTTGATGTACAGTTTGGATGGCTGGTGTTATAACATTGCATAGAGGTTGCACAACAAATTGAAAAGGAGCTTGACATGGGAAATTCACCCTTGTACAGCGAGCCAGCCCCAAGTGTTATGCCTCACTTTCATCCCACTTAAGCCACCAGGGTTGCAGTGGTGCATAGGCCTTGTGTCTGCACAGGGGTGAATATCCCCTGTGGGGCTTACACATCAGTAGAGCTGGCTGAGAAACTGAAAAAGAAAATTCCCCAAAATGTCGGCACTTCTTGACGTTATTTTCATGCTCCAGATTTTGAAAATGAATATTTTGTTATTTGTTTGAATGTTTTCACAAAAACTCCTATAGGCATTTAATTTTTTTTTTGGCTTTTTGGGGTTTTCCTTCCCCCTTTTGTTTTTTCCTTTTTCCATTCTACCACTGAAAAGGGGTGTGTGTGAAAACGAGAGGACAAACCCATTAGTTGTAGAGTTTTTTTTTTTTTTTTTTAGAAAACCCCCCGGGTTTGACGGTCTTAGATTGGTATAAAAGATAATTGTCCTTTTTGGGGAAAAGAGAAGCAAGTTGAAATGGGTGGGAGCTATCATTCTTGTTAAAGTCTAATCCTGTTTCATCCCAAGTGGTGGTTGGGATTTGGCTGGAGCCGGTGAAGGTGGCAATGCCCTGTCTGATGAGGATATATCTCAGGATCATGGTGACAAAGGCTCTGGGCCCTGGGAGATGAGTGAAGTTTGCTCCAGTAGCCAATTTTTCTCCCAAAGTTTCTTTCTTGAAGGACCCCAAAAGGCAGAATAGCCCATCCCATTATTAGTTTGTCCACCAATTTTGACACACCAATTTTGATTAATTGATTCTGGTCCTCTGCTCCTTTTTGTTTATTGGGCATGATTTTAACACAGTCCTTGAGTTACATCAATAGGCCTTTTTGTTTGGACTAATTTAGTCCTTTTGTCTCACTTGTGCACCTTTTCCTATGAACGTATTATTGGTTAATGTGACATCTTATGAACTTACATTTACTCTTTACAGTTGAGCTCACAATTAGGGTAAACTTGGAGGCCTAATTATTACAACTCCTTTCCTACATGCAGCCTGCAGTGTTCCTGAAGCTCCTTCTGTCCTCAGTATAAAAACAGCCTGTGCAGGCTTTCTGGCATCCCTGTGGAAAGTTGTCAGTGATGTATGAGATGAAAAATCCCCTCTCAGGGGACATGGAATCTGTAGACAGTTCTTTGAAATCCCCAGCTAAGATAGTCTCAGAGCAGCTCATCATGCCAAAGCCTCAGATAAGGGAAAGGACAGGGATCTATTTAAAAAATAAGTGTTTCCCTCCCTCAGTCCTACCTTTCTTGTACCCTCTCTGTTCCTCCCCCATAGGAGCCTTTGTTGGGGTGCACCCAGCCAGGAACTTTTCAACTTTCCCTGTACATGCATTCCCATTCAGATCGTCACAGTGCCAAGTACTGGCCCTTTTAAATAACACTGTTTTAGGCTGGACAAGAGGGGAGCTGAGACGTCTTCTTTCATGCTGTTTTATTATCTCAGCCTCACACCCGTTTGCCTCTCGTCCATTTGCTTCCTCCTGTCTGATACCTAGATTGTGAACTCTCTGGAGTGGGGGCCCCTCTTTGTTACTTGACCATACCTAGCTCCGTGGGGTTCTGATCTTTGACTGGAGCTCCTAGGGGCGACTGTTGCAGACATAGCATAGAATACCAGGGTTGGAAGGGACCTCAGGAGGTCATCTAGTCCAACCCCCTGCTCAAAGCAGGACCAATCCCCAATTTTTGCCCCAGATCCCAAATGGCCCCCTCAAGGATTGAACTCACAACCCTGGGTTTAGCAGGCCAATGCTCAAACCACTGTGCTATCCCTCCCCCCAAGGTGAGTGGCAGAGGCTTCGGGAGCTGAGAGTTTGCCTCGGACCTCAGGGACACAGCGTGAGGCACCATCCCAGGCATTTCTATGCAAGGAGCAGAACTGGGTTTACTTGGGGTGGGGAGTGTATTGAGAGCATCTCAGGGGTCTGTAGAGATGTATTGCCCTGGTTAGCAAGTATGGCCTTGCTGTGAGTAGGATTTGAACCTGTGCGGGAAACCCTATTGGATTTCTAGTCCAACACCTTAACTACTCGGCCATCACAGCTGTGAGCCCCATCAAAATTTGTGCTATATTTTTCAAGTAATTTTGCTGCCTTAAACAAGGGCCAGAGTGAAATAGTGTTCTGTCCTTATATTAAAAAAAGTTACCGATCAGAATCCAAACAGCAGTCAAGCACCATGTTTCAGAACAGCAAAGCAGTTAGTTCTTTACGTTACATTGTAAATACACTTCTACTGGAGACTCGGTTACAGCAGTCATTCCTGACACAGGTAAAGCATGGCTTAATTTTGTCATGTAGACAGGACCTTAACCATGTCCCTGAACCACAATAGATCCTTTGATTCTCCAAGGCTTTAGGATGGGTCAGGGACATAGTCAAGATCCCATGTACGCTACAAAGATGGTGCCACATTTGGCCCGTGTCTGGGGACAACCATGTTGTAAAGGGGTCACAAACATGCTTTTATTTGTAGTTTTAAGCAGGGCTTGAGTGTATTAATGCTTGGCTCCCTGCGACAACTACACAGCGGTTGTCTCCTACCCAGCTGCATTTCTACCCGAACCATGTATTCCTGCTAGAGCTTGTCAGCTGATACCAGTCACTGGCCAACTCATGCCATGATTCAGTTGTACAGAAGGAGACAACTCAAGAACCCTGAGGCTCTGTTCCTGCCCACTTGCTGTTCCCGTAGAAGGTTTGATGGCCCTAATGAAGCACCAAAGCCAACCTGGGTCCACACTTGTACTGCTGCCATTTCAGGACATCATCCAGGGGGGAGCCATCACAGTCTGAGCCTGAGAATAACCATGCGGCTTATGCCTCCAGTGTTTGAGTTGTTCGGAAAGGATGAGTGGACAAGATAGTTATTGTGAGAAATCTGGAATTGCTTGGGGGGATAATAACCTGCTGCTTGCTCCTTCAGGATCCAAGGTAGTGAGTGGGGAGACTAGGTGGCTCTCTTCCTCCTAGGCCATTGTTTGTTTATGAAAAATGGATTACCAGCTCCGATTCCTGCCACTGACTCCACTCCTTCTGGGTTTCTCTGCTTTGCGGTCACATTTTGCAGACATCTGGATTCAATAACCCAGTTGATACAGCCCATAAAATTAGAAGAAACTGAACACTCCAGAAGGCAGAGGTCAGTGAGTGATTCATCCCCATGTAATGTGTTGGGGCTGAAGTGCTCTGTGATTAGCTAACAGACTGCGTGGGGTTCTGGAGGGTGTTGTGGTGCTGAGGAGCCGCTAGCCCGGCCCATGTCTCTGAGCTCAGTGAGGAGAAATGGGAAAGGAGGGGGAGGCCATCATTTCTTTAAGAGTTTCCCTGACCTTGGAGAGTAGCAATGGGGACCAGCAGAGTTATAATTATAACTCTCGGCACTGCTATAATATTCTTTATCCAAAGATCTCTATATAAGCTTGCTGGAGGAATGAAGGTCCAGTGGTTAAGGTGCTAGCCTGGGACACAGGAAACCTGGGTTTGCTTCCTCTGCCATAGTCTACTTGTGTGACTTTGGGCAAATCACTTAGGGCGGGATCCACAAAGGGACTTAGCTGTTGCAACATTGAGTGTCCTAGCACCTAGAAAATCACAGGGACAACCGCACAATCCACAAAGCTGAGTTAGGCCCCTAAGTGCCCTATACAATGGGCAGGGGGGAGAGAGGCACTTAAGAATGTGATCCACCCAAGCCAGCATGCGAGGCGAGGAGCCACCTCAGCTAGCCAATGGGATATGCTAATGGCAGGTGTGTGTGCTAACCCCGGCCCCTATCTCAGAGACAAGCACCAAAGTCCAGGCTGCAGAGAGGCAGCCATCTGTACTTAGCGATCCATGAACGGGAACCTGGAGCAAGGCAGCTTAGGCACCTAAGCCACTTCTGGAGGGAATGAGTTTGGCACCAACCACATTCCACACATAAGAGCAGCAGGAGGAGGTGGTGGTGCTGCTGCCACCTACCTTGTAACTTTTAGCTTAGTGGTTAGAGCCTTTGCCTGGGATGTGGGAGACTCAGGTTCAGTCCCCCCGCCCATTTCTGCCAGAGTGGGAGAAAGGATTTGAACAGGGTTCTCTCACCTCTCAGGAGAGAGCTCTCACCACAGAGTATGGGATAGTCTGATGTGGGGCTCCCTCACCCTCTCCTATGAAGCTGTCTCACTGTGGATAAATAATGGAAGAGTGATTGGAGCAGGGGGACTGGAGCCTGGGTCTCCCATGTTGGTGCCCTAACCGCTGGACTGCGGAGTCATTCTCACTTGCTCTCTGGCATGGCAAGTGAGTTTAGGTGCCTATAGGGTTTGTTGGCAGTTTTGTGGATCATAGTGCCTAAGACTCCTTGTGGATCTGGGCCTTAGTTTCTCTGTGCCTCAGTTGCCCACCTCCAAAATGGGGATAATAGCACTGCTCAGATAATGTTAATGGTGGCCTGCCACAGGGTAGCTGGTCTCTGTGGATTGACTGAACCCAGTGCCCCTGGACTGGAGCAGGTGAGCCCAGTTCAGCTAACTCAAGAGGGCTGGGCAACATCTGGGCCTATAAAGGGCTGCTGGAAGGAGGAAAGACTGAGAGAGGCTGAGCCCTGGGGAGAAAGCCACAGTGGAGTGGAGCTAACTCCTGTGGTGGGTCCCTGGAACAAGGGGCTCTGTGGCTGCTGCTCCAGGAGGGGAACAGAGCTGATGGAGGATGCCAGGGGCTGTAGGGTTGTCAACTTTCTAATCGCACAAAACCAAATACCCTAGTCCCACCTCTTCCCTGAGGCTCTGCCCCCCCCATTCACGACATTCCCCCTCCCTCAGTGGCTCACTCTCCCCCACCGTCACTCACCATGACTGGGCTGGGGCAGGGGGTTGGGGTGCGGGAGCGGCTGAGGGCTCCACATAGGGGTGCGGGCTCTGGAGTGGGGCTGGGGATGAGGGGTTTGGGGTACAGGAGGTGGCTCCAGGCTGGGGGGTGGGGCTGAGGGATTCGGAGTGCAAGAATGATTTGGAGTAATTTAGTTGGGGCTGGTTTTCCTTTGAGCAGGGGGTTGGGCTAGATGACCTCCTGAGGTCTCTTCCAACCCTAATCTTCTATGATTCTATAAGGGGGCTGTGGGTTGAGGCAGGGGGTTGGGGTCTGGGAGGGCGTATGGGTTCTGGGCTGGGGGTGTGGGGTCTGGGCTGGGGCTAGGGATGAGGGGTTTGGAGCGCAGGAGGGGGCTTCAGGCTGGGGGTGTGGCGCCAAGGGATTTGAACTGTGGGAGGGGCTGCGGGTTGAGGCAGGGAGTTGGGGTGCAGGAGGCAGTACAGGCTCTGGGCTGGGGGTGTGGGCTCTGGGGTGGGGCCAGGGATGAGGGGTTCAAGGTGTGGGAGGGGGCTCTAGGCTGGGGCAAAGGGTTGGGGTGCAGGACTGGGTATGGGCTCTGGGCTGGGGGTGCAGGCTCTGGGCTGGAGCGGGGGATGAGGAGTTTGGAATGCAGGAGGAGGCTCCGAGTTTGGGGGGGGCTCGGGGTTGCGGCACGGGCTTACCTTGGGTGGCTCCTGGTCTGTGAAACTCGGGGGGGTGTGTGTGTGTGTGTGTAAACCTGAACAAGCAGAAATTAAACAAAATTCACCCAAGCCTTTGTTCTTGGAAGCTACCAAGCTTCGCATGGCTTTACCTGATGAAGTTAAACCCAGCCGCAATACTGCTAATGACAAGTGTTCAAAAAGCATCAGTCACCCTTCCCCTCCCGCCAATCCTGGATATTTGGCTTAAAAAATCATGAGATTTAAAACATGATTCTTTTTAATTACCTTCTGTTTATTGAGCCTTTAGGGTACTCTCTTGGGTCCCATTTTCAAGCTTTTTCTCCGTAACCAAGAGGGCTGATGGGAGTTGTAGTCTCCCGTGTTGCAGATCTGTCACAATTTTGCAACTGTCTGCAGTATGTTTGGGGGAACATATTGTATGAGGTTTACATATCACTGTGGACTTGTATGTATTATTGTGTTTTACCGATGTGGGAGGGTAACCACAGCTCTGTCAGGAGTTAAAACAGTGGGGAGTGATTATGTCAATCACTCGCATTGTAAACACCTCCAGAGAAGTACCATTCTCTGGGGAAGTTTGCATATTCTGGTTCAAACTGGATTTCCAGTGACTACGGAGACCAAGAAAGGGCTTTTGGCATTAGAAGGCTGCATTTAAACTGACTCAGGACCTTTTTTCGGATCCAGCAAATGGACAGGAGCCGCTGTCCAAGGGCCCCAACCCTTGCAGAAGTGCTGGAAAGTCTTTCACCTGGTAGGGCCCCATCAAACTGATGGGTGACTTCTAGTAAGTTTTAGCATGCATATAGGAATGTCTATTGATTTTTTTTAACATGTTTTCTCTGTAAAGCTTTCACCTTAGGAATAAATGTGCTTGCTTAAAAAAAGCTGGTAGCTTGTAGCTGCTGGCCTATGCTGTTGGTAGCCCTCTGAGAGAAAGCAAAGAGCAGGTGCTGGGAATATCACAGTGTAAGGCAGTGTACAGCCTCTGTGGATGAGGGGAAAGCAGTGGACATGTTGTTCCTTGACTTTAGCAAAGCTTTTGACACAGTCTCCCGCAGTATTCTTGCCAGCAAGTTAAAGAAGTATGGGCTGGATGAATGGACTATAAGGTGGATAGAAAGCTGGCTAGATTGTCGGGCTCAATGGGTAGTGATCAATGGCTCCATGTCTAGTTGGCAGCCGGTATCAAGTGGAGTGCCCCAAGGGTCGGTCCTGGGGCTGATTTTGTTCAGTATCTTCATAAATGATCTGGAGGATGGTGTGGATTGCACACTCAGCAAATTTGCAGATGACACTAAACTGGGAGGAGAGGTAGATACACTGGAGGATAGGGATAGGATACAGAGGGACCTAGACAAATTGGAGGATTGGGCCAAAAGAAATCTGATGAGGTTCAACAAGGACAAGTGCAGAGTCCTGCACTTAGGACGGAAGAACCCAATGCACAGCTACAGACTAGGGACTGAATGGCTAGGCAGCAGTTCTGCGGAAAAGGACCTAGGAGTTACAGTGGACGAGAAGCTGGATATGAGTGTGCCATTGTTGCCAAGAAGGCCAATGGCATTTTGGGATGTATAAGTAGGGGCATTGCCAGCAGATCGAGAGACGTGATCGTTCCTCTCTATTCAACATTGGTGAGGCGTCATCTGGAGTACTGTGTCCAGTTTTGGGTCCCACACTACAAGAAGGATGTGGAAAAATTGGAAAGAGTCCAGTGGAGGGCAACAAAAATGATTAGTGGACTGGAACACATGACTTATGAGGAGAAGCTGAGGGAACTGGGATTGTTTAGTCTGGGGAAGCGAAGAATGAGGGGGGATTTGATAGCTGCTTTCAACTACCTGAAAGGGGGTTCCAAAGATGATGGATCTAGACTGTTCTCAGTGGTAGCAGATGACAGAATGAGGAGTAATGGTCTCAAGTTGCAGTGGGGGAGGTTTAGGTTGGCTATTAGGAAAAACTTTTTCACTAGGAGGGTGGTGAAACACTGGAATGCATTACCTAGGGAGGTGGTGGAATCTCCTTCCTTAGAAGTTTTTAAGGTCAGGCTTGACAAAGCCCTGGCTGGGATGATTTAGTTGGGGATTGGTCCTGCTTTGAGCAGGGGGTTGGACTAGATGACCTCCTGAAGTCCCTTCCAACCCTGATATTCTATGATTCTATGAAAGCCCCCAGTTAAGAGTGAGAGAGATGTGCATCTTCACCGAAGCCTTAAGTAGGTGTCCTCAAGGGCCCATGGAGGGGGAGTACGGTGCAGTTACTCTGAAACTGTGACAACAAAAGGAGGGCAAACTAAATTGATGCCCATGGCCCACTGTGAAGGACCAGGGCAGGACCCCCCGTTCTAGCATAGCCAAAGGTGAACTCAAACACAGCACTGTGATCATGGCAAATCCCAAAGGGACACAGCCTCCTTGCAGATTGAGTGCCACCCAGATAAATCTCTAGGTCTGGAAGGTGTTATAAGTGCAAACAAATATAAGAGGAGAGCTGGCTGAGAGTTGTGAGCGATGGGAATATGATTGTTTGTACATGTATAACTCTTTGAGGCCCCAGTTGAGATCGGGTTTCACCCTGTGAGATGTTATCCGTTCACATTGGAGGAGACTGCTTCTGTCCCAAAGAGTGTATAGCCTAAATGGACAGTGGGGAGGAGGAAGGAAGTATTATTCCCATTTTGTAGATGGGAACTGACGCACACAGAAAGACAGGGCACGTCTACACAGCACTCAGCAGGTGCGATTGCAGTGTGGGTAGACGTACTAACTAACTCGCTAACAACAGCTGCCTACAGCAGCACAGGCTAGCCACTCGGTGACCATCCTGCTTAAGGCCCTCAGTGGCTTGTCTTGGCTACACTGCTATTTTAAAGTGAGTGAACTTGAGCAGGCCTACCTGTGCTGTACCGAGTGCAGTGTCGTCAGACCCTCAGTGGCTTGCCCCAGGTCACACAGAAAGTCAGTGTTTGAGCCAGGAATTGAACCCAGCCCTCCTGAGTCCCAGTGCAGTCAGTGCCTTAACCCCAGAGCAAAGGCTACTCAACCCACTTGTTTGTTGGGCATGTCTGGAGGGCAGTACCAGTTATGATGCCCTGGAATGCCTTAGTTTTCTGCACCAAATGCCTGCCCTGGTCACTGACGCTAATTAAATCGGCTATGTACAGGACAGTTCAGCCCACCTACCCAGCTGTATGGGCTTTACCGCAAGATGGTCACCTGACCAGAAATTCATTACGAAGCCCCTGGGAGCTGAGCTGATGCAGAAGCATAGGCATCTAATGCAACAGACTAGAAATAATGACCCTTTGAACTGGGTCTTTCTGCCTGAATGAATTTGGCCTCTCAGTGGACAAGTCCTTGCCCCATCCTTTCATCTTTCATCGCATTATCAAATGGAAATAATTGACCTGGGCCAGAGATCGCTGGGGTGAGTGAAAGGGGACTGACCAAGGTGCTTTAAGTCAGTGGCTCTCAACCTTTCCAGACTACTGTATCCCTTTCAGGAATCTGATTTGTCTTGCGTATCCCCAAGTTTCACCTCACTTAAAAATTACTTGCTTAAAAATCAGACATAAAAATACAAAAAGTGTCCCAGCATGCTATTTCTGACAAATTGCTTAAGTTCTCATTTTTACCATATAATTATAAAATAAATCAGCTAAAATATAAATTTTTTACTTACATTTCAGTGTATAGTATATTGAGCAGTATAAACAAGTCATTGTCTGTATGAAATTTTAGTTTGTACTGACTTCACTAGTGCTTTTTATGTAGCCTGTTGTAAAACTAGGCAACTATCTAGATGAGTTGATGTACCCCCTGGAAGACCGCTGTGTACCTCCAGGGATACACGTACCCCTGGTTGAGAACCACTGCTCCAAGTTGCTTCCTGCTCATTGTGTTCAACATGGCTCTCCACCTGTGCCTGGCAAACCCCTCCCTCTTCCCAGTGCCTCCAGCACAGTGAATCTACAGCCACTGATGCCGCCAGCTGACTAGTGCAATGAAAAGGGGCGTTTAGCTTCTGTGTGGCTGGCCTGCAATGAAGGCACTCATGTTGCAAACATGCAGCTGCCTTGCTTTAGCTTTCAGTGCCCTGTCTGGCTTCCTGTTACATTTAGAATAGCAGGTATTGGGTAGGAAAGGGAGGCCATCAAAGCTAGGTCTGATGAAATGTACGGCTGCTGGTAAAGCCGTTAGCAAGGGAAAACAGGCTTAAAAGTATGACACTGCAGCTTAGGCATGGGTTTCCCCTTGCAGTTTGTCACTGAGTCATTCCTCTGGGTCATTGTCATGAGAAGGTTACTGGAAAGGAGTGAGATTTGAAAGGTGTTCTGGTCCACTTGATTCCTGGAAGGAGTCCTGGATCCTTCTGCCAAGAATGTCAGCGCCCCACCCCCACACCTGCAAGTTTCTCCATGGTCACTGGCAGAACCATACAGCCCCTGATGAATGCAGCTTTTGGGGTGGGTGATGGGGAGAGAGAGAACCTGGACTCTGAGCTAGCAAGGCCCCAGCCCTCTGAGGTGTCTGAAGGCAAACACCAGACAATTGGGGTGCATACGTTTAAAAGCAAAGGGTTGGCTGGGCAGCCTCGAAGCTCTGTGCCCTGACCAAATAGGAGAGCCATGCTTGGAATCTCAGACCTTGCTTTGAGTTCTCTGAGCTGCTACGGGTTGGGAATTCTGCAGCGGTGGCAATTTCTGTTCCTCTTGCTCAGTGATGATGCCTCTTACCTGTTGGGAAGGGGGAATCAATGCAACCCTTCCAGCAGAGGGACAGTCCTGGTGACAGTGATCGTTAGAGGTGGGCAAAAAATATCCGGTGAATAGTAAGCTTGCCAGAAATGCATTTCTCAGGACACCAAAACTGTTTGTGAATTCGGGTTGAAGTCAGTGAATAGTTTCAGCCAAAATTTTTTTTTGTTTTGGAAATGTCAAAATGTTTCATTTGACCCAAATGAAATGTTTTCACTTTTTCATTTTGATGAGAAAGTATGAAAAGTAAAATCAATTTTTTTGGTTTAGCCACCAAACTGAAAAATTAACAATTCATTCAGCTCTAATGATGATATTTTTAATCTTTACTTCATAAAGCCTCTTCCATGTTTATTTCCCCACCAAGCATGCTACATGCAATATCAAACAACTGAATTCTTTGCTGATGCAGTAATGTTTTTCTGTTGCCCCGTGTCTGAGATAAGGATCCCTACAGCCAGGCCAGACTTCCTGGGTGAGTTGTTTTATGGATAATAGTATGTGGTTCCCTAGTGAATGTAGCTATTTATAGCTCTGACAACAAGGAGTGAGGGAACGCTGCTGTTAGAAACAGGCATCTAGTCGTGCTCAGCAAGCCCTAATAAATCAGAAACCTTTCCTCCCCTCAAATCTCTAGCCTAGGTGAAGTTGTTAATCTCATGGCCTGTGACACACTCTTTCACACCCACCCGGCCAAATCCCTTGCTTTGCTGCCAGGCAGTTTGCTGACAGCTTGCAGTGTTTACACTGGAACACCTGAGAGCTGTAAACAGCACTGGCTCCAGTTCTCCCACAGGAATCTAGCCTCCTTGGCTGTGTCCACACTGAGCTTGTTGTGCAAATCTTCCCCCACCATTGCACCAGTGCAGCTAGGCCGGGGCTGCATGTGACATCTAGCTAGCAGGCTGGTGGGTGTACTATGCTAGCACTCCCTGTGTTGCTGGAATTAGTGAATGGCCCTTGTGCTACAACAATGGTGGGAGACTTTCACGAAACACGAAGTGTAGACAGGGCCCTAAAGAGTTGGAACCAATGGAAAGAGAGTCTTTTGCAGTGAGTGTTGCAAAGAGGACCCTCCCAGTTGTAATTTGATGGAAGGTGCTGGGGGGATGGTTCTATAATCTGAAAATCTGATCATGATTCTTAGCGCTGGTGCATGCTGTTGGGCTGAGCACTCTTGAACCAGTAATCTTCTACATGCAGAACACTGCTTGTGCAGACAGGTGCTGCCTTGCAAGGAACCTCTCAGTCTGGGCCTGGAGGTGCCCCATTGTGCTGGGGGCTGCACAAATAAGAGTGAGAGGCAGGCCTTGCCCCATCGTTTTTATGATCTAAATACACAAGATGGACAAAGAGTGAGAGCGGAAACAGAAGATCACACAGTAGGTGAGTGGGGATGGAATGGAACCCAGCTCTGAGTCCCAGTTCTCTGCGAAATCCACTGACTTGTGCTGCCTCTGAGCAGCTTGGTTTCCTAATTCAGCCCTCGGCCGGCTAAGAAGGGTTGTCTACTCCTGGTGATGGTTTTTGTGATGTGGGACCCTCCTCCCCTGGGAACAGCGCTCAGGCCAGGTTATCTAGCTGCCAGCAGATGGGAACAGCTTTTGGTTATTACTGACCAGGGCTGGATTGAAACTGCTGCCTGCCATTTGTTTGTGAGGATGAAATGTTGGCTTTCCATAAAGCTGATAAAAACAACATGCCTGGAATGTTTCCCCTACTGCATCACCACCCTGTAACACCATTCAAATCCTGAGGACGTACCAGTGGGTCCTGTTCAGTGCATATATAGAGGGATGTTAGTCTCTCTGTAGTTTGCTTCTCTTTGTAAAATGGATTTTGATCCCCTCCAACGTTGCCAAAAGCAAACTGACAAGTGTGATCAAAGCCAAGGCTAGATATTTTCTGGAAGGTTTGGTGTGAACTGGACTGGGCATTTAGGAGGCTTGTGAGGCCCAGTCATTGAGCTGGGTTTCATTTCTGCGATACCTTTTGTTTGGCTCATCAAGTCTCCAAAGTAACTTCACTTTGCAACTCCAAACTCTTAATATGTTAGATTTGATGAGTTCTTGTGCTTGTAACTAGTTTAGAGAGGCTTGTTTTGTTGTTAATACCATTATACATATTCAAAGTCTGCATCGGGGCCATGAATGACCTGTGATGCATGCACGTGGGCAATGAGTGCATGCATCTGCCATGCCAACTTAAATATGGCTTTTAGGGGCTCCAAAGGGAGAAGAAACAGCCTGGGGAGCTCCTAAGAAGTACATGGTTCTGATATAGTGGTTGGGGGGTCTCTACTAAAATACCTCCTACTCTTATTCTTCTCTCCTGGCCTATAGCAATGAGCACTAGAAACCAGGAAGGTCTGGAGTTCTGTTTGCTCCTTTTTCACTGCCCTGCAAATGGTATTTAGTTAGGCCTCTTAATAGGCCTCTTGAGGTGATCAGATATCCTGATCCTCATTTCACTGGTGAGAAAACTGATGCACAGGAATGTTAAGTGACTTGCCCAGGGCTCCATATTGAGTTAGGCCCAAATCCTCAAAGATATTTTGGTGCCTAACTCCCATTCATTTCAATGGAAGTTAGGAGCCTAAATACCTTTGAGGATCTGGGCCTAAATGTCTAAATCAGCACTGCAACCCAGGTCTCCTGCCTGCTAGCCATGCGCTTCATGCACTAAACCAAAGTGCTCCCCAAGTAAGTCACTCAGACCCAAACTGTAAAATGTGGCTGCTGATTTTGGGTACATACTCTGAGATAACTTGGGCCTGCCTTTTTGGAGCCGCTGCATACCTGCAGCTCCCACTGACTACTGCTGGCGTCAGGGGTGTTTAGCGCTGATGAAGAACCAGGCCCAAAGGGTCTCATGCTGGGCACCCCAAATCAATGGCTGACAGTGAAAATGTTGGCCTTCTGTTCTTTTGACTCAGTTTCCCCATCTGTAGAGTCTGGCAAGTTGCAAATACTTTAGAGGATGAACAATAGCAGCAGGAGTAAAAGCAACCATGCTGAGTGAGGCACACAAAGGAGACACACCCACTAAAGTAGGGGGAGGGAAAGTAAATCAGATGGAAAACAAAACCCTTTCAGTTTCCATAATTAATAGTGTTAAAAGTAAAACACAACAGACAAACACCCACAAAGCTCACAGAGGGGCAAGAGTTCAATTTGGCCATTCTCTCAGTTCCCCATATGCTGGGTTTTATCCGCCCTGATCTCAATGGAGGGGCAAAGATCTGTGTTTTTAATACCCATTTGTCCTGTAGGGAACTGGGGCAGATAAGCTGACCCACCTTTCTGCAAAGGGACACAGTGCCGCTCTTGCACAAGAGAAGATGGCCACTCAAACAGACCGTTCTGTGGCAAACTTAGTAAATCAGAGGAGCCTTTTGTGTCTTGGGTCATGGAGGAAGTCAGCCCTGGGGGGAAGGAGAAATTAATTAGACTGAATAAATCACATAGCAGGGCTTGCTGGTAACTAGCTCAAACAGAGAGCAGCAGCTGTGTGATGTTATACTCCACAGAACTCCAACAAGATGCCTTCCTCTGGAAAGGTTAGAGGTGATGTTGCCCTGAAACGCTATTTGGAAGATAGTGCTGGTGCGCTCTGACTTAGTACTGATGACCCTTTAAACAGAGTGCAGGGGTCGGATGGCCTTTGCATTCAGGGGGTTTGAATTATTTCTTTGCCCAGTCAGGGCCAGGGGACTCCCAGCAGGTGCCAGTCTACCGAGGGGAGACTAACCAGACTGGTACGGAACGGACCAAGGGAGGACTAAAGGGAAACTGAGGCTGCAAAGATTAGCAATATCTTAAAGGAACATGAGCAGTGTAGTTTTAAGGATGGCTCCCTGAGGGTTTAGCTACAGCATCATGTGCCAGGCAAATGTCACTTAACCTTGGTCTCAGTCCTGAGCTTTCAGGAAGTGCTCAGCGTCTGGAAAGATCAGGCCCTTGGTTCTCAAATATTTTGTTTGCATCTGTATTCATCCCCATGCGACCCCCATTCACTACCAGTGTGATTAGTGCCATGGGGGAGGCTGGCCTCTGACACCTGAGCGGGAGCCATGCGTGGCCCTTTAATAGCTGCAAGGGGAGAGAGACGCATCAATGTGCTTTGAGAGTCCTCCCCATTGTGTGCAAAGGCCAGTGCTTTCTGCACAGGCTGAGTCACTAGGACATCATGCCTGTGGGCCAGCTCCCTGACAGAGACACATGGGAGATGTGGTTTTGTGCCCTGGGTCTGATCCAAGAGCTCTGGCCCAATTCTAGCTTCTGAGCTCCTAGGGTGTGGTGCAGAGAAAGAGGCTGTCAGCTTCTGAATCACACTTTGGCTTTGTGCAGCTGAACCACAATGCACCCCAGAGCTGTGCAGCTGGCATTTGCAGCAGAATTAAAAATATATATATTCACTATCTCTCCTCCCCCCCCCCCCCCGCCCCCCGAGCTCTGAAAGCAAAGGGGAGATCAAGAGTTTCACACAGGATCTGGTTTCAAGCAAATGTTTTCTGCAAAGCTAACTTAAAATACTGCCTCTTATTGTGTCCACTCAAATGAGTGTTCTAGAAGTCAGGGCTATTGTAACACACCAGAAAATCACTGACATTGGAGCGCAGGAGGCATCCATCTGTCTATCAAGTAATCAGAGTCTACAGCATAGGTGATGGACCTCACTGTGCGGGGGGTACTACCGCACTCCCTGGCTTGAAGTGGTTTCCATCATAGACAGGGTTTACAGTTTGGTTCAATGGCTCTCAGTATCCCCACTATAAACATTGTTCCAGCACCCTGGGTCTACAGAGAGAGTCCATGGAAGCCCAGTGGTTACAGCAAGAGCCTGGGGATCTTGTCAGGACTCTTGAAGAGCTGAGTGAACTTTTTTTCAACCAAAACTTTTTTTGGTGAAAAATGCAGATTCAGCAACACCAAAATGACTTTTCCTTTCGAAAATTCCTTCACATTTTTTTTTAATTTTGTTAATAATGCTCAAAATCTAAATGAAACCTTTTGTTTGACCCAAAACAAATTCCTTCTGACTTTTCAGTTCACCAAAATTTTTGAAAAATGTTTGATTCAACCTAAAGTAATTTTTTTTTAATTTAATTTTTTGGAACTGCTGGCAAACTGAAACATCTGTTGTTTGTACAGCTCTGCTCTTGGATTCTTTTCCCAACTCTTCTACAAACTCCCTGTGACGTTGTGCAAATTGCTTAAACCTGTCAGAATGTTGGACCCTGGCCCAAAGAACTTACAATCTAAAAGTTGTTTTCTGCTTTTCAGAGGCCTGTGTTCTTTGAGGGGTCCCAGTGCAGTATCCACAAACAACCACTTGAACTGCTTGGGAATTTTTTTCCCTCTGGGAAAAAATTGAGTTTTTTTAAAAAATTGTTAGTCAACATTTTTCTTTGAAATTTTTTTCAAACACAAAACCACCAAATCTCAAATGTTTGATTTGAAAACCAAAACTATTCTGGTTGAAATTTGGGTAGAGACCGACTTACTATGTTTGTAAGTGCCTGGCACAGTGGGGTCCAATCTGGTCGTGGCCTTTAGAAGCGACTGCAATACAAATATTAATAACCATTTTTGCTAATGAAGGAGCTAGTCTGGACTTGAACTGATGGGATGGAGGAGGGAGATTCTACAGGCCCACTGGCAAGCCTCCCAGCCAGCCAGCAGCCAGCCCTCCCATGCTGTTATAAGATTAGAACCTTTTGGCTGCGGCCTTCACTAGTTTTGTTGCTCTCAAGTTGCGAATATGTTGAGAATGTGGTGAGCAGCGAAAGTTCCAGGGAACATTCTTTCTCTGAACTGTTCCATTTGTGTCTAGGGACATGGAGGTTTCATCTTGCATATTAAATCCCAAAGCAGAGCGTATAAGAGGGCGATGCACCACAGCCGTTTTCAGAGCTCTGCATATTTCAGGCCTTGTTGGAGCTTTTTAAACGTTCAATGTCTGAATGGACGCAAACCCGTAAATCATGGGGTATTGTTTCTGTATCCTGTTTGGATGAGTGTTCGCTCTAGTTCGAGGCCATGTCTACATCAGAGTTTTCTGCACTGGTGTAACTACAGCGGTGTAGCTGAACCAGTGCAAGGCAAACTACGCTGTTGTGAAAAGTGGCGTGCACACGGTGCACTTGTTGAGTTCAGCTTGATTTCAAACTGGGGTGAGTTGCACCCAGGGCAAGTCACTTTTTACCCACTTGCAGTGTGCCTAACACCAAAGTTTGAACTTTGCACAAGTGCAGCTATGTCACTGTAGTCCTGCTGGTGCAGACAAGGCCTAGGAGTCAGGCTTCTGGTGTGAATGCTCATGCTAGTGCTGTGTGTATTTGTTACTGTACTTTTGTTTTCATGAGAGCTTTACGGTCCAGTATAATGAGGGTCCCTGACATTGCAAAGCTCGGGGACAGAGTAAAGTCCCTTGGTCAGTTGGAAAGTCTCATGGCCTAGCCATTTTTATCCTCTGATTCACGGTAATTATCCAAGTAAGAACATCAGGTGAGAATTTGTCACAGCAAATCATCCATGGCAGAGAAGCCCTCAGTTCAGGAGAGATGTTTGATGCTGCAGAAGTTGTCACTGTAGCCTCAGATGTGCCAGGTCTGAATCTCTTTCCTTCTGGGCTAAATTATGTCCGCGCCATTTTGGGCCTTCTCCCAATGAGACTGGTGCGGATAGACGTGGTAGAGACCACCTTTGGGAAGTCTGCATTACTACAAAGCCCTGTTCCACTGGCAATCCATGCACCCCAGTGGTACAAGGGAGATTGGGGGGCAGGCAGGGGTGAGCTGGGGGATCTGTGACTAGCTGGATCCATTGGCCATTCTCCCCAGCAGGGGAGAACACACTGGCCATGGGAGACACAGCAGCAGCAGCTCTGCAACTGGTCTACAGCGAGAGGACTGCTCCCCCGGTGATCCCCAACACACAGGCCAGTCAAGCTGCAGACTGGTTCCAGGATTTAACCTTTTGAGTCTCATCAGTCCTGGATTGGCAGGAGGATTGAGAAATGGACCACAGGATAACCTGATGATAAAACTAGTTCAGAGTCTACCACCTATGATTCAGTGCCCTAAGGACGGAGACCTGAGGCCCAGGGGCACAATCCCTGTTGTCTCTAAGCCATGCCCAGGCTCTTGGATTGTCAGATGATACATAGGCAGCCAGAGAAACAGGATTATATCATATTAACTCCTGAAAGGTCTGATCCATTGTGTGGGAGACTAGAGGAGAGTCAGATTGTACCGAGACAATCTCTGCTTGATCAAGTACTTGGGCTGTTCTTTCATCCCCACCTACTGGCTGGTCTGGGGAAATGTCCTACAGCTAGCTTTGCAAACAGGCATCTTGGGAACAGCTCAGTAACATGAGCTCAAATACAGTCCTTCCTGCATTTAGGAGATGGAATCCAGTCTGTGTCTTGCAGTGGCGGTGGAAAATGCTGATAGACTAGCTAGGGGGAGGTTTCCAGACTCTTACAAATCCCCCTGCGCAGGGGTGCTGGAACAATTTGTGTAGCAGGGGTGCTGAGAGCCATTGAACCAAACTTTAAACCCTGCAGATGATGGAAACCACTTCAAGCCAACACCCCTAGTTCCAGCACCTATGCCCTTGCTGTCTGTATGTTAAAGGAAGGGGGGGGGGGAAATCACTGTGCTCAATGAGCATTGAGCTGATTTGGCAATCTCACTTTGACGTCAGGTCTTTATCAACGTGTTGAATCCAGTCCAGTGCTGCTTACTGGTACATCACAGAAGGGAGAACAGGCAGCCTAATGCTGCTGCTGTAGTTAGGACTGCTGGGTTTTCTTCCTGGCTCTCTCTGTGGGGCCTGGGGCAGATCACAAGCTATCTGTGCTCTCAATGTATTCCTGTGTAGAACAGGTGCTATGGAGCTCTGCCTGCCTCAGAGGTGCTGTGAGGCTTAATTGCTGGTAAAGCAGGTTGTACTGGATTCTCCTGCATGTGTCATCACTGGCACCTGTTCAGAGTGGGTGTAAAATGCTAGCCAATCAGAATGGTTGTATTTTACACCTAGCTTTTCCACTGACGTAAATGACACCACAGGTTGCCGGGGCTGCGGAGAATCAGGCACTATGGGCTGGTCTAATGCACAGGTTTTGTATGACTGCAGCGAAACTGGCTTAGCAACTGACGAAGGGCATGTCTTCACTAGCAATGGCAGTGCTGTAGTCGCGGCACCAGCCCTGGGAGAGAGCTCTCCCAGCTCTCTAAAAAACCCACCTCCACGAGGGGAGTAGCTCCCAGCGCTGGTGCGCTGTCTACGCTGTCACTTTACAGTGCTGAAATTTGCTGCGGGGGTGTTTTTTCACACCCCTCAGTGAGAAAGTTGCAGTGCTGTAAAGTGTCTGTGTAGATAAGCCCTCAATTAAAGCAATACATCCCCCTTAATGTGGATGCAGTGCAGTTATTACTGGAATAAAGGTGCTTATAGCTTATTCCCAGAACTAGGAAGTAAGTAGAGATAATGGTACAAAAATTGCATGTAGACTAGACCATGGAGCTCTGTGGCTAAAGGTTCTCTCACATACCTACAGGGTAAGGGTTGTTCCTGCCGGGTGCCTGAACTGGCTCAGACTGTTCCAGGAAGTGGGTTGTACACAAGGGAAGGGTGTCTATCCTAGGGCTGACAGCCATGCCAGAGCTTAATGAACAGGAGGCTGCTGTGGAATGTGACTTGTAAATTCTTAGGTGAGTCACAAACTTCAGGTATTTACGTTCCTGACTGAAAGGGGACCTGACTGACTGAAAAACCTACATACCCTGTCCTCTGGAGGGTCTCAGGTCCCTAGCTGTGGCTCTGGGAGCAGTTCAGACCAACCCGTCTCCATTTTTAAAGCATCCACTTTTGCAATTCGTTTTTTCACTCTTTTCTTTTTTTTTCTCTCTCCTCACCATTTGAACGTAGAAAGCCAAAACCAACAAATGCCCTGCACCAGAGAGGAGAATTTTTGGAAGTAAAATAAGCCCCCCAAATAATGAACCCAAAAGGAAGCTTGAATCTGTTTTGTAGGCAGCATTAGAGCCCCGTTGCTTGATTACCCTGCAGTGTTTGTTGTTGTAAACAAATTGTCCCGTGATTCAAATGGGTAATTGCCTCTGTCATAGCTGGGTGACGCCTACCCACTCATCTCCTGCTGAAGAGGCAGGTGTTTTTTTTTCAGTGCTGCAGTTTCCAAGTTGTTCCTCTTAATACTCTCAAACAGCTAGTTCTAGGGTCCCAGTTTTCACCCCATGTGCTGTGCTCTTTAAAAATCTGGCCCTCACTGTCACAGTCGGAGCTGCAGGACTGAAATCACCTGAAAATCTGGCCCATAATTAGATCCTAAATGGAGGCTGAACTCTTTGAAAATTTGGCCTTGATGGTTCAGCCATTTGGCCAGATTCTCTACTGCCCCATTGCGCTGCTCAGTTGATGTAAGGAGGCTTTAATCTGGCTGAAAATGCTCAATAGAATTCCCATGGCCCAGGGGAACTCACTTCTGGGGAACACTGTGCCACTGGTGGGTCTCTGTGTCTGCCCCCATCTTGACATCCTGGCATAGGGGGCATGTTGAGGACAGGAGGAGGCAATGTCTAGAGCCAGAGGGTGTCTGCTCTGCTAAAGCTGTCGTCCTCTGGTCCAGGTTCAAGGACCCTGCAACAGCAGCACAGTTTAGAGCAGCCAGGCAACAGCTTTTCAGCCGCTGGGACCAGGACGGGCTCTCAGAATTGGCCCCCTGATGCCTTGCCACTCTTCTGCACCGAGCAGGAGAGAATTTTATGCATTGTGCAGCTATATTAGCTTCCCTGTGAAGGAAAGTACTGGAGAAAAAACAACATGAGGAAAGAACCATGGGGGAATGAGAGTCAATGTTCCTTGGCTTTCTTCTTTCTTGATTAGCTGTGTGAAACTGGGCAAGTCTGGTAGGCCTAAATTTTCAAGTGTCCACTGACTCCGAACATCCAATTTGAGACATTGTGGGTCTGATTTTCAGAACATCTGCAACATCCATTGAGTTCAACTGGAGGTGGGGGAGCTCAGTCCATGCTCTAGTCCGGCCCAACTTTGGCTGGCCAAAAATGTTCCACCAAAAATCTTTTTAGCTGGAAATTTGGTTTTCGACTAAACAAACTTTTTCGTGAAAAGTGTTTGCTTTCTGCAGCAAGCTTGGACTTTTTGATGACAAGCTGAACATCTGAAAAATGAAAAGTGTCAATTTGGAAATGCCATCCCAATGCCCCTGGAGAGCTGAAGGAGGCTTGAGGCATGCAAACATTCTGCTCTATGGGCAAGGTTCCTCATCTGGACTGCATCTCCCCTGGCACACTGTGGACAAGGGCTCGCGTGATGCACCACAGCAGTTCAGCGAGAGGAGAACAGAGTTACCCTGGTTTACTCCAGCTAAGGCTCTGGCCCAGAGACAAGCACTGAAGAACGAGGTCAGGTTCTCCTCTTGCTTCAACCACTGTAATTTACCGATTTCAATGGGATTCTGCCTGACTTACACCAGGGTCACTGAGAGGAGAGTATGTCCCATGAAGGAAGAGATTTCAACCCCTCACAAACTGAACTATGTGATCATTTTCATTGTGATTTGTTTTAATACTAAGACGTATATTTATCTACCCAAAAATATGCTACTGTTTCTGGCACAAAACTCCTGTACATTAAAAATAATCCCAGCTGCTTCAGTCATTTCTACTTCAGACCAAATACTAATATTGCCCTTGGCTGTTGCCGAGGAAAATCACTAATGTGATTGGAACTAGGGCTAACACGCTCTTTGAGTTAGTCGCTTGCTGCATTAGCATCATATGGCTGAGCAGCTGGAGCCAGAGATGTCCCTGGGGTCTCTACTATATAGCCTTAATCTTATGGTTCCTTTAGTCCAGCCTGGCATTCACATCCTTTCACAGACACAGCTCTGAAAAGAGACAAGAGATCTCTGCGGTTTTATAGAACCGAACCCTGTATAGGTCTTCCCCCCCATGACTCTCCTGATGTGCAAGGCCGAGTGCCACGGTGTCCAAGAGTTAGCATACATGTGTGTCCACACACTGCATATCCACACACACTCTCACTAGCTTAGTTACTGGAATCATCACAACAAGCTGAGAGCAACCATGATTAATTGCACGGTATTATTTCATCACCCTTCTACTATTTCCCCTCCCATTGGTTTCATCCCATCTGTGTGTCTGCCATTGCGCAAGGTGTCTTGTCTAAAGCCTGGCCTGTAAATTCTGTGTCTGTGTGGTTTTGTGCTTGAGTAACTAGCAACAACGAAAACAATAGCCTTATAAAACCCCTATACTAATTCTTAAGTTACCTTGCACCTGACTTTTCAGCCACCCGTCAGCTCCTCCAGGCCTGGGCTGTCCAGGGGCCAGGCTGGTCCCAAGGTTAATAAGAATAGCTAATGAGCTGATCCAGCAGCTGCAGGTGCTGGGGGTCCCTGGCCGTGCCCACTTGTGTCTAGTTATGCCCCCTCTGCTAATGATCAAGAGAGGATTGTATAGAAGCTGCTGTTGTGGCCCAATGGCACTGGAGGATTCCTCTTCACAGGGGAAATCCCCGCCCAGAGGAGTGAAGCTGGGTTCACAGCAGCTTTATGCTTTTTTGGATTGCTTAGTAATCTAAGTCTCAGGTTTGAAATGTTTGGACGCTTGGGAACCATAGGTTCAAATTACAGTGGGGTTGACAGATAAACTGAGTTTCATGCAGCTCTATGCAGGACATGTAGATGAATGCTTAGAAACCAAGATTTCCTCCGCTACACGTGTGTGGACATTCAATATCCTACAGCATTTTTGCCCCACTGCACTTGGTGAAAATTTCCCCTTTCCTTTTTCCCATGGCCTTGCAGTGTGCTGTGTGCCAGGTGTCTGCCTGGCTGCCACTTTCCACCTGAGAAATGGCTGCATTGCTGTGGTGCTGAATGTAGATATAAAACACAGGATCTTGCAGGATGGTAGGTGGTAGATGTCTGTCTGTCTGTCTGTCTTTGTCACAGTGAAATAATCATCTGAACAGAGATGTTTCAGAATAGCAGCCGGGTTAGTCTCTATCCGCAAAAAGAAAAGGAGTACTTGTGGCACCTTAGAGACTAACCAATTTATTTGAGCGTAAGCTTTCGTGAAGTGAGCTGTAGCTCACGAAAGCTTATGCTCAAATAAATTAGTTAGTCTCTAAGGTGCCACAAGTACTCCTTTTCTTTGAATAGAGATGGAATCAGGGTCTGGGTGGGAGGAGGACTCTGCAGTTGGGAGGGATTTAAAATAAATATAAGGTGGAGAGAAGAAGGATTTTTGCATGGCTGGCTTCTGCTCCTTATTCCCACTAAGATGCGCCATTGTAATGGGCAAGATGAAGGATTAACAGCTTGCATAGGTCAAATATGACCCTGAGGAGCAATCTAGTTACTTTCTAGCCTGGGCGGTAACTCGGATTCCCAACTGCTGCTTTGCTTAGCAGTCTTGTCATTCCTTTCTTGAGGGGGAGTGAAGATGTCCTGGTACTCGTGACAGTCACTCCCTCGAGGCCTGATCCTGCTTCTGCTCAATAACAGCAAAACTCCCATTGACCTCAGTTGGAGCAGCGTTGGCTCCTTGGAGCACTTCACATATGCATGATGCACATGATATGTAACTGACCAGAATCACTAATAGGGATAGACAAATCATTTCACAACATGTATTCCCCCCCCCCCGCTTCCCCGATACCAATTTCTCTTCCTGCTGAAACTTCTTTCATTCCTAGAGCCAAACTCAAGCCTAAACATGAAGGCTCTGATTTGTATAGGTATGGATCTTGGTCTCCAATATTGGGTGTATTTGTACGTCTGGGTAGGACCACAGAACTGGTGATGATGTGAGAGAGGCTATTCCCAAGTGAAAGTGAACCTGTGCCTGTGAGGTTTCCAGAAGTTTGCAGCCCCAAGAGGTCAGATAATAAGGTTTAACGTTTATATAGCATTTCTCATCAGACAGGAAATGAGTCACAGAGTGATTAAATGACATGGCCAAGGTCACACATAGTGCCAGTGACAGGGCCAGAATCTGGGTCTGATTCCTAGGCTCATATCCCAGTCATTGCACCACACCTTCTCTTGGACAGGTGGAATAAGAACCTCAGCAGATAGTGAGGAAAAACGTCTCCATAATTGGTTATTTCTTTGAGAAAGCAGTCCGTGATATGCTACTTTTCAGATTCAGGAGTCCTTTATTGAAGGATCCTGGGTAGCAGTGTGCCAGACGAAGGTGTTTCAGTAACAGAAAGGAACTTTAATTAAACACTGCTTAGACCATTCATCCTGCTCTCCAAACTCGCTAAGTGGCAGACTTTCCTGAAGTAGAACTTTAATTCTCTCTCTCCCCCAGCCTCCCACCCTGTCTTCATATATGGAGAGCTCATCTGCTGAGGTGAATGGCATCACATCACCAAAATGCCATTGTTACCTTATTTCATTAGACTGAAATATAACCTCAGTAAACCGTTTGATTGCACAGCTTTAAAACACTGCCCCCTCTAACCGCTAATCCCATTTCGGTTTCTAAATTTTTGATCTTTAAGAAAAAAAGGAAAACCCTTCTAAAACCATAGCCAGACCAGGGATGATATAGTCCTTGGGCATTTTGGCAGTGAGAGTATTCACTGGGAAATCTTTGCAGATTCACTAATTATCCTTAAAGGATTACATGCAGTTGCAGATGGGTTACTAATTGGTTGCTTCAGTGCCAGGTATTTACTATCACTGGGAAAGTTAATCAGAAAGTAAGTTGTGTGGGTACCCATACAGCATTCTTCAAACCTCAGGTGGGCAGCTGAGCTTAGATTTTGTTCCAACAGATTGTTGTTGTTTGCTAAAGAATACTGTACTCTAAAGCGCAAACTCCAGCAAAATAGATGTACAGGAAGAAACATAGCAGGCACTCGGACGCCGACTGAGCAAAGCATGTAAGCACATACTCAAGCCCATCTCTGTTCAGCAGAGCATTTTAAGAACGTGTTTGAAGTTAAGTGCTTTGCTAAATATGGATGGATTGCTGAATTGCACCTGGATTCTGATCCCCTTACAGTTTGCATCACTATTAATCTCAAAGACACTTGCTATGGTGCTTGTGGTGGAATTGTGGAGTTATGGGGCAGATCATCGGCTGGGGTAAATTAGTGGAGCACCATTCACGTCAGTGTCTCAGTTTACACCATTTGAGAATCTGTCCTGGGAGAATAAAACCATTGCTGCCAGTGACTCCTGTGCAAGGTTGATCAGCTAATCTGGCCAAATGGCTTTAGTCTAAATGTCTAAACATGTCTTGACTCTTCTTGTAGCATCACTGTGAGATGTTCTATCCTAGAAACCCACCTCAGTTAATAAATATTGTACCATAATAACCCCCACTACCATACCATCACATCTCTAGACCGTCGACCCTTGGGTCAACTTTGTGGAATTCTGCAGCATTTATTTTTGTAAGAGTAGGGTCCACATGTAGGCAAAAATGTCTTTGACTTCAACGAGTTCAAAGCAATGTTTCCTCATTTTCAAGGCAACTTCTGGAAAGCATAACCCATTAAGAAGTTTACCATGGTACCAAATACCAGTGAGCTCAGCTTAACTGAGCATTGCAGAGAGCATGAAGATAAATATATTGATTATTCTAGATACCTGGAAACTTCAATATGGAGATCTTACCTTCACACCAGCGAAGTGAGAAAGTGGAATGAAGGAAAACAAGGAGCAGTGCAACACTTTGCTGTGAAGTGTGTCTGAGCAGAAAGCGAGTGGACAGTCCAGATCTTAGCTCTTTTTGACTAAGTAACAGCACTCATGAAGAAGGCCACTCATCCATAATCTACTCTACTAGGGTGGAAACATGATCATCCTTCAAAGACAAGATCTAAACTTTATATGTAATTGTAACAGGGGGTCAGATTTGCATGAAGACTAGCTTCTTGTCTAGCACCCATCATGTCTTAGTGCCTCACAAAATGATGTGTACTGTCCACATAATGATAGAGTTCACTCTTTTTCTCCGCTCTACTCTCCAGGGACTGGAATTTTTGTTGTCATTATTGTGGAAAGGGCAAGTCAAGAAAGTGGGTTTGCATTTTGCTCTGCTGGTGCTGAGGTCCATGCTCAGCCTAGGAACACCGGCAATGCCAGACTAGATCTGATAAATCCATCTAGTCCAGTATCTTCTCTCCCACAGTGGTCAGTATCTGCTGCTTCAGAGGAAGTTGCCAGAAATCCTTCAGTAAAGAGTAAGTAAGTCCTTCAGCCCCATTTACTGAAGGATCCTTCAGTAAATCCTTCACCCCCATTGCTTTGAGGAATCTGATTTCTTCTAGCAGCAAGTTCTGTATTCATGAGCCAGTTGCTGAGAAAATTCTGTCCTCCATGCATGAGTCCAGCTTTTCTGGCTGACCGTTCCAGTGGAATATAGCTGCTGTGGAAGGTCAGCTTCAAAGACCTTCATGGAACTGGCTTGAACCGACCTCCTCACCTTGCATGAGCATGAAGACTGAAATCTTCAGTGTCCCGATACCATGCCAGGTCTCAGGTTGCAGGTTCTTGATCCTCCCTGTGTTTTTTATCCTTGTCCCATGTTATCAGACAGCACATTGCATTACCACTGCCTTGGCATTTTGGTTCTTGGTGACCTTCCAGAGTTTAGCTCACCTCACTCAACTGAAGGATCTTTTTACCGACAGATCTTAATATTCTGTTCCTCCAGAGTTGGTTTGTTGTATTTTTGGCAGAGTGGGGTTATCCCCCATTACTCAGCTGCTGGATAATTCCAGGGCTCTTATCCTTCAGGGGCCTATTTCTTTGAGTTTCAAGATTATGTAGTGTGTGGCAAGCTACTAAACTGGCATGGATTTCCCACTGTCCATCTGCAGAGCATCTCCTTGTGTAGCATCTACTTGGAAACCTCTTTCTAATGCTGGCAAATGTTATTTCAGTAACAGAGTGTGGAGATTTATGGGCTTTGTCAGATTATATTTCAAGCAGGTGTTGAGAGGTTAATAAAAGGTGTCATTTAATATGGCCTTAAAGGATATTTACTATCATTCATGTGCCAACAGAAATAAATATAATCAGAGCCATCTGCAGATCTGCCGTGCTGGAATTATGCATGCAACAGAATCTAGTGACTGACTCACTAGCTAAGCAACCTTGTATAGGAGTCAATGGCTGTAATAGCCTTAAATTCTGCCATAGGTAGGATCAATTTTAGTATGTGAATTTTGGTCCTGTGTGTGTGTTCATATGGTTAACATGCCAGTACCCTGCATTCTGTAATGCAGTTGACAAACATCGCTGAGGTACCTACCTATCTTGCATGTGAGACAGCCATCAAAATGAAGCTGAGTTATACAAGATACATGGGTCCAGTGAGAAGACAGATCACTTCAGAATGCCTGTCGTGATGTATTGGTTACCGTTAATTTGGTTACTATTATTCATTTTTTTATACATCAAGAGGGATTTTCACATGCGCTCAGGATTGGCCTACTCTACCCCCACTCCACTATGACCATTCACTTCATTGGGGGCAGAGTTAGGCCAATGCTGAGCACTTTTAAAAGTCCCACTCATGCTCTTTATTTGTCAGAGTAGACACTCTGCTGGGAGGTACTGTCCTAGTGGATCGTTATGTCCAGCATCTCCTTGGCCAATTAGGGACCCCGTCAGGTGGAAAGCTGCAGGAGGAGAGCTCTGAAAGCAGGACAAGGGTGTGTCTGAATGCTGGTAGTGGTGGTCTTACCCCTCCGACCTGAGTGATCACCCCAAGTGAAATCCAGGGTGTTACAGGTTGTTCCAGTTAGGAGGAAAACTTGATGATAGTCAGGTATGTTCTGTAGTGCAATCTTGAGTGTTTACAAAGAATGTACGTGCAGTCCTGTTTCCCTGCATACAGGAGGAACCAAAGAACAGGAGAAAGTTTCTTGGCTTACATCCCCATGCCTCTTCAGCCAGTACCAGATGCAGAAGCCCCGTCTCTGGCTTCTCCCAGGATCACACACCATGCTTGTCTAGGTTGTCTGTCTCAGGGTATGTCTACATGGCAATGAAAAACCCCACAGCACTGAGTCTCAGAACCAGGGTCAGCTGATTCAGGCTCGGGCTGTGGGGCTAAAAATAGTAATGTAAATGCTTGGGCTGGAGCCTGGGTTCTAGGATCCTCCCTGCTTGCAGGGTCCCAGAGATCAGGCTCTAGCCTGAATGTCTACACTACAATTTTATAGCCCCACAGCCTGCGCCCCACAAGTCCGAGTCAGCTGAGCAGGGCCAGCCATGGCCATGTCCCAGGACTTGTATCACAGTGTAAACATGCCATCTGTGTTCTGGCTTCTGCTTCTCTTACACAGTCCCTTCTGCCAGTAATTCACTACCCAGCAAACTCTTCCCCTAGACAGCTCGCATTTCTGGGCAGCCTTGGGTTTGTCTTTGTTTTGGGCAGGGACATGTGCCTGTGTTTTGGGTGTGGAGACTATTATCTCAGTCACTTCTTTACATTCGTCCTGACTGAAAGGTGGAATTTACATCCAACTTTAAAGAACAAGCTTTAACCCAAGCCCCAACTTAATTTGTTATTTGCACTGGGACCATGCCCCCAAAGCATGGGAGAATTCTGGATGTCAACTGCCCAGTGAGGAGATCGTGGTTCATAATAAACTATTTCTGTCTCTGCCTAGACCTCTTCCTAGCCCACACAGGGGATTATCTGCCAGTTTTACAAAATGGCCTATCTGTTCAGTTATCCATGATCCCTGGCGACAGAAGAAGTTTAATCGGTGTTTCCTGACTTCTTTTCGCATTAATTATCATCAGGGATGTATTTTCTATGATTCTCTTAGGACTATAGTCATGGGAAAGGGAAACAATAGCTCGGTATTTCTCTGTGGCTTGCAGACAAGGGGGATGGCACATGTCGTAGGTGTGTGGCATCACTTTGCCTCAGGGCTATGTGACTTTAAGGACTGTGCAAAGGACTGTTGCATGGATACACAGCAGATCAGTCATGCAGTTCTAACATGGTTCTGTTTTTAGCTCCTCAGGATGACTCCTCCCTTTTAGCATGGCCAGTGGAATCAGGAAAACCAGCTGTCCACACCTCGTGATTACTTTCCGTGCTTCTTTTATCCACAAGGTGATGGGGTTAATGTATTCCTTAGAGTTACACTGAAAATTAAAACTTGTACTTTGGACCAATTGCTTCCAAAAATGAATTCCGCTCCAGACAGGATACTTGGGTTCAAACGTCAGTTGCAGCCTATGATTACTGAGGACAAAGTGATGGGCTGGGAGTGCTGTAGAAATGGAGCGCCCAGCCCTCGGCACCTTGCTGCACACCTGGACAATGAAGGAGGAGTGCAGGGATTACAGAGGGTTGCCTTTTCATCCAGTCCTCCAATAGCAAGAGGCAGGATATCTAGCACGGAAGTGTAACCATGTGGGGGCCCTAGGTCTCAGTAGGAAGCATGAGCCAGCGGTCAGGGTGCTAGCCTCAGATCCAGGAAACGTAGGGTCAGTTCCTTGCTCTGTCACAGACTACCTGTGGGACCTTGGGCAAAGTCGCTTAGACACTCTGTGCCTCAGTTTCCCTGTTGCACAATGGGAATAATAGCCCTTCCCTGCCTCACAGGAGTGGTGTGAGGATAAATACACTAAAGGCTGTGAGATGCTATGGTAATGGGGGCATATATGGGGGAAATGGGGTTAAGGCATGGGCAGAGTGGGAGAGGGGGAAGGCCTTAGGCCTGGTCTACACTAGAGTTAGGTAGATTGTAAGCTGCCTTGCGTCGACCTAACTATGGGAGTATCCACGCTTACATTTCTCTCCCGCCAGTGTAACTGCCCTACTACACAGATTTAGCTCCTCCATCCCATAATGGAATTAAAGTTGTTGCATCGAGGGCAAGAGTCTTAATGATTTTCATTGTCCCTTAACCTCGTGTCGGAAGCGGTATGGACCTTCTGTGTTTCCTGTTAATGTGCTGTTTTGCTGGCAGCCTGACAAGCTGGAGCTGCAGCAGAGCCAGGGGGGTTCCTGCATGTGCTCCTTTTAGATGGAATTTAAATCCATCATACAGGGCCAGATTAGCTCATCCCCTGCTCAGTCCCGGCAGACATGATGAAATCCAGCAGCAGATATCCCAGAGCAGGTGATACTCGGGTTAAAGGTATTTCTGACCAGAAATAAAGGAGTAAGACCAGACCCTTCCTCTGAGGGTGAGGAGACTTCCCAGGATGTAGCACTGCCATGGTTCTGCATAATGGGAATGCTGCACCGGTGGGGGGGTGTGCATGTATGTGGTGTGAAACTCTCTTGGGGGCAGAGCACAGCTTGGTGTGGAGGGAGAAGGAATGGTCTGTGTGTGTGATGGGGGGCGGGGGGGGAGTGGGGTTGAGGCATGGGCAGAGTGGGAGAGGGGGAAGGCTCAGAGAATCAGCTGCTCCATGTATCTTTCTGCTGTAGCCTGCAGGAGGGCTGGCTGCATAAGGCTCATGGAGGTTGTCCCAGTCATTGGGCTGAAGTAGCCTCCCTAGCTGTCTGTGCTCAAGACGGATTCCTTATCTCCTGGGCATCTGCCCAGTCCTGCTGCTCAGGCTTGTGTCCTGCTCTGGATCTGAGACAAGGATCAGGAAGTTTAATAATCAGCCCGAGAGGTGATGGCGGTGGATATCCCAAATGTGGATGACTGCTTCCCAGTTTTCTTCTCTGCAAATTAAATGTGACATTCAGCAACATGCTACTGATACCAAATTTAAACTGTACAGGCAATGCAGCATGAGTGCTACTCAGCACTGGGTGCCTAGCACTAGCAGGGATTCTGCATGTGCAAACACCGTGGGCAAAATGGGAAAACGAGACACTGTGGAGAGCAGCAAAGCAAGATGAGGAGGAATCTTCAGAGCAGCAGCAGAACGATCCTCTAGGGGACCTTGTTCCCTCAGCTGCCGCCAGTTTGGAACCTGATGCTGCTACCTGCCTAGACTTCGGCAGAGAGTCACTTCCATGGCTCTCATCAGTCTAATATTTACATGATAACCATGTTTGTTTGATCAGTGGACCTTTCTCAGAGGAGTGTTTTTATTACCTCCGTGTGACATGCTGCTGTATCGCTTGATTTCACTCTCACAACCTCTACGTGCCCTGCAGCGAGAAGGACAAACAATTCTGCACTTTTCTTCCATGGAACATCAGGGAAATGTTGACATGGAAATTAACTCTTAGCATGGAGATTAGTGTGGAAATATGTTTCTGTGATTGTTACAGCACTGATCTGCCAGCGTGGGGAGAATAAACTGAGGCTCCCTAAGGACTTGGACAAGTGGAGGTTATGCCCTAATTATTCTTACTAGAGATGGGCAAGCTCCAAGAGACTTGGAATTTATCAGAATTAATCCAAACCATAAGAGGCAGCATGGTCCAAGGAAGAGGATAAGTCCTTAGACTGTAGACTCCTTGGAGAGGGCATTGCTTTGACTGCTACTGCTAATATACAAGGCTGGCTTCCCCATAACTCTTCCAGCAATACGTTTTTCAGTCCTCGGTATTGTGGAGTGATAGGAGATGTTTGCTGATTTTGCAGAAGGAATCAATGATCTACAAGGGTCCCTACATAATCCAGTACAATTGTGTTGCCATGGATTTAAATAGACCTTTGAAAGCATGGCTGGTGAAGGGTTTACTGGCTCTTCAGGTTCTGCTGTGCCAGCAGTATTTTGCCTTTTGAACACTTTCCTTCCCTCAGGGGAGTCACTAGCCATTCCACGACTACCCTCTCCCTTCATTTCACCTGCTGGGAAGGATGTTTAAGGGACATAGAACTGGCTGGAAAAGGGTTTTCTCTCCTCTGCTCTCCACCTGTGAAAAATTGACAAAAACAAAAAAATTGTGATTCTTTTAAAGATTTGGGATTTAAATGAAAAACTAGCTGAACATTTTGACTTTTGGTTGCTAGCCCTCCCCTTCCCCTTTTTATTTTAGCTTTTTTTTCCAATGTAAAGCAGAAAAAAAATAAACAAAACTGGAAACTTTTCTTGAATATTACCATTTGATCAAAAAGCTTTTTCTGGCCAAAATAAAGAGAATTCCCTGCTACTGTCCTGGCCCAGATACCTGGCTGGCTTCACCTTGTGCCTCCCTCCCTGCCCACCTGGTAATGTTATTGTCCCTATCCTCCGAGGGTACGTCCCAGAGCTTGAACACTAGTGTTCTAGCATGTGGGTTACACCATCTTGACTCTTAGCCCACTTGAGACTCACAGTCCAACCGTTTCTGCAGTTCAGTCAAGCAAGTTACCTACAATGTGCCATGCAAGAGCCAACGTGCTATGAGATAAACCAGCATTTATTCTTGCTATTGAAATACAAGTACGTCCACCAAGCAGAAATACTACCATGTTCTAATGAAAACCAAGGCATTGTCCTTAGAGCTGGTCAGTGACTGGAAAATCAACACACAAATAGTGGCCTGAGCCTTTCAAAGGAGTTCTGCTACCTTTCCCCCTCCCCTTCCCTTCCCCTAAATACATAAAACATGCTCCCAGAACTCTCGCTCTCACCAGGCTGGTAGCAGGTGAGCAGCGCTGAGGGGCTGGCGAATACAAACACCTTGGGAGCAACTGTGGGTTACAAATGTGTAGCACAGGGCATGTTTACAGTATTTGCCATTCTGGGCTCTTCAGTAGCTGTAATAAAGCGACTCTGTTAATCTTTAACCCCCGGCACAGTGGGGTGGTGAGAATAGATCATGTAAAGGGTATTTTTACAAAGCCTTCCAACTGAACACCAGGCCCATTTAGTAGGGTTTCAATAAACGGTCTTTAAAAACCCTTAAAAACCTCTCTCCGTCTCTGCAATAATAATCCACAGCTGCCCTCCTCATACAGCAGCTGGGAGTGACAGGTTACCCTGTAAACCAGCTGAGGTTTGGCTCAGATAAGAGCCCAGAGGCTCAGATTAGGCATGGGTCCGTGTGAACACCAGATTCTGTATCTCTTTCCACCCCCCCATCCCCCATCTGACATGGGGGGCTTTGAATCCAGCAAAACCAGGTCCCCTCCCTGTAAAACAAGGTCTCAAATGTGTATGTCCTGGGACTGGCTAGCCCCTCCTGCTGCTCACCCTGCTGCAGCTATGCTCTATTTTTAGTGCGCTGACTTGATCATTGCCAGTGTGGGAATGTTTGCTCGAGCTGGAATTGACACCTCCAGTGCAAAGTGCAGATAGCCTTTGTCTGGCAGGCTAATACCATGAAAACAGCCTTTCCTGGCTCCTTTAGCAGATCTAGATTAAGTACTTATGGGACTCCCATTCCTGTAGTAGCTGAGCACCTCACACTTTAATGTATTTATCCTCACAACACCCTTTGTGAGGTAGGGCAGTGCTGTTATCTGCATTGTACAGGTGGGGAACTGAGGCACAGAGAGCAAGTGTCTTGCCTGAGGTCACACAGGAAGTCTGTGGCAGAACAAGGAAATCAGCCAGGGCCCTTCCAGGTCTCAAGGTAATGTCTCCCCCTAGCCACTGTGAAATGGATGAATGGATTTTGTCTAAAGACTTCAGCACTACGTTTTGGTTTCAGTTCTTGTTTAGGGTGGAGACTGAGTTTAATCCCACTGAGATGACCAGTTCGGTACCTGAGCTGCTTGACTGCAGACCATGATGAGAACCAGGAGATAGGTGTGTTTACTTTACTGTTAATGCCCCATCTTTTTTTTTTAAATTTAATTTCATTTTATTGCATTCAAGATAAACAAAATGAGGACACGTTCCCATGGGAATCAGAAACTAGCCATTGCTAATGTCACTTTATGACCGACAGAACAGCACAGCCAGCTAGTGAATCCCTTCTTGGCACTCTTCTGCTAGAAGGAGGTCGCATAGTGGTAAAGGCCATGGTGTTGTCTTGCTGTGCCCTGTAGAGAAAGGCTGAGTCTGCACCAGTGGGGCTGGCCTCATGTTGGGGTGTGTTGAGGAGGAAGCAGAGGGGGTCCCCACTTTTTTGAGCATGTGGGGTGACAGCTGTAGACAAGCTCTGCACCTTTGTGGGTTCACTCCTAAGTAGATGACATGATGAGGTGTGGGCATGACCAGAAAGCTGGATTCGAGCATAGGAGCACAAGATGTGGGGAGAAAACACTAGGGTGGTATGCCAGAGTGCCAAGGCTGAGCATTGAAGCACTTAAGGTGCATGCCAGTGCACCAAAGAAAAAGTGCACCCCTGCACTGAAGCAAGGGCCTCACAGTCTGAGCACCCACAGAGCCATTTAACAGAGTGAGGACACAGAAAGGAGAAGTGGGGAAGAGATGCTAGGGCTAAAGTAATGGGAGATCTGGACTTTTGCCCCCCCGCAGCCAAGAAGAAGCCGACTAGAACATTGAGAGGGTGGAATTTGTACCTGGTAGACAGGTAGGGTGCGGCATGCACAAGCCTCCACAGTAAGGAGCCTAACATGCACTCTACTCCACACTACATCTGCCCTCAGGAGTTAAAATCTTAGCACTCAGGGAGTTTCCCTGTTGTGGGCTTGGAAGCTAAGAACCAAGAGTGAGAATCCTGCCAGACGAGGTCGTTAGAGAAAATCTTTTCTGTGGTTTAGTGTGTGTGGAGCCAAAAATTAGTACTTGGATTGAGGCTCTTCAAAGGCACTTCTTGAACCATTCTGCTCAGCAGCTGTGCTGGTCACGTGCCCTGCAGAGCGCCCATCTCTAATTAGCATGAGCTGGGTCCATGTGGCTAAGACTGAAGATGCCTGGTGTAAATGATATGCTGCCCAGCAGGGTGGGATCTCGGTCTGAGTGTATTAGGGAGGGACCTGAGCTGGTCTTTAGATGTCAGGCAGAGCAGTAGAGTTAAGTGAGTTCAAGGAGACTGGCTGGGATTCAGAGGTGGTGGTGGTGGGGTAACTACTGTGTTTTCCTTTTCAAAAGGTGAGTGGGTGGGGCAGGTACTAGGAGACAGTTCATCCCCTCTAGGTCTCAGCTCCATGGGTTGGCTGCGGCTGGCAGCAAGTGGGGGTTGTTACCATGTTCCGTGACACAGTTAGAGGAACCGGTGGTCTCAGTCCCCCTTTAATTAATAGGGCGATGTGAGGGCAGGAGGGACGCCTGCCCTTACTGTCCCTGTTCTGAGGGATAAACAGGGGCTCCAGATCCATCACGCTGGCACCAACACAAAAATCACGGTGAAGGGCCTGGCTACACTTGCAGATGTAGAGCGCTTTGGGTTAAACCAGCCTTTGTAGAGCGCAGTAGGGAAAGCGCTGCAGTCTGTCCACACTGACAGCTTCAAGTGCACTGGCGTGGCCACATTTGCGGCACTTGCAGCAGCATTGGGAGCGGTGCATTATGGGCAGCTATCCCAGCATGCAAGTGGCTGCAACGTGCTTTTCAAATGGGGTGGGATGGGGTGGAGTGTGACAGGGAGTGTGCTGTGTGTATGTGCAGGGAGAGAGAGTGGGTTTTCGGGGGGCTGAGAGCATGTCAGCATGCTGTCTTGTAAATTCAGACAGCAGCAGACCCCCCTCGCCCACCCCGCCTCTCTCTCTCACACACAGCATTCCACACTAAGGGTTGCTTTGTCTCGGAGCAGATAAGCAGTCGCTGTCAGAAACGGAACTTTCAAAGGGCATTTCCGCATTCCTACAGCCGATTCCAAACAATGACAAGAGTGGCCACTTGACTTTAGGGGATTATGGGACGTTTCCGGAGGCTGAGCAGAGCACAGTAAAGCAACACCTCATTCACACTGGCACAGCAGCGCTCCAGCGAGGGCGCAGCAAACGTTATTCCACTCGCCGAGGTGGAGTACCAGCAGCGCTGTAGCTGCGGAGTCAGAGCGCTCTATGTTTCTTGCCAGTGTGGACGGGTGGTGAGCTAGTGCGCCCTTTATTGCGCTGTAACTCGCAAGTGTAGCCAAGCCCTGAGCCGTAAAGCTGGGAGCTGAGCTATTTGGGACGCCCTCAATGAGTCCCTAGGAATGGCTTGGTATGGTCAGTGCCACTCCCCTCACAGCTTCCCTCACACCCAATTGCAGCAGTTCAACCACTTGTCACGTAGTTATTGCAAAATCCAAATGAGTGTAAACACCAGCTCCCCTCCCCCTGTGTTCCTTCTACAGGTGTTTGGGGAAGACACTGCCCCACACATTCTAGCAAGTCCATGCCTCAGGGATATACACAGGGCAGCCCCAACCTGTTCAGTGTGAAATACAATCTCCTTTCATCTGGGGATAACTTGCTCTCCCACCTCTTGGCCTGAGGCCTGGGTGGGGCTGCAGGAGGTTAATAGACTGTTACTGCTGACAGTAATGAAGAGATGACAGAGATGTCTGGAATCATCGTTCTCCTGGGTGGTGACAGACCTGGTTTGGGGGCGGGCGGGGTGGGGGAATAGAAACAGGTTTCCAAATCAAAGCACAGACACAATCTGTTGGGAGAAGAAACATGGGGCTGTTCTCACTGTCCTACTCCAGTTTATCTTCATATGCCCTGTACTAGTGAATTACATCTTATCTGCTTTGCTGCCATTGAGGCTGTCTGATACAGCTCTTTCTGCTGCCATTGGTGGGGTAGTTTGGAACAGCATGTCCACAGTGCAACTGGTGGGTGCAGCTCAGTGTTCCTTCTAGGTAATATTATTAGTAATAAACAGTATTGGAGACATATGGAGCTTTCCGGTACTACAGGGACCCATGTCACAGGTCACCTGGCATCCCAGCTAGGTGCTGCAGTGCTCAGCCTTGGCATTCAGGACTCTCTGGCACACAGTCCTGGCATTTCCTCCAGCCCTTTCTCAGTGCTTCTCTGCTTGCATCGAGCTTTCTGGGGTTTTGGCACCCAAGTTTGGCTCTTGGCTGCGGCTCAGAATCCAGTTCTTCAGCACACCTAGCCCCATCAACTGCTTGAACCAGCGGCTCTCTCCTCTATCCACAGGAGAGAGCTGGCAGCAGGGCATTCCTCTCACCTCTCACCTCAAGTCTGCCATAGCGTGGCTGTTTGAATGTGCTGGACTGCTTTTCCTGGGGCATGCTGGGTGGTGGCTGAGAGGAAAGCTGAGGTGACTGCTCGAGTGTGGGGTGCCCAGGGAGGCAGGCTACCAGATGGGAAAGATGGTGAAATTGGGTAGGGCTTTGAGGAGCAATACCAAGGACAGGCATGCTGCCCAAAGCAGAAGAGGGGGCATAGAATAGGCCTGGTTTCAGCAGTGGGGGAGGGGCATAATAGGATCCATGTGGAGAAGGACTTGGGCAGAGCTCAGGAAGTACCAGCTAAGTTCCAATCTTCCATTCTTGCCCCCATAGGATTTCAGTAGCACACAGCAGCCCAAACAGAAGGTTAGAGACCATCTAAGGGAGTGTCCTCTTGCAGGTCCTTTTCACGCAGTGAGCTCCATTGCCCATCCTCCTCTCAAGGATCCCAGCATCCTCGATAGATATTCTACACTCCTTCCTTAAACCTCACATTGATCTAGCTGCAGATGGTCTGCTCTCAAGTCTGCTGGAGGGGGCCTCAGGCCCATCACCTACAAGATGAGGCCTCTACTGCCACAGCACTCTGAAGGAACAACAAACTAGGGATCCTGAATCCAGAGTCGTCCCCCCACCCCCACCCACAACCCGAGTAGGGTTGCCAACTTTGGTTGGCTGAATGCCTGGAGATTTCATCACATGACATAATCTTTAATTAAAGATTAATCTTTAATTCCTGCAGGGTTGGCAACCATACCCCAGAGACCATCAGGTTAGATCCCCTCCTGACAGGCCATTTAAAATGGGGAGGCTCTCATAGTTCCAGTGCTCACTCAGCACTTGGACTGGGAGTGTGCCAATGTAGCAATGCAGGCCTCTGGCTTGTATATCTTGCCTTACAGAGAGGGCTTGGTCCAAGGAACAATGCTGGGGGCCTTTGTAGGTGAAGCTGAGCGTGACAGGGCTGCTTGCTTTCCTAAGCATTGATGTACCGGCTGGTCTGAGTCATTATATCCTGGCCCTAAATCCCAGGAGGTACTTCTGTTTCACACCCTGAATCCCCTGCTGTTTGCTTGCTGTTACCTTGGCCGTCAGCAGTGCTGCTCATGATTCCCTGTGTCTCCCTGGCTCACAGCCGGTCTGTGTAGCCGGCCTAAGACATGCTGTGTTGTTCCCATTGAGCCTAAAGGGGAACATAAATGTTTTTGCCTCAGTATGTCTCAATTAAAATATATAGAGATAGGGTGAGTGAAGTAATCTGTTTTAGTGGACCAGCTTCTGATGGTGAGAGAGACAAGCTTTTGAGCTACACAGAGCTCTTCTTCAGGTCTCAAAAGCTAGTCTCTTTCACCAACAGAAGTGGGTCCAGCTAAAGATATTACCTCACCCACCTTGTCTCTCTTATAGCATGGGACCAACACAGCTGCAACAATACTGAAATCAATTGAAACATGGAATTTGCCTTTCGATAGCTCTTTTCTCCCAGGGAGAGGGATGGTGCCCTCTAACCTAACCTGGCAGTGATTTACCATTGGATGCAGGGATGTAAGCTGGTCTCAGTCCCCAGAATAACAGAAAAGGGTTGTTTGTCATGGAGGCCACACCTGAACATCTCAGAGGCTTTCCTTCCTCTCTTCCCCTCCCAGGGCCCCTCAGCAGCTGCAGCAGCCAGCACACAGGGCCTGTAAATTGCTGGCGAGGTGAATACCTTCTTTGACACCAAGAACTAGACCGAAACTATGTCAACGGAGGGAGAGCTGGGGCAGCTTTTCCTGCTTATCCTGTTTTGAGGCTTTGAACTGCATCCTGGAGGGTCAGTGTGGAGGAGACACCTTGGATTGGATAGAAAGGGAGCCTGAAATCCAAGAGCCTGGGAAAGAAGAAACCCCTTGCCTGGGAGAAGTATCGGTTATGATGCACTTCAGAAACCATCACTCTCAAGGGGATTAGTCAGGAGGGAAGAGGAGTTTTTGGCCACTCGTTCCAGAGTGAGGGTGATTTGGAGTGCGAGGGGAGAGGCTGGGGGGCAGAGATGAGGAGATGTTCTGGTGACCCATCTCTGAAATGGTGGCTGGTACCTCGTAGTGTGCACAAGTGTTTGTTAGGCCTCTGACTGAAAGGAACATCTGCCACAGTGACAGATCTTTACTTTCTCCAGCGCCAGAGATCTCAAAACATTCATCAGAGTGTGCAAACTGACACACAGGGCCCAGAGCAGCCACCTTTGGATTTCGAAACACAGCTGCTGTTTAACAGTGATACTATGCCCAATGGGCCAGATCCTCCACTGGTGCAAATTGGTGTAACTTTATTGATTTCAATGGAGCTATCTCAGTTACACCAGCAGAGGATCTCGCCCTACAGAGATCTGATTGAAACTGCAGTTTTAGGGAGGCAGAATTGGAATTTTCCCAGGACATCATGATGCCCACTCCTGCTGTGGTAGAAAGGGGCCTTCAGAGAGCAGGAGGGCCTTGGCTGTACATCTGAAAGGTGGAGGTGCGGGCCAGGTAACACCTTGACACAGGAGCACACCCCTTTGAAGTCTTAGGCCTGCTCTGTGCTCAGTGTCTGTATCACTATAACTATGTGGGTTAGGAGTGTAATGTTTTTACCATTAGTTATACTGTAACAGCCCTTAATGTGGGCACAATTATACCGGTATAAAAGTGCTTTATGCTGGGAGAGTTTATGCCTTTTCCTGTACATGAATAAGCTATCCTGCTATCAGCACCTTTCTGTGGTATTGCTGTGCCCCCAGGAGGGGGGTTGTACTGCTTTAGCTCTATTGGTATAGTTAAAACAGCACAACTTTTGTGTACACACAAGGCATCTGCAATGCTACAAAGAGAAACTTTGCTTTGTGTTTCCTCCATGCGGTTTCCTGCTGCCCTCTGCTGTCTAATGTGCTTGGTGCAACTGCAAATTGATCAGCATCAGAAACTGCCAGGTCAAACTTGCCCAAAAGTTTTTCCTTTCTGCCCCTTTCTTTCCCTTTTAGTGATATCTAGTGATCGCTGGCACCCAACACATCACTCCGAGCTGTTAAAGAAGACACTAAGGGTGTGTCTACATTACAGCTGGGGGCAAGCCTCCCCCAGACAGACTTGCAGTAGCAGGGCTCAAGCTAGCCCTCTGGTAGCTGGGTGGATGCTGTGGCTCTGGCAGAGGTTCGGGCTAGTCACCCGAACTCAGATCCAGGGGGTTGGGTGGGCTTGAGGGCCCAAGCTGCCACAGCCAGACAGCTATTTTTATTAGTGCACGAGCTGGAGCCTTGCTAATGTGAGGCTGTCTACCTGGCCTGGAGGATTGCTCCCAGCTGCTGTGCAGACATACCCCAGGGCTTATCTACACGGGGAGCCTCAGGAAAGTTAATGCAAGTTAACTCTTAAAGTAGATTAGTTAAATAGCATTAATCCTCTGTGTGAATGCTCTCAGTCAGAATTCAAGTGGCCTTAATTTGATTTTGCTTAATTCACTCTGGCTGGCCCTAGTAGGCTCTTATCCTTTCATGTGATGTAGTCACTAGAAGGGACAATGACTCACGGCCTCCTAATGCAGGTCTCATAGGCAGGGGGTTAGCTGTATTTTCACACGTGGAAAAGCACGTTTTGAAGCATTTGTTCAGAAACCTGAAAATGCTATAGACATTGCATCTCCCTGCTCTGCTGGCTGCATCTGAGCCCTTTTCACTTCCAGCACCATGGCAGGTGACACTAGATGCTTCAATTTTGTTAGCTCCCCATGTAGGTGACACTTGTAAGATCAGGTCAGCACGAGGATGGCAGCATTGCCAAGGCAGTGGGAGAACGGGGCCAGATTTGGGGTCTTGTAAGACCTTCAGTGGAGACAGGACAAGCTCCACCCAAGGAGAAGTGCCTCTTTGAGCAATGAAACCAGCGTAGGTAGTACAGGGCATTGTAATGGGAGGGGCTCCATCATCAGTTCCCAGTCTGATGAAGATTAATGAAGATCAAAAGCTCACTCCACCCATTGCCTTGTTTCAAATACAGTGCAGCCTCCTCAGACCCCTGTGGGAGCTGAGAAAGGAACAGACTGGTTTATATTGGCAGTGGGATGTAACTTTTGGGCAGGGTGGGGTGGCCACTTTGAAGACAAACATGTCCTAAGAGCATGGTGGAGAAGTGTGTGTGTTAATGTGAGAGGTTAATGCCAGGGCTGTGGAAACATTGCAGGGCTTGGTTGGCAGTGGGTATTGTGAATTAATTGCAGTGCAGTTGGCTTCCAATGGATCAGAAGTGACCTAATTTTTGCAAACCAGTTTCACAAACGTCTCTCCCCTCTCCACTGTAGCAAGCTCTGGCCTCCTTCCTGAAGGGATGTGAGATAAAGGAGAGCACATGAGGCCTAGGAGAGCGGCTGGCTGGAGGGAGCGCTGTTTGAAGATGTGGCTGTGTGACCTGGTTTGGGCACATACTAAATCTCAAACCTCAGCTTAATCTGATGCAAATATTGTGCCCAGTGCTGGCTGCAACCCCCTAGCTCCGCCAGTGGTGAGTTAAAACATGAGCCTTTCAAAGGAATGCCTTGTAAAGGAGTTGACCTGGGAAAAGGTCGTGCGATCTTGGCTCCATGAGGATCTCAAAACTCAAGTTACAGAACATTCCGACACAGACTGGGCCAGAGCCTCAGCTGGTGCTAACGGGCATAGTGCCATTGCTTTCACGGGAGCTGTGCTGATTTACAGCAGCTGAGGATCTGGCTGATGAGAAGCAGTGGGGCCTATTGGCTAAAGCAGAGAGGGGTTCCCTTCTTGACAGCTACCGATTGCCACGTGTCACTTTCCCTGTTTCCCCATCCGTAAAACCATCTCCCCTCATGTAAAACACATGGAGATCACTGGATAAACAGAGCCCTAGAAGTGGGTCTACCATCATCCAGCACGGGGCTGAGTGCTTGAGTTTAGTTCAGTTTTCCATACACCCTCCAAAGATCTCCACTCCTCTGGGGCTGTGCCGTCACAAAGGTGACACCTGGAGGCTATCAGGCATGGACGTACAACATACGCATGCATGGCACTATGTTAGTGTACAGTGGGAGGAGTGGAAAACTACAATGGCATCCTCCCTGTGACTGTCACTTACCACAGGTAACACTATCCCCGATAATGTCACGGCTAACCTGGTGGCTGAACTTTGTGACTTTGTCCTTACCCATAACTATTTTACATTTGGGGACAATGTATACCTTCAGATCAGCGGCACTGCTATGGGTACGCGCATGGCCCCACAGTATGCCAACATTTTTATGGCTGATTTAGAACAACGCTTCCTCAGCTCTCGTCCCCTAACGCCCCTACTCTACTTGCGCTATATTGATGACATCTTCATCATCTGGACTCATGGAAAAGAAGCCCTTGAGGAATTCCACCATGATTTCAACAATTTCCATCCCACCATCAACCTCAGCCTGGTCCAGTCCACACAAGAGATCCACTTCCTGGACACTACAGTGCTAATAAACAATGGTCACATAAACACCACCCTATACCAGAAACCTACTGACCGCTATTCCTACCTACATGCCTCCAGCTTTCACCCTGACCACTCCACACGATCCATCGTCTACAGCCAAGCTCTGCGATACAACCGCATTTGCTCCAACCCCTCAGACAGAGACAAACACCTACAAGATCTCTATCAAGCATTCTTACAACTACAATACCCACCTGCGGAAGTGAAGAAACAGATTGATAGAGCCAGAAGAGTTCCCAGAAGTCACCTACTACAGGACAGGCCTAACAAAGAAAATAACAGAACGCCACTAGCTGTCACCTTCAGCCCCCAACTAAAACCCCTCCAACGCATTATTAAGGATCTACAACCTATCCTGAAGGATGACCCAACACTCTCTCAAATCTTGGGAGACAGGCCAGTCCTTGCCTACAGACAGCCCCCCAACCTGAAGCAAATACTCACCAACAACCACATACCACACAACAGAACCACTAACCCAGGAACCTATCCTTGCAACAAAGCCCGTTGCCAACTGTGCCCACATATCTATTCAGGGGACACCATCACAGGGCCTAATAACATCAGCCACACTATCAGAGGCTCGTTCAGCTGCACATCCACCAATGTGATATATGCCATCATGTGCCAGCAATGCCCCTCTGCCATGTACATTGGTCAAATTGGACAGTCTCTACGTAAAAGAATAAATGGACACAAATCAGATGTCAAGAATTATAACATTCATAAACCAGTCGGAGAACACTTCAATCTCTCTGGTCACACAATTACAGACATGAAGGTCGCTATCTTAAAACAAAAAAACTTCAAATCCAGACTCCAGCGAGAAACTGCTGAATTGGAATTCATTTGCAAATTGGATACTATTAATTTAGGCTTAAATAGAGACTGGGAGTGGGTAAGTCATTAAGCAAGGTAGCCTATTTCCCCTTGTTTTTTCCTACCCCCCCCCCCCAGACGTTCTGGTTAAACTTGGATTTGTGCTGGAAATGGCCCACCTTGATTATCATACACATTATAAGGAGAGTGGTCAGTTTGGATGAGCTATTGCCAGCAGGAGAGTGAGTTTGTGTGTGTGTGGGGGCGGGGGGGGGGGGTGAGAACCTGGATTTGTGCTGGAAATGGCCCACCTTGATTATCATACACATTGTAGGGAGAGTGGTCACTTTAGATAAGCTATTACCAGCAGGAGAGTGGGGTGGGAGGAGGTATTGTTTCATAGACTCTGTGTATATAATGTCTTCTGCAGTTTCCACAGTATGCATCCGATGAAGTGAGCTGTAGCTCACGAAAGCTTATGCTCAAAGAAATTGGTTAGTCTCTAAGGTGCCACAAGTACTCCTTTTCTTTTTGCGAATACAGACTAACACGGCTGTTACTCTGAAACTTACCACAGGTAGGAGACAGGAAACTTCCACCTCCAAACTTTGTATGGCAGGCAATACAGTACTACATAATGCCAAATGTGTTGCTATGCTGACACCTAGTGGTGTGAAGGAAGAGGAATAAATGTATCCTCACAAGGCTGCAAGAATGAAGGATTTTCATAATTATAAAAAGAAAAGGAGTACATGTGGCACCTTAGAGACGAACAAATTTATTTGAGCATAAGCTTTCGTGAGCTACAGCTCACTTCATCGGATGCATTCAGTGGAAAATACAGTGGGGAGATCTATATACACAGAGAACATGAAACAATGGGTGTTATCATACACACTGTAACGAGAGTGATCACTTAAGGTGAGCTAATACCAGCAGGAGGGGGGGGGGGGAGGGGGAGAAAACCTTTTGTAGTGATAATCAAGGTGGGCCATTTCCAACAGTTGACAAGAACGTCTGAGGAACGGGGCGGCGGGGGGGGGGAATAAACATAAGGAAATAGTTTTACTTTGTGTAATGACCCATCCACTCCCAGTCTCTATTCAAGCCTAAGTTAATTGTAACCAGTTTGCAAATTAATTCCAATTCAGCAGTCTCTCATTGGATATATGCCATTATGTGCCAGCAATGCCCCTCTGCCATGTACATTGGTCAAACTGGACAGTCTCTACGTAAAAGAATAAATGCGAATAGAGACTAACACGGCTGCTACTCTGAAACCTTTCATAATTATGTTGACCAACTCCTTCTGAACCTGTTCTTTTGCTCTGGCACCTGAACCAGAAGATATGAAAACTACATAGGGGAAAAAGTAAACCAATATGGTGTTTTAAAAAGAGAGTTGCATGTGAGTGCTGGGCTGTATTCACTGGTTGAAGGGAAGAAGCATGATCTAATAGTTAGAGCTGGTAACTGGGATTCCAAGCTTCTATTCCTGGATCTGCCACTGACTTGTATACTCTCAAGCAAGTCACTTGCCTTCTGTACCTCAACTTACCCATCAGTAAAAAGGGGGTAGCTATACTCATTTACTTCGCAGGGGAGTTACAAGGGTTCATTAGAACAGGAGTACTTGTGGCACCTTAGAGACTAACAAATTTATTAAAGCATAAGCTTTCGTGGGCTACAGCCCACTTCATCGGATGCATAAAATAGAACATATAGTAAGAAGATATATATATATATATATATATATATATATATATACACACACACATACAGATAAGTTGGAAGTTGCCATACAAACTGTGAGATGCTAATTAGTTAAGATGAGCTATTATCAGCAGGAGAAAAAAACTTTTGTAGTGATAATCAAGATGGCCCATTTAGACAGGGTTAATTAATCCAGGTTTGTAAAGTACTCTCTGTGGGCTATTTGGGAGCCTGAGTTTCCAGTGGAAATAATAGGAAGTTGCGGACAGTTGCAAGGCTTAGGGATGAGTGTGGAGCATGCTGCAATGCTCATTCCAGTTTTCACACCGCATCTGCTGTTAGGTAAGAACTGTAAATGAAATCCCAAGTGGCAGCTAACTCAGAATTAAAATCCCCTTGAAAGCTATCTATAAAGAGGGGTAGGACACTTAGGAGGGCCTGGGTGCTGGGCATGTCCTCCCCCTTCCCAAATGGATGCATGGACTGGGCAACATGGTGTGGAGGAGCTGACAGAGGATATGGCTTTCTCATTTGCAAACAAGGGCTAACATATTCTGAAATGAAGCACAAGCAGGAGGTCTGTGTACAGATTTCCCACTTGTGTTCTACAGATCCCATCCCTCTCCCATCACCTTCCCCTCCTGGACACTGCACCTGCCTAACGGTGAGTTGTGAAACTGAATGGGCAGGTGCCCTGGAATCTTCTGTTGATTGTCTGGAGAAACTCAGGCTGCATATTCTAGAAGCACTCTTTAGCTCTTTGCCATACTCCCAATAAAGTTAATAGCAAAACTCCCATGGGGTCCCTCCAGTTAAGGTCACTGACCTAGTTCAGATTGTTGGATAGACGAGAATCAGGGGGACTAGATGTTAAGAGAGTACATATGTAATGAGAATTTTAGAAAGAGTCATTTCACAGAGAGGAGAGTAGACAGAATGAACTCCCAGATTAGATGGTGGAGTCAAGTACAGGATGAGCCAAACCTGGATGACCTTCTGCTATGTACTAAATGAATGGGGTATTAGTCCATTTTGTGCTTGGGGAATATCAGACCATGTGTAAAGGAAGTTTTCATTGATCGTACCCTTTGCACCATTTGGTCTGCTTTGCATGGGAAAGTTTTCCTTTTCCCTAACACAAGGTATTTGTAGATGTAGAGCATGGAGTTGGCAGAGTTTCTATCCAAACATTTCAGGTATGAAGCTTGTGTAGCCTGCCTGTGGACCTTCAGCACTATCCATCTTAGTGACAAATGCCATCTGCATATGGCTAGTGTTCATGTATCTTTTTATGGTGTTCTTATCACACTTCTGGCTGTGTCATCAAGAGGCTGAACTCACGATCTCTGGAGCTAAAACATGAACCTTCCCTACCTGAGCCGAAGAACAGAGCTGGTCAGAAATTTTCCAGTGGAACAGTTTTCTTTAGGAAAATGCTGATTGGATGAAATTGCAACATTTCACAGGAACATACTAATTTCATCAATATTTTCAATGAAAAATTATTGAAACATTTCATTTTGATACAGTCGAAGCACTTTGGTTTGACATTGTATATTATATTTATTATATTATAAGTATGTCATATAAAAGTCAAAGTGCTAAAATCAAAACAAAGTGCTTTAGCCTCACTGAAACAAAACATTTTGCTAAAGTCATTCAGCTATTTCTGAAATTCGCTTGGTTTGGAAATCGCATTCAGCAGGAAATGTTGATTTTTTTTTTTTTTTTGTTCCAGTTTGGTGCAAATAGAAATTTCAAAATATCAAGATTTCCTGTGGAAGTGAAATTCTGCATATCGCCCAGCTCTACTAAAGAATCAGGTCCCTTAGCTTAAAGGCAGGAACAGACACGTTAACTATCCCCATGGCCCAGGCACTGGAGCTGGACAAGGACACACTTGTCCAGTGTGTTATACTGATATTATTGATTCCTTCTTGCATTCTACCTGTAGATATTGGCTGATAGCAATTGCCGGGCCTAGTGAGCCAGAACAAATAATAATTGTGAGAGCAGCCAGCAGCCCTTTATGGGGCAGCAGGGATAGTGCAAAGAAGAAAGAGCATGCTGGTGTCTTTAGGAGGGATTCAGAACTTCTGTCAATGTGCTTGATCCAGGAACAAATAATCACAGAAATGTTTCTTCTTGTCTTTATCAAATGGCTCGTGGGCATCTGTAGCACATGGGCCAGAGACTCTCCACTGGTGAAGCCAATGCAGCTCCAGCAATTTATACTGGTAGAAAGGATCTGTCTCTATGTTTCTACAACAGGTGAGGAGAGTGAGATCATACCTGAGCTTCTGCAAACATTCCCACTCGGTTTGTACTTAGCTTCTGCTCTATCCTGGGTAAAGGTCATGGAATATACAGGCAAACCCTCCAGCTGGAGCCTCTGGGGAACCACACTAAGACAGAACTGCCTGTGTTATTCAGGGCTACATTTTTCCTAATTAAGCAACCATGTATCTGGCAGGCACTAAAGCTAACACAGCTGGCAAGAAATTGGAATTCCTTCCAGCACAAGCCTTAGCCAAATATCTCTATCATCTGCCTTGATGGATGAGAGTGGGTGGGGACTGCGCAATCCCCTGGGAATGGTTCAGATCTGAAGATAGAAATCCTAGCTGCCCCCTCTTCAACTCCCAGTGCTGAACTGAATGCATGAGCTGGAATAGCTGTGGAGTAGGCTAGTCACTGGGGGTTTGGGGTGATGCTCTGGAGGTCTCTGGAAGTGAAAAATGAGTCATTCACCTATTGGCAACTGACCTCAGCTTTTTCCAGCATTATATTTTCCCTTTGGTTGCTCGTACTTGCTCTTCTGATTGCGGTTCTCATGGACTGTAATAATCATAATCATGGTTTTGAAACACTCAGACCCAGAGGATTCTGAGTGCCATACAATAAGTAATCTGAAACGTAGGCAGTTAGGAAAAAACGATGCCTCTTTGTCTCCTGTGTACTGCATCCTTCAAATTACTGTGTGCAGAGTTCAGCAGCCATCTTGTTCTCAGTGCTTCTGGTGCTTTGTTTCAGAGGAGACACATACCCCACATGCTTTCATGGAGACTTTGCTTTTGTGCTTTCACATTGTTTCCCTCAATCTAGAAGAGACTTCATGGCAGATGTGGGTACGTGCCTTCCTCTTTCTGTAGGGAGTGAGGACATAGACCGTGCATCGCATTTTCTTGCTGTGGCACTGGTCCCTGAAACCAAATCTTCGCTCTTGTGTATGTTGCTTGTAGAATCTTTGAGGGCTCTTCCTTCCATTGCTCTGCAGCCAGCTGCAGAATTGCAAAGAATTGGTGAGGTAATTTACAGGACCTTTGGCTACACGGAAGAGGGAGTGAGCTGCCTTCCTGTCTCTGATTCTAGCCTCAGGATGGTGGCTCTGAGACCTCTGAAAGGGGCCAGCAGAGCCAAGGAGTCCAGTGCCACTGTTGCCACACAGGTCCATGGGCATGAGTTGCTTATATAGCCATTCAGCTCAATGCAGCAGGGACCTAATAATGGTCCCATTTCTGCTCAATGACTTAGGGTGCGTCTACACAGCAGACAAAGACCCGTGGCAGCTAATCTCAGAGCCTGGGTCAACTGACATGGGCTCGTGCTGCAGGGCTAAAAATAGCAGTATAGTCATTTGGGTCTGGCTGGAGCCTGGGCTCTGAAACTGGGCGAGGGGAAGGATCTTGGAGCCCAAGTGCCTATACTGCTATTTCTAACCCTGCAGGGTGAGTCCTGTGAGCCGTCAGTTGACCCGGGCTCTGAGACTCGCTGCTGTGGGGTTTTTTGGCTGTGTGGACATACCCAGAGCTTTTTCAAGAGAGCTGAGCCTATTCCTGCGCCCAAGCTACCTCTAGCAATGGCCTGTCTCTCGGTGGAGTCCCACAGCTTCTCCCAGCATTTCACCGGGTCCCTCCCCTGAGGCAAGAGCCTGGGCTTTGAGTCTGAGCAACACTCAGCAGAAGAGAGTCCATGTTAGAGCCGGCAGCTCCTAGGTGAAAAGGAGGCAGGGTCACTCTCCCCACAGCCTGGAGCTTCTGCTTGTGCAAAGGGGGTTTGTGTCTCACTCCCTCCTGGGCCAAATGGAAGAAGAAGGGGAGCTCTTGCTCTCCCTCAGCTGGGAGCCCCCCGTAGTACCTCTTTAGTGAACATCTGTAAAGAAAAGAGTCACTGATGCCAAGAAAAGTCACAGCCTTGCCCCAGCATCACAGTCTATGATGAGCTGCACAACTGTATCCTGAACCCACAATTTTCAGAGTAGCAGCCGTGTTAGTCTGTATTCGCAAAAAGAAAAGGAGGACTTGTGGCACCTTAGAGACTAATGGCTTTCCTCACCTCTGCTCCCATCCATAACCCCCCCCCACCACTGAATTAGGTGCAACAGACAGAAGGGCCGGGGGAAATCCATAGCTGTGCCCATGTAGGGGTAGGTGGGAGGTCCCCATTAAGGGCACAGCTATGCCTGGTTTTCATACTCTCCTAAGGCCCCTCTGTTTCTAATCTAACCTATCCCTTGAGGAGTTCAGCCATCGGTAGGTATTGCATATTTGGACACACTTTGGCAGGACCGGGCCCCAGCCCCATGGCACATTTCTCAGGAGTAGAAATGTTGTTAACCCCAGTATCTCAGCCAGATTCCAGCTCGGGTAGCTACATTCTTCCTTCCTGGAATGCCTAGGGAAGTTTCCATAGGATTCAATATTCTTCATCCCTTCCTGTCTTAGGGTATGTCTATACTACGGAATAAGGTCGAATTTATAGAAGTCGGTTTTTTAGAAATCGGTTTTATATATTCGAGTGTGTGTGTCCCCACAGAAAATGCTCTAAGTGCATTAAGTGCATTAACTCGGCGGAGCGCTTCCACACTACTGAGGCTAGAGTCGACTTCTGGAGTGTTGCACTGTGGATAGCTATCCCACAGTTCCCGCAGTCTCCGCTGCCCATTGGAATTCTGGGTTGAGATCCCAATGCCTGATGGGGCTAAAACATTGTCGCGGGTGGTTCTGGGTACATATCGTCAGGCCCCCGTTCCCTCCCTCCCTCCGTGAAAGCAAGGGCAGACAATCGTTTCGCGCCTTTTTTCCTGAGTTACCTGGGCAGACGCCATACCACGGCAAGCATGGAGCCCGCTCAGGTAACCGTCACCGTATGTCTCCTGGGTGCTGGCAGACGTGGTACTGCATTGCTACACAGCAGCAGCAACCCATTGCCTTGTGGCAGCAGACGGTACAGTACGACTGGTAGCCGTCCTCGTCATGTCCGAGGTGCTCCTGGCCACGTCGGCAGGGAGCGCCTGGGCAGACATGGGCGCAGGGACTAAATTTGGAGTGACTTGACCAGGTCATTCTCTTTAGTCCTGCAGTCAGTCCTATTGAACCGTCTTATGGTGAGCAGGCAGGCAATACGGATTGCTAGCAGTCGTACTGTACCATCTTCTGCCGGGCAGGCAAGAGATGACGATGGCTAGCAGTCGTACTGTACCATCTTCTGCCGAGCAGCCATGAGATGTGGATGGCATGCAGTCCTTCTGCACCGTCTGCTGCCAGCCAAAGATGTAAAAGATAGATGGAGTGGATCAAAACAAGAAATAGACCAGATTTGTTTTGTACTCATTTGCCTCCTCCCCTGTCTAGGGACTCATTCCTCTAGGTCACACTGCAGTCACTCACAGAGAAGGTGCAGCGAGGTAAATCTAGCCATGTATCAATCAGAGGCCAGGCTAACCACCTTGTTCCAATAAGAACAATAACTTAGGTGCACCATTTCTTATTGGAACCCTCCGTGAAGTCCTGCCTGAAATACTCCTTGATGTAAAGCCACCCCCTTTGTTGATTTTAGCTCCCTGAAGCCAACCCTGTAAGCCGTGTCGTCAGTCGCCCCTCCCTCCATCAGAGCAACAGCAGACAATCGTTCCGCGCCTTTTTTCTGTGCGGACGCCATACCAAGGCAAGCATGGAGGCCGCTCAGCTCACTTTGGCAATTAGGAGCACATTAAACACCACACGCATTATCCAGCAGTGTATGCAGCACCAGAACCAGGCAAAGCGATACCGGGCGAGGAGGCGACGTCAGCGCGGTCACGTGAGTGATCAGGACATGGACACAGATTTCTCTGAAAGCATGGGCCCTGCCAATGCATGCATCATGGTGCTAATGGGGCAGGTTCATGCTGTGGAACGCCGATTCTGGGCTCGGGAAACAAGCACAGACTGGTGGGACTGCATAGTGTTGCAGGTCTGGGACGATTCCCAGTGGCTGCGAAACTTTCGCATGCGTAAGGGCACTTTCATGGAACTTTGTGACTTGCTTTCCCCTGCCCTGAAGCGCATGAATACCAAGATGAGAGCATCCCTCACAGTCGAGAAGCGAGTGGCGATAGCCCTGTGGAAGCTTGCAACGCCAGACAGCTACCGGTCAGTTGGGAATCCATTTGGAGTGGGCAAATCTACTGTTGGGGCTGCTGTGATGCAAGTAGCCCACGCAATCAAAGATCTGCTGATATCAAGGGTAGTGACCCTGGGAAATGTGCAGGTCATAGTGGATGGCTTTGCTGCAATGGGATTCCCTAACTGTGGTGGGGCCATAGATGGAACCCATATCCCTATCTTGGCACCGGAGCACCAAGCCGCCGAGTACATAAACCGCAAGGGGTACTTTTCAATAGTGCTGCAAGCTCTGGTGGATCACAAGGGACGTTTCACCAACATCAACGTGGGATGGCCGGGAAAGGTACCTGACGCTCGCATCTTCAGGAACTCTGGTCTGTTTCAAAAGCTGCAGGAAGGGACTTTATTCCCAGACCAGAAAATAACTGTTGGGGATGTTGAAATGCCTATATGTATCCTTGGGGACCCAGCCTACCCCTTAATGCCATGGCTCATGAAGCCGTACACAGGCAGCCTGGACAGTAGTCAGGCGCTGTTCAACTACAGGCTGAGCAAGTGCAGAATGGTGGTAGAATGTGCATTTGGACGTTTAAAGGCGCGCTGGTGCAGTTTACTGACTCGCTTAGACCTCAGCGAAACCAATATTCCCACTGTTATTACTGCTTGCTGTGTCTCCACAATATCTGTGAGAGTAAGGGGGAGATGTTTATGGCGGGGTGGGAGGTTGAGGCAAATCGCCTGGCTGCTGGTTACGCGCAGCCAGACACCAGGGCAGTTAGAAGAGCACAGGAGGGCGCGGTACGCATCAGAGAAGCTTTGAAAACCAGTTTCATGACTGGCCAGGCTACGGTGTGAAAGTTCTGTTTGTTTCTCCTTGATGAAACCCCCCGCCCCTTGGTTCACTCTACTTCCCTGTAAGCTAACCACCCTCCCCTCCTCCCTTCGATCACCGCTTGCAGAGGCAATAAAGTCATTGTTGCTTCACATTCATGCATTCTTTATTCATTCATCACACAAATAGGGGGATGACTACCAAGGTAGCTCAGGAGGGGTGGTGGAGGAGGGAAGGAAAATGCCACACAGCACTTTAAAAGTTTACAACTTTAAAATTTATTGAATGCCAGCCTTCTTTTTTTTGGGCAATCCTCTGTGGCTGGTTGGCCGGTGGCCCCCCCACCGCGTTCTTGGGCGTCTGGGTGTGGAGGCTATGGAACTTGGGGAGGAGGGCGGTTGGTTACACAGGGGCTGTAGTGGCAGTCTGTGCTCCAGCTGCCTTTGCTGCAGTTCAACCATACACTGGAGCATACTGGTTTGGTCCTCCAGCAGCCTCAGCATTGAATCCTGCCTCCTCTCATCATGCTGCGGCCACAGTTGAGCTTCAGCCCTCTCTTCAGCCCGCCACTTACTCTCTTCAGCCCGCCACCTCTCCTCCCGGTCATTCTGTGCTTTCCTGCACTCTGACATTATTTGCCTCCACGCATTCGTCTGTGCTCTGTCAGTGTGGGAGGACAACATGAGCTCGGAGAACATTTCATCTCGAGTGCATTTTTTTTTTTGTTCCTAATCTTCACTAGCCTCTGGGAAGGAGACGATCTTGTGATCATTGAAACACATGCAGCTGGTGGAGAAAAAAAAAGGGACAGCGGTATTTAAAAAGACACATTTTATAAAACAGTGGCTACACTCTTTCAGGGTAAACCTTGCTGTTAACATTACATACATAGCACATGTGCTTTCGTTACAAGGTCGCATTTTGCCTCCCCCCACCGCGTGGCTACCCCCTCAACCCTCCCCCCTCCCTGTGGCTAACAGCGGGGAACATTTCTGTTTAGCCACAGGCAAACAGCCCAGCAGGAATGGGCTCCTCTGAGTGTCCCCTGAAGAAAAGAACTCTATTTCAACCAGGTGACCATGAATTATATCTCACTCTCCTGAGGATAACACAGAGAGATAAAGAACAGATGTTGTTTGAACGCCAGCAAACATACACTGCAATGCTTTGTTGTACAATGATTCCCGAGTACGTGTTACTGGTCTGGAGTGGTAAAGTGTCCTACCATGAAGGACGCAATAAGGCTGCCCTCCCCAGAAACCTTTTGCAAAGGCTTTGGGAATATATCCAGGAGAGCTGCGAATGCCAGGGGAAAGTAATCCTTTTACATGCTTGCTTTTAAACCATGTATAGTATTTTAAAAGGTACACTCACCAGAGGTCCCTTCTCCGCCTGCTGGGTCCAGGAGGCAGCCTTGGGTGGGTTCGGGGGGTACTGGCTCCAGGTCCAGGGTGAGAAACAGTTCCTGGCTGTCGGGAAAACCAGTTTCTCCGCTTGCTTGCTGTGAGCTATCTACAACCTCATCATCATCATCGTCTTCTTCGTCCCCAAAACCTGCTTCCATATTGCCTCCATCTCCATTGAAGGAGTCAAACAACACGGCTGGGGTAGTGGTGGCTGAACCCCCTAAAATGGCATGCAGCTCATCATAGAAGCGGCATGTTTGGGGCTCTGCCCCGGAGCGGCCGTTCGCCTCTCTGGTTTTCTGGTAGGCTTGCCTCAGCTCCTTCAGTTTCACGCGGCACTGCTTCAGGTCCCTGTTATGGCCTCTGTCCTTCATGCCCTGGGAGATTTTGACAAAGGTTTTGGCATTTCGAAAACTGGAACGGAGTTCCGATAGCACGGATTCCTCTCCCCATACAGTGATCAGATCCCGTACCTCCTGTTCGGTCCATGCTGGAGCTCTTTTGTGATTCTGGGACTCCATCATGGTCACCTCTGCTGAAGAGCTCTGCATGGTCACCTGCAGCTTGCCGCGCTGGCCAAACAGGAAATGAGATTCAAAAGTTCGCGGTTCTTTTCCTGTCTACCTGGCCAGTGCATCTGAGTTGAGAGTGCTGTCCAGAGCGGTCAAAATGGAGCACTCTGGGATAGCTCCCAGAGGCCAATACTGTCGAATTGTGTCCACAGTACCCCAAATTCGAGCCAGCAAGGCCGATTTAAGCACTAATCCACTTGTCGGGGTGGAGTAAGGAAATCGATTTTAAGAGCCCTTTAAGTCGAAATAAAGGGCTTCATCGTGTGGACGGGTGCAGGTTTACATCGATTTAATGCTGCTAAATTCGACCTAAAGTCCTAGTGTAGACCAGGGCTTGGCCTGCAGCTGTTAAACAGCTGCTGTGCTTCACCCAAGAGCATAGGTGCCGACTCTGTGGGTGCTCCGGGGTTGGAGCACCCACGGGGAAAATTTAGTGGGTGCTCTGCACCCACTGGCAGCCAAGCTCCCTGCCCCCCTGCCCCACCTCATCTCCGCCTCCTCCCCTGAGTGCGCCGAGTCCCCGCTCCTCCGCCTACCTCCCAGTGCTTGCCGCTGCCAAACAGCTGTAGCAAGCTGGGGTGTGGGGGAAGGAGCAGGAATCATAGAATCATAGAATATCAGGGTTGGAAGGGACCTCAGGAGGTCATCTAGTCCAACCCCCTGCTCAAAAGCAGGACCCATCCCCACTTAAATCATCCCAGCCAGGGCTTTGTCAAGCCTGACCTTAAAAACTTCTAAGGAAGGAGATTCCACCACCTCCCTAGGCAACGCATTCCAGTGTTTCACCACCCTCCTAGTGAAAAAGTTTTTCCTAATATCCAACCTAAACCTCCCCCACTGCAACTTGAGACCATTACTCCTTGTCCTGTCCTCTTCTACCACTGAGAATAGTCTAGAACCATCCTCTCTGGAACCACCTCTCAGGTAGTTGAAAGCAGCTATCAAATCCCCCCTCATACTTCTCTTCTGCAGACTAAACAATCCCAGTTCCCTCAGCCTCTCCTCATAAGTCATGTGTTCCAGACCGCTAATAATTTTTGTTGCCCTTCGCTGGACTCTTTCCAATTTATCCACATCCTTCTTGTAGTGTGGGGCCCAAAACTGGACACAGTACTCCAGATGAGGCCTCACCAATGTCGAATAGAGGGGGACGATCACGTCCCTCAATCTGCTCGCTATGCCCCTACTTATACATCCCAAAATGCCATTGGCCTTCTTGGCCAGGAACATGGCGCGCTCAGGGGAGGAGGCAGGGAAGAGGCGGGGCCAGGGCGGGGATATGGGGAAAGGGTTGGAATGGGGGCAGGAGGGGAGGGAGTTGGGGCAGGGACTTTGGGGAAGGGGTTGGAATGTTGGCGCCTATGCCCAAGAGGTGGCTGCATGTTGGTGATGGATGAATGATCCCTGTGTATAAGTTTAATATAAAATATTTACAAGCCACTATGAAAGGCATCATATTATATCTTAGCACTATTTACAAATTGGCAGTTGCCAGATGCACAATGGCCCTCCTGGCCCTGTGCTGCCAGCATGCCCCTTCCCCTTGGGAGTGGGCTCATGCTGTGCCACACAGACCCCTGCCCAACACTGGAACACCCCCCCCCCCCCGATTCCCTATGGCCAAAGTCCCCCTGGACCTGCTATGCCGAGCACCCTCCCAGACCCTGCCACAAATGCACAGTACCCTGCACAGCACAACTGCCCAGCACCCCACACAGAACCCCCACTACTTAGTGCCCCAACACACGGAGATCTTCCCCGCCCTCTCACAGCCAAGCACCCACTCCCCAAGGCCCTCCAGAGACCCCCTCCCCCATGCCCTGCCTGCCAGACGCACTCACTGCTGGGAGGCTACTGTGTTTGCCAGGCTGAGCTGACAATGCAGCCAGGGCTCCGTCAGGACCTACTTGCCTGGAGGGGCCCCCTCCCCCCACTGCCCTCCCCTCTGGGCAAGACTGGCCAGGCTTCTGCATCAGTCCCAGGCGGCTCAGCTCCGGGGAGACAGGTGGGGCCCCACAGGTGGTGGGAAGCAGAGACTGCCTGGAGCCGGAGGTGCACTGGGGTCCGGCCAGGAAGCAGAGAGGAGCTGGCGGGTGGGGCAAGGGGGTGGAGAGGAGCCCTTGGCTGGCCGGCGGGCAGACCAAGAGGAGCAAATGGTGGGTGGGTGGGTGGGGGGGAGCCAGCGGGCTGGCAGGGTCTTGGGGCACAGTGCAAGCAGAGCAGGCCGGGGCCCCTTCTGAGCATGGGCCTGGCTCCATGGTGCCACTGGTGCCATTGTAAACCCGGCACTGGTGAGGTGCTGTGGCCTGCAATATGCAGGTCAAACGAGATGATCATGATGGTCTCTTCTGACCTTAAAGTCTACGAGTCTTTTACAATAGCAAAAGGGTAACCTCCCCAAACCCCTAAATCATTTTGCCTCAGATATAGAGGCATGATGCAAACCATCCTGGAGTCACCAAAGATGCCTATCACCTTCTTCTTCCTCGATGCCAAAAAAGGGATGGCACCTGAGTGGAAGTTCTCTTATTTCACAACTCCACCATCCACTGGAAGAACCAGTTTCACTTTTTTCAGCCTTGCCTTTCTGAACAGAGGAAGGGGAACGCAGGAGAAAAGCTGCATTTAGTGCAGCAAATTCCTTCAGTGCTCACATGATAAAACTGGGAACTTAAACTGTATCGGCTGTGTTTCCCATGAGCAAAGGAGGGGCTAAAAGCCAAAATGAAGAACATGAGCTAATATTTTGTGCAGAAAGTTTCCAAAGGGCATGTGGATTTAAATAATCTCTGCCCCATAACTCAGCCTCTCAGAGAGAACTAGCTCAGTGGTTGTTGCAAGATGAAAAGCGTGCCTACCTATAAGTATTAAATATAACTAATGGGCCAAGTCCTGGCAGTCTCACTCAGATTGTAGTCAGTCCTGGCTCAGTCACAATTCCATTTGAATAAAAAACTCATCAGGGCATCAAGATTTAGACCGTTCAACAGGTGTGCCGTGGAAGAACATGAGGGTTTGGCTCACTATTAATAGTACATTTCGTCAGGCTACAGGGAGGGCTGGTTGAAAATTTTTCATCAAAACTTTTTTTCATTGGGAATCTGGGTATGTGACAAAAATGAAAAATTCTGCAGAAAGGGTCTCCTTTCCTTGACAATTTTTGATTTTTTGTTGGAAACCCCAAAACCAATTTTTTGTTTATTTTCAGTAGTTTTCAGCTGAATTTTTCTTGGTTCCTGATGAAAATTTGAAATTTTCCGTTTGGGAGGAAAAAAACAACTTTCCAGCCAACTGTAGCTGGAAGTACAGAGGACAGCAAGTCCGGGTGGAAGGTTGTAGATTTGAGACAGAGGGACAGTGACAAGATTGACAGCTTTTAAGGAGCAGCATTTATCTACAGCTCACACAACCTGTCATTCACAGAACAAACTCACTCGGGGTTTGCTTCTTGGCTCTGGTTGCACTCCTACTTCCTGAAAGGGGCTGGAAAGAGTTAACAGCTGCAGGCAGTTGGGTGAGTTCAGGTGTGTCACTTTCTTTCATTCCCCCTTTGCTGTGCAGTTACAGTGTGCATACCTTGGAAGGCAGAGGAACTCAGAAATGGCTGACTGTGGCCCCACTGCTCCAGACAGGCTGCCCCAGGAATTGGTACTAGGTGACCCTGTCCCTAAGGCAAAAGGGCACCAGGTCTGTGAGGGCAATGGCTTCCCAGGTGAGAAAACTGAGAGTGAAGAGTTGAGTGGCCATGAAAGCCCAGAAGCCACTAGCCCAGGACCTGACCTGCAGGGCAGTTTGATTGTACATGGCTCTGAGATGGCAACGGGCCAGCCTGGCCTTCTGGAGCAGGGGAACGGTCTGGAGGATGGGCAAGAGATCCTGTGTGACTTCTGCATGGCCCAGAAGGTCCTGGCAGTGAAGTCCTGCTTGACTTGCATGGTGAATTACTGCGAGGACCACCTCCGGCCTCACCTGGAGAACAGCAAGCTGCGGAGCCACAAGCTGATGGACCCCGCGAAGGACATTGATCTGCAGACCTGTGAGATTCACAAAGGCCACTTGGGGTGGTTCTGCCAGACTGACCTGGTGTGTGTCTGTGAGGAGTGCCTGGCCGAAGAGCACAAGGGGCACAACTTGCTCACCTGTGAGGCAGCCAGGAAGGACAATGAGGTGTGTCACTGCCTGGTATTTATTGGTGTTCATTGGGGAAGAGTGATCCAGGATGCAGAGGGGCATAGAGGCAGAGTGGGGCCCAGGGCCTTCTCACTCACAACCGTTATACACTCGTCTTACTCTTACACTAGGATTTGGCATGAGTGGGTTTGCTCCTGATTGAAGCTGTGATAAGGGAGAGGAGCCCTAGGTCTTGTCTGATTTGTAGCCTGTGTAGGGCTCTTGGTTTCATTAATGAGTTACTTGTACTTTATATCAAAGAGGGATTTGTTGTCCCTGGCTGTGGGCCAAATCCTCAAGTCTTTACTCAGGTTCTACCCTGTCAAAACCACCACTCACGTTGGTGTAAAGCAGGAGTAACCTCATTAATACCAATGGGCCTGATTCCCCAGGGCCTGAGACCGTGTGTCACTACTTCCCCCTGTGCCAAGAGGATATGAATCACTACTGTTCTGATTCTGAGCTCAGAATTGGGCTCAACAGAATCACAAAGGAGTAAAACCCAGGGAGGGGTGAGTCGAGCCCACTGTCTTTGTAAGGACTGAGTAAAGGCTCCAGGATTTGACCCTAGAGTGCACCACTGTGTACTGTGTAGCAGTGAAAGACTGGTTTGGGAAGTATATAGGTGCATTTCTTCTTCCTATACTGAGCGAGATACAAATCTGTGCCCTTTGCAGCTTGTGTTTACCTTCCCTTCCACTCCCAGCTGGGGGCGGAAACGGGCTCCATTCCAGGAGCAGGTTTCTGTTGCCAGTACCTGCTCGAGAAGGTTTGTTTAAAAATGCTGTTGATTTATCTGTGAATGGACTAAAGATTTCCTGGTTTAAAATGAGCCAGCAGCGTCTCTCAATGCTGTATGCTTTATAATGGGAATTCCAGTTGTGCCTATAACCTGTCCCCTCCCCGCCCCCCAACAACCCGGCTTTGGCATGATATGTGAGAATCAAACGGGCCATTTCATGTTAATACTCTGGTCTTTTTGTCATGGGTAAAATTTTCTAAAGCACCTATGGGATTCAGGAGCCCAAGTCCAATTTGCAAAAGTGACTTAGGGCCCAATTTTAAAAGGTATCTAGGGGCCTAAAGATGCAGATAGCTGTTTGGGGGGATTTCAGTGGGAGTTTGGTGCCTGGGTGCTTTTGAAAATTCCACTAAACCTATCTGCCCCTTTAGGTTTCTGAATATCTTTCAAAACCTGACCATGAGTCACTTTTGAAACTGGGACCTCTGGCTCCAAGTCACATAGGCGCCCTATGGAGTTAATGGAGTGAAAACCAGTATAAATGAGAGCAGACTCAGACCCTAGAAGTGAGAGGGAAACTTTTTTCAGAACCTTGAAAATTTTTACTTCAAATTTGGGTCTAGAAATGTTCCAAGATTTGGGTGGGCTGGAGGGATTGGTTTTACGTTTGTTAACCATTCCATCTGTTCCTAGTCTTTGTATGAAAGATCAAGGCAAAACCCAGACCCTTTCCTCTTGTATTTTCCCCACTCATTGATCTGGATTCTGACATATCCCTTCCACTGCTCTGGATGACTGACCTTCTTAGGGCTTATTTACTGCAGCCATGTGTGACCAAGGATGTTTTATTTGCTGTTTCTGTTGCTGTCATAGGCTTTCCCAGCCGCTAAAGGTAGCAGGAGCTGCAGAGACAGAATTTTCTAATTTATTGTGTTGCTGGAAAAAATGACACACTCCCCAGATCAGACAGAAGCTAATAAAAATGTCCAGAGTGTTGTGAGTCTGTGGATTGCTCTTGTCTGTGGGAAGTGGAGCGGGTTCCAGCTGGCTGCTTTGGGTACCAAAAATCAGCTATAGAGTTTCATAAAACCCTCTCTCTGCTATCCTGTTTGGTCACTGAGAGAGTGGATTGTTAACACCTGCTTCATCCATTCACAGAGAGAACTTCTGCAGACTCAAGCAGAGTACGACTGGAAACTGAAGTCCACTGAAAACGCAATTGTCAAGCTGCAGAATAATACACAGTCTATAGTGGTAAGGACAGAACTTGGGTTATTTCTCCTCCTCAGATTAAACTGAACCCATAATAATGGAATGAAAATGGTTGTATGATATTTAATGGTAGCCTGGATAATGGTCTTACACTCCTTTATGTGTGAAGTGTATGAAGCCTCCATGTTTCTGTCATCTGCAGACATCTCCATGCCTGTTCCATGCCGCTGGCATGCTTTCCCCTCTCTGGTCGCAAGCCGCTACTCACATTCCATTAAAAACCCTGAGAAGCAAGACAATAACATGTCAATGGGGCAGGTTGGATGGAAGGGTGGGTGGGACACTAACCCGAGACCCAATTCCCTGCTCTGCCACAGTCTTCCTGTGTGACCTTGGGCAAAACACTTAGTCTCCCTCTGGCTCCATTTCCCACCTGTACAATAGGGAGAATAGCACTGCCCTGCCTCTTGGGTGTTGTGAAGAGTAATATGTTAAAAATTGTGAGGTGCTCAGACATGATGGTAATGGGGACCAGATAAATACCTCAGAAAGAGAGATTTACACCACTGAGAATCGAGCCCACTAACTATTACATAAAAAACAGCTTGACACCAAAGATTGAACTGGGAGCTCAGAGAGCTGCAGCATCTCAACTAAAGCTTCCTACATGGGGCTGTAACTAACTCTTTTCCTCTGCAGATTGCTCACAGAACGGGACTTGTAGCAAACATTCACTTAGGGGTTACACTGAGATACTGAATTCCAAATTCTTTGGACAATCTCAGATAACATCTCAACTTCACAGCTCAAACTCCCCTCCAGTGCAGTATTACCCTGAAAAGTGACTATAAAAAGACAGTGGGGTCCTAGCCTGGGTAGAATCACAAGGTCCAGAGGCCACGTGACAATTAAAATGCACGACTGTCAAAAGCTGAAAAACTCCACCAAATTTCAGGCTTTTGAATTGCGGGGGAGATTTTTGGGCTGCTTTGCCTTTAATCCAAGTGGCTTTGTTCATCTCGTGAGGGAACACTTGCAAATGCCAAAAGATTTAGTATTCCAGGGCAGGGTCAGCTTTGTGCCGGCTTCTGTTGTGGAGAATCCACCCAGAACTGTTGTTTGATGATATCATCCAGCTGCCTATGTGAAGCATCTTTGGTGAGTCACATCTCCACAGGGCTTCCAAAGAGCAGTGTCACGTTTCAACAGTTTGAAAAGCGGACTAATCATATTAATTGTTACCCTCTTGAAATTGTCCTGTGCTGGGGCCATAATACTCACGTAAACCCGCAGACTTCACTCCATGGTACAGCCTCCGCAGCTGCTTCCTCGGATAGCACTGTTTTTGATGTTACTTTTCTGCATGGCAATTCATGGTAATTCCAGAACCAACCCTCAGGACATGGCAAATGAGAGATGAAGCCCTTCATTTCTAGGTGGCTGCTTCAAATCTAGGGGAAAGTCGATACCTCCTGTGAGATAATTTGCTGGTCTGAGTCCAGTTTCTATTTCTGGATGAATTCTCAGATCAACAGCCACTGGCTCTGACTCACCTCTTTGTAGGCACTCTGAGCAGAAATGGGAGTTAGGGGCTTAAATGCCTTTGAGGAGCCGGTCCTCAACTCTGATAATCTGGGAGAATGAGGGTTTTTGTTTGATTTACAAGGAAGTATGGAGAGGATCCAAGTCAGCCTGGTTGTAGCCATCCTGCTGGAGAGATCCTGTAACCTCTCCATGAGGCCACATGGTACTTTCCCCCCAGGGACTGTTGAGTAGAAATCAGGGTGGAATTTTACCCTGTGATTCATTGAAGCTATGCCTTATTTCCATTTCCAGCAGCAGGGCTCCAGCCCCAGTGCAGGCGGGGCTGCATCCTCTGTGCCATACAATACCTGTCCTACTTCAATAATGAGAAGAGATCCTGTTTGTTTACTCATTGTGTTCATAGGCCCCAACTTCTACTCGACCCCCGTCTGCTCCCAGCCCCGCCCCCATTCCAACCCCTACCCCAAAGCCCGCACCCCAACTCCACCCCCTCCCTGCCCCTATTCCGACCCCTTCCCCAAATCCCAGCCCCGCTTCTTCCCTGCCTCCTCCCCTGAGCGCGCCACGTTCCTGCTCCTCCCCCGTACCTCCCACCACCAAACAGCACCCACGGAGCACCCACAGAGTCGGTGCCTATGACTGTGTTACCTTCTCAATTATCCATTGGAAGTGCCTCCATGTCCGTTTCTGTGTGTGCTGTGCTTTGTCGCATGGGAAGCTCATTGTGGGAACAGAGGTGTTACTCCTGTGGATTTTCTCCCCTCTCTGTTGGTACTTTGAGAGCCCCCCCTCCCCCCCCAACTGCCCAATTCTCCACAGTAAGTCTCAGTGCTTTGCAACTTGGCCACCAGCCCTATAAATAGGCTTGGCAGAATTTTACTTTCATTTTATAATTTCAGCTGACTGTGTTCATATTTATTTTTAAGCATTTTTATTTTTTATTCATTTAAATGTTCACAGTTGTGGGAAGTTATGGGGGTGTCCGTCAATGGGGAGGGTCAAACAATAATTGTTTCATGACAGTGGATGTTGAGATTCAAAAAATGAAAGCTTGATAACCATTACAACACAAATTGTCAGCATCACATCTCAAAATAGCCAAAGTCAATATCCTCAAATCAAACTCTGCCACGTGCTCAGGCAGAATGTTTCTTCCTGTGCCTGTCTGTGAATTTTGATTACTGTTGATGGAAATATTTTTTTGCCGGTTTGCATGCGTACGGCGAAATCAATCTTTACTGACACCTACCAATAAAAATCGAATCCTTCCATGCTGACTTATAAATAAATGATGGGGATTAACTGGGATATCAGTACTGTGCATTCAGAAGGCTTGCTGTTGGGTTGTTGGTGTCAAATCCCTCCATAGCCAGGTGCTGAGATAGCTGGTCTTCTTATGTATGGGCAATGCATAACTGGTTCAGGCCTATGGTTCACTGTGATCTAACCCCATAACACAATGAAAGGGAAGACACAGTGCTACATGGGCATGCTTTCCTTCATCCTTCCAATTCTCTGTTCTGAAAAGAAATGCCATCCCCTTCCTGGGTCAACTCGCCACCTGCTACAACTTTGATTGGGATTACAGGTTGCCCTTTTAACAGCATCCAGCAGTTCCACAGGTCCAATTAACTTAACCTTTCTGTCACAGAAAGGTATTTCCCTGGCTATGATCCTTAGTCAGTCAAAACCTAAGAGCCCTAAACTGCTCTCAGGTTGTGTGCATGTCCGTGTGTTGGGGCATAGGGGAAGAGACCAGGATCTGCTGGAAACAGGCCATGGGTTCCAGTTCCTTGGTTTGGATTTGCTGATTAGCTGTTGCTGTCACTGCCTTTGTGCTGTGGAGGCATCTCCACAGTGATTAGAAAATGCTGTTTGCACATCCTGATGCATTTGCCAGGAAGGTGCAATAGCGACACGGCGAGGCTGGTTGGAAAAGGCAACAGCGGTGGCTTTTGTCCCTGTAGAGTTCTATTTCCGAAGTGAAAAACCTGGTGTCCGGTCAGTTTGGGGAGCTCTTGGAAGCTGTCAAGATGGCCCACTCGGATGTACTGGCATTTCTAGAGGAGAAGGAGCATGTGGCGGTGAATCAAGCCAATGGGATAAAGATCCATCTGGAGCACAAGCATGCTGCCATGGAAGAGAATAAACTCAGGCTGGAGAAGATGGCCCTCCACACCAGTGACATCCTGTTCCTTAAGGTAGCATGAAGGACAAGGCCTTTCCACAGGGGTGAAAGTAACTTAAAGGACTTACTGGTACTCTGGAGTCCTAAGCAGGGGGGCGTGGCCTCAACCGGAAGAGGTGGGGCCTTTAAATACCCAGGCCCTTTAAATCAAGATTTAAAAGCCCGGGGGCTCCCAGGTGCAGTTGGAGCCCTGGGGCCTTTAAATCACCCCGGGACCTACCAGCTGCAGAGGCAGCTGGGAGCCCCAGCGCTCAGGGGTGATTTAAAGGGCCCCAGGCTCCAGCCACCACTACCGCAGCAGAGCTCCCGGCCCTTTAAATCACCGCCGGAGCCCTGCTGCCACTACCCTGGGGCTCCGGCAGCAGGGCTCGGGTGGCTTTTTAAGGGGCTTGGGTCTCCTGTCACTGCGGGGAGCCTGAGGCCCTTTAAAGCACCAGCCTGGGGAAGTCGGTCCAGTCCGGCATGGCATACTGGCTCTTGCCGGTACGCCGTACTGGACCGTACCGGCTTACTTTCACCTCTGCCTTTCCATTATAAAGACCTGGGGGATGGTGTGTCTGTAGATAAGTGTCTGGTTTGTGGCGTTCAGGTCAAGTGTGCAGTACAATCAGACTGCATTGCGCTATTTTATAATTGAAAAATGGTGCCAGGCCTTCTAAGAACATTAGAACCGGCCTGCATCTCCTGTAACCTGAAATGAAGATTCTGACTCCAAATTCAGAACTGATTGACCCTCCCTGAGTTGTGGAGCGTAAGACTGAGATTGTCAAAGTGCCTCTCAGCCCTAAAGTGCTCTGAAATCTAGGAGGAGAGAGAGGGTGAGATTTTTTCACCTTTGTTTTTAAAGAAGGAAAATGTTTCAGATCTCTAAAGGCCACATTGTTTGAGCCTAAACTGTGCAAAGCTCTGGATGAAGATGATAGAACTTTGCCCTACACCTTTATCTCTAGAAGTTGCTAAGACTTCTCTTCATTCTCCCTGGAACTGACTGAGATGCACTATTAGCCTACAGCCAACAACACTGTAATTTCATTATAAATGCTGGGTGTGTTGTTTCCTTCATTATTTTATGACCCTGGTCTTCTTTTTCTAATGCCCTCAGAGTACAGGGAAGCTTGTAGTGAGGTCCAGAGATTGCTGTTCCTTGGCTTTAGCTTTACAATCATAAAGTTTATCTGGTGAACTTCATATTCAGCCTGATCTTAAGGATCTCCCATAATATAGGTTCCAGAATCAGATGAGTTTAAGTTCTTCAGGGCTTCAATGGAATGGAAAGGGTCAGAGTCTGCTCCCACTAAAGTCAATTTGGATTTTGCTAGTAACTTCATGGTGAGATGGATCTGGTACAAAATCAGCCAAACATATGAGGAAATGAGCCTAAACAGAACTGTTTTTTTTTTTTGGCAGGAATATTGTGAGCTCAAGAAGAACACAGGGGATGATGTGCTTCCCAGTGTTTATATTGGACTCAAAGATAAACTGTCAGGGATCAGAAGGGTCATCTCAGAGTCAACAGAACTCTTGCTACAGCTTGTACAAACCACCTATAAGGAAAAGCTCCAGGAGTTTGCAAAGGAAGGTGAGTCTCATCCTCTGCCTTGCAGCTGTTTAAGTGTACGTTTGCAGAGCTCTCTCTCTCTCTCTCTCTCTCTCTCTGTGAACACTTTAGTGCTGTCACCAGATGGCAAAAGTGAGGTCCTGATAAAATGCCTGCTGCCCAAAACCCACTACCTGAAGCACATACGGGGAGGTGTCTAGTCTAAGGAGGTGGGTGGTGGTGGTCGGGGACTCTCTCCTTAGGGGGACTGAGTCATCTATCTGCCGCCCCAACCGGGAAAACCGAGAAGTCTGCTGCTTGTCAGGAGCTAGGATTCACGATGTGACGGAGAGACTGCCGAGACTCATCAAGCCCTCGGATCGCTACCCCTTCCTGCTTCTCCACGTGGGCACCAATGATACTGCCAAGAATGACCTTGAGCGGATCACTGTGGACTACGTGGCTCTGGGAAGAAGGATAAAGGAGTTTGAGGCGCAAGTGGTCTTCTCGTCCATCCTCCCCGTGGAAGGAAAAGGCCTGGGTAAAGACCGTCGAATCGTGGAAGTCAACGAATGGCTACGCAGGTAGTGTCAGAGAGAAGGCTTTGGATTCTTTGACCATGGGATGGTGTTCCAAGAAGGAGGAGTGCTAGGCAGAGACGGACTCCACCTAACGAAGAGAGGGAAGAGCATCTTCGCAAGCAGGCTGGCTAACCTAGTGAGGAGGGCTTTAAACTAGGTTCACCGGGGGAAGGAGACCAAAGCCCTCAGGTAAGTGGGGAAGTGGGATACCGGGAGGAAGCAGGAGCGCGCGAGAGGGCAGGGCTCCTGCCTCATACTGAGAAAGAGGGACGATCAGCAAGTTATCTCAAGTGCCTATACACAAATGCAAGAAGCCTGGGAAACAAGTAGGGAGAACTGGAAGTCCTGGCACAGTCAAGGAATTATGATGTGATTGGAATAACAGAGACTTGGTGGGATAACTCACATGACTGGAGTACTGTCATGGATGGTTATGAACTGTTCAGGAAGGACAGGCAGGGCAGAAAAGGTGGGGGAGTAGCACTGTATGTAAGGGAGCAGTATGACTGCTCAGAGCTCAAGTATGAAACTGCAGAAAAACCTGAGTGTCTCAGGATTAAGTTTAGAAGTCTGAGCAACAAGGGTGATTTCGTGGTGGGAGTCTGCTATAGACCACCGGACCAGGGGGATGAAGTGGACGAGGCTTTCTTCCGGCAACTCACGGAAGTTACTAGATCGCAGGCCCTGGTTCTCATGGGAGACTTCAATCACCCTGATATCTGCTGGGAGAGCAATACAGCGGTGCACAGACAATCCAAGAGGTTTTTGGAAAGGGTAGGGGACAATTTCCTGGTGCAAGTGCTGGAGGAACCAACTAGGGGCAGAGCTCTTCTTGACCTGCTGCTCACAAACCGGGAAGAATTAGTAGGGAAGCTAAAGTGGATGGAAACCTGGGAGGCAGTGACCATGAGATGGTTGAGTTCAGGATCCTGGCACAGGGAAGAAAGGAGAGCAGCAGAATACGGACCCTGGACTTCAGAAAAGCAGACTTTGACTCCCTCAGGGAACTGATTGGCAGGATCCCCTGAGAGAATAACATGAGGGGGAAAGGAGTCCAGGAGAGCTGGCTGTATTTTAAAGAATCTTTATTGAGGTTACAGGGACAAACCATCCTGATGTGTAGAAAGAATAGTAAATATGGCAGGCGACCAGCTTGGCTTAACAGTGAAATCCTTGCTGATCTTGAACACACAAAAAAAAGCTTACAAGAAGTGGAAGATTGGACAAATGACCAGGGAAGAGTATAAAAATATTGCTCGGGGATGCAGGAGTGAAATTAGGAAGGCCAAATCACACCTGGAGTTGCAGCTAGCAAGAGATGTTACGAGTAACAAGAAGGATTTCTTCAGATATGTTAGCAACAAGAAGAAAGTCAAGGAAAGTGTGGGCCCCTTACTGAATGATGGAGGCAACCTCGTGACAGAGGATGTGGAAAAAGCTAATGTACTCAATGGTTTTTTGCCTCTGTCTTCACGAACAAGGTCAGCTCCCAGACTACTGCACTGGGCAGCACAGCATGGGGAGGAGGTGACAAGCCCTCTGTGGAGAAAGAAGTGGTTCGGGACTATTTAGAAAAGCTGGACGAGCACAAGTCCATGAGGCCGGATGCACTGCATCCAAGAGTGCTAAAGGAGTTGGCGGATATGATTGCAGAGCCATTGGCCATTATCTTTGAAAACTCATGGCGATCCGGGGACGTCCTGGACGACTGGAAAAAGGCTAATGTAGTGCCCATCTTTAAAAAAGGGAAGAAGGAGGATCCTGGGAACTACAGACCAGTCAGCCTCACCTCAGTCTCTGGAAAAATCATGGAGCAGGTCCTCAAGGAATCAATTCTGAAGCACTTAGAGGAGAGGAAAGTGATCAGGAACAGTCAGCATGGATTCACCAAGGGAAGGTCATGCCTGACTAATCTAATTGCCTTCTATGACGAGATAACTGGCTCTGTGGATGAGGGGAAAGCGGTGGACGTGTTGTTCCTTGACTTTAGCAAACTTTTGACACCGTCTCCCACAGTATTCTTGCCAGCAAGTTAAAGAAGTATGGGCTGGATGAATGGTCTATAAGGTGGATAGAAAGTTGGCTAGATTGTCGGGCTTAACGGGTAGTGATCAATGGCTCCATGTCTAGTTGGCAGCCGGTATCAAGTGGAGTGCCCCAAGGGTCAGTCCTCGGGCTGGTTTTGTTCAACATCTTCATAAATGATCTGGAGGATGGTGCGGATTACACCCTCAGCAAGTTTGCAGATGACACTAAACTGGGAGGAGAGGTAGATACGCTGGAGGGTAGGGATAGGATACAGAGGGACCTAGACAAATTAGAGGATTGGGCCAAAAGAAATCTGATGAGGTTCAACAAGGACAAGTGCAGAGCCCTGCACTTAGGACGGAAGAACCCCATGCACCGCTACAGACTAGGGACCGAATGGCTTGGCAGCAGTTCTGCAGAAAAGGACTTAGGGGTTACAGTGGACGAGAAGCTGGATATGAGTCAACAGTGTGCCCTTGTTGCCAAGAAGGCCAATGGCATTTTGGGATGTATACGTAGGGGCATTGCCAGCAGATCGAGGGACATAATCATTCCCCTCTATTCAACATTGGTGAGGCCTCATCTGGAGTACTGTGTCCAGTTTTGGACCCCACACTACAAGAAGGATGTGGAAAAATTGGAAAGAGTCCAGCGGAGGGCAACAAAAATGATTAGGGGACTGGAACACATGACTTATGAGGAGAGGCTGAGGGAACTGGGATTGTTTAGTCTGGGGAAGAGAAGAATGAGGGGGGATTTGATAGCTGCTTTCAACTACCTGAAAGGGGGTTCCAAACAGGATGGCTTTAGACTGTTCTCAGTGGTAGCTGATGACAGAACAAGGAGTAATGGTCTCAAGTTGCAGTGGGGGAGGTTTAGGTTGGCTATTAGGAAAAACTTTTTCACTAGGAGGGTGGTGAAACACTAGAATGCATTACCTAGGGAGGTGGTGGAATCTCCTTCCTTAGAAGCTTTTAAGGTCAGGCTTGACAAAGCCCTGGCTGGGATGATTTAGTTGGGGATTGGTCCTGCTTTGAGCAGGGGGTTGGACTAGATGACCTCCTGAGGTCCCTTCCAACCCTGATATTCCATGATTCTATGATGCTTCTCTGTGCCATGCGTGGACTGTCCTCCTAAGCCGGTCCTGGGCTCTGAAGGGCCAAATGTCTTTGGACCATCTTTGGCAGACTCTTCTATTTTGAATACACCATACAGTGCATTTGAGTAGCTCTCGGTGTTCTACTTCAGTACCATTTTATACTAATCCCTCATCCCCTGTTACTGTCTGATGCTCTGTACAGATTCTCTGCAATATTTAATCTCTACCTTCATACTGTTCCATTAGACTCTCTGCAAAATAAGGAAGCTCTGTTCTAATCCTTGCTTGTGGGTGTATGTTCCTGTCCTGGCATCCTGGTTGTGTTTTCTTGAACTCTTGCTTTGTCTCCAAGCCATGATGTTCAGCTACTCCTGCTCCAGGGGGTTTTGGATTCTCCCTCTGGTTAAGGTGTACAGCACACCCATCAGCATTTTTTACACAGACTCTCCAAGGCAGTCTCTGTTCTGTCTGCACTCAGAGCCTTGCCCTATTTCACCAGTGCTTTGCAAGGAACTGTGCTCTGCTACTGTCAGAAATGCCCTCTGCTGTGCTTCCACCTTGAACCTGCCCTGTGGTAGTGTCTTCTTATCCTCTTTCAATAAAGTAAGGCCTTGTAAAATAAAAAAAAAAAAAAAAAAAATGCAGGCTTCCCGGGCCCCCAGAAACAGACAATCCCAAGGTCACAGTGGCAGAGTCAGGAATAGAAACCCACCAGACGATCCTTCCTGTGTGCAATGAGATCATCATGCTGGATTTGCAACATCACACACTGATTCCTATGGTAACAGATTGGGATGTAGAGATTGCGATTTTACTGGATGTCCAAGCATGCGGGAAAAGTGGGATGATTAAGGGGTGTGTGTGTTGGGGGTGATGTTTCTATGTAAGCACAATACTGTGATTAGAAAAGAGAGCAAGCAGAATGTAGAAACATTCCAGGTATTGCCCCCTCCCCTCACTATTTAACTTTGTCCCACTCTTTCTTTCAAATGATCAATCCACCTCAATCAGCAGTTAATGATTTACTGTGTGAAAAGGTCTGGATATTACCTAGGTTGCTATCCAAATGCCTTTTTAGTCCACAATAGAAATCTGATAAGCAATATGAGTCTGACACAATCCAGCTGAATTCCTCGCCCTCCCATGCATTAACATTATCAGCTGAGTCAGTTCCACTTGTTTATATGTAGTCACTCCTGGTTTCCCCAGTAAAGCAAAGGCTATTTGCTGTTAGGTGCTAGTGCGATCTCTGCCTGCTTAGAGCATGTATGGAGGTCACAGCATCAATCCTGCCTTGCTGGCAGTCTTGACACAAAGTCAGGTATGAGCTGGAGGTGACAGAAAGGAAACCAGGCTCTTTCCTGATGAGAATCAACTCAGCCACCTCAGGACTGAAGTTATTTCCTCGAGAAACATATGGACAGAGGAGGGAGCTGTGGAATCCATGGTGATTTAGCTGGTTTTAACTCCATACAAGTTGTAGCATTTACAGCAAATCTGGTTTTTTTCTGGAATAAATGAGTACTGCAATTTAATAATAATACTTTGTCCTTCTCTACTGCTCTCCATCCAGGGATCTCCAAATGCTCTATAAACATTGCCCACAATTATCCTCCATGATCTAAAAAAGAAAAGGAGTACTTGTGGCACCTTAGAGACTAACCAATTTATTTGAGCATAAGCTTTCGTGAGCTACAGCTCACTTCATCGGATGCATACTGTGGAAACTGCAGAAGACATTATATACACAGAGACCAGGAAACAATACATGGTCTCTGTGTATATAATGTCTTCTGCAGTTTCCACAGTATGCGTCCAATGCAGTGAGCTGTAGCTCACGAAAGCTTATGCTCAAATAAATTGGTTAGTCTCTAAGGTGCCACAAGTACTCCTTTTGTTTTTGCGAATACAGACTAACACGGCTGTTACTCTGAAACCTCCATGATCTATCTATCTCTGGCAGTGCAAAGCAGCCAGAAAGCCAGCTTTACTAGTCACATGGAGATTCCTTTCATACTAGTAATAGCATAGAGCTGGTGACACACCCATCCTAGCCCATGCATAGAAATTTACCTCTGTCATCTCAAGCTATTGCTTCTCCCATTGCCCCGTGATTTCAGTCCTGCCCTTTAGTAGGTACAATGTGATAGCTGTTGCTGATTTCTTATAGTCTCGCCTCTCCTGTTTTCTGTCTTGCTGTTTATTGACTCTCCCTGAATGAAGGACTTTACTTTTATTGGCACTGACCTGCAGCCCTGACTGCTCTCATCTCCACCGGTTGCTTTGCAGTTTGATTCTGTTCTTCTCTGGGTTTGTTCTCCCGCCCATTTCTGCACGCTTGAGTACGATTGGGTTTATGCCAGAGAAACACCTGGCAAGGAAGGACAGGAAACAGCTGCCTAGGGTACAGAGTGGGTCTTGTGTTTTGAGTTTAGCTGATCAGAGAAGCATCACAAAGCCCTAAAAATGACCTGGACTGTGCCACGCCAGCCAAGAGTGCCCTTCCTAGGGTGGTGTGCAGCAGGAACTGCGAGGCTATTGCACTGTTGCACAAATACAATCAAGCACCAGGCATTGACCATTGCACTGAATAAGTCTCAGCTTCACCTCACCCCTACTCCCTGACACTTGAGTGCAAGAGGCAAGGCAGGCACCAAGACTAGGCATGTCTGAGGAGATGTGGGGTTAAGCGCAGCCCTTTTCGTGGGTTTGAGGCACTAAGATACCCAATCCGCTCTTCAGCCCTTCTACTGCTTTTAGGCTGGAGTAACTTACCAGACGTATTCCCTAGCCATAGTTGAGACCGATGTAGCTCTGCAAGCCACCTAGGAGGGCTCCACAGGTGACATTTTGTGCTTGACTTCTCTACACCATGTTTCCCTTCACTGCTTACACAAAGTCCCAGGAGGCCAGGATTCAGTGGGCCTCATCCTGATTCTCATCCACGCCAGCTTCACACTGACATTATTATTGATTGTCATTTGTGTTACAGCAGTGCAGTGGGTTTCAACCCATGGCCCGCGGACCCCAGGGTGGGTTGCAGAGTGTGTCTAAGGGATCCGTGAAAGTTTGTTGTTACCACAGAACAGCAGTGTTCAACCTGTGGTCTGTGGGACTACTAACTGTCTTTTTGTTGTTGAAGAGGACTGTGGGATCAAAACGATGGTGTCTGCACTTGTACCATCCAGGCACCGCATATCAGCTCCAGATCCAGAGACTAGGAGTGACTTTCTCAAGTGTAAGTATTGGAATTAATGACTCTAAAGCAGATGAGGCTCATGGGGGAGAGGGGAATGGGAGTTTGGAAGAGGTTTCTAGAGAGCGACCTGGTTATGTAGTTTATCTTGGATTATCTGTATCTCAGTTGTCTTAATTGTTATCGGCTGAAACATGAGCATGGCCACAGCTTCTTTCAATCCCGGTGACAATCGCCTGGGCTATACAAAGGTATTCAGTTGCCCAGTGATGCTCAGCTAATGGACTATGTATAGTAGTGGAGTAGGATCCATAGCTCATATCTTGGGCTAAACAACATGGAGAGTGTTCACTGGAGAGGCCACGTTAGCCATTTCAGTAACAATTTTCTTTTCTATTTAGACACTTGCCCGTTAATGTTTGACCAAGACACAGCCCACAGATATCTCAGGCTCTTGGAGGACAACCACAAAGTGACTAACACCACGCCTTGGGAACACTCCTACCCAGATCACCCTGAAAGATTTGAGCACTGGCGCCAGGTGCTGTCAGACAACAGCTTGTACATGGGTCGCTACTACTTTGAGGCTGAAATAAGCGGAGCCGGCGTTTACATTGGTATGACATACAAAAGCATTGACCGGAAGGGGTCAGAAAGCAACAGCTGCATCTCGGGGAATAACTTCTCCTGGAGCATCCAGTGGCATGGCAAGGGGTTCTCTGTGTGGCACAGTGATGTGGAGATGCCACTGAAAACAGACACGTTCAACAGGATAGGGGTCTATCTGGACTACCCCAAGGGCACTTTGTCCTTCTATGGTGTCACCTTGGACACCATGACTCTGTTACACAAGTTTGAGTGTGAATTTGCTGAGCCGCTCTACCCTGCTTTCTGGCTTTCGAAGAAAGAAAACTCCATCAGAATAATCAAAGCAGAGGATACTGATGAGAAGACTCCTGCCTCTTCTGCTTCCTCAGAGGAAGCTGCTCCTTCCAACACACATTCAGCGTCTGAGGTGGAAGCATTGGCCAGTACTTAGGTTGTGGATCAATATTAGTATTGTGGCAGCAGGGGCAGCAAGGAGATACATGCTACTGAGGTTTTAATAAGAGGGTCCATTGTTGGATCATATTAAAGAAGTTCTTTATTAAAATCACAAATTAGTTTGATTCCCCATAGTTTAAATTCCAGGGTATTACTAATTAAGAGGTCTCTTGGTTTTTGGTACTGTTTCTCTCCCTCTATGTCTGAAACTTGCAAGCTGCTAATTGCGTTAGTACATTCTAAGACAGAGTCTGTTCTCAAAGCAATTCACACAGAGAGAGACTCAAAGCAATACTCTGTAACAACAGAAACAGCACCCAGAGGCTCCCCGCCCTTTTGTTGTATTAACAATTGTGATTAAAATAGAGATAAAGGATGTATGTGGATGGATGCTTGGTGTGGATAATAACTGAATGATCAGGGAGGTGCCAGCCTAAGAATCCAGTGTCCATCGGCTGAAGAAGGCGTCAAGTGGAAATAACCAGAGGACCCCCGGAGGGCAGACTGGAATCCACCCAACAGCCTCAAGAATGGGAGAACCAAAGAACAAGATAACATCTGGCAGCAGGGAGCCATCAGGAATGTGCCATCTGCTGACTGATTCAGCAACAGCATGATGAAGCAATTCCCATAGACCTGGCATAGGAAGAAATTCCTATAAAAATGGACTCTAGAAAGTGAGAACTTTGGGGGTCTGATTCTGCAAACCAGCTTCCAGGAGCATCAGATGAGCATCTGACAAGGCCCTGCTCCCTCCTCATGTCCAGGCCACCTGGCCAGTGGCTTGGCATAAGCAACTTCAAGGCTGGTAACTATGATAATAACCTTGCAGAACCTGTGTGTGTGTATGAATAAATATGTGAATAAATATCAAATTGAATGGAATGTTATAGCTATAACTAATTGCTTACTAGGATCCTTTCTGTATTCACAATAAATGTGGCATTTTGCCTTTTCCCCTTTAATAAGATCCTGCTGGTTTTTATTTTATTGGTATAACATAAACACACAAAAGATGGTGAGATGCTCAGAGACTACAGCAAAGAGTGCTTAAGCACCCTAGGTAGAACACTGGACTGGCAGGGCGGAGTTCTGTTCCTGAGTTGTTGATGGGTGACTTTGGGCACCTTCATCTTTGTGCCTCAGTTAATTGATCTGTAAAATGGGGATAAAGATGCTTGCCCACCATTGTAAAAGGGGGGCAGTGCTACATTGCTATATAACTAAATATTATTATTCTTTTCCTCTCTGTCCCTCAAGTCTTCCCTACTTAATCTAGCCTTCTATTGAAACCACCATTCTCTTTTTACGCTTCAGCCCATCACCTCAGGCCTGCCCCAGAACATGTGTGCTGCCTTCCTATTTCATACTGCATCTAATCCAAGCTCTGTCTTTGCCTTCATGCCTTTAAATAATCCTATTCCTGTCTAAAACTCTGAATTTCGACTCCCCTTCCACCTCCTCTACTCCCTATTCTGTCTTCTCTTTGCTCCTTTTCTCTCTGTCCCACTGCCAGTTTTGTACCTTCAGTCATGCTCTCTTCTACATTTGGAACAAATCTCCACATCCTGTCCCCCAAATACCTCCTTCCAACAATACTTAAAACCCTCCTTAAACCCTCTTCTTCCTGAAACATGCCTACCTTGTTGTCCTCATTAAAAATCTCTCCGCCTGAACTGTTGTCCTGTGTCTTCGTTCTATTGGTGAGGGGAAGCACCCTGGGGAAGGCATTGCATCTTACCCTACATTTGCAGGGTGCCATGCAAATGTATGGTGTGTTATACACAATAATTCCAGAACTCCCTTAGAATGTCACTACTTCAATAAGGCTGTACCAGTATACAGGCCAACACCATATGGTGTTTTGCTCCATGAACCTGGTACTTTATGAAGCACTGTGTGAGGGAAGATGTACCCCACACAGGTAACAAAAGGATTAACAGGAGCCTGAGCCCAATTATGTGGCCTCAGAATGGATGGTAGGCCTAATTGGTGAGCAATCCCAGCTGACAGGGAGCTGGGTCTTCATAAAGGAAGGAGCTCAGGGTAGTGGGAAAGAAACTAGGGAGGAGACTCAGCAGAGGGGTAGCTGGGTGTTTAGCCCAAGAGAGGAAAGGCAGAAAGAGGCTTGGGGCTAGAATTAGAGAGCTCTGAGTTAGGAGGAAGCCTGGGTATCTGGGGGCAGGTTGTTCTGAGCCAGAAGGAAGCTGGAGGCAGTGAAGGCTAAGGGGTGTCTGGGACTGGAGTGCAGAGGGCTTGCAGGGGATGAGGGAAGAATTCACCAGCCACTCTCTTGGCCCTAGAGAGGGGAGAGTGCTGTGGGGAACAGGGAGGCTTGCAGGGCAAGGAGGAAGCTCAAGGAGGGAAGATACCTAGAAGACAGAGGAGTGGGGCAAGCTCCTGCGGTTGACCCTGACACAAGGGCAAGAACCAGGCCTCTAGGAGGAAGCCCTTGGAGGTTGTTGCTTGTTACAGAGAGCCCAGGAAGGGACTGGTGAAAAAGGCCTAAAGAAAAGCTAATGATAGGAAGGAGTCCTGAGAGACAGCAGCAAGTGTCTGATGGAGCAGACCTTGGCTGCTTGTCCTAGGTTCCCTGGACTGGAACCCAGCATGGGGCTGGATTCTCCGGCCAGCTAGTGGGAGGGTGGGGTGATTCCCCTCTGATGTAGGGGGATAAGGACAGGTCAGACTCTGGAGAGAGGTGTGTTCAAACCACTGGGCCCAGAGTCAGGAGCCGGAGACATGACAAGGAATTGTTTGTTGGACTCTGTTAGCCCAGAAGAGGTGAGACTAACCGTGACCATGCTGCAGTGCTGAGTTATGAGAAGAGGCAGACCATTGATGGGGACACTACAGAGCTGCTCTCCCATGCCTGGCTGCGAGGGGCAGCCCCAGCCGTGAGTCCACTGTTGCACACACCCTGATATAGACAAAGCCATTTTACAAGACACACCCTTCCTCCACTAATGCTAGTGAACCCAAGGCACAGTGCCCCCCCCCCCCCATACACCGTGTTACCATCTGAGTTGGCCTTCCGGCAGCAAGCTGTAAAACTGCCTTTGATCCTCCTTCCTGACCTGCCCCTATTCCAGACAGAGGGGTAGGGGCAGAGGTCAGGTTGATACAGGGACATTGGGGTGTAACTGTAAATTAGGGGAAATGTGGGGTTTCCTCATTCTGCCAACTACAAACCTTCAAAAATCATGAGTCTGGCTTAAAAAAATCTTGTTTTTAAAATAATGAATGTTGGGTTCTTTTCTTTTACCTCCTGGTTCCTGAATGCTCAGGGCACACTTGCTTCACATTTTCAAGCTTTGCTCTGCTAACTGCAGGGCTAGATGCTTCTTTATTTGTATATGAAAGCTGAGGCTTTCATGCAAATCATGCTCCCAGTGATGGGGGCTTTAAGAGAAACACTAAAAATCACAAGAGTCACAATGAAATCATGTGAGTTGGCAACACTGGCTTCTGCATGTGGAGCCTGTGACATGCCCCAGCCAGGACCATGGCAAAGAGGAAGCCACCTTGATTTCTCTAGGGGACCTTGCGCTCAGCACAAAGTAACTCGCCCACGTAGCATAGGGACATGAGTGGTAAAAACCACTACCTATCTCTGGTGGGGTGAGCACCCATAATCCCAGAGTCCCCTGCCAATGAAGCACTGACTGCACAGTCTGAGGAACAAACGGCCTGCATATAAAAACCAAGGAAGGAGCTCTGGAAATACAGAGACAGATAGAGGTTGGTTCGTGGGATAAACACCACTGAACAGAGAAGGAGTTTCAAAGATGACTCACATCCTGGGTGTGAGATTTATTTCTTAATCCCCTCTGTTGAGGGCCTGGAATCCATAACCTTCCTCTCCTAGGCTGCCAGCCTGAATCTAGTGACTACTTGGTGATCTATGGGGGGAGATGAGTGTCTGGGTCTCTGTACTATCCCTATGGGCAAGTGTCCATTTCACAAAGCCAACACTAAATCCTAGTTGACAGGCCAGGGCTGAATGAAACTGGAGTCCTGAACTACCTGCTCTCACAGCTCAAGCAGTGGTCCTTGCAGCTGTAGCTGTGGGCAGAGAAAGAGGCAGTGCAGATGAGATGTGTACTAAATGTTCTCTGCTGCACCTGTTCTTTAGATAGAGGTCTCGGGACCCCCAGACCTAGGATTCTTGGTGCAGAAAGGCTGCCCCCCACCTCTCAAACTCCTGTACCAACTGCAGCTCAGCAGAAGCAAGGCTTGGGACTGATGGGGTGATGATGGTGCAAAGGTGGGGAGAATCCTGAAGCAGCACAAAGAAGTGAATTTGATGTGCAGCCGGAATTGGAGAGGTTAAAAAGCAGAGGGGAGAGGGTTAGGGGTGAGTGGAGTGGGTGGGAGGAAACTGGGAGCAGAGGAAATAAAAGAGAAAATGAAATTGGAACAGAGTGAAAATGTGGGGAAGGAAATAGAAGAGAATTTCAAAGGGAAAAGGATCCAAGTGATAAAATCATGACCCGGTGTATATATAGATCATGGAATGCAGTATAAAAAAATGATAAAAGCAAGCTGATAGAAAAGCCTGGCGAGGGAAAAAGAAATCCTACCCCATGCCCCAGGGAAATGACGAGCAGGAGCAGGGAATACAAAGGAGATCCTGACTAATAGGGAAAGAGGGGAGAGTGGAAAAGAGGAATTAGAAGGAAGGTGGTGCCACAAGAGGGCACTCTTCTCCCACAACAAAGCTACCATTGCTGCTGTGGGAGCAAGTAAATTACTGTGTGGATTAAAAATAGATAAATAATCCACCTGAAAGCCTGTCACTGTGGAAGGAATTTGTGTGGAGGGTCAGTGTGTTTGCCTGTGGGGGACAAGGTTCCTATCTGGGTCACATTTCCACATGAAAAGCAGGCCTCCTGCGAGTTATGGGGTAGCACAGCACAGCAGGGAAAAAAGGCAGTAAACTTTGATACCACTGGGGATTCCTGCTCATTAGAGGAACGGGGCCTAGAGAGGAAGTGAATACTGTAGGAGCAGCCGCAGAGCTGTGTGGAAGCTCAGGGCTAGTGTGTCAGGAGGCGGGGCGTGTCCCGAGTGAGGCGCTTCAGCAGAGCTGTGCGGGGCCCCAGAATGGGACTAGCAGGGGTGCTGCAGGTCAGGACGGAGGAGCACTGGCGGAGCGGCAGAGGGAAGCCCAGAAAAGGAATAGTTTTATTTGTACGCTGTTCCCATTGAACAAAATACGTTAATGTCGCACCAGGAGGTTGCTGCACAATCAGACCAGTGATGGTAATGCTGTACATTTGCAATACTGAAGGGCTTGATGCTGCCATGCAGTCCTTGGAGTCCCTGCAAGACCCCCTGGGGCCAAATGCATCCCTGGAGTCAGTGGAGTCATGCCAAGGCTGAATGTGGCTGATATTGACTGCTGTGAGGGCTACCTCAGCAGGAAGCTTAGGTGCTGTCTCCAGTAATGGAATAAGACAATCAGCTCAAAGTGCCACATGAAAACCAAACTGTTTATCATTTGCTTTGTGCCTCACTCTCTCTTCAAAGCGTCTAGTTCTTGCTGGCATTTTCTCTGTTGCTGTCAGATTTTTCATTAGCAAAAGAGCTTCATTTTAGCAAAAATAGATTGGGGGTGGGGAGAAATCACGGCACTTCTAATGAGCCCCCCACCTCATCATGCAGCTCCACAGCAAAGCAACAGCTGGGTTGTTCTGCTGTGACTTTACTTCACTCCCTGCCCAGGGAATGCAGAGGCATTTGAGTACTAGGGGTGTGAAAGGTGGAGAGGAAAGAAGGAGGAAGGACGAACAAAGAGAATAAAAGGAGGAGGCAGGGGCAAGAAAAGCAGGAAGAAATGAAGGCTAGATTCTTCTCTTTTGTGTTGGTTGCACAGGGGCTGTCATTGCTGTCAGAGAGAACTGAGGGCATATTCATTAAATGAAACTGTCTCCAGGGCATATTCAGCACCACCTCAGTGACCAGGCAATGTTGCTGCCATGCAGAGGGTCAGAGGCTGAATACCAACTCTCTGGGGTAGCAGGTATGTGGAGTTAACATGCTTCCTCCTTGAGCAATCGAGCATTTTTTGTCACACCCCAGCAGTCCTCTCTGGCTGAACTAGCAGAGTTAGTGGGCACAGAAGGGATCAGCTCTACAGGATCTGGGAGAGTGGACTGGGAATTGCATAGAAACCTTCCTCCCACAGCAACAGAAAAAGGTCTTGAAATGCTCCTGGGAAGGGAAAACCCTTCACAGAAATATGGAGAGAAAACAGCCTACTAATGTGACTTGATAAAGGCAGCAAGGCTGGGAGCTAGAAGGGAGTGCTTCAAAGTCAGTAATGAAGATAAGCAGGTCTCAGATTTCTGGGGATAACCTAGTTGCCTCTCTTGATGTGGGGGAACATAGTCTATGCATTGCCCAATTTGTCGGGGGATATCATGAAGGCCACTCCTGGAGACCTGATATCAGACTAGATAGACCAATATAAATCTTCATGCTTCAGGTCATAAGCAAACCATTAACTCCCTGGGGTCAGGAAGAAAATTCCCCTGGGCTCGGGTTATTTCATCACTGCCTTAGGCAGGGTTCTTACATCTTCCTCCGAAGAAGCAGGTAGCGGGTACCGTTGGAGACAGAATACTGAACTAGATGGGCCATTGATCCAGTTGGGCAATTCCTACGCAGCTGTCTGACCCAGTGAGGGGAAATCCTACAGTATCTTCACAGGGCTATTCCACAGCAGGGCTTCCCACAGGGCAACAGAGTCCCTCACTGCATATCTGACAATGGCTGAACACAAAGGCCAGCTGAGCATGAAGGCCATCAGCTGGGGGAGAACAGGCACACTGAGACACTGGGAATGTCCCCTGGCTGCCTTCTAATGCCCCCAGAGGCCTTCTGAGCAGCTGCCAGTTCTCTGAGCCCCAAGCCCTCAGTACCATGATACAATCACTTTAAAGTGTGCTACGACAGGATGCTCCTTTCCCAGCAGGTTTCTTCCTGTCTTCTCCCTGCCCTCATATTCAGCCTCTTTAGAACCAAGGGGGGTGCTACCAGAAACCTCCCAGGGGACAAAGACATCAGCTCCTAATTGTACAGCAAGCCTGGCACCTCCCCTCCCTCTGTGGCTAATTGAACCTGTTCTCCTGACAGGCTGCCTGACTGAGGCACACTGGCCCTCCCACCTAGCAGGAGGCCCTATGCTAATTAGCAGCCGGGCTGACAGCTTTCTCCAGTTCAGTGATATCTTTCAACCTGCCACCTGTCACCCAGCCTCCCCCCACTTCCCTTTGCCTTAAGGAATCATTACTGAGCGCAGCTTTCAGAGCATAGATATAAGAAGCCATATGGGGCAGGTGTGTGTGGGGAGGACCCCTGCAAAGATGGCTTTTTCCAGGAGCAGCTGTGTGATAATTTGGCCTTGTCTTTTGTAAAGGGAGCCTGGCAAAGGCCCTCATTTCTGTGGCCAACACCATTTGCTAATGGTTGGGAAGGGCAGCGAGAGTCCCTCCCCTGCCTGCTTTTCAGAATGGATGGACCCGATCCATAGCTGGAGTAAATCTTTGGAGCCCCATTGACATCAGTGCTGACCGATTTACCACACCTAAGGATGTGGCCTGAGAAGCAGAGCAGGAATACCTAGCTGTTATCTAATGCTTTTCATCCCTTGATCTCAAAGGATGTCAGTATCATCCCCATTTTACAGATGGGGAAATAGAGGCACAGAAAGGGGAAGTGACTTGCCCAATGGCATCCAGCAGGCAAGGGGCAGAGCCAAAAATAGAACTCATGGCTCCTGAGTCCCAGTCCAGTGCCTTATCCTCTAGGTCACACTACCTAAAAGAAGGAAGAGTTCTGCTCCTCTTTGGACTGAAAACAGCAGGTCAGCTCTCAGGCTGGATAAGTCACCTCACTGAGTAAGATGAGTGTCAAAACCTAAGGTGGAAAGGCAAGGAAAAGAATGGAAAGCTAGCTGGCTGGGGGAGGGAGGTAGTTGAACACAGACTCCAAGGAATTGCCATGGAGAAAAGACCCTGACTTCAGATCCTTTTTACAACAGGGCAGGTAGAAAAACCAGCATTTAATTTTTATGCAAATTTTTGAACCCTCCCCACCAAAAGCCTTATTTTTTTATTTGTCAGAATGTTTCATGCTTTAAAAAAAAGAGAGAGAGAGAGAAATGGACGGAAACACAAAATGTTTTGTTTCATTTTGAAGTTAATTTTCTTTTCTTTTTTAGAAAAAGGCATAATGAGATCCAGAGGCTGGAAGCGAGATAAATTCAGAGTAGAAATAAGATGCATGTTTTTAACACTGAGGTTAATTAACAATTGGAACAACTTATAAGTGACATGGTAGATTCTCCAACTCTTGCAATGAAGGTTCTGTCTCTGTAAAAAAAAGATGCTCTAGCTCAGGTAAGGTCGCTTGGCCTGTGTGATGAAGGAAGTTGGCCTGGGTGATTGTTGTCAAGCTGTCCTGCAGTGGCTCAAAAGCATGAGTAGCAACCGCAGGGCAGACTGTTAAGAAGCAGGGCACAGACCGGAATTGGCCGCGTGTTCTATACTTAGATTTCACCCACCAAGTAACAAGGGTGAATTCAGCAAGCATTATAACAGCTTTACCATGGAGTCACAGACAGTCCCCTTGGTTACTCCCATCTATCTTGGCACCCAGGCAAGCCGGCCTTTGTGATAGATGGTCCCTTACACCACAAATCACAATATTTGGCTTACTCCCAGTCCCAAAGGACCAGTCACTTACCTCAGTCAGTTGCTCCTTAGATCTCACACCAAAGACAATGCTTGTAGCCAATCCTATAATAAACTAACTAAATATGTTTCAACTTGGAAAAGGATATAAGAGAGTTAGTTACAACGTTAAAGCAGATAAAGATACCCACACCAATGAGTTAGTCTTAAGTTTCAAAAGGTAATAGAAACTTCTATAGTAAGCAAGCTCTATATGTCCTTTAGGGCTATCCCAGGCTAAGCCCTGGGGATCGCTGGTTTAGTAATTCTTGCCCCCTCAGAGTCCAAGCAGCATAAAAGATACAGATTCTCCTTCTGCTTCAAGTTGCAAGTTCAGCTCTTGGGAGGAATTCAGTTGCACATCGCCTCTTCGGGGTGGGGGGCACAATCTACAAACCCGTTCATCTTCTGAAGTTCCACTGTGGTTCATCTGGTGTTGCTGTGATTTATAGTTACAGAAGCAAACACTTAAATATTACCTTATAACACGGGATATAGGTATTATAAGTGAGATTAATGGAGGCAGCAACTTACAAGCATTTCATGAAGTCTAAACACAAAACACATTTTTCTAACTCTAATGCCTGTTTTAAGAATATTAACACACAGGTGAGCCAGACTGGTTCCAGCTCTGTATTTGTCAGTGTTCAGTTGACACCTGGGGGTTTTGGCGAGAGCTGGCACCTGGTTTGTCAGCATCACAATCATAATTGTCCCTTCTGATCTTAAAATCTATGAATCCTCAGAATTTGATTGACTGACTGATATTTCTGTGGTGTTCATCACAATAGTATCTCAGAACTATTCACTCCTAGCATAGCTATTGCAAAGGGCCTGTAAATTCCATCCAGGGATTGACCCCAGCACAGGATTCCCAGTTCAGGGGGCAGTCCAGCATAGGAGAGGGCATGGTCAAAGCATTTCATTACCCCAGCTGTTCCTCGAGTGCCATAAAACCTACAGGAGCCACGGAAGGGCAGAACCAGCACTGGGGATTGAACTGGTCTCCCATAACTTTAGAATTAGGAAGTTGCAAACTGCCTCCTCCCTGGCCCTGGATGAACATCATTAGTTTTAACCCTGTTTGGGCTCAGCCTCTCCATCAGAGAAACAGAATTTCAGTTAGTTGATGATGCAATGAAGGTTCCACTCAGACGCTGAGAAGAATGTGTGATAACTGAGGTGGAGCAAACCCTTCCCTACTACTTCAATGGAAAGTGCTATTGCAGCGAGAGGCCCAAGTGCAGTTAGGCCAGAACTTGGGTTCAAACCTAGACCTGAACCTAGGATTTATGGGCTCGGTCGTGTCCCCAATTTATCCCAGGGTGCAGTCCCACTGTGCTCAATGGAGCTGTGTTTCTATAATGGAATCTTGACTCTGAACATCTCTGACTCTGTGAAGTCAAATCACACCCTAGACTGGAGCTGAATGTCTTGGCTGGGGGATTATCTCTAATTTCTGCTCAGCTGCCTGTGCACAGAAATCTCTTTATTCCCAGAATGCAAGGGCAGTGTATCCCTGCTATGTGTTCACAAAAAAACATTCTGGGTATCGCCATGCAAATGAGCCTATCAATGTGGCAGATTGTAATTGTTTAAAGTTAAATTATAAAACAAACCACCTCAGTTTCACTGCACATCCCCTGCAAATACCACACTACTGAACTGAGAGGGGAAGCATTTTCAGCTAAACTCCTAAGGCCTGGAGAGAATACCAGGGAATTCAGCTTGTGCAGTGATTTCAGCCACCTAAACAAGTTTTGGAGGTAATATAAGACTATTTGGACCTTGCATTTTTAATTAAGTCTTTTAATTATCCCAGTGTATTTTATTAGCTTTTATGAAGACAGCTGCTTTTTAATGCCGTATAAGCCAAATCTCTGCTCTGAAGCACAACTTGGCCAAATCAGGATTTTGGTCCCCAACAGCCTTCATCAGTGGTTCACTCGGTAATTTAATTTAAACTGTAATTTACCATCCCAGCTTGATTGAAACACGCTCAGCTGGAGTGTTTGTGCTATTATATGATGGACTGGGGCAATGTTCCAGTTACAGGATGATGAGCTTTTTGCTGAAGGTAGGGACAAACACCAGGCAGTCCTTGAGAGGCCAGCAATGTCCCCCCTCCCTGCTCCTTCTCTTCCCCCTTTCTTCTTTTATTGATTTGTATTTGTTCACTAGCGTTGGGTCTAACCCACACTCCTGGGTGTAGAGTCCCTTGAACCTTGGGTGAATCCGAACCCACATACAAATCCAAATGTCACAGCTGCTGCATCTCTCTGTAGTGGGAATTATAGCCCTCTCCAATGCTGGAATTACTGGGTGGAATGCTATGCGCTCTATTAGGCAGGAGGTCCAAGCAGATTCTGTGCTGTACAGGTTCTTGTACCATCCTCGTTACTATAATATCTGAACGATGTGGTGACAATGGTCCCAGTCAGCTTTAGAATCTGGGTCTTGTGTTTCTATGCTCCGTTAACCACAGTACCTGATCACTTCACACGCTTTAGTGTATTTATCCACACCACACCCCAGTGAGGTAGGGCATGGGAAACCCAGGCTCCAAGACCCAGATCCACAAAGGTATTTAGGAAATCAATGGAAGTTAGGAACCTAAGTCCCTTTGTGGATCTGGGCCAGAGACTTTGGGCATGTCTACTACGCAATTAAAAGCCTGTGGCTGACCCATGCCAGTTGACTTAGGCTTGCAGGGCTCAGGCTAAGGGGCTGTTCAATTGCCCGAGCTGCAGACTGAGCTCTGGGACCCTCCCACCTCACAGGGTCCTATTCACTACTAAATGCAAGGTGGAACAGATTGTTTAGCATCAGTAGGTTCTGAAGGTCTTGTGCAGATTTCTTTTGAGGAAGAGGGCTGAGAGGTCAGATGTGGAATGATCGCTTTGTGAAAAGTGTTCACCCACAGGTGACAGGGTGTTTTGGCCTTTGATCATATTTCTGTGCAAGTTCATTTGAGAGTGTAGTGATTGTCTGGTTTCACCCCCATAGTTGTTGTTGGGGCATTTAGTGACTGGATAAGGTACACCCCATGTAGTGATAGGTGTGTGTAGGACCTGTGGATCTTGAAAGGTGTGGTGTGGGGGGTGTTGATCATTGTAGTATTGGAGATATGTCTGCACGTTGTGCATCTGTTGTTCTGGCAGGGTCTGGTGCCTCTTTGAGTTGGTGTGTCCTGGTTCGGGGGGCACTTGCTTCTGATGATGAGCTTGGTGAGGTTGGGGGGTTGTTTGAAGGCCGGAAGACGGGGGTCAGGAAAGATTTCTTTCAGGATGTGGTCCCCTTTGAGAATGGGTTGTAATTATTTGATGCCCCATGTGGGTTCCAGTGTGGGGTGACAGGTGACAACTAGGGCTGTGTGGTTAGAGGGGTCCTCCCCCGCACCCTTATTGAAGCAGGCTCTCTTGTGGTTTTGAGGTCACACAGGTAGGCTGTGGTGGAGTGTTAAGTTGAAATGAGATCTCCTAAGTCTCAGACTAGTTCACTAACTACCGGCCTGTCCTTTCAAACAGGCTAAGCTGAACCCCTGGATCTGCACACCGCCGAATGCCTTTGAGGGGGTCATAATTCCACTCTAGGGCTAGAATCAAACTTGGCTGCTTTAGGCCTGTGATGGGTTGTGCCCCACATCAGCCCTGAGAGGTTTAACAAGGACCTGGGAGGCCAGTTATGTCACCTGGCATCACCTGAGATAAGGCGGGCCAAGGTTAATTGAGAATTAAGTCCAGCTGGGGGTGGGTTGGGACAGCTCTATAAAACCAGGAAGCTGCAAGCAGAAAGGAGCTGTGGGGGAAGGAGTCTGCTGTTATTTCCTGGGAAGATTATCAAAGGCATGGAATACAAGCTATATGAGCAAAGACTGAAGGAACCGGGTATGTTTAGTTAGGAAAAGAGGAGATTGAGGGAGGACATCATAGCAGTCTTCAAATACTTGAAAGGCTGCCATAAAAAAAATGGAGAAAAGTTGTTCTCTCTTGCCACAGAGGGCAGGACAAGAGGAAAGGGGCTCAAATTAGAGCAAAACTGATGTAGATTAAATCTCAGGAAAAACTTCTTACGTGAAAGAACAGTAGGACAATGGAACAGATTGCCTCGAGGGGTTGTGGAAACTCCTTCTGTGACGTTCCCCTCTGTTATCTGGACTGGTGATCTAGGCCACTCCAATCCTTGACTCTGGGAGCCAGCCTTACCCTGCTCTGCTGTGAGAACCCCCACTCCTGGGCTGTTCATGCACAGCCTCTAGCATGTAAGCTGCTCTTTGTGCAACCAAATGACACTAGCCAATATCTCTGGTCCCAGACACAACCCTAGGAATCTCCGTCTTGCAGTGTTCAGTTATGCCTGCTAAACTGCAAGCTTATATGAGTTTGTCAATTTTCCAAAGAAATGGATATGCACCAGGCTTGTTATCCCAAGGGGAGTCTCTGACATGCTTCAAACCAGACACATTGCATCAGGTAAAATAAACACACAGATTTATTAACTACCAAGATAGATTTGACATGATATTCAGTGATAGGCAAAAAGTCAGAGTGCTTATCAAAATAAAATATAAGCATGCAGTCTAAACTGTCAACCCTATTAGACTGGGCAACATCTAGATTAAGCAGTTTTTCTCACCCCACTAGATAGTGCAGTCTTTAATATACAGGTTTGTTCCTTAAACCTGGGCCAATCTCCTCTGTTGGAGTCTTGTCTTCTTCTCCGTGTCTTAATTGCTTGCAGTGAAGGTGAGGGCAGGAGAAGGGCCTGGTATGTGTCCACTCTGTTTTATATCCTCAGTCCATGTGCTTGGGGAGCACAAGTCCAGACATGTCTGGGGGGCATTGCTGAGTCTCTCCAAGCAAGGTTGAGCAATTCCCCTGGTGTGGCCTCATGCAGGTGAGTCATTGCATCGTAGCTCCCTTGCTGGACAATGGCTGTTGATGGGTTGTTTGACACCCCGCGTAGGTGTTGGTTACTTTCCTTGCTATTGCCTCTGGGGAGCTAATATCTGGCTGATTCTCCAATTTACAGCATGTTTTAGTTACTACCATACAACACAATTCTCGTAACTTCATATGCAGTACGCTCCCCCAAGATATAGAATGTCACACCTTCACTGGAGGTTTACAAAAGGAGGCTGCATAGCCATCTATCTCAGATAGTTTAGACCCAACAAATCCTGCATCTTGGCAGGGCATTAGACTAGATGATCCTTGTGGTCCCTTCTAACCCTACAATTCTATGAAAACTAAACACCACCCCTGGTGCCTCCAAGAGGCATTACTTCCCCATTCGCAAGCACTGAGCCTGTGTATAACAACGTAAAACTTTTATTAAAAGGGAGAGGAAACTCGGCATTAATTTGGGAAAACACGGCAGCAATAATTCAAAAGTATGCAAACCACAAGTAAGTACCTGCCCCACAGCATCTTGGGCAGTAGTTCTTTGCCTCAGTGTCCCTCCTTTCGGTGTGAAATCTGATGGACAAATGTCCCTTTAACACATCGCTCCCTTTTTCCTGTGCTACATCCCCCTCCCTGTTGGCTGTCCGAGGCCAGCAAAGTCCCATAATTCAGGGATGTGTTCATATGGGCTCACTTCCCACCCCTGTTAAGCAAATCTTCTGAAGCTGCTGCTGCTGCTCACGGCTATCACAGTTGTCTCTGCCTATGCTAGCCACTCGCTGACACCTCTGCCTCTAGCTGCAATGCTGCGTTCTGAGGCTCCACAACTTAGCCCAGTTCTTAGTGGTTATAGCTCTTAGTGGTTTCACTGGGTAGCATGGAACCTCACTGCTACTGCATCCTCTGCGTTTTCTTTCACCTCAACGCTGTCCTCACACCAGGTCTAAGGTTCAGCCCCCTGGACCTGCTCATCACTGATTTCAGCTCTAGTGATCACTGAGTAGAAACAAGGACTCTCAACTGTGTCCGATTGGTTCTTTGAACACTGGAGGGGGAGGCTGAAATGGTACACAGGATGCTTTAAACAGATGTTCATAGGTGTGGATGCTATCTCCATCCCCTCTGACTTTCACTTGGATTTGGCATTACTTCTCCTGCTTAGTGAGGTTATATTTAGGCCTCCCCCCCAGTTAGGGCATATCAAGTACAGTTCTGCTGCCCATTAGTCATTAACCTTGTGTTTCAGAGTGAATTTAAAGCGAATTTAGCCTCAAACAATCAAAATAGGGTTACTGGCCAAGTAGATAGAGGGAAGCAGTAGATGTGACATCTTGATTTTTAGCAAGGCTTTTGGCAGTCCTGCATGACACTCTCATAAGCAAACTAGGGAAACGTGGTCTAGATGAAATTGCTATAAGGTGGGTTGGAAGATTGTACTCAAAGAGTTCTTAATGGTTTGTTGTCAAACTGGGATGATGAATGTAGTGCGATTACACGGGGTCAGTCCTGGCTCCAGTACTGTTCAATATTTTCATTAATGATTTGGATAAGGGACACAATATGCTTATGAAATTTGTGGATGACACCAAGGTGTGAGGGGTTGCAAGCACGTCGGAGGACGGGATTAGAATTCAAAACAACCTTGATTGGAGAATTGGTCTGAAATCAGCAAGATGAAATTCAATAAAGGCAAGTGCTAAGTACTTCACTTTGGAAGGAAAAATCAAACACACAGCTACAAAATGGGGAATAGCTGGCTAGGCGGTAGTACTGCTGAAAAGGATTTGGGGGTTATAGTGGATCGCAATTGGAATGTGTCAATAATGTGATGCAGTTGTGAAAAAGGCTATTATTAATCTTGCATGTAGTAACAGGAGTGTTGCATGTAACACATGGGAGATAATTGTCCTGGTCTACTCAGCACTGGTGCAGCCTCAGCTGGAGTACTGCATCCCGTTCTGGGCACCATGCTGCAGGAAAGATGTGGACAAACTGGAGAGAGTCCAGAGGAGAGTAATGCAAATGATAAAAGGTTTAGAAAACCTGCCTTATGGGGAAGATAAAAACACCTGGGCTTGGTTAGTCTTGAGAAAAGAAGATTGAGGTGGGACCTGATAACAATCTTCAGATATGTTAAGGGCTGTTATAAAGAGGACAGTGATCAATCGTTCTCCATGTCTAATGAAGGTAAGACAAAAAGTAATGGGCTTAATCTGCAGCAAGGAAGATTTCTGTTAGATGTTAGGAAAAACTTTCTAACTCTAAGGGTAGTTAAGGTCTCAAATAGGCTTCCATGATTCTATAGGCTCAAATAGGCTTCTATGATTCTACAAAGATTGATCCCTTTGGCAAAGCAGATCTATCTGCAGATTACTTAGGCAAAGTAGGGGTGTCTATGCAAATACAGTCTGCTCCTGAGGTCTTTTCCCCCAGTTCATCAGTGGATGGCAGGGGAGAGCTTATTCAGACCCTGGTTCACAGTGAAATGAATTGAATGCCTTCAGTGGGATTAAAGAGACAAGGTGGGTGAGGTACTATCTGTTATTGGACCAACTTGTGCTGGTGGGAGAGACAAGGGGCATTACTCCACGTTTATGCTGCGGTGGGTGGTCACACCATTTTTCTCCAGGTGATATGCTGATTTCACAGACAGAAGGGTTCAAGTGCTCTGCTGCTCACCCAGAGTGCACTGAAAACCAGTGAGCATGAAGCCTGTTTCTTGCACTTCCTAGAGGAAGGAGTTTTACCTAGCTCTGAAATAGCCATCTGCACCCACAAGTGCTGGGAAATGGAGTTTTCCTATGCATGGGCCCACCACAAGCAGGTTACAAGGTACTTCATCCTACAACAAATGGCAAGGTATGTGGGGAGCACGGGACCATTCCTTTTCATGTGAAGACAGAGCAGAGGGGACTCCTTTGGCCAGTGAATATCGCATTAAGCTCTTTTGCTTTTATGCCTTCATCCTCGAGTCCAGTTTTCTCTCCCTTAACACAGACACAGTCCGATGGTCTCATTTCAGCCCCTAAGGCTGTCGGCCTCATCAGGAAAGCACAATACATGATTTGGCTTGATTTCATTCCACCTGCCTAGGCCAGGCCTCATGCTAACCCAGAGACTCAATCGTCCCCGGGGATGCTGATCCTTCTGGGTCAGGGCTGAGGGGCACTGGTGTACTGAGTGCTCAGCCAGGCCCGCTCTTGACCTGGCAGGTGATAAATGGGGGGCCATGGGTTCTTGTCGCTGCTGGTCTGTCCACCTGATGCCGTGTGATTGTGAGAGGGAGGAAGTGATTGAAGGGAAAAATGAGAAAACGAATGAACCTGAAAACACATCTGAGGAGAAGATCGAAGCGGGGCTGGAAGGGAGCAGGACAGTCATCACTTCATAAATAGCAGACAGCGCGAGCCTCTTGCATCACAGGTTGAGATTTTAGAGTAGAACAAGCAATGGAGACATGTGCCTACCAAAACCCCCTGAAGGGCCAAGGCAGCCAGACGAGACAGAGTGACTTTCACAAGAGGGTTTTCAGAAGGTTACAAAACCTAAAGGGCAGATTCTTACCTGGCACCATGACACCCGCTGACTTCAGTGGAACTAGGCAGTGTTACGCTTGTGGAGGAGCTGGCTTAAAATCCATCTCCTCCCTTCCCCCATTGTTAAAGTAAAAGTCCCTTCAGAATTACCTGGTGGTCAGTGTGCTATTCTCAAGATGCTTCACCTGAAGAAGATAGGTTTTCTTCTTCTCTTTACAGTCAAGACGGCATTGAGGGATCCAGAGATACTGGCTAACCAGTCCCTTTTAAAATCACAAGCCAAGTGGTGTTCTTACAATAGTGAAAATCTGTGTAACAGTGCTGGCTTTGTTGGAGTTGCTCCTGGCTTATGCCAGGGAGAACTAGAGGAGAATCAGGCCACATGGTATAATGAGGCTTAAACATTGCTTAAAAAGCTGTCTATGGCCCTGATCCTCTCCTGCACTGAGATCTGCTCAGCGCAGGAAAGGGGAGGGCACTGGGACATGGTTACAGCTCTTTCATTCTTTGCTCAGCCCCACTGCAATTTAGAGCAGCCCAGGGCTGCTTTAACTAGGGTGACCAGATATCCTGATTTTATAGGGACGTCCCGATATTTGGAGCTTTGTCTTTGTCGCCAATTACCTGCCCATCCCCATCCCGATTTTTCGCACTTGCTGTCTGGTCACCCTACCTTTAACCTGTGCCAGCTGGAAATTACCCTATCTCTGGGTCCTCCTCCTTGCACCCAGTGTGCCCCCTGCAATGCAGGGAAGGGACTGTAGGAGCCAGCTATGCCTGCTCAGGACTGCCAGCTTTCAGTTTCCTTTGACTAGGTGCTAACACCATTTTTTGATGTGCCAATGGGGCACCAAACCATGTGTGTGCACTGTTTGACTAGGATGCCTTCCTACTTGCTCTCTGTAGATTAGGATGCCCCGAGTGCATTGCATGCCCCCTGTGCGCACTCTATCCCACTGAAGCACTATGGGAAAACTGTCCAAATTTTCCCAGAATGCACTGCTGCAATCATGGTTAGGCAATGCAATAGGTGCAGACAAACAGATACAGTTGACAAAGGATTGTGTTGTGCAGAAAAAAGAACGCTGTGTTTGCTGCAGCTGGCCAGGCTAGCATTTGCTGCAGTTTCACAAGGGAAATGAAAATGACAGGATCTATCCTAATGATTCAAGGCATAAGATGATTACCAGTAGCAGTCAGGAAGGAATCTCCTCCAGGCTAATATAGAATAATGTACCTAGGTGCCTTGGCAGGGGGGTTATATCTTACTTTGCATCTTATAGAGATGGCCAAAGTTGCAATCCCAGACCAGATGGAACATTGATTCATTTTAAGGAGGGATTTGTGGCTTGTCAGTGTTGAGAAGAAGAATGGTCTTGTAGCCACAGCCCTTAGGAGAGGTGGGATCAATTCCTGGCTCTGTCACCGGTTTCTCATGTAACCTTGGGGAAATCATTTCAACCCTTTCTGGCTCAGTTCCCCATTTGTAAAATGGGGATGGCCCTTCCTTTCTTTGTTCAGACTGTAAACTCTTTGGGACAAGCACTGTCTCATACAATGTGTATGTGCACACACCGAACACGATGGGGCTTTGATCTCCCTTGGGGCCTGTAGATACAGCTAATTAATAATAATCTTATAGACAGAGAGCCAGAGGTGTGGAGCAGTGTGTGGCAGTGATTTTTTTTTTTTTTTTTGGTCCATCTGGATTAGACGATGGGGTACAACTTTGTCTCTGTTTTACAGAACTAGGGAGGTATCACAGAAGCCACGCTGATTCTTCTAAGGAAATGATTGTGCTGTATTCTGCAAACACTGCTGTTAGTGTCTGATTGATAGAAACAGAAGGGTGAAAACACATGCCACCCCATATGTGGGCATCTTAAAAGCAGCCAGTGTTGTGCTTGAGAGGGAAACATGCTTTGAATAGCGCACTGCAGCAGATAAATAGTAACCAAGATTTACCCTGACATCCAGGTTTCTAGTGAGCAATGCAAGACAGGCAGACTGAGCACTTACTATATGCCAGGCTGAAAAATGGAGATGAGAAGGAACAACATTAGATATACGGCTTGGGTGGGGTAGAGGAGGTGGAAACTGGTGACTTAATTCCTGCACAGCATCAGCAGTTTAGGGCAGACAGCTCTGCCTCCGCATCTCAGAGCCCCTTATGTCCACATGCCTGTTGGGTTTAAGGCCCCAAGGAACCATGATGATCTTGACCAAAGCTGTGACAATCCTTGAAGAAACAGGACTGTGTTAAGCACTGTACAGAATGGACAGAAGAATGTCAGTTCAGTCAGGGTGGCACTGGGGCTTAGTGGGCCTCAGGAGCTGGTTCTTAGTGCAGTGGGCTGGGACTCAGAAAATGGGGGTTCTATTCCCAGCTCTGCCACTAGCTTATTGAGTGACCTTGGGCAAGTCACTGCCCTACTCTGTGCCTCAGTTCCCCATCTGTAAAACAGGGGTTTTAATTATCCTGACCTCCTTTGTAAAGTGCTTTGAGATGTACCGATGAAAAATGGTATACATGAATGAGGTATTAATATTTGCAGCAAAAAATGCCCAAATTCTTTTTCCAGCTCCCCTTGAAATACATTTATATAATGAGGAGAGAGAGGCTGAAAACCACCCGATAGGTCTGATCCAGGGTCACCGGGGTTCTCCCGTTGACTGCAATACAGGCTGTCAGTAGATAGAAGAAGCCCACGACTTTCCTGGGGTCCTATGGGTGTTATGGGCTACAGCAGAATTTCCCAGTGGCTGTGCTGTCCCAGAACGATAGCCCAACAAACCCAGCACAGGGCAACAATCATTGGGGGGTGGGGGGAGGAGGTGGGGAAAAGGGGAGGCTGGACCTCTTTATGTGCTCCACAGCCTGAGAGGAAGAAGTCAGTGCAGAGCGCCATGGCTCACTGCATTTCCAGGCTTGCTATCATGAACTGACCTTCACTGAATATGGACCCTATTGTTCCCCACAGGCTCATGTGCAGAGGAGACCCCCCAGTACACTAATCTCCCTCTGCCTGGGTGTAAGTGGGGAACAGCTGCCTCCCCAAAACATGCCTCATCCTCCCAATGACCCTACAGAGAGTACTCATGAAAATTCAGACTGTGGGCAGCTGCAGAGGTCCCTCTGTGCAGGGAAACCACCCTTAAGGGACGGTTCCTTCCCAGGCATGGCGGCAAGTCCCAGGCAGCACACCTGCTATGGTGCTGCACTGGGCTGGGAGCACAGCTGGTGCAGAGCATGAGCCTTTTAAGCAATCCTCCCTGGGAGGGGAGTAAATTTTATTATTCAGATGAGGAAGTGGAGGTAGAGAGAGGTTACTGCCATAGACAGAGTCGGCACCCACACTAGGATTAGAACTCATCAGTTGCTGGTGCTGCAGCTTGTGCTTGGACCACTAGACCACACTGCTCTGCCAAGCTCAATAATACAGGGAGTAATGTATGGTACAAATTGCTGTCAGGGAATGTGGCATTGGGAGGTGGGGGAAGTCTGTGCCTTTAAGGGATGAGCTTCCCAGATCTCAGGTGGGGCTATGAAGGTCTTGCTATTATGCACAGTCATTTGGAATCAGACACAGAATAAAGCAGCTCTCTTGCAAGTGCTGACTGATCCCTAAACACCACAGGAGACCTAACCAGGCTTCAGTTACAGAGTTTTAGGGAACTAGAGGTCAGGTAGGTGGGTACTGTACTGCATGTGTTAAGGCTGGCCACAGAAAGAAATAGCCACTTAAGATTTTTCAGAGCCAAGTTCAGCTAAGCACACACAGCAGTACAAATATCAGACACAGAAACTATAGTTAGCTTTAGAGCTAATTTAAAAAACAAAAACCAAAAAAGTTGCCAAAAAGGTCAACATTTTGAATGTTTTCACATGGCACTGATCCATTTCACAATTTCTCACCAACTTTATTTTGGATTTTTTTTTTCCAGTGGAAAATGTTATTGAAGTAGCAAATCAATATTTTTGGAGAAGTATGTCAATAACTCTTTCCATAATATCTTCAATAAAAATGTAAACAACAAATTTTTAAAAGCACCAAATTTTTCATGAAAAATGAACCGTTTTGACAAAATCCAGAATATTTTGGGTGAAAAATTCTTTTACCTTTTTTTGACACACACAAAACAAACCCCCAAAAAAGCTTTATATTCAAGCAATTTTGACCTGTTCTCATCTGGACACTAAAGTTAGGTGAAGAAAAAGCACCAGAAGGATATGAACTCTTAAACTGCAGTAATCCTGTGTCCAGGCAGAAGAAGTCTTTGGCTAGGAAGAAAGTCACAGAACAAAATCCCTTCTGAAGAGAACGAATGTGTCTCTGAGATTTCTGCAGTGCATCAGTAGCTCTTTAAAGTGATACTAGATGTTCTTGTTGGGTTACATATGGAAGAGGCAGAGCCTTTAATTTGTAGGAAACTCAATCTAACCATGCCAAGATTTTGGTTTAAAACTTGAGCATCAATTTGCCACTCTGCTGTGAATAGCACAACATGGCTATTTGCTGTCAGCACAGCTGCAGCCAAACTGGTGTCACCAGATCAGAGTTCACTTAGTGATGATTAATTACTAGTTAAAGGACACATGTTGCAAACCCAGGGGCTACAGATCCCTCCTCCCCAATGCCCCCAGTCTCCAAAGGTTAAAGAAACTGTGTAACTTGAAATTGGGCTGGGCATTTAGTCATGTCAGCCATCCCCACTTGACTGCTACTGGTGTTCAGTCTCATTCCCCAGTTGGAAGTTACATGGAATGGCCAGTTTGTGGAAAAGTGAGGCGATCAGGCTCTGCCCTGTCTCATCACAACAGTGAGCAGCCTCTAGAGGAAGTCACAGGACTTCAGCCCATGGCTGTTCTGGTTAGCAAACACATGGGACTTAGATTGATTGCTGCCCATGGAAGGGAAAGTCATGTCCCTTTGGCTTCTGCTCGTTTTTGTTTTGATTTACCTTGCAAGCTATAGTGGGAGATTCCCAGAACAGGTGCTGTAGTCCATGTCCGTATCTGGGGCTCCTGGCTGGAGCTGATGGCTTTTAACACTGAGGACTTAGTGCAAATCAAATGGAATTTTCCTCTTAGCAGAAAAGTGTTTACATTATTTGCCTGTTAAATAGAAGGGAAAACCTGTAATTTCCCCGCTTCCCACCTCCTCTCCACTGCTACATAAAATGTGATTGCAGAAAACTTTTATTCAGATGTTTATCAGCCTTTGGGATGGAAAACTCACCATTTACATATAAAAATATATTGCTTTTAATTACACACAGCCAGCTTCAGTTTTACTCATCAGCTGGCTCCGCTGCCCTGCCAAGTCATACAGTCGTGAGCTGGCTGGAATATTTTTTTGTGGAATGACACACTGGATAAGGAAAAAAATCTGCACATAGCTTAAGAGGCTTTTGTTTTGCTATGTTGGAGGTAACGAGAGTGGATGAGGAAGAAGAGCTAAACAAGGAGGGGGGGTGGTGGTGGTGGTGGTGGTGGTGGTAACAGACCTAGGGTGGATTCGTAACAACATTACAGATCACATGTCATCAACTGCAAATCAGGATCTTGGGGGGAGTCAGGAACTGTTGCGTAAGCCAAGGTGACCCAGAATATAAATAGGCCTCAATCAACCAGTGCTGCTGTTCTTAGTTGCCCTGACCACGCAGGCGAACAGACTTTATTATTCATGGAAGGTGGATTGTTTTAATACAAGGCTACGTAACACTAGAGCTGGTTGGGAATTTTTTGAAAAACATTTTTTCATTGGAAAATGCAGATTAATCTAAACCAACACTTTTTGGGATTTGAAAAAAGTTGGAAATAAGTGTCATAAACCATTTCATCTTGATTGACATTTTCAAAACAAAATTCTGGTTTTCTGCTTTGAAATGACTTTTCTTTTGAAGCATAAGCTAACTGTAGTAAAATATTTTTTTTTAAATTAAAATGATTGTAATCAAAATGAAATATTTCAAAATTATTGAAATGAAACATTTCAATTGGCCCGAACTGGGTTTTTTCTCCCTGTATTTTGGTTCATGAAAAATCTTTGAGATTGGGACAGGAACGTTTTCGAAATCTTGAAAATTGTCATGGTATGAGAAAACTGTTTTCGGCTCAGCTCAGTTAGTTTGTACATAACACAAACCTGTAGGTCAAGGGCTTCTGCAGCCTTGTGTGATGCTATAATACACAACGAGATGGTACTTAGGGATAGATGCTGATATCACAAATTGGAAGATATCCCGGGCTGTTAGTAATAGAAATTTTGGGACAAAGCAAGAATATGTGACTGTGATGGAGTTACGCCATCAGTGAAGGTACACTGGACTGAAGTGGGCCCTGGGCAGGGGCTCTGGAACAATTTGTATAGTAGGGGTGCTGAAGGCCATTGAACCAAACTGTAAGCCATGTATATAATGGAATCCCCTTCAGCCCCGGGGTGCGGCCGCACCCCTGCCTCCAGCACCTATGGTCCTGGGTTGCTGCAGAAGATGCTCCTGAGCCTAGAACTCTATGCGCTTGATACAGGAAGTCTTGATTATGAATGAGATGAATTTTTAACACCATTTTTAAGCTAAAGTGAGCCTGGCCAGCGACAGCTGAACTTCCAGAGAGGTTTGGAGCTTCAGCTCCGATCAGCAGTTTTTATGGCCTGTCACTTTAGGAGCCAGCTCCTGCTGTCATTGAAGTTAATGACAAAAGCCCTCTTGATCACAATGGAAGCTGGGCTGGGGCCATCAGAGAGAGGGGTCCTGGAGTTTTGAAGTGGGGGGGGGGGCGGGTAATGATGCAACGCCTCTCCCAGTGTTCTTCTGATCTGGCAAGTAGCTCTTGCACTTGAAAAAAGAAGAAAAAGAAAAAAAAAAAAAGAACTAACCAAGAGCATTAAAACTTGGATCTAGACCAATGGCTGGATTCAAAACACCTTGAATTCTGAGTTGTTGGGCTCTGGACCTCTCTCTAGCTAATGCATGCTCTCCATTAACAGTGCAATGGTTGAACAGCACCCGATTAGTTGTCACAGCACCCCTGTGGGTCAGGGAAGGGTTGTTATCCATCTTTTAAGATGGGAGTGGTTTAGTGGCTCAGAGTGGTTTAGTGACCTACACAAACTCACCTACAGCCCCAGTAGCAGAGGCAGGATTAGAACTCAGGAGTGCCTTGCTCTGTGCTCTGCCCACTAGGTGACACTGCTGCTGTTCAGTACAGCAGGATATTAGAGGGCTGCCTGGTGTGCAAATGATTGGTGACTGATTAAAAACTATATGAGTAGGGCCCTATCAAATTCACAGTCCATTTTGGTCAATTTCATGGTCATAGGATTTTAAATATCATAAATTTCACAATTTCAGATATTTAAATCTGAATGTTCATGGTGTAACTAGGGGGGATCCTGACCCAAAAGGAGGCTGTAGAGGGCATCGCAAGACTATTGTAGGGGCGTCACAGTATTACCACCATTAGTTCTTCACTGCTGCTCGCGGTGGCACTGCTTTCAGACCAGGGCTCCCAACCATCAGCTGCGGAGCTACCTGCAGCTGGGGGAGGTTCCCGGAGATGGGTCTGACTCGGCCCTAGGAACAGCCCCTGCAGGGGAAGAGGAAGTCCTGTCCCTCCCCAGCCAAGCTGGGATGAGCATCTGGAGACCAGCTCATGGTAAGAGCTCCCAGCCCTGCCCCTTCCCGCCACTAGCCAGATTTCACAGGGGAGATTGGATTTCATGGTCTGTGACGTGATTTTGATTGCCATGAATTTGGTATATGAGATTTTTATATGAGATTTATGAGATTTTTAAAAAAGGTTCAGCTAGCGGCCCTGCTGTAAGCTTTAAAGGGGCAAGTAATCTATATGAGAGAGAACATGGAATCCTGCCCAAGGCCTGTTTTAGGTCATTTAATCTGACCCCCTTCCTTCGACATTTCCCTACATCCTTCCCACTAATGCTCATCTCCTCTTCAAATACCTGCACCGATAAGGCCATACCTGCTCCAGTGCCTAATCTCCCTTATTGCTAAAATACTTGTTCTTAATGTCTTGTCTGTAATTTTCTATTCATAGCTTCAGGCCACAGTGCTCCTTGTTTTACCACTTACAGATCATTTGAATCATCCCAATTCCTCCTTTGATGGGATTTCCTTTCAGGTATTTATAGAGTTATCAGGCAGCCCACTTAATCTTCTCTTTTTCCAGGCAGTATAAATTAAGCCCTTCTCCTGTGCCTGCCATGCCCTACGAGCTTGGTGTCTTTTGAGTGGCTTGCTTTTTTGTGATTTTTGTTGTTTTGCTGATTTTTGTGATCCTTATAGGAGGGAAAATGAAATGCCATGCTCTGCTCCCAAGGCAATTAAATCAGGCCTATGCAAAGCAGAAGTGTTATAAGAACTGCTTGAAGATAACAGACCCACATGTGCATGGAGGTTTGGGGATTCATTTCATGCCCCCAGAGTCAGGACAGGTTCACTGCAAGGTCCATAGGCTGTTCAGTGATCTTGGGCTGGGTTTGATGTGGTGGGAGATCACACATCCATCTGACTCCCCCAGTGTGGACTTGAACTAGGAGGGAATTTAGCTTTGAGCTTTTGGGTTTGTCTAAACCAGTGGTTCTCAACCTGCGGCCTGTGAGCCACTTGCGGCTCAATCAGCACACAGCTGCAGCCCATGTGACCTCCTCAGGGCCATATAGATAGTGTGTGTGTGTGTATATATATATATATATATGTATATGTATGTATATATTGTGTGGATGCGGCGCACATAACACACAGAGAGCTGCATATGTGTCCCACAATGGTAAATAGGTTGAGAACCACTGAGCTAAACCCAAAAGCTAGCTGGTGTGAACCCACCTGAGCTGAAACCTATTAAATTCTTACAAACAGAAACCTCAAAGTCTGGCACAGAACTAATGATGATAGCACCTAGAAGCCCCAAATGAGGTCAGAGTCCCATTGCTTCAGGGACTGTAAATTAAGAGAGTCCCTGTTCCAAAATTCTTGCACCCTAGACATTGTCACCCTTTTATTTGTACCCATTTACAGGTAACACCTAGCTCTTCAACAGAAGATCTCAACACACTTTACAACAGAGCTAAGTAATTAGTATAATCTCCATTTAACGGGTGGGGAAACTGAGGCACAAGTATAGTGACTTGCTCAAGGTCACCCAGGAGGCTAAGGACAGAGGAGGGAATAGAACTGAGGTTTCCTGAAGTCCCAGTGCAGGGGTCTGTCCACCAGGCCACATTGCTTCTTGGCCTCAGGTGGGGAACTCTAACATAGTGAGAGGAAGTTGTGACAGGTTGGGTCACAGAAACCCCCCTGGGACTGCCACCTGATGTGCTGAGAATACCTCTGAGCCTGTTTTTCCTGCCAGCTTGGGATTTCAGTACCCTGTCTTGTTGAGCCAAACATGCTAGCCTGCTGCAAACACAGACCTACGTCTGAACCACGTCCCCCAAAAGCTGCAGACTTAACTGAAAACAGCTTAAGAAGTGTTCCTGTCTCTAGCACCCAGACACTCAGCTCCCAGTGGGATCTAAACCCCAAATAAATGCGTTTTACTTTGTATAAAGCTTATACAGGGTAAACTCATAAATTGTCTGCCCTCTATAACACTGATAGAGAGATATGCACAGCTGTTTGCTCCCCCAGATATTAGTCACTAACTCTGGGTTCAATGAGAAGCAAAAGTGTTTTTATTAAGTATAAAAAGTAGGATTTAAGTGGTTCCAAGTAATAACAGACAGAACAAAGTAAGTTATTAATCAAAATGAAACAAAAACATGCAAGTCTAAGCTAATACATTAATGACAGGTTTCAGCGTAGCAGCCGTGTTAGTCTGTATTCGCAAAAAGAAAAGGAGGACTTGTGGCACCTTAGAGACTAACAAATTTATTTGAGCATAAGCTTTCGTGAGCTACAGCTCACTTCATCGGATGCATTAAGAAACTGATTACAGATTAATCTCACGCTCAGAGATGTTCCAATCAGCTTCTTTCACAGACTAGACTCCTTTCTAGTCTGGGCCCAATCCTTTCCCCTGGAACAGTCCTTGTTCCAGCTCAGGTGGTAGCTAGGAGATTTCTCATGACTGCAGCCACTTTGTTTTGTTCCACCCCCTTATATAACTTTGGCACAAAGCGGGAATCTTTTGTCTCTCTGGGTCCCCACCCCTCCTTCTAAATGGAAAAGCACCAGGTTTAAGATGGATTCCAGTACCAGGTGACATGGTCACATGTCCTGTGAGACCTCAAACCTTCATTCGTCCTGGCCTGACTCACAGGAAGGCTTGCAAGGTAATAGAGCCATTTACAACCAATTGTCCTAGTTGATGGGAGCCATCAAGATTCCAAGGCACCATTAAAGGCCCGCACTTTGCATAATTACAGTAGGACCTCAGAGTTATATTTCATATTTCTAGTTTCAGATACAAGAATGATACATTTATATAAATTGGATGACTACACTCAGTAGATTATAAGCTTTGTAATGATACCTTACAAGAGACCTTTTGCATGAAGCATATTCCAGTTACTTTATATTCACACTTATTAGCATATTTTCATAGCATATTATATTCATATAGCATATTATATATATACATAGCATATTCTATTCTATTATCATATATTGTTATATATTCTATATATTATATTCATATAGCATATTATATATATATATATATATATTCATAGCATATTATATTAATACTTATTAGCATATTTTCACAGAGACTACAATTCCCAGCATGCACTGCTCCAGTTTTAGGCGGGAGCATGGCCCCTTGTAGCACATGAAACTACATTTCTTGGTAATATTGCATTTGCTTGTGTCATCAACAGAAAACGACTTTAACAAATACCCTGACCTCCTACTCATTACCAGTAGACTGTACCTCATGACCTCTTTTGAAACTATAAGGCAAATGGGGATAGAAATCAGACCCTCCTGGCCCTAAAAACACAGGCCCTTACTCTTGATCAAAAGGTAAATCATCATTAGCTAGTAGTCCTTCACATAGAGCTGAGCAGTTTCTAGTCAATCCAGCAAAGTGCAGTGGTTGCATATACACCCATCTACCCCAACATATTACAGTAGTATCCATATTTGTACCCAAGGTGTGCATGTGGTTAGATGTTTACCAAGAGAGATTCCTGTAATGTGTAATTTACCATGCTACTGTAATACTTAACACACTGAAAGCTTATGCTCCGATACATCTGTTAGTCTATAAGGTGCCACAGGACTCTTTACCGCTTTTGCATCTTCAAAGTGCTTTACAAATAATAATGAATATTTAGGGTCTGACTTTTAGGTTGACCTTATCTGAACCTCCCTTTATACATCTGAAAAGTTCTGGATGCAGTTTTTTGCTTGCAATTATTTTCACCCACAGTTCAGGCCATTTAGATGCCCACGTACCTAACTTGAGGATTCAATTGAGGGATTCTATATGGGGATATACGGATATAATTATACTGGTATCCCATATGGACACTCTTATTCCAGAATAAAAATGTCAACCCTGGGGAGTTATACTGGTATAACTTCAGAGGTATAACTACACCCACTTTTTAACCTAGCAGAGAAAGGCATAACAAGAACCAGTGGCGGGAGGCGGAAATCAAACACATTCAAATTAGAAATAAAACACACATTTGTAACTGGGAGGATGATTAAACATTGGAACAAACTACCAAGGGAAGTGGTGGAGTCTTCATCTTTTGAAATCAGAAATCAAGACTGAATGCCTTTGTGGAAGGTATTCTTTAGTCAGACACAAGTTATTGGGCCCAGTGCAGGGTAAGTGGGTAGAATTCTGCAGCCTGTGGTAGTCACACTAGATGATCTAATCAGCCCTTCATGTCTATCACCTAAACTCAATCTTTCCCTGGCCTACAAAAAGCAAGCCTCCCTGTCTGGGTCCACAGACTTATGTTAGCAAGGCTTGCGCTAGCATGCTAAAAATAGCTGTGTGGGTGTTGCTTTGATGTTGTGGCTCAGGCTGGAGACTAGGCTCTCAAGCAGACAATATTCAACCCTCATACCTGACTTTTCCCTGTTTATTTCTTGTTCATTTAGGCCTCGGTACTGCACCATTTAATCCAATGGTAGGTTTGGCCATTGACTTCAATGACAGCAGGATCAGGTCATTAAAGAGCTACCGAGGAGTCTCCAAAGGTGTTCATAAGAATGTTGGAAATAGGGCTAGTGGAAAATTTTCTGTCAAAACACTTTTCCAGTGGAAAATTGGGCTTCCAGTTCAATGAAAGGGTTAACAGGAAATGTCTGCTTCCCTCAGAAATTTTCTGTTTTTCTTCAGAAAACCAAATCGCCCTCAGATTTTGGGGTTTTCGACAAAAAAGTCAAAAATTTCCAGTGGAAATGAAAAATGGTGTGTTTTTGTAGGAAGTTATCATAAAGAACCACACTCATTCTCACTTTCTGACCAGCTTTAGTTACAAACTCCCCATTCAAGCTAGGCCGCTGAAGACTGCCCCTATAGTCAGCTTCTGCACTAGATGTCTGAGGCTTTACCTCCTGCAATGCCAACTGCAAAGATGTCTTATTCTTTTGGTCTGCTTGTGACTGACATAATATCTAAAGAGGCTGTCTGAAGCAAATGGGAAATAGCAGAGGGTAGGACTTCAAGCATACCTAATCGCTTAGCAGTTTTGTGAAGTTATTATTTTTTAAGATCTAGGCAGAAAGCAGGGCAGGGTTAATGCAGCGTTCTGTGGACAAGGCCTGCATCCAGATAGGATTGTAATCCACATGCCGCACAACATTACTGGGGGAGGGGAAGCCCCTCTATAACATTTGTGTTTAATCAGTAACTTTGAAAACATGGCATCATCATACTGCCTGACGGGAGGAAAGCTGGACTGAGAGGGAGGAAAACTGACGGGAGGAAAACTGCAGCTAAGAGAATGCAGTCTGCACATGGCCACGTCTTCAAGAAAGTGATGAAGCTGCAGGCTCAGTACCTGTAAATGAGTGACTTCTAGCCCAGAGAAGCTTGGCATGCCCCTTACTTGGCCTAGTTAGAACGACCACTTCAATACCGGGAGGGGTCTTATTTGACTTTTGGTTGTGGCTATGTGAGCAAGTCATAATCTGATGTCCATCTATGGGATCTATCAGTCTACCGTGGGTACTTAGGGATGGTGGATTCCCCTCACAGGGGCCTGATCCAAAGCCCACTGAAGTTAAGTGGAACCAGCTGCCTACCGTGCTTGCAGAGGCTGTTTAAGTGCATAGATCCAGAAGTCCTCTGCTGCCCTCCGGACAATTCACTGCTATCTCTGGAGATGCAGTGTAAGAGTCACGATGAGTGTGGCAAGCTTGCTGTGTATGTGACCGCCCCACCTAATGCAGCCATTGATAGAGTTAAACAACCCGACTCCAAACTCCACCATGGAGCCTCTTGTTTCTAAAAAGGCTTATGATTCTGATTCTCTACAGGACTCTTAGTTCAAATAACATGAGCCTATGGGGTCGGGTGAGGGCTATAATTTCCATAAGGGGCTTTTGTTTCCCTTTTCCCAGTTTTATAGGGTGTTTCTGTTTCTGTATTTCCAAACCTCTGGCTGCTTCCGATTCTAGTTTCCTGGTTCCACAGCGAGGCTTGGCGCTTTGGTTTTCATTCTCCTGCGTCTATGGGGTGCATCTTGTTTCTTTTGATGCTAATCTTTGCCAAATATGGCGTGTGGTCACCAGAACGGTTACGTGTCCCCATAATGTAGAATGAATATTAGTTAGACTAAACTTCATCTCTTCCTCCCGGGCAACGTCCCCGTTCACAAAAATTGGGCTGTCTACAGTTCTGCATCCAAGTTGTAAGCTTTTTTCACTTCCTGTTTAAGAGAGAAAGGAAGGCACAGGAATAAACCACTGAAGGGGGGGGGAGGTTTTCTCAGAATAATCCATGCTTGAAAATTATAGGGAAGGTAAGTGTGTGGGTTTGAATATCAGGAGCCCTTCAGAGATCAGATCATAGCTCGCTTGTGGCTCCCGAAGCTGAGCCTCAGAGAGAAGTTGCCTGGTTCTCCCAGTAGATGTCTCTCTTACTCTCACCTAGATTTTCATCAGTAGGCAAAGCTGATGTCTGCCCCATCATTGATGATAATAGCAGAGAGTGGGCAGCCCTGCCCTGTGATGGAGGTGTATGTGCGCAGGGCGGGAGCACAGAAAGCAGGGCCGCTTCTTTCTGGTTCATAGCACCCAACACCTCATGTCACCCAGCAATCTGTAATTAATGAGCTGGGTTCATAGTAGCATCATTGTTTGGCATGTGTGGGATATTTAAAGAGCTGCCCTCCCTTCTGCAGTTACCTCATTGACAAGAAAGCAAGTGACACTCAGAGCGAAATGAGGCTTCAGTCAAAACTTGGGGCATTTGACTGAGCAGTAAATAATGATCCAGTGACCTAGACCTGCAAATATTTACATTCCCTTGGCTTTGCTGATAGCAGGGGCTTGTTTTACCACCTCTCACCTAATCAGCAGAAGGCTGCAAGTAATCCAGTGAAAGACTCTTTGGCTCTTTTTTCACTTCATTTGTAATGCGTGCCTCTCTGCTGACATGTCTTTGTGGCAGTGGTACAGGGCAGCAATAACACATGGCAAGGTGTGTGATTATACCAGGTGGACCAGTAGGATTCAAAAGCATCAGGAGCTAGGAGGCCAAAGTCCAGGTCCCTACAACCACCCAAGAAGAGGGTTATTATATTCCTCTCGTATGTCTATTGTTGAACATACTAGAGTGCTGCTGGACATGTAAAATTCAGAGTGGATTGTGCACACTTCAAAGTTATTGTTTACATGATTAGTGCTTAAAGGTCCCAGTCGAAATCAGGGCCCCATTGTGCTAGAGACTGTGCAAACACATAGTAAAAGACAGTGCCATAGCCAAAGAGTTTCCAACTTAAATAGGCAGGATAGGATGAAGGTGGAACAGGCTCAGAGAGGTGAAGTGACATGCCCAAGGTCACAGAGGAGGTCATTGCAGAGTCAGGACTAAAGCCCAGGTCTCTTGACTTAAGAGCTGATCAAATATTTTGAATAAATCATATTTTAAGACAGAAAAATTAAATTTTCACAAAAAATTGTTTTGGTCAATTTTTTTTTAATGAAAATTTTCAATTTGATTTTCAAAGTTTCCTTTTGGTGGAGGAAAAAATCTACTTTCTCTAACTTTTTTTTAAAAATTTTGTCCACTTTGATCCTGTAACAAAAGACTGTATCATAATGTGCACACACAGTGGGGCAGAATTGAGGTTGCAGAAGCGATCCTAATTCTGGCATTTCCTAACTTCTGAGTGCTTAACTTTGCAACCTTAACATTCTTATAACATAGTTTTTTGTGTGTAACTCTCTCTCTCTCTCTCAGGTCAACTGTTCTATACTATATCCCAACAGCAGAGTGAGTAGTAAAAGATGTTGTGAAGAGAAGAGGATGTTGTGAAGGCCAAGACTAGAACAGGGTTAACAAAAAAAAAAAACTAGATAAGTTCATGGAGGATAGGTCCAACAATGGCTGTTAGCCAGGATGGGCAGGGATGGTGTCCCCAGCCTCTGTTTGCCAGAAGCTGAAAATAGGAAACGGGATGGATCACTCAATATTTGCCTGTTCTGTTCATTCCCTCTGGGGCACCTGGCACTGGCCACTGTGGGAAGACAGGACACTGGGCTAGATGGCCCTTTGGTCTGACCTGTTCTTATGGCCGTTCTTATGGTAAGCCCATTTGTATGGTTCATCAGAGACTGATCAGCTGTAGTGTGGGATCTGTTGAAACTCCACATGTAGGACGTTGTCTGTCTGTGGCCCCTTGTCGATAGACTAGAACTCTAGCTGCCTCTCCTCCCATATGTCTTTCAAAGAAAAAAGATGTCTGCATGACTGGTGCTGGCTGTACATATCCCACAAACAGACTGATCCTTGTTCATCTCTAAAGCTCGCCAACCCTTGGATTCCGCGCTTCAGAGGGTGTTGAACACTGGGGCTGCTTGCTGTCTGCAGTGGAATTCAGTTGTCTAGCTGCCATTTTTTGAACTGCTCAAGTTGTTAAAATCCCTTGGTCTCTGCTAGCAAAGCACAGTTTCTGTTCCCTGCCTGCCAGCATCTTAGCCAAATACATCCTGCTTGGAGGGCTGTAGGACATTTGGCCTTGTTGCAGGACAATTACCTGCTACAAAATGCAAAGGGGTTCCCTGGAGCCCATCAGACTATGATTTTAGGTGCTCTAAGAAGTAGCATGAGCAATTTTCTGGATGTTTAAATATCACCTTAATAAATTACTGCTTGGGGCAGTTTTTCCTGAGGGTCACATGGCTGGGGCTCAGAAAGCATCACTGTCCTGGTGACAGGGAGTAGGTGACAACTTTGCTTTTTGTTACCCTTTCACATACTCCTTCCATGCTTGAACAGCTTGTGCCACCTAATGGACAGTTTGCCCATGTGCCGTCCTGTACCAGCCTTGTTACTAACACTGTGTGGTGGCAGGGAGAGGACAACTAAGAGTGTGTCTACACTGCAATTAGACACCCACTGACTTGGCTTTGTGGCTTTGTGGGAGCGCTCTCCTGCTGACAAACAGCCCCTATACTGTGTGCCTCTTAGTGGCACGGCTGTAGTGGCCCAGCTGTGTCGCTAAAATCCTCATAGTGTAGCCATAGCCTAAATATGCCCATTCCTCCTCCAACAACCGTGAAGCTCCTGTCATCTTAATCCATCTGTATGTCACTTCTCCTCCACCAACAGTGCCTGGGGAAAAACAAGGGGCACAGGCAGTGTCTATGCACAAATGCTCACACATACGCAGACATATATTAACATGCACACACCCACCCACATGTGTACACTCACACACTACTCTTTTTTCCCCCTTTTCTTAATGCCTGGGCTCTATGTATTTTATTTTAGCCTCTTCTCTATAACCCCTCTCTCAAAGTCTCTCACATGAAACAAATATTTTTCACAGCTAATTGGATCTGAGCTCAGGGACATAATACACAAGGAGGGAACTTGGAGACAAACAGATGGGCAATTTTCACCTATTTGCAGCAAATCGTCTGTGGTGCTTTTCTTCTGATTTGTCTCCTGACATCTGTGTGACCTTCTGCTCCCTCCCACGGCGCCCCCTATTGGGATATGAAGTGCCCCTGAGGATCATGTGGACAACACTCAGTGTGAGACTATAGGGATGCAATGAGCTGTGTGTCAAATCTGACCTCCAGCTGCCCCTTCATTGATGATGTTCTTGTTACAACCCCAGTTGTCCTTATGCTCACGGAAAGGCAAAGAACCATTTTCTTTCCAATGGGTAAACTAATAAAAATAAAATTCATTTTAACTGTGACACGAACAGCACAATGACCTGGTCTGAAACAAGGATCATGGTCCACCTGGCACTGGACATGGCTGATGTTATGGCAGGTGCTGAAGATTTCCCCCCAATCTTTAACTAGACTCTGAGCCCTGACCTTTCAGGGACCCTGTGATGGGGCATATACCCCACACTGGCACAAAAGGGTTAACTGGAGCTCAGTTAAGGCACCTGGATGCACCTGGAGGGTAGGCCAGGCCCAACTGAAGATGAATCCCAGCTGGGGGAGGAGCTGGGTGGTGAGTATAAAGGGAGGAAGCCCCGAGGGGAAGGGGCTACAAATAGAAGAAGTCTGTAGACCCTCTCTGGTTGTTGGAGAGGAAAGGCCTAGAGAGAGGCAGCCATATTGTAAGCCCAGCCCAGCCCGGGCCCGGGGGAAGGCCCTGAAGGAAGGCCAACATAGGGAGAAGTGCACGGAGACAGCGAGGCGCCTGAGGAGAAGATCTGAGATGCTCACTATAGGGTTGCTGGACTGGAGCTCAAGGGAGTGGGAGGGCTCCGGGTTCCTCCACTGGAAAATGTGGAGAGGAAACCCCTGAAACAAGAGGAAGAAGGACTATTGAGTTTAGAGCCAGCTCTCCTGTGAGAATGCCCTGAGAGCTGTTGCCCTGTATGACAGCAGGAGGATAATCCTGCAGAGCACAGGTAAGGGGGGTGAGTTATGTTTGATTGAGTTTAGTTTATTGGACTCTCTGTTACTCTGGGAGGGGTGGGACTAAATGTGACCTGGCTGCAGGACTGAGCTATGAGACAAAGCAGACCGCTGCAGGGCCAGGTCAGCTGTCAGGGGGCCCTAGACAAGGAGAGCCTGCTATGCCATGCGCAGCCACAAAGCACGCACCAGCTGGTGTCTTCTTTTACAAGTCCGCTGATGTGATTGGGAAGGTTCCCATTGCTTTGGATCCGATTGCTGGGGAGCAGCTGTCCTGGACTGGGGAGGGAGTGCACTCTGAAGTGTTACCTGTAAAAGTTTGGTTTGCTTTTTTAAAACGGGAGTTTGGTCCTGGCAAAAGTGCCGGATGGAGCGCTCCAGAGAGCGACCTCTGCTGAGCCACAGGAAGCAACATTTGTGAACACATCGCACTATGATTCACCTGGCCTAGAAGTACCATCTCCTGCAGCAAGAGGGCGAGTTTCCTTGCCCTCTGTACTGATGATGATGCCAGTTGGCAGCTATAGGAGAGGGCGTGAGGGTGGTGATGTCCCTTGGTAACTGGGCTGAAACCAACAACTCCTCTGAAGAGCCATCAGATGGTAACAATGGGCATGATCCTGCAGGGTGCTGAGCACCTTCATCTCCCCTTGCCTTTAGATGGTCCCTTCAGGGCAGGGTCAAGAATGCTACAATGCCCTCCCACCCCAGTGTAAAGTCGTGACCCTGCAATGAACTCTGTATAGATGCCCCACATGGAGTCTCATTGACTTCAGTGAGGTTGTTGGAGTCCTCCCATTGTGGAACTGGGGTCCAAGGCCCAAGTAATTGACTTCAGTGGATGCTGGACTAGGTTTGCACAGTGTGTGCTCATATTTACCCCTTCACTGGCTAAGCAGGCTTTTCTTCTGCAGGGGTGGGGGAAATAGGGGAGTTGATCCGGCACTTTTATGAGCACAAATTAATATTTAAATTAAAACAAAAGTCAGGAATGCAAGGCTGGCTCTGCAAAGTGCCCATGGTATTCAGAACAACTCTGCTGGAAAAGGGTGTCCTTACTGTACTTCCTGTAACTCCCAGCATGCAATACAGCAACTCCCCCTTTGAGTTACATTATTACACTGGTGGTGATAAGAACGTCATGTCCAATTTGCCAGCGTTCTGCTAAACTGTCATGTACATGATTTATCTGTAGGAAGGAATAAAGAAGGGGGCACAATTACAACCCTGACCCTCCATAAATTAAAAAAGAAAAGTTGTTTGTGCTGGCGGAGATTGAGTTACCAGAACAATGTGCTGTATTTAGAAGTGTTGACCAATGGGAGAGTGAGCAGCATGGATTTAAAGGGGCAGGTCAGATCTTAAAGATGCAGTCGCAGGAGCTGAAATAATGGATCGTGGAGAGAGAAATGCAGGGTAATGTACTGCACAGTTATAAACCAGCCGCACCTCTACCTAACTAGAACTGGTAGCAAATATCCATTTGCATAACAAAAAAATTAAATCTTTTTCTTACTAAATTGCTAAGCAAAATTTGATTGGGGGGGAGGTGGGGGAGGAGTTTTTTGTAGCGAAAACTGTCAGGTCCTGACCAGCTCTCTAAACACGCAGGCCCAGCTGAATTAGCAATGCCCTGATTTCTTTAGCTTGGGGAGGGAAAGGGATTACTATAACGTGGAGAGAAGGAGAAATAATAACTCAGAGGGCCAGAATATGTGACTGACCTGGCTCATGCACGTGATGTGGTAGAGAATTGGGCCACCCCAGGGGGAGTTCTGGAGGGGATTATTATGGGAAGTGCTAGCCACTCTCCCTGTGTACTGGAACATGCATGTTGCATTGTCCCTTAGGAAGCCAGACCACTGGAGTGAGAGCTAGAAACCCCTGAGTTCTAATCCTGGCTCTGACTCTCTCTCTGGAGCCAGTCACATGGAGCAAAGTTTGATGGCACTGAACGGCCTTCCACAGGAACTGGAGATGCTCTGCATTTCTGGAAAGAAACAGTCAACATATAGGTGCTGTTATATAGATGCAGGTGCCTCACACTAGGCATCCCAGTTTGGAAATGTCGGCCTTCCTGTTTCTGGGATAATGCTACTCACCACCTTCATCCTCGCTGGCTCAGAGGCCAGTATATTGGTATAGCTGAACTTAAGGCTCTGCAACCCATCTATTTTCTGCATCTTCTCGATGCTGGGAGTGGCAGGAAGTGCCGCTCTCCATTCCGCTCAGTGCTCCCCAGCAGCGGTGGCTCTACCAATTTTGCCGCCCCAAGCAGTCGCCGCCGAATTGCCGCTGCCGCCCAAAAGCCAGCGTGGCGGGAAGAGCGGCGGAGCTGCCGCCGCGGGACACGGACTGCCGCCCCGTTCTGAATGCCGCCCCAAGCACCTGCTTGGAAAGCTGGAGCCGGCCCTGCTCCCCAGCAACCTCTCCTCCACCAAAATGACATGACCTGAAGGTTATCGTGCTTAACTGGGGCTGCAGCAGCACCAGGGCAATTCCAGGGGCTTCCCATTGTTCAAAAGTCCTTTCCTCGCTCAAATCTAGGCTTCAGTTTCCAGTCAGTTTCGCACTGCGTTCCTGCTGTACTTGAACCATTTGCCTCCCCATCCAGATTTTAGTCAAGGCTTCTGCCTCTCCAATAAAAAACTAAGTTCCATTTCCCAGTATTTTCATATGCAGCACCCTACTGTGCACTGTATCCGATTAGCAATGAAAGCAGGTGTAACCATCCCAGTAAATTGCTTTATTAGGGTTTGTGCTCTTTAGGCCAACGAGGTTCCATGCTTGGAATTTTTGCTCATGCAGCAGCTACAAGTGATAGTGTGCAAAACCAGAGGAGAGAAGTTATTAACCAGGCACATTTATGCTCATCTTTATTTATGGTCTTTCCCCCACTTCCTGTGAGAGTGTGTAGTCACCCTTTCCCTACCATATTTGCCACTGGGGTGAAAGATGTGCTGCTTTACTAATAGCTCCCACTGTACACAACAGAGAGACACTAGGAGCGCTCTGCTAGATGCCTGCTTAGCCCATGGGGCTAACAGGGAGATGGAGGTCCTTGTGTTGCTCAGAAGAGACCCTTGCATCTGAGTAATTGCATTGGCAAATCCCCAAAGATGTCTTGGTCAGTCCTCATGTAGCACTGCCTATGTGCCTCGCTTCCTCATCCCTACCAAAAAAAAAAAAAAAAAAAGGCAGGGTAGCTGTATTGCTGGGCCTGGGTTAGGAGCGGGGTGTGTAGTGGGAGGAATGGGGCATTCTTGTAGTGGTCTAATAAGGCCATGCGGGACCTCCTTGGGGGGAGGGGGGAAGGAATATTTCTGGAATAAATGGAATGCTGGTGTGATGGGTTCTCCCTCGGGGTGCCACCTGGAACTGGGGTACCACTGAGCCCCCCATGACCCACCAGCCTGGGCTCCCTCTCACACTGTACTGCTGTGAGAAGCTGCAAAGCCCTCTCTAGTCTGCACTTTCACCAGCATTCACACAGGTAGGGACACACGCAGCTGCAGTTATATGTAGGCCGGCTCTCTGACCAGCCCCTGCGTAGGAAGGACTTCGTCCAGCTCCTCAGACAAGCACCCCCTCTGGAGTGTAAACCAAAATTATACCATCTTGCGCAGCACAGGGAACTGTACAGCATAAGCTCATAAAATTCACCCTCTTCTTCAATGTAGAGAGGAATATGTAACAGTCAATATGCATAACTTTGCAAACAAAAATTATACATGCATACAAATAGGATAATCATATTCAGCAAACTGTAACCTTTCCAATGACATCTCACATGCCTTATTTTGCATGAGATACATCATAACTATGATATAATTTTATACTAATCTCACTATGAAGAATATGGGGTGCAGTGTCCCAGCTGGATTTTGCCCATGTAGTATCCTGTGATCCTCTATATGAAGACTTTGGCTAGATTTCTCTGCATTTAACACAGAAATTGAGTGCTAAATTAATCATTGGTGTAAATGGAGGTAGTTCACCTGAAATCTGCCTAGTAACAGTTGCTTACTATGGCAATGAATTGGGCCTTGGTGCACTGGTTGGCACTGGACATAGCAACGTATATATTTACTTGACTGCAGATGTCGTTAGTCTCAAGAACTGGGAAGATCCCAGCCTGAGGTAGCTAACTTGGCAACAGAGCTGGCATGAAATAAGCCAGTGGTTCACTCCTCCCTTGCCAATGGCCTATCTTTTCATTCCCTTACGCTCGTTGCTGCATTGCCTGTTAGTACTGGTTGGTTTTGTGGGTCCCAGTAAGGGCTCCATGGCACACAGGTGGTCAATGGACCATGACTAAGAAACACTGTGTTGAACATTTTGTAAATTGCCATCAAAACTCACATTGTCCAGTCTTTGAAGAAAGCTGCAATTAATTTACCCTATTGACCTACATGCTTCTTTCACCCCATTGACACTTGGGCAGCTTAATTTAGAAGCTGACTGCTGACAAGGAAGTGCATGGCTTAGAAACTCAGGAAGGCTGTATGGGCAAGGGAGAACCCTGGAGGAGCTACAAGCCTAAATGTGGACAATCGAAGGGCCCTCTGGATGAATGCTAGCAGTCTCAGGAGACTAGTGGCAGGAAAGGAACACACAAGGATGCACAGAAAAATAGCAGGTACTGGGAGGATACGTGGAGCAGGGAGACTCAAAGCTGGAGATGATTTAGCTTTGCCTACATCGAGCTTGGGAATGTGACAAGACACTGCTGCTCTTTCCTTCATGAATTGGCCTGTTGGAGCTTGTCCCTCCAGTGTGATTGGTTTCTCCTCCACAAAACATAGTGTCTGATTTTCTGTTGATGAGGCAGGTATATTTTATGCTCTTGGAGATGTTTGGTGACACTAACCCATGCATCTCCAGTAATGCTCCTCAAACGTGACCTGGAGGGCTCTTAGCTGTTGCAGGCTTGGACCTCACAAAGATGCACTAATGTTCCTCAATCCTAACCTGCAGTGCTTCTCGCTTTTCTATGCTTGGGTCCTCACACCATTCTGACAATGCACCTCAGTTCTCATGGCTGGCTGTGAAGCAACCGTACAGGAGGCTCCTGTCCCCTAATATGTTATGTTCAGAGCATGCAGCTCATGTGTAGCCAGGGTGATGCAGACAGGCAATTCTAGCAGGACAGCAACAATAGGTGACTGAGAGCAATCAGGTAAATAAAAGTCCATAATGACCCTAATGATCCCCCCTTTACCATGTTGACTTGGGCACATGTTCTGATTGCGGGTGGCTGAGGTCACAGAGACCTTATGTTCAGATGCCCAGTGCTCCTCTGTCTTAACAACCCAAAATCAGAGTTGGTGGAACCGGAATTCTTCTGCTTCTAATCCAGATCTGTTTGGCTCCAACAGATTTAGTCCAACCAAAAAGCAAGGCAGCATCAGGCCCATCAGAATCCTCATTGAAAATAAAATGCATCTTTTTTCCTCAATTTGCAAGTCTGGTTTTATGTCTTTTAATAGTGAGTAAATTAGGCTGGGAGGCAGGACTTGTTGGATCAGTGATAGATGATGTGCCTAGAGACCCTTTACAGGCCATTGTGGGGTACTTTATTTGATGCCATTTTGAAGCAGCCAAGTGATTTCGTATTTATGTTCAGTATTTATTTTTTATTGATTCCCTCCCACATTCCCCCAACAACATGAATTTACAAAAGAACAAACAAAGCCAGTGCCAGGTGAATGGGAGACGGGATAGCTCAAGGGAGCGTGATTTAGGACTAGCATTTCACCCCCCAGGTCACTGGTTCACATCTAGTAGTGGCTGAAAGTCATTACTGGCAGGTGGCTGTTTGGTGACCTGTGTGAAATGAGTTGGTGTTCCAGGTCCAGTCCCTACCAGACAAGTATCCACATTGCATAAACCATCAACCCGCTGGGAGCCTCAGCAGAGAGGCCAAGAATTGGATGAACATCTCTGGAGAATGAGGAGTTCAAACACGGTCACAAGTGAAAATAAATGTGGCAGTTTCAAAGCTGGTCCCCATTAGTCCATGTCACCAAAGGGCCTGTAATTGCAGGAGCAAAGGGTGCTGGGAATCAGCAGAGCGGTATGGGAGAAGCTTGACTGACAAGTCTCTGCCGTATACGTGGTTTAAGACAATGCTCACAGCCTTGTGTTTTCATGGGCAATGGGAGGTGTTGCACATTTAAAAAAATGTTGAAATAGGTCTAAAAACCCTCTGATTTCTCAAAAGAAAAAGGTTCCCAAACTAGTCAGACCTGACCACGGGGGGCAGGAAATTGTTCTAAGCCTAAAATTGGCTTCTCATTCTGCCCCCATGAAAATCAATGACACTTGTGCTCCCGAATCCTGCAGGTGCTTTGAAAATCTCCCTAAAACAAAAAACACCCAATGACAGGGCTCCTTCCTACTGCCACTGGCTCCCAAACTGCAGGGAATGCGTTTGTCAAGGAGACATAGGGCTCTGAATCCGCAGGCAGGGTCCAGGGGAGATGTGCCTTTGCCCGAAGCGGTGCTGGCGACTGAGTGTCACTCACAGCTGTATTTCTTTGTGACCGTCTATGAAGGGCAGATCAGTTTGGGTCAAATGAGCACTGACCCAAACCCCACTCCTGCCAGTACCACCTGGGACAGATCCTCCCACCCATCCCTTTGGATGGATACTTGGCTGTTTGTTGCTCCTGCTCATCCTCGGCCTGTCTCCCCCATCCGACAAATCCAAGCCTATCCTATGAGGCTGCCTGCAGCTATCAGCTGTGTGGCATGCTGCAGCCTGTGTGCCCCTGTAACAGCTGCCACCTTTGGCTGGCACACCAGGAACTAAACCAGGGACCGCCAGAGCTTAAATACATACATAAATTTAAAAAAGCACAAACTGCTACAGCTGGAGTGGCCAAGCCCGGCTCTCTCGCTGAGGCTGTAACAGACTCATACCCTCAGTACATCAGGCACAGGGCCACTAGTTGGTGTATGAGACCTCTGCATCATTACGGTTGCAGGGCCCCAGAGAAAGGCCTGGGGACCAGGGCTTCTGCTCCAGTGTGATACTCTTTGGATTGGCTGCCACAGCCGATCTGCTTGTGACTAGTAAGCTCCTAAATCCCTTTGTGTGGGCATGGTTTTGTCTCCTGAGATTGTGTTTTTCAATGGAACAGCAAGCTTGAAATGAAAGCATGGCAGACACAAGAGGCAGTTTTCAGGGATTGTGTGGAAGTGAGTGTGCATCCATGTGACACGCGCCAACAGGGCTCTTGCTGCTGACCCCTCGCCAGATGCCACCCCCAGTGCCACCTTTTTAGATAATTAATGGGAGGGCACACAAAGAATTGTGGCAATTAACCTCCATTTCATTGACTAATCAGCTGGCAGGGGCTCCAAACACAGCTCCTTTTGAGTCAGGCGAATGAAGTGGGAGAAGAAAGCGGGCACTTGAGAATGCTATAAGTGCCCCCACTCTACCCTCCCCCTACTAGGGACACACTTGTATTGGAGGGCTTGGGCTTTTTAATTTTTCTAAACCACTTTGAAGTTGAAAACCAAATTGTGTTTCTTCTCTTCTCCCCCCGTCTCTCCCCCCGGAGCCCACCTAGTTTTAATTGGTTCCATCTGATGTTCAGAGGTTTCTGAGGAACAAATGCATTTTTTTAAACAAGTTTTTTTTTTAAAAAAAGCAGTCGCGAAGCACAAGGAGCTCTTTCATCAGTGTGCTGGGCTGATGATAAGGAGTGTAGAGGGAATGAAGTGGTCTGCTTGCAGACATCCGTGCCCAGTCTAAGTGAGGATTTCCCCTACCTGCTTTCCTGCCGAAAACATCCTCAGTACAAGATTATTCCAGCTGGAAACTCCTGTACATTGAATTTTAGAGTCACCCCCTTTCTCCGCCCTTTGTGTCAGGTGACAATGGTCAAGAATCACAAAAAGGTTGCTTTCTTCTAATGCTGAGCAAGGAGATTTTTTTACTACGTTGAGAACAGCCAGTGTTCGCCCTACAAACTACTCTGTCTCTCCCTGCTTCACTGTGCAGCTTCTTCCCAGCTCCCTTCAGTCTAGCTTTTTGTTAAATTTAAAGAAACATTACACATATCCTCACACTAATCACACACATTTCGCCTCCTGCATAAACGATGCATAGGAAGAGCCAATGCTTAACAACATCACCAACAAAAACTTGCAAAACGTGGGTTGCCTACATTCAGATAAGGACCTAATCCAAAGGAAATCACGGTCTATCTACAGACGTTGGACAGGAAAGAGGTTACATTCTGCTAGCAAACGATTCACTGCAGCTTATCTGCCCACCTTCAATTATAAAACTCCTAGCATCCATGGCTTGGCAAACTTAAATTTTATGCCCTACACCCTCAGATTTCCCTGCTGCCCTCCCCACCCCAATTAAATTGCAACTGGGCCCTTCAGAGAATGTAATTCTCCAAAACTGGTGCCTATTTTCATAGATTGCATGAGTCAATTAAAGACAGGGAATAGATGGCTTCAGGGCTTGGTCCAAAGCCCACTGGAGTTGATGGGACTGTTTCCATCTTTGGAACAGGTTTTAATAACATAAAATAAACATTAGTGCTTTTGAAGAGGGAGCAAGGCTGTCCCAGTGGTTAGGGCACTAGGATCCAAGAGACCTGGATTCAGTTCCCTGCTCTGACACAGGCTTCTTGTGCGTTCTTGGGCAAATCACTTCATCTCTCTGTGCCCTAGCTCCCTATGGGGATAACAGCATTAACCTACTACATAGGGGTATTGCGAGGATAAATGAATTAAAGATTGTGAGATGCTCAGATACGAGGGTAACAGGGGCCAGATAAATACCTTAGATGAACATCCCATCAATGCCATGGGAAGCTGAGTTTCTTCATGAAAAGCAGGGTGTGCATGGTATGTTTTCTCTTAATCTGGCACAGAGATCTCATGTGACCTTCCTTCTTTTGCCTGTTAAAGCTTCATTTCTCCTTTGAATGCAGCCTTCAGAACTGGGAGCCACAGAAAAGTTGAATTCCTACAAAGGGTTACACTTCAGCTCTGCTTTCATTGTCTCTCCAGGCAAGCATTGCCAGTAATCTCAATGGCATTTGCTCTCTCAAATCAGGGAACAGTGAGTTACCGCAGAGCCTTTCCTCAGAGCCATGTTCTCTCATCTTCACTATGCATTTGCTCTCTTCTGCCGTAGCTGTCATGGTGTTGCATCCTGGCTTGGCTACAGCCATCACAATACGGATTAGGCGAATGTTCTAATTTCTACCTCACCTTCCTATCCCTTTTGTTCTTGAACAAATTGCTGTGCTGTGCTCTTGGTGGGAGACGTGGAGTCTGTTTTCATGGAGGCCAACACTTCAAATCATCATAACACAATATTTAGGCAGATTCTTTTTTCTGATGTCCTTGGAATAGTTTAAAATAAGCATATAAGTAGAGATTTTGTGCATAGGTGTATGCAGGTATATACATAATCCTGGACCCTAACCTAAGACATGGAACCATATTTTGCAGATACCCACATTTTGATATGATAGTCTATATTCATAGATTCTTAGGCCTGAAGGAACCATTATGGTCATCTAGTCATCTCCTGTATAACACAAACCAGAGAATGTCCCCAGAATAATTCCTAGAGCAGATCTTTTAGAAAAACATCCAGTCTTGATTTAAAATTGTCAGTGATGGAGAGTCCACCACAACCCTTGGTAAAATTGTTCCAGTGGTTAATTACTCTCCCTGTTAAAAATGTACGCCTTATTTCCAGTCTGAATTTGTTTAGCTTCAACTTCCAGCCATTGGATTGTATTAGACCTTTCTCTGCTAGATTGAAGAACCCATTTTTAAATGTATGTTCCCATGTACGTATTTATATAACAACTTTACATAATGGTTGACACCGAGAAGGACATCTCCAAGTACTCCCCAAATCTGCGTAAATTTAGACATAGATCTAAACTTTGCAGCTGAGGTCACCTCTGTTAGGGAAGACAGCCCCTCGAAGAGAGGGATACCAAAACTGGGGTCTGAGATCCAAATGCAGAGTCCCTAAAATGCAGCCCACTGGTGCATGCTCTCCCTGTAAGTGAAGAATGAGGATATAATTGTCAAAATCACATTTTTATTTATTGTTCATAAACTCCAACAACAAGCAATTTCTATTCAAGGAAGAAGCAAATACAAGTAAAGAGGATGGTTACATGCCTTTTCTTTGTTAGGGAATTATTTATGTAAATTATATGCAAGTTGTACATTTCCCTCAGGCTCCTGGGAAGTTGCCATTGCAGCCCTGATGCCGCAAAGTCTGGGCCTAGGCCTGCTCTGAGATCAGTGTTTCTATTTTAGCGGCTCTTGCACATGAGCTGGTCTCATTCTAACACATAAACAGTTGGACAAAATGGAGTCCCATGGAGCTTCACCCATTTATGTAAGCTGCACATTTGTTCTTTTAATGTCTGGGCTTCCAGGACTCTCCAGTCTTTTAAAGGGTCTTCCCATCATGTTCATTCATTTAGCTGGGTGAAAGAGTTTGCTTTCAGTTCTCAACAGTAGCTCACGAAATAAAAGCATACCAAGAGGAAGAAGCTCAGTGAATGCTAGAAATCGGGAAGTGCAGAGCCCCACTCAATTAGGACACATCTCCCAAAATGATTTCCTTCTCCAAAGAATACTTCTGATATCAACTATGATTATGCAGAGTCACATTAGCGAAGCTTTGCAGCTGTGTCTCCAGCTGTTCTTCCCTGGCCGGTGTCCTTGCTGCGCATGATAAAAATTCAAGGGATTGTAAAGCACCAAGCAGATTTGATTATTTGGTCCAGGCTGCATCTGTAGACCACAGACCTGAGGTGAGACCTTTAAGGGAGTAGGTGTTTGTGGGTATGTTTCAGAGGTGTGGAAGGAAAATGTATGAATGGGTTAACTGGGCTGCTGGGTTTAGCACACAGCTTGCCTGAGTTCCTGTCTCTGCTTATTTTCAGTGTAATAGTCCATGGAGCGGTAACTTTCCTCACTGAAATCTGACTGAGGTATCCGTGGAAAAGCCTTTACAGTCCCCACAGGGAAGAGGGATGGTACTGCCACTTCTGTTTTAAAAAACCTCAAATAAAGATGTTTTACTGAAACTGGATCAGAGACACACCACAAACTTCTTTCAAACTGCCCTTTGTGACAGACTGGCAACATCCTGTAATATACTGAACAAATGTTAGGGAAGTAAGGTAAACTTTACTGACTTAAGTTAAACCCTGTTGAATTAGGGTTAATACCTTTGGGGGTACATTGTATTAAAATGTGTACTGTGGAATTGTATGTTATCTTTTCTAGTGGACAGGGGATGTTAATGAACTTCCTCCATTATTAGCCTTTGAAGCTCCCTGGAATGATACACAAACATTAGTTCAAACTGGAGTCTCCAGATACCAGCAGACAAAGAAAATACTTTTGCATAAAAGTCTGGGGTTGAACCTGCCTGAGGGCCTTCTTCCTGGTGCAGCGAATGGACAGGTCTCCTGTCCCATGGAGGGTCCCAGAACTTGGCCTACTGGGGCCTCATCAGACTTGGGGCTTGTTCTGAGCTGAAGTTTTGATGAACTTGTAACCATAAGGACGCCCCAAGGGTAGGGTATTAAAAGACTGCTCCTGCCAGAGCCCATGGGAGAATTGGGATGAACTCTGGTAAGTTTATTAGCATGCATGTAGGTTCTTTTATTGTTTTTAATGTTTTCTCTGTGATGCTTGGGAATAAAGTTGGCTTGCTTAGAAAGAGTTGTATGGTAACTTCTGTCTGTAGCAATTACACTGTAATCTGACTCTGAAGAAGCAGCAAGCAGGTGTCCTAGGGCAACCTGGATATGCTGGGCATGACACAATGAAGGAAAGACTGCTGTCCAGCCTGGGAATACCTTAGTCAGAAGGAAGAGAGACGTGTTTGAAAGGCAACATCTGGGCAGCTGGAAACTGAGTGTGGGTCTTTTGGCTAAGTGTGTGGGTCCTCCCTGGAGTGAGGGGAAATACAGGTGCAGTTGCCCTGAACTATGACACCCTTACCCAGTGATGCATTAACCCATGGATAAAACAGGCCAAGGCCATGAAAAGAGTAAACCAGAGACTGCACCTGTCATTTACAAAGGAAGAGAAACATCCCTTTCAGACGGGGGGAAATCGATGCCCAATGCTGAAGTGATCTGTCAGGAGCCACACAATATATTGGTGACAAAGCTGGGAATAGACCCAAGGACTCCTGATGCTCTATCAAGTGCCCTCTCTCTTGGAAAATACTACTGCTGAGAGCCATGCTTTATGAACTCCAGACTATTGCAATACATTCTACATGGAGTTACACTTGAAGACCTACACAGAAGCTCCAGCTGGGGCAGGTTTCAGCTGCCCTGCCTGTTAGGTGGTTTAGCCACTGGAGTTATGCTTGGACAGTGCCTAGAAAAGTTGGACAGGAATGTAATGTAAATAATATGATAAGTATGATGCATTAATCTCAGGGAACAAATTATACCAGTTCTTTAGTGAATGCACACATTTCCTTTTCACTTCCCGGTGTGACTCAAGATGTTGACTTTGATCTATGAAGTCCTGGATGGTTTAGGACCAGGCTGTCTGAGAACTTGGAGTCAAGGTCAGCTGGGGTATAGAATCATAGAATATCAGGGTTGGAAGGGACCTCAGGAGGTCATCTAGTCCAACCCCTTGCTCAAAGCAGGACCAATCCCCCACTAAATCATCCCAGCCAGGGCTTTGTGTGAGATTTTTCTTACAAGTTTTTCCATTGGCTGGTGTGGGTTGTCATGGGGACATTTGATGGCCCAGGCAATCAAATGGTTAATCTATCGCTGCCTATGTCAGGGTCAATAATACGATCTCCAAGCATGCCAGAGAAGTAGCTGCTTCTCTCCTTTGTTGTTGGTTTTTTTTTTTATCACCCCAGCACTTTGATGTCATGAAGAAGTTATTGTTTCTTGCCATTCTCACTCTGAGCTCTTCTCTTGGATCCAGGAGTGGGCAGCAGTGCCATGGTGAAACGAGGCACAACATGTGCTTGGATCTCTGTGTTTCATCAGAATGCTGCTTCCCCCCGTCTTTGCTTCTTTCCTTTTTTTAAATTACTAGGTCAGTTAAGCGAGCAAGTCAAACTAATCCCTGGTACAACTCCGATGGAATCACCGTGCCACAGGTAGGGCCCAACTGAGTGGCTTAGGAACCTAAGTCCTATGGTCAAAAGAGACATAGGCTTTCAGGACCCTGGATTCCCTTGGAAGTCCATGGGACTTAAGCTCCTAAGCCAAGCAGGTGCTTTTAAAAATGTTACCCTCTGCCTTCGGAGGAGTTAGACCAGGGGGGACTGGAGCCCAGTGCATTTTCCTCCTGCTTTTCCCATTCCCAAATTATTGTTATTATTACCAATATGTATTGCAGTTAGCATCTAGAGGCCTCACTGAGGGTAGGGTCCTATTGTGTTAGGTGCTCTACAGACACATCATAAAAGACTATTCCTGCCCCTAAGAGTCTATCGTCTAAACAGAGAAGGGGATGTAGAGGTGAAATTACCTACCCAGTGTCACACAACTGATCAGTGGCAGAGGGAAGAATAGAACCCAGGTCTTAAGTGTCTGCATAGCGCTGCTATTAAGTTGCAGCTACCAACCCTTCCATATGTTAATCCCCTATAGCTGCCCATTTCCCTCCCTTGAGACATCTGGTTGGTTTCCAAGTCTCATCTTGTTCCATTTGCTTGTTTTCATTGCTACATACCATCTTTCTGCAACCAGAAGCTGCAGCTCCTTCTGCTTAGAATGGAGCAAGCTCTGTGATTTTCATTAGACATTCCCTTCATATATCAGAGCTTTGGTCACCTGTGCAGACTCTTGTCTTCATCTGAGGAAGTATTTCCTTGTAAACAAGGCCATTCAGTGCTTTGTAAAATCGTAGGTCTCACTCAACCAAAGAGGGAGTGGAGACGTGGCTAGAGCACAGTGAGCGGGATCAGCTCTCCTTGGTTCTGTTCCCAGTTCTGCTAGTGACTTGCTGTCTCAGGTACGTCACTTACCTTTTTGCGCTTCAATTCCCCCCATCTCTAGAATGAGGGTAATACGGCCCCTATCTAACAGGTGTATTGCAAAGAGCTTTGCAGTCCTCATATGAAAAGCACAAACGGCCATTACTCCGCTGCCCTGGGGAACAAGGGACAGCAAGAGCTTCCCTGCTTAGATTGTGTCTCTGGCTGTGTTGGCCAGAGCAGAGACTACCTCCTGCTATCAGCAAGTGTGTAAGGAGGGCATGGAGTGGGAGGAGCCCTGGCTTTAGCAGGGAGCACAGCAGGGCTTGGGATACAGGAACATCTCAGTCTGCACCCTGGGCAGTGCAGCTCCATGCTGTCCTTGCTCAGGGCAGATTGCAAAGATACAAACTAGCTGTACAAGGGCCAAGTATTTTTATTTATGCAGCTTGTGCCTGGAGCAAGGCATCTTTGATTCTTGTCTCAGTGGCATGAACCTTACTGTGCCCCACGATGGGATAGAAGCTGATTGATTGATATCCATGGGTCTGGCCGTAATGCGGAAGCTGAGTCTAGTTGGGGATACTATTGCTCAGAAATACTTTGTTCCATTTGTGGCCACTGAGGAAGTCTCCAAGCTCCAGGTCAGTGCATGAGGAAAATGAAGCCACCGCCCAAAGCAGTGTAAAGGCAAAGGTGAAGAAGAGCCTAATTTTCTGCTGCTGTGGAAGACAGACTTCAACGGAGTTATTCCAGCTGAGAGTTGAGCCTCAGGTGTGGCGGGATCATCATTTTGCAGAGTGCCCCCCAGTGAGAGAATCTCCTGGACGTAGAGAGTGGATAACACCACCACAGGGAAGAGCAGCATTTCCGAAGAGAACAGTGAAACATATTGTTGATGGGTTTTGAATGGCTGAGCTCAACGGAGGCCTTTGTGTAGATTGGACAGGGCCTGCCTGCTTTTGGATGCTAACAAAGTTTACCAGCAGCGTGATTTCTCTCTTGAATTCTCTTTATGTCTTTCTGGCTGGCTGAACTATCCACATGTTCCCAGCTCCTGCAACTATTTTAGCAGATTAGTCTTGAAGTACCGGTAAGGGCAAAATGCTAATCAGCTGAAAGGTGCTATGCTCCAAATGCAACCAAAAAAGGTACAAGTTTGCTTTAACTGCTTCACTCCTGCCGGTGCATGCAACAAATGGAGACCTGCCCACTGTGACCTGTCATCCCACTGACGTCTGTGGAAATACTAACACAGATGTATAATGTGGGGGAAGGTGAACAAAAGGCCCAGGAGCAAAGGGGTAAATACAGTGGCCGGGGAGCAGAGAGGATATGGATAATTCTGTGCACTTCTATAGTGCGTTCTGTCCACGGAACTCCAAGGGCTTGCCTTCACCAGTGAATTACCATGTCTTATAGCCATTAACTTGAACCCATCCCCACACAAAACCCCCTTACTCATATGTGGTGGTAGTAAGGCGAGTTGGCCAGCATGAAGGGGGATAGCAGCTCACCTTGTCAGCAGCTAACAGGACCATTCTGTGGTGTGGATGCGGGCTAGTGCCAAGACACAACAATTGAGGGCTGGTAGTCTGCATCGCAAGGGAAGTGACTTGAGTGTGGATCACTTGAGTTGATTCTGCAGTGAAGATGTACCTGAACAGCTTCACAAACAATGAATAAGCCCAGAGTCACAACTCCCCTAGGAGATAGGAGTTATTATATTCATTTTAAAAAGAAAAGGAGTACTTGTGGCACCTTAGAGACTAACCAATTTATTTGAGCATAAGCTTTCGTGAGCTACAGCTCGCTTCATCGGTAAGCTTATGCTCAAATAAATTGGTTAGTTTCTAAGGTGCCACAAGTACTCCTTTTCTTTTTGCGAATACAGACTAACACGGCTGTTACTCTGAAACCTATATTCATTTTACCATACTGCAAAACTGAGGCAGAGAGAGAGAGAGATTGAGAGCTGAACCAAGGAGTCAAGGCTGCTACTCACTGCTCTAACCATTTGACCACGCTACTGATTGGGTGCACACTGGATTAGATTTCTGTGATGGGGTGTATACACTATCCTGCCTGTGAAAGAGCTAACTGGAGTGTGAGAGGTCAATTAACTCACCTGGTTGCACCTGGAGGATGAGCCATGCCCAGTTAAGGAGTAGACCCAGCTGGGTGGTTGCTATAAAGAGAAGTGTTTGGGAGCAGAAGGGGGCTGCTGAGAGAGAGGGAAGAACTTTGCAGTCCCTGTCTTGGCAAAGGGGAACTGAGAGGCTTGAAACATCAGGGAAGAAGTCCAGAGGGAGAGTTGGCCCTGGCATCCTCTCCTGAGGAGAGGAATCTGGCAGAAGGCCAGGAGAGACGAGGAGCAGCCAGCGAGGTGGAGTAAGCACAGATGCTAATCCCTGATAAAAGGGCAGCATCTAAACTTCCAGGGGGAGAGCCCTGAGAGGCATTCAGTGGAGGAACAAAGCTGGATGAAAGGTCAGGCCTGAGGAGGGCAGAAGTTGGATTCAATTTGTACTGTGAATCAGGGATTTTGATGGGATCCCAGGGACAGCCCTGCGAGTCCTGGCCCTGAGAGAAGGGTGAACTTTAAGAGGCTGTGGGAGAAGCCTGCTGACCAGTCATGGTTGGAAGTAGTTCGGGGAGGCAGCAGCAAGGAGTCTGGTGGAGCAGCCCTTGGCTGGTGGTTTTAGGATCCCTGGAGCACATTGTAGTGGGTGGGCTGGGTTCCCCTACCAGCCACTGGGGAGGGTGGTGTAAGGCCCCTGAGAAGGGGATAAAGGTGACTGAAAATCCTGAGAGAAGGGTATGAAGACCATGGGACCCAGAGTTACAAAAGGACACTGGACTTTGGTTGTGTGGGACTTTGTTACTCTGCAGCTGCCCAACCTCTGCAGCTGGTGTGGGGACCCTGCAGCTGAGCTCCCCATTTTGTCAGAGATATTTTTAGTAAAAGTCAGGGACAGGTCCTGGCTTCCGTGAATTTTTCATTATTGCCTGTGACCTGTTTGTGACTTTTACTAAAACTATCAGTGATAAATTGTTAGCCTTAACTATGAGCTTCTGGCCACCATGCTTTGCTGTTGGGGTAATTCTTTAAGGGATACTTGGCTAAAATCTCTTATACCAGTGCAAAGCAGGAGTCTCTTCACCGATGTCAATAGAGTTACACCAGCTTAAGTGTTAGGAGAACCAAGCTCGTTGTATCTTTGAAACCATATTCCCTGTGCAGACAATTGGTTTGGTCAGGGAAATCAGGCTCATGTTTCCCAATGTCTTGAGAACCATCTAGCAGCTTTCTGTTCCACGTGGATGGCCTCGTGTACCCATTGGCTTTGGGGGTCAACTTCACACGCTGACTCAATCGGTGTGTTTGCTGTGTCCTTCTATCTACACTACACATTTTCCTCTCTTTCCCAATGGACTCCAGTTAGCTCTCTCTCTGTCCCAGTCTCTGGTTGTGTCCTGGCATGTTGGGCCCCTTAACTATAGACCTGTTGCTACATTGCATTTGAGACAGTTTAGCTGTTTGGACTGTATTCATGCTGGGCCTAATCCTGCCAGGTGCTGAGTGCACCTATGAAGTGCCATGGAGCCTCAGTTCTCATGAACTTCAGTGATGCTCAGCACCTCACAGGATCATGCCCATTGTGATTTCTGTAACTATTAAAAGAATAAATATGTGTGATACTAGGCAATCCGCAGAGCTTCTACTCTTGCTCTGCCTGTGATCTGTCCCAGCCTGAGACACTGATTAAGTGAGCTGGATCTAGGCATGTGGGCTCAATGGGCTTTTCTTTGACCTGTTGTTCCTGCTGGTATTTGTCTTGGTCCCTTTTTCTTCTAAGCTCCCCAGCCTGTCCCTTCTTCCATCACCCCTTGCCCAGCAGTCTTCCTCTCTCACCTCTCCGTTCAGTAAACACACTTGCTAAGATGTGTGATCGCAAACTGCTCAGTGGGATTTTGGGGGGTGTTTTCATTAGAGCGGATAGAAATTTTTCACGTGGGACAGTGTTTTTGAAAATGCTGATTCTGCCAAATCAAAACGTTTCAGGGGAACATATCGATTGTTTAAATTTTCTATGAGAAATCATTGTAGTGTTTTAGTTTTGACTTTGTTGTTCTGAATGTACTGAAAATAATATGACATAACAAAAATTGAAATGATAAAGTCAAATTGAGACATTTCAATAGGGTCAAAATGAAATATTTTGGGATATTTGCAAAAAATTCTGAGATTTTGACTTTCCAAATTGGAATGAAACCAACATTTAAAATCTTGGATTTACCATGAGACAGACCTTCCATTTTTTGACAAGACTTAGTTTTGATAGAGTTCAGGCCAAACAGCTCACTTCGCTGATGGTAGCAGGAATCTGGTGCCTTCGCACACAATTCATAGAATCATAGAAGATTAGGATTGGAAGAGAACTCAGTAGGTCATCTAGTCCAACCCCCTGCTCAAAGCAGGATCAGCCCAGCCAGGGCTTTGTCAAGCCGGGCCTTAAAAACCTCTAAGGATGGAGATTCCACCACCTCCTGATGTAACCCATTCCAGTGCTTTACCACCCTGCTAGTGAAATAGTGCTTCCTAATATCCAACCTAGACCTCCCCCACTGCAACTTGAGACCCTGGCTCCTTGTTCTGTCATCTGCCACCACTGAGAACAGCCTAGTTCCATCCTCTTTGGAACCCTCCTTCAGGTAGTTGAAGGCTGCTATCAAATCCCCCCTCACTCTTCTCTTCTGAAGACTAAATAAGCCCAGTTCCCTCAGCCTCTCCTCATAAGTCATGTGGCCAGCCCCCTAACCATTTTTGTTGCCCTTGGCTGGACTCTCTCCAATTTGTCCACATCCTTTCTGTAGTGGGGGCCCAAAACTGGACGCAATACTCCAGATGTGGCCTCACGAATGCCGAATAGAGGGGAATTGTCACATCTACCTGAAGTTTGCAAAAACAGATTCAGAATCCTTTTTTAAAATAAGTTAATTTGAAGACACACCATCATCTTGAAATCTAGTCAATTAAATGACAAAATGAGTTTAAAGTTATTTCAGGTCATATGTCTGCCCCTGAGTCCGCACTGCCAAGTCTTATGCTTTTACAATCACATTTTCCTGTTTTAAAAAACGTTTTTCTCTCCCTGTTTGTCCTGTGGAACATGCATACAAGCTGACTAGCTAGTCAGGGAAACCACGACTTGATTATTCCTAAAGCACTCTCAAACGCCCAAAAGAATAAAAATAAAGAAAAAAAAATCTTTTTCAATCTCATTTCTTTAAGCGATAATACTCTTTAAGTGTTGCCTTTAACAATAGTGGGCAACCATTTTTAGACACAGATGAGATTTCTGAGGTGGATGATGCCCCTTTAATGCTGAAGAAGGCTTTTCAGACTCTGATGCTTTGGCTTTCATGGCATGGAAGGTTTCTATCAAATTTTTGCATCTATGATTTAAAAACCAACCCACCCTTGTGAAATCTGTTATGTATCCTGGAACAAACTGATCAATACATCTATGATACAGCAACATATGTGAGACTGTAAACCACAGCAGCAGTGCAATGCTATGAAAAGAGCAGCCTGCACAGCATTCTCTCTTTGTGGCCCAATCCAGCAAAGCCCTGAAGAAGGTGCTTAACTTTAAGCCTATGAGCCTGCTCATTGATTTCAGTGGGAGTATTGATTTGCTTAAAGCTAAGCAAGTGCTTACATGCTTTGCTGGGTCGGGGCTTGTAATATTCCCCGAGATCTAAAGCTACTGCATTCCATGCTCCAGCTCCACTGAAGTCCGGTCTAAAGCCTGTAGTAGAATATGTACTTTGCTATATCATGCATATCGCTGGGCTCCCATCAACAGCCTTATGGAGAGCCTTGTAACTATACCGCTGAGCAGAGAGATGCTGAATAAGCGGCATGGTAAGGTTCAACTTAATCTTACATTTTGCTTTTCCAGGTCACATATCTGTATCAAACCTCCACACTGCCTGGAAATTAAGGCACTAAGGAAGGGGATGTGAGGGACTGAAATGGTCTTCTCAAAGGGCGATGCCTTGTGCTGCCTCAACACAACTCCATGTTTTCCTGTTTCTAGAAGTGATTATAAAAACTTTTCTCACATATTTTTGTAAGTTGGGTTGGGAGATCCGAAAGCCTTTTTTTCTTTTTTCTTTTCATGAAGAGAAATTGACCAGAGGGAGCAGAAGGTAACCAGTTAGCTTTGCAGCTCAGCTGGTAGACCATCTGGAAGTTAATCAAGGGGCCTGGGTTCAATCCTCTGATAAGTCATCAATTTCTTTCTCACCAAAAACATCTGGTTTTGGATGCTGAGTTATGAGCTAATATTAAATACAAAAGTTTATAGCATCACATATATAATATTGTTGATTAGAAGCATCAAGTAAAGTAATTGACCAGAGGGGACTTGGTGTGAGCAGCTGGTAGAACATCTGGAGGAGAGCCAAGGGGCCTGGGTTTAATTCCCAGGTCATCTATTTTTCTCACCAAAAACATCTGGATTTGGATGCTGCAAAGCTATGGACTATTGTCTTTTGCAAACATTTCTGGGATCACACATTTTCATATTGATCTACATGGAACTATGCGATCCCAGGAATGTTTCTGTCCAGTGTTTACACACAGAGAATCCCTGAAGAACAACCATAAAGAGAAACCCAGACAGAGAGGATGAAATCCTGGTCCCATGAAAGTCAGTGAAGAAACTCTCATTAACTTCTGTGGAGCCAGGATTTCATGCAGAGTATAGAGTAAAAGCTCTGCCCGAACACTTTGAGTATCTTAAAATGTGCATCTAACATCTTATGATGACCCAGGAATGTTCCTACGTTTGAGACACAAACCCATGACGGCAAAGACACTCCTTGCTAATGAATCCACACCCATCTCATTTGGAGACTCTACTAGGCACGGGAGAAGGGCCTAGCATACTTGAAATCAGACTCAATTATCCTATGTGTTGTGACCACGAGGTGTCAGCAGAGATTCACATTTACATCAGAAAAAGCTATGTGGCCTGTGGCAGCTGCTCTGCTCCTCCACAGAGAGGGCAGCCATCATCCAAATGGATTGCAGATGACTACGCTCCTCCGTTTAATATGGGCACGGTGGGAGAGGGGTAGTTATCAGTGTGGGGCTTTATTCTCAATGGCTTTCACAGGAGATGCATTTTCCAGCCTTCCGGAAAATACCTTTGTAGATGCTATAATGCTTGATAAATGGGAAGGGAGCAAACTTTTAGTGCACAGCTCTGTGTACTGTGCGGATTGAGTTTCACTGATTCCCTCACCTCTGTGGGCCTTCCCTCTTCCTGTTACAGGCAGGGTGACCACCTGCATCTCAAAGAAAGAAAGGGCAAATCCATGAAAAATGAGGGAGCGAGCTGATTTCTAACACTTGACCCGTGCTACCAAATCCTGCCTTTGTTCTGCAGCACGCGATCCTGTGCAGTGTTACTGTAAAGCCCGGGGCCAGATCCTCAGCAGGTGTAAATTGATTTTGCTCTGTGGACTTGAATAGCATGGCACCAATTTACATCAGCGTAGGATCTGGCCCTCCACTTTTTCCGATCCAGTGCATGTTAATAGTTCCTTACTGGGTATGAACCACAAGCTACCAAACACTGCACAAAGGACAACCCTTAAAAGGCAGGATAAGTGGTACCACACTCAGAACCCAGAAGACCCCCTGTTTGGACACTCAGCTCTCATCCTTTGCAGTTGCTATCTTATGGAACTAGGAGATCTGTACATGGTTCCCTTTGAAACCTGTTAGTGCCTCTGATCATTGATCCAGCAGAAGAGTCACTACTGACCAGCCCATTCTTTCCAGTGATTGAGGGTCTTTGTCCAGCTCATTCCCTTACTGTGGGCCAGATCATCAGCTGGTGTAAGTCAGTTTAGCTATATGCCCTGTACGTTTAGGGATGCTAAACTAAGGATACACCAAAGGGTCCCATTGAAGTGAGTTGAAGTTTTGCCTTTGATTACAATGGGAAGAGGATCAATTAACCCAGGTTGCCTTTTTTTTTTCCCAATTTGTTCACAAAAATCTAAGTTCTGGCTACAAAAAATTAAATAAATAAGCAAAGTGAAAAATAAAATATTAGCCCCAACTCAGGTTGCCAGCTGAGATGATTATCTCATTAGGAGGCCACATCTTTTTCCATGAAGCAAAATAGAAAATTTCAGAGTAATGTTACATTTCATAGGCATGTATTTTAATAGCCAGTATCAACCAAGCAATGCATTGCACAGTGCTAGAAACCAATCAGTACAACCTTGCAGAAAGAAACAGAATTTCCACTCACTTGATCACTTCTTGGAATGCTAATCTGAAAAATTCCAAGACCCAAAGGATAATTTATTGGACTATAGGAATTCCCAGTCTGGATCAGACCAGATGTCCATATAGGCTTGCATCCTGTCTGTGACAATGACCTGAACCAGCTGGAGTATTCTTTTCCCTTGACTTACCATTCTTCGTAATTATCTCACTTTGCCCACCCAGAGGCTGTATGATCTCTGTGTTATTATGTTTAGCAATTCCCCACCACGGTCAGGGACTCTGCTGCCCTGCATATGCCATGGCCAGCCATGAACTCTATGGGAGGACTTGAGTAAAGTTATGCATACGATTTTAAATGCTTGCAGGACCTAAAGTTAAGATTTTCAGAAGCAATTAGTGATCTTGGGCACCTCTGTTTTGGGATGCCTCCTTTTACATCTCTTAAAAGGGATTATTGATCAGAAAGTGCTCAGCACAACCCTCTGAAAATCAGGTCCCCTTAAGATGTCAGGTTAGGCATCCAAAAATTGAGAAACACAAAATTACTAGCCACTTGGAAAATCTTGGCATAGTATTTTGGGGAAGGGGCTTGTTACATTATGTCTATAAATTCCTTAGTACATGCTATGTAAATTTTGATATACATACCCCCTCTTCCCCCGAAAATCCACTCAGACTGGTTTACTAGCAAGACAGTCCTCCAGAGGCCTAGAAGGGTCAGGAGAAAATATTGACCAATCAGGACCCCGCAGGCCTGTTAAGAAGGCTTGCGCGCTTCTTCTTAGGGCAGTGTGGGATGAGAGTGGGACGGAGGGGGTGTGCCTCAGTGATAGCCCAGAACCCCAGGGCCATGATTTGAGGACTTCAGTAACTCAGCCAGAGGTTAGGGGTCTATTTCAGGAGTGGGTGAGGTTCTGTGGCCTGCAATGTGCAGGAGGTCAGACTAGATAATCGCAATGGTCCCTTCTGATCTTAAAGTCTATGAGTCTGAGGCCCTCAAGCACTGCAGGTAGGCATTTGCCTTGGAGGTTTTGTTTATGTATTTAAAGGAACTGGCTGCCAAAGTTTGAGTTTGTTATAGTCACTGAGCTGAGTATCGACTGACGTCAAGCTTACCTACAACTGATGCACTGAGGCAGGGAGCACTTACAGTACCATGCTTGGCCCCACAGCGGGCGCTATGGAGCGGCCCCACCCACCAGAGTCCATATATATGCATTATGAAGCAGGCTTGAATTACATGATCACATACATTTCCACAGGAACCTGCCTCATTTAGTGCATAGGATGGTGTCTTTGCCTTTTATTTATAGCAGTATTTATTCAATTTTTTGCATCCTTGGACTGTAAAACTATATTTATATATGTTACATATTTATGTATTTTTAAAAGCCCTTGGATGCAAAAAATTGAATAAGTTAGAACAGATTCAATACCTGTCAACTTATGATGCAAAAGCACCACCTAATTCATCCTTGCAAAATTCTACTCACTCATTTGTCTGGAGTGTGTATATTGTTTTGACAGGTAAGTGAAAATATATTTCTTTTCATTGTCATCAAGGTAAAGGGCAGATGAATTAATGTGTATCTAGGCAGGTAAATTTTCATGATAATGTTGCAAGGCTCAGCTGAGTTTGTGGTATGGACTGGGAGTGAGAATGTGAATCTAAGATAGGGGCATTCTTGCCCTGACTGTATGGATTTAGCACGCAAGTCTGCCATCTTTAAAACAGGCAAGTCTTCTGTCGTCCTCAAAAATTGGGAGTCCCAATGAGAACTGCATGAGGTTGGATGAAGGCATTCTTTGTTTCAGTGGTCAATATAAAAATTAGAGATGGGACTGAACTGCAAAACTTGGTTCTAGAGCTCCGAGAACCCAAAGTTTGAGTGGGCTTGGTGCAATGAGCACCATCATGGTTGTAAAGGGGAACTGAACCGCGAAGATGTAGAGTTGAAAGCATAAGTCACTACAGAGCTTGAGCTAAGGGAGAAAGTCTTGTGGCAGGCACTTGTAAGAGACTCATATCCTCTGTGGATTGGGGGGGGAGAGACCAGTAATATGCAATGACCCATGGGTTCCATTTGGATCCAAAGCTAGCTTGGGCTGATAATGCAACACCTGTTACGTTCCACCAATGGTGAAACTTGGCTTGACTCCCGTCTGCCCTTCTCCTTAAGGCAGCTTTAATTAAAAAGTAAAAACTCTGAGCTATCTAACATCTCTGGAAAATAGAAGGGCCTTTGGTTCAGAGTTGGCTTTCCCATTAATGCCCAACAGGCGTGTTATAAAGTATGTATAAGTGCTGTTATTTTGCACTTTCACACGTAGTTGACAGATTTATGTAGGAAATTAAACTGACATAGTCTGCTGGAGAGATTTTGAAGGCGGCTGCAAGATGAATGCCGAAAAATAAAACAACAACAAGTGAGGGGTATATGTGAGCTGCTGGGGAAGGGTTCGGAGAGGACTGGAAGATGTGCTGGCTTGTAGATTGAATAGGCTGCCTATTAAGAGCATGGATCTTCTTTACAGAGGAGCGGAGCTTTGTAATGTTGGCGGTTATTGGGGATTGCAGGAATCACCAGAAACATGGAGTTGGAAGGAGGGAGGGTAGAAAGGCACAACAGGGATATTAAAGGAGGATCGGGGAAAGGGCTAGAGCAAAGGAGGTGGTAAGGATTGGAAAGGAATAGTGAAAAGAGTGGGAGGAGTAGAAAGGAGGGAGGGGTGCATGGGTGTTTATGTGTAAAGGATGGGCATAAGAGTAAAGGGGATAGTGCATGAATATACGTGGAGAAAGCAACGCTTCATGGTGAGGCTGTTCTCTCTCCTCTTTAGCAATTTAGCAAAGTAATTCAGCACATGCTTAAAACTAAGCATATGCTTAAATGCTTTGTTAAATAAAGGTCCCGGGTAGTGCTTGCTGTGTCAGATTTCTGTGGATTAGCTGGTGTGGCTCTGCAGCCATAGAAAATATGTGGAAACCCACCAATGTCATGTGGATGTGGCCCCAAACCAGAAACTCAGACCCAAATCCTCCTGGGTTGAGCTGGTTGAAATTTTTCAAATGAAAAGGGTTTTTTATGTTGGAAAAAGGCCTTTAAAAATGTCACCAATTTTACGTTTTTACATGTAAAATGTACCTTTTAAAATAATGCTTCACAATTTAAAAAATAAAAATAAAATAAACAGTATCAAAATGGTTATTGAAATTTCACAGTTTTGGGAAAACAGGGTTCAGTCTTTTCAAAATTTGCAATAATTTTCTCTTTGATAAAATTCTAAAAATATTTAAAATAAAACTGATTTTTTTTAAAATGGTCCATTTCAAAAACTTTAATGAAAACAATTTTGAAACCCCCCCCCCCCACCGCCTCCCCTGCAAAAAATGATTTTCGTTTTTTGACCAGCTCTTCTCCCTGATTTAAAAAAGTTCTGAATTTGATCTAGGGCTCTTTGCAGGTTGTGCCCGTTTCTATCACTTATTGCTATGTTGTCAGGACTGGTCCTTGTCCCACATTGTAACTGCCTTTAAAACTCCACTGGCTTCAATAGTTACTCCTGATTTATCCTGATGTAAGTGGTAGGAGAAGCAGGCTCATAGGCTTGGAAGGGTTAGATTTTTATTGGTAAAAGTTGGCAAACATTGATTTCACCATATATGCACAAACCCACGAAAATATTTCCATCGATAATAATTGAAATTTATAAATAGACAACATAAGAAAAATGATGCTTGAGAACTTACTAGAATTGATTTAAGGATATTTACTTTGTGTAATTTGACAAGTGATGTTAACAACTTGTGGTGTTATGCTTATAAAGCTGTAATTTTTGAATCTCAGTGTCTACGGTCATTAAATAATTATTCTCTGACCCCACATTGATTGATTCCCCTCTCCCCCCCCATAATTTCCTGCACTGGGAAAATTTAAATTGATAATTTAAAAAAAGTTTAAAAAGAAACGTAGATATTATCTGGTGAAATTATATATATAAAAAAATAAGAATTTTTCCAAGCCTACCTATAGAATACATGGTATTTCCTGAAACACAGAACTGATCCATAGGATATACTGTACATTTTATTTTTAACAAGGATCATATGAAAACGTGTTTTCTTCCTTTCTGGGATACCCTGTTTGACCATCTGTTTTATGTTTGCTTTACTCCTGCTGACGAGGAGAGGAACATTTTGAAAGGAGGGGGGGGAAAAAACCAATTTTAGCGGGCAGTGTCTTGAGTCCAGACTCTCTTGTAAATTGAGCCCAATCAGTAACAAGCCAGGGGACCTGGAAGCACTTCCTGTTAACCCTGCTTGGCCTCTATTAGCAGAAGCAACATGGCATCCAAAGTGGGGAGGACTGCAGCAGCAACAGAGCTGCCGCGACAGAACATCTGTTGATAGCATGGTCTGTGTCATAACGACTAGCACTTTAATAACATAATGAAAGCCACATTCCTATAATTGTATAATATATGGGCTCAGCATTGTAACATCACTTGTCTAAATGTGATACAAATTGGTTGCAGAAGCTTAGCTGCTTTGGCAACAGCTTATTCAAGGATTATTATTTTCATATATATGTTTCAGTTGACTTCAGCCTCATTTGATGCCAGCAAGTATTATATTTACCGTGTCATGTACTCAGAATTAACCCTTTAAAGCGCTGTTAGTCCACGCAGTAAGCGGCACTCTGGCGTTTGGTGTATAATTAATAAGGCTGAATGGTAATCTGAACCACAACTTAACATGATCCACATCTGGATGGATAATAAGGATATCCACAGTTAAATTAGATAGATAAAGCTCTGTCACCTTCTTCTGAAGTGTCTAGTGTTAGCCAAGAAAGAACAAAAGCTAAGTCTCACTGAGAAAGCACAGTGTGTGTGTCTTCTCTCGTAACAGACTGCGGCAACTCTGTGGCAGATTCCTAGCTGCTGTCGGTGGATCTGCCCCTGCTGTGCACTAGGAATTTAAAGGCGCAGTACATGAAAACCCAAAAGGCAGCAACCTCATCTTTCCCCAGAGCCCAGACAACATCAGCCATGATAAGAAAAGCCTCTTTAAAGTTAACATGCGACAGAAGGACTATTGCTTCTGTCCCCTCCATACAATTCAGGTGAATATCTCAAGTCCTTATATGGCCCATGACCATGGTGTCTGTGTGGTTCACAATGACCCTGTGAACTAGCAAAGTGCTAGCCTCCCCATTTTACAGATGAGCCCCAGAGAAGCATGGCAGACCAGGGAATCGACCCCATGCCGCTCATGTCTCTGACCACTGAACAATCCTTCCTCTCACATAAACCCAATCAACCAATTAGCCTTGCAAGAAAACCAAACAAAAATTATGCCCGTTTCCTTTTCAAAGTGATTTATAAATGAGCTAATTCATCATAGAACAAAAACGGAACAGAAAATGGTTCAGTACAATGGCAAATACTTGGGGCTTTGGAGCTGTGAGGTAGAATCTGTTTGAAGCTGGTTCTTCCACCAGTAAATTTTTCCATTGGGTGGCAGGTTTGGCTTTTAAACTGATTTTGCCTCCTCTGAATGCCCTAAAAGAAGCTTTTTTTGTTGTAGGGGCCCAACATAACTGGAGCTGGGCGCATCCATTGGCACTGCGAGTGCTCCCAGTATAACATGAGTCAGTTTGGCAGTGGGACTTTCCTGCTGTGGCAAGCTTGTAAAGAAGGGGAACTTTCTGTTCAAACAAGAATCAATTTCCTTTGCTTCTAATTCTGGGTATTGCTTTCCAGATCCGCGCTTACGGGATAATTGGGGATTTTCCCACCTGAAGCTAGAGCAGGTTGAAAACCAGGGAACTTTTTTTTTTTTTTTTTTTGGTCTCACGTAGCTTTAGTTCAGTCTTTTCACAGCGTTGTTGCGAGTGGTTGCTCACCTGCTCTCCGAATCTCACTTTGCTCTGAGATGTGATGAAATGGCTGTTTTTACACTGGACTTCGAAGCCACCTCTTGGGTTGGGCCCATATTGGAACTGTGCTGAATTTGGGGTGGAACTGTTCCATTTTCCACTTTGCAATAAAATGAGAAAAAGCTTGATGCTGCAGATTGTGCTGCCAATCTTTTGCCCGTCGCTGCTGCTAATGATACTTAGGGAATGTTTTTCCTCCATAGATCTCAAAACACTTTACAAGGACTGGCGAGCCTCACTGTCTCCATCTTACAGACAGGGAACTGAGGCACAGAGCGTGTAAGTTATCTGTCTAAGATCACAAGGTCGAACAGTAAGTCACGATGTGTCCTAATTCCCAGCCAGAGCCCTGTCCATTAGGCCACATGGCTCAGATCTTAGCTGTTCCTCCTGCTCGAGAGCCTACTGGTGAAGTGAGAGGGCATGATTCTGCTCTCACTTATGCCAGTGTAACTCAGAGGTAAATCCATTGAAGTCACTTGCGCTGTGCTGGTGTGAAGCAGGCCTAAGTGAGAGATGAATCAGGTCCTCAGAGGCCAAACTCAGTCATCACAGTCTGTTGTCCTGAGCATGCTTGGTGTATTGCAAAGTCAGCCCTGAAGGCCTAATCATGTGCGGTGTTAGGCCTGGTCTACACTGCGGGGGGTGAGCGAGCTAAGTCGGTCTAAGTTACGCAACTTCAGCTACAAAAATAGCGTAGCTAAAGTCGACATACTTAGAGCTACTAACTGCAGTGTCTTCCCTGCAGTAGGTCAACTGCTGATGCTCCCCCGTCGACTCCGCCTACGCTGCTCATTCTGGTGGAGTACCAGAGTCGACGTGAGAGTGCTCAGCGGTCGATTTATCGTGTCTTTGCTAGACGCGATAAATTGACTCTCCACTGGATTGATCGCTCCGGAGGGAAGTGTAGACGTGCCCTTAGAGGCCTGCTGTGAGATGAGGAATGCTGGTTTCATTCAGATGACATATAAACATCCCTAAATGATCTGGTCTAAATTATCTGGCTCTTCAGGGAGGGTGGGACGGTGTGGTCTAGTGGATAGCACACTGGGCCTTGGGAGACCTGTGATCTACTTGTGGTTCAGCCACTGGCCTTGTGGGTGACCTTGGGCAAGTCATTTCCCCTCTCGGTGGCTCAATTTCCTCCTCTGTGCAATGCGGATAATGATACTGACTGACTTTGTAAAACTGCAGTTGAAAAGTGCTATGTAAGAGCTAGGTATTACTGAGTCTCCATGTTGATTTTGGGGTCTTCTGCTTCTGGGCCTAGCCATCAGTATCATTGCTTGTCCTAACTGGTAAAATAAAGATGGTCATCCTGCCATTTCAGAGCCTTAAAACAAAGTCTGGGTTCCGACTGCCTTCTAGCAGTAGGTGAGGGAGCAAGCTTTGCCTTCCTTACTGTAGATAAAGGAGAAGCGGGGTGGGGAGCATGAGAGGGGGTAGTGAGGGGAAATCCCTTGTTTCAACCCAAATATGACTGATGATCAGGGTAAGTATCAAAGAAACTTAAACCAAAATAAAAGGATGCCCAAAGCACATGATTTTTGTTTGTTAAAAGTCAGAGTTTTCCCTTGCAGGAACACCTCCCTTTTGAAGGTTTTGTGCCCTTAAGTGTGTCATTTCCAGGGAAGACTGGGATGTCTGAATGGGAGTAGCAAAGAGCGATGCGTAAAGGTGCTGCTCAGAACCAGCTTACAGCAGCGGGTAGAAAGCACCTTGTAACTGACTCACATAGGGGAGGCTACACAGTGACTTTGCGTGTGCGCACATTTGTGCGTGTGTGTATGTGTGCAAGCATGCATGTGCCTGTACACACATGCACTCGATTATGGGTTTGCTCAGTAGGTACGTGTGCATGGGTGTGTGGGACATGTCTATGCCTGTGAATGTGTATGGATGTGTATGCATATCTGTCTGCGTGTGTTCGTAGATACATGTATGCATGCCTTTATGTATGCAGACATGTGTGTGCATGTGGTGGGGAGGGGGAGGATGTGTGTATTGTTGCTTCCCAAATTAGATGCAAGAGTTGAGATGCAATTCCCGCCCTTCGCAGTGAAAGCCTTGGGTGGACAGGAACCAGGAATATTCCAACTGCAGAGCTTTTGGAAGTCAGCTGCTTGGCTGGCTTGCAAACTTTTGGATCCGCTGCCTGTCTCATGTGGGATACTCCACTGAAGTCTGGAGAGAAGACACTGCAAGCCAGACTCCTTTCACACTGGAATCCCTCCAACACACCAAGTGGGTGGCATTTGTCGGGCGCCCGAGATGATGGCAGTATTTGCCAAGAGACAGCGGCCTGTTTGCTGAGGGGGCTAAGTGACACTAGACACCCTTGAAATGCAGGCAAGTTGGTTGTGTCTGCCAGCTGGGCAGCAGATGCTTCTGTTGCACTGCAGGCATCCCCAATTAGCCAAGCCTCCCATCCGCTGAGCAGCCTGGCTGCATGCTCACCCCACACATCAATGCAGCTGAGACCCAAGCTAGGAGCCCACAGCCTGTGGGAGGCAGCTGTACTGGCTGAGCCAGGAGGAGCTGTGCTGAGTCACTGTCAGCTGAAAGTCCCACTTGGCATGTCTTGCAGCTAACGGACCCTTAGCTGCATCGGCCCGGCCAATTTCAAGTATAAATAGATTCTCCTCTTTGTAATCATGTCAGTTAACAGGGTAGCCCCGCCAGTGCTGCACAGCGTCTCCAGCAAGAGCGCCCGCCTGATCTCCCTGAGGTCCCAGTGTGGGATTTGCTGACATTCAAAGACACACAAGATACCTGCTGGGGCCTGTGCAGATTCACACCTGCTCCCCATCAAGGGCACAGCAGACCAGGGATAATATCCTTTTATCCTGAGTGAATGTAAAGGAGCTTAGGCTGGATGGGGACTGCTTTTAGAGATTCCTCTGGGTGCACTACCTGCCGACAGCTGGGTCCATGTCTGCTGCAGGATCAGTGCCAGGTGGAGGGGTGTGTGTTAGACGAGACGGATTGTCCCCTTCCCTTCTGAACTGACAGCATGTTGCCAGGTCTGTCGGGGGCGGGTGGCATAGGTGGCAGATCCTCCCTCCCCCATTGTTTCTCTCTCTGAGGTTTTGGTACAGATGGCAATCAAGCAACAGGCCCACCAACCAGTTGAACAGTTGCTCAGCTGGTCCACAGCAAGAGGACTGTCATTGGCACAGTCTCATTATTACAGCTCAGCAGCCCATGTGCAATGAGGCTGGTGGTCTGTTCTTAGACTATGTTAATCACCCTAGTATCTGAGCACCTTTCGGTCGCACATTAAGCGACATGACTAACACCTGTCATGTGGTGTTTGTTTTCTCATCTTCTCCCTGGGGGAAAACTAGGCCCAGTGGTGTCTTTAGTTATGGTAGGGTTTACTTTATTTTATAAAATATACACATTGCTATGTGTGTATGTTAAAGGAGGCAAGGGAAAAGAAAAGTCCCTGGCACTTGGAGTGGAAGGTGCTGGTAATTGGGATGGTCCTTAGCTCCTGGGGGAATTCACTCCACAGTGTCAGCAATCAGGCCTGCAGCAGAGCCACTCTCCGGGCAACCTAACAAGTGCAGCTGGTTCTCAGAGGGCTGCCTGGTTGGCCACAGAGCCTGACTGGTTGGAAGAGTCAGCAGACTGGCTCTTAAGATGAGCAGCAGCAGCAGTTTGACAGCTGCTTGTACTGTTCACCCATGGTTGCTATAGCTTTTGCCTTGCCCCCCTGCCTTATGCCTGCCTTGTCCCATGTCAAGTAAGCTGGTCCTGAATCTCGGCTCCGATCCCTGACTTGGCACTAACCCTTGGCTCTGGCACCTGGCCTTTGCCCCCGGGTTCCAATTCCTGGCTACCGACTCCTGTTCCAGCCACTACACCTGACTCCTGCTCCAGCTACTAGGTACGACCCCCCCCCCCCCCACGCATCCCGGTCACTGGCACGCACATTCAGACAAATCCCTGAGAAAGTTCTGCCTGCTGCACAGATGAGCTCTGCCCTTACTGGCAGATGCCCACATCACTGGAAGTGCCCACACAATGGATGCTAATTGGCAACTCAGCCGACTGGACTCTTCTCTGGCCTTTACGGGTGGTCCCTCTGGGTTCCTTCTGAAGCAGGTTGGTGGTGTTCCTGTGCTGCCATTTCCTATGCTGTCCTGTGGCTATGCAGAGGATTTGGTTCTCCAAATTCACAAACCTTTCGTTCACATTAACCCACTCTGCCCTCAAAATGCACCCGTGTGGATCTGCTCTGGCACCATCTAGCTAACACCCAGGATAACTCATGTCACTACAACTTTCTAGCATCAGTTCAACGAGACAGAAATTCATCCTCTCTGGATCCTGCCAAGTGCTGAGAACTCTGCTGTGAGGTGTGGAACATCTCAGCTCCCATGGGCTTCAGGAGGAGTCGAGGGCTCTCAGCACAGTCCAAGGGGTGCTGAGCACTTTGTAGGATCAGGCCCATTATTTGTTCTGATCATTAGAAGAGAGACAGGGTGGCATCCTTCCCTAACCATGCCAGTTCAAAACGAAGGTCCTCTGCCTTGCCCAGGGTAATACATGTAGATTTCTGCTGGATTTCCCAGCATTCTCTGGGTAATTTTTCAACTGTCCTTCTTGAAACCTAGGGGCATCATGCATGAATTTGTCAGAGCATGGGGTATCCTACATAACTGGGGAGGCCAGTTCATCCTTCAGTATAAGACCGCATCATAGTAGGGGTGATGCAGTATAGGTCCTCTAACCTGCACCACCTACAAGGTGGGCCTTTTATAAGAAGTGCCCTGCATGGCATGTACTGTTTTATAAGTGCTCAATGTCCACAGCATGGGGATAGCTGCTTGCATATGATTCTGTTACAGTGAATGCAAATTACTTGCTTTCCTCTACATACAGTAGTCTACTGTATGTGGCTGGGGGAAGTGGGGGGACACACCAAGTTGGAGATTTTTGATGCTCCCTAGATCGTGTGTAAGAGGTACTGTGGTCTAGAGGATAAGGCACAGGACTCTGGAGGCATAGGCTCTATTCCCAGCTCTTCCGCTGACCTGCTATGTGTTCATTTCCTCTTGCTGAGTCTCTCCTTCTCGCCTGCCCTTTGTCTATTTTGAATGGAAGCCTTTTGGGGCAGGGAGGGCCTCTTTGTTTGTTTATGCAACATTGTGCACAACCATTTTCGTGTTACTGCAATGCAAATCATCATTACTATTTGGCTGCCCAGTGTTCATCCAAATTTATGGGAGCTAGGCGCCCAAAAGTTTTGAGCTGCTTTGAAAAAATTAGCCCCAAAATTTGGCAAGTTCCCCCCCCCCCCCCCAAGGCTGGTGAAAGTGTTCGTATTCCAGTCCATGGACAAAGGGAAGGGCGGGTTTCGCAAACGTTTGAGAAGAAAGAGACAACGTGGGTTTAAATTCGAATGTGGGGATTTGGCTGCAGAGTGCCAGAGTGAATACAATCCAATTAGTTTCATTAAGGTTACACCTCATTCTGTTAATTAACTTCTTGTTCTTGTCCTTGGCGAAGTAGTAATTATTTTTTAATCAGCCCAACACTGTGTATTGAGGAGCAAGCCAACCTTAGCCTCATCTTGCAGAGAGGTGTCATAAGAATTAACTTAATTAGCTTGTCACTGTCTGTGTAAAATATGGCTCTATTTGGCAAAAAGACCCTTCTTTGCTGTTCCAAGGTTAATTAAAAAACACAGTGCAGGAGAGGGTCAAGCTTTCCTGGGGTGAGGCATATCCTGGGATCTGGCCAGTGCCACGATTAGCATTGTGTGTGGACTCGGAGGCAGAGAACATGTGTACTAATGGCATAATGCAACAGTTCTGAGGGGCTCCGTGTCTCAGGACTTGGGGCCTGACAAAACACTGCAGTTGGACTGCATGGATTGTGCATGTGAGCCACTTCGTGTAGGTCAGCCGTGCTGGCTGTTGGTGTGCAGAGTTCTCGTCACGTAATGTGGATGGATTAAATGGCTAACGCAAAGCTAGCATCAGACTGAATAGGGAAGCAAAGGCCTCCCCTTCTTATAGCCATGCTGGAGGCGCTCACAGTGGAGAGCCAGGACATAAAGTTAAAGGGGCAGTGCAAGATCGGTAGGGCTGATGTTTAACCAGCTTACTGCTGTTTTTGCCAATACTGTGGAACAGATAGAGAGTGCCCCAGGAGCATACCCTTAGGGATGCGGACAACATGTGAGGCCCCTGGGACTGGAGTTAAAAGGAGCCTGATTTAACTTGGGGGCTAATAATAATATTTGCAGGTATGCCAAAGGGTAATCGAATCTATGCTTTGGAGAGTGAGCTTTTTGGCAAGGGTTCTGGGAAGAATTTTCCTCCAAGCATAGCACCATATGACAGGCAAGAAGTGTCTAGCAGCTCCATCTTCAAAAAGATATATTGGAATTGGAAAAGGTACCGAGACGGGTAATGAAAATGATTAGGGGGATGGAACAGCTTCCATATGAGGACAGAATAAAACTGGGAATGTCCAACTTAGACAAGAGATGACGAAGGGGGTCTATAAAGTTGTGAATGGTGTGGAGAAAGTGAATAGGAAAGTGTTGTTTGCCCCTTCACATAACACACGAGTGCATTACCGTGTCCTGTAGACAAACCCTCTGTCTTCACTCCACATTAGGCTGGGGGGAGTAGAGTCAGAAGTGGTACTGGCTAGGGCTGCGTCTGTCCCTCTTCATTCTGGTCAGTGTCAGGGACTGGTGTGCCCATCTGAGAGGCACAGCTGGTGGGTTTCCCCTGCAGCCATGCCAGCTCTTTTGCTGATTTTTCACCACAGTGGAGGAGAGTTTTCCCCTCGGTGCCTGGCTCTGAGCTCACTGTGGGAATAACAAGCAGCAGATCCCACTGGGGAACCATGCACATGATGTGGCAAAAATCCTGTGGGATGGGTGAGATAAGTGCTGAGTAGAAGCATGTGCCAGCTGATCCTATAACTCACAAGGCTGGGTCTATTGGGGCATGTCTTAGTCCTCTGCCTGCTTCCAAAGTTATGCCTACACTGCAGTAAAACACCTGCGGCTGGCCTGTGTCAGCTGGCTAGGGCTGGGGCTGTGGGGCTACACTGCGATTGTATAAACCTGCAGCCTGAGCCAGCTGACATGGTCCAGTCGGGGGTGATTTATTGCAGTGTAGACATGGAAGCAGGAGAGGACTAAGAAAGGGCCCAATCCTGGTCCCATTTAGATCAAAGTGGCAAAGCTTCCACTGACAGCAACAGGATTGGTCCCTGTCTTAGCGAATCCCCAGCTCGATTTGATTTGGGGTTTTTGCTTTTTGCTTGCCCATTAGACACAGGAACTGCTATAAAACATAAACATTCCAGTGCTACATAGGGCTCAACCTAACAGCAGCAGAGGCAGTGACAGCAAATAGAACCAGGAAAGGAAACAAATAGCTCCTGGTCCCCTCTTGTTCTGGGGCTGAGTTATCTGACAGAATTCCTGGAACGTGGGACCCAGGGGGAAATCTTCTTTCCCAGAGTGCCTGATGCACACAAACGGCATTGCCAACTCTTGCAATTTTATTATGACTCTTGAGATATTTGGCATTTTTCTTAAAGCCCCACCTCCTGGAGTCATGTGATTATGTGGGAATTCCAGCTCTCTTTTAAAAAATAAAAGTTTCTAGCCCTCCTGATTACGGAGAAAAGCTTGAACATAAAAACAGTAACGCTCAAAAGCCAGAAGGCAACTGCAAAGAACCCAGCATTTATTATTTTGAAGCCAATCTCATAACTTTTGGGGGGGCCTGACTCAGGATTTTTGAAAGCTTGGGGGGCGGCTTTACTGGAGAGCTTTGCAAAACATACATCCAGCTTCGAGAGAGCTTGAAATCATCCGAACCCAAGGGTAGGAGCTCAGCTGAGCCTGAGTGTTTCTGGGTTCCCACTGATGACAGTAGGAGTTGGGGGGTACGTAGTCCCCAGAGGGGATGGGCAGGGATGGATTAACTTTTTGTGGGCCCGGCGCCAAACATATTTGTGGGCCCCACGGGGCAAGGTGCAGGGGGGCGGGATGGTCAGTCTCCAGAGTGAAGGGTGGGCTGGGGGCAATGAGGCACAGTGCAGCGGGAGCAGCCCCGCTCTGTGCAGCCCAGCAGGAGGGCACTGTTTACGAACCTGCAGATGCACACTGACCTGCCCAGCCCTGTGCTGCCAGCATGCCCCTTCCCCTTGAGGGCAGGCCCACACCACACCGCCCCCCTGAACAGTGCCCCATCCTTATGCCCAGCGCCCCCTCGCCCAGAGACCTCCACCACAGATCTCTATGCCCCAGCCCCACCCCTCCCAGAGACCTCCCCCGCTGGCCTCCCACCACAACTGCACAGCACCCTTCACATCTCACTGCTCACCCAGCACCTCCCGCCCATAGACCTCCCCACTGCCCACCACCTTCCTCCCAGTCCCACCATTACAGCTGCACAGCACCCCATATTCCTGAGGGGATTCTGCACCAAAAAATTTAAAATTCTGTGCACAATATTTTAAAATTATGCAAATTTTATTTGTCAATAAATAAATGTGGAGGCTCTAACATGGCAGTGGGGAGCACAGGCCACTGGTTGCATGGAGGTGGGAGATTACCCTGCAGCCTCCCGCCAACCCACCCCGGGACAGGGACTTGGCAGTGAGGCTGCACCTGACACAGTGCAAGGGCCAGGCCTGCCCCAGAAACACCCTGGGGTGCTGCCCCCCCCCGTGCCAGGCACACCAAGTGTGGGTGAGCAGGCTCAGCCCGGCAGCAGGACCCAAGGGCAGAGGGACTTAGTGTGGAGGGATCCAGGTGGGGATAAGAGACTTCTCTGTGGGGCATTCTGGGTGTGGGTGGCTCAGTGGGAGATCTGGATGCACAGAAGCTCATTGGCGGGTTCCAGGTGCAGGGGCAATGGGACTCTGCAGAGGATCCGGGTGAAGTGTTTGGGGTTCATTTGGGTGGGGGTCCAGGTGGTTGGGGCTCAGTGAGGAGGGTGTCTGGGGGGGCTCATCAGGGTGATACAGATGCAGGGGAGGTGGGGCTTGTCAGGATGAGGGTTTGATGGGCCTGCTTAACAGGGGAGTGGGGGCTGGAGCAGAGCAGGGGTGGGGGCAGCTTTCCTGGGCGGCTCAGCCAGGCAGGGGATCGGACTGGCCAGGGCCCCTTCTGACTCTGGGCCCAGTGCCATGGTGCCAGTAAACCTGGTACTGGTGCTGGGCTCGTGCGGGTACAGCAACACAAGTCGTGTATGTTTGTAGCAGAGGGTAGGCATACCCCCTCTAGCTTTACCTAGCTAGAAGGAGTAGTAATAGCAGTGTAGAGGTGGCGGTACAGGCTAGAAATCTGAATACATACCCAGGATTCCCAGCAAGCTTGTATGGGGCATGTCAAGGTTCCTTCCCCACTCTGAACTCTAGGGTACAGATGTGGGGACCTGCATGAAAAACCCCCTAAGCTTATTTTTACCAGCTTAGGTTAAAACTTCCCCAAGGTACAAACTATTTTACCTTTTGTCCCTGGACTTGATTACTGCCACCACCAAGTGTGTAACAAATATAACCAGGAAAGGGCCCACTTGGAAACGTCTTACCCCCAAAAATCCCCCCACGCCCTACACCCCCTTTCCTGGGGAAGGTGTGATAAAAATCCTCACCAATTTGCATAGGTGAACACCGACCCAAACCCTTGGATCTTAAGAACAAGGAAAAAGCAATCAGGTTCTTAAAAGAAGAATTTTAATTGAAGAAAAAGTAAAAGAATCATCTCTGTAAAATCAGGATGGTAAATACCTTACAGGGTAATCAGATTCAAAACATAGAGAATCCCTCTAGGCAAAACCTTAAGCTACAAAAAGACACAAAATCAGGAATATACATTCCATAAAGCACAACTTATTTTATCAGCCATTTAAACAAAACAGAATCTAACGCATATCTAACTAGATCGCTTATTAACCCTTTAGAGGAGTTCTGACCTGCATTCCTGCTCTGGTCCCAGCAAAAGCCACACACAGACAGAGAGAGAGAACTCTTTGTTTTCCCCCCCTCCAGCTTTGAAAGTATCTTGTCTCCTCATTGGTCATTTTGGTCAGGTGCCAGCGATGTTATCTTTAGCTTCTTAACCCTTTACAGGTGAAAGGGTTTTTCCTCTGGCCAGGAGGGATTTAAAGGTGGTTAGCCTTCCCTTTATATTTATGACAGGGCAGCTGGCCCCTTCTGGAGAGAATCTGGCCCACTGATGATGAGGGTTGCCAATTTTGATTGGACGTGTTCCTGGAGGATTCATTACCTGATGTAATCTTTAATTAGAGATTGATCTTTAATTTCCTTGAGACTCCAGGACAATCCCAAAGATTGGCAACTCTATGGTGATCACAGCCCCTTGTGGAGAAATCCCTCCCTATTATAAACACAGGGAAACTGATTGTAAGACAGGCCTGAACCAGCCACTCGTTGTTGGGATTGTGGTATAGGTCAACTCAGCCAGTTGGCATAGAGACTACTTAACTGTCTGGGTAACTTTTTACCAACAGGGTAAAACAAATAAATAAAATAGAGAACATCTGCTCTGAGTAGCTCTGAGCTATTCTTGTACTCGCTTAAGTAAATGCTGGAGGTGGAAGGAGGGACCAGTGGTTAAAGCGTAGGCCTTGGCACCATAAGGCATGGGTTCTATTCCAAGATCTGCAGTTGCCTCACTGGGCAAGTCATTTCACCTTGCTGTTGCCTCAGTTTCCCCATTTCACTGGCTGGCAGTGGGACTTTTGCTACCTCACAAAAAATATGGGGTTTCTGTGGTAGGATCTCTCATAGTGTGCTGCTGGAAGCTTCTAAAATGAATGGGCCATTTGCCGGTCTCGCTGACATCAGCGGAGTTACTTGTGGTTCACACCAGCGTAAATGAGACCAGAATTTGACCCAATTTAGCATCCTGATTTAATCACTAGGCTCTTATGTATGATCAGAGGGGAGAGAAGCCAAAAGATCCCTCTAGGAATTCTCTGAGAGGGCACTGAAAGTTTCCGTGGGACTTTGAAAATAGTGGTTCATTTCACTGATTTTTTTTTTTCAAACACCAAAAAAATGCTCACCTTTTATAACAGTGGAGACTGGAGTAAAATAATAATCCAATATCCTAAACGAGAGAGGATGCAAGGTAAATTTTGGGAAACGTATGGTCTGTTTGTGTAGGATTGTGAGAAAAAAAGAAATAGAGTGACCAGGGAGAGAGCTGAAAACACTAAAAGAGAAGTGGTGGGTTAGCTGTTTATGTGTGTCTGTAATGGCCCCCGAATGCTCACAAACTTGCCCTCATTATTCTGAAGTTCCTCTGAACTGGTTTTCATAGCAGGCAAGCAGTGTCAGAGACACAATCCATTCCTTTTCTGTTGGCAGAGCCCCTGCTTTGCAGTGTCTGCCAATCTCAGCCTTCTATCACTCTGCTAACGGCCATCCACAAACCCTTTTCCTTCCATGCCTTCAAGAGCGCAGCGGAGCTCCAGCCAAGCAGGTGCAAAGCTCCACATCCAACCTGTTTCCTCTAACGTTTTCTCCTGACCCGGTGGAGACTCTGTACAAGAGCAGAGGGACTCTCTATTTGTCCTGCAGCAGCTCAGACATTTCTTAGCCCTCAGCCGGGGCAAATCGTCAGCGCTCTGGTCTGGCTTGGAAACGGCCCGTGCGTTTGTCTTTTTTGGGGGGTGGGGGAAGGAATCTAATGAGGAGAAGACTGCAGAAGGTTGTAGATGGAAGATGGGGCTTGGAGGGAGGAGGTCTGCACAGGTGGAAGTGTGTCCCTAGCATCATGTGCTTGTAGCACAGTAACAGTTCTGGCCTCTGGTCCACCTGGTCTATCCCTGGACCTGATCTATGCATTTTGCCATGCTCAGAACTGTGTGTTCAGCAGCAGCTGTTGCCATTGCAGCTGGGCGAATTCTCAGGCCCTGTGGAAGAAGGAGAAGGACTATCAGAATTACCATTGCAGATCAGACCAGTGGACCATCTAGTTTGGTATCCGGTTTCCAACAGTCAGTTCTAGACGCTTCAGGGGAAGGTAGAAGAAACCTCACAATGGACACATATGGAATAATCTTCCCATGTCAAAAGGCTGGCATCCAGGAGGGTTTAATTTCAGTATGAGATGGGCACCTAGGCTGAGATCTTCAAAGATCTTCCACTGTGGAAGTTAGGAGCCTAAATATTTTTGAAGATCTGGGCTCTAACTCCCCTAGATGCCTTGGAAAATCCCAACCCAGATCCATTTGTTTAATTTGTTCGGCTCATCGGTTGGTTCTTGTTTACTGTGGCTCTGCTTAAAATGCAGCAATGGCTAGAAAAGTGGCTTTAAAAACAGCATTATTTTATCCAACATCTCCATGCCTTGTGTGTCTTCAAAACCTGCCTGTTATCTTGCTGACAAAGCTACCTTTCAACCCTGCCATCCCCGCAGAACCAATGCAGCTATGGGAGGCGTAGCTGGGTTCTCTCATGTCTTATGCCTCATCCACCAAATTGCCAGCTAACTCCGTGACACATTAGTGGTGAGACATAAGAGACAGCAGGAGTGCAGCTGGATTGGTATGTCCCTGGTGGATTTTGCTGCGCTGGCTGTTAATGATGTAGGGTAATATTCACAGTGTGCAGAGGGGTCAGCACAATGCCTGTCCATCAAACTTTAGCTCTGTTTGGACCAATTTAAAACTGATAACAGAAAATACTTTTTACACAATGAATAATTTGCTTGTGGAACTCATTGACACAAAATATCACGGAGTCCGAGAGCTTAACAGGATCCAAAATATTAGACCATTGTGTGGCTAGGAGCATCCACATTTACCTTTGAAAGGATATTAAATATTTAAGTCCTCATTCTTCAGTCCAGGTGGGATTTGGAAGAAACTTCCCCAATTGTCCATTTTGGGGAATCTCGCACAGTTCTCTGCAATAGAGCTGGGTGGAAAATGGAGGCTTTTTCTGTGGAAAATGTTGATGCATATTAAAAAAATTAGTTTTCGTTGACATTTTCTGTGAAAAGTTTTGACTTTTCACACAAAAAAAAGAAAACAAATTTATATTTGTATTAAAACTGAATGTTTTTGACTGAAAACTTTTCAGTTTGGGGACTTTTGTTTTTCCCAATGAAAAGTCAAAATCTCCTGTGGAAAGCAGACACCTTTTGCAAAAATTTTCTTTTAATCAAAAACCCAATTTTCTGTCACAAAAATAGTTTTGACAGAACATTTATGACAGGTCCTGTTAGAAAGCACCTGGCTGCTGTCTGAGACAGGATACCAAATTAGATGGACTACGGCTCTGATATGGGATGGCAATTCTCGTATTCCTATGTTAACTATTTGCGGCTCAACAACCTGTCAGAGATGGCCAGCTGTTTGTGATTGCTGTGTTCCTAATTGTGCTGATATGGTTCTTCAGAAGAAAGACAAGGGGAAAAAGGAAAACCAACAACCACAGCAGCCTCCTTCAGCAAATAAAGATATTAACTTGGGCTTTAATAAAACCGTAGTGTTAACTAATCTACTGTGAAGAGTCTCAACTGCAAACCACAGCAATTTACCAGAGAAAAATTGGAGTGGGACTGAGAATTCGAAAGAACCTACAGTCATTATCTGAAGATTAAATATGAATTAAATTACATGTGATTGAGTTGATCCATCCATTGCAAGGATTGAGCCTTTTAAACATTCCTGGGGGGAAAAGATTGCAGGCTGGTTTGATATTTTAGTGTGGTGAAGATAAGAATTAGGGATGTATGCAGATCACTCGACCAATGTAACAATCTACAGGTATCCCCAAAATACTTACCAGGTACATTTCAGCCAACGCTGCTGTTTTCTCTGGTATAGAATCATAGAAGATTAGGGTTGGAAGAGACCTCAGGAGATCATCTAGTCCAACCCCCTGCTCAAAGCAGGACCAACCCACAACTAAACCATCCCAGCCAGGGCTTTAGCAAGCTGGGCCTTAAAAACCTCTAAGGATGGAGATTTCACCACTGCCCGAGGTAACCCATTCCAGTGCTTCACCACTCTCCTACTGAAATAGTTTTTTGTGATATCCAACCTAGACCTCCCCCACTGCAATGTGAGACCATTGCTTCTTGTTCTGTCATCTGCCACCATTGAGAACATCCTCTTTGGAATCCCCCTTCAGGTAGTTGAAGGCTGCTATCAAATCTCCCCTCACTGTTCTCTTCTGCAGACTAAACAAACCCAGTTCCTTTAGCCTCTCCTCATAACTCATGTGCCCCAGCCTCTAATCATTTTCGTTGCCCTCTGTTGGACTCTCTCCAATTTGTCCATATCCTTTCTTTGGTGGGAGGCCCAAAACTGGATGCAGTATTCCAGATGTTGCCTCAACAGTGCTGAATAGAGGGGAATAATCACTTCCCTCGATCTGCTGGCAACGCTCCTACTAATGCAGCCCAATATGCCGTTAGCCTTATTGGCAACAAGGGCACACTGTTGACTCATATCCAGCTTCTTGTGCACTGTAATCTCCAGGTCCTTTTCTGCAGAACTGCCGCTTAGCCAGTTGGTCCCCAGCCTGTAGCAGTGCATGGGATTCTTCCGTCCTAAGTGCAGGACTCTGCACTTGTCCTGTTGAACCCTGTATCACCCTGAGAAACACTGCCTGGGGGAATGACATCACTGTACCAGGCTACAAGTATATTCACCGCATCAGCGTGTCTCCTGGATGCGCTACCATTGGGAGTGTGAGGAGTGTTTCCAGTGAAATGTAACAAAACTGGTCCCCGGTGCTATGCCAAGAATCTATTTCAGTAAAACAGCAGGAGTGAGACAATGATCAGTTAATGCTGGGATCATGCCTAGTTAAGAAGACTTCGGAGAATTTAATGTCTGATCCTTGCATGTCTGCATCTGGCATGCATGCGATCTTGCTGTTTTGCTGGTATGGGATAGTTTGAGTGACACACACATCCTTGTGACCTGTGAGCAGGCGGATTGCTCCATTTTTCTTGAGGCTCCTCTCAAGTAATAACCACCACAACAGCTCCCTGAACAGCTGCATTTATTTGGCATCTTATAAAAGTAAATGCATGTCTTTGCTGTAATTGGATATAATTAATCAGTTCATAAGGGCTCTGCTGCAAAGCAGCTAAATGCCATAGCAAAATCACAAGACTTCATTGGAGAGATAAGACCCTGGATTCAAATTCTTTTGGATGTTGATGACATGTGCATTTGGACTTTGGTGTGTTTGTTTGTGGGAAAGAAGGGACTGTACCAGTATCTCTATAATGGGCCCAATGAAATTCCTAAATTGGAAATTTTTTCCTCCTCTGAACTCTGGGGAAGTTTAGATCCAGATCCAGTCCTGCTTTCTCCTATGCACCCAGATCTAAGCCCAGCTAGCCCATTCAGGGTTTAAATATAGTCATTCTTTCCCCATGTGGATGTGCAGTTGCAGACACAATCTAGCCCTAAACAAAGAATGCAAAAAAATGTCAGTTACCAGTAAACATTCAAGGGACCATCTCAAATTATGCAAGCAATAAGTGAAATGTAAAATCCTAATTGCATGGCATGTGGCTCATCCCTAAAGACCTGCACTTTCAAAGAAGTTGGGGGGGGGGGGAAGTGTGCATAATAACTATTCAAACAAAGTGGAGAACATGTTGAGGCAATGCCTGCCTTTTATCAAACCTCATTGCAAGAATCACATAATCCCCTTTAATCTCATTCCTCACATTCCAAGTAGCTGTAAGGCAGGGGTGTCAGCAAAACTGATTTTCTAGTTGATGAGTCGAATTGTAAAGGAGCTCAGAAGATATTCACGAGGCATAACGAGGGCACAACATGATCACTGCAGTGCCTGCTATGGAGTCACTGACGTGCAAAGAACTGTGCTGGGGTAGGGGAACAGAGCAGATTTTGCTTGAGCAGGATGCTGATGGCTATTTTCAGGCTGTTTAAAGAATTGAATTTCAAGCTGCAAAGGGAACAGAAGTCTCACATCTCTCTGGGATGAGACAAAGGCTGTACAGATAGCTTTATGGCATGTCACAATGTGAGACAGTGCTGAATGTGTTGCATTACTGTAAGACAGGTGACCCTCTCTCATCAGCTAAACAGAACACAGAATTTACCAAAGTCCTCAGGCACTCTTATCTTACTAAGAGAGTTGTCTCCTGCAGCCTTCAGAGCACTGGGCAGTATGACTGTCAGGTGAGGAGGCTAGATCTGTTATATAGACTGTTGTTATTATTAAGTTGTGGTGGAGTGTATACAACCCACACCACACAGGTTAACAGGAACCTGAGCTCAATTAGGTCATTGGGGGCATCTGGAGGGGTGTTAGGCATAATTAGTGACCAAACCGAGCTGGGGGGGAGCTGAGTCTAAGAAGCTCAGGGCAGTGGAAAGGGACAAGACCCAGGTGAGAGGTAGCTGGGTGTGTCCTCTTTTGGATTAAAGCTGAGAAAGGCTTGCGAAGCCTGAAGTTGGAGCAGTCCTGAGTCAGGAGGAAGCCTGGGTGCAATGACCCCGAGCGCTAAAAGCAGGTTGTCCTGAGCCAGGAGAAAGCTGAGGCAGTGAAGCCCAAGAAGCAATGAGGGTAAAGTCTAAGGGGTATTTGGTACTGGAGCCTGAGGGGTGTAGGTGGAGAGGGAAGAGCTCTGCAGCTGCTTCCTGAGCAGTAGAAAGTGGGGACGCTGGGAGACCTAGGCCTGGAGCATGGTCCTGTGGCTGACCTTGACACAAGCAGGAGCCCTGTTTCATTCACAAAGAGTGAAGATGAATATGCAGGTTAAGTGAAACTTTATTAAACCCTGTGCACTGCTCTGCCTGCCAGATGAGTTGCTTCAAGCCTAACTCGCCACGTTGCCTGTTCCACTCATGTCGGGGCAGTAACAGTCCCTCTAGGGAACATGGGCCCTCTGACTCCATTTCCACTGAGCATGATGCAAACTGGGCATCTGGGGAGAACTCTGGGAAGTGCTGATCATCACAAAGAGCCCAGGAAGGGGGTGGGGGAAAAGGCCTGTGGTGGGAAGGAGTCCAGGGAGGCAGTGGCAAGGAGTCTGATAGAGCAGACCTTGGTTGCTCATCTTAGGGTCGCTGGACTGGAAACCAGTGTAGAGGGTGGGCCTGGGTTCCCCTCCCAGTCACTGGGAGGGTGGCATGAAGCCCCCCAATGGCTGTGCCAGTCTGACTTCAAACACAAGGATTTCACTGTCTTCTTCAGCTTTCACATCCTCCTCTTTCTATTGCTCAGCAAACAATTTCTGATGCTATCCATGGGATTACATTGTAATACCACTTATCATGGTAATACAGGGGCAACTAGATGCTCCGCTGTGCTAGGTGCTGTACATACACATAGGGAGAGATGGCTCCTACCTCCAGGAGTTTAGAGTTTAATTAATAATCCCTAACTATTGTATACCATGTTTCATCTCTAGATCTCAAAGCGCTTTACTAAGAAGGTCAGTACCTTTATCCCCACTTTACAGATAGGAAAACTGAGGTACAGAGAGGCTCAAGGTCACCCAGCAGGCTGCTGGCTAAACCAGAAATAGAACCCACATCTCCTAGGTCACAGTCCAGTGCTCTACCCATTATGAAACACTGCCTCCAACGAAGTATGGGATGGAAACAGTGGTGACATGACTTGTTCAGGTCCATACAAGAGGTCAGAGACAAAACTGGAACTAAACCATGGGTTTCTTGAACCCCACGTGGGTGCTCTATCCATTAGACTACACTACCTCTTCAAGTTATACTATCCTTGACAATTGTCAATAACTGGCACACCCCAACTCCTGAATGACAATCTGGAGAAGATGCGTGCCACTCTTTATTTCTCCATTCATAAAATCTTCAGTGGGTGTACGGATAAGAGTCAGCCCTTTGTGCACCAGTCCTTCTGGGATAATGGGATCCCTATGCATTACTTCAAGGGCAGAGTTAGGCCTGAGTCCAGTTCAGACACTAAACATAATGTCCCGTGTGATCCTCCGAATAACAACTATACACTAGAGCTGTTTGAGAAAAATGGAATCCTCCTTTCATGGCAAATCTCAAAATTGTCTTCCATTCTGAATCAGAACAAAATGTCGACAGACAATTTTTCCAAAATGGAAAATTCCAAAATGTTTTGAATTGAAAATGTCAAAGTGGAAAATTGCAATGTTTTGAATAAAAAAACAACCAACCAAACTAGTTGAACTTGTCAAAGTGACATTTCATTTCAATTTACCTGATCAGAATATTGAAAATTTTGGTTGAAACCACATTTTCCAAAGGGAAAAAATTGTCCTGTTACAAATTACCACCCTCTCAACTCTGCACGTATACTAGTTGCATATAGCAGCACGGGTCCCACATCTCTAAGGTTACCTACTCTGGAGCCATATGACTAGTGAGGTGGCAACTTATTCGTCAAGTTATGCTGAATTTACTTTAGTAGGACTTGCTCATGAGTAATTGGAGCTGCTTACATAAGTAAAGTGATCTGGATTTGATCCTATAGTTCTCCCCCACCCTTTTTAGGGGAAGATACTATTTGTTGTAGCATATGGTATAAAATAAGAGAGATCTAGGTGGGTACAGAGGAGAAATGTTTCAAATACTGAGATTTACTGCTATTAAACAAGGTCCCGGTGCAGTTTATCACATAAGAATGATACCCACAATGCAAAGCGAACCTGTAATCACAGTGATCAGAACCAGCCACTAGAAAGCACTTTATTTAAAACATTCTAAGGGTATGTCTACACTACGAAATTAGGTCGAATTTATAGAAGTTGGTTTTTTAGAAATCGGTTTTATATACTCGAGTGTGTGTGTCCCCACAGAAAATGCTCTAAGTGCATTAAGTGTATTAACTCGGCGGAGTGCTTCCACAGTAGCGAGGCAAGCGTCGACTTCTGGAGTATTACACTGTGGGTAGCTATCCCACAGTTCCCGCAGTCTCCGGAAATGAGATTCAAAAGTTCGCAGTTCTTTTCCTGTCTACCTGGCCAGTGCATCTGAGTTGAGAGTGCTGTCCAGAGCGGTCACAATGGAGCACTCTCGGATAGCTCCCGGAGGCCAATACCGTCCAATTGTGTCCACAGTACCCCAAATTTGACCCGGCAAGGCCGATTTAAGCGCTAATCCGCTTGTCAGGGGTGGAGTAAGGAAATCGATTTTAAGAGCCCTTTAAATCGAAAAAAAGGGCTTCATCGTGTGGACGGGTGCAGGTTTACGTCAATTTAACGCTGCTAAATTTGACCTAAAGTCCTAGTGTAGACCAGGGCTAACGTTGCAATAAAGTGACACACATTCTGATGCCTCTGTTGTCATGCCCTAGCCTTGCAAAATGTGTGAGGGAACTGCGAAGGGTTTGTCTCTCTGCATTCTTCTAAGAGCTGATCGGAAGCAAGCAGGATTTTTATTACAGCTTTGATAGTTATCAGTTTGCTAGTCCGTGGGATTTGAAACTGCCTGTCTGGGTTGCTCCCAGTGAGGCAGTATTGGGGCTGTACTCTCTTCTCAGTTAAACCAGTATATACCCAGAGTAACTGCATCAGCTTCAGTGGAGCCATTTCAAATTTACACCAGTGTAACTGCTATCTGAATCAGGCCCTAGCTTTTCAAGAAACCTTTTGAGGCCAAAGCAGTATCAAGCCCCAGACAGGCAATAATTCACCCATGCAGCATTGGGCCTCCTGCATACAGGCCCTTAGTTCAGCAAAGCATTTCAGAACATGCTTAACTTTAAGCACATATTGTAGAACAGTGGTTCTCAAAGCCGGTCCACTGCTTGTTCAGGGAAAGCCCCTGGTGTGCCGGACTGCTTTGTTTACCTGCCGCGTCCGCAGGTTCGGCCGATCACGGCTCCCACTGGCCGTGGTTCGCCGCTCCAGGCCAATGGGGGCTGTGGGAAGGGCGACCATCATGTCCCTTGGCTAGCGCCACTTTCAACAGCCCCCATTGACCTGGAGCGGCGAACCACGGCCAGTGGAAGTCACGATCAGCCAAACCTGCGGACGCAGCAGGTAAACAAACCTGTCTGGTGCGCCAGGGGTTTCTCTGAACAAGCGGCAGACTGGCTTTGAGAACCACTGCTGTAGAATGCCCTGTTGAATAGGGACGAGTTTCTGAACTAGAGTCACATTTAATAAAGCACTTGGAGGTTTACCCCAAAGAAACACCTGGTATGAGTTAACTGAATGGGTTTTCATGTGTGTTTTCTATCTGGTTAGCAGTATCAGAGATGGAGTAAAAGTACCCCCCGAAAGGGGGACCTGCTGGTCTTGGGAGAACTGGCTTTATAATAGAAAGAACGGAGCTCTGTTGCATGTTGGAATGTGCTGTCTCCTTTCTCTGCTCTCAAGATGTGCAGTTTCCCCACTCAGCCTTTGTGTCTGCTGCAGGCTCCAAGTCCCTTTAAAAGACAGGGCCCTCTGTTTCCAGCTGTAGAAGAAAGATTTTTCCTTCCAACACCTGTGCAGCAAACTGCAAACAGAACCACAGGACAGTCACACTGAGCCAGGCAGTGACTGCAGTGCAGTGAGGTGAACATCATCTCCAGGACAACAGTCTCCTGCCTTACACAAATAAGAACAGATCCGCAGCTGGCATAAACCAGCATAACTCCCTTGATTTCAACTGAGGATCTGGTCCATTGAGTTTTACTCCTTTTAGAGAGAGTCTGACCTGGGAAACATAAATCACAAACACATAATATTTTATTAGTAAATCTCCTGCTCTATTTTCATAGGAGGATGTGGGGAGGGCTTTTTTTTGTTTATAAAATATTCTAGCAGATGTCATTGACAAGCTTAGATGGCGAGAACAAAATGAAGATAATGACACTTCTCTCTCCTCCCCTCCCTCCCTTTCTTTCTTCTCTTCCCCCTTTGTCTCATGTTTCTGAGTTAAGAGGATTTTTAAAGAACAGTAACGAGCTCTTGCTTTGAACTCAGAATATGTATGCTGCAAAAAAGCCTCTGGACCATCCTTGCTTAATATGCCCAAATATGATTAGTGTCAGACTGTGAAATATCACTTCCTTATCTCTGGGAGCCAGCAGACAGGAACATTTCTAGGGATCAGGGTCTTTTTATTTTGTTGGCAAAATGCAGACTTTGAGAACAAGATGGTTTGTGTATGGTCCTTTCGCTAATGTTTCTTTCTTAAGCCTTCGGAGAATCTCTCTCTCTCATTCTTCACTCCATCATCTGGCCTGACATTAATTCATGATCAAGAGACATCATTTTCAAAAATGGCAGATGACTTAAAGTCAGGTTTCGTTCTCAGCCATGTCACTGTCTTTCCTCCCTCTCATAACCAACCATCCTCTCTTTTCCTGAGCTAAAATTGAGCTAAACAAAGGATGCCCCAGCTGAGGAACCTCATTATTTGGGCCATTGCATAAACGACATTGTTGCTGTTTATCTGCCAAGAAATGCTGTTTTGGCATAAAAAAAATACTCACCCTGATTTATTTACTTATTAAGGGTCTTGCATGTCAACAACTGCAAACTGTGGATAAAGGATTTGCATCTCCTGTGATTTCATGGATCTGTGCAATGGTTCTGTCAAAGCAGAAAGGAGGTGAGGGAGGGAAAACTATTATTAAAATGTGTTTCCATACCACTTCCTTAATTTGGTGTGCAAAAAAAGGGAGAAATGGAGAAACTCATTGCTAATTTATTATTTCAGCTCCTTGGAATGCTTTGTGTACAGTGTAGTTTGATCTGTAGATTGCCATTGATGTAAAATTCAGACCTGGATCCAGATCCCCAATCTAGATCAGGGGTAGTCAGATGTGGAGTTCTGCCTTTGCCCATTATAGCTAAAGGTGATAATTGTGAAATTGAAATCTGGGTTTTGAGCCCATTAAAGTTCAGGGGTGACTGAATCTCAGGGTTTGGTTGAGAACCATTTGCACTTCGAAGGCTTGGAATGTTTAGAATGTTTAAAATACAGTGAATTGGATGTCTAGTATGTGCGTGCTCCAGTGCCTCCTTCTACTGGAGGAGAACAGAACTGCTCACCGTAGATCCCATACTGCTAACCGTCTTCAGTTAGCTGAAACTGTAGAGGTCAGTGCTTATGGAGGATGTGTCTTTGATCTCCACAGTCGCCACGAAGTTCTGAGTAGGCACCATGTGTGACATAGCGACAACTAAGGCGCCTTGTGAGGCTGTGGATATGTTACAATTATTACATGAACTAGAGATGGGTGTAATAGTTCAGTTGTAATAAGAACTGATCCAACATTTTACACGACATTCTTAATGGACCCATACCCTGGTGCTTTGAAAAAGTTCCATCAACTTGGCATCTCTTTGTTCCTTGGTTTTGACCAGGACTGGGAGAGGAAAGACTGAGGTTCAGGGAGAATGGCTGTATATAAAGTTCAGCCAAAAAATGAAGCTGTGCTGTGGCTCTCGTGAGCGCCTGATATCAAGAGTCCGCGGACTGGCCTTCAGAAAAGCATCTACACGTTCAGATGCCTGTCTGAACAAGGATCAACATCCAGGGCTCCCAGTGGCTAATCAGAAGTGTTTTTTTTTTCTAATAGTGTCACACACCAGCTGGCTAGAATAGCTCAGTGCATTCAGAACAAACCAGTGCAGTCTCAAAGGAGCAATTTTGCACATTGTTTGCCATTGCACTGCAACTTTTCCTGTTTTTCTTTAGGGATTATTTACCCTACTTCCTAGTTTTTGGCTGATCTCTTGTTTGCTGTGTGCATTGATAATGAAAATGCTATTATCCTTGATTTTAAAATGCCTCGTTTGAGGCTGGGATCTTCAGACATAGTCATCACTGGCCCTTCTCTTTTCCCGTTGAAGTCAATGTCAGGACTCCCATGCAGCATGTTTGAAAATCCCACTCAGACTATCCTGTGGCACTGAGAACAGCAGAATCCGGTCCGTTAACCTGGCGACTAAGGGTGCTCCAAAATTTGTCATAAAAGCTAATATATTAAACTGAGGCCTTACCAAGAAACCTGAGTGGCAAAATTAGCTGCACTTTTGTTACCTTTCTCTGAGTGCACCCTTCAAATGTCGGGCCTCGAGCTTCTACCTAACCTAGAATGTATCAGTTCTCTCACACTCAGGCTGGGCATTGGCCTACAGTACACAGTGTATTAATCATTTGTACTCCATAGGTCTGTCTGAGTCTGGGCACCTGCTCTTATTCCCTTTGGGTGTCTGTGACCAGAGGTATTTGATAACCAAGTCATTTTTTAAAAACCAAGGCGCTGTTTATTTTAGGAACAAAGCTTTTAGAGGAAAAGGATTAAAAACCAAAAGTCTGCCTACATATCTGTTCTACCAGTGATGGCGACATACGCAGGCCTAGACATTTCCAGTGGGTCCCTGTGTCTCTGTCTGGTTCACTGCTTCTTTCATGAGGGAGTGTGTCTCTTTAAACCCTGCTATAGTTCTTTTTTCTTCAGCATTCTTGGACCTTTTCCTTTTCTGGTCCAAATCCCCTCTTGTAGGTTGGCTGGTGACATAGGTAAGACCAGCAAAGCTAATAGCTCTGGCATTGTACCTTTACAACTCATAAGTGTTTGCCAAGAGATGGCTATTTTGAGCCATTCTTTTCCCTCCTTGCTTCTTTTTCCAGACACTCTCCTATTGAGCTAAACTAACATTCAAACATTAAACATCCCCAAACCAGGCCAAAATATAGTTTTCATAAATTATCACAGGGCAGCTCCAATTCCATCACAGCAGACACCCCGAATCAGAAAGGGAGTCATGATTACATACCATGGCAGTTTATACGAATTGAAGATGTACTTATGCTAAGGCCATGTCTACGCTTTCTGGGGATTGACGCTGTGGCAATCAATGCAACGGGGCTTGATTTAATGGGTCTAGTGAAGACCTGCTAAATGGACGGCAGATCGCTCTCCCGTCGATCTCTGGTACTCCACCAGAACGTGAGAAGCGTAAGGTAAGTTGATGGGAGAGCAATGTGAATGGAGGGATTTACAGCAGTTAGACTAAATCCAAAGTAAAGGGTAACTTACACCTACAAAATTTGCACCTGGATTTTTGCACCTGCAGTAGAATTTCCAGTGGACATCGAAAATCCTGGCATCTCTGACTCTGATTTATATCCACAAAGAGCTAGCTAGAAGCTCAAGTACTCAGATTTGTGGTTGCAATTCATTTTCTCATGCAAAAGTGTAGGTTCAAATTTTGAGTGTAAGTCACACCCATAATATATGTCCTGACTCAAAATATAGCCCTAAACACCAGGACATGCCAGACTGTATGCAGTTTCTGTAATTCCCCACTTGCATTTCAATTCAACAATGATGCCTAGATATTTCAACCTTGCCAGTGCCAGCACACTCTAGCAAAATAATACTAGGTAATAGCTGTCTAATACCAGTTCTTGCAGTTCTAACCTGTTGGGCAGATTCTGAATTCATTGGTTCTTAGCCACCTCCTATGGTGGAGTATATAAACCATGTCCCAGTCTGGAAAAGGTTAACTTGCTGCCACAGGCTCAATTAGCACCTACCTGGCTCCACCTGCATTGGCTGTTAGGCCAGGGTGTAAGATTTAAAAAGGAGGATGCCCAGTAGTTGAAAGGAGGAAGGGGAGCAGGGCAGACATGATTATCCAGGGCTGAGCTGGGGAAGCCTGACTGTAGACAGGGGACCTGAGGAGTTGTAGCCAGCCTAAACCCCTGAGTAAGGGGAGGCGTGTGCCAGCTCCTGAGCCGGGGGATTGATTGAGGCATGGGAGCCTCTGACTAGACAGGAGGACAGTCTAGGACGCCTGCAATGAGGTGGCAGCCAGCAGAACCCAGCCAGGCTGAAGGTTTGATTGTCTTAATGTTATTGTTGGATTTTGGTAAGAGTGCAGCCCCTTCCGGGACCGTCAGAGTCTGTAAAGTGGTTGGAGCAGGACGAAGGACAGCAGGGGAAACTGAGGCAGAGGGGCAGCATCACTACATCCAGCCACAAGCTAGCATGCTGGAGCAGAAACTTTACTACAGCTCCCAAAATGAATTTTGCATGGTTTCATTAAAGTTTTGCCCAGTTCTAGGTAGGAGCTCTGGATGCTATTCTGGGCTCCAGCCCAGACTTCCTGTGCAACTTTTGGCAAGTCACTTAACCCCTCTGGGTCTGCTTGTAAAATAGGGACAATAACACTTTACCTTCCTTACCTGGCTTGTGAGGCTTAATTGGTTGGGATGAGATTTTCAGCAGCAAACCCATTGTTCTCAATGGGAGCTGCTGGATACTAAGTATTTTTGAAAATCTGTCCCTTATTTAGGTTCCTGAATTGTGGAGGGGCAGGGCTGAGCTCTTCTTAAAATCTGGCTGTTCTTGTTTGTCTTGATTCATTTAGATTTATACAAAAATATACAGAGGTGCCTATCCAAGGCCATAAGTGCCCCTGCCATGAATTACAAAAATAATTGTGCAGCATTTTGCAAATATAAAGTGCCATGTAGGTGCTAAGTGAATTTGCTTATGTGCTGATTAAAATTGCTTTAGAAGTGCAAGGTATTCCAGTGTAAACGAGAGAGCTGGTGACTGAGGAGTTTAGCAACCATTTTATTTAATGGAACTTTATGTGAGGAATGAATTCTTAATAGGAACAAAAGAAAAAAAAAAAGCCAAAGTTAAACAATCCCATGCTGGCAGGTGGGAGGGGACATGAATTTATGGCCATTGATTTTGAAATCCAATATGGACATTGGAAACATTGCTGTTTGCCAATGGACAGTCCAGTGGATGGTCCAACCACATAGCCGACCGTTAGGATTTTATGTGCGGGACATATTATGAGCTACTGGGCTTGGGTTGCTTTCTGACTACAGAAACAATTTAAAACTGCCACATACATTCCATCTCCAGCTGTCCCTTTGCACTAACTGCTTCCTCCTCATCCTTGTAAATGTGTCCCTTTTGCTTCGAGTGAATTTGCAAAATGTATCCAGAGGAACAAAAGGGGAAGAGAAATGGAGAGAATCGTGGATAGAAGCACAGGCCAAAATTATTTACACACAAAGCAAATGCCAGGAAAAAGGAGGCTTCTTCCAAGGAAGCTTTTAGCCCCTTGAAAACAAGGAAGAAAAGAATTGGGCCCAGAAGTTCACAAGTACAGAGCTCCTGTATATGTGAGTGCGATTAAGAAACTGCTGTGTCTTATGGAAGGCACACACAGGACCAAATTTATTCTTGGTGCAATTGCAGAGGAGTTACGCCCTTGTTGAATTTGGCCTGTATTGTACCAAGCAAATCCCGTTTTCCGTCTAGCTCTGTGGTGACGCAAGGTATGAACGCAGTTATTGGGAAGTGTCCTCGTGGTGGTTAGATGAGTTATTGCCTAGTTTTACCCATTATTTCCAATAGAATTACCATGTTGTTAACACATGGTTTGTGTGAAATTCCATGTGGTATTCTGCAGTAGCCGTGTAAATAACTCTTGTTGCTGGCATAAGAACACTTCTCTTGGGAAGTAACTATAAATATGTTGCTATGACACAGCGGTAGGGCTTAGTGCTGGAATCACGGTCCTTCTGAACACCCTCCTTCACTGTGCTGTGTGTGCTGATCAGTCGCTTCCATGGAACCAGGCAGCCACGTCCAAAGGAGCAAGGAATTTGATCCCCACAAGCTTTAAGTGTCTGTTTGGTTGGCTTTGGCATTTTTCTAAATGTCCTGGGTTTTTATAGAAAAATCAATAAAAACATAAAGAGGCTTTAAAAAAGTTCAGTGATAGACACAGGCTTAATCTTCTGTCGCCCCTCAGCCAGGCTCTGTTATATAGGCTCAACAGCATGGTGCAGCCATGATCTTCAGGTGGTGCAAATCAGTGCACTTCTATTGGCTTCAATGGAGAAATGCCAATTTACATCGACTGAAGACTTGGCATCCATGTTTATCCTGGGCAGGTTGTCCAGGGTCTGACACAAGTAGCCAGCTCTTTCTCTCTCCCTGGTTAAAGTTGAATCTCTTGGAGACCTGCCAGCACCACTTACAGATTCGTCATCAGATTTGCCGGCTCGCTACAGCAGTGTTTAGATTCTGGGTCACAGTATGTTGGAAGCATGGTCAGTGTATGTTGGCATGGTCTAGTTGGCAGGCTAATAGGTTAACCCTTCATACATATAGCGGCACCCAACTCACCGTGTGGCTACAAGTGGACAACTACAGGACCAGTTGGAAACGGTGTTATTGCTGAAGGTATGCAACAGAGCTTGTTTGAAGGGTCACAGAAGATTTATCACTTGCTGTTTCTAATGTGTTCAGTTTTTCAGCCTGTTAGACTGACATTTTTGAATTAAGTCCCTTTTATAGCCTTAGGGCAGGTGGCTAGCTAAATCCAAATAGTTACTTTTAATGAATAGGACTCTTTCGCTTCTTTGGACAGGTGGTTAACGTTGGAGCCTACAGCCTTACTTTGAGGCCAAGAATGCACTCTAGCCATATGTCAAATCAACAACCGCTTTATACCAAAGGAATCTGAATTCACCATTCAGGCATTTTGGTAGGTGTCCTCTCTCCTGGGGGAGATAAACAGAACAGTGAAAGGCTTGGTCGTGAAAAGTGGCTGGCGTTTAATGAGGTGTGTTTGGGGTCTAGAATTTGTGTCTCAAACACTTGCATTTATTTGTATTTGTGGGTTCAGGTTTTTCCAAGGTTCTCATGGACTTTTAAAATTCCTCAGGGTGTAAATCAGTCATGTTGTATATTTAAAAAAAAATCACTAAAAGCCATTCAGGTCCCCAGGTGGCATCTTTGCTTTCAGAGGAACCTATAAAACTCAGAGATTCTAGGTTCCAGAATGCTGTGATTGTGGGGTGTTATCTGCATTCCAACACAATTCTGATGCTTAAGAAATGACTTAGTTAATCACTGCTATTTTGTGAGGGCCTCTCTGTCTCAAAGATAAATTATTATCAGAACTGAGGACTTCATATTACAGCACTGGCCAGCGTGGGTTGTTCAGATTACAAATAATGAGGTCCCATTATATCTATATCCCATTATATCTGTGTTAAGAATGAAACCAGAGCATCTGCCATGGCAGGCATGCCAGTGGGCAGCTGGAGGGACACGTTAAAGGAGCCTCCTGAAAGAATCATTCTGTCAAACTGTACTTAGACTTAACAACATTGGGGACATGTGAAGAATGGCCCAGGATAGACAGGGTGGTGGAGTCTTGTTTGTGCCCTAAGTGATGTTTGATAGCATGGGAAGAATTCAGATTCAGATTATATATTCTTTTTGAAGTTCTTCTATCTGCTTGTGTCTTTCAATCCCCAAATAATGACCCAAAATGAGGCAACAAGGAAGATAATAGGAAGGACATGGACATGAAACTCAGTGGAGGAAGTTTGAAGTATTGATGGATTCATTTCTCCAGTATGGATAGTCTAAAGCTTGACTCCAGTTCATGATTTTGCATGTCTCATATAAACTATGGCCAAATAAGCAGAGAGAGAGAGAGAGAGAATGCCAGCTTCACTGGGGACAGAGGGAAATTTGGGTCTAAAATGAACCTAGCACATTTGCGAGGTGCCATATGATATTTCCTTCACTTCCCTTTTCCTTCAGATGGGATAACTGAACTACTAGGATCTAACTCATTACTGTGAAGGTCTTTGAGGTACATCTGGTGATATATTACTGTTTGAAATGGTGGAGCTGATCCAAAGAAAGTACTTGATCTTTCTCTTATTGAAATCCACAGCCATGCTTGTGCTAGGCCCAGAGTAAGAACTGACATGAAAATACACTAAGCTCTTGAACTGAACCTGAACTCCACCTTGCATGAGGCTTGAAAAAGTTCAGTTAACTTTTCTCCTTCATTGCCTTTAGACTTCCTAGTTTTGGCCGTACTGCAAGCTGCAGTGCCAAATTACTATAATAAAAAAATCTTGTGATATTTTCAGACCAGGAAGTCCCAGAATCTCATGAGAACAGGCTCTCTTTGCAGATTGCTTGCCCCATTTTGCAGAAGCAAGGAGCTTGGAGGAGGTTCAGAGAAGCAGCCAACCTCTTGGGCACATATTCAGACTGAACCTTTGGAGGGTCCCCCACTCCTCATGACTGGTTCTGGGCACATATTCATGACTGTACCTCATCAGCTGCTCAGCGTGTTTTCCTCACAGTGAGCATGACTCAGCCTTCCTCCTCCATCCATTGCCGCCTTTTCCCATTTTCCCTTTTAAAAATTGCCTCTGTAGAAAAGTTACTTGCCGACACAGAATTTTCTCTCTGAATGATGTTACAGTTTCTTAAATCAAGGCTGGGTCAGCAGTATCACATGGATAAGACACTCTTTCCCTCTCATGTGATACCATTTTAGTAGAAGATTAAGCTTTTAACCTTGAAATAAAAGCAGCTTTCTCTCCTCCCTCCACTATCTTTTAGATACAACATCAATTCCTTTCTGCTTGTCTGGGGAGCAATCCATCCTGAGACTTGATCCTGTGGCTTAATCATCTTCAATTAAGTGTGAAATTGAAGGGCCATTCAGAACCAGAAATGAAGGGGAGGTTGGGAGGCAGATACTTTATAAGTTGCTAAGAAGTGCAGGTGGATATATTCTCCAAGATGCCAAGGAGTTATTGACTGTTATTGCTAGAAGTGCTGAGGATGGGCGATAGATAGATAGGAAGGACGATATGGGGCTAGATATTTTGGTGGGAGTACCCTGGGTTCATTATGTGGTTCCCAAATACCAAGCCTTTTGCCAGAGAGAACTCTGCTTGCTTCCCACTAGGCCTGAACCTCTTGCTTCCTTCCACAACCCTTGAGGAGGCAGGAATTAATCCCAGAAACAAATGGTGCAATCAGCTATAAACCAACCCTTTTATCTGGGGAGAGACAAACCCTTGATTAGTGCAGGGGACTGAGTCCTGTGGGGAGTCACCCATATCTCCCACCCTGGCAATAGTACAGCTCATTGAGTGCCCAGAGTCTGTGTATGCAGAGAATGCCCTCTTGCCCAGTTAAGAGTATTCTCTCCAATGGCTAGGGATGGGACACTAGATGGGGAGGGCTTTGAGCTACTACAGGGAATTCATTCCCAGGTGTCTGGCTGGTGGGTCTCAACCACATGTTCAGGTTCTAACTTGTTGCTGTATTTGGGGGGCAGGAAGGAACCTTCTCCCAAGTCAGATTGGCAGAGACCCTGGAGTTTTTTGCCTTCCTCTGCAGCATGGGGCACAGGTTTAAACTAGTGTAAATGGTAGATTCTCTGTAACTTGAAGTCTTTAAACCATGATTTGAGGACTTCAGTAACTCAGCCAGAGATTAGGGGTCTATTACAGGAGTGGGTGGGTGAGGTTCTGTGGCCTGCGATGTGCAGGAGGTCAGAATAGATGATCATGATGGTCCATTCTGGCCTTAAAGTCTGAGTCAAAACTACCCCCAGACCCAATCTCTTAGTCCCAGACGGGAACATCCTGCCCCTGTGGTATGAGCTCAGCATCAAAGTGGTGCGGCTTGGTCTCTGCTGACTTGCCTGGTGCCCAGTCCAGTGGTTGCTGTGCTGGTCAAAGCTCCTCTGCTGCATGTGGGCTGCTCTCCCAGCCTACTCCTTAGGCCAGTTCCCTAGGCCCAGGTCCAGGATGTGTTTGGGCCCATTCCTCCCAGCGGCAACACCTGTAACATATGCTCTCACCTAGGAGCCAGATGGCTTCTCTCCAGCCCTGCTCCTGTGCAGGCCAATTGGCCCAGGGCCAACCAGGTGGCCTCCATCTAATCCCCTGCCCCCACTTGGTCAGGGCAGAGCTCTGGAGAGGCATTCCTCTTCTCCAGGGAGAGGTAGGCTGGGAGCAGAGAGTCAGGGCTGGCATTTCCTGCCAGTCCTCTAGCCAGCGAGGGCTCTGGGGCCAGCTCTCTGCCAGCCCCACTAATCAATATAAGGCTATAAGGGTAGCACCGGCCATTTCACACAATGGCCGTGAAGCAGGGAAGGGGGGCTCAACAGATAAGAATAGATCTCCCAACTGACCAACTATGAGCAGATGGCAGCCCCCAACCTGCCCTCACTTTCAGAGGGGAACCAAAGAACACAGGTTGCTGGGATGGAGCTCTGCTCACACTCAAAGATGCAGAAGAGGAGTTAACTCTATGGCAGTGCAGAATCCTGCCCAGCTGGCCCAGCTTTCATCTTTATAACATCCCATCTCCAGCCTTGGCCCATTGGCACTTTGCTTATGCTCCTTTGTTGCTGAGTGGGCACAGTCATGGGTTTTGCTCTGCAGTCTGGAAGGAAGGTCAGGGGCTGCTCAGAAATGAGATGAGCAAATTTGGCCCTCCACTGCAGTAGTAAAAGAACTACTGCTGAATTAAATCCCTCCCCCTACCATAATTGATTTTGGATGGTAAGATGGGTCTACCCCCCTGATCTATTATCTTAGCAACAGGCAGGGTAAGACAAAATAGGTTGCAATTACTTATATGCCTCTACCCTGTCACCTATTAAATTTGCAACTCTAATGCCATGTCTCTTGAGAGTCCACAAACTCATGATTCGGTTGCTGCTGGTGGCGAATTGCTGTTTTAAGTTCCCTGGATCATTAGATCTTCCTTCCCAGATAACAACACCTAGCTCTTATCTGGTACTTTTCCTTGGTAGCTCTCAAAGCACTTTACAGAGGAGGTCAATATCATCATGTCCACTGGGGAAACTGAGGCACAGACCGGTTAAAGTGACTAGCCTAAGGGCACCCAGCAGGCCAGTAGCAGAGCCAGAAATGGAATCCAGCTCTCCTGAGTCCCATTCCACAGCTCTATCCAAAAGGACACACTTCCTCTCAAATAAAAACAGTTCCAACCCAGGAGGCTGCAAGTGCACCTAACAAGCAACAGCATCTACTCTCTGGTCATATTTTCTCTAGAGCTGTCCCACTTCCTGGAGTCTTCAGTATCCATTCCCACTTGTTCACTTTGTCCCACACTAAAGACCCTGGATCCCACACCATTAACACACACTGAGTATTTATTCCTTCCCTCTGTTCCTCCTTCATCACTACCACTAAAGAGCTTATTTCTACCATGTAAAGCTTCTTTTCTACCTGCCGGGGTGGCAATTGCCCTCCTGCTTTCAGAGCTGATGGCTCATTTGGCAAGGAGCGGGTCAAGCACCAGGAGGGCATCCAACATTTCCGCCCGGCAGGGGTGCCACTCAGACAGGCTTAGCTGAGAGCCTGCAACTTAATCACGTCAAGGCAGGCTCTCTCCTCCCTTCCTGTGACCTCTAGGGCACACAGGCAGGGCATTAGTGCTTCCAGCCCATTGGAATCAAGGAGGCCTCCCAAAAGGTTACTTCCCTTCATCAAACTTACCCTGCACCACCCCTGAGAGTGGAGCCGCCATTATTGGCAGTTGCTCCAAAGGGGCCTGTGTAATATGCTGTAATCAAACACCCCTTAAGATAATACTGTGTTCAAAGGCAGTCATATCCCATAGAGAGAGCATCCATCCCTGGTGACCTTCTTTTCACTTGCTTTCCTCTCCCCACTAGCCCATTCTGGAAGCCACAGGGCAGGCTTGCAGACCTGGAAGGTGTCAAACTGCTGCATGGATCCCCAGGTGGCCAGCAAAGCAAAGGCAGGGGGAGACCAGCCTTTAGATTATGCGTGGTGACGGTGGTGGACCTGGGTTTTGCTGAGGGCTGTTTGGAAGGTGCATTTTGCCTGAGAGAGCGGCACTGGGAAAGGTTCTCCTCCCAGCAGGGCATCTTCCTATTCTCCCCCCACCCCGTGTCCCGTTCCACCCACCCCCGCTGAACAACAGGCGGCCAAATGAAAAAGAGAAAGTGAAAATAAACAAATGAATAACTGAGCCTGCCTGATGAAGCCAGCAGGGTCACGGAGCCAGCAGTTTAATCTTGAATGGAGGCCAAGGTTAATATTTGACTGAGATGCTCAGTCGAGTGTGGAAGGCAAAGTGATAATAGCAGTGAATCAGCGGGTCCCCACTGATCTTAGCGAAACGCAATCAGCCTCCGTCTGTTTCACCAAGTGCAGGCTCTGGAGGAGCGGAAAGCTCAGTAAAACCTGTCAAAGATTTTGAGGATGGAGAGTTACAGCCCGGCTACGGACCAGACAAAGCTCTGCGTTGGCCTTTAGAAAGCCATGGGCTGTCCAATGCTCTGCATTGAGTCTGGGCCATTCTCAAAAGTTGCCTTGCTTTCTGAAACCCTCTTAATTGCTTGTTAAGGAGAAAATCTCAGGGCACAGGCTGTCAGGTTGATGCAAATCAACTTCATGATAGCTTGGGGCACGATAGGAAGGCCATGGTGTCTATGGCGTGTATGGACTTCAGTAAACTACAGAATGCTGAACTGTGAAATCATATTTATTTCTGTTGACTTGGGCAAAAGCACTTTCACATGAATTGAAAACTGGCTGAAGAGCAATAAAAATAGTGCAATCAAAGGAGCCATGGTGAGTTACACCAGCTGAGGATCTGGCCCAGGGTATCGATAGGTGTCAATGTGCAGAGTTGGGGGAAGGGGTCTGGTGGGGTGACACAGAGATCTGTATTAAGACTCAATTTTATGCCTTATTTATGTACAGTAGAAGCTTGCAAAGCCTCATCTGCACTCCTTATAATCGGTATAAAAATGTGAAGGAGTACTTGTGGCACCTTAGAGACTAACCAATTTATTTGAGCATAAGCTTTCGTGAGCTACAGCTCACTTCATCTGATATTTGTGTGTGGGGGGGCGGAGGGTGAGAAAACCTGGATTTGTGCTGGAAATGGCCCAACTTGATCATCATACACATTGTAAGGAGAGTGATCGCTTTAGATAAGCTATTACCAGCAGGAGAGTGGGGTGGGAGGAGGTATTGTTTCATGGTCTCTGTGTATATAATGTCTTCTGCAGTTTCCACAGTATGCATCCGATGAAGTGAGCTCTAGCTCACGAAAGCTTATGCTCAAATAAATTGGTTAGTCTCTAAGGTGCCACAAGTACTCCTTTTCTTTTTGCGGATACAGACTAACACGGCTGTTACTCTGAAACCTATAAAAATGTGGTGATCTTTCCACACTGCTCGGAAAAGATTTAGTAGCAGATGTTGTAGCTAGGTCTCACATTAGGAAGATTTCATTAGTTTTCCATTATATTCTCCCATATATTTCTTAGTATACCATAAAGCATGTTTAGAAATGTTAAAACGAAACTACAGTTGCAAGGGTGGCGCCAGCCTCTTCCCGGTGTAGGGGAGAGGGGCCGAGGTGGGCTAGAGAGAAAATTGGGGGGGAGGGGCTGTGCAATACATATAACCCCCCCACACATAGCCAGCCCAAGGGCCCTTTAACCCCCAAGTGCTGGGCCCCAACCCACTCCTTACCCAGGGCACCATTTTCCCTAAGACCAGCCCTGGACATCATCAGCATTCAGAGCTGGGTGTCCGGAGAGTGGCAACTGCTGGCCTGGCACCCAGCTCTGAAGGCAGCGCCGCCAGCAGCAGCAGTGCAGAATTGCAGAAGTATGGGTGGTATGGTATGGCAATGCTATCCTTACTTCTGCGCTGCTGCTGGCGACAGCATTGCCTTCAGAGCCGGGTGCCCAGCTAGCAGCCACCGTTGTCTCCACCCTGCCTTCAGAGCTGGGTGTCTAGACAGCAGCAGCTGCTGGCCAGGCACCCAGTTCTGAAGGCAGCTCTGCCACCAGCAACAGCACAGAAGTAAGGGTGGCGATGCCATACCAAACCACTTTTGCTTACTTTTGCTCAATGTTTGACTTTTGCACTGGGAGGGGTGGCTATGGGGGCGGGGGCGGCTAAGGCAAATTTTGGGGTGGCTGTAGCCCCCGCAGTCTTCCCCTAGTACCGACGCTGTACACTTGCAAATAAAATAAACTCCACAGTGATAATGTGTCACAACATGGATTTTACTCACTGTGATTGTTCACTCACTCGCTAATCTGCAATATTCAATGTTGTTTCCTGGTCCTTAGTGTGAATTAGTGAGTTCCTGCTTTATGTATTTACTTAGGGCTAAATTCCAGTACTCTTATTCACAGTGAGTAGTGCCTTACTCCCATTGGCACCACTTTTAGAGTAAGACACCCTTACGCAGAATAGTATCATAAACCGGCCTTTATTGTTTTATATAGTGACTATGACAAAAGTATGTAGACTTTTCTATTCTATTCTATAGGTGTTCTATTTTGAATCTTCCCTAATGTTTTGTAAGGGGGGTTAAACAGCATGTTAATTTCATTTGTAGATGATACTAAACTGGGAGATCTTGCAAATAATAGGATGGAGAGAGAAATGTATATACTATACATTTGATAATTATCCACTGTGGAGTTTCTTGCATCTTCCTCTGAAGCATCCGTCACTTGCCACTACTAGAGACAGGATACTGGGCTAGATGGACCACTGGTCTGATCCAGTCTGGAATTTCCTTTGCTCCTATGTAAAATGTACTAGTGAATCTAAAAGGGGGTTGGGAACATACACTGGAAATAACAAAATAAGATGGAAACTGGAAAAATGGAGCTAACACATCTGGGGAAAAATAATCCACAACACCGATGTGGGAGAAAGATGTAGGAGGTGATGGAAGAAATTTGCAGTGTAATATACAGCTTTGTTTTGTTTTTAAGACAATGCTTTTTTGGACTGCCTATGCAGACAGAATATCACAGACTGAGCAGGTGACAGCTTCTTTCTATGCAGCAAGCATGAGACTGCACTTAGAATACTGCATTCTTGTCTTCTGGGTACCTTGACAGCAGAAACGTGAACAAATTGGAGGGAAACTGGAAAAGAGCAACCACAATAAAATGATTAAGGGCCTGAAGGGGCTGAGTCATGCAGATAGGGAAAAATTACTACTACTAACTTGTTCTAATAACTAAGCCCTTGATCCTGTAATCTGATCCCCCAGGCACACCCTGCGCCTGTGTGGAGTACCACTGAGTATTGCGAGTTAACTTGCATGCTACCCCATTCCCTCTACATGGACAGGGTTAGAGGGAATGGGGTAGCATTCACCCATCTAGATATAGCTGAAGTGTAATCTTGAAAAAGGGAGAAGGAGTCTTTTCGGGGGGGTCAAGTGGGGTTAAAATTTGGGAGTAACAGAATGAAATTAAGAAGAGGAAAGTTTAGGATGAACACTAGGCCAAGTTCCCTACCAGTGGGTTCAGTTAGAGGAGCAATGTGCATGATGGAAGTGGAGCAATAATATATCATCTGAGGCATTATACCTGTGCTAGGCGAAGGTGCAGGACATACTATCCTGTCCTGGCCATGGGGGTGGACTAGGTGACCTGTTCCAGCTCCTATTGAAGTCAATAGAGATTTTGCCATTAAGTTGAGTAGAGGCAGCACTGGGCTCCCAACATCTCTTTTCCATCTGTGATTTCTTCACCTCAGAACTTAAAATAAAACCCTCAAACTTTTCAAAGATTTGATAACGTTCATTCAACCACTGGGCTTCGTAGAAAGCTTCTGAACTTCTTCCAATCACATAAGCAGAGGCATAGGAATTCTACCACAATGGAAACGGTTGTTCTAATAGCATTCGCCACTATGCCAAAATCAGTACATACTGGGGTTCTTGAGGGGAAAGTCGGCTTTCCGGCGATTTCCAGAGCCAGGAGTTTCATATACTTTCAAATACACATCTAGATTATTGGGGGTTATTCGATCTGAAGCTTAGGGTCGTTTCAGCTGAACCTACTCCTAGCCTCTGGCCTGGTTTCCCCACCACCTGCCATCTTGTGTAGTCATTGGCTCCAGTCAGAATGCTTTGTGCTCGCTTTGCAGTGATGTCAATGACTGACTGCACAAGCTGCTGGGCAGTGTTGAATCAGGCCTTAAGGGTCTAATCCTCCTCTCACTTATGCTGGGGTGAATCATGAATAACTCTGTTGACATAAATGGCCTAAGTTTTTACACTGATGAAAATTCAGAGCAAGTCCATTGAAGTTAGCAGGATTAAGCTGGTGTAAAACTGGGCATGAAAAGAGAATCAGACCCTGTGGTGTTAGAATCTTTCCCCTCTCCCCCGATACAATAGCGATAGATCCTCGGCACTTCATCATTGTTTCTTTTTCAATTCAGTGGGTTTTGATCAAACATATTTAACATGCACAAATATTTGCCAAGCTAAGAAAAAGGACCAGTCCTACCAAGGTGTGATAATGACAACACCAGCCAAGGTTGCAAAGGGTTCCCTGTTCAAATAGCCAAGTTAAACAAGACACAATTAGGGCTAGCGTGTCCCCTGCAGCTCCCAAATGTGGGATAATGGATCCTGAGAGGGTCAGCATTGGACCTAGCCGTGTCTTGTTTAACTTGGCCACATACACAGCTAACCCTTTTCCCTCTCACTTGGTGTTCTCTGCACATCACACATGTGCAGGAGGCTCTAGGACTGAAGTTTTGTGTTTTTTTTTCTCTCTCCATCTATGTTACTTAGTTTTGATAAACAGCAGTATATTCCTGATTTCATTATGCTGACATTTCAATGAAAGGACGAATCGGAGGGACTGATGAAGATTCCGAGTTTCTGGTGTAACCTCACAGGTTGCAACACTGCCAATTATTGCGTAACGAGAACTTTCTGAAAGCAGTCTTTTTTGTGGGGTGTTCCCTACTGGGGTTTAGCTGGTTTCTGCTTTTAACTCAGTCTCTTAGCCCCAGCTTTAGAAACCCATAGAGACAAACAGATACATTCTTGCATAAGTGGCTTCTATGGGGGCTTTTCTAGCTTTCTTTGAAGCATCTCGTTGTGGCCACTACTGGAAGCGGGATACTGGGCTACTGTCAAAGGACCATTGAGTTCATTGGAATGGAAATGCATGTGTTACCCACTGGTGAAAGTGTGTTACACGTCCCCCTCCTTGCCCATTCGAGGAGGATATGAGTCTATTACAGCCCAAACAAGGAAGTCTTGGCTCTTTAGTTCAAGCTGTCGCAGCTCAAGTTTTTAAGCTCTGGAGGTCCTAAATTCAATCCCTGGTGTGTCAGCCAAGATGGCAGCCATCATACAAGTTCTTATAGAAGCTGCTCTTTCATAAAGCTCACCTGGGTAGATCTCCTTTGTAAAACCCAGTCAGGTCTCCCCATCAATGAGGCCAATATATGCTTTTAACTGACCCTTTCCTCCTTTGTTAAAAAGTTTTAGCTTTTTTTTTCTTATTTATTTGAATTAGAGTAGGACCTAGGGACCCCAACTGAGATTGGGCCTCCATTATCCTAGGTGCTGTATGAACACAGAGTAAAAGACAGGCCCTACCCTGCAGATCTTAACGTCTAAATAGACAGAAGGTGGGAGGAGAAACCCAGCCACAGAGTGAGTTACCCAGATCACACAAGACTAGAACCTAGGTCTATTGATTCCCCATCCAATACACTTGCTCTTGTGAATTGTTTGCTACCAAGAAGAATCTACATGGAGGAATCAGAGTTATTTTTAAGCTGGAGATAGCATCAGAAGGCCGGGAACTTGCATTTGATCTTTTGCAATTCCATCACAGCAAAGGAACAGAAACCTGAATTTATTTTGGGAACTATAATCCAGCTCTTATCACCAGAGCATCATCATCTGTTCATATGGCTGAGGCCAGATGACACTTCATCATGGAATACACACTCTCAGTATCTTAGGGTTAAAAACATTCATCTAGGTGGGGTAGGAGTCCAATCAGTTAGCATCATCATTCAGCAACCTAAGATGTGACAAAATTTATTCTTGTCAACCCAAGAGAAAACAAACAATATAGAGAGAAGTTCCAAAGGAGACATACCTTCCCTCTGCAATCAACATTACTGTCCTAGCCTCTTGCATGCTGCCCTTGTCAGAAGATGGTTTGAGGGATTAGGTCTTATATCTACTACACAGTTCCCATGAGTCCTTGCTTCTTTAAAGGCACAGTGTTGAATTTCCGTTTTGAGCCCTTTTCTTCTGTGTGAACTATAGTAAAAAACCTCTACTAGGTGTTCCAAGAGGCTTTTCCAACCATCATACAGAAAAAGGAAAGAGAAGAAGAAAGAAGAGATGCTCAGACCAATAGAAAGATAAAGATACTTGCCCACACACAGCCAATGATCAGGCACTCCTGTCTTGATGTTATTTACTACAAATCCCATCACAGTCACCCTTCTCAAGGGAAGGATGTGGAGAGGCAGAAGGAACTCCCATACACCCTTATCTCAGAGTGCCCATTCAGACACAATTCACAAACACCTGTGGCTGTTCTCAGGCTATGGAGTCCTGTCTAAATCCTGAATGGTCACACTTCTCCTTCATCTTCCTGCTTTATTAGTAGTAGAGGTGTTACCCTTTTCTCCATTGGATGCCAAAAAGCATACAAGCAACTTCCAAGTCAGGAAGCTCTCATCTCAGAGGTATACTCTCCTTTTGGGGAGTTTGGGCACATAGCTTTTATTAAAATAAATGCTTTGAGAGGAGCATGTACTGTCTGTGGAGAAGAGTTGGGATTAGTGCTGTCCTTGCAGCTTTACTGTATCCTCTGGCTATGCTGAGAAGCACCGGCACCAGCCAAACAGGGAGGCAGTATAGCCTAATGGATACAGCACTGGCCTGGGACTTCAGACACTTGGTTTCTATTCCTGGCTTTCCCACTGATTTACTGGCTGTCTGGGCAAATCACTTCCCTCCAGGTACTTCAGTTTCCCCATCTGTAAAATGGAGATAATGATACTGACCTCCTTTGTAAAGAGCTTTGAGATCTAAAGATGAAAGTAGCTATATCAGAGCTAGATATTATTATTTATTACCAATTGGAGAGGAATCCAGTTGCCAACAGTAAGAAAAGGGGGAGGTTTGGTAGCAAGATAGATGCTCTATCAGAGAGATGCACGAGATTGAAGAACTTGAGACCAGAATAGCAAGAGGTGTTCTATGAAAGGATTAAAGTGCATTGGCAGAGCCCAGGGCTTTGATTTAGGGCCCGGAACTGGATTAACAATGAATGCTGCAGGCTGGGATTGAGGTGCATTGGTAGAGTTGTGGTGGATATGATGGGGGATCAGGAATAGAAGGGATGCACTCAAAGGGTGATCCAGCAGTTAGGGTGCTAATTTAGGGCTGCGGAGTCCTAGATTCCGTTCTCTGCTCTGCTACTGATTCTTGTGTGACCTTAGTCTTACGCTCTCTGTTCTTCAGTTCCCCATCATTACAATGGAAGTAACGGAATTTTCCTACCTCACATGGGGTGTTGTGAGGTGCTCAGATACTATGGTAATAGGGCCAGATAAGCACCTAAGAGACAATAGAGGTGCACCTGTCGGGTTAGATGAGGGCTTAGAACGGAATTAGCTGAGATTCTACAAGTTAGCACTGACGTGCGGGGAGGAGATCCTTGCATGTAGTGGCTGTCAACGTTCTGTGTAAGCTATGTTGTCCGTCCCTGAGACGATCATTAAACTCGCCCGCAAATTTAAAAAGAACCAGAAAAAGAAACGTTTAATGGCCCATCATTTATAGCTACCAGAGGTAAAAGGACCTTTTTGTTTTTTTATAGTTTTCATGTGCTCTACTGTCCCCCGGGAATGCACTGGGTGCCTTGTTCATTTCAAAGAAACATACAGGGAACTTTTAAAGAGACGTTGTTGCATATTAAAACCTCAGTGGGGACATTAGTGTTTTTCGCAGACATTCCCAAATTTTCCTGGAGACTCAAACGTAAGGACAATATCTGAAAATTACAAAAATGTTCCCCATTGTACATTGGCTCCGCCACCGGGGTCAGAGTGAGCAGCCCTCCTGCCCCCTGGCCCCATGCTTGCCAACGGAAGGCTCCGAGGCGTGAACAGAAAGTTGTTATTAGCCCTTGGAGATTAGCCGACGGAGAGCACAGGTTGGGTTGGCTCCTGCGAATGAATGAATTCATTGTGTCTTCACTGTGTTCGATAAAAGTTGTGAATCTTAATTAAAAGCTTGATCGTTTGCATTTATGGAGACATTGTTGGGGCTGTTTCTTTAGCTGTTAACAGGTTGTAAAACATTTTAAGAGTCTTTTTTTTGGGTTGCATTCATATTTGGCTCATTTAAAAAGAGGCAGTTTTTACAAAAAATTTGAGAGCCCCTTAGATGATCATGAAAGCAAAGGAATAGTACTAACCTAAAATGGGCACAGACTTCTTTTCTGGGGCTTTGCATTTTCTTTTGTCCAAACATTTTTTTGTCATGTTTTGATTAAACTGAACTTGGCAAAATTGTATCTTTTTTGATGAAATTTTGTTTTGGAAAATTTTTTGGGAAAAAAGCATTTCAAAATTGTCAGAATGTCCTGTTTCTATATTTTAGGAATGGAGGGTTTTGATTTTTGTTGTTGTTTCAAAATGGCTTTGCATTTTGAAATATATTTTACTTTATATTTAAAATGGTCAAAATTGAAACAAAACATTTCAGATTACCCAAAGCATTACTTTTTAAAAATTTGTTTTGTAAAAATGAAAGTGGAATTTTGGCTTCTCATCCTGATTTGCAGTGGGGAAAATATCAAAAATTTGTAATGGAATGGAAAATCTATTTTCCCATCAGTTCGTATAACAAACCTCTGATTCTGGCCAGTGGCAGCCTTGTTATTCCAGAGAAGAAATGTTCACATAGCTCTACAACTACGACGCTTTCTAGATCAACTGCATTCCCTGCTAATATGTCCCAACTCTGCCACATGCAGTCTATTCCTGCCCTGTATTCAAGTCCCCATGCAGCTCTGCCAATGCACCTCACGTCTGAACTATGTCTAAATTCATGGAGGATAGGTCCATCAATGGCTGTTAGCATGCTCTGAGTGTCCCTAAATCTCTGACTGCCAGAAGCTGGGACTGGACAACAGGGGATGGATCACTTGACTAATTGCCTTGTCCTGTTCATTCACTCTGAAACATCTGGCACCGGCTACTGTTGGAAGACAGGATACTGGGCTAAATGGACATTGGTCTGACCCAGTACAGGCATTCTTATGCTCTTAACTGCAGTACCATCTGCTATTCCAGGCTTGGGCATATCTTGAGAAGAGGATGCCATTCATGCCCAGTTTTTCCAGACTGTGTGGTAGTTCAACGGGCTAGCATGGGACACCATTCTCTCTCTCAAGTTCTCCATGAGACTCACCTGAAAAACAGATGACTCCAATCCCCAGGGCAATGAAAATAGAAAACACAGCGAAACTCTAAATTCGCTTAAAACCAAAGCACTGTTTTGGGTTCAGCCTGGTTCTTATTTCCCCTGACACTGGTTATCCCATGTCTGATTGCTTCCTTCGCTGTTTGGGAAAGGTGGGTTTGATTTTCATTCATTGTGCTTCAGGGTCTCATTTCCAAATCTGGGCAGTCTGGGGGGAAGTCCGCACAGAGCAAGTTCCATAGCTGGGACCAAATGCTACTTGGTTGTGTGCGTGCAGCTCTCCTGAGCATCATTCAAAATTGCAGCCCCGTAAGCGATAGCAAACTGTGGTTCTTCAGAGTCCTTAATCACTGGAGGGAGGCCTGGAGTTCTGAATCATGGTGTAGCATTTTGGACAGAGCTATTTTTGCAGGATACATAGAAATTAGTAGAGCTGGTTGGGAAATTATTTTTCCCTGCTTAAACAAATCAGCAACAATGAAAATGTTGCTTTCATTTTTCTCAAAGTGTTTATGTGAAATTGGAACTTTTTTTTTGGCCAAGCCTGCCCCCACCTAATGTTTCAGTTTTCAAATTTTTAGTTACTAATCATTTTTTTTGGCTTGTTTTCCAATAAAAAGCTAAAAAATGTGGACATTTTTTCACAAAAATTCCCCTTTGGTGAAAAGCCTTTTTTTCCTTGAAAAAAACATGTTGATGGAACATTTGGGACCAGATCTAGTAATTAGCCATTATTAACAAACTCACAGGGCTGTGTGCAGGTTTCTGAGTGGAGTGACCTTTGCTCAAAGCTGCAGCCCCAATGTGTTACACTGAAGCAGCATAACAGTATGATCTTATAACAACTGAATGTTCACTCAGGGTGAAATTTCATGACAGGTGATATTTCCTCCATAACAATACCATCTGCAATTATTTCCCTACATCTCATGTCAGGGAAAGGTCTGTCCCAGGGAAAGTCTCAGTGGTCTGTTTTCACTTTCGACACTCAGCCTTTCACTTGGAGGTGAAAGTTCACTGGAACCACGTCTTGGTGAACTGTCATAATATCCAATTCCATGGCAGCTTCAGAGAGTGTTTCATAACATTTTTGAACCAGACGTCAGCCTGATCTAAGAGAGAAAACGGGGCATCTTTAGTGTGTCACCGTACTTTATCTTAGAACAAATAAATCTTCTAATTCTGAAAGGGGAGGCAAAGGAACCCAAACCCCTTGTTTGAACGTTCCACTGACATCAGTCTTCCAAGGAAGTCAAAACATCTGCAGCCAAATCCTGAAGCCCTTACTCAGGCAAAACTCCCACTGACCCTAACAAGAGTTTTGCTGGAATAAGTACTAACAATCAACTAAGGACATGAGGATTTGGCCTCAGTATTTTATCAGCAAGCCATTCTCGGAAGGATAGAGTGGTAACTAAAATAACACTTTTTTGCTTGTAAGATGCATGTGCAGCTGCTTGCATAACAGCTTGGGAGGGAGCTGCAGGTACTGTGTTGAAGCAACGCTCCCATTGGGGTCAGTGGTCTGTTCTTGGAGAATTAATGTAGTTGTAGTGTATGCACCTATGAAACAATAATGCCTCCCCCCCACACACACATTTACTGCCACCTTAAGTCTCTAAGGACACTGCTGTTTACAGAGTTGGACACCCATTTTGTGTTCGGCTGAGTGCAGACTGTTACTGAGAAGCTACACTCTCTGCTCTGTTTACTTTTGTTCTTTCTTGTTTTGTTCTCTTTATCTAAAGAAAAGGTCATTCAAATTAAAATGATCTCTGTGCCCTAACTTGTGGCACAACATAAAGAGAGGGCATGTTAATTTTGCAAATCACTTCTAGATCTCTGAGTTATGCCCTGGTTTATGCATGGTCTGATCCCATGCCAGACTGGGTAACTTGTGGCTTCTCTTTACTTGATTCTCTATCAGTCCAACACCAAGTGGTGATCTGGGGCATGTAACCTCTGCCTGGTGCTATGCAAAAGCATTCTATGACCACACTCTGTTACATTGTGAGGGCCAAAGCTGTGTAGAAGTGAATATAGTCTGCACCCTGGCAAATTTCATGCAAGCAGACCTACCACCACTGTCCCTTCTAAGCTGTGCGAGTGTGCACGCGCACACAGATCCTGAACTCCGCGCACATGGCAAAACACCGCACACACAAACATTTGCACAGAAGCACAACAATTTGCACAGAAGAAATTTTTTGCACACATGGCCTGTCAAAAATTAGAGGGAACATTGCCTACCATAGTCTTACCAACAAGCATATATCCTCCTTTCTTTTCCCTTGAAGCTTACTATACATACAGAGTACAAAAAACATTGCCTAACCTGGCACTCATGTTGTGGTGTGTTTAGTGCTACTCTAAGGAAAAGGTAGCTAGCGTGGCCAGCCAGGGGTGAAAGTAACTGAGGCCACTTACCGGTACGGGGCGGGGCGGCTCCGGTCCCCGGAACGGGCGGGGCCTCAGGTGGAAGGGGTGGGGCTGGTGGGTCAGCGTTCCCCAGCCAGCCCTTCCAGTCCGGCTGGCCTGCACCGCCCAGGGCTCCCGTGTTGATTTAAAGGGCCCTGCGGCTCCGGACGCCATTGCTGCCATAGCGGCATGCTGTCAGCGGCCGGGGGGGCCAAAAGGGGCAGGAACGTTAAAGTGCTGCTGGGTTCTTTGCCGCAGCAGCGCTTCAAGGATGGTGCTTTGCTGCGGCAGCGATCCCCCCTCTCCCCCCTGCAGTCGGTGGCCTGGCCGGTATGGACCCTACCAGCAGGGCCGCCGACGGGGGAGGCAAAAGGGGCAGGGACATTAAAGCGCTGCCATGGCAACGCTTTAATGTGGGCTGGGTATGGGCCGGTGCGGGTTCTTACCGGTACACTGTTCCCGCCCATACCGGCTCACTTTCTCCCCCGTGGCCAGCTTCCCTGCTATGCCCTGGTTCCAAGAGAGTCCATAAATGGAGACCAGGCCAAGCTAGAATAGTTCATATAAGAGTCTTTTCTCAGCAAGTTAGCGTCTCCCAAACTGAGCTTTTCCAGATTGCCTGCATCCTCTGTTTTTTCCAACCTGACCCATCAGGGCAAAGACAGGATGCTGTCTGAACCTATAGAAGCCAAAATCACTGGTCTGGATCCAACTAGTGCTGATAGCTTGACGCACATACTCGTGCAGCATGAGAGTGTCGAGCTAGATTCTCTCCCTCACACCCGCTTCTCCAGCGGCACAGAGGAGCTGGGATCTGGCCATAGATGGCCATCTGAGAATTCTTCCAGTGGAGGAGGGCGTGCTCGGCTGGTGGGCCTGGCTCCTGTGCCAATCGCCCTCCTCCGACCCAAAATATGGGATGGGAAGGGGCATGGTGGGTGCAAAGAACAGCTGGGCACTGCAGATTTTCGGTGGTTGGACTTTCAAGGACCATAGCCAGCTGACATTAGCGACAGCAGCTCCCAGGGGTGTTCTAACTCACCGTGGGCCAGGTGCAAACTAGCTCATGGAATCAGGAAGCCGTAACTAGCTGACGGTCCCCTCCCATGTGACTCTCCGATGAGGCGCTGATCTGTGCGCAGGACACTCTCTGGCCCACTGTGCGCGCTAACAAAGCTGTGCTCCACACCCCACTCAGGGACTAGGGCTGGGGGAAAACCAACATTTTAGTCCAGGTTTCATTTCTGAGGTTTCAAGGAGAGTTGGTCGTCTCTCCACATGTTTCTGCAGACAGATGGGGACAGACCCAAATGGAACAAGCCACCTAGGAGGCAGCACAGTCCAGTGAGCAGGGCGCCAGGCAGGGAATCCAAAGCCCTGACTTCTCTTCCCAGCTCTTTCTGGAAGTACTTGCTGAGTCTCTTGGGCCAGAAGTTTCAAAAGCAGATTCTGATTCTGGGGGCATCAGTTTGGGGCGTGTCCAATTTCAGACACTTGGGGTCTAGTTTTCAGCGGGGCAAAAAGCAGCCACAATTTCAACCAAAGCCAGTGGGGCTGCGGGTGGTCAGCTCTTTGGTGTCTGAAGCTGGGCACCCAAAATTAGTCTATAGTTTTGAAAATATTGGCCTTAACTGCCCTTTGTCTCAGTTTTCCCATCTGCAAAATGGGGACAATAGTGTTTCCTTTTTTTTTTATACTAGGCAAATGTTCAGTATGATCCATCGCCTAAGCTCCTTTCACTGTAGGCACTGGATATAAATAAGGAGCACAAATCTTACCCCACAGCACCAGACTCTTTATCTTAAGTCAGGAGCAGTGGAAGCCCCCTAAAAAGGGAGCTCCACCGGTGCCCAAACTGTGACCCCACCCCCTGCACTGCCTCTTCCCCCCCAAGACCTTGCCCCTCGCTTGCTCCTCTTTGCCCCTTCCCCCCCAATTACTCGCCCATATGGCCAGTAAAAAGTGATGGGGCCCTGGGCCCCTGGTCTCCCCTGTTCTGGCACCCCTGTCTTAGGTACTTAAGTGCCACATTACAGTAGCTGAGCATCTCACAGTCTTTAATACCTTTATCTTCACAACACTCTCTGAGGTGGGCAATGCTCGGTTCCCCATTTTACAGATTGGCAACTGAGGCACAGAGAGCCTGATTTTAAAGGTATTTAGGCACTTGAAGCAGATTTGAAAATCCCATTTAGGTACCTATATACCTTTAAAGTCTAGAGAGACTAAGTGATTTGCGCCAGGTCACACAGGAATGACTTGAACCCAGGTCAACCAAATTCTAGGCTAATGCCCTGCCTACAGGAGCAGCTCATAGCTAGCATTGCTAGCTTTTTAGCTAGCCCCCAGCACTCCTTTTCTTTTTGCGAATACAGACTAACACGGCTGCTACTCTGAAACTCCCCAGCACAGTTGCTCTAGGGCTGGTGGATGAGCCAGCGTCTCCACCGCCATTCACCCTCTCCTGTGCTGAGACTCTCTTGGGCCCATCTCGTCCATGCTTTGGGCATCATCCTTGGACAAGTCTCCTCTGCCCTTTTTGAAAGAGAGGGTTCTTTCCTCTCCCCGTACTGGGATTTGCAGGGGCGATTAAACCTGATGCAGATATCTGCAGTCACCTCATCCGTGATTAAGAGAATAAAAGGGCTGGCTGGAATAACTCAAATTCTTAACACTTGGGCCTGAGGCAGGGCTAGCTGGGAAGCCCAGCCTCACATCTGTAGAAAGATGACGGGAGCCTTTGCTTCTAAATGTCAGTTTAGAGCAATTTATCCTAATCCGATTACTGGCTAATTCAGTGCCAGTCTGTATTACGGAGGCCGGGTTTAATGGAGGCTAAAGAGGCCGTGTTTACCCTTCAAGTGTGGGGGATTATCCTCTCAAGGGGGCCAGCTTGAGGAATCTGCCTGCTTTTGGCAGGGTGGAATAATGCCAGTTCAAAGAACTCGAACAGTGAGGCTGGAGGCTCCAGGGCTGAGCTGCCACCAAGCCCTTTGTTCCTCTGGGGCTTTGTCTGAGCTGTCAGCTCTGCCTTTGCTGCAGAGAGAACTCTTAGAAGGGCTTCCTTCTTCCCGGGAACTGGGGGTGGGGGTGGGAAACAGTCAGTGCTGAGCGAGCTGCTTGTTCCATTTTGATGTTCCCCTTTGGAGTCATTATATGTGAAACAAGTTTGCTGCCCTCCGTTTAACCCCCTGGTTAAGACCTATCCTCCTCTTTAAAGTGCCCTTTGGGATTTAGCATGTAGGGGAAGGGCAGGGGCGAAGCTAGGTGGTACAGAGGTTTAATTCACTTACCCTTTGTCTCCAGAGACTCATGTTTCAGTTCTGGCTTTGGCTACAAGTTAGTGTGACTTCTGGTGGTTTCAGTCCCCGTTTGTTCACACCATTAACCCTGCCACCCCCCATGGCTATTGGTAGTTGCTGCTCGGCACAGGCCCAGGATTGTATTGCAGGGGTATTATCGGTCAGGGCTGATGGATGTGTAACGGCAGAGCAGTGTGTCTGTGGGAAGCTCGTGTAGTCTCTGATTTAGGCAAATGCTCTTTGATGCCTCCTTTTCATGGCACCTAGCAGGCTGTAGGCACTAAAGAAAAAATGAATAAGTGCAGCGTGGTTGGGACGCTGACTGAGGAGACCTGGGTTCTCCTTACAGTTCTGTCTATGACCTAAGGGCAAGTATCTGCACCTCTGTTTCCCCACCTGTGTCTTGTCTATTTAGCTCTCTGTCTCAGTTGGAAAAATGGGGGTTTTCAAATGGGATAGTCAGGGCCGGCTCTAGGTTTTTTGCTGCTCCAAGCTCTGAGAGTGCAACTGCCCAAGCAAAAAAAAAGAAAAAAAAAAGGAATGCTGCCCCTGGCATTGTGCGGTCCCAAGCACGTGCTTGCTTTTCTGGTGCCTAGAGCCGGTCCTGGGGATAGCTAACTCATTTCCAACCCTCCTGCGGATGGGGAGAGCTGTAGTTTTAACACCTGCTAGCCGGTCAGAATGAACCCCTAGATGTCACAGTATGGTTCACCTCAACCAGCTAACAGCTATTAAAACTACAACTTGGCTACACCAGCGTGTTCAGACATGTTTGCTGTCACATTTGAAAAATACCCCTTTTTTCCTAGTGAGTGTTAGCTGTTGCATTAAAAAACCAAAACCAAAACCACACCTTTGTTTCTAATCTAAACAGGCTAAGTGTTTAAGCAGACAGCACAATGGCTTCTAGCATGGAGTTTATATGTTCTGATCTCGGGCCCGATCCTGCATCCCTTTCTGGCAAGTCATCCCACTGAAGTTACTTGTTGGTGAGCAAAGAGTGTTTGCATAAAAGGTACAGGGTTGGGCTCCTAACTGATAAGCAGCTGGGACATTGTGAGACATGTTGCTGGAGAATTATGATTTATGGACCTGATTCACTCCTTACTTACACTGATGTAAATTAGGAATAACTCCACTGAAGCCAGTGGAGTTCCACTGTTATAAGATCAATATAAATGAAATCAGGCGCCATAGCTTGACACACATTATGCAGTATTCTAAGGGGCCCTCAACTATTGGTACTTATAGGTTTTTATGACTACACCTCTGCAGCTTTTTCAGTAAATCCGGTGATTAAAACAAAACGAACAAAAAGCCTGTAGAAATTTTGTCATGTCTGTTTTTCTTAATAATTCAGTAAATATTACATTAATTTTTAAAGATGTTATCAGCTAGAGGAGGAGGAAAGAATCATATTGAGCAGCTTAACTCAGTTAAAATGATGACCTTTAGATGTCAGTATAATCAAAGAATAACACGAAACTTAGTGCTGACTCACAGATTCTTCAGAATGATGGCATAGGGGTGAATCTATTTACTGGGTGTAGCTAATTCATCTGGACTTGGCTGTTTCCTCTCCGCTCTCATTTCTGTACTTTCTCCTCCTCAGTGGGTGCTCCCAACACACAGCTTGGTATTTGCATATCAAAGTGACATGGGAATTTCCTGAGTGCTCCTTGATGGCAGGTTGACATTGAGCACTTCAGCTGTGCTCCCACCTCGAACAGATCAATACCTAGGATCAGTCATTCGGGGGGGAGCTTCAATGTTCCCTCTCTTTTACTCCCTGACAAGTAGTTGGGAAAGAAAATGGATCCATCCAAATAAGATTTTCAGAAAGGATCATATTAAATGTTTACAGGGAAACTGAAGACAGTTTTCCCTATCTGTGAAGCCTTCCTCCACTATCACTGTTTTGGTATGATTCCTTGGAAGCCTGAAAATTAAACTAAATTCCTTAGCCAATTTTTCCCCTGCTGGCCAACTGGTTTGTTGTTACAGGTTTGGTGGTGTGCTGCAGATATTAAAAAGTTGTTTATGAATGTTGAATTGTACACACACATGTATGCGCACACACACACATTTGCTATTGGAGAGTTGTTCAGCTGGGTTACACACTGTGGCTTGTTATTGTTGGAGTGCTCATGAGTCTGAATTGCCCAAGCTAGTTTGTTATTGTAGGGTTGTTCTTGAGTACCAGATAGCACAAAATGTTTTGTTATTTAAGGGTTGTTCATGGGACAGGGTGTCTGGGAATTAGTTATTTTGGTTTTGCTTTATTTTACTTAGAGAAAAGGATACAAAAAAAATTATGTGGATTTTGCAAAGAGAAAAACATTGCACTTAGATCATTTCTGGTGGACTTCATCCTTGACAGTGCCCATCTACAATAGTTCCAAATTACTTATTATTTGAGAGACATTATTTCAAGGGGTTGACAGAACCCCGTCAAGTCAACTTTGGTCTCCAAATTATATTTTGTGTGCTTTTTTAAAAAATACAACCAAAAACACCCTTCCCCCAAAAAACTTCTACAAAACTGAAGACTAATAGCAAATTCCCTTTTAAAAAATTCCAGTGAAAACAGCTTTTAAAAAATCAAATATATGCTCCCTGCTCTGTTTCCCTTCAGATTTTGCAGGTTGCACTGTGCATAAGGACCCGAAAGTGAAATGGACTTGAAACAGACTTGAAATTGACATTAACAATAGGAAAGTCAACAAAGGAAAAGCAGGTTGAGCCAGAAAATTTAGATCTGGAGGTGGGTCTAGATTTTGAAAAAAAACATGCTCCACGTTTAGGATTGGGATTAGATCAAGGATTCTAGTTTGAGCCTGAACTGAAACATAAATCATGATGAATTAATGAGATTTCAAAGATTCACTATTAATATTCTAAGGTGTAACTAGTGACAGAGCTAAGGAATATTTACTGCGGCTCCATCCTGACAGTGTCCCCAGAAATTCATAATCCCCTTCCTTCCTCCTTAGCCACATTTACAAAATTTTTGGTGAGCTCTGATGCGCAGTGACTACTTCAAGATTTCTCCTCTGTCTTGTTTCAAATGTCCTCTTTTTAAGAAGAGAAGCCGCTGACCCTTTGACTCCACCAGCGATATCACAGGCTAAAGTCAGGAAATGGCCTTATCCAAATGGATTTTAATTCATGTCAAGGTTTGGGGTTAAATGAAGAGCGTCCATCGGATGTCATACTTTCTGCTCCAGTGTGGTGTCCGGAAGCAAAGAGATTGATACGAAAGGCTGGTTGTTATATCAATAAGAAGGTCTTTGCTGAGGGAATGGGGGTGGGGAACCCCTCCCTTTAGTTATAAGATTTAACTGCTTCACTGCTGATGGGCAGGATGGGCGTGCCCCCTCTGTGCTATTGCACCTCGCATTTATGCTTTAGGCTGCCATGTGCTTCCTGTGCCACTGAACGTTCCCTGCATGCCAGGTGGGCAAAATACGGGCAATTCTGACAGCCCCGTCTCTCTGCAGCCACCTGCTGGCCTTGGGAATGAGCAGCCGCTGAAGAGCACAGACCCAGAAGCGACCTACGTGCAAGTGTGTGGTGGCTGCTGCCATGGTGCCTTCACAGAGTGCGCTGTATCCTGCTGTATCCATCTGGTGCCTTCTCTTCCCTGTGCCCTTCCGGGTACCTGGCAGGCAGTATCTCAACGTCCTTGGCTGCCCCATGAGGGGATGGCAACAGCCAACTTCGGTAAGATCCAGATAGTGAGCTACCTGGAGGTCAAGCACAGCAATGGTGAGGGAGAGGCTGAGTAGCCACAGCTTCTGGCCCCGGCTCTGCCTCCTCCTCTGTATGGGGTGGGAGACTGCACATAGGGCCAGGATATGCGGATCTTAAGCATAAAAAGGAAGCTTACAAGAAGTGGAAGGTTGGACATATGACCAGGGAGGAGTATAAAAATATTGCTCGGGCATGTAGGAATGAAATTAGGAGGGCCAAATCGCACCTGGAGCTGCAGCTAGCGAGAGATGTTAAGAGTAACAAGAAGGGTTTCTTCAGGTATGTTGGCAACAAGAAGAAAGCCAAGGAAAGTGTGGGCCCCTTAATGAATGAGGGAGGCAACCTAGTGACAGAGGATATGGAAAAAGCTAATGTACTCAATGCTTTTTTTGCCTCTGTCTTCACGAACAAGGTCAGCTCCCAGACTGCTGCACTGGGCATCACAATATGGGGAATAGATGGCCAGCCCTCTGTGGAGAAAGAGGTGGTTAGGGACTATTTAGAAAAGCTGGACGTGCACAAGTCCATGGGGCCGGAAGAGTTGCATCCGAGAGTGCTAAAGGAACTGGCGGCTGTGATTGCAGAGCCATTGGCCATTATCTTTGAAAACTCGTGGCGAACGGGGGAAGTCCCGGATGACTGGAAAAAGGCTAATGTAGTGCCAATCTTTAAAAAAGGGAAGAAGGAGGATCCTGGGAACTACAGGCCAGTCAGCCTCACCTCAGTCCCAGAAAAATCATGGAGCAGGTCCTCAAAGAATCAATCCTGAAGCACTTACATGAGAAACAGTCAGCATGGATTCACCAAGGGAAGGTCATGCCTGACTAATCTAATCGCCTTCTATGATGAGATTACTGGTTCTGTGGATGAAGGGAAAGCAGTGGATGTATTGTATCTTGACTTTAGCAAAGCTTTTGACACGGTCTCCCACAGTATTCTTGTCAGCAAGTTAAAGAAGTATGGGCTGGATGAATGCACTATAAGGTGGGTAGAAAGTTGGCTAGATTGTCGGGCTCAATGGGTAGTGATCAATGGCTCCATGTCTAGTTGGCAGCCGGTGTCAAGTGGAGTGCCCCAGGGGTCGGTCCTAGGGCCGGTTTTGTTCAATATCTTCATAAATGATCTGGAGGATGGTGTGGATTGCACTCTCAGCAAATTTGTGGATGATACTAAACTGGGAGGAGTGGTAGATACGCTGGAGGGCAGGGATAGGATACAGAGGGACCTAGACAAATTGGAGGATTGGGCCAAAAGAAATCTGATGAGGTTCAATAAGGATAAGTGCAGGGTCCTGCACTTAGGACGGAAGAACCCAATGCACAGCTACAGACTAGGGACCGAATGGCTAGGCAGCAGTTCTGCGGAAAAGGACCTAGGGGTGACAGTGGACGAGAAGCTGGATATGAGTCAGCAGTGTGCCCTTGTTGCCAAGAAGGCCAATGGCATTTTGGGATGTATAAGTAGGGGCATAGCGAGCAGATCGAGGGACGTGATCGTCCCTCTCTATTCGACATTGGTGAGGCCTCATCTGGAGTACTGTGTCCAGTTTTGGGCCCCACACTACAAGAAGGATGTGGATAAATTGGAAAGAGTCCAGCGAAGGGCAACAAAAATGATTAGGGGTCTGGAACACATGAGTTATGAGGAGAGGCTGAGGGAACTGGGATTGTTTAGTCTGCGGAAGAGAAGAATGAGGGGGGATTTGATAGCTGCTTTCAACTACCTGAGAGGTGGTTCCAGAGATGATGGTTCTAGACTATTCTCAGTGGTGGAAGAGGACAGGACAAGGAGTAATGGTCTCAAGTTGCAGTGGGGGAGGTTTAGGTTGGCTATTAGGAAAAGCTTTTTCACTAGGAGGGTGGTGAAACACTGGAATGCGTTACCTAGGGAGGTGGTGGAATCTCCTTCCTTAGAAGTTTTTAAGGTCAGGCTTGACAAAGCCCTGGCTGGGATGATTTAATTGGGGATGGGTCCTGCTTTTGAGCAGGGGGTTGGACTAGATGAACTCCTGAGGTCCCTTCCAACCCTGATATTCTATGATTCTATGATTCTATGATAGGGGCCAGGCCTGCAATGTTGCCAGCCTCAGGGATTTTGGAGTTACTTTACACATGTGATTGGCGAAAACTGGAGCCTTGAGGTTGGCAACACCACTGCTGCTTAAAGCCTGGCTCTTTGTGTCAATGTCCTCACACTCTGGGGTGTCGGAAGTGAGGGAATCCCTCTGACGGAAGAAGGAATAAGGGAAAGAAGAGAGATCCCTAAAGTGATGAAGAAGTGGAGAAAATGGTGAATCAGAGAGGAGACCTGTGAATGCTGCAGCAGGAAGGAGGCGCAGCAATGGAGTCCATAGTGCAAGTGGCTCTGCTAGAGAAGTTTGATTCCGGCAATTCAGGCAGCTGGCCTTGCTGGATCTTCTTTCAACACTGAACACACAGCAGGGAAAGGCACTCTGTCTAGAGCCCCAGTTAAGCAGCCACCGACAGGAAGGCTTAAAGAAAGATGTCAAAGTCTTAATTGGCCTTGTTCTGGCAGCAATTCCAGCATCTGCCAACCAACTTTAGCAAATTAGAGATGTACAACTAAAGGACGAGACTTGCCAGAAACTTACTGAACTCTGCCAAAGAGGGTGTGGTCGAAGGAGTCAACTTCCAACACCACTACTACCACACTGGCGGGACCCAAATCAGCGTCACATGGCTGATAGATGGTGCATTCTTATCCCTATGGTACTTCTGAAAGAGATGCTCTCCAAAATCCATGCGGGACACCAATGCAGGGTACAAGCACAACCATCCCTGTGGGGTGGCCCAGTCTGAGTAGGCAAATTCAGATTTTAGTCGAGGGCTGCAGTTATGTAACAATGGAAAAAACAAAACATAAAACATTCACCAGAACCGTTCCTCTCTACAGAAATGGCTGGCAGACCTTGGCAGCAGGTAGCCACAGATTTGTTTTTCTGGAAAGGACACACATAAATTATGGTAGTCAATTACTTCTGCACGTATATCAACTTGAGTATACTTCCACAGACATCATCAGTACAGGTCGTTCAGAAACTGAAGTCAGTATTTGCAAGACATGGAGTTCCTGATGTCCTTGTATCAGACAACGGGCCTCAATTTACTTCTAAAAGATTGTATTTGCCCAGGACTTTGATTTTGAACATTGTAGTTCATGTTTCCCCCTGAGCAGTGGGGAGGTGGAGAGAGCAGTGCAGACTTTAAAAAGACTTTTACAAAATCAGTGGACCTGTATAAAGCACTCCTGGCATATCAAACAACGCCGCTTGCATTTGGATTATCTCCAGCAGAACTTCTGATGAGAAGATGACTAAGGATGCCTTAACCTGTGGCACCAATACAGTTTCAACCTAAGTGGCCCAACTTGAAAGAACTTAGAAAACAGGAAGCTGAAATAAGAATTTGGCAGGAACATAACTTCAGTGTTGGGCACAGAACGAAAGCACTACCCAAACTGAGACCAGGGAACAGAGTTTGGCTCTAAAGATCCCAGATGTTTGGAACTGTTCGGAACCAGGCAGAAACTCCCAGGCCCTAAGTAGTGGAGTCTCCAAGAGGACTTCTCCAGACTCCAGAAGAATTGGGTTCATCTTCAGTATTTCCCAACGCAACAAGAGAGGATCTGAGACCTGCAGATACTCTGTCAGGAAGTGAGACTCCTCCACAGGGAACTTCACATGCAAACTCCAAAGAAGTGAGAACACGCTCTGGAGCACGGATCAGACCCCCTCAAAGACTTGATTTTACAAATACTGCTCAGGACTGTTTAAATGGAATTGACAGCTCACAGAGACACAGAAGCGTAATCAGTTTTAAGGAATTTGAAAGAACTGTTGATAGATACATTGTTTTATAATTTGTTTTACTCTTTTATTATAAAGAAAGAGAGATGCAGAGTGGTTATAGAGTTCCTGTTATCCGAGAGGATCAGGAGGTGTTGTATCAGGGAGCTTGACAACTGTGGAAACTTCCTGGTGAGGGAGTTCTCTAGGTGATGCTTTTCAAGCCTGGGTATTTGTGCGTATGTCCTCACCCTATGAAGAGGGTTAGCTCCATATCTGATCTCAGGATATTGGGAGCATTTGGGCCTTGGTTACACTAGCCTTTTTCTCAAAGCCTCTCCCCTCTCCTGCCAGCTGTACTGCTCAACTAGTACAACTCCACCAGTGTAGCTCCACCAGCTTTAGAAACTGTGGGAGCTTCAGTATAAACAGGCTGCTGCTGTTATAGAGGGAGGTTCTCAAAGGAATGAATGGGAGCATGGGGCCCGACTCCCAGTGACTTTCAATGAGAGTTGGGTGCCCAAGTCCCATTTGACCTTTGAACATCTCTCCCTGACCACCAAGTAGCAGCAGAATCCAGCTCTAAATAGGAGGGTAATGCCCAATTATGTGATTACAATTTTTCCAGACTTAAAAGGTGACCTGATTAGTTTAATTCATTATTTACTTCCAAATATAGAATTTTTCTCTCTCCTAATCTTAAACTTTATTTAAATGCCTAGTTCTGCCCTTCATTTTTCTAGCATAGATTTGTTCTTCCTTCTGCGATTTTTCTCTGCTTTCCCTGCAGTTTCAGCTTCTCACCAGTAGCCCCAACAGAGGCCAAAGGTAGGTGAGGCATTTGATCAAAGGTGAATGATACCTTGCAGATCCATGTGCTACATTTGATTTTATCACATAATTCTACAATGTATCACATGACTGTCACTACCATGTAGATGGTATCTCTCTCCCTTCTGTCATGTGTCTGTGGCAAGGGACCTGTAACTAACTGAAGCATTTAGCAGAGCTCCCCTGTAACTCTAAGTAGAGACATGTTTGAAGTGAGCTGACAAATATGAAGCCTGTATAACCTTGGTTAATTGAAAATTACTATCCTATCTCTTACAGTGCTCTTCTGCTTTAGGGCTGCCTTGTGCCACCTTTGCTCCCTCCGAGTCAGTGGTAACTTCACTGCATGTAGTAGGAAGGATGGGCTTGTAGTTAAGGCACTGGATTTGACTCCTGGAAATCTGGGTTAAATTGCTGCCACAGACTTCCTCTGTGGCTCCTGGGACTTTAACATTGGCCTCAGTTCCTCATATGTAAAATAGGGATAATAATTCTCCCTGTTTTTCTCTTGTTGATTTAAATTTTCTCTTACTACTTGTATGTACAGAGCCTGGCACAATGGGGCCCTGAGCCTGGTTAGGTCAGTACACTAGTGCAAAGAAATGATCATGGCAGTAAGGGTGGCAAAATTCTTCCCTTAAAGATGGAGGTGCTTTGGCCACAGAAGCTTTTATTGCCTCTGCTCTGTGCTTTACTTGTTCTGTGGTCAGAAGATTTCAGTTCCCAGGGCTGTTAGCCTTGTATCTTGCACGCCCATGGAGTTCAGCATAGTTTGTCTCTACTATGTGATATCAAGTATTTAACTGATTTGGAATCATTAAATTCTTCCATATGCTTATATATCTGCTTAGATCTTAAGCTCTTTGGGGGGCAAGGCTATCTTTTGGTTAGATGTATGTACAGCACCAAGCACAGTGAGGACCTAATCCCTGATTGGGACATCTACTGCAATGCAAATAAGAAACAATGGTAACAAAATTAATGATGATACTGGGTGAAGTGTTATGGAGTGTCTTTTGTCAGATGGGCATGGGTAATGTGACAGAGTACCCAGGACAGTAACACCAGCCACGCCAGCTAAAAAATGAAGAGGTACCAGGCAACCTCTGCCCCAAACATCAATACAATGATTCTTCTTACAGCTCAGTAACAGAAAGGATTTCCCAAGGGCTAGAGAACTGGGTTCAAGTCCATGCTATGCCACAAACTTCCTGGGTGATCTCATGCTAATCGTATAGCCTGTGTATGCCTCAGCTCCCCCTCTGTACAATAGGGATAACGGCACTGCCGTACCTCACATTGGGTATTGTAAGGATAAATAGATAATATAGATACAATATATATCTATAATAGATATATAATATATATTAGTATTATTATTAATTACGATAACTAATATAATAATAACATTGTAGTTATAATGATAATAATATAATAATTATTAATATATCTGTAATATCTAGATAATAGATGTATAATAGATAATATAAATAGATCAGTGGTCCCTTGAGTTTTCCTTTCCTTGAGGAGTGCTGAAACCCCTTGCGATTTACCATCCTGTGATGAGCAGATAGAGCATGTTGCCTTGAGGCAGCAAGGACATTCTAACTTGTAATAACAACATCCCTTAGCTGTATCCCTGAGAATATATCTCTGAGATGTATATGTTGTCTGATGGACGCAGAATTTTCAATAGAATAAGAACATCTTTCTTTCCCTGCAGAGTCTTCCACAAACCTTTGGAAGGCCCCCTCCCTCAAAAAGAGTTTAGAAAATTCCCCCCAGTTATTTTTCTTTTGGAATTCTGGGTTCCAGTCAGGACCAGAAGCACAATAACCATCAAAATCTGCAAACAGCATCAGAAAAGATGCTCTTGTGTTATTTCTGATTTGCCCAGAAGCAGGAAATTCCAGAAATCTCCTATGAAAGCCTTTTCCCATGAGATTTTCAGCCTGTTTTGGCAGCCGCGTGGGGTTTGGATCAACTTTTTATTTAAAAATAATTACACTTCTAGCCTTTGCTCTAGCAATAATGTAACTCAGTGCACAGCTGTCCTGTTAATCCAGCCTCGGAGGAAACTCTCTACAGCTAGTGTTGGGAAGTCTATAATGAGAGGAGACCGCATGGTGTAGTGTATAGGGTAATGGCCTGGAGTCTAAAGAGCTGTTGTGTGACCTTGGCCAAGTCACTTGAACTCTCTGTGCTTGTTTCCCCCTCTTGCCCATTTAGATTGAAAGCTACTGTGGGAAGGGACTATCTCTTCTTATCTGTTTGTACTGTGTGATGGAGCCCTGATCTCAGAGGGGAACTCTAGGTCCTACTCTGATATAAATAATAATAATGACGAACCAATGTACTTACGGTGGCTCCAGAAAAACAAACCATGTGTGTTGACCAGTGATAAGAAATGCCTTGAGAACAAACCAATGTGTGTAGCCTAGGGCTTATGAGTAATCCTACAGTAACAGTCCAGTGCGTGAGCACAACATTAAGAAAAAGGGCAGAATGAGAAAACATTAAAAAAAATTACAAACTCTACTTTATTGGATGCATCCAATGAAGTGAGCTGTAGCTCACGAAAGCTTATGCGCAAATAAATTTATTAGTCTCTAAGGTGCCACAAGTCCTCCTTTTCTTTTTATGGATACAGACTAACACGGCTGCTACTCTGAAACTCTACTTTGATTCTGTCCTTTTAATTAACATGTGGCTTTTAGTCCTCTTCAAATCTCCTTTCAAGTGTTAACAGTTATTGTGAGTGAAAATGATCGTAGTCTCAAAATTTGTCCACAATTTTTGTGCCCACCCGCCTTGACAGCATCCCTTTAAAATTTAAAACCCACTCCCTGTACTAGCTTTTATCTCTGTGGGGCCTCACTGGCAGAGGTAGTTCACATGCTTAGCATTTAGCAACAAAAGCCTCAAACTGAAAGCATGACTCAAGCAGTAATTTCCAGCAATTCCAATAGCGACTGTACTGTATTTTTCCAATTTACAGTAACCTCCTTTCTCTAATCAAAGGGTGGTTTCCACTCAGAACATTGCTCGCTGATGTGATCCCTGCCCTCTGAAAATCATTTCCTTATTTAAGAAAAGGGGATTGAATCAAACCACATGTATTAGATCCAAACCCAAGAGTTTTAATCATCCCAAATACAAGCTATTGCAGGCAGAGTCGCTTCTAGATGAAACCAACTCAGCATGGCTTCTGGATCAACTAGAGTTCTACTTATCCATCCATCTCTCAATTCATCCCCACACAGTCTCCTCTATTCACCGATCTATTAATCCCTATACACAGCTATTGATCTATCTTAGGTTTTCTATAACTCTCAAAACTATAGTGGCAAGGGCTGGGATTTTCAAAGGAGCCTGCCAATTCAGTGGGGTTTGGGCTCCTAAATATTTAAACACTTTAGTTTCCCTTTTGGCTTGTATCAAAAGGCTGCAGTAAATTTGGCTACAAGATAGATTATGTCTGTGCTAATGTCTAGGCATCAACTGCTAGACACATCCCAATCTTTGTCAGTCAGGCCAATCATCTTTACTGCCTAGGGACAGAATATGGGCTGTTTCTTCATAAAAATCTATATTGAAGCAGGGACGAATTTGGGCTTGTAAATACATGGGTGTATCTATGTGAGAGTGCTGTGGGTGTGGGCATTACACAATGGATGTGTGCAAGTGGGGGAATGTGGTGTATACGTTGTGTGGTTTATGGGAAAGAAGGGGGAGGATATTTTTCTTGTTTTAACATTTTAACTTTTCCCCTGGAAGAATCCTGGGGAATGTTGGCACCTGCACTAATAATCATATTCGTTTCAATTCATTCGATAACTTGCTGAAGTAAGATAAGGATTTGGCCCATGCCAGTGTAAATCCAGTGCATGTGAGAAGAGAATCAGGCCCTGAATCTCTACTAAATCCATTACAAATGAGCTCGATCCTAAACGATGTCAATAGGCATAGCTCCACTGGAGTCAATGGAGCGACACTGATTTACGCCACCTGAATGTCTGACCCTGTGTTTTCAGTCTGTTGCTAAAATTTGGAAGAGTTAAAGGCTAGCTGACCGATGGAATTACTTTAGCGTACTGTAGATTACTTTAGTTACTCTGGTGTTTAAAGCAAAAAGTGCCTTTTTTGTTGTGATACAGGCTAATTGTATCTAAATACTTTGTCCACTAATAAAGGACTCCTATTACAGTGGCATTAGCGAAGATCTGTCCACAAGGCCATACATGTTTTCCTAAACATAGAAGGAAATTGTTTTAAGTAGAGCTGTAGCAAACAGGTCTATTCAACTGGCTGGCACAGCCGGGAGTATCTTGGCTTTGGGGTTGCTACTAACTAGTTTTAGACGTGCCACGAGGCTAACTGAAGGAAATTGTGTGTTTAAGGTATATTCTCCTGGGATTTATTAGTCAGTGGGGGAAAATATGTTCCCAGATGATCTAGGGCTGTTGACGCTTTTGCTGAAATCTCTGAATTATCAGCACAATGACAAGTAGCCACATATGAAATGGATGAGACATGATCGGAGTCCTCTATGTATTACAGGGATTTGGTATAACGCTGCTTATTTTAAGGGCATTATGCAAATCTGGTGCTTATTCAAATCTTGACACGCTCATCTGGAGCAGGTGCATTAGAAACTCAGTTTCCACTAAGGTTAATATGTCAAATGTTGACTGCTGGTTTCATCTCCAGTGATGCATCGCTTGAATGAGTTACAGTCCACCTTCTGGCCGTTTTCCCGCCAGCTCTTGGGACATTTTTGAGCCACGCTTCCAATTGTTAAGTGCGCACAGAGGGATGTGGATGCAGCTTTTCCCAGCGTGAAAGCAGCTAGAGGGGAACCTTTCCCAGGGTTGCAACAGTGGGAGACTTCAGGAGGGCACAAGCATAGCCTAAGTGCTGTTAGCTCAGCCAGAGGAAAGCTCACCTTGTGTAGAGCATCTGTCTGACACACCAGAAGGGCACAGTTTGGAGTTGCAACTGCAGGGTGCGCAAGGCTCATATCGTGGAAGACTGGTTAACAGGCCTCAGACAACAGTTAATTCTGCTCTAGAGTATAGCCACCAATTGGCAGGAGGGAGACATTTTTATGATGATCTGGTTGGCCATTCACCTGGCCGCTCTGTATCCCCCACTCCCTGTGCACTTGTTACGCAGACAAAACTTCCATTGCCTTCTATTGGATCTGCTAGTGTGTTAACAAGACAACGTTGGTGAATGTTAGTCTCCCCTTTCCCATTGGAACCTGTCTTCAATTCCAAACACCCATTTAATCTGATCATGTCTCTGCCTTCTTATTATTTGTGAGCATTTATGTAAATAGCTTCTCCTGTGTAGGCATTTTTCAGGAACAGCTGTTCTTGTACCAATACCCATATTCACGCACAAACAAGGCTACTTATGCATGACCCAAGAGCATCAATGTTCTGCTATCATCCCATTAAAAATGCTTCTGTTATCCAATAAGGGAGTAAAAATGATACCATGTGACTTTGGTACCAGCCACACACCATGGATGACAAGTAACAAACAGCTGAAATGAACAATCCATAGCATGAAAACTGCCCATTCCAGCTCTTGCATGAGTAGCTCTGAACAGTGAAATCCGTGATCAGTTCACAAATGCAGAAGACTAAATTCACTATGAACATTATCTGCAGTTAATCATTTGACTAAGTCTATGTAGTATATTGCGTAATGACAACAAGGTTTATTTTGCCCAGTTTCCCCGGTGTTCGTGAGAAGAAGGAGAGAAACCGATTTAATTCAACTGTTCTCCAAACAGCCCGCTTAACAAAATGTACCTTCAGATATTTTTAACAGCTAGGTTGGACTGGTTCCAAATTTCCCATTCCAACTGTTTTTCGGCAGAAAATCCTGGGTTTTTGAGTAAATGAAGGCTTTCCCCTTACTAACGATATCCATTTTGCTTCAGAGGCTGGTGAGACTTATCCGTCAACATATTAATACTATCTACTCTGCTACTGGCTCTCCACACCTGCAACTGTGCTCAGATATTCAGATTCCCTTTATCTTAGACCCATAGAATGACAGAAGTGTAGGACTGGAAGGATCTCGAGAGGTCACCTAGTCCAGTCCCCTGTACTCACATCAGGACTAAGTAATAACTAGATAAATACCAGTCGGGAATTGTATAATCTGTTCTTAGTAGCCTCCAGTGACAGAGATTCCCTAGGCAACTTGTTCCAGTCCTTAACTGCCTTGACAGTTAGGAAGTTTTTCCTAATGTCCAATCTAAACCACCCTCGCTGCGATTTAAGCCCATTGCTTGTCCTATCCTCAGAGGTTAATAAAAACAGTTTTCTCCCTCCGCCTTGTAACAACCTTCCAACATTCCACATCAATTGCATTAGAACTTTGTGATGTTCCCTGGCACATGGGGCTTCAGTGGGTCTGCATTCTTTTACATGATGTACCTGGAATGGTTAGGTATTTAGCAATGCCGTTAAACTAATCCACAACTAGATTCCATTTGTATTAGAAATGCCCTGGAGATCACCGGTATTGCTTCCTTAGCCTCGGATTGATATCTTCCTCTAGGTGTTCTTGTTAGAATGGGGTAGGAAATCATTTTCCTCTTTCATAAAAAAAAAAAAAAAAAAAAAAAGGTTTTCCAAAAATATCCTTTTCCACACTGGGATGAAACAGAGACCTTTTGACATTTTCCATGAAACACAAAGAGAGAGAGTGAGAGCAAGAGTACTTCTCACCCCTACCTCCACAGATAGAATGGTTTGGGCATTCCCTTGCTACATGGGAAACCCATGTTCAAGCCCCCTGAATCAGGCAGTGCAGGAACTTGAATGCAAGTCTTCCTGATGAGAGCCGTAACCATTGGGGGTGCAGGTTGGTGTGTGTGTGTCTTCCTTTCTGGTTTGGACCAGAATCCTGGATCTTCCTGCTGCAAGTTTGTCAAAACAGAGACATTTCCATGAAAATTTCAGTTTTAACAAATAGGTATTTTCCAATGAAAACATTATTTGTGGAAAATTCCTGACCAGATCTACCCCCTAATACTTCACAGCCAGCTGAGCAGAGAACTTGTTATTTTATTTTGGCAGTGAGTTCCATAGAATATGATATTCTGCAGAAGTCTTGAACAGCTGCTTAAGATTCATTCACTTCTCCATGCAGGAGGCAAGGAGGAAAGGCTGCAGAACCATGGAGACTGCAGTTACTTTGCTACCATCTCTGTGACATGAAGGTGTGCCCCACACCATACTGTAGAGACATTTCCCAAAGCAGCATCTTCTCAGGAAGCATTAGATCCTGGTATGCTAACAAAAGTCATTCTGGAAGTGACATGGGCTAGCTTAAACTGTACGTGAGGGGTACAAAGCATAGTATATGTGACCACCATGTCCTGTGGGAGGCAGAATGTTTATTATCTAGCTTGCTTATTTCATTTTCACGCCTTTAGGCAGCAAAGCACTTCAGCATGTGCTTAATTTTAGCCTTTGAGTAGTCTTCTAGTGACTTTGAATGGACTCACTCATGTTTAAAATTAAGCCCACATTTAAGTGCTTTGCTGAATCAGCATCTGCCCTGGGCGTTGGCTCCACACCTCACCTGAAAGGGTTAAGGTAGCTTGGAAGGGGCTAATTAACCTAGTACCTGGGGGAGAATAAGGCTGGATAGACAAACCCTAATGAAAGGTGGAGCTCAGCTGAGCAAATGCAGGCTGGGCTGGTACAAAGCTAGGAAACGAAGAACAGAAGGGGTTGTAGGGGACGCGGACTGCAGTCGCTCCCTGGGAGTTGGGACTGTGAGTTGGACCCTGTGGTGGGCCAGAATACTGAGAAAGAGAAGGGAAGTAGAAAGGAACGCAGGGAAATAGCAACAGTGTCTGGGAGTAAGCAAACCATGGCTGCTGGATAGAGGGTTCCTGTGCTGGAATCCAGAGTAGTGGGTTTCAGCATAGGAAAAGTGGCATAGTTTTGATTTAAAGGATGGTCTGGAAAGGCAACCAGACAGTCAATTCAAGGAGACTTTGATACCCCCAGAAGGGGAAAAAACATCAGGTGACCTGGCTGGAGGGCCAATCACAAAGCAGTAGTGCGCTGAGTCCCAGACAGTGAGAGGGGCCGTGGCGAGAGCAAATGACGGAAGGGAGCATCCCCTGAGCAGCCAGGCGGAGGAACCGTGGTGGTGAGTGAACCCTGTTACAGGATCTTATTTTTTCTCTAAGGGCTTGTTTACATGCATGAACTTTGATTTGTGTGCATTAAAATGACTTATGTACACTGAATGCAATTCTTAAAGAATACTAACTTGCCAGTTAATTCATCATCTATAATCCACTTTTGAAAATGTATTAAGTTCACTGTGTATTGTTAGTGTGGACTAATGCTTGTGTGCACACACAGCTCATTTGCACTAGTCTGGCAATCCTCCGACTGCTATCCCATGCTGCTTTGCACAATGCCAGGACTGACCTCTCTATTTACCCATGTGCCTTCCACTGCTCTGGGGTCATTTCACAACAGCCTTTCAACTGACTATATTCTAAAACTAACCCAATTCAACAGTCCTTATAGAACCACCAATATGCCAATAGACAGCCCCTCAATAAATAATGCAATAATAAAACAGCAACTACAGCTGCTCCAAATCAAGTGAGTTTTATCCCGGTCTGTCTCCCCAAGAATGCCCAGGGATAAAAGACGAGTATTGCAGCATGCTGAGAAGGTTAACAAATCTAAGCTCTGGAGGATCAAGTTGGATGGAAATTCTAAAGCTGAGGATTCTCTCCACAGAACGCCTTGCAGGGAGCCCCCTTTGGCAGGTTACACCATAGAGTTAAAAAATATAAGATAATTCAGAAAAGACAACAGTGTTACAGTTAGATGTGGGAACCTTAATTATTCTGGCCAACCTACTAACTGGTAGTAGGTTATCTGCTAGCTAATAGTAAATCATAATGTCCTTGTACTAATAGATTCCCCTCTGACATACTAGCTAATAGTAAAGCATACCATTATAATGCTCATAGATTCCGCCCCCACCCCCGCCCCTAGTATATTGTAGTTCTGGCCAATCTACTAGCCACTATCAACTCCCCTTTTTTTTGCTTTATGGAAATGAGATGGACTTGATTAGAGAGAGGACATGGTTCTATGAAATACTCTTAAGCCCCCAAACATTGCAGCATTGTGTTGTTGACACACTTTCAGCTGCTCGTTTTGGAGGTACTTACTTTTCTAAATCTAAACTAGACCCTAGCGCACAAAGCCCTTCAGACCCACTGCATTCCCAGCTGTTATCAGCCACTAAACCACCGTGGTGCAGGTCCTAGTCCTGCCAGATCCATCACCTCTAACAGTGAGTGCAGCTGAGTCAACAAACTAAGATGGAAGGGAAAATTGACTAAAAGAGACTTTGAAAAAATCCAAACAAAGCAGCCGGCAAGATGGGCTGCTATCTGGTATGTGTGTTATTTTTCCAAACGGGCGAGCCAAAGTGTGAAATCCCCCTACATTCCCTGAGCACGAGCCAATTAGAGGAAGTGCTTTAGAGAAACGCAGTTAAGACGGTGCGGTTCACCATTGTTCCATCTCAAAGAATAATTCTTATTAGAGGAAGTGAGCTCTGGTGAGCCGAGAGAATATCACACTATGCAATAGGGGGGAAGGGAGGCGAATAGTTTTTAAGCAGACCATATGGCGTGCTGGTGCATTTTGTTACATCATATAGGAAGATTGATGGGCCTGGAATACTCTGGGTAGGTTCCAAGCAAACCAGAGACCTGATTGCCTCCTGTCTCCTAATAAAGGCTTTTGCTGTGTGAGAATGGCTATTCCTCCCTCTCTTTCTCTCCTAATGAATCAGTCCTTTGTAGTCTTATGTGGCTCTTGTACTTAATGTGAACCAAGAGGCTAGTGCAGGAAGAAGGAGGAATGCACTCTCTTTCCATCTGACATGGATATACAGAGCCTGATCCAAAGTCCAGAGAAGCCAAAATTAATTTCATTGGCTTCCCATTAATTTCAATGGCTTTTGGATTAGGCCTAGACCTGGCCAGGGGAAGGCAACATGTCCTTTTTTCCACTGCACCAAAAACCTAGCACCTTCCCCCACAGTTCTCTACTTGGTTCTGGGCTGGGGTAAACTGGCACTGGTGTCAGTGAAGCTATGCTGATGTACACCCGCCAAGGCTCTGACCTTTGGTCTTTGGAACAGACAGACATCTTTGGTTATAATTGGCCGTGTCTGGATTTTTTTTTCACCAGAGGATGTTATAAAATCTCTGAAGTTGAAAAGAGGTTCAAGAACCCTGCAATAGCAGATGTGGGGTAAAATGCCCCCTGCATAGGTCTCATCCTGATCTCTAATAGTTAGAGATTGGCTTATACCCAGAAGTGCAAGGTTTAATAGCCCTTCCAAATTTTTTGTTGTCATATGACACCTACTACTATGAAAAATTCACTAGGAATTTACAGTGTGACCAGATAGTCTTAGTAGCCATATAAATGTCCAATCCCTTTTTGAGTCTTGCTAAATTCTTAGCTTCAGCCAATTCCTGTGGCATTGAGTTCCATGGTCTAATCCCTGGTAGTATAAAAAACATTTCCTTGTATTCTTTTGAATTTCCCACCCTTTAATTATGTTGAATGTCACCTGAGAATTGATTGGAAGGGGAAGGTAACAGTTCCATTTGATAGAGTGCATACATCCTTTGATAAATACATCATTTTATGACTGTTCACTTTGTTCTTTCTCTCCCTGGAAGTTTTGTAAATTTGTCCCAGAAGCATCTTGTTAGGAGGCCTTGGCATGATACATCATGGGAGAGGCAGTCCAGCCAGGGAGCCTGGCTTACAAAGGAGAATGGGGAGATGAGGCACTGAACTACAGCTCCCATGAGGCACCAGGGCAGTATTTACAAATTAAAGTATTTTAGCCAAAAACCTGAATATTTCAGTTTCTGGATTTATTTATTTTACCCAAAAAATCAATTTTTTCCCACTTAAAGCAGACGCTTTTTGTAAAAAATTGAGTTTAGTCAAACCCCCCCCCCCAACAATTATTTTTCATGGAAAAAAACATTTTTGATGGAAAATTTTCAACCAGCTCTAATAGCAATGTTGGTGCAGAAGAGCATTGGCAGCAAAACTCCATGGGAAAACTGGCACAGTGCCTCTCCCTCCTATTCCTGGCTTGTGTGACCGAGTCCCTCACTTGCATGGACATTAAAATCAGTTTGAGAGTGAGAAACGAGGTAGCTTCATATTCAATATGATTCAGTATCTAATAAGCAGTATAGCCAGCAGCAAGGCATAAAATGTTATGTAAGGCTTAGGGGAGTGACATTTCTTGCCCCGGCATTCTATGGTTAAGATGATACAGTTACTGAACTTGTATCTAATGCTGATTTTTGAAGCGGCATTCACCACAAGCGTTTCCATCCTTGAGGTTTTAAAGAACTCCACAAAACCGGGACTTCCTGGTTGACTTTTCAGCCTAATGAACCCCCCCCCCGCCAAGCTTTTCCTATGAGTTAAAAGTTAAGAGGTCAATTTCATATCCAGAATTTATTTACCCAAGAGAGCTGGGTGATTTCATAGATCATAAAAACAAAACTTCAAAAGTCATATTTTATTTCACAGCGGAGGTCTTTGCAGTGAGGTAAGGTCAGGTCAGGAATTCCAGGCCTGGGGGAGAGACATCAGTCCTTAAAGAACTGATTTGAGGTCTGCATTGGAACACTGCAGTGTTTCTGAATTCTCCCCATGTGGCAGCAGAAACAGTAATAGCAGAGTCTGAAAAACTAGCAGTCTGAAACCGTGGACAGAGAGCCTTTCTGGCATAAGGTGCAGCCACAGGGAAAAGCCAAAGCTGAGGCTGGAAGCAAGATGTAGGTTTCATTCTAGGAACCCCCTGAATTGTACCTGTGGGGAGGGAGGAATTCTCCCCTCTCCTGCAGCCCTCTGGCAGGAGCTAAGTACCCCTGGGAGGTCTCCTATGCTAGATCAGCCTAGATCACACAGGTGCTACAGGAAGCAGAGAAGTGATAGGACAGTAGCACATACCTGCCAAGTTTGGAGAGTTATAGGGACGCTGCATGGAAAAAGAATGGACTAGAATTGCCCTCTGGAGGGATTCAGTGGGCAAATGGTAACTCTTTTGCTAAAAAAATATAGGGCCTGTCAGTGGGGAGAGTGGACAGGTTTAATATGGGGGACGAGCCCCAAAGGACTGTGCTAAGCTGTGCTATGATAGTTCAGTACCCCAAAAGGCATATTGGCCAAATCCTGCTTTCTGAGTTGATGTCAGTGTGATGTCCACGTGTCAATGAGTGCAGAGTTTGCATTAGGATAAATTCAGTGTGGCTCAAGAAATGGGAGGTGCAACTCTGCTGGAGTCATCACTTGTTCCTATTGTGAGAGCACTGGGGGTGTTGCTCACTCAGTGCATAGCAGGCTTTGGTAAACCACAAGCATCTGGGTCCTGGAGCAAATGTTTGCGGAGTGTCTGGATTGACATTTATATTCATGTTGGCTCCAGTTAGCTGGCAGTCAGTGATAATGAATGATACCAGGAGCACTTTACAAGTTTCTTCATGTAAGCGGGGGAATAGTCCCGCTATTGTGGGGAACTTTCCTGGCTTCTGCACTACCCCGGTGAAGTGGGTTAGCAAAAGGATCTGAGTCCTCGCTCCCACTTCCTTTACCCAGTGTCCTCCCTGCCCTTGAGGACTCCCCTTCCACTCTTCTGGCTAGCAGAGTCCTCGTAACCCCAACAAGGCTGGGCCCAGAATTCCTGGGGGGCTCGACGCCCAACTCTGCTGTGGTCACCTAGGACGGGGGCTAGGGTGTCCCCACTCTGGGGTACTCTCTCTACACTCTGACCATTACATACAAGTTAAAGCAAATGCAAGTTATTTAATCAACAATTAATTTTAAAAAGAATAAGAAAAAATGGGAAAGGTTAAAGGAAACACATCAACCCGCTCCGTGGCAGGGAACATCACAAACAGTGTCTCTGGAATGTCCGGGCAGTTCACAGTCTCTTCCTGGTAAGTCCTAGGCCTTCTTCTCAGGCCCTGGCTGAGCTGCAGGGATGCTGTGAGTTGGACACTTGCTCTGGTGGTGGCCACACGCTCTCAGGCTCTAAGTGGTAGGACCCTTCTTCCCAGTGTCGCGCCAGCCCTGTCGGGGTTACGATCCAAGCCTGGCCTGCAGAGCCTTTTGGCTGAGGCATCTCCCTGTGCTGGGCCCGCTGCCCAGGGTCCCCCTCGGTCTTCCCAGCTGCTCCCTGCACCCAGCTCCGGACTGCTCCAGCCCCAGTTGCATCACTCTGTCTCAGCACTGCTGCTGCTCTGCCTCCAGCTCCCTGGGCTGCTTCTTTGGCCCCTTTCCCTCTGGTTGCTACAGCTCTGCTCCCAGGACAGGGTCTGCTCTTTCTGGGCTGCTTTTCTGGTCCCTCTGGATCTGGCCCAGCTCTGCTCCCCAGCTTAGCTTGGGCCCCTGCTTTCTCCTTAGCTCGGCCCCACTCTGTCTGACCCAGGCAAATCCAGTTTACACGGAGGACGGGACCTCCCTGGCCTCCTGACTCTCTGATTAGCCTCCCCGCCCTGTCATTCAGGCTGACCTGGAGCATTGGCCTCTCCCCATTGTTCCTGGGGACTATCAGTCTCAGAGTCCTAGTTTCCCATGGACCCTTCCCCTTTTAGTACTGGGAGCTAGCCAACCAAAACACCCCCACTGAATGTTAATAAGGGGCAAAAGCCCCCTTACATTCAGTTATAGATCTGGTTTTTCCTCTCGTACAGCCACCCCTGCTATTCCTGTCCTGGGGCCTAACACAGCTCTTCTACCATACATCAGTCCTGACCTATTGTAGCTCCCGCTGGTGCAGCCCTGAACTTAGCACAGCTCTACCAAGGAACCTCAGTTCTAACCTGCAAAAGCCTCTCCTATTGCATTCCTAATGCATCTCTCTCATTACCAATAAAGCAGATTGAACCATGTAAAGGAGCTCTCAACAGGGGGCTGTGGGGCTGCACTGCTTACCCAAGCCAGGAAGAGGAGAGGGAACTCTATCTTTGCTCTCTAGCAGGGGAGGGGAGCTGTACTGCATGGTTCCCCTCCCCTCCATTAACCCCTGCTCATTACCTGCAGGGCCCTTCCTCTTCTAGCGCTAGGTTGCTGTTGAGCTGTGCAGTACATTTGTGACACTTGTATATGGGGCTAGGATGAGCTCGCCAAACTCAGTGTTGATTGTCACCTAAGATTCCTCACCTCTTGTCTCTTACGACCAGAATAAGTGTTTCGAGACTTGTGATTTACTCTTCTACTCCTGCTTATGTAGCCAGGTCACCATCCAGAGAAGAAACCCTTCCCCAGGTCTTGCAGCTGAGCTCCATTGCATTGCTCCTCTGCATTTTCCCTTTGGTATATATCTGCTCTTGAAAACTAAGGTGCTGTCTGCCTTAAACTAAAATATCTTATTTATACCTGGGCCACATGCAACAGCAACTCGGGGTGTCCTTAGGGTTGAGGTCTCCACTCTAACTAGGAAAAACCAGTCCATGGGCTTTGCAGAGTCCTTTCAGCTCCATGTGGGTTCCTTGGGCAGATTGGTGAAGGCTAGATGAAGATGAACCTAAAAAAGGAATGATTGTTCCAACTGGGTTCTTTAAACAAAGGAAGTGGGAGGTAATGGTTAATTAACTTAGCAGCCAGCACTGCTGCTGCCCCATGAAAATAATTATAATGAACCCCTGCAGCATTGGCTTTGGCCTAGTATTGAGAAGAAACTCATTGTAAATGAGAAGGCAAATGAGAAGAAAATCACACTGAGAAAAAGCTGCAAAAAGAACAGGTAGTGGTGGCTGGTGTATATCACTGGAAGTCCAAAGGCCTCGTTATCCGTTGCCCTGCACCATGTGCTGTGATTTACACCAGTCAAAACAAGAGCTAAGTGAGTGTAAACTGCTTCCATTCTGTCTGGGACTGTTCCTACAGTTATTTTGCACAGGTGTAATTGATAGAGCTGGCTGGGGAAAAGGGGGGGGGGGGCGGAATTGTAATGGAATCTCTTGCATTCTTAAAACTTTTGAAAAATTTGCCCCTCTGTATCAGAAAACAGGTGTGTGTGTGGGGGGGAGAATTGTGAAAATGTTATGAACACTTTACTTTATTCAGTTTATGAAATTTCATTGAAAAGTTGACAGTTGAAAAATGTCCCAGCAGCTCTCATAACCGAGTACGCAATTGGGCAAGAAGGAGGAGAGATTCAGGCTCCAGGTGCAGGGCAGGTGAGTCAGGTTCCGGTTCTCTACTTCTGCATTCACATCGATCGAGTGGGTGTAAAACAGGACACGTTCAGGATGGTAGCATTTCACACCCACCTTGCACAGATGTGAGTGGCTGAGCAAGGTACACAAACAGTGGAGAATCAGAGCCCCGAGTTTGTGCTCAGACTAATACATAAATGACAAATGCTAGTTCACAATAGTAAGTGGAGCTGGTCAGGAATTTTTCAATGAAGCATTTTTTTTGGTCAGAAACTGCTGATTCCATAAAACTGTTTGTGGGAAAGGGTCGGTTTCCAAATAGTTCCCATTTCCAATTTCAACAACTTTCGGGGGGGAGGGGGAGTTTAGAAATTGTCCCATTTCCAAATTTTCAAAATGAAGAAATTCCATTTTTTGTTTCACATTTTCAGTGTTAATTAAATAAAAGGGTAAAAAGGCAGTGCAGACAAGCCCTTCAGGTCTCTTTGTCTTGCATTCATCGCAAGAGTGAAATGTAGTGCTGTTTTTAGAGTTGCAGTGGAAACAGCATCCCACACACCTCATCTTAAATATCCCAAGTCCACACTCCCTTTAAAGCATCTGATCCTGAAAAGCGGATGGTATATTTTGTTCTTCACATTTGCCAAAAAATGTTCTCCAAAGCCAAGCCAAGGTTTATGTGCCAAGTTTCGGCATGAAGGGAACTTTTATCGCCATTATAAACCCTGAAAATATGGTTTTTATAAAGCAAGTGCCAACATAACCTTAAATATGGCCTGGCAAATGTAAGGTTTCAGTAACGGTCTTACCTGATTTCCAATGCACATCTAATGAGAAGTTCCCAAACAGGGAAAGGAAAACAACTAAGAATTTACAGTGTAAAGCCAGCCTGGTAATTGTATTAACAGTCTCTTATAAGCAGAATCAGGCTCCCAGCTGTAGCTGAAACCTATAAAAAGCACGCCATTAATTTTATTAAGAGAAGTAGCCATTTTAGTCGTCTGAAAGCTCTGGAGTCTGTAAAGATAAGGTGATGGACTTTTCTCACAGCTGAAATAGCTACATCTGGAAAACAGGTCTACCATTATACATTGAATCTTCAGGAAGCCCACCAGAAATGTATTCCAGCTAAATATATTAATCACAACTGCAGCCCTTGGCCATAAACCTACCTGTATTAGCATATGCACTTGGCATGGGAAGGACTGCATAGTTCCTCATCGGTATCAAAATTTTCCCCAGGTTCATCAGAAAGATCAAAACGATGGTCACTTTGTGGGTTGGGTCAGTGCAGGTAAATCTCTACATTGCATTCACATTGCCAATGAAGAGTTTAAAAAAAAACAAAACACAACAACCTCCAATACCTCCTAATGTAACTTAGTTATTATCCAGCCTTGAGTTTTGGTTTTCCTGGCTGGCTAAGTGGTCATATATTTCATAAGCCCTGCTAATTTGCTGTTAAATTTGCTATTTATATGATCCTAGACTATTTGTTAGGCTTTATTGAATAGAATATATAATATAAATTTTTTTACTAGGAGCAAGTTCTTTAAAGGAGATGGTTTTTCACACCATCAAGGCCATTTTCTCAACTTATTGACAGCTTTATGAGCACTGCTGGAACAGGACCAGCTCACTTTCTTCCACAGCACTCCAGCTTTCCCTAGAACGAAAAAGCAGTTTTTAAATTAGGGCCTGGGAGCCTTCATTTCACTCCAGCATTCCCCAGGTACAAAGCAACACACTGGCCTTTCTATAGTTAATCACTTTTCCAGACTTCAGCCCACTAAAATTAGGTGGGCTCTTAGGTCAAATGTTTATTGGCCCACGGCCATCTTAGGAGTTTTATTTACGTCTACACATCTGTATTCGGCATGCATCTGCATTCTGGTTTTGCTCTGGAATTAACCAGGGTTGTTTAGAGTATTGAAAAAAACAAACAAGCTTATCCTTTTTATACAGAAAGGTCCTTTTTTCAACCTAATTCCTGTATTTAAAAAATAAAGTGGAAATCTTCTGTTTATTCCCCTTCCCCCAGTTTATAGACGTATCTTTATTATTACTTTGTACTAGGGTAGCTCATATTCTCAGCAGCCCCCAGCTCACTTTCAAATCTGTTTATGGGAGTTTTAAAGTTTTGAATTTTTGTGGTTACATTTAAACTCCTCCTTGTCGTTATGGCATAGGAAGCCAATTCCTTCCTCTTTATTCCTTTTAACATAAAAAGCAAAGGTATTCCAGTGGTGTCATGGGTTTGGCTGTCGTTCTGCATGGTGGAGTTGCCTTGTCTTTTTCTTTTGCTCTTTTAATTGTACTTTGCTAGTGAACTAAAACTGGGATTTTTAGAGCCTTGGGGAGTTAGGTGCTCATATCCCACTAAAATCCTGCAGGAGTTGTGTGAAAAGCGCTGCATACAAGTTGCCTGCCCACAGGCCAGATACACAGTCCACGCTCCCACACACCTTGATGGAGTGCTGACCTGGAGGGGCAGCCTCTGAGAGTGAGAGGGAAGATCAGTCTCCATAGACCATTCTGATCTTGGCCTTTCTGCTGATGCTGCCAATGAAGGGGCCAGTTACAGTGGGTGGGGCTCGTCATGCAGATGATTTTCATGGGGATGTAGGAATTACCAGACTGGAGCAGACCTGGAGCCCGTCTACTCCTGTTTCTAACAATGGCCGGAGTCAGCTGCTTCAGAGCAGGGAACAAGAAAGAAGATACAAGGAGGATGTGGGATAACCTACCCCCAAAGGAATCTTTTCCTAATCCCTCATGGGTAGATATTGGGGGTAAGCCCTGGAGCATGAGGTTTTAGCTACCTTCCGAAACCCTTCTTTTACAGCATTTATATTATAATTTTGGAGTTGGACTGAGGCCTGCCAGAGTGATGGACAGTCTGAGAACTTGCACAGAACTCATTTCACAGGGAGGTCACTGCACAGTGATCGGATAGTAAGGCACTCTGATGACTGCTGTGGACCTGGGCGGGCCACCCTTAACCCAGTCACCTTGCTTGTGGTAAAGCCTAGATGTGAATGCCAGTTCAGTGCTTTAACCACAAGCTCATCCATGGTCCAGGAGCATCTTTGCCTTTGCCTCTTTCCTCTGCCAGTCTCCACAAATGGGCTGACAGTCCCTTCTGGTGTGCTGTAGGCATGATGGAAAATGGTTCTGAGAAAGGAGGAGAGGTGAGCGGGGGTACAAAAGAAAAGGTGCCCGTAGAGGGAATTGGAAGGAAGGAGGGTGTACGGGCATTTTAGTTGCATTGATTTTTTACCAAAATAATTCAAGTGTTCACCATTGCAATCTTTTCAGATCTCTGGCTGTGCAATTCATTTGCTTAAAAGTTGCTGATGACATTCTCCACCCACCCAGATAATGAGCAGACCCCCTTTATAGTGTGTCTGGGCCATGAAGTGATCACTCCTTCTCATCTGTTTGATGCATACAACTTGAGTGTGATGGACACAGTTCGGTAATTGAAGCAAGCTGTCAGTGACCCCAAATTATTTGTTTTAGGGATTAGAGCAAAAGTCCCACTATCTTCCAGTAGGTGGCAAGCATATTTTTTCTTTCTTTGGTGCTTTATACCTGGTATGCTAGAGTCAAATGAGCAAGCCATTAGCTGCACTCCAGCCTCCCCAGGGAAATGCACTCTGTTGCTTTATTTTTGTTTGAAATCAATAGCATAGTACAATGGAGTTTTGATAGCCACGCTTTCAGTTCCCTTGTTGCTGACAATGTCTGTCTGTCTCTCTCTTTTCCCACCACTACAGGACCAGACCCGTTGCTCTTCATTGAGCCTCTGGCTACCTGTTTTGTTTTGTTTTTTTGCTGCTGAACAAACCCCCATCATTCCCTCCCTTCAGCCTTTAGCATTTCGAGGATGCCTTGGAATGGACTATACTGAAAACCTCCATAGCTCCTTCCTGTCACAGGGCAACTGCGCCTTTAAGAGGGAGCGGGGTCCAGTGGACCTGTGGCTGGCCAGCTCCCTCTCAATGGGGCTTAAGAGAAGGCATCTGGGCTATAAAGGAGAGCTGCCTGGGAACAGATTGAAGGGGGCAGGAAGAGAGTTGCCCGAGAACAGATGAGGAGTTGGGAAGGGGCAGGCAGAGAGCGCAGGTGTGAGGCTCTCCCTGGGAGAGAACACTGGTTAGAGTGGAAGACTGGTGCCTAGGAGATCTCCCGGAAGAAAGGGAAGAGTTTAAGTTTGTGTTGCTTCATGCTTCTTTTGGACTTGGAGTGCCTGGCAGGGGTAGGACTGTAAGTGACCTCACCAGAGGGCTAAGTTGGGCAGAGCAATGGAAGAACAGCTAGGAAATTGAGGCACTGAGTGGTTGCTGCATGGCACAATGCTGCCAGGAAGTGCTTTGGTACGTACAGGCTATAACAATTCCCTACAAGAATGGACTTATTCTGGGGGCAGCTCTGAACACTGCTGTTAGCTGGAGGGGAAGTACACTTGCCACCAATGACTGAGGCAGCTTCTTTGCTGAAAAACCCAGCCTGGTTTCTGGATAAAGGCAATTCTTGTCTCCTAGATCCACTTGAAATATATTGACCTTGAGGGAAACGCTTTTGCCCCTTGCCTCCCTCTCTCAAAACAGTGAGCTCCCAGCCTGCCCAGAGCTGTGGGGCAAATTCTTCCTTACTGTGGCAGCTCACAGCAGACAGAGGTCACCGTTTTATGGGAGCTAGGAGACACTGTCCGATAAAGCATGTATCGCTCTGGTCTGAAATGTGCAGGTGGAGAAACCAGAAGGAAATATTTCCCTCTCTGAGAGTTGTCTAGACACAAAGGGCAGTATTAGTCAGGCAACATGACCTGGTCAGCCCATAGGTTTAGGGACCAATGTGGAGGGTGAGTTGGCCAGTCCATGGGTGGGGGCAAAGGTATGCCTGAGTTTTGTCCTGATCTGGGACATTTTTTCCCCCAAAATCTCAAAATGGTTGTGAGATGGAAAAATCTATTTTTTGACTGGTCTTGTAGCAAGACCCTACTTAAACACCCCAGTTCATCCATGGTGTAATGGCTAGCAATCTGGACTCTGAATCCAGTGATCTGACTTCAAAGCTCAGTGCAACCTAAAAGTATAACTGGGTTCAAAAAAGAATTGAATAAGTTCATGGAGGATAGGTCCATCAATGGCTATTGGCCAAGACAGTCAGGGATCACATTCTAGGTGTTCCTAAGCCTCTGACTGCCAGATGCTGGAACTGGATAAAAGGAGATGGATTGCAGACTAATTGCCCTGTTCTGTTCATTTCCCCCGAAGCATCTGGCCCCAGCAACTGTCAGAAGACAGGATGCTGGGCTAGATGGACCATTGGCCTGACCCAGGATGGCGGTTGTTGTCCACGTTCATGCTCTTTGCATTGTGGTGTGGATGCAGCTGGGAGAGTGGGAAATGCTCCTGATAGGCCCCCCGCTCCTCCCACCAATCTGGTATGCTGGGATGGTGCAGAGATAGGTGAGGAAGGGGGTAGGGGAGGTAAGGTGGAGCTTAGCTGGTGTGAGGAGAGAAGTAAGATGAACCCTCTTTGGGCTGTACTAAATTACTTCCTCTTGCAGCTGGGACTTCCTGAGTCACAATTCCTTCCCAGTGTCCCTTCTGGGGCAGGGTGGCTATGCCTTGGTCCATTCACAGGCCTAGGAGTTATCTCCATCACGACCCAAATGGCTTGTAACTCAGAAACCATTCAACAATTGTTTTTCAGACTTTGCAGAAGCATCCTCCTTTGCCAGCAGAGTAAATTTGGAAATCTACAGGACAAAACAATTCTCCAAGCCACCAAAGATGCAACCTTAATATGGAGAGGCTACTTTCTCTTCAAAATAATAGGCTAACAACCCGAACTCCTGGATCCAAACACTCTGGATTCTGGAGAGGTTCAAATCCTGATCTAATGTGGATCTAACTTCTATCTCACAGAAATACAAAAGCAGACATTTGTGACCAATCCTGGTAAAGTTTCCTATTCCGAATGGGAGTTAATTAGATTCAATTTCAAAATGCTGGGCTGTAATTGTTGCGTGCAGAAAAGAGAGGCATCTCATTTTACTCCCAGCATAATATTAACGCAAAAGGGGTTTTCTGTTGTTTTTTGTTTCACTGCCACCACTAATGAATGTGTAAACACCTCCTGGCATAGATTTTCCAGTTTACTGGGGTCAGAGTTGACATCAATAACACGTGTCCCTGAATGAAGCGCTCCTTTCGTTAACCTTGTGCATCCACTAATTAGCAGGTCACTTGCAGGTCAGAGGTGTGCTTATGCTCTGCTTCTTGGATGTCTGTTGTGTTATTACAACAACTGTAAATGCCACATGTAGCAGACTTGTCGAGTGTGTTTGGAAGGCTGTCCGTATAATTAGGGTACATTATCCCAAGGCGGAGCATGCCAGCTGACATTCAAGAGGCAATAATAACTTAATTTTTTTTTCCCACCCTGAAACAAATTGATCATCAAGGAGAAAGTGTAGGATCGCCCTGCATTTTGCAACTATCTGGGTAGACGTCTGTTCCAGGGCAGGCAGCCCAGCAGCACAAATAAATAATCCTCCCCACCATGCAAGCTGGCCGCAATTGCTCAGCGCATGGGGTTGAATCTTCCTCAGTTATGGTATTGCCGACTGCATGTGTTCAACAGGCATGAATCAGACCCTTCCCACCCCCTCAAAAGCATTAGATTAGTGTAGCAATCATGAGGATTTTTTAAGATACATGTTGGATTCTCTGGTCTTTGGGCATTTAGGGTTCCTGTTTTCAAGTTTTTCTCAACAGCCATGAGGAGGAGAGTTTTTTGGCTTTTTTTTTTTTTTTAAAGAAAGCTGAGATTCTTACATTCTCACATGACTCCAGGAGCTGGGACTTTAAGAAAATCACTAACCATTGTAAGTGGTGTGTCTTTGCTCCCTACATAATGTTACATAGCTTGCAAACCCCCTGCGGGCAGGGACTGTCTTTTTGTTCTGTGTTTATACAATGCCTAGTGTAAAAGGGTCCTGGTCTGTGACAAGGAATTGTAGCTGCTGTGGTAGTGCAAAGAATAAATTAAGAATATGAGGAAGCCACATGGATACAGCTGAGTTCCCATTAACCGTATTTACTAACTATATACAAACATATAAAGCGTAGCTACATATGTGTACACAGCTGCTCTGGCAGGGTTCTGGTGGCTTCTGCAATAGAAGACAACTTCTAACAATCTATTTAAAGGGATATTAATTAATTCTTATCCACTACAGCGAAATGAAGGACAAATTTACAAGATTTGACAACACTGTAGTTGAGTGATCTTCTTGCGCCTGGTTTTCCTTGTATCCATATTTACCCCACTGCAAACCATTAACATTTTGATGGGGCAAAAGCATTTTACAGTCCCGCAAATGGCTGGACAATGGAGAATTGAGCCCTTTTGCGTTTCATCTGCAGCAGCTACTGTGCTTGTAAATGGGGTGGGGGAAAGCCAGGAACAGAAGAGAGTGGGAATTCAAATTTTGTGGAGGAAAAATGCATAACATGCAGACAGACAGGAGGCTGAAATGTGAATATTTGAAGCTCCCTAAGGTAGCAAAGCTGTGGATCCTGTTTGGCTTGTGAAATGAATGAGAAAAGGAAAGAGGTTTATATTCTGTGCTCTCCCACAGGATCCCACTATTAATAAAATACATTTAAAAACAAAAACAAAAAAGCCCCTGGAGGAACCAAAACTCCCCACTCAAGTCTGGCCGGAGGCCTCAACCCAGAGCCATCCAAACCGCGCAGGGCATGTTACTGGAGAGCTGGCCTGTGCAGAGGGAAAGGGATAGCCCACTGTGAATCCCAAAGGGGATAACTTGTCTCTTGTGCATCCAGGAGCTGTGGAGCAGCTCGAACCGGTTGGGAAGTGAGAGGGAAGTGAACAGCTCAGAGAGTGGAGAGATTTGCTCCGTTATTTTCATTTCCGTTTTGCGTAGCCAGCCAGGCCCTGGAGCCAACATGGCGAAATGACATGTTTTCCCGGCAAGCAGAAAGTGTTGGAAATCCTGTGAGAAAGCTTGCTTGTTAATGATTTCCAGCCCGGATTGTACGAAAGCATTGTCGGTAATGCAGATGAGCATCCAAACTTGGGGATGCTTTTGCATGCTGGTTACGGATCTCTCTCTCAAGCTGTGCTGTGGCTTGCTGTGGAAAGCAGTAAAGAGTTCACACACTTTCTTACACCCAAGAAAGGTTTATTAAATAGAGGACACAGATCTGTTTTCCCCCGGGGAAGCCCAAACCTCTGTAGATCTTTCTAATGAAATGGGAGTTCTGTACTTCTAGCTGGAGAAGCAGCATGATCCAGTGATCTAGGAGGCAGAGATATTGATTCACCCTTCCCTAGTCTGCCGCAGACATCCTGAGTGACAAACCAAGTCACTTAGTCTCTCTGGGTCCAATTTCCTCACCTATATAATGGAGATAGCAGCAGATGTATTGTGAGGATAAATTCATTCAAGACTGAAGTGCTGGGATACTAAGCATATGGAGGCTACACAAGAAACCTTAGCTAACTGCACTTGATTGCACACATCTGATGAAGTGAGCTGTAGCTCACGAAAGCTTATGCTCAAATAAATTGGTTAGTCTCTAAGGTGCCACAAGTACTCCTATTCTTTTTTTTGCAGATACAGACTAACACGGCTGCTACTCTGAAACCTGCACTTGATTGGTAGCTCGTGCAGCCAGTCAGTTCTTAAAGGTGCAGTACTAACATATCTCAGGTGTTACCTAGAACATTACACTCCCCATACTGGGGAAACACATGGACAGGTCGCTTACCCAGTATATTTACCTGTGTCTTCATGCAAGCATTCATTATTAGACATGTACCTGTCAGTTTGCTAACCAGGTACAGGTTTGTTTGGCTTCCATTTGGATTTCACTAGCATTCACATCTCACATTTCCCCAGGGCTATTTCTGACTTTTAGCACATTTCATCCAGCTGATGTGTCAGCTTTTTTTAAGCTGTGAATTCAGAACTGCATAAGCCAAAGTAGTTAACAGGGAAGTGGTTGTACCACAAATAAGTGTTTTGTACATGGTCCTGTAGCACCAGTGAGTCAGATGATGTAACACCCTCCACAGAGCAGCAAGGTGTTCGTTTTTTTTCAAAGTGGAGTGTGACTCCACTGATGGGGTCACCAAATAGGTAAAACTGTTTGAGGTTTATGGTTTTGAGTTGCACAAGGTAATGGAGCTGAACTTTTCCGAAGTCTGGAGAAAGGTCTGGGGCCATGGTTTTTGTTCTGTTAGGGAACGGCTGCCAATTCCAGATCAGGATCAGGATTCAGATCCTTTCTTACCCAAACAGAATCAGGAAGGTTTGATCTGTTGGAGGGCCGAGAGGTGGGGTGGAGAGATGAGGTTTGGGGGCCTGTTTCTGCCCATCATTTTCCTAGATCGATTGTGTTGAATATCTCCTCTCACCCATGCCCTGAGCAATGTTGATCTTCAAAATAGGGCAGAGTTTCCCATTCAAAGCAATTCACTGAGAAAAATAAAGGACAACATCTGGAAGGAAGGAAATGGACAGCACATTCCCGAGGAGTAGTCAGGCAGTATATGTCATCCCAAGCTGTTACTGTATCTGTGTTTTATGTGTGGGTTTCTAGTCCAATTCCATAAGAATATAAGGTATATGATATATATGACTGCCTCTTGTATGCTCTCTGATATAGCCTGTTTCATGAGTTCAGCACCTGTCTGAGCACCATGGAGGCACATCAGCCCACATTAGATTTTCTACATGGTAAAATTTGTCAGCCAAAACCAAATATTCAAATGTGGGTCCCAAAGAGATAAAAGGAAGCTACTTTGCATCTCCAGCTGTCCTAGTAGTGATCACAGCAAACGCCTAGATGGAAATATAGGGCTAGAAGCATCCTTCATTCTTCTAGAAGTGAACTGCGGATGCCAGCCCATGGCTTATTGTTTTTAGCAACCAGGTAAGGGTGAGATCCTGGCAGGGGTTTGTTCTTCAAGTCACTGCAGTTCACTCCCCCTCCCAAAAGACATGTTAGCTTCAATTCAGATCTAAGGCACGTATCTTTCTGGTATCTAGGCTCTGATCGGGGTCCAGGAGAACCCTCTATTTTAACAACTGCACATTGCGCAAACCATTAGATCCTGGAGCCTTCTCACCCAAACCTAGTGGATCTGAATCGAAGGCCCCAATTCAGCAAAGTAGTTAAGCACGTCAGCTGCTATAAATCCTCCCATGGCTTGGATCTTCTGAGAGGCAGAGGGGGCAAGTTGGGAGTGCACTAAACTGTGGCAATCTTTGCTGCCGAAATGATACTTTAGGGGCTCCTGAGGCTGCCTTGACTTGTGCTACAGGCTAGTTTGGGCCCAGGCTACCCCCAGCACTGGGGATGATGGAAAGTTGATTCAGAGCCCACTGGGCCCATTTTATCTAAACTTCCAAGGTATGACAGAAAATAGAAATATGTAACAATGTAGTGGAAAGTCAATGTCCTTTTAAATAAATCCCCCCCAAGAACATAACTCGAGCCATCCTTGCTAGGGTGAGTTTAAACAATCCCAAACTTCAGATCTTTGGTCCTTTCTGTGGCTCAGATGCCATGTCTCCAGACAGTTGAACAGCCTCATCAGCATCTCAGTAGGGTGTCTTCACAGCTGGAGAAGGTCAGATGTCCTAATGTTAATTGACTGTAAAATCAAAGTAAAAACTGCCTTTGACTCTTGCAAGGCATGCAAATTTGAATGGCAACTGGCCGGGGAATGCAGCAGGAGAAGGACCGCCTTACCCCCCCCGAGAAGCATCTTGCTCATGAGGGCTCAAGAAACAACTAAAACAAACGTCTATGCACAGAAGTTTTTATGCTTGAAACTCCGTATTTGAATGCCTTAGCCCTCTCTCTGCAGCTCCCCCCATCTACTGCTCTCTGCAGTACGCCATCTACTGGAATCCGACATGCATCCCAGGCTTGGGCAGGAAACTTTTGAGGACAGATCCTTAGCTGGTGTAAATTAGCTTAGTTGCATTGAAGCCAATGGAGCCAAGCCAAGTTATGCCAGCTGAGGAGCTAGCCCTCAGCCTCTGAGTTAATATTTCTGTCTAATTACACAGGTGTGCGCACACGCACAAACTGTTACTGCACCCTAGCAAAGTGCACAAGCACTCATGTCAGTAAACATGACCGGGAAGGCTGATCTTGCAACTTTAACTCAGCCCCTTGTGCATACATTATTATTCTATTCTGTGTAATGATAGAATCGCATTGTGGGTTTCAAATCATGCAGTGCAGTATGTGAAAGTCAAGGACGCAGGCCTACAGGGTGTTGAGCACAGGCGCTGAAATTTAGTTTTCCCGGGGGGGTGCTCCGCCCACGCTGCGTCCGAGGCCCCGCCCCCACTCTGACCCTTCCACGAGGCCCCACCCTTGTTCCGCCTCTTCCTGCCTGTGTTCCACCCACTCCCCCAAGGCCCCACTCTCGCTCTGCCTTTTCCCAACCCCGCTCAACCCCTCTCCCAATGTCCCTGCCCGCCCACTCGCTGCTCTCTGCCCTCCCGCAAGTGCCTCCCCCAGCCACCAGACAGATGACTGGCAGCACTCTGAACAGCTTTGTCTGGTGGGTGCTGAGCAACCACTATTTTTTTGCCTTGGCTGCTTGAGCCTTGGAGCACCCACAGAGTTGGCGCCTACGGTGTTGAGTGGCTTCAGCTCTCATTGACTTCCTACAAGCATCACACACGTGCACAGTGCACCTGCCTTTTGGCATGTTAAAGGACTATTTGAAATTCTTTGTCCTAGAAACAGCTCAAATTATATAATGTGTGTGTGATTTGTAAACCATCACACCTTCAGCCTGGCTCTGAACAAGGGCTACATTTTCATAGAATTATAAAAATGTGGAAGTCAAGTCCAGCCCTCTGCACTGTGGCAGGACCAAGTAAACCTCACTGGCTGGTGTTTTTGCCCAACCTGTTTTTAAAAGCCTGCAATGACGGGGATTCCACAACCTCCTTTGGAAGCCTATTCCAGAGCTTTACTACCCTTAGAGTTAGAAAGAATTTCTTAATATCTAACCTAACTCTCCCTTGCAGCAGATTAAACCCATTACTTTTGTCCTACCTTCGGTGTGTTATACCAATAAAATAAAAACCAGCAGGATCTTATTAAAGGGGAAAAGGCAAAATACCATATTTATTGTGAATACAGAAAGAATCATAGTAAGCTGTTAGTTATAGCTATAACATTCCATTCAATCTCATATTTATTCACACATTCATTCATACAAACACACACACACACACAGGTTCTGCAAGGTTGTTATCATAGTTACCAGCCTTAGAGTTGCTCATGCCAAGCCACTGGCCAGGTGGCCTGGACATGAGGAGGGAGCAGGGCCTTGTCAGATGCTCATCTGATGCTCCTGGAAGTTGGTTTGCAGAATCAGACCCCAAAGTTCTCACTTTCTAGAGTCCGTTTTTATAGGAATGTCTTCCTATGCCAGTCTATGGGAATTGCTTCATCATGCTGTTGCTGAATCAGTCAGCAGATAGCACATTCCTGACAGCTCCGTGCTGCTAGATGTTATCTTGTTCTTTGGTTCTCCCATTCTTGAGGCTGTTGGGTGGATTCCAGTCTGCCCTCCGGGAGTCCTCTGGTTATTTCCACTTGATGCCTTCTTCAGCCGATGGACACTGGATTCTTAGGCTGGCACCTCCCTGATCATTCAGTTATTATCCACACCAAGCATCCATCCACATACATCCTCTATCTCTATTTTAATCACAATTGTTAATACAACAAAAGGGTGGGGAGTCTCTGGGTGCTGTTTTTGTTGTTACAGAGTATTGCTTTGAGTCTCTCTCTGTGTGAATTGCTTTGAGAACAGACTCTGTCTCAGAATGTACTAATGCAATTAGCAGCTTGCAAGTTTCACACACAGAGGGAGAGAAACAGTACCAAAAACCAAGAGACCTCTTAATTAGCAATACCCTGGAATTTAAACTATGGGGAATCAAACTCATTTGTGATTTTAATACAGAACTTCTTTAATATGATCCAACAGGTCGACATGGAGAAGAAGTGACCACGAGCCTCTTTGTAGCAGACCTTAACTTATTTGACTGTTATCAGTTTCCCCCCTCAGTCTTCTTTTCTCAAGGCTAAACAGACCCAGATTTTTTTTAACTTTTCCTCCTATCATTTTTATTACTCTCTCCAGTTTGTCCACATCCTTCCTAAGTGCACAGAATTAGACACCGTACTCCAGCCTCACCAGTGCTGAGTAGAGTGGGACAATTGTTTCCCTTGTCCTGTATATGATATTCCTGTTCATACACCCCCCCCCAAATGGTATTTAGCTTTTTTTCTGTCTGCACAGCGTTGTAGCCTCTTTCAGTTTGTGATCCGCTGCCATCCCCAGGTCCCTTGCAGCAGCACTACTACCGAGCCAGTTACTCCCGTGTTGGAGTTGTGCATCTGATTTTTTTTTTCCCCTTCCTCAGTGAAATACTTTGCACTTGTCTTCATTGTATTTCATCTTGTTGACTTCAGACCAGTTCTCCAATTTGTCACGGTCGTTTTGAAATCTAATCCTGTCCTCCAAAATGCTTGCGGCACCGCCCAGCTTGGTGTCATCTGCAAATTTTATAAACACACTCCCCTCTCCATTATCTAAGTCATTCATCAAAATATTGAGTAGTACCAGACCCAGGACTGTCCCCTGTGGAACCCCACTAGATATGTCCTCCCAGTTGGACAGTGAACCATTGAGAACTACTCTTTGAATGTGGTCTTTCAAACAGTTGTGCCCCCACCTTATAGTAATTTCATCGAGACCACATTTCCCTAGTTTGCTTATGAGAATGTCCATGTGTGACTGTGTCAAAAGCTTTATTAAAATCAAGAGACAGTATATCTACTGCTTTCTTATCAACTAGGCCAGTAACCCTGTCAAAGAAGGAAATGAGATTGGTTTGGTATGATTTGTTCTTGACAAATCCGTGCTGACTTTTCCTTATAATCCTATTATCTGCCAGATGCTTACAAATTGATTGTTTAACAATCTGTTCCAGTATCTGTCCAGGTATCCAAGTTCAGCTGACTGGTCTATAATTCCATGGGTCCTCTTCTCCCCCTGCCCCCTTACTGTTAAAGATCAGCACTATGTTTGCTCTTCTCCAGTCTTCTGGGTCCTCACCTGTCCTCTAGGAGTTCTTGAAGATAATTGCTAATCCTTCCAAGATTACTTCAGATATTTCCTTAAGTACCCTAGGATGAATTTCATCAGGTCCTGCTGATTTGAATACATCTAAATATTCTTTAACCTCTTCCTATTTTGGCTTGTGTTCCTTCCCCCTTGTTATTAACACTGATTGTGTTGAGTATCTGGTAACCATTAACCTTTTTATTATAGTCTGAAGGAAAATAGGCATTAAACACTTCGGCTTGCTTGATGTCATTAGCTGTTAGCTCTCCTTCCCTGCTAAGTAGAGGACCTACACTTTCCTTCATTCGTTTCTTTGCTTCCTCTGCTGCCCACCCATTGGCCCTTTACATGTTGTGGAAGCAGATGGGAAGGTGCAGAGCCATGTGATAAATTGCTCTTTCACCACTACACTGACCATCTGCCCACTAAGCCCTTTCTACCAGGATCACTTATAACAGCCAAGCCACGCAGCGGCTTCAAACAGCCACCATTTTGAAAACAAAACCTGCCAGGGAAGCCTGTTTCCATTATGGCCCCAATGTGAAATTTCTTCCCAGTGTTACAGTGATCTGAGCCACAAGCAAAATCTAGCCCTTATTCAGTGCTAGACTAACGGTCTGATACTTTAAAAAATATAGATATCTAGATATGGGAGCTGCTTATAGCACCAAACATTTCAAATAGGCCTTTAACATAATAATACTTCCCTTGGCCGTTACATTGGCAGCAGGTTTCCCAGCCCTATGGAATTATGGAAACAGAGCTTCCAAACAGTTTCTGCCTCCTCTCCCCCCATGGTTGGTTTTCCACTATGGACAGTTAAATTGCAAAACATCCTGGATCCTTGTTGCATGAAAGGATGAAATCCGATCTTCCTCCGCCCCCACTCCCCAAATATGACAGAAGTCGTTTGTAGCAGAAATGGAAACTGCTTAAAGAAAATGTGAAATGTGCTAAATATCTCTTTGCCAGATCACTGGCCACAGGATGACTAACTGTACTGCAGCAATTCCAAATGAGAAGAGAGCAACTGCTCAAGTGCACGTTGGAAATCTCTCATTTGTAGGTTCCTGGCTTCTTTTACAAGGGCCAGGACATTAGATGCAATTGGCAGATTCACAGCTTTTACGTGTGAAATATCATTTCTGTGTGGAGATGTCATTACAGCTGTGGGACCACCTGGCTGACCTTTCACTAGACAATATGTCACTCTGACACCCGCTGACTGAGATGGCAGCCCAGCCAATGAGCTGCATTGTTCAGAAGTTAACAGATGTGGTTGGGGGCAATACATACTGTAATAACTCTGGGCAGCAAACTCCTGGGATGGAGAAAGGGATGATGGGAGGAATGTGTCAGCTTTAACATGGTGGCTTATAAATAGGGGTGGCTACTGATGCATCCCCAGAGTCCAGGACATCCCCTTGGTTACATGAACTTCTGGAATGGTGTGGACCCTCCCTGACCTGTGTGGCCCTGCCCCCTGGTGTGACCTTGCTTGCACAGTGCGTGCAAAGTCACACCATATGCAGGACACCATTTTGCAGAGTGCCCATGTGAGTCCATGGCACTTTGCAAAATGGAATTCTCTGTGGATCCACAATGGTACCAGACAAAACCATGTCCAGTTTTTATCAGTACTGGACAGGGACAAACCTTAAAAAAGCAGGACAATCTGGCTTAAAACTGGACGACTGGCCTGCCTACTTATGACTTGAGGCCCTGGTTGGCATCTATAGGGAATTGCTCAGTAAAGAGAGGGATTTTCTAGGCACAATTAACTAATAGCCTTATTCAAGTGAATTCCACTGAGTGGAATTGGGTGAGGCCTAACTGGCTATTTGCTATAATCAATACTAGGACAGTTGGAAATAAAGGGGAAAATCCACATGCTAGTGCTCAAGCCTGCTAAGAGAGCTGAGTGATGGAGAGGTCTGCAAAGGTGAGGAATTCTCCTATCAGCACTGTGGAGTGGTTTGCAGAGTTGTTCCATAGAGGCTTATCTGGCCTAATGCCTACAGTGAAGCTTCTCTGACCCTAATGTATCCCATCTGCAGGGGAAAAAGACCAGGGAATCCTCATAGCAGTAGCCCCTTCAATCCTGCCTTCCCCAAGTTTGCCCTTAACAGTGGCTCTCCTGCAGGCAGTTATCTCGGAGCTGGGCTTCATGTTGAGTGTGTACATTGTTAGCACACTTCTGAAATCCTTGGGGAACAGAACTTCACACTAGTTTCCCCTGGGGAGGCTCTCTGCTCTGATAGAAATAAGTGCAGGATTTCCTCCAGATTGCACCTTGGTTTATATCTACATTGCATCGCAGTGGGAAATATTTCATTCTTTTCCATGCAAAGTAGCTTATGAAAACAGAGGCCCAACCTCTCTTTAATTAGCATGATCAGGTGACATGGAAAGGGGCTCAGGAGAATCATCCCCCGCCTGGGAAATCCACCTTTTCCCTTTCAATAAGTAAGATCGAAGATTGAACAGTTCCGGCACAACAAGTGAGAACAAAGAAATACCTACTGGACTGCCATCCTGTCAGCACAACCCTCTCCCTGAACTTCGCTCTTCATTCTCCCTTAGTTTATTATTTGACGTTAACTTAATTTGTGTTGAGCCACCCCAAAGAAAAAGCCCTAAGACTCCGTGAAAAATAATCTATTTTTAATTATTTGTGATGTAGATTGCTAGCCCATAAATATTCTACTAGTACCTGGTGGGTTTTGCTATCGGAACTGTCCTGCTGGAATCAATAAACAGTTGATTAAAAACCTTGTTGTTTAATATATTCAGTAACCCTAATTTATTCATTAGAAACTTAATCACTTTCATGTCACCAGCTGCTGTGATGGAGAAAAGAGCTGTAGCTAATTATTAGCCATTTTATAAAGCTAATATTGAATTTCTAATGTGTCCCTGGTGGCCTTTACTCCAAGCAGTTTGTGTGTCCCACAAACGTGTTCTGGCACTAGGTAGGGCCAGGCATCCCGAACTCACAGCCTTCTGGGTAAACTTGAAACTTTAGTTATATTTGCAAAAGAAACACGTGCATACGGAGCTGGCTCCCAGCCAGCTTCACCAATGAAACTTCTTGATATTCAACAATTGCTGGCTAATGGACAACCAATCACATCTCTCCATTCCACCTGCTGTTCTGACCAAGATGGCAGGCTCCCAGCTGCTGAGAAAGAATGTGATCTAGCGAGAGGAGAGTTGTGTCCTTTGCAGGAGAACAGAGTCAAAGCTTATGCAATAAAGTAATGCTGATGCACTGGAGATGGGACAAAGCACACAGGGGAAAAGGTTCAGTGTGACTGGACTTCAAGGGTCAGGACACCAGGGTCTCTATAGTATTTTTCTGCCCAGGTGGCACTTTTGCCCTCTACTGGTGGGACTGTTGGTCCTAAGTGAGTTATAAGCTTTGCCTCGGAAGGCATTCTCTCTGAGCTAAAGTCTGCAGTCCTTAAAGAAACACCATTAGCTTCAAAGCCACCTTTTCCTGCTGATTTTTGTAATAGTAAGTCTACAAGTATTAGTATTACTTATTTGTATGACAGGAGAGCCTATAGGCCAAGACCCCGTTGTGCTCAGTGTTATACAAACTTCTAACAAAGAGACAACGTCTGTCCTGGAGATCTTACAGCCTAAGTACAATGGATGGATACAACACGGGGGAGCACAGGGAAGCAATGAAATTATACGGGTCAGTGTGAAAAGCAGGGATCACAGCACAGCAGCTGCCTAGCCATTGTTGAATTTTTGCAAGCGTCATGGCACAGAAGAGTTTTATCATTTCTAAGTGTGTTTGAATAATACCTGAGACCCTGTTCCTTCAACGTCAGTAACTTTTTGAGTGTGAGTGGTGCCATTAAACTCAAGACTGCATGCCGGCATGATGTCACCCCTTTCCATAAGAGTGGCCACTTCCCAATTTAGACTCAGTTGATATAAGTAGGCTTGGCAGAATTCAATGTTTATTTTTTGCTAATTTCAATGGATAATATTAATGTTTGTTTTTAAGCAGTTTTCTGATTTTTATTGATTTAAATTTTCCCAGTTGCTGAAATTTTGGGATGGGAATCAGACAATTATTTAATGACAGTTGACACTGAGATTCAAAAAGTTTAACTTTGCAACTGTTAAAATACAAGTTGTCAACATCTCATATCAAAACATACAAATAGCTGTAAATCAGACTAATAATTTCTCAAGCAGCATTTTTATTACTTTGCCTTTCTGTAAATTTCAATTATTATCAATGGAAATATTTTTTGTTGGTTTGTGTGTGTATGGTGAAATAGACGTTTATTGACATTGACTGATAAAAATCTTATCCTTCCAAGCCTGTAAGCCAGGTGTACACCTGTTGAAATGTGTCTATGTGAATGGTTGGCAAAGGTTTAAATACACTGATGTATAAAATGTTTTTCTTAATCTGGTGCAACTTCTATGTATAAATAAAGTCTAAGAACCGTATAAATGAGCTAAGGAAATAATTGGTTTGGACATTTATAAGAACATCATCCAGATTCCAGAGCTATATAGTAAATTCTAAAAGCAAGAGTCTGGGAAGGCTTAGCAAACCTCATGCTCTAGAGGGTTTAAACCAATCTCTGACTACTGCGGATTAGGAAGAGACTCCCATGGGGGACAGATTATCCTACATCTACCTACTGTGAAGTTTCTTGCACCTTATAGAATCATAGAAATGTAGGGCTGGAAGGGCCCTCAAGAGGTCATCATGTCCAGCCCCCTGCACAAAGGCAGGACCAAGTAAACCTAGACGATCCCTTGTCTAACCTGTTCTTAAAAACCTCCAAAGATGGCAAATCCAAAATCTTTTTTGGAAGCATATTACAGAGTTTAACTATCCTTCAAGTTAAATTTTCCCTAATCTCTAATTTAAATCTTTGCTGCAGATTAATTGGATTACTTCTTGTCCTACCTTGAATAGACATGGAGAATAACTGATCACTCTCCTCTTTGTAACAGCTCTTAACGTATTTGAATACTGTTATCCGATCCCTCCTCAGTCTTCTTGTCTCAAGACTAAACATGCCCAATTATTTTAACCTTTCCTCACAAATTAGGTTTTCAGAACCTTTGATCACTTTTGTTTCCCTCCTTTGGGCTCTCTCCAGTTTGTCCACATCTTTTCTGAAGTGCGGTCCCGTGAATTGGACACAGTACTCCATCTGACGCCACACCAGTGCGGAGTAGAGCGGAACAATTACCTCCTGTATCTTACATACAATGCTCTTGTTAACATGCCCCAGGATGACATTAGCCTTTTTTGCAATTGCATCACATGGTTGACTCATATTCAATACGTGATCCACTATAACCCCCAGATGCTATTTGGCAGTACTACCGCCCAGCCAGTTATTCCCCATTTTGTAGTTGTGCATTTGATTTTTCCTTTCAAAATGAGGCACTTTGCACTTATCTGCTTTTGAAGCAGTTGGTGCTGGGCCGCTCTTGAAGCCTGGATGCTGACTAGATGGGCCGCGGGACTCATCTAGTCAGGCAGTTCCAATGTAAAATATTTCCCTTTATTATTGTCCAGCTTGTTTGCTCTGTGCCTTTCACAGCACTTGGTGACTCATTTACACCTGTGCCTGCAAACACTCACGCAGTTAGTCTCTCTCCCCTCATGAGTCAGTCCATTGAACTCAGTGGAACAACGCGCGGGGTAAAGCTGCTCATGTGTCTAAGTTTCGGTAGGATTGGAGCCTTTGGCGCTTCCCTTATTTGTGTAGGGTTTTCACACAGCAATGGGGTGGGAGAGAAACATTTTAAACCATAGGACAAGGGGATTTTAAAGTCACTAAAATTTCTGGAGGGACTCAGAAGCAGCTGTACACCACTTTTAACTTATTTAAATTGACCAAATTTCAAGGTGACCGTGTCTCTTTAAATCAGGCAAAATGCCCATTTCCTATTGAAGTCAATGGGAGTTTTGCTTGATTAAGGATGGTAGAATCTAGCCCTCTATTATATGATCCACCTTTAAAGTCTTCAGGGCTAGAGCCAGCTGCCCTATATGCTTTGTCCCCAGCTGATCGGACAGAACCTTGTTTTCATGGACATGCTGTGAAAAACAACAACCTGCAATCCCAGTATGTTCTTCAGTTAGAAAGCATTTACATTGTTGTAAGCAGTGTCAGGATGAGCTCCACCCTGACATCTGGTGGTGAGGTGCGGCAAATTGTGGAAAAGAACTTCAGGGGCCGATCTCATTTGCATAGGCACACCCACCCCGCCTAGAATGAGGCCATAGCTGCCCAAATGGTCACTTTGGCTGCTGTGGGATCCCCAGTGTCTCTGTTATTGGGGCAGGAAGAATAAATTGTTATTACCCTGATTATGGGAACTGTGGTTGGAACTGTACTTGGCCTTTTGTTATGATGGAGGGACTCACCATCAACTAAGTAGCACTCGCTAGGCAAGGGTCATGGATTTTAAAACTCTGTGAATTGAGAGAGGCTGGGGACAAGTATTAATATTTGGTGGCATGGGCCCCTTGGTGAGGGCCTTACATGCTAATTGCACTTCCTCCTCTCTCCACTGTGGAATATCAGAGCTAATTTTGATTCCATTAGGAGTCTAGTTACAGGCTGCTGAGCTCACTTTGGGCTAATGGTGCACCAGTACTGAGGCTCCCCTACTACAAGCTGAATTCACCAAAGAGCTGAACTGACTAAGAGCTGAAATCACTGAGTATTGTGTTAAGTAGTGGGGGAGCCTGAAGATATATTGTGGAGCAGTTTGCAGGACGGCTGGAGAGCCTTGTGGACAGGCTGGTGGAGCAGTTCGTAGGACGGTGGGAGCTGCTTGTGGGCCGCAGAGTGGAGCTGAGCGAAGGAGTTCGTGGAGCGATTGGCAGAACGGAGAGAAGCGAAGGCCTATGGAGCTGTGGGGCGGTCAGCTTCAGATCATGTAAGGTGCCTCTTACCCCCGTCCCATCTCCACCCAGGTTGGGAGGTAAAGCTCCGCAGATAAACTTTCGAACTCTGGGGATGCCCTGACCAGGGACAGAGACTTTTGGGTCATTGGACTTTTGGGACTTTGTGTGATTTGGGGTTGCTGGACTCAAGAACCAAAGGGAAAGGGGCATGCCCCAATTTGCTTGGGGTGGGGTTTTTTGCTCATGGGTTGTGTTATGAATCCTGTTGGTGATGTTTCCCCAACATAATGCCACATTGTTTCTCTCTGTTATTAAAAGGCTTTTTGCTACACTCAGACTATGTGCTTGCGAGAGGGAAGTATTGCCTCTTGGAGGCGACCAGCGGGGGTGGTATATATTTGTCCCAGGTCACTGGGTAGGGGCTCGAGACGGTTTGCATTGTGTTATTGGAATGGATCCCCTAGATATTGAACCCGGCCCTTGTTGCTGCCAACTCTGACGGGCAGAAGGGTTACATTGTATTCTGGAAAATGGAGGGTGAAGGGCTGGTTTGTTTCCAGAGAGTGGCATGGCGGAGGAAGGCAAAACTGGAGTTGGGTGAATGAAAAGGCTTTCTCCTATAGGCTCCAGCTCTCTGACTGTCTGAAAGGGAGGCTGCCAGATGGAAAGGAACAAATCCTTAGATATTAAAAAACCAAACAGCCCCTCAAAAAAAAAACAAAACAAAAACCAAAACCCACCCAAACTCTTAGAAAATAGACTCATCTGCTCATTTTCAAAAATATGTTATTGAACTTGTTTTATGGGCTTGGCAAACTTCTGGCGGCATCTGGCTCAGCTGAATATTATACCTAATAGCCCAGGACAGCAGCGATTGCCCAGAGTGCTGTCTGCATTTATGCTGTGTGTGCTGTATTGGAGGGTTTTCATTTCATGCTGTGTGTCTACAAATTTGCTGCAGTAATTCCACTAAAATTAGCATAGAACCTTCACAAAAAATGCCAGGGAGAATAAAGAGAAGTCTCTCTCTAATATGTCTGCCTATACCCACATCTATCTATCTACCTTTTTTTTTTTGCTTTCCTCTTAAGATGCTGAAGACCCTCTTACAGTTACTGGCCACTACCAAAGGCAGTGTGCTAGTTAAGCTGGACAAATGGCCTTATCTGATTTATCCTCTGTTCTCCTTGAACTTGAGTTTCATTACACTGCCATATCACATTGAAGTCAATGGAGTTATATGGATGTAAAACTCATGTAATGGAGAATGACGGCCAATGTTTCAAGATGATATTGGGACAGATCCTCCACTGGTGTAAACTGCCATAGCTTCATTGACTTCAGTGGCTCTGAGGATCTGGTCCACTTTGTACAGGTGTAAATGGCAACTGTCAGGGTTCCCTCCCCACTCTGAACTCTAGGGTACAGATGTGGGGACCTACATGAAAGACCCCCTAAGCTTATTCTTACCAGCTTAGGTTAAAAACTTCCCCAAGGTACAAACTTTGCCTTGTCCTTGAACAGTATGCTGCAACCACCAAGCGTTTTAAACAAAAAACAGGGAAAGAGACCACTCGGAGACATCTTCCCCCCAAAAAATGTCCCCCCAAGCCCTACACACCCCCTTTCCTGGGGAGGCTTGAGAATAATATCCTCACCATTTGGTTCTAAAATCATCAAAGACCCAAACCCGTGGATCTTGGAACAATGGAAAAATCAGTCAGGTTCTTAAAAGAAGGATTTTATTTTTTTAAAAAAAAGAGGTAAAAATCATCTCTGTAAAATCAGGATGGAAAATACTTTACAGGGTATTCAGATTCAAAATACAGAGGATCCCCCTCTGGGCAAAACCTTAAAGTTACAGAAAACAGGAATAAACCTCCCTCTTAACACAGGGAAAATTCACATAAAACAAAAGATAAACTAATCCGCCTTGCCTGACTTACCTATACTGGTTGCAATACTGGAGACTTGGATTAGGATGGGTTGGAGAAGATGGATTTCTGTCTGGCCTCTCTCAGTCCCAAGAGAGAACAAGCAGGTAAACAAGAGCGCAAAACAAAAGCCTTCCTTCCCCCAAGATTTAAAAGTATCTTGTCCCCTTATTGGTCCTTTGGGTCAGGTGCCAGCCAGGTTAGCTGAGCTTCTTAACCCTTTACAGGTAACAGGATGTTGCCTCTGGCCAGGAGGGATTTTATAGCACTGTATACAGAAAGGTGGTTACCCTTCCCTTTATATTTATGACAACAAACAAGGTGTGGGGCAGTTGAGAATTAGACACTTGCAGTGTGCCCTACAGCAGGTGGTTTGGGGCCATGAGAAGAGGTACATGCAGGGACCCCTTTTCTTATGCTGTAATCCATGTTTAGAAATAGTGGGCCAGATCCATCCCTATGTTACTCTAATTTTAGGCTGGTGTGACTTCACTGAAACTGGCAAAGTCACACCCTCATAAAACTGGAGTGACCGAATAGATGGTCTAACTCAGTGCAAGACTTTAATAAGCGAGAACCAGATTGTGCTCTGCCCTGTACAGATGTTCAAGGGAGTATAAGGACACTTTGAGACATAGCCTGGCTTCTTGTTTCACTGGCTCCTGCTGCCATGGCAGCACAGAGCAGATGGACAGCCATCTTAACCCGTTAGAGTGGGATTTGCCAGCATGGGAGAATCCTATGGTGTCATACAGCTGGCAAAGCTGGCTCCACCCCTCTCAGGTGACCCCCCTGGTGTAGGGAGTATGTCCGTGGCATTGCTAAGGGGAAGGGTGCTACTGTGCACCAACAATCCCCAGCTGGGGAAATGGCCTCTTGCAGGCTGTTACCACCTGGTGCAATTTACAGCAGCCCCAAGACTGCTCTAAGTTGTGCTGGAGGCCAAACCAGACCTCAGCCAGCCCCAGACTGGGGAGGAGGGACCTAACCAATGGAGTTACACTGGCATGAAACCATGCTCAATATTTCTTTGAACCCCTGACCATATCATCAGCTGGGGGAAATAGGCCTAGTTCCATGGAGCTCTCACGAAGTTCTGCCTAGTTACCCCACCTGAGGATCTGGCTCATCTCCTATTATTGATTTATGCTGGATTAGCTATTTTTCTTTTTTTTAACAAAAAGCACATCTCCCTGTAAATGTGATTAGCGTGCGCCCTGCATGTGTGCCGACTCTCGTTCCCAAGAATTTAACACACTTCAGAGATTGATTTCTTAAAGGGGGGAGGCTCCTCTTTTGTTTGTCAGATCATCGGAACATTAAATTAAATGAGTGTGGAAGTTCCCAGTGTCGCTGCTCTACACCATGGGCTGACACTGGCATTAGAATATCCATAATCCCCTCTGACAGCCTTTCCAGTGCAATGCACTAAGAAAATGAGCTACTTACTTTCTTTACCCTGTGTATCTTTCCCTGTCTCCCAACCAAGCTGCCACTGTGGATTAAAAATCCCAGTTAGCAGCCCTGTTCATCTCATTATCTTTAGTAGCACTAATTGCTCAGCCTGGGACATATTACTTAAAGACAGCGTCCGCCTGAGGAGCTCAGACGCTCCCCTGTGTCGTTGCTTCATGAGCTAATGCTACTGAGTAGTGTGAGACGGAGTCCGTGAAATGCTGAGCACCTCCAGTAACAGGCTGAGTGTGCAGAGCACCCACAAAGAGAGCTCCCTCGTCAATGGACCAGCTGCTGGGTACTGCTGTGGCTGATCTGCATTGCTGTAGCAACACAAAGCAGCCACAGTGCAGGCTAGCTGGCTGTCTGGTCATAAAGGGAAGCCTCAGTTGGGAGAGGGACAGCGTTTTTGGCTCTGCACCAGCCTCCTCCCAGACCTCAGTGCAGCAGCACTCCCTAGATAAAGGAGACATGGATGGGTTGCCTTTACACCCAGGGATCCCAGATGCTGGAAAAGCCCTTTGGCGCTGGGGGCAGCTAGCTGGGCATAGTTTAGATTCCATTAATAGGCCCATGTGTTGTTTAGTCCCTTTCCTTTAGTTGTATCTGAGCTAACCATGAATAAGGACTCTGGGATCTGGCCTTCTGAATGGAGCTAGTGTGCAGTCTATGACACTGGGCTCCCATACCTTGTGAACTCACTGAAACCAATGGGAGTTTTGGGGGGTAAGGACTGAGGAAAAGGTGAGTAAGGTTTATGGTAGGTGGCCATGGGGCTGTGATACGAATTGCACCTTTAAATATCTAAGCCCCTCATCCACGCACAGAAATCAGCAGCCATCTTATTCTCTGAGCTCAGCGCAGGCTGTTACTGAGGAGACACCCAACATGTATTCTCTCTTGTGGTGATTTTCTACCCTGGTTCTTTTTGCTTTTCATATATTAATAGATTGTGAGGCCATGGGGAGATGGGCCACAGTCCACATGTTATACACCCAATTTGTCTCCGGAGGTGGAGGAAATGAATTGGGTCATGTGACTAAAACCAGGCCTCTAGGGGTTAGCAGAAGAGAGGCTTGTCAGTCAGGCTGAAGCAGAGAACAGATGCTTTGGAAAGATGCTACGGAGAGTGGCAAGGTTCCTGCAGGGGCCCTGAGTAAGCAGGGGAGGGACGTGATGGGAGCAGCAGAGCGAGATGGTCCGCTGACCTCTCGGAGCCACAGAGAGTTGGACAAAGTGGGCAGAGGCCTGTGGAAGGACTGCAGGTAGGAGAGGCCTAGGAATGATCACTTGGATTAGTTTGGGACTTTGAGGAAAGTTTGAATTATTTTGAGCTCTATGTTAATAAACCAGACCCAAAAGGGGCTGTTATTGGGAAACAGAAGGGGAGACTGAGGCAGGGTGCAGAGCCACCCTTGGCAATGAGGGAAGCAGCCACCCTGTTACAGGCCAGAAAGGATTATTGTGATTCTCTAGTCTGACCTCCTGTATAACACAGGCCATAGGACTTCCCTAAGTTAATTCCTTGTTGAAGTAGAGTTGTTGTTCTTGTAATGTACAAGAAACGCCATTCTCGGTCATATAACCCTTTTCTCTTTGTGCTTGGGGGGAACATAACTAAAGACTTTGGCCCAGATTTACAAAGGCATTTTGGGTGGTTTGAAATGCAGCTACGTGCCAAGTTTGAATGATAAAAGCCCCTACATGAGTTAGGCACCTGAGTCAGGCGTCTTACCTGCTCAGGTGTCTTTCTCATTCCCAGCAGGCACATATCTACATCTTTAGGTGCCTAAATACCTTTGTAAATCAGGGCCTTCAGCATTTTTTCCCATATAAGGAAACAAAGAGCATAAACAGAGCAAAGTTCAGTTGATCCAGTATTAAACCACAATAGAACTGATCTCACTGTCTTCCCAAATGATATCACTCCTCAGCCAGAGGCTGTCACCAGGAGCAGAATGAGATATGCCAGTTGTAATGAACAAACGTGGGCCAGATCCTCATCTGATGTAAACTGGAGTTGCTCCTTTGAAGATAAGAGATCTATACCAACATATGCCAGATGAGGATCTGGCCCTTTATCTTCAGTTACATTTTTATGGCTGATCCAGAATGAGAGGAGAGTATCCACTGTCAGATCATTGAGTTGCTGGGTGAAACTGAGGCAGCTGCCTTGTAATATGTGGATTGGCCTCAGTAGATCCACTCAAAGTATGTGACTGATAAGGTGATAGCGCTCGTTAATAACGAGCTGCTCATGAGTGGTGGGTAGCATAGGCAAGGGAAGGCTGTGCCTCCCCAAACAGCCTGGCGTAGCCCTGCCCATGCTCTGCCCCCAGTCCTCCTCCTGCCTGCTTCCAATTCCCTTCCTGCTGTTCTGTGGCCAAGAGGTTGGGGCAGGCAGGCTGGGGCTGGTGCACACGAGGCCCAGGGCTGGGGGCTCTGGGACCGTGCTGCACACCCAGTGCTCTGGGGCCGGGGGCACTCTGGCTGCACTGCCCACCCAGCGCACGGGGGCAGGGGGTGCTCCAGTCGTGCCATCCGCTTGCCCAGCACACTGGGGCTGGGGGCACTCCAGCTGCGCTGCCCGCCCACCCAGTGCTGGGGCTGGGGGCACTCTGGCCATGCTGGCACTCCGCCTGTCCAGCACTGGGGCTGGAGGCATGCTCTGGCTGGTGGCCACGGAGGGGTGTGTGTGCTCTGGGCTCAGGTGGAGGAGAGGGGCATGGAAGGGGAGGGGTGGGGCCTCAGGCAGAGGGGGAGGGGACAGGGGCTAGCCTCCCCCAACAGCATGTTCACCCACCGCCCATGGAGCTGCTAAACTGGATGCAATTGCTGTGGCTCATCATTTGGTATAGAAATATTATGCTTTTATAGGTACATTACGCTGCTGTATTTTACTAGGCTGTTAAGATTGCGCACTTTCCCTTGCAGTAAATGTCAGTAAGGTTACAATAAAATTTAACGCAATATTATGAAAGTTGAAGTGCATCAGTATGGAATGATCATGTACATACACTAAAAATTCTTTACGATTGCTTCCTTAACCTTCTTTAGGAACTGCTTGTTTTAAAATACAGCCATTAAAAGGATCAAAGCGTAGAGGTCACCGTGCCTGCCTAGAGGTTCATTAGTATTTTCAGTTTAGATGGGAATTCTGTGACCCATTAGTTCAAGTAAATTAAACATTAACATTTCAACTTTGCCAGGGAAATTTCAATACAGCTGTGTATTATAATACAGGTGGTGAGGTCTCCTCGCGTTCACCTTAGCTTTCACGGAGCGGAACTGATTAGCAGATTGCTGGCCTCCTAAAAACAAGGCGTGCCCCATAGGGGTGCAGTTAGCATCAAGGGGTGGTGCACCTCACAACAAGCCCCAGTCCTTTCAGGGGGCTACTGTTAACATGACAATCCCAATCTCACTTTCCTTGAAAGCAAATCAATAGGCCCTGGCTCTTTCAGAACAATTTCCTTGACCTCCCAAGGTCACACATAACAAGGTCAAGCAGCAAAGATCAAAGGCCCAGCTGAAAGATGCGTCCCCTTGCTGAGCTGGTTGCAGGGAGAGAAATCAGTCTTACCTTGAATTATTTCCCGAATTTAAGAAACTACCATTATTTACACATGCTCCAGTCACAGCTAAATCAAAATGAATCCTAAGAAAAGTTGAGTCATCGTGTTCCACATCATTCAATTCTGTAAGATGTTTGGGGGTGGGGGGGGGCAGTTTTCATGGAAAACTCAACACAAAACAGAGCTGGGTCTAAAAGGCAAATAGATTTGGGTTAGACATTCTTCAAAATCAAAGCTGTTTGGATCCAGGCACTGGATTAGGTCAAAAGAAAGTGGTATCCTATTTAGTGGTTTTTGTTGGATGCATTTTTTTTCTGGCCCTGTTGGTGCCACGACATTAGAGAGACAAGGTGGGTGAGGTAGTATCTTTTATTGGACCAACTTCTGTTGGTGAGAGACAAGCTTTTGAGTTTAGGCAGAGCTCTGTTTCAGGCCTGGGCTTATTTTCCCAGGTGCACTCAAAACTAGCATCAAGTATTTAGAAGTAACAGAATCACAGTTTACCACTTTATCATGAGTTTCCCAGCTCAGTTCTGCAGAAGGTTTGCAGAGCCAGATCTGATGGAAGTAGTCAACAAATTCAGTCCTATTTCTGATCTGGAACTTCTTGTGAACCGATCATGATTTTTTTCGGTTCTTAAGTCATTTGTGAACTATTCATAATGAAAACTGAGGCGACTATATGGTATTAGGAATGTAAACTCTGACTAGTCATTTCGGTCAATAGGTATTTTTTCCTTTTTTCTGCTTGAGCATCCTCAGTGTTATAAACAACTTCTGATTTTATTTCATCTTGGAATTAATTTTGCTTTGTGATAAGTCAAATCTGCTAGGAGCCTGCAAATTAAAAGTTCGCAAACATTTGTATGGCCAGAAATTGTCCATCCAATGTTTTGTGAACAGCAAATAACAAAGGGGCGGGGGTGGATAAGCCAAATCACAAGCTAGATTCTGATTTGGCAATCTGTTCCTGAACAGGTTTTAATGCTCTTTGACAAGCTCTGTGCAGTTCAGATCAGCATCCCAATGCTTGGGCTTTTATCTGAAAATAGCCTTTTAAGGTGGGTGTCCATTACTAGTATCAGAGTAACAGCCGTGTTAGTCTGTATTCGCAAAAAGAAAAGGAGTACTAGTGGCACCTTAGAGACTAAGTATTTTCCACAGTATGCATCCGATGAAGTGAGCTGTAGCTCACAAAAGCTTATGCTCAAATAAATTGGTTAGTCTCTAAGATGCCACTAGTACTCCTTTTCTCATTACTAGTATATTAACCTTGCAAAAATATACCACTGTATTGTGCAGTAAAGACCCAATACATGGAGTATCAATACTCTATGTTGTTTTCTTGGGAGTGTTTCTGCACAATACAGTAGTATTTTTTTTAGGGTATCGTGTGAGTTAGTGTGAGCACAGACACACACACAGTATCAGTGTCCTGAAAGACACACATCTCTCACACCTTGTACTTGTGTTGTCATAAACCAGGTTCAGTATTTCCATTGGGTGTTTGCAGTGACATGGCCTACTGTATGATCTGTCAAGAAGTATGGAATTCAGGCATTTCTCATTCTGCTGAAAGCCCCAGCTGTGCTCTCTGTTTGAGGGGTGGGAGGGCACTGGACCTCCTGGGGGCAGTGACTGGAGCCATTCTGCCTGCAGGGAGTGATATGGGACAGAACTCCTCAGGCTCACATGGGGAGCACACCAAGGAGTAGTAACTGTGACACAGGGGCCAGAACCAGCTTCCCTCGCAGCACTGGCCCTAGTCCTGCACCTTGCATGGAAAGGGCAGGGTATGGCCACGTTCTCCCCCCTGCCCTTTTTGACATGGCTGTTTCATTTACTGCGTGCTGGATGATAACAAGAGAGGACTCCATGTTTCTAAAAACTAACCTGGCTCTTTGTTAAAAGAACTATTTACAGGCATGCTGCTGCTGCTAGCATTCCAGCTATATACACACAGACTGACTTCCCAGTGCCTCCTCCAGATTCTTCCCTCCTGCAATCTGTGGTTCTCCAACCAACTTCCACGCAGGGTGCTACAATGGCTCGCTCTCCTAGCCATGCTAATGCTCCCTCAGTGCTTATGCTCACAGAGTTCAGGCAACAGGAGGCGGACTGCTCCCTGTGCGAGTGTGCAGGGTGGGCTGGGAAAAATGTCCCGGCATCTACTCACCCCACACCCTTGCACATCCATAGAGCATAAGCTACAGTCTGTTGCTACATATAGCAACCGTTTAACAACAGGTACCAAGTGCTTTCTATGGCAGTTTTTGTGTAACGAGAATAGTCTGTGAGTGCCGACTTAGACTATTCATGCCCCTTGTTCATTACAGACACACTGACAGTGTGCTCAGCACCATACTAAAAATGAAGGGAGGCACAGCCCTTGATTTGGGGGTGAGGGAGGGGCAGTGATGGACTTCCCCGGGCTGCAACCTGGAACTGGGGAACAGCTGAGCCCTCTGGCATACCAACCTGGGCTCCCTCTCATACTGTGAGGCTGTGACAAACAGCAGACCGCGCCTGGTCCTGCACTCACACAAACTTTTACACAAGCAGGGACACACCCAGCTGCAGTTGCATGAAGGCTTGACCTCAGCCACTCATGAACTAACAATAGAAAGGCTTCAGCCAGATCCCCCCTAGCTCCCTTGCCTAGGACCCCAGAGCTGTACTGTCCTGCCCTAGTCAAAAGCCTGACCAGTATGAATTTATTACCCAGTCCGCACCTCCCTTAATGTGGAGAGGGCATGCACTAGTTTTTGTTCACTGAGTAGATTTCTCATATACTTCAAACAGCACACTGTATTAAGTAAGAAATATAAAACATTATTAGGTACAGAAAGATAGATTTTAAGTGATCAAAGTAATAACGTACAGATCAAAGTTGGTTACCTAAGAAATAAACAAAATCGCAATCTAAATTCTATAAACTAGATATGGTTTGAATTAAGCAGCATCTCACCCTGATAAGAAAAAAACGTTCACCAATCTTCCATACACAGGCAGGGCTTTCTTCTTTCCTGCCTGGGTCCCCCTTCCCCAGTTCAGACTTTGTTCCTAAGGTGTTTCCCAGGTGAGATGTAAGGGGAGTAAGGCACCGTGGTGATGTCACTTCCCACTTTTATAACTTCTTCCATGTGGAGGGAACTTCATTGTCCCAAACAAAGTTGCCAGCACTTTTTGTGGAAACATACAGGCACAAGATGGAGTTCAGGATCATGTCATCTGGTGAACTGCCCTTGCATGCTTCAATGAGTCATAGCAGCCATTACCCATATATTGGCTGAAGTGTCCACAGGAAAGCTAATCAGATGAGGCTAAACTTTTCCTGTGGCCCATTGTTTTCACTAATGAGCCATTACCTTGGACAGTTACTTTACAATGTGCTGGCTAGACTGGATGTAAACTAACTTGTGGGAGTTACCCAGGAGCAAGCACATTTGAAATACAGGTGCATAGTCAATATTCATAACTCCAGATACAAAAAAGTTGCACCCGATGAAGTGAGCTTATGCTCAAATAAATTTGTTAGTCTCTAAGGTGCCACAAGTCCTCCTTTTCTTTTTAAAAATGATACATACACACATGGAGGATAATTATATTCAGCAAACCCTAACTTTTCTATTGACACCTCACATGACATCTTTTGTACAAGATGCATCGTAATTATATCACAATCATAACCTAATCATATCACTATGATGAATATGGGGTGCAGAGCGTCACAGGGGCTTTGGGTTGGGCCTTTTTGCTCTAAGGTCTCTGTGTAACGTGGTGGCTTTGGAGCCAAGAATGACTAGTGACCTTGGGTACCCAACTTGAGACATCTCAAAGGGGTCTGCTTTCCCAAGAGCAAGGGGTCAGTATTTTCAGAGAAACAGGCCCCTTGAAGATGTCTCTGGTTGGGCCCCAAAATTGCTGTTCATTGTTGAAATCTTGGTTTAGGATGATGGATTCTTCCCTTTTTTCCCCAAGCACAAGTCAGTCTCAAACTGCTGTGAATGGTAGTTTGCTTGGATGAATTAGGTTCTTGTTTCTGTCATTTCTGCTTTTGGCTGTGCTTCTAAATCACAGTTTAAGAGCCTGTGTCAAGGATTTCATCTTTGGTAATTTACGAAGGGCTGCTGCATTTTCTGTGGCGTGATATTACAGATAGACACAGTTCAAAGTATCTGTTACCCTGTCCAGCCACTTAGTGCAGCGATGGGGGCTGCCTTTGTTTCCAGAAAGCCAGACAATGGGGCTAGGAACAGCAGCCCTACGAAATGGAAGAAAGGGGGAAAGGTTCAAAGGAAGGTGAAGGGATATAGGATTCCACTGGGGTGCACTGAAACAACAGCAGATAGAAGGGGAGGCTGGTGGAAGGGAAAACAGATGTCAATGAGGTCATTTCATTGTGCATTTCACACCTGTGGCATTCCAAGCAGAGCATCTCGTATGCGCACACACAGAAACACACGTGTGTTCATACACACACACACATGCTCATATGTGCATGCAGACCCATGAACATACAAATGTATGCCTACACGTGCCCACACAGAAACATACATATCTGAGTGCACATGCGTTTGTGCTCAGAAACATACATGTATGCATGCACACAGAGAAAAACACACACACACAAAATGACATCTGCTTTGCATTCTTCTCCAAAGGAAATGGCTGTTTAAATACCTGCAAAGCCTGATCTCAAACAGAAATGAATGACAAAGTATGAGATGTCCTGTAGATGTTGCTCCCAATAGAAATTAAATGTCATTGAAAGGCCTTGTTGTGTTTGTCCTTTTCAGCCCATGTTTTCTGTTGTTTTTGAGGGTGCAAGGCTTGAGACAGTGCAGGGTAGTGTGGTACGTTAACAGCAGTGCTGTATCTCACATCAGTAGGGCTATTGCTCCTGTGATTTCCACCTTGCAAAGCACCAGGAAGGGTGTAGGTATGAGGGAGCCTCAAAAAGGCCAATGGCAAATTTGGATCAGATAAGCACCCTCATATTCATGTGTTGAACCTTGAAGTCCTTACTTTAAATGGCTACAGGTGAGTAAGAACTTCAGGATATGGCCACAGTTACGTAGAAGATTTATCCAAACTTCTTGGCTGAGATTTTCAGAGTCCTAAGGTATTTAGAAGCTAAATTCCTATTAGTTCATGTGGTGGGATGTTAGATGGGGTGGGATCTGAGTTACTACAGAAAATTCTTTCCTGGGTATCTGGCTGGTGAATCTTGCCCATATGCTCAGGGTTTAGCTGATCACCGTATTTGGGGTCGGGAAGGAATTTTCCTCCAGGGCAGATTGGAAGAGGCCATGGAGGTTTTTCGCCTTCCTCTGTAGCATGGGGCACAGGTCACTTGCTGGAGGATTCTCTGCTCCTTGAAGTCTTTAAACCACGATTTGAGGACTTCAATAGCTCAGACATAGGTGAGGGGTTTTTCTCAGGAGTGGGTGGGTGAGATTCTGTGGCCTGCGTTGTGCAGGAGGTCGGACTAGATGATCATAATGGTCCCTTCTGACCTTAGTATCTATGAATCCAAATACCTTGGATACTTGGATGTCTCAGCACTCGTGTCTGTGAAACTGTTCTGTCTCATGGGGAAAGGCCAGCTCTGGCATTTGCTGCTACTTCTTGCTATTGGCTGGACTTGAGAACAGGTCCTGCTTTCTATTTAAATAATAAAAAGACTCTAAAATAAAAGGAGTACTAGTGGCACCTTAGAGACTAAACAATTTATTTGAGCATAAGCTTTCGTGAGCTACAGCTCACTTCATCGGATGTTGCATCCAATGAAGTGAGCTGTAGCTCACGAAAGCTTATGCTCAGATAAATTGGTTAGTCTCTAAGGTGCCACTAGTACTCCTTTTCTTTTTGCGAATATAGACTAACACGGCTGCTACTCTGAAAAAAGACTCTAGGCACTCAGCCAGCTACCTACAAGAACCTCATTTCCACTACTTCATCATTGTGGGAAGCATACTCTTAGCTCTCTCCACAACCACTCTCAAACCCATTTGCAATGTGCCTGGAAAGTTACCGAATTTGGGATGTTTTGGACCATCAGGGAAGCAAGTTCCAGAGCCCTCAGAGAGACCTCCCCACCTCTTTTACAATGAGAGGGATCCAGCCTGAGAGCGGCTGCTGACCACAGTTGTGACACGGGGAGAGCAACAGGCCAGTCTCAAGCAGTACTTCTGCTCCTGGCCCCATCTGGAACCCAGGAGCGCAGAGGGAACAAGAAATTATGAGAGGAACGGGTGATTCCGTTGAGCTTTGGCTGGAGGTTGGGGTTTTTCTCATTTTACCTGCCCCAGTTTCCCTCTCCCCATTCAACTGTCCCTTTCTGTAAATCATAGGCATTTTCTCCATCTGTGTCTTTGATTTGGCCTGGTCCACCCTAAAAAATAGAACCTCTCCAGCCACCTGCATTGGAGGCCCGCACAGGAAGTGGAGTAGGAGCTGCTACAGAGGCTCTATTCCACTTGGGGATTCCCATAGGCACTGGCACTCCTCCATTGGCTGGCAGAGCCAACTGTATGGCTGCTCTGTGCCATTGGCCAAAGAGGAACCAGGATCTGGCTCACTGGCTTAAGTGGAGTCACGGCTCATTACTGCTGCTGAGAGGCGGCTGGAGTTTTCTGAATTATCATAGAATCATAGACTTTAAGGTCAGAAGGGACCATTATGCAAGTTGCAGGGGGGGAGGTTTAGATTGGATATTAGGAAAAACTTTTTCACTAAGAGGGTGGTGAAACACTGGAATGCGTTGCCTAGGGAGGTGGTGGAATCTCCTTCCTTGGAAGTTTTTAAGGTCAGGCTTGACAAAGCCCTGGCTGGGATGATTTAACTGGGAATTGGTCCTGCTTCGAGCAGGGGGTTGGACTAGATGACCTTCAGGGGTCCCTTCCAACCCTGATATTCTATGATTCTATGATCGTCTAGTCTGACCACCTGCACAATGCAGGCCACGGAATCTCACCCACCCACTCCTGTAACAAACTCCTAACTTATGTCTGAGCTACTGAAGTCCTCAAATCGTGGTTTAAAGACTTCAAGGTGCAGAGAATCCTCCAGCAAGTGACCTGTGCCCCAAACTGCAGAGAAAGGCGAAAAACCCCCAGAGCCTCTGCCAGTCTGCCCTGGGGGAAAATTCCTTCCCGATCCCAAATATAGCAATCAGCTAAACCCTGAGCATGTGGGCAAGACTCACCAGCCAGACACCCAGGAAAGAATTCTCTGTAGTAACTCAGATCCCACCCCATCTAACATCTCATCACAGGCCATTGGGCATATCTACCACTAGTAGTCAAAGATCAATTAATTGCCAAAATTAGGCTATCCCATCATAACATCTTCTCCATAAACTTATCAAGCTTTGTCTTGAAGACAGATATGCCATTTGCCCCCACTGCTTCCCTTGGATTTGAGTTGGCAATGCATTTTTTTTCATCAAAGATTCAATTTTTGAACAAAGCAAAACCCTCTGAAAAATCAGTGGAAATGTTTGTTGATGAAGTATTGGAGTTTTGACCAGCTAATAGATCTGGCTGAAATGTTTTGATTGAAAGATGTCTCCAACATTTTGGAAAAAAACAAAATATTAAAAAAAAAATCTAGCTAAATGTTGTTCTGGTGTTTTCCACCCGCTCTAATAGCAGTGCAAGTGGGAGGAGGGTCAGGCCCCGCTTTCCTATAAGGGGACTCAAACTCAACACCTCTAAACTATGGAAGAGTTTGGATCCGGAACCATTTGCAAAGTCTGCAACTCACACTTGTCTCTCGTTGTCCCATGAGTGTGTTGGGGAAGAGCAAAGCCACAAACGGTTGCCTTTGGAAACCCTTCATGTTTCTCTGCATGAGGAGTGCATTACGTCCTTCTTTTCCTTCCCCCCCAACCACCAGCATGTTTACATTTGAGACTTCTCTCTGCTCTCAGAGAGATCATAGTACTCTTGTTCCCCACGCCCTCACTCAGCCCTGTGGGGAATGTTTGCTATGTGAGTGTTAGCCAGCACTGCACAACAGTGTAAGGTGAGAGCTTTGGAACAAGGCACAGATGTCTTCTGTTACCAATGCTAATGGCTTGAAAGTGATTACACACAGGTCCCCATGTGAAGCCCAGAGGTAACATCTGACAGAAGCAGATGAAGGTGCATATGGCCTGTTCAGATGCTTTTCTGACACAGTAAATTCAACCACAGCCTTTCAGTACTGATAAGGATTCTGCTTATCGTAGAAAAGCCACGGTGGACACGAGGCTAGCATCCGTTCCTCTGCCTTTGCTCGTCCTGTGACCTGATGGCATGTTACAAAGCTACAGGCACAACAGAGCTGGCCAACATTTTCTGGATTTCAAAACTTTGATTTTTGATTTACCTGATTTTTGATTTACCTGTTAATCGTTCAAATGGGCTTCTGCGGGGAATATTCACCTCAATAAAGAGTACTATAATTGTGGAAGAAACGTGCTGTCCTTTATTCAAGGAATATAACTGCTGGATAAATAAAGAGTGAGAGCAAGTTTTAAGTGGTTACCCCATAAAAGTTAAAAGGGCCACTTGCATTTGTGAAACTTACAATGACTGTTGTCCTCTTTACAGCCAACAGATGGAAATCATTTCAGCTATGGTGGATGTGAACTGGAATTGGCCTAAAGTAACAACTCATTAATGCCGGTGGGCCAGGGAACCCTTTTCCTAAACTGCTTTCATTGGGCATGTATAAGATGCTAAGGTTAGGACACAGAGCCATTGGCTATAAATGTTTCAATCAATATGACAAATCCATAATTACACAGAGACCTGTGAAGTGAGAACATTGACTGTGCAAAACAACAACAACAACAACAACAAAAAACAAAACCCCAAACTACTGCAAGGGTCAAAGATTTATTTATATAAAATTAGGATTTGTATTCATTTTGCATATTCTATATATGTGTGTTTCTATAGAATGACCAATCCATCTGCCTAATTCATAAATCATAAACTTCCAGACAGCAGTTGCAATAAAACTAGGTGATCATTAAAGTGGTATGCACTGGATATATTTTCCTCTTCCTGTTTTGGTCTGAGAGCTCATTAAAAGTCCACTTGCTTCTTGAAGTGTCTTGACACGAAAGGTGATGATGAATACAGTGACAAAGGTTGCTAATAATTTCGAACACTCTGTCAGAATGAGATGGTGACAGTTTAGGAACTTGTTAGAATGTAGTTATCTGTATTTATCATATTCAGTTACTCCATAATGGACTTCGAATGGAAACAGAGCATTAAGCTGAGCAAGTATTTATTTTCTTTTTGGAAGTACATTTTAATTAAAAATGAGCTCTTTAAAAAATAAAGGTCTGGGCAGCTGAAAATTGCTCATTTGGCACCTCATGGCGCCCGTTCAGCAAAGCATGCTTAATTTTAATCACATGCTTGTGTCTCCTTTACTTCACATGTATTAGTGCTTTGCTGAATAGGGATGGAATTACTTATATGCTCAAAGTCAAGCACATTCTTAAGTGCAATGCTAACTCAGGGCCTTCAAGACTGGAGGCTTCTCTCTGTCTGTAGCACTGGGCAGGGGCAAGGTGAGCTTCCTTCTCTCACCCTGCTGCCCTACCAGGTCTCAACTTTGACTTAGAAGGACCCTTTCTTCTGTGGAGATGTTCATTCACTCTCCATGGCCCATACAATCTCTACTGACACTGCCAATGCAAGGCCAAATTAGTGCTGGCTGCATGGGATTACTTGCCCTCTAGAAAGAAAAGGAGTACTTGTGGCACCTTAGAGACTAACCAATTTATTTGAGCATAAGTGAGCTGTAGCTCACGAAAGCTCATGCTCAAATAAATTGGTTAGTCTCTAAGGTGCCACAAGTACTCCTTTTCTTTTTGAGAATACAGACTAACACGACTGTTACTCTGAAACTTGCCCTCTAGAGTGAACCCCACCAGCTAAGGGTGGAATTTCAAAAGCCCCAATATGAACTAGGGGTGAAACTTTCAAAAGCGCCTATGTCCCATTTGCAATGATTTAGGCATTGACAATCAATGGGATTAGCGACACCTAAATCCCTTTTGAAAACAGATTTAGGCTTCTAAATCAGGTAGGTGTTGCAAAACAGCACAGCAATGCCTAAATGCTTTTAAAAATCTGGACCTAGGTGCCTAATTCTCATTTGCTTTTACTTACTGCAGGTTGGATACCTAATTTCCATAGGCTTCTTTGAAAGTCACAGCCTGGACCTACAGTGGTCACAAAATGCTCCCCAGACCTAAACTAGATCTGAAACAGAGCCCTAGAGAGGAGAGGATTTCCAATCCCTTAAACCACCTCCCTACCACAACTGGTGTTTCTCTTTAAGAGCTGCAATGCTCTTTCATTAGCCTTGCATCTTGTCGGAGCAAGAATGCTGCTGCCTTCCTGAAATGCATTACTCATGCCATGCGAGCTCTTCATTTTCTTTCATTCGCTCGATGCTCTCAGATATAAAGTTACTATAAATCATGTTTTAAAATACGTTAGTGTAATGTTTCTAGAGCTGATACTAAGTGAGCTTTTGGGATCACATTGGCTCCTAAATCTTCTCTGAATTTCCCCATCCCTGAAGAATTTAAAGTATATTTCATCATAACACACATTTCTATCCTGAGATCCCAACCTCCCCTCTTTTTTTTTGTTCTATTGTTCATTTGTTTTTTTAGTGGGTGATTGACGGCTTCTGGTGAACATTTGATGTCTGTGCAAGATTGCTCTTCTCTTTTACCACCTAACTCTGTAAAGGGAGCAGAAAGGAATAGAAAGGAAATGTGTTACATAAAGAAGTGGAAAGTGACAGCTGATCCCAGCATCTAATAATAGGCTGCAGCATCTCCTCTGGCGTTTGATCCGTAAAATACTTTTATTGCAAGGGGGGGGGGGGGCAAGGTGACTGAGATGGTTCATCATTCGGGAAAGGAGCTGGGCACTTTTGTTTAATACCATGCACTAAAACAAGAATTTAACAGTGCTTTTTCTCCCTGGTTTACTTCCTGGTGGAGTGACACAATTGCAGGTCACAGAGAGCTCAGCGGTCAGTATATGCTCATAAAGAGAGAGGGGATATTTCTCCTCTGTTTCTATCAAATTTGATAGAAACAATTTGTTTCCATGCATAATGGTCTCAATCCTTCCCGGTGATGGGCACTCTGGCCTGATCCAGCCAAGCACATAGACCTGGGCTACGTAAAGATTTTGTACATGTATAACTGTGTTGGTTAGGGGTCTGATATGAAATAGTTCTAATGGTATAACCTCTGCCATGAATGCAGTTCTACCAGTAGAAAAGTGCCTTCTGCTGGCATTGTTTATTCCCCTTCCCATATGATGATATGGGTATAAGCACTTTTACACCAATGTAACTGTCCACATTAGTGGGTTGTACAGGTTTAACTATGCTGGTATCATTAAAGTGATACAACTTTTGTGAGTAGTCAAGGCCTTAAGCTTGTGCTGAACGTGAAGATGACTTTGTGATGGGTTTGATCACCCCTCTTTTGGGGTGCTACCTGATGTGCTGGGGTCCCACTGAGCCTGTCCTTTCCACCAGCCTGGGTTTCCTCACCCTGTTCTTGCTCTGCTAGGCTCCTAAGCCTTCTCTAGCACACATACAGGTAAGGCCACCCCCAGCTGCAGACACAGACTTCAGCTCTGTGTGGGAGGATTTAACTAGGGGATTTACCCAGTACTCACGTGCACACCACATTTGGGTAAACCCAAAATAATATTGTCTTGTGCTGTATAGAGATCTACATAGCGTAAACTCATGAAAATCGCCCTCTCTCTCAATGTGGAGAGAGATATGCTCAGCTTTTTGCGTCCTCCCCCCCCAGATATGAATTGCACAAACTGGGTTTTGAAATAAACAAGAAAAAAGTTTATTAACTACAAAAGGTAAATGTTAAGTGATTATAAGGGATAGCAAACAGAACAAAGCAGATTACTGACCAAATAAAACAAAATACACAAACTAAGCCTAATACACTCAAGAAACAGGTTACACATAGTAATTTCTTACCCCAAATGTTGTTTTAGGCAGATTGTAGAGTTTGTGCTGCTCAGAGTTCCAGTTATGTTTCTTTACAGGCTAGACCGCTGTTCTCAGCCTGAACTTAGCCCTTGCCTTCCCCTAGCTTAGTTCCTGGGTTTTGTTTAGGAGCTTTCAGTAGTCTTCCTTCTTGGTCAGGAGGCAATGGAGAGCCCAGATTGCCTTGCTTCCCAGCCTTAAATAGAATTTACATAAGGCAGGAAGCCTTTGTTTCCAGTGGAAAAGTACCAGCAGTGTCCAGTGTGGTATTTTGTATGGGGTGACATTATCACCTGACCTTGCAGTGTCAAAGCAACCATAAAACGAGGTTTATTTGCAATGTCCACAGGAAGAAACTCCAGGAAGATGGGAGATCCATATCTTCGAAGATTCATTGTCTTTTCCTAATGGCCTATCAAGGCTGATTGCTTACTGTCTGGTGGGCGTCTCCCAAGTACACCCACAGTTGTAATTGTTACATAGACAATATTCCTAATTTCAGATACAGAAATTATACATGCATACAAATTGGATAAACACATTCAGTGAATCATAACCTTTCCAATGATACCTCACATGACCTATCTTGCATAAAGCATATCTTAGTTATGCCATATTCATATCATAATAATGTTTCTATGAAGAATATGGGGGTAACGTCACAGACTTCAATGGGACTAGTCACATGTTTGAAATGTCATAGATCTGAAGGCAATATTATGACCATCTAACCTGACCTCCTGCATGGCAGTGATTCCTGCATAGCCTGGGATTGAACTAGAGTGTATCTTTCCAGCCCTGATTTGAAGACTTCAGATGATGGAGAACCTACCACCTCTCTTGGTACATTGCTCCAGTGGTTAATGACCCTCCAAATTCAGTGTGTGCTACAGGGTATTGCTGGATGGGGCCAATGTGCTCAACACCTGCCAGGACTGAGCCCAACATCTGCAAATTAACTCCTCTTTTAATAGAATTCTTTCTGTATTAGCCAGCTCTGAACTCTTACCCCCACTTGAAGATTTCTGACCTTGACTCACCTAGAGACTCTGGCAGAACACTGATTATACCCTGCCCTCCCTCCCACCTACCTCCCCGCCCCTTACCTGGGATTGCTCTCTGCCTCTGAGCCCTGTCTGTTGTGTTCACAGCAAACACTCAGAGACGTTAGAGGAAAACATAAATACTCTTGCTGGAAGATTGCAATGTAGCACCGTTTTATTTCCTAGATTTCAGAACAATTATACACAAGAACCAAAAACAGAGGTACAGCTCTCTCCCCACCTTGCTTTAAGCTGGCTCTTTCCAGACCCACTGTGTGCTATGCTGGTTGACTGTGGCCCAGATTACGTGGCTTCCCTCAGAGTCCTCTAGTCTGCAGGCAGGACCAGGAAATCCCTCACACTTAAAGCCATAGCTTGCCATTATTAACCAGTTTCTAATACACTGCACTTTGTCTCCTTGTCAGCACACTCCTGTGTCTCATCCTGAACAATTTTTCCCTCACCACCACTTGCCTTTTCAACCATTGTCCTCTCTGCTCCTGCGCTTGTCTCTCAAATCCTTGTGCACACAGCCTAGTCCTCCTGCCTGTTTCCCCTCATTCATTGCTCCCTTTGCTGTTCACTAGTCCAGTTTCCACCCTCTCCACTCCACTGAATCATCTCTCCCCAACATATCCATTGCAATCACTTCCTTGTAGCAAATTCCAAGGTGCACCTTGCTTCCCCTCTCTTCTTATCCTACTGGAGCTCTTGGCTGCTTCTGACACTGTCGATCACTCCCTCTTCCTCTGCTTTCTCTGGGCTCCTACAACTGTTCCCTACTGGTTCTCATCCTGCTTCCCTGGTGGCTCCTCTTTGGTGTGATTAGACCCTCCCATTTCCCACTCTCTTCAGCAGCCATTTGAGCAGTGACCCAGGGTCCAAGGTGGGTGGGGCAAGCCCCTGTTGCCACAGCTTCATGGCTGTTGTTACTCAAGCTATCTTGGAGTTAGAGACATTAAAGCTATCTAGGGTATGTCTACATGCGCTGCTCACAGTGGTGTAGTAGCTGTGTCTGTCCCAGGATATTAGAGAGAGAAGGTGGGTGAGGTAGCTTCTCTCTCTCACCAACAGAAGTTGGTCCAGTAAAAGATATTACCTCACCTGCCTTGTCTCTTTATACAAGTGCTGCAACCACTCTTTCTGCGTGCACTGAAGGCATCCCCTGTGATGGATGATTACTGGATAAGAGTTTGATGATTGAGTGTTTCAACGGGGGGCCCAGCTTGAGACATCTTAAAGGGGACTCAGCTTCAGAGGGTGGGTGCTCAGCACTTTTTGAAAATCAGGCCCCTTTAAGGTATCGCAAGTTGAGGCAGCAAAAATCACTGGTTACTTTTGAAAATCTTGGCCAGTAATAACGTATCAGATGAACTTGGCCTCTTCTTGGGGTTTCCCGTGTGCTCTTGAAGATGGCAACGTTTGTCATCAGTTTGAGTTTTCACATGAATGAGAAAACGTCTGGAGGTGGACTTTGTCGCTGGGTGATTTACGGATGAGATGACCGTGAACTAGCCTTCTGTTGCCCCACAGTAAGTTTGGTTCAGCAGAGCTAAGGGCTGCAGGTTCAAGGTGAACTAACAAAAGTTGTTATATGTCGAGACAGTCATCCCTTAACAAGATCCGATATGTACCTGTCATCCTGCCCCACTCCTGCCCTTTGCAATTTGAAATCTCTTAGAAGTGTATCAAAAAATCTCACATTCTTTCAAATTGGTCCCACAGGTTTCCCATGAGAACCCATGTCAGCTGAAGAGGCTGCATGATGGTAGAGAGCTGATGCAGCCATTGAGTTCACTTCTGGGAGCTGAGAGGGGACCCCAGACCCCTTGGTTTTACTTGACCTCCCTTGAAAATGATTGGCTTTGAGTGAGCAAGTGCTGCAATCTTTGCAATTTGATCCCAGAGCCTGCGATGGAAGTTTATGCAATATATAGAGTAAGCTGAGATAGGGATAACTCATAACCTCTGTCTGACCCTAGCTGTCCATCTCAAGTGAACAGGAGCTCTTTGTTTAAGGTTGGTGGAGCTATAGGAGGTGTATTTAGCTTCCAGTCATGAGCTGACGTTAAACATATGTGCCCGGAAGGATGCTTCTTCATTTATCTGCAAGTAAGTATTGATTAAGAGAAGAGTAAATCTGTGCAAGTATTGACCTGCTCTGTTGAACTGGTACCAAAACATCAAAGGTATTTTTTTTTTAAATAAAGCCCTTTTTTGGAGGGGGGGGGGACTTCAGATATTGTATATATAAGAAGTAAAGGGAACAAATAACAATCCACGAAAGAACCAGCCAGCTGAAGGTGAGTTTGTTTTAGAGCACCCGGGGTATGTTGCAAAATTTCAAACTGTAGCGCTGACGAGGCGGAAGGAAGGTGATAGAAGGGAGACAGTTTTGGTGAGTATGCAGTGTGTTTAAATAAAGCCAAACTGTGGTAGAAAAACAAGCGTTCATCCATGGAGCTATGTGGTATCAGCACATTAGAACACCAGCCACATTAGAAAAGGGTTACCACTTACTGCAAGCGGTGGCCCCTCTGTGCCATACTGAACCTGCTGGCTCCTAGCCTAGGATGCAATACACAATAGCCTTCTCTCTACTGGGAAAATGCCTTGTGTTAGAAAACATGTTAACTAGCACATTTTACCTAGGATAATGTTAAATGTGATTTTGCTCTTTGAGTACATCTGCTGCTGCAATCAGAGATGTGACTGCAACACGTGTAGATGTGACCGAGCGAGCTTTGAGCCAGCTGGCTTGAATAACAATAGCAGGGAGGCTGTGGTAGCTGTTCTGCCCCAGAGCAGCCTATGCCTAGTGGCTAGGAGGGTGAGACCTATGTTCAAATCTCTGTTCCAGAGTGGGGATTTGAATCTGCGTGTCCCACATCTCAGGGCCCTAAGCGCTGGGCTCAAGGTTATAAGGGTACCTCTTTCTCTGGCCATTTTGTGAATGGCTCCAAAGTCGCCTTGTGAATCTAGCCTGAAAAAAAATCATTTTTGACTGAAACTTTTTGGCAAATTTGTGTCAGATGCACAAATAGTTTCAGGTTGAACCAAAAACTGCATTTTTTTGGTGAATAAATGATTCGTCTAAAAAATGTCACCAAGCTCTAATGCACACGTGCACACACACTCACACAGGCCCGCATGGATATATGCACACTCGCTGTCACACGCCATTTCTCACACACTAGGGATATTCCCCAGCAAGCTAGCAAGTGAGGGGAATGTTCCCAAATTCAACCAGACAGAAAGAGAAACTTAGCAACTGGCTCCGTTTTCAGACACATTTTATGGCTCAGTCAGTTCACGTCTCATAATTTGTGTCCGGTTTAGAGCTCCCAGACTGGAGGCCTGATGAGGAGGGTTGCAGGGTAAAAAGGGGATTATTGAGGGTGTGTCTGCATGATTTCCACGTGCTGGTACTTTTAATCCTTTGCATCAGCCAACAGCCTTAAAAAAGGGGGGAAAGAATTTACATGAGTAAACACTGCAACTATATCTCATCCTATTATATTAAAGTAGCTCTGGGGAATCTGAACATTTTCTATAAAAGGCAAGGTGCCTGGCACTAAAAATCCTTGTAAATGACTACCTTGCAACAGCCTCCAGCAGCTGTCCTAGCTGCCCAGATCCTGGTTAGCATTTGTGAATTAAAAAAGAACCAGACATGCTATTTGAAGCCAAACCACAGAATGAATCCCATGTTGTCAGAAGCGTTTGCCTTCCTTCTGATGGGTGAGGGGTGCTGTCGACTGGCTTGCAATTGACCAACAAGCTCACAGCAGAGAAAGATTGGTAAATCAGCTTTAGCTTGTTCATTCTGCAGTGCCTAGAGTGTGTTTGTATTCACCCCTCTGGGCTCCAGCGGGGGAGCAGAAGGGGTGGGGCCTCAAGCAGAGAGGGAGAGGCCGGGGCCTAGCCTCCCCCAAGGGCACTTTCACCCGCTGCCCATGGTCAAGCCTCTGGAACTAGGATCCCACCTGTTAGGACCCAATGTGACGTCTGGCGAGCGACTAGAGGCGGACTCACTGTGCCGCCATGCCCATACACTAGGGGGAGTCTAGGTAGTGATGGGTCTGCACTAAACAATTTCTTTGATCCTGATGTAAAGCTGTCTATCTTTTTTATCCATTGGAAGGATTTTTATAATTTATTTCTCCAGACCACCAGTGTTACTGGAAGCTGTCCTTTTCCAAAAGTGAGCTGTCTCGCATCTGGCTGCTAGCAGAAACTGAGCTCTCAATGGCTGCTTCCCCAAGTCTGCAGCCTTTTTTAGACTGTGACCATGGTAAAATCATTCTGGGTAAAATGTGTGTTTGTGCTTGACCCAAACAGCCAGTTTCAATCTGTTGATTGGTTTTTGTCCATTGGAATGGCTGGAGAAAATGGCCATGTATTTATCACATGACTCGTGTCTAATATCACATATGAACTGCATTTCATTAATACCCAAAAGGCCCTGTCAGGCTTGAAGAAACCCCACACAGTAGAGGAAGTGGTAGTGGGAGGTAAGGGTGGGGCAATACCAAACGATACAAGAGCAAAGGGGCAGAGTAAAGGGCTTAAAAAGTAAGGAGAAGCTTGGATGTGAGGCGGTGGAGGCTAGGGAGCTATTGGAGGAAGCCAATGAGGGGGAGGGGGTTTAAGTTCTTGCCAAATAGCATGAAATGTAAAATGTTACTTTTAATGAAAGGACCCAAAGGGCCAGATTCTCAACTGGTGTAAATCAGTGTCTCGTGACTGAAGTCGATAGAGCTACATGATTTACACCACCTGAGGATCTGGCCCAAATCCTGGTCATGCATATGTGCATCCAGCCACGAAGGGGGTAACCGCTCTAACACGTCAACTCCTGCCATTCCTCTCCCATTAGAAGGGTTGCCTGTAAAGTTCTTTTCAGATTCCTTCAGTGGGTGGCTTTCACGGGGAGCCCAGCAGCCAGACGCTGTTGGGCAGTTCAGAGTCCGCTCCTCTCAGGTTACAGCATGTTATTAGGGGATAATCATGCCAAAATCACAGACTCCACAGAGTCTTTATCACGGGTGCTGACGTCAGTAAGCTCAGTCAGAGTAAGTTGGGGGTTGTTGGTTAAATATGTTGGGTGTCCCTGCTTGTTTATGAGCTCATGTTCCTGCATTTCCCAGGAGGAGCCATGTATGAGAGAAATCAGACCTCAGTACTTGTCCCTTAGCAGTCACTGGAGTTTGAGGCATGGTCAGATTAACACGGAGCATTTCCTTGCATAAAGAATTTTTTTTTTTTATTGTGCCTTGGTCACTGCTGGTAATATTTCTAATAATTACTTGTGACTCTATATGAAATCTATGGCCAGCATTTTGGCCCTGATTCAGCAAAGCACATAAGCATATGCTTAAATCTATCCCCATTGAGCAAACATTTAAGCATGTATATAACCTTAAAGCATGTGCTTACATCCCATTGACTTTGATGGACTTAAGCATGTGCTGAAGTGCTTTGCTGAATCAGGCCCTATGTAATTTCTTTAATTTTCTTTAGCAAATAGTAAATATACTAGCAATTGGCTCGACAAGGGCTGTCTGCCCATCTCTTTCTGGTGTGATAATGTAAAAATATCTAGTAATAGAAATACTTAGCCCTTCTCTAGTGTCTTTCATCTAAGGATCTCAAGACACTGTACAAACTCTTAGAGTAAGCCTGAAAATCTCCCTCTGAGGTATAATAAAAGATGAGATGAGTAGACAGAATTATCCCCCATGTTACTGATGGGGAAACTGAGGCACAAAGGACAAGTGTCAGAATGAGGATTAGGATTTTTAGGGGTCGCTTGTGGCAATAGCATATATGATACAGGGCAGATTAGCATACCCCGTTTCACAGGGGTGATATGCAATTTGTGAAGCGTTTCATATTTTGTAGATCGGACAAATGCAGGAAAATAAACCATTGGGGAGCATTTTACTTTGGGTTGGGGGGAATGGAGAGGGTGGCCTAACTGAGCTTTTTCATCTTCTCCATTTCATGGTATCCCTGTTTATTGCATCATTACCCCCAACATCATCCAGGGAAATGCTTCAAAGCTCAGAAGGAAAAGACGCCCCTTCTTCATCTCAGCGAGATTTTGGAACTGGCTTATTTATGATAATAGAATCTGATATTGGGAGCAAGGATCAAACTCCCATTTGGTGAGCACTGGAAAGCTTTTACTGCATAGAATAAACCTTTGTGATTTGGTTTCATTTTCTGAACACTTAGCAGAGCTGAAAGGGTCTTTATCTGAATGTGATAGACCTTGAAGATTTGCTGCTATACACATCAAAGGCTAAGTAGCTCTTGGCTCCAAGATATCCTGTACAATCTCACCTGTGAGTCTATATCCTTGTGTTTATAATTTGTGCTTTCTGGCTCATAGGAAAAGCAATGGGGGAAGTAATGGTTTAAGCTGAAGCTTTGATAACCCAAAGTGACTTCTTGGTGATATGCCGCAACAAAATATTTGCCTAGGAGATATACTTCCCCTTAGTTGGTTCCTTTTTGTTCCTAATCGGAACAGAGGCTGCATATGTATAGAAAATATCCCTTGTAAAAACAAGCTAAAATCACTAGGCTCTGAGTGTATTTAAGTGCTGAGAGATTTAGTAGTAGTTTGTCTGCCTGTCGTATGGCAAATTAGTTCAATGGCTGCATATAGCACTATTAACTAGAGCAGGCAAGCACCATTCAGAGGAAGCATAATTCATCCTAATAGTTGGCTAGTGTGCAGGTGTCATATCAGCAATAAATTAATATCTTGCATTATGGAATGATGGCAGTCACTTCACAGAGGAGATTGCAAATGAGGCTCCATTACAGTCTGCTGATTTCTCCAGATACTCCTCTAAAACCCACAAAAAAGCACTCACTGGGGTGCTCCACTCCTGCAGACCTCAGAAGGTCCATGGGAATGCACCTCTTGCCTTCTCTCCTCCCAGACCTCAATATTGCCCAGTCCCCATGCTCTGCAGTCCTCTGCCGGTCCAAATAGAGGGAGGCCTATGTGTGTATGTGGGTGGGGCAGGTGGGGAGTGATGGCTGATCACTATCAGGAGATAGTGCTGGTTGAAATTTTCTGAATTTTTAGATTTTGATCCCCCAAATTTGGTTTTGTTGGGGGGACAAACAACTCTGAAATTTTCAACAAAAAGTTTAATTGAAAATGTGTTTCTCTAGAGCTGTGTGGAGGATTCCATTGCACAAAGGATTTCCGTATTTCAAAACTTGGTTTTGTTCCAATTTGGAACAACCCCCCAATTTTTGAAATTCCCCCAGATGGGGATTGAGCAGTCCGCCTAGGAGGCTGCATGAGCACCGCAGACCCTGGAAACCCAAGGCCATTAGCCCAAGATCCATCCACATGGTGGGTTGTTCTGGAGCTGCAGACCCAGGAAGCTCTGGGGTCACTAACTCCAAGGCAGTCTGTGGGTGACTGATAAGCCTGGCAGGTGAGCTGGCAGGAAATCAGTCAGGTTCCTGATGAACCTGGCAGGCAGGGTTCCATTGGAACTCTGTGGAAATTGAACCATCCCCATGCAACTTTTCAATTTCAATGAATCAACAAAGTCCGATGAAACAATGTTTCATCAGAATTTTTCTGACCAGCTCTACTTATTGTTTAGCTTTCTCCGGCAATATTTATTATTGAAAATTAACTATACTCACTCCTTTGTTTGGGACCCAAGTCAGATCTGAAGACAGACAATGCCAATTTTTTTGTCTGGTGCTGGCTTAGATCCTGTCAAAATCTTGGGAGAATCAGCCAATGGACACCACATCTGATACTTAAGGATTCTTCAATGATCACACAAAGGCATTATAAGAGCCAGTGGCTACAATCCAAAGCTAGAAACATTGAAATTGGAAATAAAGTGCAAATTTGTAACCGTGTTGGGATATCAACCGCTGGAACAATTTACCAAGGAATGGGGTGGATTCCCCAGGAATTGAATCAAGAAAGGACTTCTTCCTGACAGATATCCTCAGCTCAGCCACAAGTTAGGGGGCTCATTGCAGAATTTTTATACTGAAATTCGATTATCTGTCTTATGCCAGAGGCCAGCCTAGATCAGTGGTTCTTAACATGTACCGTTGAGGGTATGCGGAGATCTTCCAGGGGATACATCAACACATCCAGATATTTGCCTACTTTTACAACAAGTGACATAAAACACCCTAGCGAAGTCAGTACAAACTAAAATTTTATACAATGACTTGTTTATACTGCTCTATATACTATACACTGAAATGCAAGTACAATAGTTATATTCAGATTGATTTATTTTATAATTTATGTGATAAAAATGAGAAAGTAAGCAATTTTTCAATAATAGTGTGCTGTGACACCTTTGTATTTTTGTTTGATTTTGTAACCAAGTAGTTTTTAAGTGAGGTGAAACTTTGGGGTACTCAAGACAAATCAGACTCCTGAAAGGGGTACAGTAGTCTGGGAAGGTTAAAAACCATTGGCCTAGATAAACAGTCCTGTGATGGGATATACAAACCCCACACTGGCCAGGAAAGGGTTAATGAGCTGCTGTGGGATCAGTCAGCCCCAACCCACAGCACCTGCCACAGGTATCTGACCTGGAGGGAGGGGTTAAAAGGGAAGTGCCCAGCTCAGCTGGGGGCTGGTTGGATCTCCAACCCTTGCTCTGTTGGAGAAATTGACTAGAGACTGCTGCCTGCTAGAGCACCCCGGAGGGAAGGTTGGTCTGATGCAGGGCTGTTGCCTTGGAGTTATTGCCGGTGACTTGCCTGTCATTGCTGAGCCAGCCTGCTGCAGGTGGACCACACTTGAAGGGGATGACAGGCAGATTAACCTCCCCCCCTAACCTTTTGTCTTGTCCACCTGAGTGGGGAAACAGAAGTGGTTTGTTGTGAGCCCATGAGTCACCTGAGCCCAAGTCACTTCTGAAAATCTGTAAGTCTGAACCCAAACCTGAGCCCTGCTCTAGTCTGGAACCCAAACCTAATCCAGACCCCAACACCAGTTCTTCACCCAATGTGTACTAAAATCAACAGGGGAGAACAGACCAGTTTGTTTCATAAGCGGTAATTCTGACTTACACACAGTCCTCACAGATTCAGTACGGTTCTTAATTCTAGTCCCCATAAAGTTCTGAGGTTCTTACTTTTAGATTCCATAGTTCTATGTTATCCTAGACACCACAGAGATCTTTTCTCTATGGTCCTTCAACCTAAACCCGCAAATAGCTCTTAAAGGTGATCTATTCTGTATCCCACAGAGCCCTTTCGAAGGTTATACGTCAGTGACCTGATTTTCAGCGGTGCTGAGCAGTCAGGCCTTTGGAGTCAATGAGTTCTCTCCTCTTCATTTTTCATGGACACAAAAAAATATGGCTCTTCAGTGTTTCTAATTACAGGATTTCACTCCTCTTTAGCTCTAAATTTATCACTGTACCTCACAGGCCTGGTGCTTAGGAGTGTTAATTACTGGCGTCAGGAATGCTGACTCATGAGACAGATCATTAAGAATGTCGCACAGGTTAAAAGAATAAGCCCTGCAATATTTCAAGCTTCTCCTTTTGCTATTGTTGCATTTGCTATTTCCCTGATTGGGGACTTTTATGGCCAACGTCATACCTATGGAGTCTTTGGGAGATGGAAAGCTGTAGCCAAGACAAAAGGTGGAAGAGGTACATTCTTAGGCTCCAAATACCATTTTCAGTAGAGACTTTTTTAATATAGGAAAAACCGTTCACTGCAGGGGCAATGCAAATCTGCAGAGCAAATGCGTTTTCCAAGTCTGAAGATGATTACAGACGGTGGTAATAATACAGTACGCATATTGGGGGTTTGCTTGCTTTTAAGGGACACTTGAGGAATTCCTTTACATTCTCTTTATTAGAAAGACTAAAACAGTTTCTTGTGGCACATAGATTCCTAGATTTCAAGGCGAGATGGGACCATTGTGATCATCTAGTCTGATCTCCTGTGTAACAGAGGCCCCAGAACTTCCCCAGAGTAATTCCTTTTTAGCTAGAACAGATTTTTTTTTTTTTTAAATCAATCTTGTTCTGAAAATTGCCTGTGGTGGAGAATCCACCATGACCCTTGGTAAATTGTTCCAATGGTTAATTGCACTCCTCTTTTTTTAAAAAAAGCATGCCTTATTTCCATTTGACTTTATGTAGTTTCAGCTTCTAGCCAAATTTTAAAGGTGCAGGAATAATCCCAACCTTTGCAACTGCTCCTTTGGGATTTGAACCTGGGCCCTCTTGCACTAGAAGTGAGAATCATATTCCTAGACTACTTTCAATGCTTTTTCATATTGAATACAGATTATTCACAAGAATTCTTTAGTTGGGGAAGCAAGGTTGGGGGAGATGGGAAAGGAATGAAATTTAACTGTCAGGACCTTACCCTGAAAAAAGTTAGCACACCTAGGGGAAGAATTCTGCTGGTGTCCTAGAGTTCCTCTTTCCTCTTCATTGGTAAGGATGTGTGCAGAAAACACTGGACCTTCATCCTGCTGTGTGTCCCAAGAGAGCGCACCATGCAGGTTGGAGAGGGGAGTATGTACAGGAGGAACTTTGCACCCAATCCTGGACTGGATTCTTGCATAAATTAGAGCAGCCTGAAGGTTTGCAATGGCTGCCTGCAGCCCCCACAGATCTTTATGTCAGACAGGGAAAGGCATCATGGGATGAGTGTGGGGCAGGCTCACTCTGCAGCCCCAATAGGATATCAGCAGAATTCTTTTGGAAGGGTAGGGGGCCTCAGTTTCAGATTTTGCCCAGGGTCCCCCAAAACCTCTGTGTAGCTCTGGTACTATGTTTCTCAACCCTGACTCCATAGGAAAAGCACCACTCCAGGACTTAAGCAAAAGCCCCATTAGCGTCACTGGTGGATTTGCCTGAGTAAGGACCATGTCAAGCTGCAGAAGTGGGGTATAAAGGACAATTTTGGGACTCCTCTGAAAACACAGTGCTAAATAGTGATTTTGTGTGTGCACCTGGGGAAGTATTTGTTGAGGTCTCCTTTCTCTAATGCGAGTATCTAGGCCCTGATTCAGCAAAGCACTTAAGGACCCTGGTTGTGGGGGCTGGGAGGGCTGGGATTTTTCAAAAGCACCTGGGTGACCTAGGAGCACAAGCCCTGTTGAAAGTCAGTAGGAATTGTACCCCTAAATCATTTAGGGGCTTTTGAAAATCCATAATGTTAAGGACCTGATCCAAAGCTTGTGAAAGTTGATGGTAGTGTACTCATTGACTTCTGTGGGCTTTGAATCAGGCCCTCATGCTATTTATTATAGACATTTCCTGGAGTTTTATCATTGTAAGGCAGTGATAAATGGGACACCACTTCAGTGTATTTTGTCTTGTAGTTTGTCGACTGACTGCACATGTGCTCTTTGTTGGAAACATGATTGACTTCCCCTAAGCTGAAGGCTTGTGCATGGACTCTAGAAATCTATCCTCCCACGCCCTTTTTTTATCCTAGTGATTTAATGCTCTTTTCTTCAATCTGGAGAGATTTCAGGTGCATTAAACACTTTCTGGTATGAAAATCTCTACATTCTGTCTTTCAGAGGGGTATAGACTAGCATAGCTTTCATGGAGACAGGCGGATTGCAGATCTGGCCTAGTATGCATTATAAATCCACCATGACTCATTTTAGAAGGCTTGATATTCTTTTTTTCTAGTTGAATTGCAGCCCATATTCAAATGTAACCAACATAAGCAGTTACACCATCCTGGGCTAAAACTGAGCGGGACAGTCTTTTTTGCAAATCTTTTTCTGAAGACAAAATATTCCTAATGCTTCCCAAGCCCCTTCCCTCCCTCTAAACCCACTGAGGCATGAGTGTTATATTTAATTTAATAAAATATCTGATTTCCTTCCACCCCCCTCCCCCGCCCCGGCAGGCCTCAGCACCCTCTTCTTTCTGTTATATCCAATTGCTCCAGCACAGGAAATGGAGCAGTCAGGAAACTATTAGAGATCCCTCTGTAGGAACAGATGCCAGAGGCATTGACAGAAAACACCATGGATCCTCCATGTAAATCATCACAGAGTCCAAACTGTAGATTGTATCTAGCCAGAATTAAGTGTTTCATTGTGATATTTGCCATCCTTGGGGGAAATCCAATCTTGAGTTGCATGGGTGTAACGGAAGTGAAGTAAGTGGGGGTTGTGTGGGAATGACACATGGTGGAATTTGGCCCTTTATACCTTGAGGATGGATTTTGCCCTATTTTCTTTTACTTTAGAAATTTATTTCTAAAGTAGTTTTAGATCACCCAGCCCTTAGCTAGGTGAATTTCTTAATCAGTCCCACTTCTTTCAAGACACCTGTGCAATGGTGCTAGAATGTGTATTGAAATTTGCACCAAAGCCCCCTATGGAACAGAATATTAGACCTGCTCCAGGGTTTGTGAATCCGTCCCTCTCTAAAGGCTGTCCTAAAGAAGCTCCACTAATAATTCATCCAAGCGAGATTATCCTGAACTGGACAAGGCTTGTATTTTTGGAGAAGATCCTGTGGTTCTAGCTCTGTTTACCGGTCGTGTGTGTGTGTGAGAGAGCACAAACTTGCTATCACTTCAACACAAACTCTATCTAGAGTAATAGGTGAACCTCCAATGGATTGAAGGTTTGGGCCAAAATTTTCACAGCTGGGTTGCTAAAGTTAGGCTCCTAAATCCGTATTTAGGTATCTAATTAAAAGTGGCCTGATCTTCCAAGGGGCTGCATGTCACAGTGCAGGGCAACTGCACCTGTATTTCCCTTTAGTGGGCTAGCAAGGGCTTCCAACTCTCCAGCCCTTCAGGATGGAGACCCGTGTCTCTCTCCCTTCTGACCAGGGTATTTCCAGGCTGCGCAGTTCCCCACCTTCACTGTTTTATTCCAAGCCCAGACAGGTTGCCGATTACACCTGCTTGCTTTCTCTTCATAGGTTAATATGTATAATTGCTACAGTTATAAGGTAGCACACAGCACTTTCTAGGTAAGCCTATTTTATTCTGAAGGTAAAAAAGCATTACCAAGAAAACATATTAAAACAATAAAAGAACCTCCACACATGCTGATAAGCTTACCAGAGATCATACAACCCTGACATGGGCTCTGGCGGGGCAGTCCTTCAGCACCCTGCCCAAGGGGATTCCTTGTGGTTACAAGCTTGTCACAACTTCAGCTCAGAACAAGTGCCCTGCCTTATGGGCCTCAATAGGCCAAGTCTTTGCAACCCTCCCCTAAGGATTGGGGTCCTCCGTGGACTAGGGGTTCTGTCCATTTGCTGGATCAGAAGGGAAGGTCTGTTTAAAACCAGGCTAGTTATTCAAAAATCCTTTCTTTGTCTGTTGGTCTCTGGAGAATCCAGTTTGACCTAGTATAGGTGCACCTCTTTGGCGGGGGGGGGGTTCTTCAAAAGGATGCCAGAGGCACTCCACTAGCATTCCCCCTTCCCTACTAGAGAAGGTAAAAAAAATGCCACAATAACACAATTGCACTTTTTAATTCAATGTATCCCAAAGGTATTACCCCTAATTCAAAAAGATTTACCTTAATTCTGTAAGTGTACATGAATTGCGTAAGGTTTGTTCAGGATATTGCCAGTTTCCCACACTGAAAATCTGCATCTTCTTTTAACTGCAATGAAAGCTGCTGGGTGCACAGGGCTTAGGTACCCAACTGTGGATTTAGGAGCCTAATTTTATTATTCTACTTCTGATGACCTGTGGCTATGGTTTTATGGTAAGAAAGAATGAGGGTGGATGAATGTGTATGTTTGATTTGTGTAGATCAGTGGGGGTGGCAAATGAGAGTGGTGTGCAGCTGTGAGGGGCTATGTGTGTTTGGGATTATTGGGTGTGCTGGTTGGGTTGTTGTGTGGGACATTTTGAAGAAATGTGGCTGTTGGGGCATGTAATCCACTGTCTGTGCAGTCTCCCTCGTACAACCAAAGAAATTGTTACATGGGAATTAGCTGTAGAGTAAGTGTGGTGATTGGTTGAGCTACTTCTGACATTGTAAAGGTCCAAGACTCTTGGCATGGCATGGATACGTGCTTTACTGTAGAAATTGGCAGTAACAGTCTGTGAACCCTAGTGATAATTCAACTGGGTGATGTTCTAAACAAAGAGAGCTCTCAACCATGTCTGTAGCTGTTTCCAACACTTCCCTTTGGCTCAACAGACATTCTAGGCTGCAGAATGTCACTCTGTGTCAATCCTGGAATATTATTATGTCGATTTTTGAACGTCCAGGTGCTCATTCTGCCCAAACTCCTTTGCTCTGGAATCTTCGATTTAAAAATCTTGCAAGATGAGGCTATTGTGGTTTCTGGTTCCTGGTTCTAACTGGGTTGGAAATGTGGAGGAAGAGCCCACTCCTCCTCCAAGCCATAACCCGGAAGGCTATGGAAATCAAACACAAACAACCAAAAAATGGACCAAACTTTCCTTATATTATACAGAGCTTCTACGTCAGTTCAAGTTATGGATAAGGGTTATTATTTTACCTAACTTGTTTTTCAAGACATAACATACATGTAGATAATATGAATTAGGTTGTCATAATTCAAATTAGAATTCTGGCATTAAAGGGCCTAACTCTCTCATTTACACTAAGGCAACTTTCCATGCTAGAGCAGTGTAAATGGGCCTTAAATGGGAATAAATAATATTGACACCCACTTTAAGGTACCTTGCAGTGCTAGAATGGCATAAAGTGGTCTTAGTGTAAATGAAAATTAGTCCCCTTACATGCATAGGTGTCGACTTACTCAGATCCCGGGAGGTGATCGACCTCTGCTCCACCCCAGGCCCCACCCCCACTCCACCACTTCCTCCAAGTCCCTGCCCCGCTCCCACTCCACCCCACTCCTTCCTTCAAGCCCCCACCCCGCCCTCCCTTTTCCCGCCTCTTCCTGCCCATGCTCCTGCTCCTCCCCCCAGCATCTCCTGCACCCTGTTGAACAGCTGATCATGGCAGGCAGGAGGCTGGGAAGGAGGGGGAGGAGCTAATTGGCATGGCCGATGGCAGGTGGGAGGTGCTGGGGTAGGGGAGGAGGGGGTGCTGATCTGCAGGGCTGCTAGTGGGTGCTGAGCATCCATTATTTTTTTTTTGGTGGGTCCTCTGGGGCTGGAGCACCCACGGATTTGGTGCCTATGCTCACATGTACATTATGATGATATCATTATTTCTGTTGAAACCATGGAAGGACACTTGAAGGGTCCAAACTGCTAGGTAAATTTTATCTGTACTGATATTGTGGGTAGAGTTGGGAAAATATTTCCAGCGGGACATTTTTCTGTCATAAAATGGTGTTTTGTCAAAATCAACACTTTCCGTGGGGACCTGTTAATTTAGACATTTAAAAAAAAATTGAAAAACCTTTTGATTAGGTCAAAGTGTTCAATTTCAGCCTTTCCAGAAAAGAATGTTTTAATTTTTTGTTTCCAAATAAATTTCCAGTTAGAAATGTTATATTATAAATTATATAAAATTGTCTATAGCAATAATATAATATAAATTATCACATAACAATTGAAAAAGTCAAAATCAGAATGAAATTTTTGATTTTTTTGAAACATAACACTTCAATTGACCAGAAATGATTTTTTTCTAAAGTTCATTTTGTGGGAAATTTCTAATTTTGATGTGTTTTTTTTTCTGATTTAAAACAAAAAACAAATGTAGAAATGTCAAAATTGTCCAAGAAACAGAAATACAGTGTTTCAACCAGCTGTCATTGGAGTTCTGTAGTAACGAAGTGCCTTTGGATATGTGTAGCATTTTGACCTAAGCAAAGCAATCAACAGGATTAAACTACATTCTTTACTGAAGTCAACTCACAAAATATATGAGTTCCATTATCTGGCTTTGTATTTACCCCTCCTTCTCCAACACCCCCCTTCCCCTTTCTTCACCTAAGCTCCCTCTAGTGCTCTCAAATATGTATTGCCTAGGGCTGGTTGAAAAATCTCTCCATAGAAACTTTTTTTTGGACAGAAGATAGGGTTTTCAGTTAACACAATTTTTTACAGAAAGTGTTCTTTCTTCTAAAACATTTGATTTTTCATCAGAAAATCAAAGACCCAAAACCAAGAATTTTCAACCAAAAACCAGTTTTGATTTTGTAAGTTTTCAGCTGAGAGTTTTGGGTATTTTTAGTCACATTTTTCAGTTTTCATTTTTTCAATGAGCAGTGCAAATTTTCCACAGGAAAAAAAAATAACATTTTTCAACCAGCTCTTGTACTGCACTTTCTCATTTCTGCTGTTTGGCTCAGTATCGCCTCTAACTGCATGGACACAGTTTTGAAAGACTGTGGGAAAGGCAGAGAAGCTGTATGGTGCCCATTCACAAACCAAAGGCATTAGAACAGTCAATATTTCAGTCTCAAGCTGGAAAAAGACATGTCTCTCCTCTGTTTCAAACAATCTGAGTGATGGTATAAATCTGATTTCCTGGAATGTTCAGCTAATGAAGTCACTCTGTTCTCTAGACTTTCCAAAACTTTTCTTTTATGCAAAGATGCTGTCACATGCAGCCTAATGGACCATTTCAATGTGATAGCTGATGGAAGAACCTTACTGTTTTAATTTGGGAGGTAAGGGAATGTCAGACATCTGTGGTGTTTGAATATGTCCCAGTTTCCCAGGAATGCTGCAAATTTAGTTCCCAGTGTAGGCAAAAAACAGTGTCCCAGCAATCATGATCTCATCCAGAGGGTTCATATGAGTGTATCCGAATAGGAAAAGAGATGCTGTGAGGCCCAGAGTATCATGGCATAGGAGATGGTGTCAGATGTGCACACTGAGATGAAGTCAGAGGAGGCTAGCAAGAGGCTGAATGTGACTCCTCAGCCTACAAGTGTTGTGGAGGAGTGGCAGTTGGAATGCTTTGGTTCAAGACTGCAGGAGGCTGAGCGGAAAACAGAGATATGATGATTAATGGGCCCAATGTGATTCCATCTGAGCGGTAGTAAAGACTTCAATTCATAGGGAAACTGAATGGATGACCCGCAGAACGAGCTCAGATTGCCAAGTGTGAGGTTAGGGGGAGGGGAGCTCCTATAAGCGAGGAAGTGAATTCTCCTTCACAATGGGTGATGACATTTAGAGCAATGGACAACTTTGAACTCCTTTGATCTGCTGCCACATCCTGTCTCAGGGAAGACTGAAATCTTGGCATTAGAAACAGTGTTTTGGAACATGAGGACTTGATCCTGATTAGTGTTGTTCATATGGCAGTGGGACCTAGAAGCTCAACCAGGGTCAGGGTCCCATTGTGCTAGGTGCTGTACAGACACATGGTAAGAGAAAGTGCGTGCCCTGAAGCGCTTACAATCAAAATAAGCCTGACAGCCAAAAGGAGTATCGTCTCCATTTTAGAGATGCTACAAAGAGATTACTTGAGTTGCGCAAGTGCACAGAGGAAGCTTGTGTCCGACAAGAATTAAACTGAGAATGGAACCTAGCTCTTCTGGGTTCTAGTTCAGTTTCTTAATCACAAGACCATCCTTCTTGTCTAACTACAACACTCTGTGGGATCTTAGGTAGATTGTTGTAGCAATGTAGCAGCCCCATGCAGAGGGCCTAATTAGTGACTTTGTCGGGAACAATTCCAGAATACTTAAAAGTAGAAATCTGAAGATACATTATTCAATCTCACACACTCCTTGTGTAACTGTCTTGTTGACCCTTGAAGAACCAAGAAACCATAACTGGACAACACCCTCATCTCTCTGACGTGCACAGTGATCATCGTGAAACGTGCATTTCACTGCAAGTGCCTCAGTTTCTGTGCATGTGCGAGCTGGCGGAGTAGCCAAACCTATGCCCATGTATCAGTGATAAACATTATGCCTGTAGAGAGACAAGGTGGGTGAGGTAATACCTTTGATTGGGCCCACTTGGTTGGTGAAAGAGACCAGCTTTCACACTTCTTCAGGCCTGGGCACCAACACATCTACAACAATTATGCCTGTAGCTCTCATAACATGTATGTAACTTTCATAGCATAGTTCCTCCTGGGATTAAAATCATGCACTGGATACCCATGGAAAGTTCCATGTGCTCACTTGCAAAGCAAATATCAGGAGTGGTGTATAACCATTACATAACATCCCCCAGTGCCCACATAGACCTTGGGGCTCTGAGTCTAGGGGGCAGATAATGTTCTGGATGGATTTTTGTGCATGTTGAGATGCCTCAATACAAGGCAGTGAAACATGCGACCCCATCACATGGCGTGTCACTGTCTCAGATGCGCTTTGTCTTGTGTACAGGATGAACTCTCTTTCCAGTCTGATCCCCTGGTGCTAATGGCATTCCATATGGCAGGTACACACAGTTTTTAATGCTGTCTGGCCAACAGCTGTAAAGGAATGGTGGAGGTAGGGTTGTCACCCAACTCCCATAGGAATGAGCAGAGAAAGGAGGAGCTGTGGGAAGATCTGCATTGTGTTGGTCATGCCAGGGGATTAGGATGGGCAGTTTGGATGGCTGTGAGTGGCGGGGGGGACAATGTGAACCCATGCTCCAGGGCCACCCACAGTCTCAAACATGACTTGTGGCAATGTGATTGAGGTGGAGCCCTATGAAAACTTTCCTTGCCTCCCGCAGAGATGAACTTTCTCTCTCAAGTGCCTTAAACTGAGAGAATGGGTCAGATTCAGAGGCTGTGTAAGGTGGCTTCAAGAAGTCTACAAGCTGGTGTCACATACGCCTCATCGCAGCCCCTCAGCCAGCAACCCACGCCAACTTCTCACGTACTTACATTACCGCCATTTCACACCACTCAGACATTGCAAAGTGGCCTTAAAGTGGGTTGCATCTATTCTAAGGCCGCTTTATGCTGCCAGAAGGGCCTTGTCTACATAGATTATAGGTTATAAACAACATTCCCAAGATGTGAATTTTAACCAACATAGTGATGCTAGTATACCCCCCAGTGGCTGCTCCCCTTCCCATATAAGAGGGACCTTCTGTAGTTTATCTTAGGTTGCTTGGCAAGGAGTTTAAGCTAAACTGCAAAAAGCCAGCTTTATACCAGAATAAAAGTGTCTCCATGGTGGGGAGGGGGGTGATATTGGTATAACTAGACCCATCTGACTGGTAATACTTTCCTGTGTACAGTCCTCATTTTCATGTATAGCCTTGTCTCATGGGAAAGTGTTACAAGTGGATTATGTGGGTCTGGTTATAATGGTATTTGCCCCCCACTCCAAAGTGGACACTTTTATTCTGGTATAAGGGTGGCTTTTCTTCAGCTTAACTTAAACCCTTTGCCAAGCAATATAAGCTAAATTGAAAAAGACAGTCTTGTACCACAGTAGAAGTATCCAGTGGGGAGTGTGTGTGTGTGAGGTTAATATTAGTGTAAGAGTGGCTTTTTTTGGCTTAGCTTAAGCCCCTTGCCAAGCAATGTAAGCTATACCAAAAATAAAAAGCCACTCTCATACCAGAACAAGAGTATCCACACGTGTGTGTGTTAATAACATTATAACCCCACCAGTTTAAATTCACACCTTAGCTTACACCCCAAAAATCTTTGTGCCTGAGGCTTTGTCTACATGAGAATCAGGTTAGACTCCCTTATATGCACCAAGAGCCAATTTCACACCTATAACTGATACCCATAAGATATTGCCTCTGGATCCAGCCCAGTGTATGTTACCTGTACTCACTACCATTATACAGATGGACATCTCTGCTTTTCCCACCCCACTGGGTGCCTGGGGGGCTTGGATATTTTTAAAGTTGTATATATATAATTAGGCTTGGAAGGATGAGATTTTTATCGGTAAATGTTGATTTTACCGTACATGTATGAAGTGACGAAAAATATTTCCATCAATAATCATCAACATTTACAGATAGGAAAGTACTGCTTGAGAACTTAATAGAGTTTGATTTAAGGATATTTACTTATTATTTTGACATGTGATATTGACAATTTCTGTTTTAATGGTTATAAAGCTTTAACTTCTTGAATCTCAACATTTATAGTCTATAAATAATTATTGTCTGACCCTCCCCTCATAATTTCCCACAACTGTGAAAATTTAAATTGATTAAAAAATGCTGAAAGATAAGCATCAATATTCTGTCAAAATTGTAAAAAAATAGAAACCAAATTCTGCCAAGCCTATAGATAGCAGAATGATTTTCCTATTGATTTTTCTCTCTGGATGTTCTCTCTAATATTTCAGCCACTTTAAGCTCAACCTCCTCTTTGCATGAGAATGAAAGGCTTTCTCAGGCCTGCCCAGTGAGAGTGAGTTTGCTTTGAGCTGTGTAATTTCTTCTGGGGCTGGGTGAGGAATGGTGGCTAGAGCTGCTGTTACAGTCAGAGGGGAAAAATAAACAGCAGAAGTTAATATTTGTGCCGTGCATCTGTCTGATAATAAAGTTAGCTGGAGACAGCATAGCGTGGCTTCTTTGCATGCATAATCTGGCACTCCTTTGCCCAGGAAGCACAAGGCTCCATTCTCCTTCTTTCCAGACAGGTTCTCCGAGGGTTAGTAGTGTTTTGTTTGGTTTTATGGCTGATAAGCTGAAACCCCCATTGGATTTAAAAAAAAAAAAGTGTTTGATTATGGCTCCTGGATCCTCTGACCTTCCAAAGAAGGTGGGGATGGGGTGTGAAACATTGCTCAAGGAATTCTATCTTGTCTTAGCTCAAACAGACCTCATCAGCATGTGACAGTGATTTATGGACCGGGCTTTGATTTCCTCCAGTCCTCCTTATAGAAGAATTGTGGCAGATCTGCAAGTGGCGTAAATTGGTATCGTCCCTGAAAGGAATGGAGCTATGTTAATTTATACCAACTGGGAATCTTGCCCTACTGCGGACGAAATGTCCTTCATCTTTCCCTGCTCTTCTTGCATATGATTCAAACGCAGGTTTCCTAGTAGATCCCAAATTGCACTTGCCCTGGGCTGCCAATGATCCTGAGGCCTACATCAGGTTGGGGAGGCCCCTCGAAGTCCATGGTTCAGCTCTGAAAGTAGCCTCCAAGCCCTGCAAAGCGAAGGCTGTTCTCCATGCAGCCAGAACTTTTCCTCCTTCACAGCCTGAAACATGTTGTGTGAAGCAACTTACACAATGGTTTTGCCAGCTGGCAGCAGCTGAGGACGGAAACCCTCTTGGTCAGGCTGCTTCCTCTCAAACTTACAAATATATTCTCACCACAGCTCAAGTATTTGAATCAAAACATTCATCGCTTGCTCATTCATCACAGCTTCCACCATCCATGGCTCAGCCCACAGCCAGCCTCCTGCTGATTAAACACATGCCAGGGCTAACACGGCTCTTTACCTGGAAATTCAGCTGCAGAGCTGCCCTTTCCTAAATGCTTTCAAACCCCGCAGTTGTCATCACAGGAGAAATGTTACTTATTGTACAGTGAGGCTCTCAAAGCTGCCTAAGGGATTCAATTATCCAGTTAGTTTTTAATGGGAATTAAGCATCCCAGTCCTTTAAATGGCTCTGAAAATCTTTCTAAGGGCCGAGCCCTGTTCTGTGATGCCTAGGTGGTATAGGAGGGTTAAGCCGGGAATAAGGGTGGTACAGGGTGTCTCTTTCCCATCCCACAATTGTGTGTCTGGAAGGATGTCTGGATAATCCACCTACTGGCTCTTCATGGCCCCAAGTGGGCATGGCCTACTGGCTTGGGATGATAGTCAGCTTCTAGCTGTTGTAGTCTGAAGTACTTGTCATATCTATCCTTTGCTCATCACTATGGTATCTGAGGCCTAGATATGCAAAGGTATTTAGGAACCTAACGCCCTTTGAAGGCATGAGTCAGGAGGCCTGTATTTTGATCTTCATCGAGATCCAAACTTTGCCAGTGTTTGGGTGGGCAGTTGGAGCTGGTATTTCAGTTCAGGCCCATCGCTGCTGCTGAGGGACAATATTTGGTCCAACTCCAGTACTTCTTAGCCATATTCAGATACAAGATGGCTGAATTTTTCTGATAAATTAAGAAATAGCCTTCTCAACTCTCTTAACTTCTTCACTCGCCCAAAACCCTCCTCATCCCCTTAACCAGCTTTCATCCTAAACATGATCCAAATCAAAAATGAACCTTTTAGAAAGACTTAAATGTCTCCATTAACATTTCCCCAGGTATTTTTCATTGCCATGAGACTCTGCAATGGTCTAGCTAGGAGTGGAAGGGCTGAAATATCTTAAGAGAGGATATTCTTATGGTGTTTTCAACATGCCCAGAAGAAGGACATATGGGATATTTCCCAAGAGCCTGACTTTGTGATATTTTCCACCCAGTTTTTCAGACTCAAGAATTTCAGAGAAGTTACCAAATTTTTGATGCTGAGCTGAACTGCTGGATCTTCTGGGTTTCTCACATCACTAATGGTAGATTTAGGCAATAAGACCTTGATTGCTTTCTTTTTATGCTTGAAAGATTGGCTCATGTACTTCTCTGTGAGTGTTAACTGGTGCACCACAGAGATACTTGGTTACACTAGATGGTTTCTAAAGGTGGGATTTTCAGACATACTCAGCATTGACCTAACTCTGCTCTCACTGAAGTCAAAGGACTGATGTCCGTGGGAGTGGAGTTACATTACCACAGAGTTGAAAATCCCATTTGTTAATGTCTCAGTCAGGGCTAGCTGTATATTTTCCATCAAAACTTTTTGGGGGAGGTGGAGAGGAGTGGGGTGGAAAACTGGATTTTCAAGTAAACTAAAATTTTCATGGAAAGTGTCTGCCGTTTTTGAAAACTTTCAGATGAAACTTCTCAGGTTTTGGGCAGTTTTGGACTAAAAAATTTTGGTTCAGATGAAAATTTTCAGTTTCTGTGTTTTCAGTTTTTCTTTGAAAAGTAAACATTTTCCACGGGGGAATAATGTTTTCCAACCAACTCTAGCCATGACAGCAAACTGACTCTCAGAGTCAGGGTCTTTTCTCTTGTGAAATTTGTTAGTCTCTAAGGTGCCACAAGTACTCCTCGTTCTTTTTGCTGTTACAGACTAACACGGCTACCACTCTGAAACTGGTCTTTTCTCAATCACTCTTTTCTATATTCAGGCCTTATCCTTCTCTGTTCCTCTGAGTTCCTCATTTTGCCTGCTGATACCCTTTCCCTTCATTTGCTTAGCAATATTTGCAAATCAATTATGAGAAGTGGGACATTGCATTCCATGGTTTTGAGCCTGGCTCTATATTTTGGACTTGATAAACCAGCTTCTGATTTTGCATTTGTGACTGATTGAAATGACGAAAATGTGGGCACCAAATTAGAAGCCGGTTTTAAAAATAATCCCCTTCTTTTGCTATATGCTAGCACTTCGTCTGAAGAGCCCATTTTCAGCTGAGCAATAAGGCATGACACAGAATGCATGCCTGGGTGATTACAGTGCGGTTTGGGTGTTACCATACCCTGACAGCAGGATTGTCTGGCTATGTAGGCTCCCTCTTCAGGCCCTATGCTACCAGCACTCCCAGCTATCTTCGAGACACCACTGACTTCCTGAGGAAACTACAATCCATCAGTGATCTTCCTGAAAACACTATCCTGGCCACTATGGATGTAGAAGCCCTCTACACCAACATTCCACACAAAGATGGACTACAGGCCGTCAGGAACACTATCCCCGATAATTTCACGGCAAACCTGGTGGCTGGACTTTGTCCTCACCCATAACTATTTCACGTTTGGGGACAATGTATACCTTCAAATCAGCGGCACTGCTATGGGTACCCGCATGGTCCCACAGTATGCCAACATTTTTATGGCTGACTTAGAACAACGCTTCCTCAGCTCTCGTCCCCTAATGCCCCTACTCTACTTGCGCTATATTGATGACATCTTCATCATCTGGACCCATGGAAAATAAGCCCTTGAGGAATTCCACCATGATTTCAACAATTTCCATCCCACCATCAACCTCAGCCTGGACCAGTCCACACAAGAGATCCACTTCCTGGACACTATGGTGCTAATAAGCGATGGTCACATAAACACCACCCTATACTGGAAACCTACTGACCGCTATTCCTACCTACATGCCTCCAGCTTTCACCCAGACCACACCACATGATCCATTGTCTACAGCCAAGCTCTGCGATACAACCGCTTTTGCTCCAACCCCTCAGACAGAGACAAACGCCTACAAGATCTCTATCAAGCATTCTTACAACTACAGTACCCACCTGCTGAAGTGAAGAAACAGATTGACAGAGCCAGAAGAGTACCCAGAAGTCACCTACTACAGGACAGGCCTAACAAAGAAAATAACAGAATGCCACTAGCCGTCACTTTCAGCCCCCAACTAAAACCTCTCCAACGCATCATCAAGAATCTACAACATATCCTGAAGGACGACACATCGCTCTCACAAACCTTGGGAGATAAGCCAGTCCTTGCCTACAGACAGCCCCCCAACCTGAAGCAAATACTCACCAGCAATCACACACCACACAACAGAACCACTAACCCAGGAACCTATCCTTGCAACAAAGCCCATTGCCAACTGTGTCCACACATCAGGGGACACCATCATAGGGCCTAATCACATCAGCCACACTATCAGAGGCTTGTTCACCTGCACATCTACCAATGTGATATATGCCATCATATGCCAGCAATGCCCCTCTGCCATGTACATTGGCCAAACCGGGCAGTCTCTACGTAAAAGAATAAATGGACACAAATCAGATGTCAAAAATTTTAACATTCATAAACCAGTCGGAGAATACTTCAGTCTCTCTGGTCACTCGATTTCTGACCTAAAAGTGGCTATTCTTCAACAAAAAAACTTCAAAAACAGACTCCAACGAGAGACTGCTGAATTGGAATTAATTTGCAAATTGGATACAATTAACATAGGCTTGAATAGAGACTGGGAGTGGTTGAGTCATTACTCAAAGTAAAACTATTTCCCCTTGTTCATTCCAACCCTCCCCACCCACTGTTCCTCAGACGTTCTTGTTAACTGCTGGAAATGGCCCACCTTGATTATCACTACAAAAGGTTTTCTTCCCCACCTCCCTCCCACTCTCCTGCTGGTAATAGCTCATCTTAAGTGATCACTCTCCTTACAGTGTGCATAATAAACACCCATTTTTTCATGTTGTGTGTGCATATAAAGCTCCTCACTGTATTTTCCACTGAATGCATCCGATGAAGTGAGCTGTAGCTCACGATAAATTATGCTCAGATAAATTGGTTAGTCTCTAAGATGCCACAAGTCCTCCTTTTCTTTTTGTGAATACAGACTAACACGGCTGCTACTTTGAATACAAGACATGAGGCCAAAGGCCTAGTGGCTTTAACCATCTGACAAGGGCAATGATTAACCTGAAATGCTCGGCATGGGGCATCTGGCTGCTATTATGAAATGGAATTTATACATAAAAATAAGGCATACAGTCATGGGCATTTGCTGGACATTATAGACATGATGTCATTAGCAACCAGTCAGAAAGTTCCAATTACATGCAGGTTTCTAAAGCCGTAAATAAAGAGTAACAGCTGACAGGGTGATAAATAGCTCACACCTCCTCATGCATGGTAAGATGTCTCCAGCACCCGAGGAAGTGTGACTATCCATTCCCTAAAGCTGAGACTTCACTGACAACATGAATTACGCTCCAAAAATCTTTCCTTTTCTTGTAACACAATGCTTCCATATTCATAACTTTCCTCTCTTTACACACCCAGAACACATTCTTGTACGGCTTGTGGATTTTCCTTCCTGATCTGCTTATTTGAAGCCTCTGGAAACTTTTTGCAAAATCTGTGACAGCAGTCAAAATAGTGAAACATGCCCCAAGGTATAAAATTCAGAACTAGATTTCAAACGTTGCCAAGTTTGAAGGTATTTGGATTCAGGGGTTGGGTTTGAACCATTATAGTCATTGTGCTCAGATGTGACTTTCCAAGCTGGATCCAGATTTGGACTCCAGATGCTTCCAAAGTTCAAGGTGATTTGGATATTGGCCCATCTCTAAAAGTCTAGAAAACGTCACAGACTTTCTGATGGTAAATGTAAGTAGCCCTGAACCATGTAGTTATTCACCTCATAATCCTATTGACTGGAACAATCATTAGACAGTCAGATTGTTTCCTCTTTTTTTTTATTAGATAGACAACCTTAAATCTGGCATTTCCTAACTCTTGAGTGCTTAACTTTGCAACCTTGATATTCTTTTGATACACTTTATTTTGTTTGTTTGTATAAATACATATGTAATTGCTTATGCAACCTGCAGTTAATGCTCAGAAAAGGAAAAGATTTGGGGCTTTTTTATTTAGTGGTGGAAGTTTAACTAGTTAATAATAACACACCATATTCATGACCGTTTGCTTTTATTAACTGAAACACCCCAGGAAAAATTTCAAGTTATAACCTCAGAGGTAACATTTATTATATAACAGGAAATATTAACTATGTTAAAACAAAATCCTTACAAACCTGAGGTTTATTGAGTTAATTTCCCTTAAAATTGGCAGACAAAAAGGCCAATATAAACACAAGAGTCAGATAGGATGGAAAAATGCTTCTTTACTTCTAGGTAAGTGGACCTTTCCTGTTAAGTGTATGGACTGGCTGGTTGTGGAAGCTATTATTTCAGGCAGGAAATGTATCTTTCATCAGCAGAATGGAAGCCCACGGCTTCAGCTCAAGATGGTTTTAAAATGGAATAAAGTATTCAACTTTGTCCCATTTCCCCTCCCCACTAAGTTGAGAACTTCAGAAATTTCCATTCTCTCCCACTCTCCTTGTCCTGCCTGAGCACAGTCTACAAGGCAGGTATAGAACAGCAAGACTGGACAAACTCGAATGAAGTTCCTCCATCTTCTAGAGGAGGAGCAGTGAAGGTGGCGAGCTGGGTGACTAAAAATGGTAGCCCAGTTGAATTGGTGGATCCAGGAAACACCAAAGTCAGAAGCCAAGAAGGCCGTAAATGCCTGATTAAATCCATTACACAGAGCAGAACATAGAAGGGAAGCAAAAACTAAGATCTCCAAGGCCAACTAGGTGATTTAGAGACTCATTAAAATTAATGGATACCTAAACCCCCTAGGCAGCTTTGGCAATCTCAGCCATTGTGTGTGTGTGGTTTTTTTGAAAATCACACTCGCAGCCACTTTGGGTCTTAAAATAATTTTCAGTCAATACACAGAAAAACCCAGACTTCTGAATGGTTAGGACTGGTCCAAAATTTGTGGAAAAGGACATTTACTGAGGTAAAGTATAGATCAGGCGAAGTGTGATAATAATCAACCTGTACTGATTTAAACAAATACCTCTTGTTCCTTCTGGCCTGACTCAAACATCTTTCAGCTTTGTTTTTTTAAACACAGTAAAAGACAAAGTTCTTTATGCAGCTTTCTCACTAATTTTGTTAGAAGCTGCAGTCAGTGCCTCTATGTGACAGGAAAGGAGTATGTTTTAAACAGCAATATTAATAATAATAGCAACATTAAAGTATAGGGAAGGATTACCAAGGTAATTGTGAGATCTTGCTCACTAATGCAGGCTATTAGCAAAAGATAATCACCTCTAAGTCAGTCGCCTTTAGCCCTAAAGTACTGTGGAGGAGAAATTATTCCATTCAGTACAAAGGTAATTTAGATAGTGATGGATGATCCTCAGAAGGTCACTGTTCCTATTCGAGGAAGCCTCCGGATATCCAGGGGACAAATCCTCGAGCTGATTAAAATGCATCATAAATTAGACAATCTGAAATCCAAATACAATAAAAATAGTAGTGTTATGTTGGAATTTTGGTTCTCAGCTCAGGCCCTGTGGGAAAGAACAACAAGCCCTCTCCCCATACATTAGAGTGGTAGACTGAACGCATCACATTCTTAGCTCAGTTAAACCAGGAATCTCCCCACCAGCCAGCCGGGGGCAGGAGGCCTGAGTGTTGTTTTTGCAGTGTCTCCTGCCCCCTTACTTGTCTTGATCGCAGAGTGAGTGAGAAGCCCTTCCGCATGAAAAGCCTGGACACGACATGTCCATCAAAGGGCCCAGTCATAATCAGTAGCTCAACAGAGGGTGGTCTCCAAAGATCAAAAACCTTATACTGGGAATAGCTTGGGATGATTTAAAGTAGTTGCTTATACCTGGGAGGTAGATTGAGATATTTGAGATAGCCCCAAGTGCAGAGATCACTACGCTGATTTATGTGTGAGATGAGCATGGAGTTTAAAATTGTCCCCATAGGCCCAGGATCCTATTACATGTAGGTCCTGGTGGCACTTTTGAGAGCACGGAGGAGACCCAGACCCAACCTGCATCTATCTGCCTGTTACACCCTGCAAGTAACATAGTGCTCTATGCTATCAGCATCCTGTTTTGACATTCCTCAATCCCACACAAGTGCTTCATTTACCATTTGGAATATAAAAAAGGAAAGGGAGAAACAAGGCCAAAAGCCGGCTCTTCATAACCCTTCCTGAGTAGCATTTGGAGCCTCCTATATTCAGGACTGCCATTAAAAAGTCAACATACTTGCTCTTAGGGAAAATGTGGATTTTGACTACTGGAATCCATTCCCTCTGTATGGTATACCTGTTCCTGTAATTTCATGTAAGTTAGTAAAGGGCAGCATGAATCATGTGGAACAGGCTTCATATGAAAAAGTGACCACCACATCTACCGGAAGAGGGATCAGAGGCAAAGGAAACTGTTAATAATGTGGGCATGGCCAGGAGGCTATTTATGTGCATAAGAAGCTTGAAACAGAAATCTATCTTTCTTTCTTTTCTCCCTCCCATCAGGCACACACCTTGGTTTATTACTGTTAAGTGGCTCATGGTTGCTAGAGTGCACATACAGATTTGTTATTGTAGGGTTGCTTGTTGGTGCTAGGCTGCTATTTTGTTTTTAAAAGGGTCATTGAAGTTTTATGTGGGGGAATAATGACAATTCCTAGCTCTTATTTAGTGTTTTTCGGCAGCAGCTGTCACAGTGCTTTACAAAGGAGGTCCGTATTATTATCCCCATGTTAGAGATGGGGAAACTGAGGCACAGAAAAGGGAAGTGACTTACCCAAGGTCACCCAGGAGGCTAGTAGCAGAGCCAGGAATAGAACCCATGTTTTCCAAGTCCCAGTCCAGCACTTTATGCACTAGGAATGACCTGAACTTTGGAAACAAGCACCAGGAAAAAAAAAAACACACGGACAAGCGCCAACCTGCCCCCAAAGTTAAAAGAATGTTACGGGTGCAAAGTCAACCACTCAGAGGCTAAGAAATGCCAGAGTCACGTTGCCTATGTAACCTTAATTTGTCCCCCTGAGGGGGTTTAGGCTTAGTCTGATCCTGCATCCAGTGCTCTCTGACAATTCCCATTGACTTCGGTTCAAGGAATGCTGGTAATAATCGCTGCACCTGATGCATCCAAACGTTCATCAGTTGTCCTTGAGTCACTTCCATTCACAACAATGGGATTTACACACATTGAGCAAGGGGAGAAAAGGGAGCCTTGATACACATGCTTGTCTGTAACCCTTGCCGCGGAATAACAGAACATTCTGCAAAGGTTAATGGTTCTAGGACATTACAGCAGAATAAATATTTGGAAGCAAAACTGAGAGTCACCATGAGACAGTGTTAGTGCCTGTTAATCCCCAACACAGGGAAAAGAGACTCTATGGTTCAGTCCAGTACATAGCTGAATAAATTCTGTGGCTCTGTTTTATGACCCGTTTCTGTCTGCGAGGGGCCTCACCTGCTCATTCTTGCACTATTCCCATGCGGCTTTCCCTGGATGCCTGCCTGCTTTGGCTTTACAGACAGGATGATAGAAGATCAGAGGGTGACTTACTCTGAGATATTATCACAGGGTTGGCTCCCCAAGGAAGCTCCAGTTACCTGTTCTCCAACCCAGGGGTAGGGATGAGGGACCAACTTCAGACCTGATGTCAGTGGATGCAACTCCACTGACTTTAATGGATTGAGCTGAGTAATTGAATTGAACCCTGCACCTTTAAGGGTTGGTTTTGGCAGCATTCTTTCTAGGGGTAGCCACGTCTCCTGGCCCTGAGGATGGGACTCTGAGAACTGATATCATAGGAACATTGATTTTCAGTTGGACTTGTGCTCCCTGTGGCTCTTTTGAGAATCTCCCACACTGATTCTTCCATACTAGGAGCTGCCCTAGCAATCAGAGTGGGAAAGACCTCTCACTAAAATGGGTTAGCATAGGATAGGGGGGTAAGGTTAGCACTATCTACTGGACTTAGGAAAGACCTCACATTGTGATCATTTAGCACAGGGGGTGATAGAATAAGCATTAAGGTTAACATGATCTATCAGAGAGAAGATCTTACATTGCAGTGGGTTAGTGGGGTAAGGGGAGGGGAAAGGAATTCAAGTTAGCATTAGCTATCAGTGACCTCATATGGGGGTGGTGATGGTGTGGGGGCTTAGGGGTCCACTCAGGCCTAATTTTATAGCTCAACCTGGACTCAGACATGATCCAAGCACAGCTGACCAGAACCTGACTCGAGAATGTCAAGTCATTCACAGATCTGGCCTGACACTTCCCCCCCCGCAACAAACCTGTGTCAGTACCACCGTCTCATCCTTGAGGCTTGGCCTGGTGGGGGCTTCCTGCTCTCCATGTCCGCCATCTGTCTCCAGCAGCCTCCTGCCCCTGGGGTTGCTGCAGCAGCTGTGCACCCCACTCTTGCTGGCTGTCACCTTGCTGCGCTTGTGTGGGCTGTGGAGTGAGAGGTGATGCAATTCACGGGCATGCTCACTGCATTGTGCACACAGGGCAGCAAGGTGGTGGTGGCTGGCAGGAGCGGGGCATGCAACCGTTGCTGCGCCAACTCCAGGGGCAAGAGAAGGTGATCAGAGACAACCCAGTCTCAGTCCAAGAAGGTCAGATTTTTTTCAGACCCAACCTGAACCCGACACTTGTAGTTGGATCCCATCAGGTTAAGGTTGGGTTGCAAGGCTCTAGCAGGGCTGATGCTGCCTATCGGTTGCAGTACATCTGGGACAGACCTCACATGAGAGTGGGTTAGCCTGAGGTGATGGAGAGAGCAGCAAGGGAGGGAGCTGTACAGTTTTCTCTGTGCATTGTACAATTCTGTACATCAGAGAGTGGCTCTGTTTCAGTCCGGGTTCTGCCCAAAGAGTCTGGAAATTCTCCACCTGTCCATCAACATGTGCATCGTAAGGGAATCTGAACCACAAGTTTCCAAATATGAGATGTAAACATTTAGGATTCACACTGGGCTGACAATAACCAGAGCAGAAACCTTTCCATACCCTTGCAGGTCAAGCCTGGTTTAGGCATTTCAGCGCATCAGTCGGCTTTCTCCCAAGGGTTGTTAGAGAGTTGCTGCAGGATCACAGCATGTCACTTAGCCCCGTAAAATGTTGCTCTCCCCACCCCCACCTTCATATGTACAAGACCCTCTTGAGGAGAAAAACCATTAACGGTACTAAACGGAAAGCACCTTTAGTACAGAAAACTGCACCGAACCGCTGGAGTGCTACCCTCCAGGGCAAGCTCTGTGCCTAGCATGTCGCCAGGCAGGTCCATGGAGCATTTCAGGCTAGAAGGTGCTGTTGGGCCCAAGAGGTGCTATCTAAACTGCACAACCCCATGAGGCGCTGTGCCTCAGCGACCCGTTTACTCACACTTCCTCACCTTCTTCCTCCTTGCTCTGGGGACTAGAGCAATTTGCTGCTGGCCTGTATAAGCAACAAATTCCAGCATCACCACACTGGCTCTGCTGCGCTGATTAATGAATGAGTGCGTGGTGCCAAGGGCCAGCCACTCCCTGTCCAAGTCCTCTCTGGTAGGGGTGGAGTAAAAAGCTGTGTAGCCCTTATTTACTCAGACCTAAGGTCTGACCAGCCTGCGTAGGAGGTTCCTCCCTTACTACCTTGTGTAGGCATGTAGTTCACGTCACAGTTTAGCCCTTAGAATTTACCCCCTACTCAGTGTCTCTAAGGAAGATGTCTTGAGAACGTGGTTGACAGATGCTATTCTGGGGCAGAACCTCGGCTGGTGAAAGACCATAGACTTCAGGAGATTTACACCAGCTGTGGCTGTGACCCAGTCTGTTCATAGGGCATTGAAGGAGTTAGAAGGAACCTGGCATATAGCATCAGCCCAACGCTTTACGTTTTGTTAAACGAGAGTTAACCAATGGAACAAGAATGGAGATGTTGTCACTGCTGTTTGAAAGATTTCTTTTTTCCTGAGTTGACATTATTATAAAAGTTGACAATTGTAGCTGAAAATCACTGCTGCTGTGGGGATCTATTCCGAAGAGGCAGGCTGACTCCTCCCGGCCCAGGCAGCCAACAAATACACCAAGTCAATAAACTCTAGCCCTTTGGGCAGGGCAGAGTAGGGGCAGGCTTTAGCCTGAGTCAGCCTCTTTGAGGGGCTACAAGCTAGAGACTATGCCAGGTGCTGCCCTGCCCAGGGGCCAAGAAGCCCAGACGGTTGTCTGCTTGCCTCTGTCAGACAGGCCCAGAGCTCTAGACTGCTTACGGCTCAGGCCCTCCAATGTGACCCGAACCTGAGGACTGAACCCGAACACAACGAAGCAGAGTGGCCTCCTTCCCCACTGGAGAACGAGGGAGCACTACAGCGCTGTACATACATATAGTGACAGACAGTTCCTCAGGGCAGGGACATAGTCCTGAAGAGAGACCAGGTGGGTGAGGTAATATCTTTTATGGGACCAACTGGTAACCACTCAGGTTTCTAACTGATTCAGGGTCAAATCCCTACTGTCTGTGCAAAACCTCTGTGCACCGTGGCTTGGTACAGGGGTTCTGCAGATGCACCAACAGGAGGCAGTGTAGTTAGTAGCTAGAGCACTGGTCTGGGAGTCAGGAAACTCTTCACTTATAGTCCAGATTTTGTCACGCTGCTCTAATACTGGAAAAGGCAGATACCACCCATTAAACTCTGGTGCCACTGTACTAGAACCACTGCATTCTCTGGGCCTAGTCCATCCATTCTGATCAGCCGATCTCCACTGGACCCAATGGGAGTCCTAGGCCCTTTGGAAAACACGGTTGTGATATTTTTCTCAATCAAGAATGGGTTGGGCCTGGAGAGGAAAGTGTTCACCTGTCCCTTTTTATTATTCTTGCCCTTGGTATGTCACTGGCTGCCTTCCATCTTCTGTCTGGCAGCAGTTGATTCTAGCAGCAGGCAAGTTCAAAAGTCTTTGTCTCTGTGTGAGTGCTGACAAATTCCAGTGAGCTGCCACACAAATATAAACATCAAAGGGCTGGCATGTGTGTTTTCTGAAGCAGCTTTCTAGGTTTTACTGGGCTATAAAATACAGCAAGGAGGATATAAAAACAAAGCTGTGATGGACTTAGCAGAGAGCCAAAGCAAGCAGGGAGAGAAATGATGAAAAAGAGAAAACGGGTAATGTTCAAGGAAGGATGTCTCGGCTCTGTGTCAGGAGGAACAGATTTCTGAATAACTGTGAAAAGCATAAAACTGGTTTAGTCATTTTAAAAAACCCTGATAAAAATGAATAAAAGGGGAACTTCAAAGCATAAATTTCCTGAGTGTCTGACACTGATGTCTTGAACAGTTGTTTTGTGAGAGATAGCGGCAGCGATTTTAATGAACTTTAAAGAGTGGTATAAATAGGCACAAACAATGAAAGGCGATTGCATTAAAGCAGGGCTGTGTGGAGAACTAATTGTGAGAGCAGGATTTAAATGACAGATTATTGGTTTTTTTATTTATATGTATAAAATCATTTGCATAAAAAAAAAGACGAAAGTGCATCAATCCGGATTTTCCGGTGCACCGATCACGCTGTATTCCAAGGAAGCTCTTAGGAAAATACATGGGATGCTGAGCTGAAAGGCAGCGAGGTGGCTAAGGCAGAAAAGCAGGGAGGTGTTTTGTTGGACCGTAAGTAAAAAGAGTATATTCTACTTTAATGCACAATCCCACTTTGATGTCTCAAATGAATTTCAGAGTGTGGCAGCTGGGGGAATCAGAGGATCAAAACAATCAGAAATGGGAAGGACCCCTAAGATAGGTCATCCTGCCCTTCACCCTGGTCCAGGACAGGATTGTTCCTTATACTTCGGGTTCCCAGGCTTGAATGTTTAATTTTCACTGACTTTTGGCAGGTGTTAAACGGGCATTGCTCCAATGAAGTCAGCGGAGGTGTGTCAGTGACGGTGTGGTCCAAGGGTTCCATCCCCTTGAGACATGTGCAGAACCCTGCACAATGCCCCTCTATCCTGAGGCGTTGCATGGAGACTAGGGATTTCGCCCTGAATTAGTGGCCAAGGCCATCAGAGAATCCCAAACTACTGAATTCCAGTCGGCCACTCTGAATGGCACCTACTTTCTGTAGGCCAAATCCAAGGACTGTTGAAAGCTCTCTCTAGGCCAATGACTACACAATTTTATATATAATTATTATAATATAAACTCGTTAGCACTGAAACATCCATAGGAAACACAAGAAGCGAATGTAAACCTTTTCATTCCTTATTGCATTTCCCCAGTGTATTTGTACACTTCCGATATCAGATAAATAGTCCCCTTTCTTCTTACAATAGAAGGAAAGCCATGGGGCTTGGAGGCCACTTTGCTCCAGCAACTTTCCTCTCATTATTTATATTTCAGACACACCTAGAGCCCGCCACAGAGACTGGATGCATTTTGCTAGGGGTTGTGCATACGCATCATAAGAAATAGTTCTTATCCTGAGAAGTTTACAATCTAAATAGCCAAGAGGTGGGAGAAAAAAAGAATTATTATTGCCACTTTACAGATGGGGAATGGAGGCGCAGAGATGTGGAGTGACTTGCTGAGGGCCACATGACAATAAGTCATTGCTAGAGCTAGGAGTAGAAGCCAGTAGTCCCCATCCATTGCGTATGCACTGGATCATACTGTGTCTCAACTCTAATCCCTTATTCCAAGTGAACAAACTTTGTCAGGTAAGGAAGTCCACTGCCTATTTGTCTGACATTACCATTGGCCAACTATAACCTAATCTGAGCTATATTCCAGATTATTCCCTTTCTGGATTTGTGTGCTCACCTAAAAGAGATTCTGCTCTCACCTTATTAGTTTGAAGGTTTTCAAGCATCAAGGTTGCTGCCAAACCTATCTCATGTACTACACGCTATGTGGACTAGAAGCCACCAGCACTCTGTGTGGTGGAACTGGCCCAGGGTGTTTGGAATGATGAAAACGTCCTGGCCTATATGATAAATGGCACATCTGGTCTGAGAGACTGGTGGCCATTTGAATTCATGATCTCTCAGGAACCACCTGGAAACTAGTTCTGCACATCACTGGAAAGCCAGCAACCCTACCTCCCAATGGCACAGACCAATTTTTCCTAACTCTAGACCAGGAACAGCTTTAGAGGGGGGGTTCATGGGTCCAGTCACATAAATCATGAAACTAAGGGTGCAAAAATACCCTATGAAGGGGTGGGGAGAAGCGGGGAGCTGCAATTGTTCCTTTGCATGAGAAACCATGTCCAGTTCCATGGGCCAGGCTAGGCAGGCCATTTGTCCGGTTTTAAATTGGACAGTCCTGCTCATCTCAAGTTTGTCTCCCATCTGGTACTGAGACAAAACTGGACATGGCTTTGTCTGGTATAGAACAGGGAACGCCATTTTACAGAGTGCACCATGCTGGCGGGGTGGGCCCACACCATTCCCAGAAGAACCGGAATGTGTGAGTGGCCACCCCAGCCCGGGCCCCATATCATGGTGGTGCCAACTCCCGGCCATGTCACTGCAATGATATCAGAGTTGTGTGCGGCTGTAGAGGCCCAAAGGGCAAAATCTGCCACAGGGAGTGCTGTGGGGGGGAGGGAAAGGGGAGGATGCCCCGGCGTGTTCTGCTCACCAGGCAGCAGCAACACAGGGGTGGGTGCTGGGCTCATGTCCTTGCTCTGAACAGCCTCCCACACCACATGGGGTATCTCCATGCGGGACTCGCCCCAGGCACCCACATGGAGCAGAGAAGGCCTGGCACTGAGGCTAGACTCTCTTCCCCGCCCCAAGTGATGCTCTTATTGTATCTCGCGCTCATATTTATTTTGTTATATTGTTTTACACTGTGATTACACTAGAGTTTAATATAGTGCACCCACCACAGCTCTAGACATTCACAAGACATTGGACCTTATAATCACATCATTCTGATTCCCATCCTGCCTTTCCTCACCTCACTGACTGGATTAAGTGACATTTAACTCACCAACTCTCCGCAAGTCTCAACAGCAGCACCCATAGGACCAGCACATTAGGTGAGTTCTGGCTGTCGAGAGGAGGAGGCATGTGAGTTGTGGCTGGTGCTTGCAGCATGACATTCCAGCCTATAATCCATTCAGTCCACATCTTGGTGTGTTACTCCTTGGGGGTGCATGTGTAACACTGCATACAGTACTGTAACCTGATGCCTTTAGCTCTACAGATTATTTGTCCTCACAGAGTGATGCAAAAGAACATCATTGGTTGAACAACTGCAGCCAATTATTGGAGGGGAATCAGGAGTCTAGCATGTAATGTAACTCATATTTCAGGCCAGAACAGTAGAATCTGGAGAAAATCCAAACTGTTTCATTCAGCTGTTTTAATCACCTCCCATCATCGTCACCTTCATCAATCATATCAGTGAAAGTTTGGGTTATTATAAATGAAGAGAGACAAAAAAAACCACCCTCCAAAAAAACCAACCTTCGTGTTCATTTCAGTGAAAAATAATAGTAATCATGAACTTGACACCATATTTGTTTTAAATTAAAATGCTGCTTGAAACCATGTGCTTTTCATGTACTTGTATATTTATTCTTCCTTGTGAGAAGAGGGACAGGCCAGAGACAAAGACACTTCTGAGCGTCTCAGATGACCACAAATTAGAATGACTTCAATTATCAACATTGTGATCAAGATCTTTGTGTTGAAGGAAGGAGGGAGAGATGAAAGGACAAGGAGAGAGGCTCAGAGAAAGAAAATATTTCAGTTTCTTAACAAGGAACCTAGAAGAAGCCCTACCAAATTCACGGTCCATTTTGGGCAATTTCATGGTCATAGGATTTTTAAAATACTAAATTTCATGATTTCACCTATTTAAATCTGAAATTTCATGGTGTTGTACTTGTAGGGTTCTGACCCAAAAAGGAGTTGTGGAGTGGCTGGTGGGGCTTGCAAGGTTATTGTAGGGGGGGTTGCAGTACTGTTACCCTTACGTCTAGCAGTGGTGATTCCTTCAGAGTTGGGCAGCTGGAGAGCGGCCATTGCTGGCCGGGAGCCCAACTCTGAAGGCAGAGCCATCGCCAGCAGCAGCTCAGAAGTAAGGATGGCATGGTATGGTATTGCCACCCTTCCTTCTGCACTGCTGCCTGCAGAGCTGGGCCCTCAGTCAACAGCTGCCACTTTCCATTCGCCCAGCTCTGCATTTGGTAGAGCCCTATGTATTAGCTACCGTCACCTGCCCTTTTTTTCCTCAAGACAAAGTCTAAAATTCCATGAGAAGCCTTTAATGTATATTTTTGTCTCCAAAGGAGAGGCACAATTTTTAAAGACAAGCTTGTTCAGAGGAAAAAGAAGGCCCAAAAATATTGCCCATTTTTAGAAACCAACTCTGGAATGAATTTTGAGATTCTGAAAGGTTTAAATAACATGAGAAGGGACTAGTAGCCCTGGCTGTGGGGAATTTCATGAGACAGATTGTTATCTCTGGAGATGTCAAAAATGCCCCATTCAGACTTTGTTCTCTCTGCTGAGTCTGAAAACAAGGGTGTTAGTTGGTGTTAATGATATGGGTATTTGTGATATAGGAGGATTAAGACCACTTACTCATTTCATACAAGCCACTGAACAGTGAACAAATAGTAGTGACTTACGGTTCCTCCCTAGTATGGCCACACCTGAGGTGGTGACCTACAACAGAAAGGCTCTATGGATAATTAGCAGTCACCCCAGTCCTACAGTGTGCACAGGTACTCGTCACTTGGAAATGATGGCCTTTTTCTAGTAAGGGGGAAAACAATATAAACATAGCCACCTTATTACTAGAGAGCCCAAAAAGTTTGGGACAATGAAAGATTCAATGGTTTTTTTAGTCAGTGTTCACCCTACACTGGCAGAGTTAACTGGAGCCAGAGAGCAATTAGTGCACCCAGTTGCACCTGGAGGCTGAGCCAGGCCCAATTTAGGATTAGACCCAGCTGGGGAGGAGCCAAATGACTAATGAAGGCAGGTAGTCTGGGTAGTAGAAGGGAAGCTTAGAGTAGGTGTTAATATCCTCTCTCTAGCAGGGAGTGCTGGTAAAGGGAGGGGAGAGAGACACTGGGAAGCTAGGTGATAGAGTGAACTCTGGTGGTGAGTCTAGAGTAAAGGACTAGACCTATGGAGGCAGCCCAAGGGCTAAGTTACAGGAGGAAACAAAGAGGGCCCTGGGGGAGGTAGAGAGGAAGAAAGCCCTGGGAGGTGTTACTTGGTACAGGTGTTGGAAAGAACTTTGCAGAGCCTAGGAAGGGGTGGAGTGTCAGAGGGGAGTGAGCTCAGAAAGGGGCTGGGGAAAAGGGCTGAGAGATAAGCTGTGGTAGGAAGTGGTCCAGGGAGGCAGTAAGGAGTCTGAGGAAGCAGACTGTAGCTGTTTGTTAGAGGGTTCCTGGACTGGAACTGAGTAGAGAGAGAGCCTGGGTTCCCCTACTGGCCACTGAGGATGGTGGCTTAAAAGCCCTCTGATATAAGGGGTGTAGTGACCATTGGGCCCTGAGCTCGGCTGAATACCAGGTGTAAGGTCACTGAGCTACTGTTCCGTTGGACTCTGTCTTATCCCAGAAGGCATGTAACTGAATGTGACCTGGCTGGAGGGCCACGTTATGAGAAGAAGTGGCCTGCTGCAGGGCTGGAGCAGCTGTTGGCAGGGGGCACCTGAGGAGAAGAGCCAGCTATGTGATGCCCAGCCATGAGGGGGAGCACCAGCGGGTGAGTCACTCTTTTCTACAGGTTCATAATAGTAAAAGCTTGCCAGCCCTAGTGACTACATGTCGAGGGGACTGATAATGTGAAGAACACTTAGGTCTGTGGTTCTAAACCAGGCTGGTAGAGACTGAAAGTCAAACCCTGGGAAGGCTGTTTGGTTTGCAGAGAATGTTAAGTAATGTGTTGTGTTAATGTTGCTTTACATATGGGGTTGTGGGCAGTAAAACCTATGGCTGGACATGAGGCAGGGATTTGACATTGGAGGGCTCTGTAAAGACCCATTTGGTTAGTAGGAGCCACCAGGGAATATCTGTTCAAATGCCAGCAGTTGGGTGAGGACTGTTGGAGGGGAGAGTTGAGGCTGGCTGGCTGGAGGTGGGTTGTTCTGGGATGCTGCAGAAGGTGCTAGGACGGGATCTAAATTAGTCCCTACATGGTTAACAAACTTTTACTTTATGACTTGCAAGTCTGGAGTGGAGCTGTGGTGAGTGGGTTTTCGCACCGAGGCCTTGAAGAGCGCCTATGGTATCTATCGGGGAGCTCCCCGCTCCTGGGGATGGCCCGTGTAATAAGGGAGCACAGGGAGGGTGCGATGATGAGGTAAAATTTCCAAGTGTAAAGCCTGGTGGTGGAGCAGTTTCCTGAGCCCTGGGGCACAGGAAACCTGGGATAGTGTCAGGAAGCTCAGTGTAAGTCTCCTTGAAAGGAGGAAGAAGGATGACAGTGTGGCAAATAGACAAGAAAGACACTCTAGAGACTTGGCTGCTACTCTTGGCACTGCTACAGACCTCCTGTGTGGACTGGGATGAGTGAGCTAGATCTGTGTGCAGAGGTGCCCGGTATTTGCAGTTCCCATTGACCAACTGGGAGTTGTGGGTACTCAATGCTTCCCTAAATCAAGCCCTAGGCCTCCCCTTGCCTCAGTTCTCACCTAGGTAAAATAGCAATAATGCTTCCTTGCATCATGAGTGGGGAGCATCAATGTCACAGTGAAGGGTGCCATACTTACTCTCCCAGGAGTAAGTTGGGAAGCAGAGGAGGAACTGAGACTCTCTAAATCAGTGGTTCTCAACCTTTCCAGACTACTGTACCCCTTTCAGGAGTTGGATTTGTCTTATGTACCCCCAAGTTTCACCTCTCTTAAATACTTCCTTACAAAGACATAAAAAGACGAAAGTTGCTGAAAAATTGCGTGCTTTCTCGTTGTCTGTACGAATTTTTTGTAACTTCCATAGGACCCCACTTCACTGAGAGCACTGAAGAACAGCCTGACGAAGGCCACCTACCACATTTCAAGTCCCTGCTCCGAAGCCTGGGAGCGCTAGAGCTTCTCCAAGAAAAGGTCTCTAGAAATGTTTTAACATGGGTAAAACAACCTAGTTTTTCCTCTACCCTCGTTCTCAGAAATGGCTGAACAGTTTTGACTGAAATCTTCCAATTAAAAAAAAAGCCTCCTAAGGCAGACATCCAGCATGTAAAACTTCAGCCCAAAGGATGAAAATCTGACAGTTAGCAGCAGCTGAGAACAGGGTCTTATTGTAGGAAGTGTTGAGCAACCTTAACAGTAGGCGGTGCTACCACCCCCACCTATAATTACATTTAAAAAAAAAACACAACCTACCAAAAGACTACGAAGGCTGCTAGGCAAGTACTGAAAAGTATGGAAATGTTAGGATTAAGGTTTCCTGTGCAACTTTAATTCAACTGTGATGTGTGTAGGCATTATGATCCAGCCTTTAATTACATTATCACGTACTACTTTTCCCACAAAAGCCCAGTTGCAGTATATTCTTGAGCTCTAAAGGGTTAAAACAAGAGCAGCCTGGCCAAAGGATGTGCTGGTGGATGTATATACTGCTCCTGAGAAACACTCCATAGATCACTGACAAGAATATGTCTTGGGACACTTTATCAGAAATGAAGCAAGCTCCATGTATAGCAAAACTCAAAACATATTTGATCTGCACCTCCAAGATGTGCATTCCCACCATTCATTGTCAAGACAAATCTGTCCCCAGAACTGACCTGAAGAATTTTCTTAGTTGTTTTTGGAAAAATCCTGGGTATAGATCTCAGAAGCAGTTTTACAATTTTAAATGAAAGATGTAAAGATCCTAATCAAAACAAAGGTATCTGAAAGTCAAGATGATGACGCACCCTCCCCCCCCCCCCCAATATTTCTTTGGTTTTATCTGTTTTGCAGTGATCGCGATCCATTTTGTCCTATAAAGTGGGGTAGGTGGCAATCTCCCAAGGGTTAAAAACACACGCCAACTTGAGAGAGAGCCAGCCAGCCAATGAGTTTTCTCAGTGAATTACTGCTAGGCAAATTAAAATGGCATTACAAATAAGACATCATAATAACAGTGCTGAGCACCCTTAATCATCTTTTCAAAATCCCTTGCAGCTATGTTTGTTAATAAGGAAATATGGTAGGTCAATGTTACGGTATGTTTTATTATAGTCCACAGCCTTTGGACCTGATCTTAAGCTAGTGTAAATTGCCTTTGTTGACTTACGTTTGCTGTGTATCTGGCTTCTTTTTATTTATTTTATTTATTTATTTAAATCTTTACCATCCCCAAACTCTTCCATCAGGAAAGGAAAGCAGATTTCAAGAATGCTGGTTCATTTCAATTAAACCCTGTGCATTAATCATACATTTGGCACTATAAATGTTTCTAATTAACATCTTGCTTAAAACCACATGTGCTTTAGATTACTTTCAAAAGATCTATCTATACAGGTAACCTCAGGAAAACCATTAACAGATGGCTGGACACATCTAAAATCGGGATTGACATGAGGCATTTGCCAATTATAAGCCTGAGACAGCAAAGCAGCAGTCGGGTTATTAACATTTATAATTTAAGGCACCTGTAAGAGTTGTGTCACTGAAAGCTGGAATGGAACTCTTCCTCATATAGATAGAATGGCTGAATTTGTTGCTGAGACACAGGCCTGGGACTCCAGGTTCAGCCTCACAGATTTCTTTTGTGACCTTGGGTAAGTCACTTAATTGCTCACTGCTTCAGTTCGCTATCCATACAATGGCATTAATATCTCCTTTCTCCAACCCGTTCTCTGGCTTGTGTAATTAGATTGTAAGCTCCTTGTGGGAGGTTCTGTATGTGGATGCAGCTATCCCCACTCTTCCCTTTTCTTTCCCCAAGAGTTAGGGAGTAAAATATGGCCTCACTTTTTGCTGGAAAGCCTTTTGTTAACAGCTGTGAGGAAGTCACTTCCATAATCTCTGGTGTCTTGCAGAAGGGAGCAGAAAATGTTTCTAGTTTTCTATATCTCCTCTGTTGCCTTAGCACAATCATTCACCTCTGGGTTTCCATGGTGGTTTGTCTCCATTTTCTTTTTCCAGACTGTGATCACTGATTGTAGATACTGTATGGTTCTACTTTTTCCAAATCTCACTGTTAGCAGGGGTTCTGGTAACAAGAAAGTTTGATTAAGGACCTGTAGTGATCTGGTGGGCCTTCACTGCTGAGTCTATTTCCTGGGGGTTAGTTTGTTCTTTTATACACAGGTGCCAACTTTCATTTTTCTGGGTGGGTGCTCTGCTCCCTCTCCCAAACTTGCTCCACCTCTTCCCCCAGCGCCTCCTGCCTGCCTCCAAACAGCTGATTGGCGAGTGGCTGGTGGATGCTGAGCACCTACTCCTCCCCCCCCCCATGGGTGCTCCAGCGCCTATGCTTTTATGCCTGTTTAGTATATTCTGTCCTGAGGGAGGTTGTTTGCTCTGTAATTTTGGAGGTCAAAGGTGTTAAGATCTGGGAGTTCTGTGTTGTCATATCCTAGCAGTCCTCTCTGAGCCCATCATTCCCTGTCTCTGGATGGATCCCATTACCAGGTCCCTGGAACTCAACAGTGGGATGAATCTTCATAGCTTTGCTGACTTAAGAATTTCCCTAACCTAGTTCCCTTGTTTATGTACCAACAGATACCTTTGTCCTTTGCTGAGAATCTCATGTCAGTTACGTATCAGTTATTGCTTATCAGCCTGGGAATGGGCACTTGCTGTACCTGTCCATAGGTTCTTGTCTGGATTCTTGAATCTCTCTTGATTCCTTTCTTTTTGTGTCTTCTTTCACTTCCCTCTATGGGCCCAAGTGGCCATGAGACTGTACCCAGCTGTTCTGCTCCTAATGTGGCCACGGAAGACTAGGATGGTGCTAGGGCTTGTTCTCCCATGCAGCTCAGCATTGACCTCACAGTGCTGGGCTCTGTGCTGAGAGGGGGACATCGCAGGGCAGGGCTGAGATGCTCCTTCTGCTGCCTTTGGTTTGTCTCAGATTTAGGTGATAGTGTACATAGCAAGTATAGGCATCAACTTAATGCTCTCTGAGGGTCCCATTGCTGCCTGGTTTGAGCAGCTATTCCCTGTACCTGGAATGGGAATATTATTGGTACTGGCAATAGCTTACTAGTAAAAAGGGTTAACCCCTGAACTTTTAGAATATACCCTACGCAATTTGCTAGGTATAGTGTGGTATTCTATTGTGACACTGAAGAGTTAACTCATGCAACAGGCTTGGATGCTTTTGATATTCTTTCACTTTCACTGCTGTAAGTCATAAGTGACTCTGGAAGTACATGTGATGATACTGATGTAAAATTAATTTGAAGGAATATTCAAGTTCATAATGTTCCTAATTAAGGGTGGCATTTTGTGGTCACTGATTGATTACAAAATCAAACATGTAACATAAGAGCATTTTGGTTGCCCTTCTGCACATAGCTTTGGTAGAAAAAGATAACCTCTTCCGCAGATACCGATGAAGTTGATTCATATGTTTTGTGAGCCCAAATATTCAGAAAGGACATGAGTATCTATTGCTCTTAGTGAAATAAGGGGGTTTAATTTCTAAACAATCCACATGTGGGAATGAACAACCTTACCTCTTTCCTGTACTGATACCCTGCAATACCTTTATGATTATGATTAAGGCATTTTATTGTTTGTGGTTCCAGATAAATTTTAACTTTTTTTTAAGGTACGTATTTTTTTTTTCACCCCTCATGGTGTCACTACAGGGCAGAGTTAAGATTGAGTGGTTTTTAATTATACATATGCATACTGCCATTATTAGATAGAAATGGTAGCATGATCAATAATGCAGAAAAGAAAGAATGTTCAATGAATATTCCGTATTGGGAGGGGAAAGATGTAGTTGTGTCATATATAACTCTGTCCATTCCATTAGTATCTTAGGAGAATGTTAAACAGCAGCTCCTAAAATTAGACATTCTTAAATCAGCAGGTCCAGATAACTTGAATCCAAGAGTTTTAAAAGAGCTAGCTGAGGAAATTGCTGAACCATTAGTGTTGATTTTCAATAAATCTTGGAACAACTGGGGAAGTTCCAGAAAGCTAGTGTTGTGCCAATATTTAAAGGATAAATTGGATGATACAGAATGATCTGATCACTGGAAGCTGGATGCAAGCAAACAATATGCATTTTAATATGGGTAAAACAAAACGTAGGCCATACTTATAGGTTGGTGAGGAAACAATGATTCTGAAAAAAACTTGGGAGTCATGGTGGCCAATCAGTTGAACATGTGCTCCCATTGTGATGCTGTGGCAAAAAGGGATAATGCAATCCTTTGGATGCATAAATAGGAGAATCTGAAGTAGGAGCAGAGAGGTTATTTTACCTCTGTATTTGGCACTGGTGTGACTGCTGGAATACTGTGTCCAGTTCTGGTGTGAACAACTCAAGAAGGATATTGATAAATTGGAGAGGTTCATAGAAGAGCCATGAGAATGATTAAAGGATTAAAAAAAATGCCTTCTAGTGATAGACTGAGCTCCTTGAGTCTAAGGGGTGACTTGATTAGTCTATGAGTACCTACATGGGAAACAAATATTTGATAAAGGACTCTTCAATCTAGCAGAGACTAGTATAACATGATCCAGTGGCTCAAAGTTGATGCTAGAAAAATTCAGACTGGCAATAAGTGGTACATTTTTAATGGTGAGAGTAATTAACCATTGGAACAACTTGCCAAGGGTTGTGTGGATTCTCCAGTACTGGGAATTTTTAAATCAAAATTGGATCACTTTCAAAAAGATCTGCTCTAGGAAATATTTTGGAGGAGTTGTCTGGCTTGTGTTATACAAGAGGTCAGACTACAGGCATGCAATGGTCCATTCTGGCCTTGGAATCTATGAAGCCAATGCAATAGACAAGGAGTCTGTCAAGCATTGATGTTCAATCTAGCCTGTCATCATGGAACCTTTACAGAGCAGTGATGGTAGTGCCAAGTAATCTGCCAAATGAGTGTTCTTCACACATGTCCAGTCTCGCTCATACAGTCAATAGAATTATTGTACGGAAACTCTCTGTAGAGAGAGGCTGCTGTTTGGTTGTTACCTCTTAAGTTATTTGAACCATTGACCAGACCTGCTTTGTAGCTTAAAAATTGTAACTAAATATATTACAACAACCACTGAGCTAACTTATTAATTGCACCCTAATTTCTTTAAATATAGCCTGTGCTTAAAATTCCAATTAATTTTTAATTATATGGAAAGTTTGAAGAGTCTGTCATTTCATTTTTAAGATAATTTAGGACAAAGCAAAAACTGACACAGATGCTATATTCCTTAAAGGACCCAGTTTTTAGTTTAGTTTAACTCAAACTAATGGCTTGCTTATAAGTTCTCAGAAAATCCAGTCTGTACTTGAAGAAGAACATAGGCTGTAAGTTTGTGGAGGCAGTGCTGGGTTTACAATGGTGCCAGTGGCTCCATGGAGCCGGGCCCATGCTCGGAAGGGGCCCCAGCCTGCTCCGCTTGCACTGCACCCTGAGACCCCCCCCCCCCCCGCCCACCAATTGCTCATCTTGGCCTGCCCGCCAGCTGGCTAAGGGCTCCTCTCTGCCCCCTGGCCCCACCCCCCTGCTCCTCTCTGCCCCTTGGCCCGACCCCAGTGCACATCCGGCTCCAGGAAGTCTCTGCTTCCCACCACTTGTGGGGCCCCGCCTGTCTGAGTTGCCTGGGTCTGGTGCAGAAGCCTGGCCAGTCTCAGCCAGTGTCGGGGGGTGGCTTAGCTGGGTCCCTCCAGGCAAGTGGATCTTGAGGGAGCCCAGCCAAGGCAGGCCCTGGTCTGGCTGATTGCATCACAGTCACCAGGAGGCAGGGCGTGGGGGAGTGGGTCTCCTGGGAGGCTTATGCGGGGGGGTGCTGGTCTGTGAGGGGGCAGGGAAGATGTGTGTGTTGGGAGACTAGGGCGTGGGGGTTCTGTGTGGGGTGCCGGGCAGTTGTAATGGGGATGTGTGCAGGGGGCCATTGGGCAGGGGTGGTGTTGTGCAGGGTGCTGTGCATTTGTGTGGCGGGGCTTGGGGGGGTGGGGTGCTGGGCATAGTGGGTCATGGGGGGGGGTCTGGTCATAGGGAGTTGTGGGGGGGAGGGGGTGCTGCGTGGCCCGAGCTGTGTGCTGTCAGCATGCCCCAAGGGAAAGGGGCATGCTGGTAGCACAGGGCCGGGTGGGCCACTGTGTCTCTGGTAACTGCCAGTTTATAAATAGTGCCCTCGCACTGGGCTGGGCGGAGTGGGGCTGCCCCTGCCATGCCATGCCCCATTGCCCCTGGCTGGTTCCTCACTCTGGGGACTGACCTCCCCGTGCCAGGCTCCATTGCCTCCATGGGGGCCCACAAATATGTTTGGTGCCGGGCCCACAAAAGGTTAATCTGGCCCTGTGTGGAGGATATTTTCACACATGAAGAATTTGAATCCCTGCTTCACATGCCAAAGGAAAGTCAGCCTTAACTATTGAGTTCCAACTGACCCCTCTAAATATATGTACGTGAAAGTTGGAGGTCGGATTTAGTAGCACATAGTGGGCCTGATTTTTCCTTTCACTGACGCTGGTACAAATAAGTGTCCCTACTGGAGTCCATGCAGCTACCCGGGTGTAAAACTGGTATGACTGAGATCAGCATCAAGCCCCTAGTCTAGTGTCCAAGGATACAGAGTTTTTATAAATATGCAGGAATAACAGCTCTGGGCCAGATTCTTGGTACCCCTGTTCACATTAATTAGTACACTATTCCGCAAATTGTCCCACTGAAATCAACTGAACTACTTTTAAAATGCTACTCAGTGTGAACAGGGATAGGAGAATTTGAGTATATGAACCACATTGCGCTTATATTTGTTAACAGATAGGATCAGTGCGTCCTTAGTTTGGAGTAGAGACTTGCACCAGTGTGTCCGATGCCCTACTCAGTGGGCTTTTGACTCTTGTGGAGTGGCCTCTGGAAAATTCCATTCTGGAGCTGAGAAACCTTCCTGATGGAAACCTCATTGAACCAGGCATGTCCATGAAACCTTTTGGTTCAAATGAAACCGTGCTTTCCTACTGAAGTTTCACTCAGTTTTTTTTGACCAGCTCTCCCCATTTGGCAATAAGGAAGCATTTAAAAATGATTGACATTTTTACACACAATATTATTTTAATGAATCTCCATTAAAAGTGAATTTGACAATCTTGAAAGATGGTGTTGCACAAAAGTGCTTCTGTTCATTCACTCCACAGCCACTTCCAGCAGCTGCCAAAGATCTTACTGTGTCAGGAATAGGTAAATCTCTCCCATGTGCTAAATTGTCAGGTCTTGTCTTGTGGAACATGTCAGAAACATGCACCTGCTTAGTTGAGAAATTGCATCTGCAACTCCTATGCAAGTCAATGGGCATTTTATGTATGCAAGGAATGCAGGATTTGACCCTTAAGAGGAACATTTCAGGGTTGGCCCACAATTTTCCCTGCCTTTTTTTTTTCCTTTTCAGAAATCCATATTACATTTTGGATTCTTTTTGCCCAAACAAATAGTCTCTTAAGAGAGAATCAGACAATTGTTGGTCTTCCAGGACTAATGGGCACTTCTGAACATCCTTCCAATAACAAACACCCCAGCATGCCTGAGCAACTCTACAGTAACAAATTGGTGTGCATATGCCAAGAAGAGAGGAATTCTGGTCAGCAAACTGATTTTTGTTTTCAACTGCTGAGGTGTTACTAACTGGCTGGCATGATTTACCACTGTGACAACTAACCCTATTGGATGTACGGGCTATTAGGTATGTGAGGCTACTGTCCTCTACTGGATGGTGTCAAACTGACTCACTTGTCATAGGCCCTGTACATTTTGTAGATGGCAATAGTTCTCCTTTAGTACTAGGGTTGCCAACTTTCTATTTGCAGAAAACCGAACACCCTTGCCCCACCCCTTTTTTGAGGCCACGTTCCCTGCTCATTCCATCCCCCTCCCTCTGTTGCTCGCTCACCTCCACCCTCACTCATTCTCTCATTTTCACTGGGCTGGGGCAGGGGGTTGGGATGCTGTGGGGAGTAGCGGTGAGGGCTTCGTTTGCAGGTACAGGCTCTGGGGTGGGTGCAGGAGGGGGCTCTGGGCTGGGGCAGGGGGTTGGGGTATAGGAGGGGGTGTGGGCTCTGGGTGGCGCTTATCTCCCTCCAGCTTCTAAGTGGAGGCTCAACTGTGTGGCTCTCCACGCTTCCTGTGCTTGCAGGCACCGCCCCCTCAGCTCCTATTGGCCGCGGTTCTAGGCCAATGGGAGCAGCTGAACTGTGGGGCGGGGCAGTGTGCAGAGCTACCATGGTCATCCCTCTGCCTAGGAGCCAGAGGGAGATGCCAGCAGCTTCCTGGGAGTTGTGCAGAGCTGGGCAGGGAGTCTTCCTGTGCTGCTGACTGGACTTCTAACAGCCCGGTCAGCAGTGCTGACCGGAGCCGCCAAGGTCCCTTTTCGACTGGGCATTCCAGTCGAAAACCGGACACCTGGCAACACTATTTAGTGCAAGTGGTCAGAACCTTTGCCTTTGGAGCAGGAGCAGCTGAGTTCTAACTCAGCTGCTCTTGTGAGGGCCTGAGTAACGACGGTGTGCATTTAAAGTCCAAGGGAAACTGGTTTTTTAGTGGCTATTACATGGTGATGCAGTAGGATCTTTCCAGCATCTTCCTGGCACCAACAGGAAGACAATCCTAAGAATTAACAGCGAGCCTCATGGTCACTTTCACTGTCTCTCTTGTCCTCTTTGTGGATGAGCCTAGTTTGGGCAAAGCCACTTATGGGTTTGAGCGCATCTGTGCTGTTGCCATGTGACGGTATTGTTAGAAGAGGATCCGAAACCAGCTAGCAACACACGCTGGAAAGGCTGTACCTCAGCTGATATCCAATGAGCTGATTATTGCAAAGGGAATTGGAAATGAGGGTTATCTTTCACCTTATGTGCCCACATAAATATTCAACACCCATTTAATAAAACTGTTTTATGAATTATTTAATTCTAAACTGATGGATAAAAGAGACCTTACACTACTGATCCTGAGGACTGAAAGGCATGGGCAAAAAATCTAGTGAGCAAGACATTAAAGGAGATTTTGTATCACACTCATTTTATTGGATTATTATTTATACAATAACTGTGAAAGGTATGTTAAAGGGACATTCGTTTCCACAGGTCCGTTAATTGTTTTAAGAGATCAGCTGAGAAAAAAGGGTAAAATCCCAGGCATTCTGAAATTAATGGCAAAACTCCCATTTAATTGAATAGGGCCGGGGATTGACCCATAATATTTTGCCCACATGCAGCCTTTTTCAAATGAAGTCATCCCTTGTGCTATAGGGCCAGAATCTGTTCTTTGAACTGTCAAGGTTTTCTTCCTCTCTTGCTTACACTAATGCAAATCAGGAGGAACTCAACAGAAACTGATTGGCTTATGCTGCTGTACAACTGATGTGAGAGGAGACCCAGGCTTAGAGTCTGCAGTGGGAATACTTTATTGCATAGAGTCTTAGAGACTGAGCCAAATATTTATCTTAACTATCCTGGTCCAGGGGGATGTTTTATGGTAAATTTCCCTGGCCACTCAATTTTCAGCTAGTTTTGCCATCACTTGTGAAAAGCTATTTGCCAAGTCATTCCCTAAAGTAGGAATTAAGCACATTTTAGGCTGGAATGTTTGAAAGGACTCAGCACCCTCAACTGGATTCTGATTTTCTTTTTTTCTTTCAGAAGATCTCTGCTCCCATTTAGGCATTTTAAATTAATGGCCATATTTTGAAAAGAGCTTAGCACATTGAGCTCTGAAGAATTGCCCTAAGGCCATGATCCATAGTCTACTGGTGGAAAGACTCTCTCTTTGACCTCAAAGTTTTGGCTCATCCCTTGTGGATGCAGTGAATATGTTCTGAGAATGAGTTGCTAAAATCTGCTTCAGAATCCCTGATCTTTCTTTAAACTCCTTAATGGTCTGACTTAGCTTCTGCAAAGGCCACCTCTTCATGTACGAACTACCAAGGCATTTGCATGAACTGGGCCTCTTGAGGTTCAACGAACCTAGGGTGAGACATCTGGGTGTAAGTGCAGAGTCCTCGGCAGAGAATCTTCAGCTATGGAACTCCTAACCAACAATGATCAGGATCAGCATGAGTCTGACACAGCATATTGCAATATCCATCACTTTGTGCAAGCCTTCCCCAGTCTTGATGACTGACCAATGATAACCCAGCATCATGGATATTAAATAAGGTTGCCACCTGTCCAGATTTTCCCAGGATCATTCCTTTTTTGAGGTAGTTGTCCTGGGAAATCTGTCAAGGTGCTCAGTACACATTGCAACTGTCCAGTTTTATGAGCTCAAGAGCATCCCAGATGTCGCCCCCCCCCCTTTTTTTTTAATCCCAGCAGGCAACCCTGAGATTAAAATGAATAACAATACCTCTCCAAGTCAAGGTTGGCTGTGTCTTGGTTTGGTGGAAAGCAGGGCTCTTTGGAACTAAAACAATGTGATTCTCAAGTTTGTACTATGGTGGTGGGTGCTTTACACATGTGAAAGGTAGGTGGCTATACAGATGTGGAAGAGTCTCCTTACCCACGTATTTTGTAGCCTCTGAGACTACCAACAAGAATGGCAGTCCATAATAGCAATAAAAGTTGATTTTTTTTTTAAGTGAACAAATGCCTAGCTGGAATTCGATCAATTTCCCAAATTCATTTCACACACAGTTGCCCCAGAAGCGTCAGTCAGTAACAATTTCCAGTTGGTATTGATTGGTGTAACTTGGCAGTTTAGAACAAGAAACCAATCCCTGGAGCCATTTAGACATTAATCTTGCATTCCTCCAATAAGGGACTGTTTTTACTTGCTTGTAGCTGCCATGAAAATAAGTGGTTTATTATTTATCACCACAGATTAGGTTCTGTTGAAATTAGTTTTGGGGTAAAATTTTCAAAGGTGCCTAAGTTCCATGGAAAATCAGTGGGATTTGCATCCGATGAAGTGAGCTGTAGCTCACGAAAGCTATGCTCAAATAAATTGGTTAGTCTCTAAGGTGCCACAAGTACTCCTTTTCTTTTTGCAAATCACTTAGTGTTTTTGATATGTTTGGGATTCAGTAAAACTAAAGTACAATCTTGTTCAATTCACTGTCTGCTTGATCCTGCAAGGTGCTGAGCAGCAGGGCACGATACTCACTTGCTCAAGTGCTTTACTGCGTCAGGGCTCCATTGCTAAGCACCTTGAAAGGTTTGAGCCCAAGAGTAGTGGAGTTCCAATAAACAACCAACAAGTTACAGTCATCTATGCTGACTCTTCAGGAAATAAAAGAAATAAGAATGCAAGTACCCTTCCTATTTCAGTATTGAGTAAATAGGCTGAATGTACAACATTCTTCTAAAATTTTATAGAACTCTCTGAAGTAGATCACCCTGACACCCTTAAACATTGGGTAGTTTGAAATCCAAACCTAGATCTGAAACCCAAGTTCGCAGTGGCCCCTTATGTTCATAATATAGCCTGGATCCACATGCCCCCAAGCTCTGGAATGCTTGAAATCTAGATCCAGATTCTGCAGCTTGGTCCCATCACTACAAAAACACAGGACTTGACTCTAATCTCAGGATAGTTTTACACCAATTTAATCTAATGATTGCGATGGAATTCCTCTCTGTTTACACGAGAACAAGGCAATCGAGAGTGGAATCAGAACCACAGACTTGGGAGATATCAACTTATTAATTAAATAAGCCAGCAGCCTCTGAAACAAAAGCTGAAGGATTGAAAACAGGAAACCTGGATTTTCTCTGTCCAGTTTTTTCCCAGTAGCTGTCCCATTCTCACCCAGGGCAATCCTGGGGAGAAAGGATTAGCTGTAGTTTTCAATTTCACAGCAAGCTTCCCAAGCTCCATAGCAGCTCTGTGCAGGTTCTATTTCCCGCACCCCCCCAACACTCAGTGGTATTCCAAATATTATTTTATGGAGTTCTTTTTTTCCGAAGTGCCAAAATAAAAATAGTTTCTTTTTCCTGCTGCACTAAACTGATGCGAGCTCCGTTTTCAGTATTGTTGGGTAACAAACCTATTAATCTATTTGGGTTTATTGGTCTTTTGTCTTATAAAATCTTTCTGTCCAAAAAAATCAGTCTTATTAAAAGACAGTCCCTCCAAAGGCACTCTTTTTTCGCTTACTATTTGGAAGTAAAATGTAAAGTTTAGTTTTTAAAGGGACACAGACCAAAAAAAAAAAAAAATCAAAGTTCAGGTATCTAATTTACCTGCTTTTTATGACATTTCTTTACTATCTTCATTCAACAGCCAGTGAAACTAGATTGCTCAGTTTCATTTTCTGTGGATAGTCAGTTTCACTTTAATTTCTACTCAGTATGTGGATTTCCATTGCTTCTGGAGAAAGCTAAATTGCCTCTCAAAGAGAAAATCGCTGTTTGTAAGAGAAATATAAATAATCAGACACTTTCATTCATATTAAGTTTTGTAAAATCATTTAGCTAAACCTGTATTTTGAGGCTAATCTTCTTGATGGTCTCTTTAACCTAATACACACTGAAGCTATTATGAAACACATCCAATAACCTCAAACACATGAAAAGCCACAAAGAGCTAATTTTTTTTCCAAAGGCTGATTGAAAACTTTCATCCACGCTTTTTTTTTTTCCTTTGGGAACTTTGGTTTTTGACTCAACATCATATTTCCATGGAAAACTTTTTACTTTTTCTGTCTTCTCCCTCCCTCCCTCCTCTTCCCCCCCCCCCCAAAAAAAAACCCACTCCAAAACTGAAATATTTCAACTTGACCCCTTCCAGCTTCCCCTGCGTGACATGTGTGCCCCACAGCACATTGCAAAAATTCCCCAGAAGGCATTTCAGCATAGGCTGGTGCATGGCACACTGGAATACCTACCTACTCATGGTGCACTGCACTCTGCATTGACACAAGCATTCCTGGTCAGTACATGCAGCGCTGATGCAAGCAGCCAAGCATGCACACGCACAAGTGGTATACTAACTGCAGTTTCTTTACTCTGACCTAACTTGTGACAACCAAAGTTTGTGGTGTAGGCATGGCCTCACTCCCATGATTGGTGCTATTCAGGTACTATGCCATACAGTAGTAAATGTTTTTGTACCACATACTGTGGACACTGGAAAACACCATTGCTGATCAATGAAATGAGTATTGGTTGCATGCAGATTAACCTCTTCATTCAGATTTTGTTGATGAGCTAGTAGATACGCTCTTTCCCCTGAGCCAATGGCCCAGTGAGGTGTTATGGGCTACCATGCTAGTGTGGGGGTGAAAACAAAGTTTTATGGTTTATTAAAAAGCCCATGGTGATTCTAAGAGTAAGGGGTGGGTGGGTGTGTGTGTGACTCCTGACATTCTGGCCATGTTCCAAATGGGGCAATTCAATCCCATCCATTGAAATCCCCTCTGCGGTTTCTGTTGGGTAACACAGTTTCTCTCCCTTTGTGCTCAGTTGTTGCTTGCTGTTCAGCAAGGGGTGAACTGAATCTTGTAGGTATCTTTTAAAAGAGGAGGAGATTCTTTGTGTTGAAGGGTAATTTGTAAATGAGAGCTATATTATTTTTGCTGCATTTTGTATATTCATACTTCTGAATTTGGTGCTTATGTATCCCCCTCTGCCAAGTGGTGTTGAACCCAGCCCTTGTTGCTCCCAACACTTAGAGGTTCTGCGTAACATTACAGAACAGAACTCCCTTTAGTCACACAGTGAGGATAACACTTCATAACCTCTGTATGTCCAAGACCAAAGTGAATTTTAACCCAAATCGGCCATAACTGATCACTTTGGCAAAGCAGGTCTGCCAATCGCTTAGGTAAAGTAGGTGTGTCTGTGCAAATATGGTCTGCTCCTGAGGACTTTTCTCCCAGATGGCAGGGGAGAACTCATTCAGACCCTGGCTTACACTTGTACAGAAAGGAGAATTAATAACATCTGCATTTTCTCTTAGTATGCTAAATTGAGTCAGTGCTGTGTAATTAATGTGACCCAGCTTCCATTAGAGGACAGCAGTAAGAGGCACTGCCAGTTACCTTGCGTTAGTCAGGGATGTGTTACCCAAGCCAGAGAGATCATTGTCAAGAGAACAGTACAGGAAAACGCTGATTCATGTGAGCTGAACAGTAGATTCCGTTGTGGCAACTGCATTGTTGTGGTCAGTTGAGTTAGTCTACCATTGCTTGTGCTAAACATGGGGACCCATGGAGCTATCACAGCTAAAGAAACCTCCATTCAGTCATTTCAACATCTGTGGGACCAGGCAAAGACTCAATATCTATCAAAACAGTGTTGCCATTTCTTGCAAGTCTCATGAAATTGTGCAATTTTCTTAAAGCCCTAGCTCCTGGATCTGGTGGAGCCCATGCCTGGAGTAGCAGGGAGGGCTGCAGATCAGGAATGAGATGCACCGTTAAAATGGTGGGGGAAACTGGAACTGATAAAGCATCTCAGCAGTGAGCTGCTATGGCAGAGCTGTGTGACTATCAATTCTACATTGTCTGCCTGCACTGGGCTGGCTGCTGTGTTGTTAATCCCTTCATAACATGAGCCCTAAATTCACTCTCAGAAATATTCATTGTGTGTTTATCTGAATCCTTGGGATCTTTATTTGTGGCTGCTACTGGGGAGCAGAGCCCGGTCTCTAAAACATGCAGAGCTCTGGGAGACAGCCGGCCACCATATGCCAAGATGTGCTTTACACAGGGCTGCCATATGAGCAGGAAGATAAATTTGCCTCCATCTAGACTGAATAAACGTAAGGTGGAGGAACAGCCCGTTTCGTGCTGCGGTGGCATTGCATTAGCAAAAACAGTGCCCGGCCCTGAAGGAAGTGGGTAATATTTTACTCAGAAAACCTGGGGGTGAGTGCTGTGACAGGTAGGCTGCCTTTTGAACAACATTGGATCACCCATCTCTGTTAGACCTTATTTTTCAGGGCTTGTAACTTCTAAGAGTATTGCCTTGAATGTATTTTCTTTGGACTCTGTCTGGTTGCAAAGGGACGTCATCTCAAAGGAGAGAGAATGGCATTCCTTGGACTTTCCACTCAGCACGTCTTTATTGAGAGGCTTTGACTGCCAATGTGGCCCAGAGAGGGCTTCATTGGTGCAGCCACTCTTTGGCCCTCTCCTAGGGGAGCAGGAGAATAAGCCATTTGTTTAGTGAAGTGTCTTCCATTGGATGGACTCTCGCAATGATGAACAAAATGATCTAAATCAGCATGCCCCATGCTCATGGACATCCCGCAGAAACGAGACAGAGAACAGACTCTCTAGTTTTCAGAGCAGATGGAAGGAGCCAAATATTCCCAAGTTGACGGACAGCTGGCCTCCGGAAATGTGGACAGTTGGCTGCTCATGAAAACCTTCAAGGTACTTTGGAGCATATGCTTCCTTTTTCCTGACATGTCACATTTCTTACACTTAGGTTTTTTACTGCTGGCCTCATTGCAGCATACTATATTGGTTGGCTAAGTATACAGGCCTGATGTTTATGACATGACAAATGAGGCAATGATTGAAGCTATGTACACTTTCGTTTCTTGGATATGTGCTAAGGGATATCTGAGCTGTAATGAGGCAGGTCAAGGCCTGGAAAAAAGGGCCTTGGCATGGCCGACTTAAGGAGCTCAATGCATTTAGCTTATTGAAGAGGAGGTTCCAAAGCAACTTCATCGTGGTCTGTAAGTCCCTATGCTGGGAGAAGATTTCTGACATTTAGCAAAAGTGAAACAAGAGCCAATGGCTGGAAGTTAAAATTAGAAACATTTTAAAATAGAAATAAGACACAACTCCCTTACAGTGGAGAAGATTAACCATCAAATCAGCTTACCAAAGGAAGACATAAATTCATCATCGCTCTGAATCTTTAAATTGAGACTTGGCTGTCTTTCTAAAAGATGTGCCTTAGTTCAACCACAAGTAATTGGGCTGGGTAGTGTCATGCATCAGCGCACAAATAAGACTAGCAAGTAGTGCCCTGGAGCTTTTCCCAGGCTGGCCAGCCTAACCCAGAGGAGCAATGTGTGTCTAGACCTTACCACGTAAGAGGTTCATCTGTCCCATGTTTGGTCCTACAACAAAAGATATTAGTCACTCTGATGTACTGTGGGGTTCTATTGATTAGAGCTGGTTGGAAAATGGGCTTTTTCCCCCATAGAAAATTTAGACTTTGTCAAAAAAAAATTGAAAAAGTAACTATTTTTGGCTGAAGAACTAAGTACATATATTGATTAGAAAATGCTATGATGGTGCCCCCTCATAGTAGTCGTTCATGTGCCTCATTTTCCTCTGTAAGCTGGCTCCAAATTTGGATAACATCGCCCATGAAGCCCTATTGTCCCCCCTGACATTTATGGGAGGTGGTAGCATCATGGGAGTGCCTGGCTACAGTGCATCATGAAAGATGTAGTTCATCTGGGGAGCCTGGACCATTAAAAGAGAATGGGTACGTGAGGAAACCTTACTACAAGTCCTGTGGGGCACCTTGGCAGACTATCCAAATCAAAATATTACTGTTTTTTGGCTGAAACATTTCAGTGTTGGGTTATTTAGTTTTTTTTTATGAAAAATCAAAACATTCTATGGAAAGCCAGCACTTCTTTAAAAATATTAGTTTAGATGGAAAATTGGTTTTCCGTAGGAAAAACTGAACATTATTGATCTATTATATTTATAGAGTGCCAACCACCAAAGAGCCTATGGGCTGGAGCTCCATTCAAGATATGTGACCAGGACATTGGAACATCAAAAAAGAGACTTACCTCAGAATACATCCCATGTGTTACAGTGCGCACAGCTCAGTTCACAAGACTTTGGAAATTTAGTCAGTGTGGTGTGGATACCTGCTTTCTACAGACATGAGCAATAAATCCAGCAGTTATGTACCTCACCACTGCCTCAATCCAAAGAGCTCCTCATCAGCAGGGCCATAACTGTCAATCCTTTGCTGTCGTGTCAGAGCCCTACAAAACTGCACAGCACTTTGTCCTTCGAGCAGGGATCTGCAACTGTTTCAATACAAGACCATTTTACGGTGTGCAGTATTTTTCTTCTGAAAGGCTTTGCAGAGTTAATGCAAGGTAGGCTATTGCATAAATCACCAACAAACAGCTAAAGGAAGGCTGCTGTTTTTTCCCCTCTTTCCCTGAGACATTGCTCTCAGTTCATCAGTTTTATAGCCGCGCCTTGGAATAGCTGAATACCTGACTCTACTTAAAAGTTTTGGATGCTCCGTTAAATCTGGGCAGCTGCTGAGTCTGTCTGTCCCCTTTCTTGGCTGCGAGTCAGCATAAGGGATTTGGATAGTGTCATTTCATCTGAAGGGCTGTCTTGTTGTTCTGTTATACTGGACAACTTCTGGAAGCAGTTTTCCTGGGCTATCAAAAAGTTTGTAATAAATCTTAATAAGGCATCCATGCTATGATGAATTATCTGATTCTGTACTAGGATCTTGGCTTCTGTTCCCAGCAGAGAGAGGCGCAAACTCAAAACCCTGCTCCAGAACTGTTTAAACTGTTACCTCTCTGTTTTATGATCTATCCAGAAGAAAGGCCATTACATTTGCAGGCTGAGAGCTCCGCAGGGTTTGTCAGCTACTTGCGCAAGTCAGTTCCTAAGGCAAACTTCTGCTCTTAGATTAGAGGCTTCGCGTCCGTCCAAATCTAAGAGTTCTAGGGAGCATTACTCCCTGAAAAGGAAAGTGGATGTAAGCTGGGAAGCACAACAAGGTCAGGAGAAAATGTGCCCCATACATCCAAGCTCAATTATAATGCTTTGCGGTTTGGCAGAGCTGCTCTATTATTTCTATTTCAGTAGCACCTAAGGGCTTTCACTGAGATCAGGGTCCCATTGTGCTGGTGTAACCCACACACCTTCTGGGTGTGGTGTTGTGTCCCATCTGGTGGCGCTGAGACCACTGAGAGAGAGAGAGATAAAATGAGTCTGCTCTACAGCCTTAGCTAACAGTCAGTTGGCTTTTAGTTCATGCGGTAGAGGCTCATACACTAAGATCCAGAGGTCCCAAGTTCGATCCCTCCTGCCAATGACCAGGGTCTGTCGGTGTTACACTGGCCCTGTACAAACACATAATAGGAGACAGTCCTGGACATGAGCTGCTCACGCTTTAAACAATGAAAGTTGTATAACTACCATTTTATGATGGGGAACTGAGGCACAGAGATTAGGGGTACATCTACACTGCAATAAAAGACCCGCAGCAAGTCTTAGAGCTGGGGTAAATTGACTCAGGCTGGGGTTGCAGGGCTAAAAATAGCAGTGTAGGCGTTCAGACTGCAGCCCTGGCTCTGAAAACCAGCCATGGTCTCAGTGCCTGGGCTCCGGCCCGCGCCTGACCATCTGCACTACTTTTAGCCCTGCACAGCATGATCCCGTGAACCCAAGTCAGTTGAGATGGCCTCTGAGACTTTCTGCTGCAGGTTTTTCTTTGCAGTGTAGACGCACTCAAATTGTCTTGCCCTAGGTCCCATAGGGAGTCTGTGGTGGAGTTGGGAGCTGTACCCAGATTTCCTGAGGCCCAGTCCAGTGCCTTAGTCAGACAACCATCTTTCCTTTCTGCACTACGTTTTCTCTGCATTATTGTTGTAAGCAGAGTCAGGATGAGCTCCATCCTGACATCTGGTGGTGAGGTGTGGCAAGTTGTGGAAAAGAACTTCAGGGGCTGATCTCATTTGCATAGGCACACCCACCCCGCCTAGAATGAGGCCATAACTGCCCAAATGGTCACTTTGGCAGTTGTGGGATTCCCAGTGTCTCTGTTATTGGGGCGGGAAGAATAAATTGTTATTACCCTGATTATGGGAACTGTGCTTGGAACTGTACTGGGCCTTTTGTTATGATGGAGGGACTCACCATCAACTAAGTAGCACTCGCTAGGCAAGGGACATGGGTTCCAAAACTCTGTGAATGGAGAGAGGCTTGAGACAGGTATTCATACCTGGTGGTGTGGGCCCCTTTGTGAGGGCCTGAAACACCAATTGCACCTCTGTCTCTCTCCACTGTGGAATGTCAGCTAATTTTGGGTCTATTAAGAGTCTTGCTACAGGTACTGTGCTGAATTCACTTTGGCCTTATGGTGCACCAGCTCTAAGGCTCCCACTACTATGAGCTGAAATCAGTGAGAGCTGGAATCACTGAGTACTGTGTCAAGTAGTGGGGAGCCGGAAGAACTAGAGTGCAGTGGTGCTGTTCGTGGATAGGCTGGCAGAGTGTTCGTGAGACGGTGAGGTGAGCTGTGCAGAGCGGAGCCGTTTGTGCGACAGCGGAGTGTTCGTGAGATGGTGAGCTGAGCAGAGCTGTTCGTGAGATGGCGGAGTGAAGCGTTCGTGAGATGGCGAGCTGTGCAGAGCCGGTCGTGGTGGAGCAGAGCCGTTCGTGAGACAGCGAAGCAAAGCCCTGTGGGGCAGTCAGCTTCAGGACATGTAAGGTGCCCCTTACCTTTTTCCCCCCCACACAGGCACATTTTAGCCAGACTGGGGAGTAACACTCTGCAGATGAACTTTTGAACTCTGGGGCTGGATTTTTTGAACTTTGGGTGATTTGTGGATTGCTGGACTCAAGAGACGTTTGGGTTCTGGGACTCAAGAACCCGAGGGAAAGGATGTGGCCCAATTTGCTGGGGTGGGTCTTTGCTCATGGTTTGGTTAATGAACACTAGTTGTGGTGTTTCCCCAATTTAATGCTGATGTCGTTTACCTCATGTTATTAAAGATTCGCAAGCACAGAGTCTCAGTGTAGCAGAGAAAGGGGAAGTATTGCCTCTTTGTGTAAGATTTTCCCAGGTCACTGGGTGGGGGCTCGAGCCAGTTTTGCATTTGCTTTGATGAGAGGGAACCCCTGTGTACTGAACCCAGCCCTTGCTGCTATCAACTTGGCCTGGCAGAAGGGTTACATTGTGATGCCTCGTTTTTTGCTATCTGCTTCCAGCTGTGAGCAGACATGCTGATATATGTTCTTCTGGGGAGATTTCTAGTTGGAGAAGAAGCATAAAGTGCTAGAAATCCAGGAATTTACCAGAATACTCTGGTTCATTGAACTAATACTATTGTTGGTAGGGCTGACTGGAAAACAAGAATTCTTTCTCATGAAAACCTCACAAGGTTTCATATTGGGATGACATTTGGCCTATCTGAAACTGTTCAGGAAAAACCCAAGTAAGACTTCTGCTAGAATAGTCCAGTGGTTTGGGGCACTCGGCTGGAATGTGGGAGATCCACGTTCAAATCCCTGCTCTGAGTCAGGCAGTGCACCCTACACTGGTGGCTCTTCTTGGGCTGGTCTCTCACACTCTCTCCGGTTTTGGCTGGAGGATTCCATCCTGGACCGGGACCTAAGAAACTGACACAAGTGTCATCAGAACAGATACGTTTCTGTGAAAAGTTTTGGTTTCAACAAATCAGCATTTATTGTTGGAAAAAATCATTTCACTAAAAATTTCCCAATCAACTCCTTCTGTTTCTCAATTTGGTGATTCCTCTGTGATATGGCTGCCTCTGGAAGAGGAAATGCCAAAATACCATGGGAACGGCTAGTTTTGTAGCATGTTGGACCTTATCCAGAGTGTTAGTACTTTTGTGTTTCAGTGCTGTGCTTTAGTGTTTTGGATTTGGTCCTTCCTGGAAGCGCTATGTGAGCAGAGGGGGAGGAACATGCAGTTGCAACATACAGTAGCAATTTAGGTGGGACAGTAGCCTGGCAACTTAGCTGGCAGGGGAGATACCATGATCACAAAGGCAGTTTTCCCAGAGTGAAGTGCATCCATTGCACTGCGGGTGCGCTGACCCCCGCGATTTCCGCAAATGCGAGAAACTCAACTGCATAATTTGTGGTAGTGGGGGACTGCATTCGCGCTTTCCCCTGGCTAAAATTCAAAAAAACCCTAGTATCACTGCACTGCTGGAGTGTCTCCTGTTTGTGGCAGTTAACATTCCTCATCCCTGGGCCATCAGTGGGTGAGATTGTGGGTAGCCCCAAGTGGGCATTGGGGAGTGCTTCCTGTTGCTCTCTAGTGACTCCTTCTGGCCAATGCAAGAAGCATAGGTGAGCCCCAGAAGGTGCTGCCATCAGCCCTGCTACACCAAAAGCTGGGTGTTGTGATGATGGAGAGGGAGGAACAAAATATAGTGCGGGTTGGAGGCCAACTCTGCTCCAGTCAGAGAACATCAGCAGTTACAGCACTGTCCCTCAAAGCACAACACTTGCAACGTGGGAGGTACAAGACCCTCACCAACCACTGTAACCCACGTGGATTTTCACAGCTTGCTGATCACACCTCCAAACTTGGTGGGTCAGCTGAACATTTTAATTTTCCCTGTCACTCCAACTCGGGGTAGGGGGCAGGTGGGCTTAGTCATAGCACAGGTTCTGAGCTACCTGCCAAATGTTAAAAGTACTGGATACGCCATAAAAGCTAAAGGCCTTGCAAGTCCCTCATGTTGGTTTGGAGGGGGGAGGGGATATCATCCGGCAGCATTCTACAAAAGCAAGACCCACTCCTCTGACATTTGATGCGGTTTCGCTCAGTGCCCCTCAGCACTTCCCCATGAAACGAGCTAGCTGCTTTACGGCTTTTAACAGAGACAGGATCAGACAGCCTGGAGCGGCTGTATCATTAACGCGCATGCATTGCCTTGTTGCAAAGGAGGAGTCCCCAGAGAACGATCCTCCACTGCAGGATCCTTTCACCAGATGGTGAATAAAGAGGGACTTTAGTTGGCTCCAACTATGCCTGATTTACTGTCTCCCTCTAAAGAGTCCAGGATTGGGGATAAGCAGGCACACTTCATCCTATTGGAATGCACTTACTAAAGCCCCGTTAAATGGAAAAGGTGAAGGCCCAAGCCAAAATGTTTCAGCAACTTCAATGTGGCTTGAAACTGGTATATGTGAAAAGGCTGTTGTGGTTGGAAGCTTTTTTTATAATGGTTTTAAGAACACTTTTTGAAGTGAGCAGTTATGTCTGGTGATGGAGTCCCAGTGCGGTTGTCACAGAGATCCAGAGTCCTTTGGCAGTGATAGCTCTATCACTGGGGAACTTGGTGTAACTGTAGCCACTTGAGGCAGTAGATCCTGCCACTATGTGTATGGATTCTCCAGGATTTCCAGGTACAGGGGATTTGCAGGATTGGCCCCTAAGGGTCCCTACTGGTATGGCTGCTCTAGCCCCGTACTTATGTAGGGCATATTCCACTAAGGGACCCCAAAGCAGCAGCAGCACCAGGCGTACCTGGACTTTATCTGCTGGAGGATTTGGGGCAAACCTGCTTAAACTAGTTTTTTGGCCGGATACTCAGGCTTTTGTGGGATTTTTTTTTTTCCAGGCCTCCCACCAAAATTTCAGGATGGTCAATGTAACATGTAGGCCCTTATCTCTTCCAGCAGCAGCCCCAATCTGATATGTGACAGAGACCCAAAATAAGGGACACACAAAGATCATTCAAACAGGAAACTTTGAAAGGCTGTGGGAGGCCTCCCTTTCATGTAAATAACTCTGTCATCTCAATTTCATAATCCTTTATTTCTGAAGTAATGAGGAACAGTGTGAGGAGAGAAATAAGGAACAGCAGAAAAAGTTATTTTTCAAGCTCAGAAAAATACTTTTTAAATTCAGAGGCTGGAGCTTGCAATCTCTTACTCACAGGAGTGTTCCCATCAACTTCAGTGAAGCTGCTGCTTGAGTAGCACCTTGCTCACATCACTAAGGATTTGTAGGATCAGGGTCCTAGATAAGATTTTTTTTTTTTTTTTTTTTTTAAAAACTACATCAGAAAAGCACAGTGGGACAGTCCCTCAGCTGGGGTAAATTTTTGTAGTTCTGTTGACTTCAGTGGACATTTACACCAGCTGAGGTGCCCCAAAGTGGATCCTCAGAACTCTAGAGTGAAAGCCTGAACCCACTTCAGTGGAGCCAGGATTTCACCCCTAAACTCCCTTATTTCTAATGTGGAACTGTTTCTTTCTCACTGATCCCCTCAAGACTCCCAGCTCTCATAAAGGAAGTACGTGGGAATGATATTAAGAAATAGTTATAGAGTAGCATGCAGAAAAGCCAGCTGACCCATTAGAGGAGGTGGAGAGAAAGATTGGTGAATTGCATAGCTGTCAAGGGGCCTCCGTTCTATCCAGGACACCTTCTTCCTGCTTCTGGCGTGACTTAATTGGCAGCCCCGGGCAAGATTCTCTGCCTTTCAGTGTTTTCCCTGATGGAGAAAATCTGTCTCATTACATCAGTAGCCAGGTGTTGCCAAGACTGGGCTTTGTTAGAAACAATTGGAGGGGCACTTCTTTTTATTCTTATTAGTTCAAAATGTAGCATGCAAAATGCAGACCCCCTATTTTTCAAGGCACACAGCAGATTAACCCTCTAATAAGTAGCTTTCATTTCCTTCTCTGAAATGCTACATCTGTAACATATAGCCTGGGATCCACATATAGGAAAAGAGTGGTGATGGATATCGGCAACAGGAGCATGTGGGATAATACTACAGGCAAGCAGCCGCCCAGTGCACCTCTGTGGTACTTTAATGTCCCATGTGTCATGCCACTTTCTTGCTGAGATCAGGCTGCCCTGTGAATATTTGGTTTAGGCATGAAGCAGCTCTTGTTATGTCTTGGTACTGGCTTGACTGCCTTGGGTTATGGCTACACTACAAAAAAAGACCCCTAGCAGTGAGTCTCAGAACCTGAGTCAACTGACTTGGGCTCAGTGCCTTAGCCATAAGGCCATCGTCCATCTTGGTTAGTTCGGAGTGCCAGAGTTACTCACAGCCTGAAGGATTGTGAGGTTATGTGAATAGCAGTGGAAATGGCTGCTGGATCCCATTTGGAAACCTTCTCCCTCAGAGCCCTTAAAAGAATTAAATAATGAAACCTTTATGGAGAAGAAGAGGGAGGTTCAGGAAGAGATGGGGGATTTCTAAACCTGGCACACAGAAGAGACTCCGTTATGAACGTAACTGTGGACATTGTGTTCCCCAAGTCTTCCAGAAGACAGAGAGCTCACCTCAGTGCCATCACGTCACCCTTCACTCACATCTGATTCATGGGCTATTTTTAGCCCCATAGCTCGAGCCTGAACCAGTGGACCAGGGCTCTGAGACTTGTTGTCGTGGGGTGTTTTGGGCACTGTAGATGTAGTCTAAAGTCCTCTGCTGTCCCGAGGACAGTTATAGCATGAGCAGAAGCTGTGCAAATTTGCCTCGGGCTGCCCTTGACTAAGTCTCAGCTCTGGCCTAGATGAGTCACCTAGATGAGCTGAGAAGTTAGATCATTCTCTGTTCAGATCCTTGGCTTCTTTACTGAAATCTCCAAGAAGGATACTAACTGTGCTTGGCTTTTCCCTAGTTACTAGCTTGAGACAAGTTCATTTCATGCTGGCTGCTGCCAGCCATCAGACAGTAACTTTTGGTAAATAGCAACCTGCTCTGCATTAAAACCTATGACCTGGAAGTGAAAAGTGACCGATTCCATTGCTCTGAGACCGCTAGACTCTGGCGCTGTTCATATTATTATCTATTATTTATATTATGCTAGTGGCTAGAGGCAACAACTGAGACAGAGGCCTCATTATACTAGACTCTGTACAAACACAAGGTGAAATCCATAAAGATCTCATTGGCTTCAACGACGCCCAGATATCTCCTATAGTGCTAGTCCATGCCCTGAAGAACATACAACTTAAACAGAGGTGACAAAGGAAGTCGTAGTATTGCCACGGTACAGAGGGGGAACTGAGGCAGAGAGAGAATTTAAGGGTGGGGCTTTCAGAAGTGAAGCCAATGGGCTCAGAGTTAGGGCTATTGCTGAACTGCTTCGCAGATCCAGCTTTAGTGGCTGTTCCATGGTCACACCGGGAGTGTGTGGCAGAGTCAAGAATTGGGCTAACGGTTCCTGAGTCTTGGTCCAGTGACTTAATCATAAGGCCCTCATCCCTCTCGGTTAGTTTAGAGTGCCGGAGTTACTCACAGCCTGAAGGATTGTGAGGTTATGTGAATAGCAGTGGAAATGGCTGCTGGATCCCATTTCGAGACCTTCTCCCTCAGAGCCCTTAAAAGAACATGCTGGTAATTGAATAATGAAACCTTTTATGGAGGAGAGCAGAGAAGTTCAGGAAGAGATGGGGGATTCCTAAACCTGGCATGCAGAAGAGACCCCGTTATAAACTGAACTGTTGACATTGTGCTCCCCAAGTCTTCCAGAAGATGGAGAGCTCACCTCAGTGCCATCACACCACCCTTCACTCACATCTGATTCATGGGCTTCCTTCTCAAGCATCACACTTCGCTTCCTAGCAGCTCAGCAGCCTGGCCCTCAAATGCACAGTCTGACGCATTCAGTGCGCTCTACCCAGCATCCTGCCTCCAGGGGCGCTGGAACAATTTGTATGATGGGGGTGCTGAGAGCTGGTGAGCCCAACGGTAAACCCTACATGTGATGGAAACTATTTCCAGCCAGGGGAATGCAGCAGCAGCACCACCAGCATGCCTAGTTCCAGCACCTATGCCTGCCTCCCTCTCTCACAGCCCACGCAGTGCTGCTCACTCACTCATAGAGAGCAGGCTAAGGGCACTGAGCACAGGATCAGGCCTTCATCTGCAGCCCATTCTCTTCCTCTGGTCTCTGGACACTGGAGGAAATGGGGAAAGGGTGAGAGAAACTTCTTCCTATGGAATCAGAGCTGCTTTGTTTGGCTAATTATTTACTGGAATAAGAAGCTGGGGCCAGATCCTCAGTGGGTGTAAGTCAGCACAGGTCCATTGAATCGATTTACGCCAGCTGAAGATTTCAATTTAATTTCTGTTTTAGATTATTTTTTAGGCATTGTGAGATCCAGCCTATTTTATTCTCCCTGGTTATTTTATTGATTAGTGTCATTTCTGGTTGGTATATCACAGACCAGGTTGTTCTTGCTTTTCCCAGCTAATATCCTCTCCCCATAAATGGTCCCCAGTTCTAGAAATATTTAGAAAGATTTTCTAATTGAAATCACACTTCAGCCATGAAAACTGGTTCTGACTCTCCTTGCAACCCAGTCCAACTCTGCTGTGAGTGACATCTGTGTAACTCCACAATAACTGCATATGTAGTCAGTGGAATCACTCCAGATTCACACAGTGGCAACCAAGGATAGAATTTGGACCAGTGTGTGTTCACATTTTTCACTGTACAGCACAGAAATCTTGTGGTCAAGGCACTAAATTGGGACTCAGGAGAATCTGGGTCAGTTTCCAGTGTGACCTCAGACAAGTCACTTGGATAAAATGTTCAGCAGTGCCTAAGTGACTTAAGAACCTCAGTCTCATTCAAAATTGTACCGTAGCCCTCTCAGTGCCTCATTTCCCATATGTGAAATGAGGATATTTCCTTTCTCCCTACTTTGTCTGACTTCCACCTCTGAAGGCTCAGATTTTCAGTGTGGCCTAAGGGGTTTGCATAGGCCCTGGAATTGAGCATCCATATTCACTAGCCTGCTTTGAAAAATCTCAGCCTTAGATTGCAAATTCTTTGGCGGAAGAGACTGGATGATTGATTTATTCTTCACTATGTATTTGTGCAGCTCCTAGCACAGTGAAGCACTGATCTCAGCTGGGGGCTCTAGGGGCTAATGTAATAATGCTAATGATTAATATGCTAATATGCAAATAATATGTTGCATAGGATTTAAAAGACTGTAATGCATTTTAAAAGCACAGTGTATGTTGGTGTCCTAGCTGAAAGAAAATCCTCCCTCCTTCGCTGTAAACATCTGAGATAAGTGAGGGATGTACAAAGAGCCCTTCCCCTATGGCAGAAATGCAGCCACCTCTGAGGTGAAACACAGTAGAGAGCACAGCAACATTGCACAGTGCGTTAAGACAAGAAATGAAGACAACTATTCAATTGAAGCAGCTGGGGATACTTAAGGATTAAAGAACAGGAGGACTTGTGGCACCTTAGAGACTAACCAATTTATTTGAGCAGAAGCTTTCGTGAGCTTTCATCAGATGAAGTGAGCTGTAGCTCACAAAAGCTTCTGCTCAAATAAATTGGTTAGTCTCTAAGGTGCCACAAGTCCTCCTGTTCTTTTTGCGAATACAGACTAACACGGCTGCTTCTCTGAAACCTGTCATTGAGGATTAAAGAGTCAGAATGCAGGTACCTGAGCTGGAATTGGGCCAGTACACTGGAACTGAGCAAAAAGTACTCACAATTTTTTTTTCCTGAATTTCTTAGAGAACTATCATTTCCCCAAACCATGGTCTATAATCGTGTCAAGCACCTCTTGATGGCGGCAATGCAGGGACTGCACACCAAATTAATAATGGCTTGCAAAGTCCAAATTCCTGCAAAAAGTGACATTTTTAGGGAGATCTGATAATAAAACTGCTCTGGAGGCGGAGTTAGGATTTCCCAGTTCCATGTTTAATTAATTCAGTCTGACTTTTTTAGGATTGTGTGTTCTGTGTTTTCCTGTTCAGTAAACAAATAGCAGAAAATTAAACCAGGGCAACTGCCAATGAATAATAAATTGAATCGGAAAATAACAAATTGCCCGGGGGTGCCACAGGGTTTTGCAAAGATAAAGTTATTTATTCTGGAAAGCTTCCACTTGCATTTCTCAAAGCTTGAGAGATAAAAGAAATGATGGGAAAGAAATATGGGGCTAGATTTGGAAGGGCTAAACTAAAGCCTAATTCATCGTGCAGAGTTATGCATGGGGACTTTGAGTCTGGTGGAGGGAGGAGCTGATTTCCAGCACTTAGTGACAACTTTGCTCAGGAAAATAGTATGGCAAGAAAAGAAGATAAGTGGCTAGAATTTGTGAGGTCCAGATGAGCAGGAAGGAAAATCCTGTTAGCATCACAGGAGCTAAGCACAGGTTGCAAGATCTCACGTCTCACTGGCATTTTGTACATAGGGGCCGGGGGGGTGGAGAATAAGACTAGTGTTGAATGTTAGCAGAGGTGTCGAGGAAACAGTGTCTGGAAAAGAGAGGAGAGCGCTTGTGTTTAAGGGACAGCACCCTGTTGTTTTAGTCTTAGTACAAAATAATACATTTGTGCTGCTGCTTTTGATCCTTTGCAGGATTGTTGCTTGAGCATAGACCTTTGATCTGACTGACTGCTCCTCGAGATAGTGAACAGTGATAGTGAACTGAAGGCCTGGAGCTCCAGCAAGTGCTCACTCACCCCTTTGTAGATCCAGAGTCACTCGGCGTTACACTGGAGTAATTGGAAGCAGCCCATTGTCTTGTCTCTGTAAGATCCCACATTGTCCCAAACACCCTCTTACTCACCCTCAGAAAATAACCAACCTTCTGTTTTTAATTTAATCCCCCCCATTTCATTGATTGCAAAGGTGCGTGCAGTGCTTCCCAGGAGTACCCAGTGATGAGAAGCACCTCACTACTCTTGTCTGTACCTGCCAGGGGTCAGCTCCCTGACTTCCCCCAGCCCCTGGCAACACAAGCACTATCTGCCAGGCCACCGCAGGCCCCGCTCGCTCTGTACAGGTTAGCAATAGGCACACACACCAGCCCCCGAGAGCATCTCTCTGGAGCGCCCAGTCCCTGTTTCCCCAGACAGTCACAGAACTCTCGGATGTCTTACTCCCAAAAGAATCATATATGCCAGTTTACAGCACTCATCTCACTGCTCTGCTTAACATCCAGCACTTAAAGATTCATGAGAGTAAGAAAGAGAATATTGGAAATAAATTGCTACTTATAAAACAAAATTGTGACATCTTGCTAGGTGATCAAACACACGCTACACAGCGGTCCACCAGGGTGATAAGTGTCTCCCACCCCCTTTCTGAAGAGGTTTATCTCAAGGCATGCTATCTTGAAGGGTACTGTTACCCCGGAATAAAAGACCTGCGGGGGGGCCACTGCTGGCCTGAGCCAGTTGGCTAAAAATTGCTGTGTAAACGTTCAGGTTTGGGCTGGACGATGGGCTCTGGGATCCTCCCCCTGAACATCTACGCCATAATTTTACAGCCCTGCAGCCTGAGTCAGCTGAGCTGGGGCAGCTGTGGGTGTTTACCTGCTGTATAGACATCCCTCGAGTGCTATGCCTTTAACTACACAGCCTAAAAATGATAACCAGTGTGACGCAGGCTTTCATTAGAGACCTTACATGACATTCTTTTGCTGAACTCAGGGGATCCTTCTGCCAGCTGGCCTCAAGAGGTCTTTAGGTCACAGAGGGAAAGATGCTGCTACTTTTTTGCAACATCTGGGGTTTTTTGGTTTTTTTTTTTTTTTAAGCTCATCATTTCACAAAGATTCCCATAACGGGACTGCAAATACCTTATTCACAGGCTTCCAGTATGGAGGGCTGGACACATTCTGAATTTGGCTGACGTTTTGAGAGCTCCTGCTTTTCATTTCAGTCTATTCTTATTTTATTTTTAGCATTTATAAATTGACATATGTTTCCATCTTTTAGATAATGAGATGCTTTCCACTCAGCTCAGTCTCTAGTTAATTTGATCCTGTATTTAATTGGATCCAAATGTCTGGAACCAAAACCTTATATAGTATATATACATAGAGAGAGAGAGCGCGCAAGCAACCTTTACTCTGATCATTTTTGATTACTCTAAACAGGAATTATAATTCAATCTCAGGCTCTAGAAACTTGCTATTTAATTATTAAGAAGGCCCAAACCCAAGTCAAAGGGGGGGGCCCAAGGAAGAGTCTTCATAATACAAGAGGACTAACTACATCTAAAAGCTGCATCATGTAGATACTGATATTGACTAGAAGCATTTCTACATGCTAACAAAAATATACTGTCACCGTGGGGGTTAGATGGAAAATAAAGATGACTTCTTTCAGTCAGAGGGTTAGGAATAGACTGGATTGGAAAGGCCAGCATAATGCCCCTTCTGCTAACAAAGATACAGGACCCAGTTTAATAAAAATTAACAGAAACTTTGTTTGGCCCTGGCCTACACTAGGAGTTGAGATCGAATTTAGCAGCGTTAAATCGATTTAACACTGCACCCATCCACACAATGAAGCCCTTTTTTTCGTCTGAAAGGGCTCTTAAAATTGATTTCCTTACTCCACCCCCGACAAGGGGATTAGCATTGAAATTGGCCTTGCCAGGTCGAATTTGGGGTACGGTGGACGCAATTAAACAGTATTGGCCTCTGGGAGCTATCCCAGAGTGCTCCATTGTGACCGCTCTGGACAGCACTCTCAACAAAGATGCACTGGCCAGGTAGACAGGAAAAGGCCCGCGAACTTTTGAATTTCATTTCCTGTTTGGCCAGCGTGGCAAGCTGCAGGTGAGTGTAGAGCTCATCAGCAGAGGTGACCATGATGGAGTCCCAGAATTGCAAAAGAGCTCCAGCATGGACCGAACAGGAGGTATGGGATCTGATCGCTGTATGGGGAGAGGAATCCATGCTATCAGAACTTTGTTCCAGGTTTCGAAATGCCAAAACATCTGTCAAAATCTCTAAGGGCATGAAGGACAGAGGCCATAACAGAGACCCGAAGCAGTGCCACGTGAAACTTAAGGAGCTGAGGCAAGCCTACCAGAAAACCAGAGAGGAACGGCTGCTCTGGGTCAGAGCCCCAAACATGCTGCTTCTATGATGAGCTGCATGCCATTTTAGGGGATTCAGCCACCACTACCCCAACCGTATTTGACTCCTTTAATGGAGATGGAGGCAACACGGAAGCAGGTTTTGGGGACGAGGAAGATGATGATGATTGCTGATGAGGAGGTTGTAGATAGCTCACAGCAAGCAAGTGGAGAAACCGGTTTTCCTGGCAGCCAGGAACTGTTTCTCACCTTGGACGTGGAGCCAGAACCCCCGAACCCACCCAAGGCTGCATCCCAGACCCGCCAGGTGGAGAAGGGACCTCTGGTGAGTGTATCTTTTTAAATAGTATACATGGTTTAAAAGCAAGCGTGTTTAATGATTGATTTGCCCTGGCATTCGTGGCCAGTACAGCTACTGGAAAAGTCTGTTAACGTGTCTGGGGATGGAGTGGAAATCCTCCAGGGACATCTCCATAAAGCTCTCCTGGATGTACTCCCAAAGCCTTTGCAAAAGGTTTCTGGGGAGGGCAGCCTTATTGCGTCCTTCATGGTAGGACACTTTACCACTCCAGACCAGTAACACGTACTCGGGAATCATTGCAGAACAAAGCATTGCAGTGTATATTTGTTGGCATTCAAACAACATCCGTTCTTTATCTCTCTGTGTTATCCTCAGGAGAGTGATATCATTCATGGTCACTTGGTTGAAATAGGGTGCTTTTCTTCAGGGGACATTCAGAGGTGCTGTTCCTGCTGGACTGTTTGCCTGTGGCCGAACAGAAATGTTCCCCACTGTTAATCACGGGGAGGGGAGAGGGGTTTGCCACGTGGTGGGGGGAGGCAAAATGCGACCTTGTAACGAAAGCACATGTGCTATGTATGTAATGTTAACAGGAGGAGAGGCGGTGGGCTGAGGAGAGGGCTGAAGCTGAAAGGTGGCAGCAGCTTGATGAGAGGAGGCAGGATTCAATGCTGAGGCTGCTGGAGGATCAAACTAATATGTTCCAGCATATGGGTTGAGCTGCAGGAAAGGCAGCAGGAGCACAGACTGCCGCTACAGCCCATGTGTAACCAACCATCTTCCTCCACAAGTTCCATAGCCTTCTCACCCAGATGCCCAAGAATGCGGTGGAGGGGGCCTCCGGCCACACAGCCACTCCACTCCAGAGGATTGCCCAAGCAACAGAATGCTGGCATTCAATAAGTTTTAAAGTTTTAAACTTTTTAAAGTGCTGTGTGGCCTTATCCTTCCCTCCTCCACCACCCCTCCTGGGCTACCTTGGCAGTTATCCCCCTATTTGTGTGATGAATTAAGAAAGAATGCATGAATGTGAAGCAACAATGACTTTATTGCCTCTGCAAGTGGTGATCGAAGGGAGGAGAGGAGGGTGGTTAGCTTACAGGAAAGTAGAGTGAACCAAGTGGGGGGAGTTCACCAAGGAGAAACAAACAGAACTTTCACACCGTAGCCTGGCCAGTCATGAAACTGGTTTTCAAAGCTTCTCTGATGCACACCGTGCCCTCCTGTGCTCTTCTAACTGCCCTGGTGTCTGGCTGCGTGTAACCAGCAGCCAGGTGATTTTGCCTCAACCTCCCACCCCGCCATAAATGTCTCCCCTTACTCTCACAGATATTGTGGAGTACACAGCAAGCAGTAATAACAGTAGGAATATTAGTTTCGCTGAGGTCTAACAGAGTCAGTAAACTGCACCAGCGCGCTTTTAAACGTCCAAATGCACATTCTACCACCATTCTGCACTTGCTCAGCCTGTAGTTGAACAGCTCCTGACAACTGTCCAGGCTGCCTGTGTACAGCTTCATGAGCCATGGCATTAAGGGTAGTCTGGGTCCCCAAGGATAACTATAGGCATTTCAACATCCCCAACGATTATTTTCTGGTCTGGGAATAAAATCCCTTCCTGCAGCTCTTGAAACAGACCAGAGTTCCTGAAGATGCGAGTGTCATGTACCTTTCCCGGCCATCCCACGTTGATGCTGGTGAAACATCCTTTGTGATCCACCAGTGCTTGCAGCACTATTGAAAAGTATCCCTTGCAGTTTATGTACTCGCCAGCTTGGTGCTCTGGTGCCAAGATAGGGATATGGGTTCCATCTATGGCCCCACCACAGTTAGGGAATCCTGCAGCAAAGCCATCCACTATGACCTGCACATTTCCCAGGGTCACTACCCTTGATATCAGCAGATCTTTGAATGCGTTGGCTACTTGCATCACAGTAGCCCCCACAGTAGATTTGCCCACTCCAAATTGATTCCCAACTGACAGGTAGCTGTCTGGCGTTGGAAGCTTCCACAGGGCTATTGCCACTCACTTCTCAACTGTGAGGGCTGCTCTCATCTTGGTATTCTTGCGCCTCAGGGCAGGGGAAAACAAGTTACAAAGTTCCATGAAAGTGTCCTTACGCATGCGAAAGTTTTGCAGCCACTAGGAATTGTCCCAGACCTGCAACAGTATGTGGTCCCACCAGCCTGTGCTTGTTTCCCGGGCCCAGAATCGGCTTTCCACCGCATGAACCTACCCCATTAGCACGATGATGCCCACATTGCCAGGGCCTGTGCTTTGAGAGAAGTCTGTGTCCATGTCCTGATCACTCTCGTCACCGCGCTGACGTCGCCTACTCAACCGGTTTCGCTTTGCCAGGTTCTGGTGATGCATATACTGCTTGGTAATGCACATAGTATTTAATGTGCTCCTAACTGCCAAAGTGATCTGAGTGGGTTCCATGCTTGCTGTGGTATGGCATCTGCACAGAAAAAAGGCACAGAATGATTGTCTGCCATTGCTCTGATGGAGGGAGGGGCGACTGATGACATGGCTTACAGGGTTGGCTTACAGTTTACAGGGAATTAAAATCAACAAAGGGGGTGGCTTTACATCAAGGAGAAACAAAAACAACTGTCATACAGAATGGCCCACTCAAGGATTGAACTCAAAATCCTGGGTTTAGCAGGCCAATGCTTAACCCACTGAGTTATCCCTCCCCCTGGTATTTCAGGCAGGACTGAATCTCCACTAAACTTTTCAAGGTGCCCCTGACAGAGCTCACTGAAATGATTGTCAGCCGTTGATTTCACACAGGGAGGGAGGGAGGGAGGGGGGAGCAAATGAATACAAAACAAATCTGGTGTATTTCTTGTTTTGATCCACTCCATCTATCTTTTTACACCTTTGGCTGGCAGCAGTCGGTGCTGTAGGACTGCTAGCCATCCTCATCTCCTGCCTGCTCGCCGGAAGACAGTACAATAGGACTCCCGGCAGGACTAAAGAGAATGACCTGGTCGAGTCACTCCTATTTTAGTCCCTGCGCCCATGTCTGCCCAGGCGCTCCTGACCGACTTTACTGAGGCGGCCAGGAGCACCTCGGACATGATGACAATGGTTATCAGGCCTATTACACCGTCTGCTGCCACAAGGCAATGGGTTGCTACTGTGTAGCAATGCAGTACCGTGTCTGCCAGCACCCAGGAGATGTATGGTGACAGTGAGCTGAGTGGGCTCCATGCTTGCCGTGGTATGGCATCTGCACAGGTAACTCAGGAAAAAAGGCACGAAACGATTGTCTGCCGTTGCTTTCACGGAGGGAGGGAGAGCCTGATGACATGTAACCAGAACCACCTGTGAGAATGTTTTTGCCCCATCGGGCATTGGGATCTCAATCCAGAATTCCAATGGGCGGTGGAGACTGTGGGATAGCTACCCACAGTGCAACGCTCTGGAAGTCGACGCTAGCCTCGGTACTGTGGAAGCACTGCACCGAGTTAATGCACTTAGAGCATTTTGTGTGGGGACACACACAATTGACTATATAAAAACGATTTCTAAAAAAAGACTTCTATAAATTCTACCTAATTTTGTAGTGTAGACATACCCTTAGTGACAGCAAGGGTTATATCCCATGCCTGCCACCCAAAACCTTCACAGCATGGAAATAAGATGGTTAGGGGAAAAGTGTCCTGAAATTCTCACTGACTTTATCTTGCTGACAGTGCTGTCAGTAACACGCTCCACCCCTCCACAGGTCTTTTCACTTCCGTCTCCAACAGATGCCAAAAAACAATACACACCCTAGCTTCTTCAAACTGGCACCTCAATGCAAACTCTGGTGATTCGGTATCTTTTTGGCACATCTGATTGTCACATATCCAACTATTTGGGAACTTCATCTGTTTTAAAATTGCTGAGATTGCCATTAAGTTGTGCACACAGCGTGAGTGGACCGGCCTTCCCCCTAGCTAAAAATTCCTCTAGCCTGGGGACTTCTCAGTGGTTGTACAGCCAATTTAAACAGCTCCTACACTACTCTCCCAATAGCTCCTAGGGCAGGAGACCTGTCGAGTGGTGTGTAGGGACAGGGAGGAGGAGAAGGCATGACTGGAGCACAATGCACATCAGCTAGGTTCAGCTGCCATATGGTCTCTTGTGGATCGTTGGCAGCTGGTGCAAGTTAATTCAGCCCCCAGGCTGCTCTCACCTGTGCAAGGGTCAAGCAGCGAATCAGGGAGCTGTGACCGTTTCCCTTATGAACTGCCCTGCTTTTCCTGCTAAGTGCAATCTTGACAAACTACAGAACCTAGCTGAAGGTCCCTTCTCATGTTGTCCCCTTCCCCTCAGCCTCCTCTGCTAGTGATGCTAGGCTCATAGACTTATTTGTCAGCTTCTCACACCAACATGCCCACAAATAAAATTGGAATTTCTGTCCTGCAGGAAATGCCAATGTTTTGACACCTGTTTGTGTCCCAAATTGGGACCATAATGCTCTGCAGTCATGTGACTCCCATGATGCACTATGGGACTCAACCAGAGGGGAGACCACAGTGCATCATGGGAGACGTAATCCAACCAAGGAGCCCAGCTCATAGAGTGAACGGGGGCACGAAGCATCCAAACTACAGCTCCCATAAGGTACCACAGTGCCTTAGAGAGAGACAGCTTAATGTCAGACTGACTCAGAACAAAATGCCTTGGTTCAGTTCAACAAACAAAAATGTTTTGATTTAGGTCAAACCTATCCAAAATAAAATATCTCCAGTGGAAATTTCAGTTTTTTCCTCAACTGCATTTTTGAAGGAAAACTCCAACCAGCTCTACTGAATAAAAAGGCTAATAACAAGTCTACTAGAGATAGACAGGACCCTGTAGTCCTCTCTGGCTGTCTAGCTCCCTATCTGTGTTGTTGTACAGTATTCATCATAACCTTATCAGAGTGAGTAATTAAACACAGCCTACGCTGCTTAGTGGATTGCTGTAAGTCCCAGACTGGACGAGGTAGCCATGGAAAGGACGGCTGACTTCCCTACAAAAACAAAGTCATCTTATATTGACAGCTCTGGGGAAATAAATAAATGTTATGGTCCCAACACTGGAGTCCAGAAGGGAGAATGGTGAAGGGAGAATGGATCTGCCAGAGTACAGGGGGAGCAGAATTCCAATGAATGAATTCTCCAAATTTAGGAAGTTTATAAATAAATCTACAAGAAGTTAAAGTACATTCGTGGCAATTGCAGCTTTTGCTTTTTGGACACCCAGAGTGCATATCTGGATGTGATCCATACCTGTGGATTCCTTTCAATGTCTCTTTGCTGAATGCAGCTGAAGAATGCCACTCCTCGTAATGCATGTGAATTAATTTTGGAAGGGATGCCCATGTGAGAGAGATTAAATTTTGGCAAAGACAGGGAGTTTCACTCACTTTCCATTAGGAAAAGAAAAACTGTCTGGGCCAAGTGGAGCCAGATGGAAACTACTTCAGTGAGCAATTTTGCAAGTGCCAAAGGCAGCCCTGTTTCCACTGGAGCTGCAGCTCAAAGATACAGCCGACATTGCTGTTTACAGGAGAAAGTTGCACCAGTTTAACTTTAAAGGGTGATTTTTAAACCAGTTTTGTTAAACTGGTGCAAAAGGTTACGTGGACACTTTTGGCCTAATCTGCATTTGCTTATATATAAAAGAGCTTTTGCTGGCACAGTTTATACCGGTTTGCAAAATGAAATAAGCTATACCGACGAGCACTTCTATGCTGATATAACTGTGTCTATCCTAGGGCTTTTGCTGGTATAGGAGTATAAATGGCAATTTGTGTTCCCTTGGAAGAGGAAAAAGCCTCTTTCCTGTGTTACTTTGTGTGGTTTGTTTTCACAGCACATACTTCAGCGTTGCATATCTGTGGTTATCCTTAGGTTTACAGGCTCAGCTGCTATTATTATGATTAATAACTTAGATAGTGCTAAAGATGGTGTCCATGCTCCAGATGATTTACAATCGACTAGCCCGATCCTGCAGGCACTTACTGACAGCCCAAAGCTTACTAGGATGAGTGAGCTTACTGACATGCGTTTGACCGATCATGGTCAGAATCGCTATGCTTGACAGCAAGCACTTGCTGGGTCAGGCCCTATGGTAAGATGAAAAGAGCAGGAGGTGTCAGCATGAGCAAAGACAACATGATCATAAACTCACTGGAAGTGAATGCACATCTCTTGAGGAGTGTAAGGGTTTTCAGAGGCAGCGTAGTCTAGTGGATAGGGCACTGGCTTGGGGCACAGGAAACCTGGATACCTCTTTTTGCTCTTCTACTCACCTGTTGTTGTGCAAATGTGGGCAACACATATCCCCTCTGTGTGCCATTGTTACACTCCCACCCTTTGTCTCCTTAGCCTGTAAGCTCTTTGCAACAGGGATTGTCTCTCACTATCTCTTTGTGCAGTGCCCAGCACGGTGAGGGGCTGATTTGAGTTAGGGCCTCCAGGGGCTACTGTCAGACAAATAACAGTGTATGTTTTATTGTGTGCGTATGTGACTTTGAGTTAACTTATTCCTTGCGGGTCAGGGAAGTATCAGAGGAGCGGGACCACCTTCAGCGTCTGAGTGCAGCAGAGGGAATCATTCTGACAAACATGTGCAACTGCAAAAGTTTTCAAGCATTTACAGTATTAAGTTTTCCTCAAAAATGGGCCAATTTGCACTGAAACTAGTCAGTTTTCCTAAAAAAGAAATAAAAAAAAAATTATTTGGGGATTTGCTAAAAATGCTCAGCTTTCAAGCAGTTCAGACTCCATTGTGGGTATTTCTAGCACCTCTCTCTCCGAACATTTTGGTTGCATGAAATTTGAGGGACTGGAGGTTCCATTGTGGTCACAGGCCCTGACCTGCCACTGCCGAAGTGAGCGTCAATGTTGCTGCTCATTTAATTGAGCACAGGATCAGACCCTGAATGAACAATATGCATATGCCAGTGCTAAAGGGCAAGGCTTCTATTCCCATCTCGCTTGTCTTCTAGAGACGTGGCAGTCACCTAAATGTAAACCTTCTTCCTGTTCATGCCACTGATGAAAAGTAATCTGAATAGAAGGAGCAATGCTAATGATCATAGCCCCTCTACTATTTTATTTCCAATTGGCAACTCAGGCAAGCAGCTCCATTTTCTGTTCTAATAGGAAAGTTTATGATGTACCAAATTACACTTTAATAGTCCTATTCAAGCTGCCCTGTGAAAGGTAAATGATTTTGATTTTTTTTACGATCATCATTAGCTTTATATTGTGTCTATTCCGTAGGAAAAAAGCTATGTTAAAAGATCCCTTAGGTTGCAAACTGGAGCACTCAGAAATGAGGAAATGCCAAAGTTAGGATTACTCAAGCAGTTGAAACCCTGCCTCCTTGTGCGTACGCATCACAATGGGGTCTTTTTATGACCACATGCTATTGTTTCTGCAGGAGGACTCCCTCATTTGGAGTCTGGCTTTTGGATCAGACCCTAAGTTTATATCAGTCTTAATCAATCCCCAGTATCAAATGCTTCAAGTACAGTGAGAAATACTAGGGCTGGGTAAAAAATGGTTTTCTTGTTTCATTGTCAATTTTGAAATATCAAAAAAAAGAGTAGGTCTGGCTTGGACTGAAACAGATTTTTAAACATTTTTTAGTGAATCAAGAATTTGGGTAAATAAATTGTTTCGGGCTAAATGAAATGTTTCAGTTAGGCAAAAACTGAAACATCTCATTTTGATTCTGAGCTTTCCAAAAACTTTTTAAAGTAAAATGAAAGGAAATTTTGAAATGACAAGTCATTTCAAACCAAAAATTCTGAATATTTTTGTTTGGAAAATGACAACATTGCCCAATTCAAAGTTTTTGGAATTCAAAAAAATGTTTTTAGAGAAACAAATTTGTGAAATCGACCCTAATTTGTGAAAGGTTTCAGTGTTGTCGAATCTGCATTTTTTTGCAGAATTAAAATTTTGTGCGAAAAGTTTTGTTCAGCTCTACTGAACTCAAGAAACCATTTGAAATGCATAGGAGCAGGGTTTATTGGGCCTACAAAACCAGGAATTACGCTACATATTCTTGAGCGCCATCTACCAGAATCTTCCCTGTTAACTAACTCTAAATATGTATCAATATCTCTCATTTATAAAACACTCCTGTAACACCCACCTCCAGTCAATGGAGTGAAGGAGTTAGGGATCCTGTGAAAGCTGCAGTCCCTTTCTTTCAGGCTTTTGCCTCAGTCAAGAATGATTTGCTTGAGGAAGACAGGTGGCAGTATGGTTATTTATGGGGTTTTTTAATATCTTTTATTGAAGCAAAACCTTTATTGTGGTGATCGAATAAATCTTATTTCTTGATATTGTATTAATTTTAATGATTTAATTACATAATTTTTATTCTGCTTTTCACTGTAATATCTGAGATTCCCACATACATCAATGAATTTATGTTCACAACACCCTGTGAGATAGAGGGAGGTATCTTCATCCCTGTTTTGCAGATGGGAAACTGAAGCAAAAAAGCCTGATCCAGAGCCTGTGGCAACCAATAGAAAGCTTCTAGTTGAAATCAATGCGAGTTTGGTGTCTAAATATCTTTGAGGATCTATAACTGACTTCTAAAGGTCATACACATCTCCATGGTATCTGATCACATTTGTCAAAATCTGTGAATTTATTTTTGTACATGTACCTACACTTTTTAAATTAGGTGGTGCAGGTGATAAGTGGAAAATAAGGAAATTATGTGAGCTATTTTGAAACTTTCGGTTTTTCAGGGTTCAAAATGGACCCATTTTGGTTTTTGCTACATTTTCTACTATACTTTTTACGGCAAATTTTACTAAAATTTTCAAAGCTTTTTGTTTATCGGTAACTCTGTTCAGGAAGAAAATGCCATTGTCAGTAAATGGAAAAAAATCATTAATGTTTCTGAAAACAGGAATGGTGGATATGTCAATAAAAAGGTTGGTAAAAAATGTGATACATCAGAAAATGTCACGAGAAACAGGAAACTGACCATGTGAACAATTTTATGCAAAAAAGTTTTGGTTTGGAAAAAAGGCCCTTTTTATACTAAAAAAATGCATGTGAAAAATGTCAACGAGGTCTATTAATAATAAATGATTATAGTTGTTTTACACGGTAGCGTAACTACAAGACAGGAGTCAGACAAAAGGAGACAGCTGCCACATCAGTTGCTTAATTTCGTGACCCCATGTGTGGGGGACCTCAAGGACAAGCCCCAGCTCATTTAGTTGAGGGAGAGTTTAGGAAGCAGTGTGTAACACACTTCATGTTACGTATAAAGAGACTCTGCACCTGCCCTAAGACATAGTGGCAGCTTAGCTGGAATGCCGGGGACCCAGATTCCAGTCTCTTGACTTCCTCCTAGAAATGACAGGTTTCAGAGTAGCAGCCGTGTTAGTCTGTATTCGCAAAAAGAAAAGGAGGACTTGTGGCACCTTAGAGACTAATAAATTTATTTGAGCATAAGCTTTCGTGAGCTACAGCTCACTCACGAAAGCTTATGCTCAAATAAATTTGTTAGTTTCTAAGGTGCCACAAGTCCTCCTTTTGTTTCTAGAAATGAATGCATTCATTGGCTTGCAGGCTTGTTTATTTAATGAATTACAGTATCTGGTAGCCTCTAGTGATGCTTGTATGCATGTGAGAATGCCCAGCGTATTCTACATTCTGAGTGGTAATAGCTGGCAAGCACCTGCTAAGGATACACTAAGCTTAAATTCCAGACCTTGTCCCTTAACTGCAGGGGATGGCCTTTATAGGAATAAGAAATCATTTCCCCCATTTTCCTATATTCTCATTTTGAATATATTTCTTATTTCTGGCATTGGCCACTGCCAGACAGGATACAGGGCTAGATCGGCCATTGTTTTGAGCCAGTATGGCCATTCTTACATTCCGAAAGTTTGTATTTCATGTGGAGAACCTTAATCATTAAACATCCCTGAGCCTCTGTGGGATATGAATACACCTGTCTGTCTAGGCTGAAATTTCAAAAGGGGCCCAGTTCCAAATGAAAATTAACAGGACTTGGGCGTCTAACTCCCCTAGGCAGTTTTGAAAATCTCAGCCCTAAGCATTTATGCTTTGCTCATCATCTGAGTGCATAGCCAGTTGATCTCCATAACACTGAAAAGTGTTATGTTGACTAGTATGGTGCCTTCCCTTCTTCCTTCAAGTGAGCTAGGGGTTTGTTTTTAGTACCTATTTTGCTCCTTTCTCCTCCACCTGCCTCTCACCATCCATCGGTTCCCACGGTCTTGTCTGCCTGCTGATGATACCCCAACAACACCGTGGCATTCTGAGTTGGCACCTAGAACTGGCTGTTGGCAGAAGGTGACAAAAAGAATCAATGGCAGGTACATTAGCAGAGGCATCCAGAAGTGGAGGTTGTACAATACTGGGTGCCCAAGGCTAGACTTCTGAGCAGTTTAATGTGTTGAAATTTAGACCCACATTCAGAGAGGAGTCTAAACTGGTTAATCTGATCCCTCCTTACGGCTCATTGGCATGTAAGTTACACAATCTTAAACTTCCTGACAGTCCTTAGACTCTCCGATCACTGATGTCTCCTTACACCCCCGTAACTGACTTCTTGAATACTGCATACAGATGTGGTCTCCTCATCTCAAAAAAGATATACTGGCATTAGAAAAGGTTCAGAGAAGGGCAACTAAAATGATAGGGGTTTGGAATGGGTCCCATATGAGGTGAGATTAAAGAGGCTAGGACTTTTCAGCTTGGAAAAGAGGAGACTAAGGGGAGATATGATAGAGGTATATAAAATCATGAGTGGTGTGAAGAAAGTGAATAAGGAAAAGCTATTTACTTGTTCCCATAACATAAGAACTAGGGGCCACCAAATGAAATTAACTAGGGGCAGCAGATTTAAAACAAATAAAAGGAAGTTCTTCTTCACACAGCGCACAGTCAACCTGTGGAACTCCTTGTCTGAGGAGGTTGTGAAGGCTAGGACTATAACAGGGTTTAAAAGAGAACTAGATACATTCATGGAGGTTAAGTCCATTAATGGCTATTAGCCAGGATGGGTAAGGCATGGTGTCCCTAGCCTCCGTTTGTCAGAGGGTGGAGATGGATGGCAGGAGAGAGATCACTTGATCATTACCTGTTAGGTTCACTCCCTCTGGGGCACCTGGCATTGGCCACTGTCGGCAGAGAGGATACTGGGCTGGATGGACCGTTGGTCTGACCCAGTATGGCCGTTCTTATGTTCTTAACCTTATACACCTCACCTTGTCCCTTGGAATCAGTTCGGATTGACTCCTTTGTTGTTGCTCTGTGGAAAAGGAGGGCCAAGAGTTTCCTTCCCATTTACCTGTTATCCTCTCCATTCTCCTCAATGTGCACAGTCACCCACATCAAATCACTTGTGCTGATCAGCTCACGGCAAAGAGAGCATAACATTAACTCAGTGTGTAAATGTCACATTTGATCACTTACCTGTGGGGAGAAGTTTAGCAGCAAAAGTCACTTCCCTCATTAAATGTCTCCCATTCAAGCCCTGATGTGCAGGCTGCTTCACTCTCTCCATACTGTTGGAGGAAGGAGAAGCAGAGACTAGAAGAGGGAAACCACTGGTCAGCGTTACATTAACATAGACTCTGATATAGTGGAAGCACTTAACATTACAGGGGTAAGTAATTCCAGTGAGGGAAGGATGGTCCAGCAGTCCTGGTGCTGGTCTGAACCTTACAATAAGACCTGGGTTCATTTCCCAGCTACATCATGGACCTTCTGTGTAACCTTGGCCAAGTGCCTCAGTTCCCCATCTATAAAATGCAGGTATCTGTACTTGTTGCAAAGATAAATGCATTAAAGGTTTTGAGTTGCTCAGGCACCACGGAAAGGGATGCCATCTAAGCGCCTTGGTGAGATAGGGTTCCTCATGTGAACAGAGGTAAGCATGTGTCTGAGAGCGTGTGAGATAGGGGAGATCTTAGCAAATGAAAGAAGTTGGTTAGGCAGCTGGTGCGCTGTTCCCATTGTTCTAAATCACCTCCCTGTTACCATGTTCTCAGAGTGTTTGTTATATCCACTCGTTGGCTGTCATCTTAACATGAGAGTTTTGCCCTACACTTCAGTGCGGCCAGGATTGTGGCCTTGGTTGGAAGAGTTCTGGGGCAGGAACCATCTTTTTATGATATCTTTGTACAGACTCTAGCACAGTGAAGCCCTGATCCCAGACCGAGGCCCCTCAGTACGGTGCAATCATTATTGTTATTTATGCGGTGGCGATGGTGACGATGAAAAAGGGACAGCTATTCTTCTGCTCCTTCAGATTCGCTTTCTGTCAGAGATTCTGAGAGAAGTTTACTTGATCTTTCCCTGTAGTCAGTGGTGAAACTAATATCCCTGCCCCCACAAGTGGCCTTTAGGTGGATGTGTGATGCCTTTTCGGGACTGGAAAGTGAGCCCGCTTTGCACTCACCCAGCAGCGGTGCCTGCTGTCCTGCAGGGCTGGGCCCAGCCCCCCACTCCCAGAGTTGTGACATGACACGTGGGGTTGTATGGCACTGGGACCCCATATTGCAATGTCATTTGCTCAAATTCAGCCCAGCTGCCCCTTGGTCATGCCAGAGGGACTGGTTGGCCAAAGCTGAGCGGTGCTCTGACCCCATGTGCCAGATTGCAATGCCTGGAGTGGGGAGTTGGGCCCAGCCCCACAGGGCAGGAGCCACTACTGCTAGATGAGTGTAGGGCAGGCTTGCTCTCTGCCCCACAACCAATGGACTCATTGCCCCCACCCCCCATTGTGAAACCTGGCTCTGCCACTGCCTGTAGAGGGGAATTTAAATACAGTTTGTGCCAGTCAACAATTTGTGTAAAGGATCAACACCCCCCAGGATGCTGGTGTGATGAGAACAGGTGAGCTAGATTCTTCTCACAGCCATATTAGGACACTTTCTGCTGTAGCTTTTGCTCTGTATGAAGACCGCCATGCTCAGTGGTAGATGGCGGAGCAGCCTGGGAGCAGAGCTACCCATGTTCAGGAGCCAATAGGAAGAATTTGGCCTGCTTTTAAAATTTGTTTCTCCCTAGAGCTGTCCCAGCCACCGACCAACACTCTGCTCTGCTATTTTAGATACTGTTCTAATGACTCTATGTGGGTAAATCCAGGTCACGCTGTACTGCCTACACCCAGGCCAGGTAGGGTGTATTTCCTTACCAAGCCCTCTTAGAAAATTTGCGTTACTCGGCAGCGAAGAGCCGTCAGATGTAGTGACAATGGAACTTGTTGCTCTTGACATTTTTATGGTTTCATGCATTTTATAGCATCACCCATCAGGCTCTGGCAATCATGGTGTAACCTGTATTGGAATGCATGAGCCTTAACAAAAGAAGACAGGCTTAAGGGAGTTCTTCAATCATCAGTGCAGGTTTTCTACCTCTTGTTCTCCATAGGAGGTGGCTTGGCTTCGTAGTGGATGCCAATGGGCAAATAGACAGAAGCCCTGAGTTTTAGTCCTGCTCTGATCTGCTGTGTGACCATGGGGAAGTCACTTCACCTCTCTGTGCATCTGCTTCCCCTTTTGCCTTGTTGATTGCTGCTGTGAGCACATCAGGGCATGGGCTGTCTTTTACTATGTGTTTGTCCAGAGCAATGGAGCCCTGGTCTTGGCTGGGACCTCTAGGCGCTAATGTGATCTCAATAATAATCTTTTTTTTACAAATCCAAGAATAAATGCCTGGGTTTCTAAGCATTTCTAAAAGAATTCTCATTCATGAATGGATAAGGAAGCAGCTCTGTGAATGCAGAGAGGATGTGAATCTCAGGGATTGTCAGTCTGGTACACATCATGGACACTGAACTCAAATATTCAGAGCAGGCAGGAAAGAAGGAAAAATAGTCAGAAGGAAGGAGTCTTGTTCAAAAGTCCAGTTATCTTGGCAAGATCATGCTAAGCAAAGACAGAACCAGCATCCTTTTCCCCTTACCCAATGTGGCCCTTTCAGACTGGTAGGGTCAGATCCACAGCTGGTGCAAATCAGCACAGCATCGTTGATTTCAATAGACCTACATTGCTTTATGCCGGCGGATGATCTGGACAAAGTCCTTTTAGCGAAAATAATAATTGAAGACACATTCCAGTTCCAGACCCAACAGAGAACTCTTTGGTTACTTTTCCCTATCCTCCCAATTTGCACTACATCTTGTGTTCATTTCCTCTCCCTAGGTGAAGGATTTTCCATTTACCAGTCCTCAATCTCCTCTTGTTGCTGTGGCCTGCACTGATCTAAACAGGCCAGTTTGCAGTTTGGTTCTGTCCTCCTGGGTGGTATTTGGTTTTCATCCAGTTTTAGTGTCATTGCAGTTGTGATCACAGTCAATTTGCAACAACAATCCTGACAAGGAAAGACGCCCCATGGGATGGAGAGAGGCTTTTTGAATGTAGGTTTCAGAGTAACAGCCGTGTTAGTCTGTATTTGCAAAAAGAAAAGGAGTACTTGTGGCACCTTAGAGACTAACCAATTTATTTGAGCATAAGCTTACGTGAGCTTTCGTGAGCTTCATGCATCTGATGAAGTGAGCTGTAGCTCACGAAAGCTTATGCTCAAATAAATTGGTAAGTCTCTAAGGTGCCACAAGTCCTCCTTTTCTTTTTTTGAATGTAGTTGGTCAAATGGCCCCTGGAAACCCTAAGAGAAGCCTGAACTGTGTTGCTACGAGCAGGAGGTGTCACTGTTTGAATATCAGTGGCTGAATTGCTGTGGCTGAAGTAGTTCCACATAGGGATGTGTCCTCCAAATGATTCATGGACTATAGTTCAAACCCACTGGAACAGCCCATCAAAGAAAGATGGAAGGAGTTAGGTGATTGGTCAGTTAGGGAGCCATATTGTTGTCATGATTTGGGAGCAGGAAATTGGGTGTATTTTTTTCTGGCCTTTGAGTGGTTGTTACAGTCATTTCCCCATGTATTATACCTTAATTCACTATCAAATGAGTATTAAGATGATATTTCTTGGGGCTCAGCAACAATATTTGAAGTCAGGCAGATCTACTGCAGCGCTATAAATATGGATTAAGAACATACTGACTGGGTTTTAAGACCTGTGTAACTGATACACGTGGTATCATTAAGCCTCAGTAAATGTGTTTCTAATAATCACTATTTACTGAGGTTTAGCAGCTGTGCCAGAGGTAAGTATCTATTACTTTGTGGTCCAACCCCAATAAATGTATTTTTAATAATCAATTGGTAGTTCAATAATGTACAATTATTTTATTAATATGAACTCGGATGCATTTCACGTGCCATCCATTTTTAGGGCTATGAAGGAGAATATTATTGGTCATCTTAAAAGGACCCAATCAATATTCATATGTCCCAGATTAGTCTTTCTTTGATTTCACTATTTGTATGCAATACCATTAAATTCATTTATTTGTGTTTAAATCTCAAAACAAATATTTCAGTGCTTTCCTCCTATCCTAACCATAAGGAGCCTGGCACTCATGAGCAACCCTACAATGGCAATTGGTGTCTGCCTGTAATGACCAGTCTCATGGCTCATCAATTAAAGGTTTCCAGGGTTTGAACTGGGGACTTTCAGATCTAAAAGCACAGGTCCCTCTCCCAGGAACTAAAAGAATAATTCTACAAGCTGACAGCAGTAATGGGCTGTGATTCTCTACATACACCAGCCACAAGAGGGGGCTTGCATCCTGCACTTCACAGTGATGTTACACGCACAATGGAAGAAAATAGTCACAGGAGAATACTAGTATCTTCCATTGCCCTTGAGAAGGTGTTGAGGGTTGATGACCTATATAAATGAACTGATGGATCTCATCCCAGCTCCTCGGGGCTAGGTGTCCACACCAGAAACCATCATTGCGTGTTCTGGCACTGACTGGCGTCCTTTTGGCACTTTCAGCAGTGGGGGCCAGTGATGCAATGGAAATGAATGATGCAATGGAAGTGAACTCTCTTTTCATCCTTAGAGATGGGTCACACCAGATCAGGCTACGGCTTACTGGTAGGGAGCCTGTGCCTGTCCCCTGCCTATGTTGTAATGTTCTACAGATAGAGGGGACTTCAGTCTTCAGGACTGATAATATCTGCTTCTTCCTGGTCACTGTTTCGCTGTGGTTTCAGAAGGGCAAGTTTCTTCCTAGGGCTGGGCATGTGGTTCTGGTGGAAACTGAAACCCTCTCAAGCCAACTGCATGAGAGTCTGCTGAATCCAGCCTGAACATTGTGATTTGGGATCTGAAATGTTCTTGGGACAGCAAGAAGGAAAAGCACATATTCCAGAGGCCCATTCCTGAGTGCAGTGGGGAGGACAAGGCTGGCTGAATTGGAAGCATCTCTTAAGGATACCTACGTTCCAGGAGCCTGTCTTTGGAAAGTGAATCAGAGCATGTGCAGGTCACACCGTTGGCAGTATTTAGGATTCAGGAGCCCATCCTTGGAAAGAGAGTGGGAAGTTGAGGCCAGCACTTCCCTAGAACAGGCCAGAAAGATCCTGTGCTCTGGGACCTCATTCCTGGAACACAGATGACAGAGTGAGAGGCGAGCCATAAACCAGCAGAATCCACCTCCTTTCCATGCTCTGGGACCGTATCCCTGGAGCACAGGCAGAAGGTGGCTAGGGGCAGTCAGTGGTAGAACCTGCATCCAAAATCCTCTGGAGTTCATCTGTGCCTCAATGCTCCCTGATGTTAGACCATTTCAAAACCCTTTCCATATCATTAAGCTACTTAGACAGACTGTTCTCCAGAGGATCAGGAGCTAATTGTCCTTGCTGTGCAGAAGCCTGTGACCTGGAAGCAATGCTGAAGCTAAAGGCTAAGACCCAGGATCAGCTCATTCGGTTCCTTCTGCTTTAATACCCCTCGAGGAAAGGTTTTAATGCCAATCATAGCCTGTGAAGCAGCTTTGAAACCTTCCCTTTCGATTGACCTTTCGTGTTGAGCTGTGCCACCCCTCTGCTCAATGAGGCCTTCTGCAGAATGTCTGGCCTGCCAGAACCCTAAGTGAATGTGAGCACAGGTATGTAACTAACCACCACTTCACCGCTCCAGATCGCCCCAGCAGGATAAATGGAGGAAGCATGCTGCAGATGGTGCACCTCCACAAATGCCAAAGCCCCTTGAAATGAGAACCATCTGTGCACGGGTGTGTGACCGGGCTCCTTGCGTATGCCGGGTGTCACGTTGTATTAAGGCACTTCAAGGAATAACTGCTGCAGAGTTCAATGCCTTTAATTAGGCCAGTCGATGTCAGGAATGCCCTTCTGCAGGGTGAGTTTGGCTAGGGAATCAGGCTGATGGGTAGTCTTTGCTTGGATCATCAAGCCTGGGGTTTTCCACCTCATTTTAAGTCACTGTCAATTTTCAGTTCGCTGCTGACAGTGTTGTGGGGCCTCTTTTCATTCCAGAGGTACAGGGGTCAAACCATTGCAGGTAGCTGTGCTTTTAGGGAGTGTCCGATGGTCACACACTCCCCCTTGGACTCACTGTGTGGTGGACTTTGGGATGACTTTCCAAATCTAACAGAAACACAACAGATTGCCCTGAGCCTGCCCGCCAAGGATGCCAATTAGTTCCCACAGTGATGGTGGTTTTGGTCCCTGGATACCTGCTCACTCTGAACTGGACTGCAACCAGCTGTTCTAGAATAGCAGAAGTCATATTAATAAATATTACAAAGAAATAAACAAGAGGGACATAAATCCTCTTGTTGCAGGGCATGAGCCAACCACTAGCTAATTGGGGTTGGGAAGATATGTCCCCTGGGGTCAGGTCATTCGTTCGCTGCCCTACGGCAGGGTTTCTTGCTTCTTCCTCTAAAGCAGCTGGTACCAGCCACTATTGGAGAAAGATAATGGGCTAGACAGAGCCCTAGTCTGACCAAATATGACAATTCCTCTGATCCTATTCAAAATCTTGGCCAAGCATATCTTTCTGGTTTGCTTTTCTCTTCTGATTATTAATCCTTAGGGGTTTTATGCTGCTGCCAATCACCATTGTATCTGAGCACCTTCCACGTAAATGGACTAATTTAATTGACTTCCCTTTTCTCTCTTCTTCTTATCCATTTGCAATGGCCTTGTCATTTAAATGGGTTTTCCCCTTCAAATTAAATGCTGTTCTTTTCTTCCCCTGAAACATAAACAGTCCTGTACTCACAAGCAACTCTACAATAACACACTACCCTACACATAAAATGGAAGAAGATGATAATTATTACATAGAACCAACAATGAATCCTAGATCTGCCTGGGAGCCAGAGAATGGTGATGAGTTATTAGTTTGCACTATAAATAATTTGGAAACCTTTGGGTGTTTGAGCTGTTTGCATAGATGTCCCATTAACTATACTTGGAAGGTGAAAGGCTGAGTTATTAGACTTGGTGTAGGAATTACTGGGTGAAATTCTGTGGCCTGTATTAAGGAACAGGTCAGAATGGATGAGCATAGTGGCCCCTTCTAGGCTTAAAATCTATGCAACTCTTGCAATTTTAGGGCCAAATCAATTGATGTAAATCAGCGTGGCTCCAGTGAGGTGAATGGAGCCACATTGATTTACGCCAGCTGAGGATCTGGCCTTTCAAATCAATGCTGGTGAGGTATGTGGCAGATGCTGCTTTTAGTTGTGATTGAAGGGCAACATGCCTGGAATATTTTTGTGACTGAAGAAGTGCTTTGTCTTACCATTATTTATGATCTTCCCCACTCTCATTTTCTGGTGATTCTCATGTTGTGGACCTCGAGTTGGCATTTGGCTATGAGAGCATGCTAGCCCCACTGCACGGCAGAGTGGTGGAGCTAGACACAACAGTGCACTTCCTGTCTGCAAATTCTGCTCCATCTGCAATAGTCGTGATGAAAGATTTCAGGGCAGGCAGGCTGAATTGTTTTCTGAGCATGGCAGGTTTCCAAGTCACCTCCATCTTGGATATTATCCTTCACAAAGAATATCCTGCTATGCTGAGTCCTTCAGTCGGAACAGTATTTTCCTAGCAAATTACTCCAGGGTGCACCTGGGAAGGATTCGGTGATTTATGAGACAGATTTGCATAGAGGATATATGCCTGCATATATAAGGTGAAACCATACTAGAACTGTTTTCCTCCTCCCTTGTGTGCTGGGAATGACTCCTCCCCACTCCACTGGCTGCAGAATTGGGGGTAGACACTAATAGGCAAAAACTCTGCTATAACCATCCATCCATGGATGATGTGTTTCAGTGTTTAGTCAGGTGCAGCTCATCCCCCTGCCCCCAACATCTCATGTTATCTTACCTTAAATAAAACATTATTGGTATATGTCAGGAAAAAATGTCCCTGTCTCATCTACCGTGGAAGGGAAGTTTATTTAAGTAATTACCAGTGAGGCACTGGGCACTTCCTGAGGATTAATGGCTGGCTGAGGGCTGATGGCTTGAGGGGTATGGCCTGTGAGTAATCCTCACGAAATATCCTGTACCAAGGTCCTTACTGCTAAACTGAAAGAACAAACCCATGTATATGGATGGTTTTTACAGGTGACACAGGCTCAATGGAGATCATCAGAGCAGCTCTAGGAAATCAGACCAGGGATGTCAAAGGAGCCTCTGGGAGTTAGATGCCTGCAACATTTTCTCACCGTGTCCAGAACCATAGATCACAGTGTTGCTCCTTTGCCTCAGTGCAAGAGAGATTTGCTGATGCTAAGCAGTGTGTCAATTCCCTGCCACTTCCGGTCAGTCAGCCACCCAACAAACTAATCAGAACTCTGCCTGCCCTTACTTTGCCTTGAAGGTTGATACGTGGTGCACCCCAGTCTGCAAACTCCCCCTGTAGTGTCCAGCCCCTGTCACTGAACACTCTCAGTAATTGCCAGGTAAGCTGTTCCCAAAGAGACAGTGTACACGCAGCAGGAAGGTTACCACTCGGGCTCAGGTCCTTTAGAACTCCACAGCACTGTAATCTGCTTATAGTGGAAACAAATCTAAGTTAATTAACAGAGAGCAGAGATTCACAGAGTATTGAGTAAGGATAACGGAAATGGTTACAAGTAAAACAGAAGTATAATGTGCTTTCTAGAGACTAAAACTTAACTTAATAGACTGCAGCCCAGGTCTAAAGCAGTTTCTCACCCTCCAAGTCTTTCTGCCAAGCTTGCTGGATTTCGGTCAATCTAGGATGTGTTCCTTCACGAAACCCCGTCTCTGCCAAGGGTGTTCCCCAGTGAAACGGATCATGGAATGTCCTTTTGCTGCTTATGTTTCCTAAAGGTCATTGACTTTGTTCCCAGAGTCAGGATGACTCCTGCAGTTCAGACTCCAGCGTGCTCTGCCCTGTTGGTCTTACATCCCCAGTCAACTTGTTTTTCCTGTTGACTTAATATGCAAATGGGGCCTCCTTTGTGTTGGTTTCACAATGCATAATTTACTTTAGAGACAGGGATAGGTGAATAGACGTGCTTCTGTCTGGCAGAAGCACTGTTTGTCCACTCTGCCTTGTTCCAGTCTTGAAAACATAATTTTGGTATATATGCACAATTCCTTATACAATGTCAGCACAGACATTTTGCCGTGCTATGAATGACCAGTGTCTCATTGCCTTTCATTTGATGCTTTACAGGACACTCTTTGGATAAAAGTACTATGACAGCAATATGTTAGGTGTAGTGAGTTTGTTTGGCCTGATAGGAGTTGCTGACACAGAGTAATGAACCACGAACTGGCCTCTGTGTCACAGCGCCCAATGCTTATTGAATTTCAGTGAGATTTGGGTGTCTAATTCCCTTAAGTTTCTTTGAAAACTCCAGCCTTATTGCCCTATGTATACTGGCCACCGAGAGGGCTGAAATGCCCTCAGCATCCCACCAAGGGCCAGATCCTCAGCTGGTGCCAATCGGTGTGGCTGCAGTAAGTGTTTGTTTGGATACTCCTGTTCTCCTTGTCTGGAGTTTTCTCCAAGCTGGTTTGACACTCTTCCCTGTCCAGTTTTCAGCTGCAGAAGCAGAACTGGGTCAGGCAGAACCACTGAGTTCCCCAAGGCAATAAAACGGTCCAGGCTTTGTAAATGTTTTATCTGCTGCTTCCTCCTTTGCCAAGTGCCTGCCTTCAGGGCCCTCATGAGCCTAGCTTTACCCAGGCTGTCCCAGCTCTCCGGGAAGGGGAGATAAGGTTCATGAGGCATTGCTGGCCAGGCAAGAGAGGAAATGGTGCATGTTCTAGGATGGGGAAGCGGGGATCCAACCTGCTCAGATGATAGACCCTGGTCTCCCCTTTGCACCTACAGCAGGGCCCAAACAGGGTGGGAGTAACATGGGTCAGAGCCTGCTCCACAGGAAAGCTCCTTTGTGCAGCTCCAGTGGTACAAAGGGACAGTAAAGCTGCCTCGAGGGGGACTCTGAGGTCTCCCCTGGTGTGGAGATATGGTTTGTCATTGGCATGCTGAGGGCAGGAGGGGATAAAGCCCTAGGGGTCCATTGCCGGCCATTGCAGTCTGGGTGCTGGGGCCTGAACTGGCCCCTGGTTGCTCCCAATTTTGGAGGGATGAAAAGGTAGCAGAAAGCTGTCTCTCTTCTCAGGTGCACCTGAGAACACAACCTCCTGTCGCCACCCTGCAGGGGAGTGCAGACTAAAGGTCTGGGGGACCCAGATGGGCCCGGGGCAAGAAGAGCATGGGGTTCTGCAGGTCAGCTCAGGTGGAGGTGTGCTGGTAGTGCTGTTTTAGTGCCCGCAGGTGGCTCAGTAGGGAACCTGCACTACAAGATGGAGAAGCAGTAGCAGACCAGTGGCAGACAATGCTGTGATAGCAGGGGGTTCTGTAGATCAGAGTATTTTTTAAGAGTTGCCACCTTCCTGGGGAACCAACTTATGCATCACAAGGTGGTGATGTGTGTGGTGCTGACAGTTATATGGGGCTCTTTCCAAGGCCAGTGTGTGCCATAGAGCTGTCCCCCTCACCTACTGCAAACTCTCCGTTGCCGAAGGGGAAATGTAGCCTCACTTTGAGCCAGGCAGGAGCTGGCATGGCATCATTTAAAGGATCTGGGGAAGGGCGTTAGCTGGGAGAGTGTGCGGCCAGCCACTGAACTGACTCCCATTCAACTCTCCACACACAATCAATGACTATTCCAGGCACTCCTCTGTAAACTCTCCTTTACGCAAGCTGTAAAACTGGCCTTAGAAAAAAGTCTCTTCTGCCTCCCTCTAGTCCAGAGAAACTGCAAACAGCAAGTTACTGTGGGCTTTTCAGGCTATCAGAAGATATCCCCTGGTCCTTGTTGGCTGAATTAAGCTGACCTGAAGAAGAGCTCTGGGTGGCACGAAAGCTTGTCTCTCTCACCAACAAAAGTTGGTCCACGGTCCCCCTCCTTGTCTCCCTTTACTGTTCAGTGTCTTTGTTTTGCATCATGCCAATGGCCTGTGGACTGCTGTCCATAATATTTGAGGGCTTATGGTAGGCTAGGGTACCCTACATATCAACAGCGATGCAAATTAAGTTCAGGTTCCTGTTCGTTTGAAATGCCCGTTCTGTTTGCTGGCAGACAGCCAGCATTATAAATTCATTTGGACTCTTTTAAGAAGGGCTTTTAACATTTTTGAATGGTTCCTAGCTCATGCCATAGAAATAAATCATACAGCTCCAAATCCAGAGGTACAGAATAGTTAGGGCCTTACTGAATGCCTAGATACAAGAGACTGGGAGGAACTGGACGATACCTATATACAAGATACTTGCAGGATTGCTTACATGACTCAAATGCTAGGATTCTTTCTATTAGGCGGGTCCTATTCAGCAGCATTTTGGGTCACGGTGAGTGCTGGAGGCAGTGAGGGATGTGCCACTTGGGAGCCTCTCTTTGTTGTGGGGTGCTGGGGTTTTTGTTTGCAGAAAAGGGCAATGAGCTAAGAGAGCTGGACTCTTATTGTTCCCTGAGTTTCTCTCTCCCCCGACACATTGTGCAGCGCTAGGTCGCTGGACACGAGGACATCCACCTCCATGAATGGCTTATTCTCCAGGGGTGATTCCATAGGCCACTCATCCTCGGCTCGACATGAACTTGTTAATGGACGCTGTTGCTGCTGGTCTCTGTTTTCTCTAGATACAAACTGCAGCCGTTAGGCTGAGGTTGGGGTGGAGCCAGGGATTGCTGCCTGCTCTCCCCTTTGATTGGACTTGCTGCAGCAATCAGTCAGGTGGAAATGCAATGCTCACCAACACCCAGCAAAGGCCAGAGCTGTAGATTCAAGGCCTTCTGTAAGGTCAGTGGGTTGCGTAGGTGCAGGCTCAGGTTCTTGAACCAGAATGGCACGGAGTACCCACATTGGCTTCAGTGGAATATGGGGCGCTCAACACCTCTCATGATGGACCCCTGAGAGAACAAGAGGCTGTGCGGCCAGCCAACCGTGCCCCATCACTGAGCCCTCTGCTATTTGACATCCCCTCACTGTCATGCTTTAAAGCAGTGAGGTTCCAACCAGCACTGGTACTTCTGGCTCTTGGGGCTGGTATTCCCCTTTCTACCCTAGTGATGAGACCTTGACTGCTGCTCCCCACCTCCCAGTCACCTGTTCACACTGCAACTCATCCCAGAGTGGGGACTGCTCCCAACTTCATTCTCTTGATCTTGGAATGAGATCATGGGGAGTTGAATCATGGACGACTGACTAGGAGGCTGCACAGGTGAGATCATAGCCTGCTCAGCAGCCATAAAGTACAGACCAAGAGCCAACTCCTTAGCTGGTGCATCTCAGCATGACTCTATTGAAGTCAATAGAGCTACGTCAATTTACACCAGCTGAGGCTGTGGCCTGAGAAATCCTTTGTTTGCTCCGTTCTTCCCACTTTTCCTCTCCTTGGATTAGAGCCGAAGTCTATAAAGCTACTATGGTCTCTGCAGTGGCGTAACTTCCATAGATGGTTTGCTTTAAGAGGCTGAAAGCCCTATAAAGAGCTTTACATTCTCTAATAATAGAGTGCAGATGCAGAGGAGGAGGATTTGATGGTCAATTAATGTAGAAACTATCCAGTGCTTTGCATAGATCCTACTCCTTGCCTTTGAAATACGATGCCCTATTAAAATGCTACCCAAAATTATACTGAGATTAAAACAAAACAAAAAAAATCTGAAGTGGGCCATGTTGCATGCTGCTCTTTTCAGAGGTGCCTGTACACCGTTGCTCATAAACTCTTGGATTAGGCTTGCCTGGACCTTTCAAACTGTGGCTGCTCCTTGACAAAAGCAGCATTCAGCTGGCAGGAGCTGAGGAAAGGATTGTTTTACGGAGCTGAAAGGGAAAAAGTTCTGGCACCCCCTTGTGCATTCCTCTTAAAGAGACAGAGAATGTTAGTCAGCTAATGGAAGCAAAATGTCCCCAGGTTTGGCCCTGACTCCCCCGCTCCCCTGGGACTGAGACTAACTCTGCAGAGAGAGAAAGAAACCCTGGAATCATGGAAGTACATTCAGGGTATGAACCAGCTGAAATGAGCCTCAGAAAGAGTGTAAAAATCGATGTCCAGGTGACACAGGGTTATTCTGAGGCTGGGATGACATACAGGGCTGGATCATAGACAAGGAAACAGCTCCAAGCTACAGAGTGCTGGGACAGCTTTGGGGATTTTCCTGCTCTTTGCCTTGCAGCTGTTCTCAGTGTCAATTGTTCTAGAGCCTGACGGAATTGATGAGCCCACAGGAGCAGCTTCTGGGGTATTTCTGCATGTTTAATGCTTAACTCAGAAGAAAGGATCCTGTCACAGGGACCCGAATCCACAAAGGTATTTAGGTTCCTAGGCCTGAATCCACAAAAGGGCCTGAGATGATGTGATGCTCTGCACCATGACGCCTAAGTTTAGGTGCCTAGAAGCTCACAGGAACAACGTCGCAATCCACAAGACAATGAACGGTGCCTAAGAATAGGATCCCCCAGACCAGCATGCTAGGCAGGGAGCTGCCAAAGCTAGCCAATGGGAGACGGCAACAATGGGGTGGGTGCTAAATTCCACCCTTATCTTGGAGTTTAGCGCCTAAGTTCAGGCTTCAGGGAGGTGCTTCTCTCTGCTTGTGATTCATGAACAGGGAAAGACAGGCATTTGGCTGCCTATGTCCCGTTGGGGGTCCAGTCAGTGGGTGTGCTCAGAGGCTACCTAACTCCACACAAAATGGCTGCTGGGTGGGAGGATGACCCCTGCCTTCTAGCTCTGAGCTCAGTGGTTAAGGCACTCACCCAGGAAGTGTGCACTCACCCTGGCGCAAGTCTGCCTTCTGCCTGAGGAGCAGAGATTTGAGCAAGGCTCTAGTATCTTTCAGTTGAGGGGCCTCCCCACTGAGCTATGGAATAGTCTGAGGGGGGAGAGGGGGTGCACTCAGTATCTCCCGCTGAAGTTGTTCCACTTTCATTAAACAATTGAATAACTAAATTTTAATTGGCCAGTCGCCAGGGCACCCATCTGAGAGGTGGGAGAGCCCTGTCTCAGCTCCTTCACCTCATCAGGCAGAGGGGGATTCCCATCCAGGGTGAGTACCCTAACCTCTGGGCTAAAAGGGAGGGCCTCCGCCCCCACCCAGCTGTTTTGTGTGATGGACCCAATCCTATAGAGGCCTCCAAGCACACCTACTGGATCATGCCCTATACATGAGTTAGGCAACTGAACGCTTTAAGAGGAAGCAGGGTCTAGTGCACCTGTAACTTATCAGCTGCCTCCCAACTAGGCTAAAGAGAAGACACCTGGGCCATGTAAAAAGGAGACAGGCAAGAGACAGGTGCAGTTGAGGAGAGCTGAAGCAGAGAGCTATTAGGAAGACCAAAAGGGGCAGAAAGTTGTTGGTGAGAGCTGGCCAGGGCAGGGGGGATCTCATTCTGAGTTACAGGAGAGCTTGTGCAGAGGTCCCTAGGGAAAGGGGAAGATCCAGCCTGGTTAGGGGAAGCCAAGGTTGATGCTGGAGGGTGGATACCAAGAGCGGGGTGGGACTCATAAGCAGGGAGTGAGTGCGGCCCTGCAAGGAGTTCTCTCCCAGGGGGATCTGAGTTGGTGCTTCTGGGGAAGTGTTGTGGGAGAGAAGTGACTCTGGGAGCTCCTGGGGGGAGGGCAAAACAAGACTGGGAACACACTGGAGATGGACTCTCAGGAGGGTGAGCTGGAAATGATGCCCTGGGAGGGGGCCTGGAAAACTGCTGGGGTTCTGTTGTACTTAAGGCTGTGGCGAAGAATGGCTTCTCATAATGGTTTCTCATGCAGAACATTTATTGTGTACATGAATAAGTTATGCCCAAAGGTGGGACTCTAAATGGACACTGACAGAGGCTGTTCCTTTTTAATGGGGGAATGAAGGGAAACTGAGGCAGGCATGCTGGTTGTGTTATGATCTGCTGTGGGGCAGGGCACTCAAGGTGTAGGTTGCCGTGTGATTTGTTGCCTAGATTGTGCCCTTTCCTTACTTGGATGAGTAAGGGAGTAATAGGTCATATTCTATTGAGCAAGGGCATAAAGTGGGTCCTTACTCTATCAGGCTTTGGGGTGGAGTACTTAAGGTCAGTATTTAAGTACTTAAATAGTCAGTGGGCTAGAAAGAATGACTCCATAGCCCAGTGGTTAGGGCATCCACGTGGGAGACTCTAGGTCCAGTCCCCCTACTCCAATCACACTTCCATTATTTATCCACAGTGGACCAGCTTCAACAGGACAGCCTGAGGGCGCCACATACCGCACTATCCCATAGCTCAGCGGCTAGCGCACTCTCCTGAGAGGCAAGAGACCACTGTTCAAATCTTTTCTCTCCCTCTCGTGGAGAGGAGGGAATTGAACCTGGGTCTCATCACATCGCATCTCACATCCCTGGGTGAGGGATGGAAAGCTGCTGTGCTCATGAGGATTTCTGTGGCTGGTGATTGACCAGATACTGCTGTTGAATGCTTCCCTCCACCTCCCTACTGTGAAGCCCAAGCAAAGGCTGGACACATCCTCTGCTTTCTACAGTGATACGGGATGCTACCGTGCAGCCCTGTTTACCCTCTGCACCGTCTTCTGTGGCCCATCTGCTCCACTCCCAATACAGCCAGTTCCAAATCCACTCTGCATGGAACCAGCCCCTCTAGTTAATATATCATGTTGTGACAAGTCATCAAATGTCAGTCAAGAAACCTCATTGGTGCAACATCTTTCCACCATCCCCCCCACAACCTCACCCTCTGCACACACCTCTGAGATGTGGGCAGACTCACTTGCACTAAGAAAAGCTGCGCTAAATGCCTGCAGGCTTGGCTGGTGATTTGCTGCCTTTAGTTTCCCCGGGTTCTGCTGAAGACTAGAAAGAGTGCAGGTCATCCCTGTGCCAAGTCCAGCTGTGAGACATAAGAACCCTGATAATAGGCACCCTGTGCAATCTGGCTACCAGCTCTCCCTCTCATCCCCTGTCCTTTTATGATCCCTAAAGAAGAATGATCTTTGTCAGGTTAACGATCTCAGAAACTAATAAATAGCTAACAGATGGCCAAGCACACCTGGGGAATTGGGAAGGCTACATCTGGGACTCAGACTCCCCATCGGACCTTTCTCTACAATCACTTTTTATTCCTCAGCTTCTGTAATGAGCTCCTCCGCTGTGTTTCACCTCCTCCTGTTTATCTACAGCGACTAGTAAAACCAGTGCCTCAGCTGGGAGCTGACATGCCCAGAGACCCCTTGGGCTGAGGGGATTCTGATCACAGACCTGTCTCTCACGCTGTTGCCATTACAGTCCTATTTCCTTTCAGCAGACTTTGCACTATGTGTCTCTGGCAGAGCAACAGTGGAGACTGACAGCTTCCTGAAAAGGAGGCCAGGCAAGCACGTCGATAGACGTCTGGCCTGATCCAAAGCCTGTTGAACTCAGCTGGAGTGTTTCCACTGATGTCACTGGCTATTGGATCAGGCACACACAGTGTGGCCTCTGTAATCCACCTAGTCAGGTCATGACAGAGGGCTAATCAAGTGTGCTGATCAATAACCAATCATTCAGGGTGAAGTGATTGGAGGGGTGATGACGTTGTACCAGGCTGCAAGGGCCCGAATCTTTGCTGTGATCTCCAGTATGCCAGATAGAGGGAACGGATCATGTGTCTGTATCAGCTGTGTCCTGTGCCTTTGTGTCCTTTAGAACTGAGTTTGAACCAACAAGGCATAGAAGTGATAGTCTGCAAAGTTAGGATATGAGCACCTGAAGTCAATATAGAACATTCCATTGTGCGTTGTTCATATATATTGTAGGGCACAAGGGCTATGGGGGTGAAGCCAATAAGAGGGACGCAAAAAGCAACAGATGAGGACCTAAGGACTAGATCCTCATCTGGCATACCACCACTGACTAATGGAGCAATGCTGATTTACACCAGCTGAATATCTGGCCCAAGAGCTTCAGAGGTTTGGTTTAGAAGGAGCCCCGAGTTCAGATGCTTTTCTGAGCCACGTCCAAAACAATCCAAACTTCTTGGGTCACAAAACTGGGCTGGAAGTCTCATGAGAGCAACCTTTCTTCTGGTCCTGGCCATGAGCAGACAGACTGAAATGGAAAAATATAGAATAAATTCAAACCTTTTTGAACTGAACAGTGCTTTTGGTCTTGGTCAAAGGTTTGGAACAATTTCTATTTGAGTCGAATGGACTGCTCCTTTTCCTGAGCACAGTGCTGAGAACCAGCTGCAGACAGCTAAATGTGCAATGCTGAGGCCATTGGAATGATATGGGTTTGGAACACAGTGAGTGGAGTATGGTGTTAAAGAATTATGGACATGATTCTCTGTTACACTAAGGCCCCTTTACACTGTTCTGGCTGTGTAATGGGTAATTTACATTCCCCATGCAGTGTAAAGGTCTGATTCTTCTTTACTGTAAATGTAATATACAGCAAGTCTAAGACCCTCTATATTGCCAAAGTGATGTAAAGAGGCTTTAGTGTGAATGAGAATCAGACCCTTACTGTAAATAAGAATCAGGCTCAATGTGTTCACACTTTCAGTTTCAGGGCCATGAATGTAGCCACTGCAGAAGCAGGAAAGATACCAGATGTATTTACTTTGGCCAGATGGGCTGTTTCTTCAGTTTTCTGTCTGCAGAGGAAATTGAATGTGCGCAGTTGCATGTTTGCATCTACCTTACACTGTAGCTACTTTATTTACCTGTGACTTCACCCCACCAACGCATTGAGAGATGACTTTGAAGTGTTTGCATATCGGAGTGTTTGGGGTTCGCGCCTGCACAGGACCAGTGGGGACATAAAATGTTGAATGGGACCTTTATGAAAAGGGCACCAAGAATCTCTCTTCTCACCCAGTAAGCGGCTTCCAAGCACTTTGCAGTAACCTTACACCAACCAGAAACCAGGGATGCTCAAGCTGACAAACCCTGTTTGTGTCAACTAAAGGCAAGCAGCTCTCTGCTTACCGCCGGAAATGGACTCCAGACCTTCTCCCAAGGAGGAAGACATTGACTAACTGTTCAAAGATGTGAGGAGTTTCCTAACCGGGATGATGATGTCAATTACAGACTGATATGGGCTCAGCATCTGCATCTTCTAACTGGTCAGTTTTTCTACCCAGTCAGTAAATCTACAGAGAGTCCAGGAGAGCTTTACTGTTCCCTGAGAATGTTCAATGAGACTGATTTATCATGGGGAAAGGGGACAGAAGTCTGATAATCCACAGAGAATGGATAACACGGGCCATCTGGGCACAGATTTTGAGGCAACCTCTCTTCATCCCTTTCTTTTTGCATGGAACATGAGCAGCGCAGATCTAAAGGGCCATGTACATTTAAATGTGACTGAAATGTCTGTGTCAATGTGGTATGGAATGAGTTTGTCCTAATTTGCACCACTCGGTGCTCTCAACTTTAATTCTGTGTTCTGAAATGCCAGCCAGGCTGGCTGCTATAGGTGTGTCCCTCCTTGACTTTGTTTCCCAGGGGCAGTGAAGAATCTCTGAAGAATCTCACTTCAGTTGTGGTTTATTCCATATGAGTACCCTCTGCCTTAATGAACTGGTGCCTGTCTGTCTCCATACATGTAATGATGGTGCTAGCTGGATCATCTGTGGGGATAGAACCCAGGATTGCTGGATGTAAAAGAACAAGCCTGTACTGATTGATCCAAAGTGCCAGTGTCTTAGCAGACCCATGAACCGCCTTGCATGGTCCCCCCACTAGAGGGGAACAAAGAGCTGTCATGCAGGCTGCCTCGGAGTTGGGGAGCTCAGGATTTTGAGGGTCCATGCTACTAGAGCAGCACCAGCAGGCAAACTGCCTTGGGGGCCACACCTCCATACTCTCTGGTGAAAAAACAAACTTCAGAACAACAAAATCTTCCACAAAACAGAGCTACCTTTCTCCCGCACAGCTCTGCTAAACACAGCAAAGGTTACAGGATGCTCAGATACTGCAGTAATGGGGACTACACAAGTACCTAAGATGTGTACGTGCTTCAGATACTGGTGGACGGTTATCTCATCGCTCCTTTGCCTCATTTGGACAAGAGACACAAGGAAGTCTTCTTGTTTTTCCATATAAGCCACTCCTTCCAGTCCCCGGGTTCTTTGTGTTGTCCTTGGTTGAACTCACTCTTCTTTATCACTATCTTTGGTGACCAGAATGGAACGAAGCATTCCAGGTGTGGGTACACTAGAGCCTTAGCTAGGGTAACATTTTTCAAAGGCAGCTCACTTAGGAATCTAAGTTCCATTGACTGTCAGTGGGAATTAGTCTCTTTTGAAAATGTTACCAAGAGCCTTTTGCCTCCCTGCTCCAGATAGGGTGCAGTCCAAATCAGCATATGCAACAGGTAACCCAGCTGTTGTGAGAATAGTCAATCTGGATAAATCAGTGATTAGCACCTACTGTGTGCCTAGACTCCTCAGGTTTATGAGAGCCCAAAATACGGACCCTAAGGGCTGAATTCTGTTCTCAGTGACACAGTAACTTTGCAGGATTTGCCCTATGTAGTTACCCTGGATTTACACCCAAGAATGGAGTTCATCTCCAAATGACAGTTTCTGCCTTCTGACTACATTCTGACTCAGCATCAGCATCAAACTAGCCATTTCATGGCTGTCCAAAGCCCACTGAAGTCAATAGACAGGCTTCCTTTGACTTCAGTGAGCTGTGGATCACAGGGCTGGTGCTTGCCCACTGGGGACCCTAAGCAGGAATATTCTCCTGCCCCCCACCCAACACATATGAATAATTAGTAAGGGGCCCCTTGAAAGACTTGGGGTCCTAAGCAATTGCTTAGTGTGCTTATGCCTCATGCTGGCTCTGCTGGATCAGGCCCATACTGAGTATACCTTGCTCAGCTACATGTCTGCATTTAACTAACTTGCACCCCCCTTCCTCCCCCCAATTCTGACTGCAATGAGCACTGACCTTTGTGTTAAAGCTGGTGTGACTGTTCCAGAGGGCACAGAAGAGCTTTTTCTCTATTTGGATTGCTCCAAACTGTGGTCTGGATTGCAGGGGGAGTTTTCCTGGACACTATGATCCAGAAGGGTTCCACCATAATAGCAAAGGCAGGCACTGTTTTCACCACCACCTGCCCTTGCGGGAGGGAGTCATGCTGGGGGAAGAGCTGTTTTAGCATCCTCCAGGCGTGCTAGAGGAAGCTGTTGGGGATCTGCTGGATCAGCACACCCTGGCCACTCTACCACATCCCATCCTGGCCAGAACCTCCTGCTTTCTAGGTGGTGCAAGACTAGCCCCATAGGGGAGACTTACCCACTTACGCCTCCTGCTGCTGGGGCCATTCACCACGGTACATGCCCTGGGTAGCAGTGTAAAACCAGCGGTCAGTCTAGCACTCCAGTTTTTCTAACGTGACTTGCCCTTCCTGTTTACTTTCGTTCCTTGCTCTTAATGCCAGTGAAATAAACTTCCCCATTGTCCCATAATGGGAGCATCTGAACCTGGGTACTTCATGTTCATTGCTTTTCACGGGTGACTGGCAGCTCAGCAGTTCCCCTATAATGGGTTCCACACAGCGTCAGGCTGGCAGATCAACGTTTCCCGCGTGCTCCTCCTACCAAACAGGTTTATTTTTGTTTTTGCTGCAAAACTCTATTTCCTGCCTGCTAGAAATGTGGTGAGAACATAATCCCGGGCCCTCAGCACCTTTACCTTGGCTCATCTTGCTGTCTATTGCCCACCTGTATGCAAGAGATGGAATGTCCCTTGGCAAGAGAAGGGAACGGGGAAATGCATGTGGTCAGCACCCGTAGCCCTAGTCAGGAAACTCTAGCTCATATTTATAAGCACTAGGATCATACTACTGAGGACATTGTACAAACGCTCTCCATTTTTGGGAAGAGAGATTGATGGTCTGGAGATGACAGAGGACAAATGGTCTTACAGTAAAGGCATAGGATAGGGATTCAGCAGGCCTGGGATCAACTCCTAGGTCTGCCACAGACTCGCTCTGTGACTTTGGTCACGTCTCCCTGTGCCTCACTTCCCCATTTCTTAAATGCGGGTAACAATACTTCCTTTGTCTTGTTTATTGCAGCCATTGTGATCCTCTTATCTGACTTCCTGCACTTACATGCCAGAGAACTTCACTCGGTAACTACTGCATCAAACGCAATAACATGACTGAACTAGAGCATCTCTTAGAAAAATATCGCATCTTGATTTCAAGATTAAAATGATGGTGAATCCACTACATCCCTTTGGTGAGTTGTTCCAAAGGTTCATTGCCCTTCCAGTTAAGACTGTGTTCCCTATTGCCAGTTTGAATTTGTCTAGCTTTGGCTTCCAACCTTTGCATCTTGTTATGCCTTAGAGGAAAGCTCTTTAATCTAGCAAGCAGATATCTTCTCCCCATGTAGGTAGTTATCAACTCACCTTCTTCTTGATTAAACTCAATAGATTAAGCTCTAAGTTCTTAAATTCAGTAGCCAAGTCTCTCATTGCTTCGAGGACTGGGAAACCTTCCTTACATTTCTGCGGCTCTCCTCTGAACCCACTCTGATTTTTCAAAATCTTTTTGAAGCGGTGGACTCCAGAAGGGGCTGTGAGACCACTGCTGGAATACCCCTAGTGCAGTACACAGAGGTAACGGCACCTCTCAGCTCCTACTTGATGTCCCCAGCTTATATATCCAAGGATCATATTAGCCCTCTTGTCCACAGCATTGCACAGTGAGCTTGTGTTCAGTTGGTTATGCACCAGGACCCTTAAGTCCTCCCACTGCTTTCCAGGGTACAACCCCCCCCAGCCTGCAGGTACTAGCTAGCCATAAGTGTTAGAGCAGCGACTGTCTCTTATCACGTGTACGCACAGCACCTACCACAGTGGAGCCTCAGTCTCAGTTGGGCCCTGTAACACAATGCTACTGTAACACAAACAATAACTCATTAATGCTCAATGGAAGTCAAGCCATTTGGTAATTTTCAGTGTATCACTGAGTGATCTCCAGGGCTTTAGCTAAATGTATTTCAACTGATACAGCAACAGACAGAGGATTTCTAACAGGAGACACATGGGAAGCCCACAGACAATGTCTGGCTCAGGTAGCTCAGACGGTGCAGTCCTTTAAGTAATCTACTGGGGGAGAGTTTAGAGAGCCGAGTCACGTGGTTTCCCATTGAGCTGCTGAACAGAATCCAGGAGGCTGCGGTGAAGCATTTGCTCTTGAAAACCATCTTACAGAAATATCCTGAATAGCAACGATGTGCTGAGACACCCGCCTGGAACTGGGCTGTATAATGGAACATTAACTTAAGTACAGCAGCTGAGTCCTGTAACAAGGGCGGCCGAATGGGCTGTTTGATAGTTTCACTCTGATGAAACTCAGTCTACCTGGAGGAGGCATTTCCATAGCTGCAAAACACACATTGCAGCCTGTGAAAAGTGCAGCCTGCTTGAGTCTAGGGTGCCTTGATCCATCTTTCCCATGAGAAATTGGGGTCAGAGGAGGCTAGGCACACCCCTACACAGGACCCCATTCCTCCATCTTATCAGCCCCCATCGCAGGCAAGCAGAGAGGAGGAAGAGCTGCCTGTTTCAGCAGGCTTATCTCTGAGCCCCTGCTTTCCCTGCCACCTGAAGAACAGCAGCTGGGGTCTCCTGCCCACCTTTGGCTGTGGTTGTCTGAGTCTCTTTGTGCTCAGCCCAGATGGGGTGCGACTGGAGTCCAGATCTGGTGTAGCGATGAAGGGGCGGCTGGGCAGAGCAGTCTTGCACCCAAAGCTGCCAAGGAAGGTGGGACAGCAACTATCCCTGCTCCCCCTCTTGAGGAGCAGATGGCCTGCTCCTTGTGCCTTCCAGGCTCTGTGTGGTGGTTTCACATAACCCTTAAACTCAGGGCCTCAGATACAGCCTTTATGAGACCAGTGCTCCCCCTCTTGAGGAGCAGATGGCCTGCTCCTTGTGCCTTCCAGGCTCTGTGTGGTGGTTTCACATAACCCTTAAACTCAGGGCCTCAGATACAGCCTTTATGAGACCAGTGCTCCCCCCACCAGGCTGGTGGTGCTGTGGTAACAGTGGGAGCCCTAGTACCCAAAGCAGCCTGTGTTCATGAGGGAAGCAGGCTGTTTTTAGTCTTGGCACATCTTGCTGTGGGCACCGGGCCATTCATGCCCTCAGCAGAGGCTGATTCTTACATCTGAGGAATTCAGTCTGCTAGTCTCTCATTATTTATGGCATGAGTTTCAAAAACAACACTGGCTATCAAGGCCAAACTTCCCGTATTTTGTTGGTACAAAGCTCTGTGCTTGACAACTCCACTAAGAAAATCCACTAGCACAGGATTGCTGTGCAAACCAGATTATGTGGCTATCTTGTTAAAGCTACTGATTGACCATTGACTTTTCAAAACAGGTCAAGAACCGATGGCAGGGCCTGTCCCTCTCTCCCCTGGAGAGGAGCTGCCTCTGGAAGGCAACTTGTGGATCCAAATTGTGCTCTCCTTTGTTTGGCTGTGACAACCAGCTCCTCCCAAGCTGGCTTGCAAGCAAACCTTTGCAAAGGGGAACTTGCAACGTAGAAAAGCAGCCCAAGGAAACCATAACTTCTGGGGTCAAAAGAATTCTTAGGGAGGGACTATCACACTCCAAAGCAGCTGATGTGAGGAGGATCCTTGTGCTAATTCAGGTGCCCACGACACTGTGGAAGCTTCAGAGCCTGCTACAAGTAGGTTCAAATGGTTCAGTGACTTACAACCCTGTGCAAATCCAATGACTTGAGCAGGGAACCTTCCAGGATGTTACAGGCTGGATTTGCCCTGATTCTAATGTCTTGGCATGACAGAATGAAGAATGTGGCACTGTATATAGAGTTGGAAACCACCGTATTCAATGAGTAAAATAGCACATTCAAATTCCTTTAGCAGTGTCCTTGTCCTTGCTCTTGCATGTGCTGGTCCAGCCCCCAAAATGTAAAGATTTATTACATAAAAGGTTGTGAGAGAAGGGAACTTAAAAGTGTGGTCTTTCCTGGAGAGGTAGTACAGCCTCGTGTATAGAACACTGGATGGGGGACCTGGGTTCTAATCCCAACTCTGCCATTGGCCTTCTTGATGACCTTGGGCATTTCCCCTCTCTGCCTCCCTTTCCACATCTGTAAAATGGGGATAATGATCTACACCTCCCTTGTAGAGCACTTTGAGATCATGATGGAAAGAGCTAGTCATTACATTGTAAGATTACCTCTATCAAGCATCACCCTTTTCTGGAAGCCAGTTTGACCGGAATTGGTTTTTATACCCAAACAAAGATAACTGGACTCCAAGAGCGCAGGCATTCACTCTCTTTGCTTGACGAGCCTAATGGCATACGGTCCTCATGCTCAGCCTGTGCTCTTATATGGTTTCCTGTCCATGCAACTCAGCTGTTATAGAGACACAGTTGCCATTGAGGGCCTGCAGAACATCACAACCACTTCCAGTTCCTGCATCACTGCAGCTGTGAGGTCCCAGCCACTGGTAATGTTCAAGTTGCAGTGGGGGAGATTTAGGTTGGATATTAGGAAAAACTTTTTCTCTAGGAGGGTAGTGAAACACTGGAATGCGTTACCTAGGGAGGTGGTGGAATCTCCTTCCTTAGATATTTTTAAGGTCAGGCTTGACAAAGCCCTGGCTGGGATGATTTAGTTGGGGATTAGTCCTGCTTTGAGCAGGGGGTTGGACTAGATGACCTCCTGATGTCCCTTCCAACCCTGATATTCTATGATTCTATGAAAGCAGGGAACAGCCTGGTGATCTGAGTCCCTTTACTTGAGTCACTTTGCCATGAGGAGTTTTCCAGGAGTTTTTAATGGATGAAGTTCCTCAAATTTGCACCAGACTGGTATCCTTCACAGTGGCAGGGAAATCGCTGCAGCACCTTATCTAGCTGGCTTCCAGCTGGTCTTGCACCTTGCTGTTTTGGAGGAAAGCATCATGCTATGACTTGTCTTAGACCCATGTCTTTCTTGGCTGGGAGAGATTGATGGTGATTATCAGAGCCACTCTTTGCAGGTATCATCTCTCAAATGAGCAACTGTTAAACTGATGCTCAAGAAGCAACTTTGGATCATGACCTGTGCATCTTAGAGACGGTCTCTGTCCGCATCTGGTGGCGGCGGCAGGAGATTGTAAGAGGGGACTCCTCATCTATGGAATGGACTTTCCTTTTGTGCCTGATGGAGCCTGGCTATTAACTTTCAGGGCATGTGGCAAAATCTGTCTATTTACTTAGATGTTTTCTGAGGGAGTGGGTTGAGTGGCGATGGACCTCCGTTTTAGCAAAGGATTGCTGTTAACATTGTGCTGGCTTTGGTTGGTGTAGCTTGTGTGTATATATATAGAACTGGAAAAAGTACAGAGAAAGGCAACACAAATTATTAGGGGTATGGAGCAGTTCTGTATGAGGCGAGATTAAAAAGATTAGGACTAGTCAGTTTAGACAAGATGACAAAGGGGGAATATTCTAAAGGTCTATAGAATCATGAATGGTGTAGAGAAAGTGAATAAGGAAGTGTTATTTACCCCTTCACATAACACAAGAACCAGAGGTCACCCAATGAAATTAATAGGCAGCAGGTTTAAACCAAACATAAGGAAATACTTCTTCATGCAACACAGAGTCAGCCTGTGGAACTTGTTGCCCGGGGATGTTGTGAGGGCCAAAGTATAACTGGGTTAAAAAAAGTAGGTCCTTCAATGACTATTGGCCAAGGTGGTCAGGGATTCAGCCACATGTTCTGGGTGTTCCTTGCCTCTGACTGCCAGAAGCTGGGGCTGTAGGACAGAGGATGGATCATTCAATAATTGTCCTGTTCTGTTCATTCCCTCTGAAGTGGCTGGTGCTAGATGCTGTCAGAAGACAGAATACTGGGCTAGATGGACCAGTGGTCTGACCCAGTATGGCCATTCTTCTGTTCTAATGTGCCTGTAACCCCTAGCTTCACAAACGCAAGCTCAAGCTCTGTGGTGGCCTATTAGAGCATGCACAACTGAATGGGATGTAGGCAAAGTGCACAGACTCTTCACTAAGAGAAAGAAGGGAGCCTAGAATAGCAGTATGAGAAGTACCAGCACTAATATGCAGTACTAATGGTTTAAAGCTATTGCTATAAATAACATGCCGATGGAAACCAGGCCTTCTGTGTATGCTCTACATTTCTACTCCAAAGTAAGCAACTTGTTTGCAGTCAAACACCTGGACACAGCAGAACTGAGCTACTCTTTCCCTCAAGGCACACGCAGAACCTCTGCATAGTTTTAAAAGAAGTTCTGGGTGTGGAGCAGGAGCTGAAAGTGCAGAGCTAGAGAAGGATTTTCCTAGTGACCACTAACAGCAGATTGGTGGCTTTTAGGAGAATATGTATACGTACGTGGCTGAGGACATGATTTGGCTGTAAATAAATAATAACCCTTTTATCCACAACTAATCCTTAGAACTCTGGCATCTTCAAACAGCTAGTCAAATGAGTATAGAGGAGGGGACAGACTGAGAGCACCATGGTCATAAAATTGGCAATCAAGCCATGGGAGATTGATTGACTTTGTTTCTCCTCTCACTTGCACTAGTATAAATTGCACTGAAGCCGGTGGAGTTACATGGCAATAAACTAGTGTGAGGGGGGGAAAAAAGCCAGATCATTGGCTTCAGTGGGGAACAAATAGAGGCAAAACCTGGCTCGCAGTCTTCAACAGGTTAAAGTGAACAAAACAGGGCAAATCGAGACCCACTTGGAACAACTCTGGCCCCACATCTCATTCTGGCACTCGCTTTATTCATGATTCATTTCCAAGTATTGCACTATAGTCAGCTTTAGCTAATAAAGGCCTCGCATTGTACCTTCTAATCTCATTAGGCCGAGGTATGTTTTGGTAGCAGGAGCAGGAAGGCAAAGAGAGGAGTTAAATGTGTTTTTCAATTCCAGCTTGAGTCATTAGTCAGACTTTAGAAAAAAATTCCCCATAGTTTGTTTCCTTCACCCCTTCAGAATAGTGGATAGCGTTGCTGGCATGGAACGGCTGTGCTTCTCCCCAGTGATAGCTGCATTTCAAGCTGGGTGATTGATCCCTAGATATACTGGGCCAAGTTCACCGCAAGTGATTTCCATTGGCCTTAGTGGCCTTATATCAGGGATGAATTTGGTTCGGTGGCAGTCTGTAAAGCGACTTTGGGATCCTCAGGTGAAAGATGTATACAGTTTGGTTAGCCAGGCCCAAATTCTGCCACCCTTCTTAAATTTGTAGTACCTTACTCAAGGCTAATCATACTGAACCTGATCACGTCCTCAGCATTAAGCAGAAACCCACCTTGAAGTCAACGAGGTACTTGGTTTAAAACCTTGGTTTAAAATCATCTCTCAAATGAGCACCTGTTGCATTGATGCTCAAGAAGCAACTTTGGGTCACGACCTGTGCATCTTAGAGACTGTCTCTGTCTGCATCTGGTGGTGGCAGGAGATTGTCAGAGGGGAGTCCTCATCTATGGAATGGACTTTCCTTTTGTGTCTGATGGAGCCTGGCTATTAACTTTACAGAGCACGATGTAGCCTACCGCCTTCAGTGGGATTACTCATGAATTTATCAGAAACCTGACAGTTTTCACTCACACTCAGTGCAGTTAATGGGCTTTTCCCCGGTATGAAATCTGATTAAGAATCATGAATTAGAATATTTTTAATAAATGGCCAAACTGTGCTTCAGTGAACAGCAGTTACACCGCAAGCAGGCCTATTGCGTAAATTGCTACTCACTGTGAGTAAGGGTAGCATAATCTGGTTCACTGTAATGCCCAGAGGAAAATGAGGTGCACTAAGGATGGTGAATTAACTGGTTAAGGCAGTATCATCACAACTTGGTTTCTTACTATATATAGTTCATTATTTCCCTTCCATCTGGTCACGTAACATGAAGGACACCATCATGTGTTGCAGAAACCTTCCTTGCTCTAATCCAGTCACTTATCACAGGCAATTTCAGATCTTGGACTAATCATTCATTTTTTTTTTATTGCAGCCCTTGCTGCTCTGAAGAGCCATTTATTTCCCTTTATCACAGTCCAATTATTTCAGCAAGGAAAATTTTCTAATATGTCTTAGCCACTGTGACAAGGACCTTCACGGAGGCCAAAGCAACCCAAGCTCCAGATAAGGGCAAGCTTCTCAATGTGGGAGATGAAAGCTTCACAGGAAGCTGACCCACTCTATAGAACTCTCTTCCACAAGGGTCAGAATGGCAGCGGCCTCTGGTGTGTTCAGAACGAAATGCAAATTCTTTGACTTAGCTTTGCCTTAGCATGTTCGGCATAGACAATAGCACGTGCACATACCTCATTTCCCCTCCCCTCCTCCCACACTGATGTGTGCAACCCCACCCACACTCACATCAACCAAATGTCCCTCTATAACCTAAGCAAGCTATTCTTCCTGCAGGCTGGGAAAGAACAGAGACATGGGAAAAGAATGTTGTTGTAATTTTTATTTTTAATTAGGCAGTGCTTTGTCATCATAATATGGAGGAGAGATCATAATCATTTCAGTATTAAAAGAACCCAAGGTAAATTCCCAGAAAGCAGGGGATACCTCCAGTGGTTTGGCCTGTATTCTCTCCTGATTAAAAACAGAAGCAAAGGCTTGATCCAATGCCTATTCAACTCAGTGGAAGACTCCTATTGACTTCAGTGGACTGTGGATTTAGCCCTTACTGCCCAAGGCTGTGAATGAACCATTAATGAAGGCAGAGTGGCTGCCTATACAGGCTTTGTACAGCACTTTGGAATTACCTAGAGCATGGAAGGTGCTCTATAAAGCCAGACTCCATTCCCGCTCTATCTTGCAGCCATTCTGCTTTGGAACAGCTGAAAGCAGCAATAAATTGTGCTCGGATCGTAATGGCTGCCTGTACCACTTTAGAAACTCACTTTTAAAAAGAGGTTCTAAAATACTGTTGGTTTATTAAGCATATCATACGTATAAATTGCCCATAAACGTATTGCATGCAGAAGATGTAATGAGTATTATAATAACCTTTTCCACCATTTCATTTTGAAGCCCCATTTACCTGAAATGAGCTGCTTCCAATAAATATTTTGCAACATATTTCCCCTTCACAATTGCGCTCACAACAAACAGGAATGTTTTAATTCTGACAAAATGGGTATCTTTCATGTACCAGCCTTTATTCAGTGCATGGTCTTGTGGCTAAATGCCTTGCTGATTATCTTGTCCCAGGGTGTTACTTTAACTGAAGTGATAAGAAATGTCATTAAAAAGTAATGTTCCACTGCTTTGACAATCATATTAGTAAACATTGGCGACTCCGTAGGTTATATGCCAGGCAGGCTGACACTAATGGGTTTATTAACATATACAGTAGCACTTTGTCAAACCTTCTTGTTAATATAAATTCGCAGATGACAAAAAGGAACCGTGGGGGTGGGGGCGGATTGGCATTTAAATACGGTTTGAGTTGGGATGTGAACTGACAAAACCCAGGGAGTTCAGAGTGAGGGCTGTCATAGGGTCTGATGACTTTGGACAGTCACTTGCACCCGTGCAAAGTGCTCATATTCTGATCTGCGAGGTTTGACGCTTGCTGTGCACTGCTGGTTGACCTCACAAGGTGCCAGGCAGTGGAGAATTGGGGACATTGCCCTAAATTTGTGCCTCTTTGAAGGGAAGGAAGAGGGATCTAGGTGGACTTAGTTTAAAGCCAGCCATACTCAGCCAGAGCCTCAGTGGCTGTAAACTGGCAGGAATCCTGTTGTTGGTATTACAGTTGTGACTAGACTCCATAGCCTGTCCCAGATGGCAGAAAACTTAGCAAGAGACAGTCTAAATAGGCAAAATGTGGTAGGTGGAAACAGAGGCACAGAGTGAGAGAATAAGAGAGATTAAATGAAAGCATACAGCAGATCAATGGCAGGGCCTGGGCCTACAGCCCAGGGTTCCCGAGTCCCAGTCCATTGCTCAGGGCCAGTGACAGCACTGGGCCGCTGCTGAGTTACACCAGATGAGGATCTGGCCCTTACAGCCCACTCCTCTCTCACATCTATTTCTGACTTTAGGAAAGCTCCTTTGGATTTGCACTGAGAGCAGAATCAGACCCTAGGTGCTGGAGTTCCTGGCACATGCTAGTTGGGGCCAGTTCTTCTCACGGTTTGAAGCACGGGGGAAGTTTGGGGTTTAATTCCCTTTATTTCCTGTTTTAATCTGTTACAAAGGGTGGTAAGCCACAGATTCTGCTCTCTCTTCCTTCTGTAGCGGCTGCATAGAGGCAACTGACTTTGGCCCAAAGAGTGTTATTTACCCAATAGAGCCAAATGCCTCCCCTTGGGATATTAACTAAATACATATTTCGAGTTGTGTTCAAATGAGACCATCTGCTTAATAGACTAGAAACTATTCCAGCATGTATCAGATCAAAATGTATGGAGGCACATTTGAAGGCATGTCTGTAATGTCCTAGAATAATGGCTCTGAAAGGGCTGCTTTGAACTATCCTGAGGGGACTTTCGCAGAAAGCATATTTTACGTATTAAAATTGAATTGCGCTCCCGAGCTTGCTCCTGGGACCACATCCACGAGCAAGCTTGCAGTTCCACTGCAGCAGCCCGGCCCCAGCAAACCAGTGTGGGCCGAGCAAAACACTCAAGTGAGATGCGCAACAAATCCAGGGGTGTGCTGCCACTCCCTCAAACAACCCTATAATCGTCAGCGAGTGGGAAGAGCAGAGTGCTCACAAATAACCCTACAATAGCAAGCCCATGTGTGTAGCACAGTGCTTGTAAAGACCCTGCAACAAAACAGTGGGCATCTTGCAGCACTCACCAACCTATGCTAGCAAACCGGGGGGAAAGGGGGCGTTGTGCAACCCACTAGCCGCTCACACGCAGCTCTGCAATAATAAACTTCCAGCTGCTGTGCTCACAAGCAACCCTCCCCAAGGAGTGCAAGAGAAACCAGGCCTCAAAACCACATGGCTATATACGTATTTTTCAAAATGGAGTTAGGGAACACTGCTAACGCCCTCCAGGCTGATCAGCCTCTGCTCAGGTCACTCTAATGGAGATGACCCAGAGCAAAATTCCCCCCTACACCAGAAGGCCTTCAGAGCTTGTCACCTTGCAATGTTAGCTGGAGTCATAAACTGCGTGTTGCCTCTCACCGTGACTCCCATGCACCTACACCCAGATTTCTAGCTTGAGGTAAACTGTGCTTTAAGTTGGCCCATTGGGGTGGCAGTTGAAGCTCAAACGCTGCTGATGCTGAAATGGAGTGGGGGACTCCGCAGCTTTGTGAGGCTAAGCCAGTTGCTCTGTGCAGCTCCAGTATTTGTTTTGTGGTGAAACTGCTCTCATTGGAGCTAGACTAACACCGCAGTAAAGACAAGCATTGTACACGGTGAGGTCGGGCTCTGTGATGGGGGAGGGGTTGAGACCAGACAGATAGAGGCTCTAAGGAGCATCATCCCTACTCTATGGTGGGGAGAATTTGCAGCTTCAAATAATCTCACTCCTCTCAATGTTATTTTAGGCCAGTTTCCCCACAGAAGGCCAGGCTCGTCCCTGTGAGGGCAGGCTGGGATTTTGGCAGGGTTGCCAGGTGTCCGGTTTTTGATGGAACACCCAGTCAAAAAGGGACCGTGATGGCTCTGGTCAGCACCGCTGACCGGGCTGTTAAAAGTCCAGTTGGCAGTGCAGCAGGGCTAAGGCAGGCTCCCTGCCTTCTGTGGCTCTGTGGGGCTCCCAGAAGCAGTGGCATGTCCCCCCTCCATCTCCCTTGTGTAGGAGCAGCAAGGGGGCTCCGCACACTGCCCCCTCCCCAAGCGCTGGCTCCGCAGCTCCCATTGGCCGGGAATGACATCCAATGGGAGCTGCGGGGGCGGTATTGTGGACGGTGTTGTGCGCAGAGCCACCTGGCTGTGCCTCCATGGAGGAGCTGGGGGGAGGACATGCTGCTGCTGCTTCTAGGAGCTGCTTGAGGTAAGCGCCACCTGGAGCCTGCACCTCTTCCCCAGCCCTGATCCCCCTTCCGCCCTTCGAACCCCTTGGTCCCAGCCTGGAGCACCCTCCTGCACTCTAAAACCCTCATCCACCGCCGCCAGCAGGCTAAGGCAGGCTTCCTGACAGCCCTCGCTCCACTTCGCTCCCAGAAGCAGCCAGCATGTCCCTGTGGCCCCTGGCGGGGGGTGTCTCCGGACACTGCCCCTACCCCAAGAGCCAACTCCGCAGCTCCCATTGGCCAGGAACTGCAGCCAATGAGATCTGCGGGGGTGTTGCCTGCGGGTAGCAGTGCACTGAGACTCCCTGGGCCCCCCCCGCCTAGGAGCCGCTGCCAGGGCAGTGTGCGGGTCACTTTTGGGACCCACCCAAGGTAAGCGCCAACCCCCTGGCTCCCTTCTGCACCCCAACCCCCGCCCCAGCCTAGAGCCTGAATCCCACACCCCCTCCCACACCCAGACTCCCTCCCTGAGCCTGACCCTCAGCCCCTCCTGCACCCAAACTCCCTCCCAAACCCTGCACCCCCTACCGCATGTGAACTCCCTCCCAGAGTCCGACTCCACATCAAAACTCTCTCCCAGAACTGCACCCCCTCCTGCACCCGAACTCCCTCCCAGAGCCTGCACCCCACATCCCAACCCCCTGTCCCAGCCTGGTGAAAGTGAGCGAGTGATTGAGATTGGGGAGAGCGAGCAACAGAGGGAGGGGCATGGAGTGAGTGGCACTGTTCCCTCTAAGCTGTGCACGAGTACGAAACACCACACACAAAAAATGAAATACTACATCAGAGCCAGGCCAAAATATAATTTACGGGTGACTTTTGACATTGTTTTCCCGCCATCTATCAACACAGCCAGATTCTACTAGCTGGCAAGGGGGGGGAAAGGGAAAGGAGGTTAAATTTCCTTTTTCTAAGTATTTAAAAATGACATTTATAAAATAACATGGTGTAAAACTATTATTATCACAAATTGCAAATTAAAACTATTTAAATGTATAAGCATCTTACTCGCTTGGGCGCATTTGCCTCATGGTGCACAAATTTGAACTCTGCTTCAAAAATTTGCACAGAAGAAATTGTTTTTTGCGCACGACCTGTCAAAAATTAGAGGGAACACTGGTGAGTGGGGGTGGGTCCTCGGAGGAGGGGTGGGGCAGGGGGCAAGGGAAGTGTGTTCGGTTTAGTGCGAGTAGAAAGTTGGCAACACAAGGTGGTGGTCAGCTGGGATCCCTTGGGAAGGTGGACCACAGGGGAGATGGGTTGCTCTGGGATGGGAGGCTGGTCAAAGAAGCAGCGTGGCCATGCCAATCCCTCTGTGTTTTGCTTGTGAGCCAAGAGCTATAGCATTGCTTGTGTTGCCAACTCTTGTGATTTTTACCACTAGTCCAGCTGTTTTTGGAGTGGGTTTTGGCCAACTTGTTTGTTTTCCCTCATTCAAAATGGCCACTATCTCCCATTACTGTCCATTGGACTGAAGCCAGCAAGATGGTGACCATTTCCCCACCTGTGCAAGGGAGGCTGCCCCTTCTAAAGATGCTGGCCATCTTCCCACACGCTGCTGTTAATGAGACCAAAGCCATGCCCGCAGGGAAAATGACTGCCACTCTATGGTTTGGGGGGCTAGATGGGACACTATTAGGACACAGGAACTATGAGGAGCAGTGGAGGCCCTAAAAAGATGTGTGCAGGGTATGAGAGGAAAGCAGTAGGTGGTTTAACAGACACAGAGGAATGAGGGGCAGGGAGTTGTGGGGACAGGAGGCAGAAAGGGGGTGCAGAAGGACATGGGGGCCAGAGGAGGCTAAGGGAAAAGGGTACTGTGAGGGGCTGGGAGGACACTGAGGGGGGTTGGAGAGGGAGGTGATCGGGTAGCAGCTCTCCCATGCTGGGTGCAGTGGAGAAGAAGGGGAGCCCTCTGAGCAGCCAAGGGGCAGGACGCATATTGGCATGTGTGTTTATGGCTGGGTTTTGACTCTTAAAACTCAGACACTTTGGGGGCAGGCCGCTTCCCCCTACAGCTTCAAAAACTAAGAAGGAAAATGGATTATTTCAAAAAAACTCATGCTTTTCAGCCAATCTCATGATTTGTGGGGGGCTGACTCAGAGGTTTTTGAACACATGGGCTAGCAATGCTGCATTTCCCCATGGAGGGGTAGGAGCCCAGCTTGTTTCAGGGATAAGCAGGGCAAGCCCTGGTGTGACCTGATGAAAGCTCCATGACTTTCTGCTCTCAAAGCATGCAGGGCCTTGGCACTTTTCCCTCACATTCGGGATGACATGGCTCTTTCTCTGCTAAATTTCTCAGTGAACGTTTGTAAACACACTATAAATCCCTGACCCCCACTGAAAAATAGCAAGGCCTTTCAGCCACTCTAGTGGTACCAAAGCAGCGTGTTAATGCACAGCTTTGCTTTCTGTGTTTTAAAGAGATAACAGCTAATGAGCTGGGGCTTTTCCTAGAGGAGCCTGCTCTCTTTGCTCAGTCCAGGGAGAGAAGAACCAGGGACTGGGTTGCAATTTTTATTTTCAGCGCTGAGATGTGCAAGTACAGGGGGACCAATTCTTGTCCAAATGACTAAGTCTCAAGCAGCCCAGAACCCTTCATCTTAGAAAACAGATGGTGTTTGGCAGAAAAGGTTGCAATTTACTCTTGTGAAAGGTCCTTTCTTTCTGGAGCAGTGACTTAAAGGTACAATGGTTCATCTTTATCAGGACCTTATGGTACTGTACATTCAGCCACCGGTCTGGGAATGACACAGCCAGGATTTGCTAAATAAGGGGGCGATTTATATGCCCCATCAGATGAATTCTGGCCAGTAGACAGAAAGAGCTAGATGCTCAGCTCGTGTAAATCGGCGTTACTCTATTGAAGTCAGCTAAGGACCTGTCCCAAAATGCTTTCACATCCTTCCCTAGAAAAGGGGGCTCAATGTTATAATGACCTAATTCCGGCAGGTTCTGACCCAGCTTGCAGCTTCAGATCTTAATTTCTTTTTCTCAAAACTAAGTATCTGTTTTGCTTCCCCAGTTGGAATGCATGGACTAGAAGCAAGGACTGGGTCAAATGCTTACCAGGAAGTACTCCAAGTAGCCAAACCCAGGCACTGTCCCTTATGATCTCTGTTCTGTTAGTAGAAATCTGCTTCTGTGCTCATTATGGTTCTGGGCCAACATTTGATTCCCAGGTTTAGGGTCAAATTCAATCCAGGACTGGTGAGTTCATAGAGATGTAGCCTTCCCTCTGTGTACTTTACCCTGGAACAATGGGACACCCTCTTTTGAAATACTGTGCTCAGTCTTGCTACTTCACTTTGGGCTAGACCGTCCCCTCCCCCAGAAAAGCTGCAGGAGGTGTAGTTGGGGAGAGGAGGGACTTTTCAAGGCTCCTTCACAGAGCTTTCCTGGAGTTCTTGCCATCCCTGCAAGAGGTCGTGGGCACTGTGTATTCTGGAGGCCGATCCTGATCCTGCGGATTTCCTAGTTCCATGGGGTAGGGAATCTCACTGGGTGCAAGTTTGACAGCCACTATCTCAGCCAACACATCAGGGATTGAACCAGGGACCTCCAAAGCTAAAACTATAAACTGCTACAGTTTGAGCTAAGGAGTCAATTGGCTCTTGCTGGGCCTGCAGCAGACCCTGTCCTCTGCAGATCGAGTACACGGGGGAGGGGAACCTGTAACACCCAGCACCCACCAGTGGGTTACAGAGACAGGAGCTGTCCTGCAGGGATGACTGCAAATCCACGTCTCTCCCCTCTTTTCTGGGCAGCACTGCTCCTGAAGCAATGCTGCTACTGAGAGCCCCTTGTGGCAGCTCAATACCAGCGAAAAAGGGACCTAGGAGGAGCTAATACAGCTCTTAGCTTCGCTTCCTGACTTTGTGCCTAGAAATTCAGGAGCAGGGCAAGGAATGATGCCACACAGAGCGGCCCCTCTCCTGCTCCGCCCTTTCCCACCTACAACCCTCCTTACTCCTGAGCCCTCTAGTGGAGGAGCAGCTGCACAGAGCAAGGAAGGGGGCAAGTGGTGGCATGGAGGCCGCAATCATCTCCTTTCTCCCTGCGGAGAGATCCACGTGCACAGGGCCTCTCCACGTGTAAATCCACTTGGGGCAATCAGGCGCCTTCAGAAGGAAGATCTAGCCGAGACTGAAAGGGTCCAGGGAACCGTTGCTCCTTCAGCGTCCACCTCTAGAAAGCTCACTCCAGCCATTTGGCCATGGTGCAGCCTCTTTCGCTCTCCCCCTGACCCTCGATTAGCCAGCTTCCCTAGACAGACTGACTCCACCAGAGTGTGATACAGATCTCATGCTCCCTCTCTGTGAGCCTGAGTCCAAAAATGGAGCTGCATTTAATCTTTCTGAGTCAAAGCCCCACTAAGCCCCGATGCCGACTCGCTATGCTGCAGCTATATTTGCAGGGGGGTGTAGCTATGACAATATGCATCAGAGTATGTATAGAAACCGCAGGAGTGGATCCCACCTAGTCTGTCAGTCTCATTCTTTCTACTTCACTGGCAGATAATTACAGCACAGAACGAAAATATATTTGCTGCCTCTGAACGTAAAACAGAAAACTTAAAGGAAGACATAATGGGTGCTTTGTCAGGGGGGCATTAGAACATAGCTATCCAGTCACAGCTGGGAACAGCAGCAGCATGGTGTTTGTTTTAAACCAGTTGATTAGAAAGACGGAGATTAATTGGATAACATGGGAAGGGGGGGAGACAACTTTGTGGATTTTTCACTATAACTGGGAATAAATGACAGGTTTCAGAGTAACAGTCGTCTTAATCTGTATTCGCAAAAAGAAAAGGAGTACTTGTGGCACCTTAGAGACTAACCAATTTATTTGAGCATGAGCTTTCGTGAGCTACAGCTCACTTCATCGAATGCATACTGTGGAAACTGCAGAAGACGACATATACACAGAGACCATGAAACAATACCTCCTCCCACCCCACTCTCCTGCTGGTAATAGCTTATAAAAAGTGATCACTCTCCTTACAATGTGTATGATAATCAAGTTGGGCCATTTTCAGCACAAATCCAGGTTTTCTCACCCCCCCACCCCCATACACACACAAACTCCCTCTCCTGCTGGTAACAGCCCATCCAAAGCGACCACTCTCCCCACAATGTGCACGATAATCAAGGTGGGCCATTTCCAGCACAAATCCAGGTCTTCTCACCCTCCCACCCCCGTACACACACAAACTCACTCTTCTGCTGGTAATAGCTCATCCAGACTGACCACTCTCCTTACAATGTGTATGATAATCAAGGTGGGCCATTTCCAGCATAAATCCAAGTTTAACCAGAACGTCTAAGTGGGGGTGGGGTAGGAAAAAACAAGGGGAAATAGGCTACCTTGCATAATGACTTAGCCAATCCCAGTCTCTATTTAAGCCTAAATTAATAGTATCCAATTTGCAAATGAATTCCAATTCAGCAGTTTCTCGCTGGAGTCTGGATTTGAAGTTTTTTTGTTGTAAGATAGCGACCTTCATGTCTGTAATTGCGTGACCAGAGAGATTGAAGTGTTCTCCGACTGGTTTATGAATGTTATAATTCTTGACATCTGATTTGTGTCCATTTATTCTTTTATGTAGAGACTGTCCAGTTTGACCAATGTACATGGCAGAGGGGCATTGCTGGCACATGATGGCATATATCACAGTGGTGGATGTGCAGGTGAACGAGCCTCTGATAGTGTGGCTGATGTTATTAGGCCCTGTGATGGTGTCCCCTGAATAGATATGTGGGCACAGTTGGCAACGGGCTTTGTTGCAAGGATAGGTTCCTGGGTTAGTGGTTCTGTTGTGTGGTATGTGGTTGTTGGTGAGTATTTGCTTCAGGTTGGGGGGCTGTCTGTAGGCAAGGACTGGCCTGTCTCCCAAGATTTGTGAGAGTGTTGGGTCATCCTTCAGGATAGGTTGTAGATCCTTAATAATGCGTTGGAGGGGTTTTAGTTGGGGGCTGAAGGTGACGGCTAGTGGCTTTCTGTTATTTTCTTTGTTAGGCCTGTCCTGTAGTAGGTGACTTCTGGGAACTCTTCTGGCTCTATCAATCTGTTTCTTCACTTCCGCAGGTGGGTATTGTAGTTGTAAGAATGCTTGATAGAGATCTTGTAGGTGTTTGTCTCTGTCTGAGGGGTTGGAGCAAATGCGGTTGTATCGCAGAGCTTGGCTGTAGACAATGGATCGTGTGGTGTGGTCAGGGTGAAAGCTGGAGGCATGTAGGTAGGAATAGCGGTCAGTAGGTTTCCGGTATAGGGTGGTGTTTATGTGACCATTGTTTATTAGCACTGTAGTGTCCAGGAAGTGGATCTCTTGTGTGGACTGGACCAGGCTGAGGTTGATGGTGGGATGGAAATTATTGAAATCATGGTGGAATTCCTCAAGGGCTTCTTTTCCATGGGTCCAGATGATGAAGATGTCATCAATATAGCGCAAGTAGAGTAGGGGCGTTAGGGGACGAGAGCTGAGGAAGCATTGTTCTAAATCAGCCATAAAAATGTTGGCATACTGTGGGGCCATGCGGGTACCCATAGCAGTGCCGCTGATCTGAAGGTATACATTGTCCCCAAATGTAAAATAGTTATGGGTAAGGACAAAGTCACAAAGTTCAGCCACCAGGTTAGCCGTGACATTATTGGGGATAGTGTTCTTGACGGCTTGTAGTCCATCTTTGTGTCCTCTAGATGTAGAGGGCTTTGTAGAGGGCTTTGTGTAGAGAGCCCTCTACACCAACATTCCACACAAAGATGGACTACAAGCCGTCAAGAACACCATCCCCGATAATGTCACGGCTAACCTGGTGGCTGAACTTTGTGACTTTGTCCTTACCCATAACTATTTTACATTTGGGGACAATGTATACCTTCAGATCAGCGGCACTGCTATGGGTACCCTCATGGCCCCACAGTATGCCAACATTTTTATGGCTGATTTAGATGAAGTGAGCTGTAGCTCACGAAAGCTTATGCTCAAATAAATTGGTTAGTCTCTAAGGTGCCACAAGTACTCCTTTTCTTTTTGGGAATAAATGGTTTAGACAGGCCCAGCCCAGCCCATAGCAGCTGATTCACCGTAGCTGGGGATTGCTGTATGCACTGAAGTTTGAGAGTCTGTTGATCCATCGTTTCCAAGTTCTGCTTAGACTTTAGCTCTTTTTTTTTTTAATACACAGAACGTAGGTGGCAATGGGTGCTAACGGAGTCGTTTTCTAGATGAATTAGGCCTGAAAAAGTCACACCACGAGAGAAACAGTTAATACAACTTTAGCCTCAGTGTAGACACCACTAGGTCAATGGAAGAATTCTTCTGTCAACCTAGCTACCGCCTCTTGGAGGGGTGGATTAACTACACTGATTGAAAAAACTCCTTCCATCGCTTTAGCAAGTGTCTACGCTATAGTGGCACTTGTAGTGTAGACATGGCCTTAGTAACTGCTGATCCTCTAGGTCAGTGGTTCTCAACCTGTGGATCACTGGGGGTCCTCAGACCACGCGTAAGGGGTCTGCAAAAGGTTGTTGTTACCATAGAATAGTGGTAACTGGGGGTCCACAGACTATGTCTCAGATTTCCAAAGGGGTTTGCACCACCATTTGAAATTTTTTAGGGTGCCCTCAAATGAAATAAGGTTGAGAACCACTGCTCTAGGTCACACCGTGGTAAAATTCTTGTCAGGGCTGGGTGCCTCAAATTGAGATCTTGGCTTCTTTTGTCAGCTGATATCAGACACCATTCTTCCATCCCTCCAACCCCCCAGTTCCTTAACTTTTTTGGTTTGTGCAGAGTGGAGTGAGAGTGAGATTAGTGGGCTTTCATCTCTAGGTCTCCAGATCAGTTTCCAGCCACTACCCACTTGAAGTTTGGCCTGTATGTGTAAAGTTCTGAGGCCTGTTCCTGTATCACTTGTTGGCCATTTCAGGAGAGAGGTCAGGAACAAAAAGGGCAGTGGAGATGGAATTCCTTTCTTATCCCATAGTTGACTCTTCCAGAAGTACTTGTCATGAAGACTCCTTGAAACTACTTGGTAATTAACATGGATTTAAATCTTCAGCAGTTATTATAAAAACAGTGTGTGCTATGCTGTCAGCATGTTAGTCAGAGCTGTGCTGTAAGTACGTTTCAGGAAAAAATTTGAAAAATATTTTTAAAGTGCTAATCAAATTAATTACATCAAATTAATTAAATTAATTAGTTTAATTTACATAAATAATCAACTAAATTGATTGATTCAATTCATTAGATTTTAGTTAAATTAATTACATTAATTAAATTCCCCAGTTAACAACAGAAAATGGAAATTTTGTATTTATTCAGTTTCTGACATTTCCCCCCATTTCTCTCCCTCTTTCCCCTTGTTCCAAATGAAGGTAAAATGAAAAAGGGGGAAAGGAGGGGGATGAGGGGTTAAAAAACAAACAGTGAAATGTTTGGGGTTGTTTTCAAAAACTAATTTTTTTCTGATATTTTGATTTTTTTTTCTGATTTTTTTTTTTTAGTCTAAAAAGTTTGTTTTTGAAAAATTCCCATTTTTCATATATATAAAAAAGAGAGGGTTGGAAGAAAAATTTCCAACCACCTCTAGTATTAGTGCTCAGGACTTTATAACCTTGTTACATTGCTTTGCCTCAGCCTTTAGTACTCCAAAGCCATTCCAGCTCCCCAGCCAATGTGTGTTTCTTGCCCTTCTCAAGAAAGCCCAATATAATAAAACCTTTTGGGTAGCTGGAAGAAAGACAGAGAGTCACTGTGCAACTTGAAGAGAAGGGAACTTCTGCACTCTGCTCTGAGTTAGTGTTGCAGGATGAGAGCTTACAGTGAGGTAACTCCCATAAACTCTCTTTAAAACAGTTAATAAACTAAAGGATGTGGGCAAAGAGAGATTCTATATTTATAACGTCTTTGGGAGTGTTTGGAATAGCCCAGAGAGGTGATGGCCAGAGATGATTTGAGGAATAGCCCAGAGATTATTTGATTGGCTTCCACTGGGGTCATGTTTTTAAATTATCTTTCACTCAATCACTTAAAATCTCACCAGCTCTCAAGTATGATGCCACTATTACAAAGGCAAATAATTTTTCTATTCAGTGATGTACTGTATGTCAAAGGCACCAGCTGTCTCCTTCTGTTACTGGCTCAGTTGCAAACAACAGAATGGGAAACATATGCAAAGTATATAAAACATTTTAAAACTCAAATAGAGGAGTTCCATTTGCAAAGGGTATGTAATTAACAATAATAATGTCAGTTGTGATGGAAATACTTGCCTTTGCTTACACACAGACTTCCTCACTGGCACATTCATGATGTCCAAAGACCTTCTTTGCTAATGCCCTTCCTCCACTCCTAAGATTTCAGGAGGCCTTTCTAGTTTATGAAACTTCCATGACCTTTGGGTCTTCCTCTTGCAGATGATCTGTGATCTTTTGACTAAACCCAAGGGAATACTTCACAGTGAATAATGTCGTCGTCTTCTTTCTTGCCACTTCCATATTCAGGGTTGGTGATTTTTATAGCCTTCTTCCAAAACTCATGACTGTGCTCCTGGCTGTCCTGCATATACCATAATGAAAAATGTACTCAGCACAATCTGCCTTAAAACCAAAAATATCCACAAACGGATTGTGAAATTCTGCGACAAATTTATTCATCGATTCCTCTTGGTCCATGGATTGTTTGAATCGAACTGTTATAATTGAATGTACATCTTGCACTGCAGCTTACGCAGCTGACATGCAACTAGAGCTGGTTGGAAAATATTTTTGTCATAGAAAGTTTTGAGTTTTTGGCAAAAGATTAAAACCAAAATATTTAAATTTGGAAATACAGCTTGTGTTCCTCATGGGAGTTTTGGTTTGAATGCCTCATTCCCCTATTGTATTCTAAAGGCTGGGCTTGCCTGGTGGTGCTATGTTTCCCATGATGCACAACAGTCTTCCCTCTTAGCAAGGGGAGGCTATGCATCATGGCAGTCTTGGGGCCATAATGTATCATAGGAAATGTAATCCAGCTGGGGAGCCCAGTTTATAGAGGAGAATGGGAACACAGGGGACCCAAACCACAACACCCACGAGGCGCTGCGATAATTCAGAATCAAAATATTTTTAGCTTTTGGCAAAAACAGTTTAGAAATTTGTCAGTTTTGAGGTGTTCACTTTTATAACAAAAAAAAATCATTTTTTTCCACAGAAAGCACACATTTTTTCATGACAAACCCTGTTTCACTGAAAACCTAGTTTTGTGCTGAAAACCAGTTTTGATGGAAAATTTTCAATCAGCTCTACATATAACTTCTCCAGCCAACAGATGGATCTAACTTAGTTAACTACCTGAGCCAAAGTGCCAATTTCAAACTGTATATTTTACTGAAATTTGCAGGATGAATTTCATCCTGTGTAAGTTAGTCAAACAAGGCACCCAGGCAAGGAACAGAAACTACACCTCATGTGACTTGATGCATATAAGCAACCAGGACATTGTAAAATGTGAATCTTACAATCGCTTATATCTTCTTCTTCTAGGCTTAGTCCCATCTATAGGAGATTGGCTCTTCAAGTCCTTCAAGAGTATAAAAGACTCATTTCTTAAATTTCTTTGGCAAAGTTTTACAGCCAGGCAAGAGTCTGACTCCAATCCTCCTCCTTTTTCAAATAGGCTTGAGACCAACTACAGTGTAGTTCTCTCTCTCTCTCTCTCTCTCTCACACACACATACACACACATACAAACACACTGTGAAAACAATTTTGGCAAATATTCAGACACTTGCATGCCATAGTTCATTTTTCACTAGTGTTCGTGCTGATAAATCTCAAGGGCGGGACTTTCAGAAGCACTGAGAGTTGGCCCATCTCTGCTACCACTGAAGTCAAAGGGAGTTTGACCCCTGATTTTAAAAGGAGCAGAAATAGGCCACGCTGAGTGCTTCAAAAGTATCCAAAGGCTCATGGAAGGATTGCTAACATGGTTGAATTGAAATTCAGCTTCAAATATTCAGAGAAGATCATTTCGGCTCTTTGATCATTTCCGCTGCTGACTAGCCCAGTAGGTTTCTATAATTCACTGGTTTTATTTGGCTGCTTCTTCTGTGCAACAGCAGCTAACTCTCTCTTTCTGCCTAGCCTGAGTCCTTTCACTTCTCTCTGCTCCCCACCAAACCCAGTCTGTCCCTTGGGTTTGGGGAAATTTCCATGCCTCTCAACCTGCATGGGAATTGTAACTGGGGCCTGCACTGCTCCCAAGTTACTGCTCCCATGGGTGTTCCACTGGCTTCCAGGACTCTACTTGTTCTGCCTGATGAGGCTGTACACATGGCAACGAGCTGATGCATGTGCCCACAAGTTTGGCACAAAACCCGCCTCCTGACTGAGGCAAGGCTGGAATGCTGGCATAGATGTTTGTTCCATGAGCTCCTTTCCATAGGATCCCGCTAGCTCTGTGGTTCGTGCCCAGTGATCTCTTTGAGTGAGGTGGGAGAGAGGAAGGATAACTCGCTCCAGTCTTCCCCTAGTTGGTGCCACAGAGAAATGGATGATTAATTCATTTATAATTCCACAGAGGATAATATGTGCTCTGTGTGTTCTTCCCATGTGCCTGGGGCTCAGAAACAGAACCTACAGCCAAAACCTTGGTCTGTAATTCCCTTAAAGAAAGATGACATCTAGTTGGTTTTGATTACACCTTTATTTTAACCTTGATTAAACCATGCCTTGATTATTAATGTGTCTGGATACTGATATGATGCACCAAGTGATTATTCCAGTGGCATGCTATGTACTTCCCAGTATGTACAGTACCAGTGACTTGCTTCTAGATCACTGTCAGCTAGCTTCAGGCTAAAATAAATAGGATTTTGTGAAAGAAAGAAAGAAAGAAAGAAAAAGAAAACTTCCTACACCAATACTGTAATATGAATGGAGTTTTCTTTTAAATGTCAGTGAAGGAGTTTGAGGATTTAAACAGTTCACTGCAGAGGTTGAAGCCAAGCACAACAGCATTGTATTAGTATATGAGAACAAGAAATTGAAACTGACCAAACAAATGTGAAACTCACCAGCCCAGTTTTCCTGTCTAGTAATAATAACCTGTTTTATGTTTCTATAATGTAAGATCCCAAAGTGATGTGAAATGCAGCCATCTCTGGGGTGGAGGGCAGAAGGCAGCTAAGATGGTCAACTGGTGTCTGGAGCTCTTCCCAATAATATGATTAGCAATAAGTTTGGCCAGGGACAATGGGGAAAGCCCCAGCTGTCAAGAAAAGCACCATAGGATCTTCAGTGTCTTGGCAGAGAAGACTGGGCATCAGATTATGAGGGCTTCTCTGAAAGGTCTCTGCACAGTAAAGTGCATGACCTTGGTATATCTCCATCAGAAGGATGGAGGCATGTGAAGTGTAAAATTCAATGTAACAGCATGAATGGGGACATATTTCTTCTAATCATGTGAGTTTTATGTTGACAGCATCCCCTTGTACCTGAAATAAATATGGAGATTCCAAATTGATTCAGATTAGCCTATTCTTACTGTGTACACAGACTGCTTCAGACACAGATTCCTGGGGTAATTCTATCACAGAAACACCACAGAGACTTGCAATCTGCTTTGGATAATTGCATCAGATCAAAGGGCTCTCTTTGCATATGTTCACAGACAGGACTCATTTGCTAGGCAAATTGTGCGGCTCAGGGCAGTAATAGGAGGAAGGAACAAACATCATGCCTGGCTTGTGTTTTGCTCATGTTTGTCATGGACCCCAGTGGTTCCTGGCTTTATGTATGGTGGGTGGCAGGCTGGCTCCTGAAGGGCCACAGCTCTGGAGAGGATAGGAATAGGCAGCAAGCAAACAAATGCTGGGCTTATGGGGAGAAAGAGGAAGCAGTGCTCTTAGTCATGTTCAAAATAAAGTCCTCTGTACTGCCCTCTACTCTGAAGCATAGAGAAGAGCAAAGGAAAGGAAAATGGAGAGGAAACACATCAGAAGGGGAAGCAAAGCCAAAATGGCACTGGAATCCATGGAACTTCCCCTCTCCTCCCCAGTGAGAACCATCCCTGCTCAGTAGGGGTCTCCGCCACCCTGGTGTGGAGGGAGTCAAGGGAAGAGGAAGCATCTTATGTAGCATGCTCCCCAAAGATAACACAAGAATGCCTTGGCCAAGCCAGCAGGTGATAATGCTGCTGTGACAGCTGCCATCTTGGCTGACACCCTAGCAAATGAACCAGGGACCTCCAGAGCTAAAAGCATGAGCTGCTACAGCTTGAGGTAAAGCTCTGTACATGGGGCTGTAACAGACTCGCATCCTTTGATGAACAGGCACAGACCTGTAACATGCTTGGATTTTCAAGTCTTCTCCATACTGACATTTTGAGGGAAGCTGGCTGAATAATGGCAAAAAATATTCACAGATTATCCACTGAAATGTTTAAACCAAACTGGTTAAATGGTCATTGTGCCCTTCCTTGTGTTTGCTTCCTAGAAATGTTGTAGCTATTGAGTTTCAATGTTAGTGGAAACAGTGAATCGTAAGTGAATACAGTAGTGTATTTGCAGAAAGAAAATGTGGAATTCATAAACCTGAGTATTCACTAGACCTGGCCAGAAAATGGGAGCGTTTCTATGCAAATTTAAAATCTTTTATGCAAAATCATTTTTTCAGCAAAAATTTGAATATTAAAATATTTTGGCCAAAACCTGAAATATTTAGATTTGGAAATGCTGCTGAAGTATCTCATGGGAGTTGTAGTTTGAGTTCCTCATGCTCCCATTCTCCTCTATGGACCAGGCTCCCTGGTTGGACTACATTTATCATGATGTGCTATGGACTTCCCTGCCTTGCTGAGGAGAAGTGGTGCATCATGGGAGTCCCTGGTCATGCTTATCATGGGAGATGTAGTCTGGTGGGGGAGCACAGCTTATGGAGGAGAATGGGGACACGGGGCAACCAAACTACAGCTCCCATGGGACACTATGGCAATATATTGAAATTGAATATTTTTGCTTTTCGGTTTTCAGAAGTTGTTTTTTTTTTTCAATGAAAAATCTAAGCTTTCCATAGAAAACAGACATTTTTGCGAAAAAAAATTCTTTCTTCAAAAACAGTTTTAACAGAAAGTTTTCAACCAATCCTAGTTAAATCTAATTCTCAGAGTTACAAGGAACACAAACTTACCATGTGACCTACGTGTCCAGTTAATTGAGAATATTTGAAATTCAGACTGTTTTGACTGATCGTATACAAGCCACAGATTAAGAATTACTGGCAGAAATGATCTAGAGAGTTTCAAAAAATAAATCTGAGAAAATTGCAATCTGTTCACAGGGATTCTATAAACAGGAAAAGAGACCAAAGTAATTATGTAAGTTACTGGTTATAAATTTTTATTATATACTGTATATATTGTTTTATTACAATAGTTCCTGGAGGCACCAACCAGAAATGGTGTCCCATTATGCTAGGCACTGTACAGACACATAGTGAGATACAGTTCCTGCCCTAAAGAGTTTACAATCTGAACAGACAAGACAGAAAATGGATGGGATAAAGCAGAGATCTAGAAAATTGGTAACTGAGACATAGGGTGATTAAATGATTCTCTGAAGGTGAAACTGAGTATTTGCAGCTTCCTATATATCTTAGGTACTTGTATGGCCTCCATCACTAGTATCCGAGCACCTCACAATTTTTGTTGCCTTTACTCTCACAGTAACCCCAGAAAAGCATAGTAGTGCTCTTGTTCCCATTTCACAGGTAGGGAACTGAGGCACAGAGAGAATATAACACTCACTCAGTGTTACACAGGAAATTTAACGCAGAGCAAGGAATTGAATGCAAGTCTCTCACGCACCAGTGTTCCACTAACCACAGGACCATCCATCCTCCTCTGTGCTAGAGTTGGGAACTGAACCCTTGTCACCTGCATCTCAGTCTAGGCTCTTTACCAAAAAGGACCCATCTTCTTCCTGTCATGTTGCCCTATACCTGATTTTCAGGGTAATGTGTTATTTCAGAGTAACTTGATGAAAGACATAAGCCTGGGCTATTCTTAAAAATTAGATCAACTTAGCCATGTCATTCAAGGCTGTGAAAAATTTTGTACCCTGAGCGCTGTCCTTAGGTCAGTCTAACCCATAGTGTAGACACAGACGAAGAATTCTTCTATTGACCTAGCTATTCCTCTCAAATATGGTTTAACTACACTGATGAAAAGAGCCCTTCTGCCGATGTAGGAACGTCTGTGCTACGTGCTACAATGGTACAACTTAGTGCCGCAGCTGTGCTGTTCTAGCACTCGTAGTGTAGACATGCCCTAAAGGGCCAACCCGTGCTCGCAGGTCCATGGACTCAAGGGAAAACCCTTGGTATAACAAAGCAGGCTTTGCTCTTTGATGCTTTTACTTTACTCACTGACCCGTTCTCCTCGGACTCTCTTAAAAACCATTTAATAAATGTCTTTCCCCCATGCTCTGGCTCAAAGCAAGGGTCTGCTCATAAATCGTTGTCCCTCCTTTTGCATTATTTCAAACTCAGCCCTTTCCTACCCCCCGCATCATGGCTCCCTTCCCCTGCTTGCATTCAGCTTTGATGAAACTTTTGACCCCAGATCTAGAACATGAGTGCAGACAGCAACAGCCTTAATTCCTGGGGACAGCAACAGCCTTAATTCCTGGGGACTTTGATGCAGCTTTTTCCTCACATCCTTGTCAGTAGAGGAGGCACTCCTGAAGAGGAGGAAGTTAACTCGGCTACTGTACAAATGAGCATAATATGAATGGTGCCCAGGGAGGCATTTGGTCCTCATTAACAGGAGCTCAGTAGCTGTTTTGACATTTTTCTTGTTTGTCATAAAAAATAAATACAGTTTAATAGATGATCTAACAGAGCAGGTTTTGGCAACAAAACAGGTCATGTCCCATTATAAGCTTGATGTGTATAATTTAAAGCAAGATGGAATATAAAACCATTTCCAGCTCATACAGGAGAGAGTGACAGAGATTTAGATCTTGATTGTGCAGAAATGAAAAACAGCACATTCTTGGGGAGTGTATTAAATCATGCCGTATGTTTTATGGAGTTCAGGCAATAAGCAGCCTATTTCAGAATAATTAATCATGCCTTTTATTTTTTTTGCAATTGAAAAGTTTGCATTGTTTAAAAAAAGATGTTTTATGGGGAAAGAGCAGCTTAAGCACCTTAATAGATTGTATGGAGGCCAGGAAGGAATTTGAAGGGCACTTCCTGTTCACTTGTAGGTCAAAATTACCATCAGTTAGTAAAGATTTAAGAAATACCCCCCAAATCCCAAGGGAAATGCAGTGGCTGATGGGAAAAGCCTGGGCTTCAAACCCGTGACGTGTACAGATTTGGAGCAAGGTTGGGAAGGTGAGTTAAAGGGGCAGTTGAATTTGATAAGCATCTCCACTTTCACAAAACAGCATTAGGAACTGATTAGCTGGAGCCCAGTGGACTGGTCTGAACATTCATTAGAAGAATTACCACTAACACAGCCACTTAGATTTCCTCATGGTAGCAGCCCAGTGGAATGTTCACATTACATCCTGATTGGTCAGTATGCTGATTGCTTGTATTTGAATTTTATCTTTGGCTCTTACTGTGATTTAAAAATACAGCACAGAATTCTGCTCTTGGAGGGATCTACATGATACAACAGCAGTAACTGGGGCTGCATGTGTGTAATTGAAAACAGAGGGCCAGATCCAGTTTTTATTGGTGTAAATCAGCAAAGCTCTATTGAAGACAGGAGAGCCACACTGATTTATACCACCTGAGGATATGGCCCAGATCTGGGCCCAAAGGAAATTTCCCAGGTCCTCAGCAAGTGTAAACCAACGTAGCTCCATTGACTTCAATGAACCTGGGCTGATTTATATCAGCTGAGTGTCCAGTCCCCTATGTTAAATTCTAATGTTAGTTGACCAGTGGAATAACTCAATGGAAGTCAGTTGAGTTACTCCAGAATTGAATGAGTCTAGGTGAGATAGGAAACTGATTCCTAGTGCTCAAAGTAACCATGTAGCTGTCCACATTATATATAACAATAATAAGTCACCCCGATTTTGAGAATGACATGGAAAATCACAGTTCGTACCAAAGGATCTTTGCACAGCTCTACAGACCAATTTGGGAAGAGTAACATTTCCTGCACTGACCACAGACACATTTGTCTGGGTGTGTTTCCCATTATATACAGAGCTGGGTGAATATTGCAAAAATATATTTATAGTCAGGCTGGTAGCATCACTTATTATTAAAGTTGACCAACTCTTCCCATTTTAAGACCCTAATAATTTGGGCTTAAATTTTCCATGCCAAGTGTCTGCCTGCCCATTTAAAAAAATTCTGGCAATCTTTTCTTTGCAAAGCTCTAGTATCCCCATGCTTTAGAGTAGGGACCTGAAATTTGACATGAGGGAGGGTGGCCTTTGTGTCAGGGATGTGCCTTTTGCCTTCCCTGTGAAAATCTATCCAAATTTGGCCAGATGCTAAGCCATTAGAAAATCACAGCTCACATATGTTCAGTAGAGATTTGCTAGAGCTTAGCAGCTAAAAACTCTAAGGGTTCCATCCTCACCGAGCATGCTCTGTCCTCTCACAGCTCCCACATGTGACCAGACTGTGTATGCACCATTCCCACAGAACGACCGAGCATACTCCAGCCCAGGGCTATGGGGGCCAAGCCAGACTTTCCTGTAAGGTATTCCCAGTTGCTCTAAGCCAGGCACCGAACCAGAGACTGGCAGCCTGACTCTCTTATGCCCCCTCCTTCCCCCTCCCCACCCCGCTGGCACCCAGGCAGCATGGAGGAGGAAGGAATCAAATGCAGAGGGGACATCCGGTGGACCAAGAAAAGGGGCAGATTGGGAGAAGGAGTCTGGGGAGACTGGGACTGGAGGGGCGGGGGGGGGGAAAGCTGTGAGTGGGTCAGGCTGGGCAAAGAGACTGGGACTGGGAAGGTGGGGTAGTTGGAGTTGGGAGCTGGGTAAGTGAAGGCTTGGACTGGGAGTCTTTGAGTGGTGGGGGTGGCTGGCACTGATTGGGCAAAGAGCCAGGGAGATGGGAGACTGGAGCAAGGAACTGGGGAGGGATGGGGGAAACTGATATTGGATGAGGGTGTCTGGGAGGAAGAGTAGGACTGGGAGCCAGAGAGGGGGAAAGAAACTGGAACTGGCTGGGGAAAGAACTGGTACTTGGAGGAAAAGCCTGAAGAGTGGAGACTGGGACAGGGAGAGGTTGGAGAGGACAAGGCAGAAGGAATCAAGCTTGGGGGAAGGGACAGGCAGAAGAGTCTGTGCTCACCCTCCCTGCCAGAGCCTGGAATGCAAACCAAGATTCATGTGTGTCACCATTCTTCTGCTGTCAGCAAATATCTGTGAAACCCACTGGCAGACTGTGTCTTATTCCCCTCTAGGGCTGGTCCACATAGAGGATGAAAACCTACTAGTGCCATCAGTTACTCTGTTAGTTCAGCTCTGTGCTGTGGATCCAAAGGTTCCCACCCTGCTGATGACCTATGTGGGCATCAATATGAAGTCACCTAATGGATTTTCTGGGGTTTTTTCAGTTTGCTTTTTTAAAAAGACCAGGACATTACACAGAAAAATTTACATTACAAACGTTATTAAGGCTGCAAGTTTAAGCACTCAAAAGCTGGGAAATGCCAGAATGAAGATTGCCTGTGCAACCTTAATTCATCCCCTCTGTGTGTATGTATTATGATACAGTCTTTAATTTCATGATCACATAGCTCCTTTCTTCCACAGGACCCCGACCTCATTCAGTGCACAGGAAGGACTTGCTCAGGGGATGAATCAGGGTCGTATAGTAACGGAAACGGTTGTCTGTAGGACTCCTGCCTCATTTGCTGCAGAAGTCGGAAGGTGTGTAGTGATGAAGCAGGGGAATGCAGGAAGAGAAAGGATGGCGTCATGTTTGAAGCACCTGAATGCTGTCCTGGGGAACTGGATTCTATCCTTGCCTTTGCCACAGAGTTCCTATGGGATGCTGGGCAAGTCACTTAAATCAGAGATTTCACAGGTGGTCATTACTTGTGTGTTCCTCATTTTCTGGGACTTGAGACTCTGGGATCTGATTTGCAGAAGTGCTAAAGTCAATGGGAGCTGTGCTTTGAACGTCTAAAGTGCTCTATAATGCTAAATGCTTTGAAAGATCAGGTCCTACGTGTCCCAAATTGGGTACCCAAAATTAGTGCGTTCTTTTGACCTTAATGTCTCTGTGTCTCAGTTTCCCATCTCTAAAATGGGGATAACAATACTGCCTCATGTCACAGGGGTGTTGTGAAGACTGGTTAATGTTGGTGAAGCACTCAGCTGTACAGTGATGAGATCCATAGAAGAACCCATGAGGAAATTAATAGTTCTGTTTTCAGAGCAGGGTCTGAATAATGTGCAGTAAATGATGACACATTGAACAAACTAAGTGAGCACCATCCATTCTGTAGACTGAATGAGGCAGGGGTCGTATGGAAAAATTATGTGAGCTGCAATGAAAGACCATGTCATAATGCATACACATAAGGGGCTCAAAGTAAAGTTGTCCAGGCAGCCTGAATTCTGGCATTTCCTAATTTTTGCGGGCTTGACTTTGCAACATTAATAATGTTCCTTTAGTATAGTTTTTTGTATGTAATACATATGTATGCAGTGATCACTTGATGATTACCTGTTCTGTTCATTCCCTCTGAAGCACCTGGCATTGGGCACTGTCGGATACTAGGCTAGATGGACCTTTGGTCTGACTCACTATGGCTGTTCTTATGTTCTTATGAGTTTTTGAAGAAATGCTGGGACCAGAACCAGAACCTAAACCCATGTCACTTGCATGGCAGTACAGATTGCTACTAGAGGCCATCTCTTTTGTACTTAGCTCTGAAACATACTTGGCCTTCTCAGTGACTCTATGGCCCTTAAATCAAGGTCCCCACCATACCATCAATTTCACAAGCTTCTATACTATACAATGAGGACATCTCAAATCTAGAATATTTCATGTAGTTCTTATTTAAACTTGACTCCCGCTAATTAGCACAATGTGTCCCCTGTGACCTCATGCAATTGCCTAACTAGCACAGGGAATATTTTGCTCATTTTTTTAATCAGAGAAAGCAACTGAAAGTAATTGACAGCCATGTTTTTCACCATATTTCATACAATAGGCTGCACCTGCATTTAACCCCGCACTCCACAGCCATTGTCCTAGCTTGCCAGCCAGATGAATGCTCAGGGGAATGAGTGGACTGATGCTTCCAAAAATCCCTCAATAGCTTACTATGATTGGCAACTCAGCCACTTAGAAAGCCACGTCCTTCCCAAAGGCCTGAGCAATTAGCTGGGCTGCACAGGATACCTGGAAGGTTAACAAATTCAGGCTCTCTTGGATCAAGGGAGCGAACGAGTTCCAAAGTCAGGACTCTACATGGGAAATGGCCTGTCAGCACTCCTGCCACGTGTATATGGAAGGTGCTCTATTTCAAGCACCTCTCCTGATGACAGCTGTGGCAGTCCGCACAGGAAGAGGGGCAGGCTCTCCTGGAGTCAGCTTCCAAACCGCTTAGGGCTTTCAAGCCAACATCTTGAACTCCACCTGTAAACACGCTGGCAGCCAGTGCAGTGCTCAGCGTCCTGGTGTTGTGTGCTCCCCTGCAGAGGGGCCAGCATAAGGGTTCTGCTCTATATAAGTCCTCAAAATAGGCTTTAATTAGGACCTAAGTGGTACATAGACCACGTGCTGGTCCCTCTGTAGAGGGGTGAATTTCACCCAGTGTTTGTCACTATAGTTGCAGTTTCCACATGGATAAAACAATGTGAGATACAGTTAAATATTATGAAATATCATGCTAATTAAAATATGTCAGGATGAAATAACTTTTGGGATGTATTTCCCAATTCTCCTCTGCAGGCTGAGCTCCCTGATCAGGGAGCTCTGGGGCACTGGGCTGGGATATTTGAATTGAAATAGCGTGGTTTTCTGTTAAAGTATTTCAGCTTTGGGTGTTTGTTTTTTTGTATGATGAAAAATCCGTATTTTCTATGGCAAGCACACACGTTCTCGTGAAAAGTTTTGCTCCTTCAAAATCCCAGTTTTGATGGAAAATGTTCAGCCAGCCCTATCTTTAAACAGGCTCAATAATACAGCAACACACACATTCTTCAATGCCAGCTAGATAACTCCAAAGGCAAGTCACATTACCACAGGCAACCTGTACAAATTTAGTATGCTGGTCTTCAGATATACCCACGCTATGTGCTTGTGTTTTCAACGGGGCCTTTCTTACCTGGCCATACATGAAATTATGAGGTTAAAGTTCTGAGCAGCAAGCTTAAAATAGCTCACTACACTTTCTTTGCAAGTTAAAAGGGGGGTGATTGCATCATGCTTCTTTTTTTGTTGTTTTTTTTGGGTCACGGTTATGTTAAAAGCAGGAGTTCTTCTCCAGAGTTATTTATACATAGAAATCTACTTTGGTTATTAGGTGATAGATATAGTATCAGATAAGAATGAGGCCTTGGACTTTTTAAGTTAAAACTCTCTCCCTGAAAAAGTTGCTCTCTAATGGGCTTGTATGGGGATTCTCACACATTATATGGCAAGGGCCCGATTCCTTCCTCAGCGGTATCCAGCGGCTACTGACGGTCCTGGAAGTTGTGCAGCCATATGCAGGGCCAGCCCTGAAAGTTCATGTCATAGACCTGTAGTGTGAATGAGAGGTCAGGAGACTGAGGCTGGGGTCATTAGGAGAACCTAATTTATGGGGCACAAGACTGGGACTCAGGAGACCCAGCTTCAGTTCCTGGCTCGGCCACAGACTCACTCTGTGACCTGAAGCAGCTGGCAATTGGTCCCTAAAGGACGCTTTGGCAGTGAGCAATCGAATCATAGAATCACAGAAGATTAGGGTTGGAAGAAACCTCAGGAGGTCATCTAGTCCAACCCCTTGCTCAAAGCAGGATCAACCCCAACTAAATCATCCCAGCCAGGGGTTTGTCAAGCCGGGCCTTAAAACCTCCAAGGGGGGAGATTTCATCACCTCCCTAGGTAACCCATTCCAGTGCTTCACCGCCCTCCTAGTGAAATAGTTTTTCCTAATATCCAACCTAGACCTCCCCCACTGCAACTTGAGACTAGTGGTCCTTGTTCTGTCATCTGCCACCACTGAGAACAGCCAAGCTCCATCCTCTTTGGAACCCCCCTTCAGGTAGTTAAAGGCTGCTAACAAATCCCCCCTCACTCTTCTCTTCTGCAGACTAAATAAGCTCAGTTCCCTCAGCCTCTCCTAATAAGTCATGTGCCCCAGCCCCCTAATCATTCCCGTTACCCTCCACTGGACTCTCTCCAATTTGTCCACATCCTTTCTGTAGTGGGGGGCCCAAAACTGGTCGCAATACTCCAGCTGTGGCCTCACCACTGCTGAATAGAGGGGAATAATCACTTCCTTTGATCTGCTGGCAATGCTCCCACGAATGCAGCCCAATATGCCATTAGCCTTCTTGGCAACAAGGGCACACTGTTGACTCATATCCAGCTTCTCGTCCACTGTAATCCCCAGGTCCTTTTCTGCTGAACTTCTGCTTAGCCAGTCGGTCCCCAGCCTGCAGCGGTGCATGGGATTCTTCCGTCCTAAGTGCAGGACTCTGCACTTGTCCTTGTTGAACCTTATCAGATTTCTTTTGGCCCAATCCTCCAATTTGTCTACGTCACTCTGGGCCCTATCCCTACCCTCCAGCATATCTACCTCTCCCCCCAGCTTAGTGTCATCTGAAAATTTGCAGAGGGTGCAATTCATCCCTTCATCCTGATCATTAATGCAGATGTTCAACAAAACTGGCCCCAGGACCAACTCCTGGGGCACTCCGCTTGATACCGGCTGCCAACTAGACATCGAGCCATAATAGTTAGGGGGAAAAGAACCAAGACAGGCCTGGGATATGGAAATGCCGTAGGAGCTAGTATTACTGGCCCACTGACTTCATTTACATCAGTGAAGCCCAACATCCATTTCTACCCCTTCAGTATCCTCCCCTGGTGTAAATTGGTGTAGCTGCCTTGAGTGCCATCGCATTACACTGATTTACACCAACGGAGGATCAGGTCCTGCCTTTCTACTAGAATAACTTGTATTCTGCTTGGTGTCTAGTACAACACAAGATTAATCTTTTCTACTCTGTGTTTCCCATATGTGGGGTCTGTGTCCTTCTGCAGCCCGTTAGGCAAAATTGGAACTTTTTGCATAGCTACAGGAAAAAATCTTCAACTGGTGTAAATCAACATTGTTCCTCTGGCTTCAATGGAGCTATGCCAATTTACACCAGCTGAGGATCTGGCCCAGAAACTCCCCTGAAGACCTGACTCTATAGTCTGGCTTTCTGCTATCGATTTGTTTGTTCTGCTCCTTTCTGAACGAGGTTGGGCTGACATGCTTTTGTCCTGTAAATAGTTAATCACCACCTTAGTGCTTGCTCATGCCTAGCTGACTTGGAAGTGTGCAATCACAGCTCATTATGTATGGAGGTAATTAAGTCTGACAGGATGGGGATCTGGACTTGGCTCTACTGGCTGTCTCTTGCCAAATACCAATCAGATGCTGAATTTTTCCAAAGTCATCTCCTTCCGATGGGTCGGAGGGGGATTTACCTTCATACAAAGAAGGGGCATTTCCGCCCTGCTTGTCTTGTATTTTATTAATGAGCCAAAAGACTATTTCTCCGAAATTGTCGTGCTTCTGATGCTATTCCAGCTGGTGGATGGAGCAATCTTCGAGAGGGGGAGTGTGCCTTCCAAGCATCCGCTAGGTCTGGTTGCTTTCCTTCCTCGGACTATAAGAGGAAAAACAGAGAGCAATTTTAAAGAGGTACATGCATGAAGGATTTCTTTTTCCCCATTCCCCTGCTGATTTGGTTCAAGCCAACAGATGAGTGATCAATAAGATTGGATACACAAAAATGGAAACTGAACCCAACCCTGGGCCTTTGGTTCTCTAGGGATGTGTTTTGGGGATTAAAGGTTAACTTTGCTGCTCAGGGAAACTATCTAAAAAAACTTCCCCTGTCATGTGGCCCATGGCTATTTTCCTTGTACCAGGGATAATTATGGCAGGCTAAGAAATGAGACCTTTCTCCTTTGATTCTTTTCTCTGTCTGTCTCGGTCTGGCTTTTGCTTGAGTAATAAAGGGTCACAATGCTCTGTGTATTAGCAGCAGAGCGCCTGCCACTGGTTTTAAAGATCTAGCTGCATTATTGTCACCATCTTTGCTATTGTCACTAATTGGGTGAATGCAGCAGAAACTATTAGGGTTGATCTTACACCACTGAAATCAATGGAAGCTTTGTCATTTGAGGGATGCAACTCTGTGACCCTCATCTTCTGCTCAGAGAAGAGGGGGTCTCTGCGCCTCCCCCCCCCTTTTACTGACCATATTTGTGCACTGGGGAGGACAATTTTGCTCAGAAGAAAGTTTGTGGAAAAGGCGCCGTGCCATGAATATACACAAGCACTTGTGCAAATTTGTATCTGCACAAGTATTCACCTCCGAAGTACTGGTCTGGTGGTTATGCACGTAAGCAGAGTGCACTGTACATAGCAGTCAGTATTAATTACACAGCTGCTTTATTGCATGGCACCCAGGGAAAAGAATGGAGGCTTTCAGCAAAGTTCAGGCTGATGTATATTAAATTTACGTTTTAAAATCTGACTACGAGGGAATCTAATTTATTTAGACATCAGGGGCCAAATTCTGACTTAACTGACTTCACTAGAACTTCGAGAGTAAATTCTCCCCAGTGCATAAAGCCTGTGCAGCATGAGGAGCCATTCAGATCCTTCTCTGGGGGACTCAAGTGATGCATAAAACTGGGGCTGCTCCCTCAGCACAGAGGTGAATTGCACCCTAAGCTAGGACAGAATTTGTCCTCAAATCTTTTTATAAATGAGTGCAACATCCAGTGGTCCAGAGCCTCAGTGGATGTGATGTATTGTAGCTCCACTGAAAATGAGAATCGGATTAGTAATACTAAATTATTATTTGTATTCCTGTAGTGCCTAGAGCTAGTCATGGCCCTTGTCCCCATTGTGCTGGGCCCTGTACAGACACTGGGGAAAAAAAGACAGTCTCTGCCCCAAAGCCCTTACAATCAAAGTAAATATAAGTAAGTAAATGTCTCACATTAGCAATTATTTCAATTAAAACTTGAACTTATTGACAAATGCTATATATTTTCTACAAAAAAGTCAACTGCAATGAAATTTCCTGTTTCATTTGAAAATTGTCATGGATTTTTTTTGTTTTTCAATGAAGCAAAGAAAAAAATCTGCTTTATTTTGGAGTGGGGGGAGTGGGAGGAGAAGGAGGGTTGTCAAAAACCCAGAAAATTCGAACCAAACATAAAATTTTCAGTGAAAATTTCCATTTTGGTCAAATACCCAATTCTCATCAAAAAAGGTTTAGACAAAAGAATGTGGATGGGCTCCACTTCAGACAGGTTACTGCTGCTTTGCTTTCTCTTAAAGCGTGTTTAAGATTACTTCAGATTTCATACCAGTGGGAGCCTCCTGCTGCCTTTGAAATGATGACTTTTTGTGTGAAATCACAGGGGTTATGCAGAGGTGAGCCCTGAATTAGAGACAGGCCAGCATCTTATTAAGTAAAAAGAGGGAATAAAACAGACCAGGAAATCTACTGGAATAATAGACTCTGCTGGTATAAATAACTGAATCAAAACCATGCCTGGTCTAAGTGGCCCACCTGACAAGCAGCATATACAGATCTACTTGTGACATGCAAGAACCCAAATGGGCAGCATATTGTGCCTCCAGGCAACAGAAAGGGGACAGGAATGGGTGATGCTGAGCACGGCTGTGGTAGCCAGCTCTGTTTTCCTCTGCTGTCTTGCCTCTCCTTTCGTTCGCTTAGTTTCACCTCAATTCCTTCTCTGTGCCTCAGCGGGACTGGAGAGGGGCATACCAGTGGCCCAAACGAATAAGCAGGGAAGCCAAGCCTTTCTACTCAGCGTGGCCTAATGGGATTTGACGAGAAGTAATACGATTAAATTGAGCAAAGGCAAATCTAGGCTGAATATCAGGAAAAGTGTCCTAATGGTGCGATCTAGTCAACTCTGGCAGAGTCTCCCAAAGGGGCGTGGCAGAAACCTCATTGATTTGAGTCAGGTGAGATGAGATTGGACAAAGCATTGAAGCATACACTCTAAACAATGCTGAGGAGGTAGGAGCATGGCCACGTATAGCCAGATAGGTCTGCCCCACTGCTGCCTTCTCTGATTCTAATGAACCATTAGATTAGAAACCACAGGCACCTACAGCAAGACTATCCCAAGTAAATAAAAGCTTTCAGCAAATGGCAATCATTTCTAGAGAACAGGGTGGAATTCACTCCCGTGCAGTGGGCTAGCACCAGGCCTATGGACTACAAGGCCTATATATCACAATCCCACTAAGGGGTGCTGGCCCTTCATCCAGAGGGGAATTGCACCGTCAGTGAAACACACAAGCATGTTGACATATGAGCTGGAACCAGAGCCAGAAAATTTTAACCCAGATCAGAATGTGGGCTCCAAATCTTTTCCCACTACAAAGTTCAAGCAGTTCGGATCTGGGATTGGTCTGGCCAGATCCATCATTACTTGGCAATTTCATTTTAAGCCAGTTGCATGGTTGGCATAGGCAGATCCAGCTCCTTTGACTTCAGTGGTGAATTTGGCCCCTTGGTTAAATGTGAGGAAGAAGTTGTATCACAATCTCTAGTGCCAAGTTCGGGTTCAGAAATTAAACAGCCACCATTTAATAACCACAAATAAAATCAACCCCATTCTTGGCTAGTCTACTAAGAGACCATTTGATAACAAAATGTGTCTGAGGGGACCTAACAGGGTTCCTCCCAAGGAGATAAGCTGCAATTATGCACTCACTTTCCTGCCAGTAACTAACTCATATTGTAAAGTGCCTAAGAGAGGCCACATGCAAAACTAAATTCTCTCCTGGTTTGTTAAAAAGGAGTGCCTTATTTGCTCCCTCCCTCCATGCTGTTGATGCAGGCTCACAGCAGGGGATGAATTTCCTCACACAGTTCTTTCTTTTTTCTCTGCTTTAGTAACCGTCTCACTTGCCCTTAGTCATGTGGCATGCCCTCCCGCAGGCTTTCCCTGCTGCCTTAAAGCACTGCTACAGGTAGGGAGTTTCCAAAACCAGGCTTAAGTCGCAGCAGGTCCCTGAGCTACATGAAGGAACAAGCTGGCAAAAAGTTGCTTCCCCATCTGGTCCGGCTGCTGGGTCAACTCACCAGTAGCCAGGTTTGCAGAGGCTCTTGGAAAGCACAAGGCCCCAACTAGTAATCATGCTCCAGACCACCATGTGTCAGCCAGGAGCTGTAACACAAAGGGCTTCATTTATGGAGCTTCACAGTTGCTTCCAAGAATGAACACATCTGTCTAGCATGGCCTGACCTGACAAGTCAATACCATGTACTATGGGTATTTCCAGTGGAGTTGGAGTCCTTAATTCCTGACGAAAAGCTGAAGGTTGAATTGAGGTCATAGCGTTCCTCGTAGAACCTTTCAGGTTCTGGTTTCCTCACATGGTTCTTTAAGGATCCTAAGATGAGGATGTTGCTCCTCACTGTACTTCTCAGCACTACACAGAAGATCCACTTTGCTCTTTAAAAGAGAAATGCCCCCTCACCAGAGTTTTGTAAATGTCTAATAGCATAGCAGCCACCTAGTACAGAACTGCAGTATGTACTAGGGATGACAAGCTAGATTCTCAACTGGTGTAAGCTGAAGTTCTGCCCATCAGTGGACTTTGGGGCCTGTGAAGCTCAGGAATTTGCCCTGCCCTGCCCTCCCTGCCCGAGTCTCTCAACCCTTGTAAACATTCAGGCTAATCTCAGCTTTTTGTTATTAAGAAAAAAAATGGTGTCCATTTCTAGCCCTTTCCAGTGGCAGTGTAGACATCAAAATACTGTCTCATCCCTTGGCCAGACAGTTTGCCATGGCCCAAGGTGGGTAGCCTAAAATCACAGACCCCACCAGAATCACCCAAGGGCAGGGTTTGCAGTTTGCAAAGCCCATGACTGTGGGTTCCCTGATTTTCTGGAGGGGTTGGGGGAGCCTGAATCAAGTTATGGTTGTGGGGTGGCAAGAAATCATCTCCCTAGCCCTCCCTCAGACCCTAAGGCCAGATCCTCAGCCAGTGTAAACTGATGCTCCTCCACTGCAACCCGCAGAACCCTGCCTAGTTATACCAGCTGAGGATCTAGCCCTGTGTCTTAAAATCTTGATGCAGCATTTAATCCAATTAGCCTTTTGGCCTATAGGCCAGAGCAATGCTCTTTGAGCGACACTGTCACCGTATAACTCCACCAATAAGACAAGTGCCTTCATCTCTTTAAAAGCAAGAAAAATATACGTATATATGTAATATGTGCTTCTGTTGAGATGCAGAGAGAGAGAGATTGAGATGCAGAGAGAGAGAGAGAGGGGCTGGCTAGCAACACAACTGAGCTGAGTGTATATTCTGTTTTGATATACTGTAATGTAGGGTGTTGATAGTACAAACACAAACACTTAAGTGGAAAGCAACCCCTGGTATTCCAATACATGATCTAAACACCCACTTCCAAAGACAAAACACCCAGGCAGATCTTTTAAAACCAAGAGTCTCAAATGATGACAGCTACTTTCCACCCCTTGTATACAGTGAAAGGAGAGGACTGTAAAACTTGGACCTGAGGGTTTACAGGGGGCAAAGATGGTTTGTTTGTTTGTTGTTTCATTATCCTCATTAGCAAGTTGTCTTTAGCTACAGACACACAGAGGCAAACAGCTGGCTAGCGCCTGAGTGGAGCCAGTGAAGTAATGACAATCCTTGGTGTATGCGCCCTGAGGAGGCCCTCTGTGCTTTCTGTGCTGCAGGCAGAATGGATGAATAAAAGGCTCCTCATTTATTTATGATGCAAATAGCAATTGTGCATTCAGCTTTAAGACTTGATTATTTATTTAAAGCCGCCCGTCTCAGAGGCACTGACTTTTTGTGTACACAAGACAGCAGTCTGGTTTTATTACCCATAAACCGCCATTTTGCTTCTCTGGTTGTTGCTGTTAATTTTTCCAAAAGCCTGCGGTGAGAAGGAAAAGCTTCACTGGGGAAAGGGGTGAGACCCTGCTACGTTAGCGGGCACAGTGCCCCCTCCCTCACTGCCTGTGCTCCCCCCATTTGTAATACAGGGAGCCCTGTCCATCCCGCACTACTTACAGCACTATGCCAGGCTCTGGCAGCAATCAGCATCCATTGTTTGAATTGTGGTCACGCCTAGGAGCCCCAGTCATGGAGCAGGGCCTTCTTGTGCTAGGACACAGGACAGACAGGCTCTGCCCCGACGAGCTCACAAGCTAAGTATAAGACAAGAGGTGGATACAGAGAGACAAGGAAACAATGAGAGAAAATTGTATATGCTATAGTGATGATATGGTTTTTGCCCAGGGAGCCCACCAGGTCTGCATCTACCCTTCAAGGGTGGTTGGATGATGCTGTCAGCTGGTCCTGCTGGATTTGCCTTGTTCTTAGCTGGAGGTGAACAGAAATCTTGCTGGTTGGTGGATGGGGTATGAAAAAGCTCTATGATTTCTTTGTTTCCCCATGAAGGTAGAAGGGACCGTTGTTGTGGTCATCCCGTCTGACCTCCTGCATAACACAGGCCAGAGGACTTCTCCGAATTAATTCGTCCTTCAAGTCCAGTAGCTGTGGTTGAACTAGAGGGGAATGTCCAATCTTGATTTAAAAATGTCCCATGATGGAGAGTCCACCAGAGCCTTAGGTAGGTTGTTCCCATGGTTAATTACCCTCACTGTTAAAATTTTCTAGTTGGAATTTGTCTAGTTTCAACTGCTAGCCATTGGATCTTGTTATTCTTTTGTCTGCTAGATTGAAGAGCCTTCTACTACCAAATCTCTATTCTCCATATAGGTACTTATCACCCCTTAACTTTCTCTTTGATAAGCTAAATAGATTGAGCTTACTGTAAGGCATGCTGTCTGATCCTTTAATCATTCTCATGGCTTTTCTCTGACCTGCTCCAATTTATTAACATCCTTCTAGAAGTGTGGACACCAGAACTGGACACAGTATTACAGTAGTGGTCACACCAGTGCCAAAACCAGAGGGAGATAATATAACTTCCCTATTCCTACTTGATATTCTCTGGGTTATACATCCAAGAATCTATTTAGTCCTGTCACTCTGAGAGCTCATGTTTGGCTGATTGTCCACCATGAACCTCAATTCTTTTTCAGAGTCACTACTTTGCAGGATAGAGACCATCATCCTCTAAATATGGCCTGCATTCTTTGTTTCTAGATTTATGCCCTTACATTTTGCCATATTGAAACACATATTGTTTGCTTGTGTCCAGCTTAGCAAACAATCCAGATTGTTGTGAACCAATTGGCAAATCTGCGAAGCATCATGTGGACAGTTTAAGAAGCAAACAAACCAACTTCCTATTTGTGATCCAATGCTTGAGAAAGTAGTTAAGATGAAGACCGGAGACTGACTACTGCTAAGAAGTAGCAATCTCATGCCACGCTTCGTGGCGACGCAGGCTGGAAAATACTTGCCTGAAATCATGGATCATTAACGTCCAAGCTCCATTTACTAGTGGCAAAGGCTTATAATTATTTAGTTGTATTACAGGATTCCCCTGGATTCCCACTTTTGACAGATGTAATCAGCTGCAAATGAATCTTATGATCTTCAGTATATTCTCCCTGCCAGAAGGAAAAAGGCTTTTTAAGCTGGGAAAGCCAAGAAGCAAGAAAACAGAAGGTGTCCTGGAACTTCTGGGGAGAGGTGAGGAGTTTGGGATGTGAGTAAAGCTATAGGGAGCTCCAATTCAAATATTCAGCAGGCTTCATGTCTGAGCCAATGGCACCAGCTGAAGATGAACAGCAGAGGAGTAAATAGTCTGCCTGCTGAGTGAGTTAACGTGGACTACCAACAAACCCACAGGAGTATAGGAAAGTGGTGGGCCTTGGTAACCAATTGGCAGTGTCCAACCTGAAATGTAATGCAAACTAAAATAAACCAGAAAGGGGGTGTGGCAGGGGTGGGCCATTCACTATGGATAACAGAGAACAGCACAAAGACTCCCATTGTTTAACACAAGCCGCTTTGATGCGCAATCAGGAAACCCCCTTAGCAAAACAAAACGTGGCCTGTGTCAGCCCCTGGGGACACGGGGATACATTCTCCAGACCCTTTGGTTTGTGTGTTTAGACTCATGCCACACTGAATCTCATCTAGGGGGAAGAGCCGTTTCGCCAGGCTATGAATAGTGGCTTTCATCGGCTGTCACTTCCCATTATGGCCGGCATGACATGGAAATGCACTCACAGTGGCCTCGCAGCTTGGGAGTTCGGCCGAGCCCTGGGAAGGGGAGTTTCCTCTGCATCCTGAAGCACAGAGATATTGATCCACATTCTTCTTTTGCTCTGTTGAGCCTTTCAGATTTAAACCCATTTAGACTTCTCCTGAGCTTGCGGGCCACTAAAACCCACCGACTTCAGGGCAACAACTTACCTCTTCACCTGAAGGCATGGGTGTGTGTGTGTGGGGGGGGAGAGTTTGCAGAAGCAACCCAGGCCTTTGTGGGTTTTATGCCATTTGACATGGGCAGTTCTACAGGGTCGAATCCCAGCAGGCTCAACACAGCTCCGCAACCTTCTAAGCTGAAGGCTGGGAATCTGAGCGCTGGGGGGGTTTCGGAGACCTTCTGAATCAAGGGCCCAGCTGTTCTGCTCTAAGAAGAGGTTTGTCTTATTGTCTTGCGATGAATTTCCCTCCCTGTATGTCACTTGTAAAGAACGGCAGAATCTCTCAGGAGGACACAGGAATGTCACAAAGGGAGGTGCTGGGTGCAGAGTATTTTGAAATGCCCTTAATTAGGTGCCTAAATGGGAGCTAAGAGCCATGGAAATGGGGATAAATGTGCTTGTCTCCCATGCTAAACACTTGGAGGGCTCAGGGTGGAAAGTGATGAATCTTGTTGCTATTCTTACACTACTGAATTAGTCCATTTTTTTAAATGGAAATTTGTGACTGCTGGCTTTTAAGTTCTCATCCGGAAAATAATGTGGCAAGCATCTGTGCTAGCAAGATGGGTGGTGGTGACACACTGTCTGATGCTGATGCATACATCCTTCTGAGTACAGAGAGTGAAATAACTCCTCAGGCTCTATAGCGTCTCACCAGTGCAAAGCCACAAACCACCCCACCCATGTCTCGGCCCACATGACACAAACCCACACACCAGAAAGCCACCTGAATGTGTGTCACTGAGCTAACCAAACACATACACACAGCAGCAGCTCTTTGCACGGGGGAACTTTTAAAATGAATTGTACCAAGCTCATCAAATACCATTTCAAATCTGTCGGCACTTGCATTTTTGCCAGACATTAATTTCAATGTGTCCTGTCTTATTTCTTGCTGGAGACAAGAGTCCTGCTGCTGGAAGGAACAGGGGCTGCGGCTGTGCTCGTGAAAGGAATTTTCCACGCGCGTGGGGGGGCGGGGTGTAACAGAAACAGATGGGTTTTATGATAACAAATTGGAAGGGAGATTAAAAGGTAGGTGAGATTCTTGGATTATGATGTTTAGCATTTTTAAAAAAAATTCTGGTGTTGGGTTATTGGGGCTTTTTAGTTTTACTGAAAAGGAACATTGCTACATTTCAGGTACAAAAATGTGTGAGCGACGGAGCAGGTTATCAGCCAGCAGGGTCTGCAGGCTTCTGGAGCCCTGGCCACGGCATAGGGTCTAATTCCAGCACTGTGGGCAGGTCTCCAAGTAGAGGCAACGTGCAGGAGCTCTGGCCATACTGTAGGGCAGCAGACTAGAGTGGAGATAGGGAAGTAGGTGGGGCTCCTCTCGTGCTGCAGACTTGGACTGAGCCAGAGAGGGGAGCATATGGGGAGCAGGGTGGGGGGTCCCTGTAATGGGGTGTGGGGTGGTGCAACATAAGTCTTAGGAAGCAAGGGAAGCCGGGACATCAAGGACGCCTTAATGCCGTGGCCAGAAGGAGAGAGCGATAAAGGGGGTGAGCCCTGCAGAACCAGCCTGGTCAGCCCCCATTTGCCTGGTCCCATCCCGCTTAGTCTATTCTCTGAAACCTTCTGTTTCATTCTTTTCAACTGGGTGTTTTTGGCCAATGCAGGAAGAAATTTTGCTCTTTCCCTCAGCCATAGCGCTGGAGCCCAGCATTGGGAAGGGGAGAGGCGGGAGGGGATTGCTGCAGCTTATCCATCTCAGGATGGAGCAGAAGCCAGAGGAACATTTGAGAGGCACCTGGGATGCTTTCCCAGCCCCACGTGATGGGTTGCAGAGGGCCTAGTCCAAAGCCAAATGATGCCAAAGGGAATCTTTTCATTGCATTCAATGGGCTTCAGATCATTCTCCCTCTCTCCTTTCATTCCCTCTCTTCCTTACCTGCTCCCTTCCAGTGGATTTGTCTGAAAGGTTAAAGCTGAAGCCAAGAGATATAGGAGGGTGGGACTGGAATATTCATGCAAGAAAGTGAAGGATCTAAGGGAGGGGAATTTGGGCTTCCTTGCTGATAATCAGTTGTGTCCCAGAGATGGCCTATTAATTTGTTTAACCATCTGCAGTCCCTCACAGGCTCCCCATCCGGACAGCTTGTCAGAGGACAGGGATCAGCACTTGCATCCTCCCCGTAATATGCTCTGGGCAGCTGCGCACTCTTTCTCGCCCGGTTGTCTCCATTATACAGCAGCTTGAGTCCAGACAGGAAATAATAATCATCATAAAAGGCAACACATCCTTGGGTGGCTTGTTTGCATCATTTCCCATCAGAGCATCCAGGGGATTCTTGCTCAGGGATGGTCAGTGAGTGTGCTCAATAGCCAGGCCAATGGCGTGTCCAGTGAGCAGGTCTGGTGCTCAGATGGAAGCCAGTGTGCGTGCAATGTGTGGTGGAAGACAACAGCATATTCAGGGGCTGGTATACTGCAGGATCCAAACAGCATGTCTGCACTACAAAATTAAGTTGACCTAATTTAGGTTGGCATACAGCTGCCACAGTAATTGCATCGCTTGTGCGTGTCCACACTTTGCTCCTTGTGTCGGCGGTTACGTGTCCTCACCAGGAGCGCTTGAACTGCCAGTGTGGGGCATTGTGGGATGGCTTCTGAAAGCCAGTAACAGTTGATGTAAGCCACGTAGTGTCTACACTGACACTGCATCGCCCTAACTACATCAACATTGACTCTGCGCCTCTTGTGGAGGTGGAATTATTAAGTCAGCATAGCAGGGGAGTTAGATCAGCGGAAGTGAAATTTTAGTGTAGACACTTCCATAGTTAGGTTGACCTAAGCTGCCTTGCCTTGACCTAACTCTGTAGTGTAGACCAGGCCTAAGATGTCGAGTTTCTAAAACCCACTCTTAATTTATCTGGGCAGCAATTTCCCAGTGATAAGATGGGGATATTACTTACTACCTTCTTTGTCAATGTAGTGTGTAAGCATTTGGGAGCTGTCTCTTATTTTGTGTCTGTACAGCGCCTAGCACAATGGGATTTCTATCTGGGTTGTGGCTACTAGTTGCTACTGTAATACAACTAAATAATAATAAGCCTTTGCCACTAGTCAAATGGAGCTTGGATTTCAATGACCCATGATTTCAGGCAAGTATTTTCCAGCCTGTGTCAACACGAAGTGTGGCATGGCATTGCTACTTCTTAGCAGTACTCAGTCTCCTGGTCTTCATCTCAACTACTTTCTCTAGCACTGGATCACAAATAGTTGGGAACTGGGAAGTAACAGAGCTGCTCAAATGTTAAAAAGTCCAGACCCACATGTATTTTCATGAATAAAAATTCTGCAAATACTTTAATTGAAAAAACGTGAACAACTGCCGAAAACGTGAGTGAATCCCTAAAGGCGGATGAATTCTAGCATCGATATTTATTCATCTGAAAGTCCACATTGGATAATACATTATTCGCTTCTTACTTTACTTCTGTTTAAAAGGTGCTGGGGACCAGAAGCAATACCATGTGACTTGGCTGACCAGTCGCTACCGATAATGCATTGTTGGAATGAATAGTTCCCAAACAGCACATACACTGCAAATGGTTTGTCCAAACTTTTTGGCATGTAGCAGCAGATGGTGTAGGCATTTGCAGGAGTCAGGATTAGTTCAGGAGCAAATTGCAAATGGAAACCAAGGCTAATGTCAGTGCTTAAAACAGGTTGGTCTCCATACCTTTGAATAAAAACATGAGAGGTAAAAAAACCCGAGTGCATAGCCACTGCAGAAATGTAAAGACAGGTGTTTTTTCAATGGGGGCGGGGGGGCCCTGGATCGCTGCTAGTGAACTCTGAGAAGCAGAGGAAATGAAGGGACTTGTTTTCCACTGTGGCCGGTTCCTACGCATCCATTTTGGTAACTACCGTGGGAGGGGGGCGTGCCAGAGATGAACATTTGAGTGCCCGCTGCCAATCAAAGGAGGAGACTGGAGAGGCGAGGTTCGGCTTGTGACAAACAACGGATACGAGCAGGTCAGCCCTTAGAAGAGTAGAGCTGTGCAGTAGCTCAGCTCAGGAGCTGACGGTCTCTTTTTGGGAATGTCTACATTTGCAGTCTGGGATGTGATGGCAGCTTGGGCAGAAATACCCGTGGTGCCTTTACTCGCACCAGCATGGCTAAAAACACCGGTGTCCGTGAAGTGGCGTGGCCATCAGCACAAGCTAGCAAGGTGAGTAGGCACCCAGAATCCCTGAAGTACTCACACTGCCCACGCTGCGGTTTTTGAGCACAGGTGCATCTACCCACGTTGCAATCACACCTCTGACTTTTATTAGAGCTGGGCAAAAAATGTGAGCCAAAAGCAGGACCAATCCCACTGAGCAATTGTTCTGGTTGAACACTGGGGGAGGTGTCATAACCTCTTTGGTAGCATTACTCACCAGGGATCAAATAAATGCAATTTAAAATAGCAGTATCAGTCCAGTGTTCGCCTTATCAGCTTTCAGTGTCAACAAGTACTGAGAATGTGCTGTCTTAGAGGGGGTTAGGATGCTGAAGTGTGAAACGTCTGCTGTGGGTAGATATTCACATGCTTCTTCTGGCCTGTAGCTAAAACGAGACATTGCTTCAGTTAAATAGCTAACGCTCTCTCGGTCAGGGGATTGGAGGGGCGCAATCGCTCTCTGACTGCTGTGCGCCTACCCACAGGGCTTGCCCTTGTGCCTTTCTGGTGGCATTGCCGCATTGGGTTCTTATTGCTGGAGAGCTCCGTGGCGCTGTATACCAGCCAGGCTAACAAGCCCCTCACACTCTTCCCTCAAAGGATGAAAGGTAGGCAGAGCCATAACCTGTGATCCTGGTCAGATAGTAAACTGGGTTATAGATACGTCACTCGGGCGGACCAATCACATTAATGCCATAGCAACAGAGATAGCTCCTTTAAGTGGCTTTTGCTCCAGAGTGACGCCTCCAAACAGTTTCAGAAGAACTGGTGACAGGCTCTGCAGAAAATCTCGGACTAGCGCAATCCCACAGGGTGTTATCAAGGAATCTCTCATCTGGCCAGTGGTTTCGTCCAGTGGGGACTATTCTATTACCCACCTCCCGGCTCACTTCTGATGCCCTCAGTGCATGGATAACTCATAGCACTAGGTCCTTTTCACTAAGAACCCAGGCCATGCAGTGTCTTTGCTTTCCCAGTGCCTGCCCAGACTGGGGCTTGGGTAAAGGCAAACCGGCTGAAGCTCAATCCAAACAAAGCAGAGCGGGGCTGGTAAACTCTAACAGAAATCTGGGACGGCCGGGGGAGCAGCGCCCTGTAGCCCACTGATTGGCTCATGCTGGCCTATAAACCAGGGAACCATCATGGGGAACTGTGAATAATGACACAGGCCGCCTCTTTGCTTCCGCTCCAGACCCTGCTGTGCTTTGGCCCTTGGACTCCAGCTTCTGATTCATCCCTGACTCCGCTACTTGTCTCCCACCTGCACCTTAGTGCCTGACCCTGACTTCCTGATCCAGCTCAACACAGACCGCCCCGCCTCCTCTCCTGACTGCAGCTTGGTAACAGATCGGTGCACGTGGGCATGCCCATAGCCTGGCCCTGACACCATGTGTCCACCTACACAGGATGACCATACAGGACAGTCCCTTTTTTAAGATCTGTCCTGGACATCCCAACTTTTTTGGCAAAACTGGGCATTTGTTCCATTTGCTCTTGCCAACTGATCATCAACTGGCGAGCCAGCCCCAGCCCTGTGCGTGGCGGGGAGAGAGGGAGTGGAAGGGGAGGGGAAGGCGGGCGGATGGGCGCTTAGACTGTCAGCCCTGTACGCGCAGGGCGGGGGGGGGGGTGCAGCCCTGCTTGCGGGGGGAGGGGTGGCCAAGTTTCGCTTTGGGAAATATCGTCACCCTACAGCTACATCTTGTGAAGGTCTGTGGACCAGGCTACTGTTACCTGTGGCTCCGTGACCTCCAGGTTGTTGACCACCATGGGCGCTGCATGGAAGCCATTCAGGAGCTGTAGCCAGGCCAGGATGCAGTGCCCACCTGCTCGGTGAGGTGCGCGACAGGGAGCATATTACACGTCTCCCAGCGTGCAACGACCCCTTTTCTTGTGCTTCCAGGTAAAATTCAAGGCTTTGATTCTGGGCTGCAAAGCCGCAGGTGGTTTCAGTGCTGGCTCCTGGAGGGAACGTCTAGCTCTCTCTCTCTCTCCATGGCAGCTAGTATTAGCTGGGGTGCTTGAGATAGCAGTGTGGATTTCAGTGTCAGGAGGCCAAAGCATTCTCAATGGAGAACCCTCAGTGCTGGAACCCAGTTCCCCGTTGGATGACCAAAGTCAGTGTCTGAGCTATGGCTTTGTCAGACCTTCGCCTGCGGGAGCACTGCATACACAAATGGTTGAGGAGAGCCGTCCACTGCTGACGCTGGTTGAGTAACCTGCAGGTTTTTTCAGTATTGTTCAGTGGTCAGAGATTACATGATTGGTCCTTTTTTCCGTCAACAAATGAAGCAATCAGTGCTGTGCACCTTAGCCGGGAGGATGATGTCTGTGATAATGGCTTGAGGATGAAAAGGGGAAAAAAGCTAGATCCTCCTGGGGAAACAAACATAGCACTAATAATTACATCTGACATTTACAGAGTGCCTCTCCTGCCAAAGGAGCCCAAAGCAATTTACAAACTTTACCCACCTCAGAAATGCAGCCACCTCTGGGGAGGAAGACAGCAGCTGTTTAACATTGCAGTGGAGTTTATGGAGGTCAGATGTCGTCGTCGTCGTCGTCTTTTTTCTTGCCACTTCCCTGTTCGGGGTCAACAACTTTTATAGCCTTCTTCCAGAATGTACAGATGTAATTAGCTCAATTAAAATCTGGCCAGGAGACAAAGGAATTACAGCCTTGCTCCTGCAAAAATGCTGCAGGGTCTCTAAAGACTCACTAGAGATTAGGGTGTTGCCGTGAAGTCTCTTCCCAAAGTTGGTATCTTCATAGCACAATGGTACGAGCATCGTGCTGGGGCATCTAGTCATCACTGACTAGGAGGAGAATGGCAATAAACCAGTGTTTTCATTTTAGGTCTCCATTATTAGTGCTAAACAAGCCTTGTCTTGCTTCGCGTATGAAATCAAGCAGAACAGCGCGCGTGGTAGGCCTACACCTACCAGAACTAATGATACATCTGCATATCCTATGCAGTATTTCCTATACTATCCATATTAAATGTGACTGTCTTTTCACCCTCTGTTTTTACAGTACCTAGTACAATGGGGTCCTGGTCCATCACTAGGACTTCTAGGCACTATGGTGGTCAGGGCCGGATTAACCTTTTGTGTGCCCCCATGGAGGCAATGGAGCATGGCGTGGGGAGCAAGGGGTCAGCCAGGGGCAACGGGGCATGGCATGGCAGGGGCGGCCCCCACTCCGCCTAGCCCAGTGCGAGGGCACTATTTACAAACCGGCAGTTGCCAGACGCACAGAGGCCCACTCGGCCTTGTGCTGCCAGCATACCCCTTCCCCTTTGGGGGGCAGGCCCATGCTGCACCAAACAGCCCCGCCACGCAACATCCTCCCAACTCCCTATGGCCAGAGCCCCCCCCCCCCCCCGACCCATTATGCCCAGCGCCCCCCAGCCTCTCCACACAAATGCATAGTGACCTGCTCAACACCACCCCTGCCCAGCGCCCCCCCCCGCCCACAACCCCACCACAACCCCCTAGCACCCCACCACAGAACCCCCACTCTCTAGTGCCCCAACACATACATCTTCACTGCCACCTCACAGCCCAGCGCCCCCTCCCCCATGCCCTGCCTCCCGGCTGCACTCACAGGCTGGGAGGTGACACTGTCTGCCAGGCTGAGCGGCCAGTGCAGCCAGAGCTGGTCCCAGGGCGGGGAATCGCTCCGGTCCCTTGGGAGTGGTGTGATCAGTCAGGCCAGGACCTGCCCCAACCAGGCTCCCTCAAGACGCACATCCCCTGGAGGGGCACAGCTAAGCTCCCTGCCCTCTCCCCCCTCAACCCTGGCTGAGACTGGCCAGGCTTCTGCACCACTCCAAGGCAGCTCAGCTCTGGGGAGACAGGTAGGGCCCCACATGTGGGAAGCAGAGACTGCCCGGAGCCAGAGGTGCACTCGGGTCCGGGTAGGGGGCAGAGAGGAGCAGGGGGCGTGGGGCGAAGGAGGCAGCAGGCGGGCAGGCCAAGAGGAGCAAGTGGTGGGCAGGGGGAGCCAGAGGGGTCTCAGGGTGCAGTGCAAGCGGAGCAGGCCGGGGCCCCTTGTGTGCATGGGCCCGGCTCCATGGAGCCACTGGCGCCATTGTAAACCCGCGACTGATGGTAGTGCAAATAACTCAGTAAACCCTCCCTATTAGGAGAAAAAAACAGAAGCCAGCTGTAGTGTGCAGAATGGTTAGTAATTAGATTAGTGACTTATTTTGCACATCCTTCTTATGAGACTATTTTTCCCCATTGCCTTCAATTATGCACCCCACTCGAGGGGATGGCTAGCAATGAGCAGTATGGGATGTCTGTTGATTTTATTCCATAAGCCCTGAATGAGAGGAGATAATATTTCCCAGCCAGTACCTTTCAGTCATTTCCTTTGGCTGTTGCTCGCATTCCCCAACCCATAGGCCTTGGTGAGAGAACAAAAGAAATTATCTGGAGAAAATACAGGAAACTGAGCCAGCTCCCCAACTGGTGTAAATCAGCATCGCCCCACTGAACTTACTGGCGCTACGCTGATTTACGCCAGCTGGCACTCCGGCCTACTATGTGTCTGTCAAAGGACTTCTAGATGTCAGGCCTGATTCCGATTGCATGTCAATTTCACATCTGTAGACAAGGGCAAATATTGCAACTAATGTTTAAAAAAAAAAGTAGAAAAAAAAAGATAATGGTTTCTTCATGCATGTTTCCTTTGCAGGTTGTCTTTATGACAGGGGAGAGCCCCTTAGAAAGTAGTCATGCGGCAGTCCTATGACGCACTCTGTAAGTCTCAGATAATTTGTTTCCTTCTCTCAACAAGGCCCATGAGTTGGGGCCCACAAACATCCAGGGGAAGCAGTTGAAAGATTGTGGCTAGGGAATACTTACAAAGAGCATTGTTATTCATAGACAGGCTGCATTTAAAGAACACTAATGTCCAGTGTTACCAATCCCAAGTGTTCAAAAATCCTGAGTCAGGCCAGTGAAAATCATGAAATTGGCTTGATAATCGTGAGATTTTTAAAAATAATAAATTTTGGGCTCTGTTTGCCTTCTGGTTTTTTGAGCCTTTTGGGTACCTTGAGTCAAGATTTCAAGCATTTCTCCACAACCATGAGGACTAGAAACTTGCTTTTTAAAATTGAAAGTTGAGATTCTTATGTATTCACATGACTCCAGAAGCTGAGGTCAGGAGAATCACAATAAAATCCTAAGCGTTGGTCACATGGAAAAGCTTTGGGGAATATTTTAGTTAGCCAGCTGGTTTGATGTCATGTCAGTAAAGTGGGTTGAAAATTTTCTTCAAAAAAAGCTTTGACAGAAAATTGGGTTCTTGATTAAATGAAAATGTTCATGGAAAGTATCTGATTTAATAAAAACAAATGCATATTTTTTTACCAAAAATAAAAATCTCAAAACCCTCAAATTTTTCAGTGCGTGGCTGAAAATATTTTGTTTTTGTTTTTTTGGGGGGGGTTTGCCATTTTCTGACCAGTGCTAAGTGTTACAAAGATTTCCTAAAGTTAGGCTCCTAAGACCATATTTAGGTAACAAAAGCTTAGATTCACAAAGGTATTTAGGCTCCTAAGACCTGGTCTACACTAAAAAGTTAGGTCGACCCAGCTACGTCGCTCAGGGGTGTGAAAAATCCACACCCTTGAGCGACATAGTTAAGCCAACTTCACTCCTGATGCAGGCAGCGCTATGTCAGCGGAAGAATTTGTCTGTTGACCTAGCTACTGCCTCTCTGGCAGGTGGATTACCTATGCTGCCCAGAGAACCCCTCCAGAGAGCCCACAGTTAGTGTCTACTTTGAAACACTACAGTGGCACAGCTGAAGCACTGTAGCATTTCAAGTATAGCAGCAAGTGGCTTGATTTTTCAAACGTGACGAGCACCTAGCGGCTCTCGTTGATTTCACAGGACTTTGGATCAGATCCTTGGAAATTTGAGTGCTCAGCACATGTGAAAAATCAGGCCCAAAATAAGTAAGGAAGTCCCGAGTCTTGGATCCATGTCCCTTGCACTAACCGTGAGATGGCATCACCTCTCATTTGCAGTGTCACACACACATTAATAACTGCTATGAAGTCAAATCTGTCTGCATGCAAATAGCTTGGCTAATAAAATATATAAAGCGAGGTAGGCTGATTATTACTTCATGTCTTAGCAGAACTATGTCTTTATATTGTGCTTGCCATGCGGCACCAGAGCCTTCCGAACCCCACACAATTATTTCTTTATTTAAACTAAACTCCCCAGTTACAATCTGGGTAGTCTTTTTTGGGTGGAGTGCAGAACCCACATTGTTAACTCCGGATAACAATAATTAAAAGAAAATAAAATCAAAGCAGCTCAGGAAATAAACGGAACATTTTTCTATGAAAGCCAAATGATTCTATTAAACGTCTGTGGTTTAATAAACTATTATGAAGTTTGGGAGCATATTTTTCCTGGGACTTAATCTGTTTACATATCTAAAAAAGTAAATAGAATATCACTTTACTTGACCACACAGAGAACCTGATACATCATGGCAGTGCTGCCACATATGTTTCTTGGTTAAATGTTTCCACCTTGGATTTCACTTAATGGAAATGTTCAACTTCTTATGCCGTGTGTGAAATCCTGGCTCCACTGAAGTGGACTTCAACAGGGCCAGCGTTCCACCCTTTGTGTCGTCAGTGGTGCTGCACTGATTTACACCCACTAGGCCCTGACCTCAGGCAGGTCTCTACATCTCTGTGTGCTGCAGTTCCCTCACTTCTAGGACTTCCCGAAATCACAGAAGTCTGGGGTGGACCAATTAATAGTTGTGAGGCATTCAGGGCCAGATTTTTTTCAAGGCATTTAGTTGCCTAAGGAGGTAAGTGGGTGCCTATTGCCAGAGCTGGGTGAAATTTTTCGTTTGAGTTGACTGAAACAATTTGTGAATTGGGGTTGGTTTGGGCGAATTGTTTTGGCTGTAAAAGCGCTATAGTTTTAGCGGAGATGTCTAGTCGGTTCATTTCAGAACATCCAAAACAAAGCGTTTTCACTTTTTGATTTGGAAAGACATTTTGTTTTAGAATTGCCTCTGTTTTATTTAAAAAAAAAAAACAAACCAACAACCTCAAAATCACAACAAAAGATTTTATTTCAGACCGACCAATGCATTTTGGTCGCCTTTGCTCATCATTTAATTTTGCCAAAATTGTTTGTTTCGGGATGAGCTGAAACAATCCCCATCCGCGCCCACCTCCCATGCCATCCCCAAGTCTTTTGTTTTGGCCACCAAATTAATCATGCAGCTCTACGTAGTGGGATTGATTTCAATGGGATTTAGGCATCCAGACACTTTTCAAAACCCAGTTTAGGTGCCTCTCTGCCTCTTTCAGTGCCTAAATGCCTTAAAAAATCTGGCCAACAGATAATGAGGGCCACAGTAATGCCTGTTTGGTAAATAGGAGGTACAACAAATTTACGCCAGCGTGCGAGAAGAATTTGCCCCTTGTTTCAAACCATTTTATACATCTGCACGTACATGTGATCATTGCTCCTAAAAGGATTATTTTAAAGTGAAGAAAACACATACAAATGAATATTTTTCCATTTTAGTATGTATCATATACCTTCCCCCTCCTTTGCATCTAAGCCATCAGCAAAAAGACAGCAGAGCCTCTCAATACCCGTAAACTTTATTAAATGTGTGCTTCTTCAGTCTTAAATTAAATTAACCTGGGCCATACAGAAATAGCACCAAAGGGAGGAAATGAGAAGATCACAAAGCAAAAGAAAACCAGAAAACATTATGTACAAACAAGAGGGTTTTTTTTTTCTATGTTTAAAAATACATGGACAAGTCCCCTGCCCTGGAGATCTAACTGAATATATGCTAAGTTATGTGGGGCGCAAAAAAGGAGGCTGAATAGCAGTTATTTAAAATAAATAAATTAAATTCAGGATATAAATTTCCATATACCAAGCACATCATTGCTTGAAATATAACTTAAGGTTATAGCCCTCCCCCCCTGGAATATCAGTTGCATTAAATACAGGAGCCTCATTCCTTGGAATCCCACGACATATTGGTGTTTAGGTTCATTTCTAGTGTTTGAAATATTTGGATAAGACAATTCCTTGTGAGGTTATTATATACCCGATGGCACAGAATGTTCATACAGCCACTTTTTCCCAGGGACTCACAACAAGAAAAATCCTTTTAACACATCAGTGGAAAGGTCACAAGCTACCCTGCAAAGTAAGTCCGGTTAGTCTGATCTTTTCAGATCCAGGCAGCTAGATCTCAGTTCAATAGTCTACCCTGATTCAGCAAAGCATGTGCTTAAATTTAAGCATGTGCCTAGGGCCCGCTTCTCAAAGGTATTTCGGTGCTTAATTCTCTTAGAAATCAATGGGAACTAGGTGCCTAAATGCCTTTGAGAATCTGGGCTTAAATGCTTTGCTGAACTGGGGCTTCTGAGTCTGATCCAAAACCTACTGAAGTCAATGGAAAGATGCCTGTTGACTTTGCATCTGACCATTAGAGTGTCTAGAGAAGGAAAATGCACTGGCTGGTTTTGTACCATTTCACCAAAAGCCAGGGCCTGATTTTGAACCGTGAGAGCACCTGTGTATCGCACTGAAGTCAGTTGAAGGGAGTTACAAGTGCGCAGTGCGTCTGATGACAAGGCTGTCAGTTATTTAAAATCACGGGGGGGGCGGGGGAGGTCCAATTCTGTACTCATGCTGTGCAATTTCTCTCTGGCCTGATTCCAACATCACACCCATTTTACACCAGCGTATCGTTATTATGATTCATAATACAATAACGCCTTGGAGCCTGTCATGAGCCTGGACCCCTTTGTGCAAAGCATGTACAGACATAAAGCAATGTCAGCTGAGACTGATTTACAGTGGTGTAAATGCGATCAGATGGAGGCTAAGGGGAGATGCCGCTGTGGAACTGAGAGAAGGCTATGACCCTCCATACAGATACAGCGCTTTAAAGAAACACTGTGGAAGTCTAAAAGTTGCATATGACACAAAACCAACCCTTATCTGGGCCCAAGACCACCTTAGCTTATTAAAAACGGAAAGATTTTTAAACATCTTATTTGCTTTTCATCACCAATCCCCTTCCTTCCCTTCCCGCCCCCTCCCCCAGCCCACTTTACTCCATTGGGAAAAATCAAACTCTTTAAGTCAATTTCACTTTCCATGTTCTGCTATACTTGCTCAGTAATATTGAGCTGAGGGTTTCCCTACACAGGGGACTAGTTAAATCCATCCCACACCCTTGTTTAGGATTTTCAAATCAGACTAAGGGCTTAGGTAATTTGGTCCCAGATCCTCAAAGGTATTTTTTTTGAATTCACTTAAATACCTTTTAGGATCTGAGGCTTAAATCATATTAGATTTCAATGGGATTTGCGGGCCTAACTTTTCTTAGGCTACTAGGAAAACGGCAAGCTTTATTCAGTCAGTAGGATTTTCAAAAACACCTAAGTGATTTAGGAGCTTTGAAAGTCAATGGGCAGGAAAGCATTTCAATGGTACAGATGACAGGTGCTAAGGGTTTGTCTATACACCAAAGCTGCACCACAATTGGTATAGTTAAAGCAGTATAACCCGCATAATGCAGACACAGTTATATTAGTATAGAGATGCTTTATAGCAGTATAGCTATTCCTGTACGGGAAGGGGACTAATCTATATTGGGATCAGCCACTGTTATACCAGTCTCCATCCACATGAGCTGTACTGCTCTAAAAATATTGGTTAAAAAAACCCCACACCCCTAACCAACACTTATACTGGTACAAAACCTGTGTATAGAGCAGGCCTACCTTTTACTGAAAAACAATGGGCGTTAGGTGCCTATAGGTCATTGTGCCTGTGAAACTTGCTCCCTGTTGTGCCTAAGGCATTTAGATGCTTTTACAAATCCTACCTCTTAGTTTTGTGAAACTTTTTTGTTTTGTAACAAAGCCTAATTTTTGGCCCTAAACTCAACTGTGTCCCTTTTAAATGATGCCAGTCGCTCAGTAACTAAGCAGGTGGTCTAGTTCCCCCAACTGGTGTCATAAGGCCATTTGATTTCGACGCCCATTTGCTTTCACAAGGGTTAGGGGGAGAACCTTGCACCGAGATTAATGATACATCCTTGTACCTCTATCTTTGCAAGACAATTTGTTCCAAAGGCATCCCACGACATGCTTTTGTTGCATAGCCAGTCATACTCAGTCTGACAGCAGCAGACAGTGATTACAGGCAATGAACACTTTATGAAACATACTGGTCCTTAAAGACTAACAGATTTATTTGGGCATACGCTTTTGTGGTAAAACAACAGTTCTTCAGCTGGTTTTTTACCCACGAAAGCTTATGCTCAATAAATCTGTTAGTTGTTAAGATGCCACCAGACTCCTCGCTGTTTTTGTGGATACAGACTAACACGGCTACCACCGATACTTGATACTGGTCCTTGACTCTGTTAACAAATGATTCAAGATGGGATTGTCAATGTCCTCAAATGGAGATGATGGCTTATAAGAGATCCAAGCCATTGAGTCTGGGAAGCGATTGGAAGGTCATGACTGATTTCTTCACAGTGCAGGGGGGAATTGCAGCGAGGCTGCTTCACTGGAGCTCTTAGGAAGTCACAATGCCTGGTCCAATGGCCACCACAGGGTGACACGGTACAAGCACATGGGCTAAATTCAGCAGTGGATATAAGTTTAGAAGGACTTTTAGTGAGCTTTATACCTCCTTCTGAACCCCCACGCTGTCACCGTGCAGGACTGTCAGACTCTCTCCGGGTATGTCTACACTGCCATCAGAGGTCTGAACGCAGCACATGTAGTGAGACCTGAACTAGCTTTAATCTAGCTAACCTGAGTGCCAAGAGCAGGGAATCCACAGCAGCACGTGGGCTGTCCAAAACGGGCAGCTAGCTCGTGTGCTCACGGCTTCATTGTGGTTGGTACCTGAGCTAGCCAGAATCAAGCTAGCTTGTGTATAGCGGCATGTGGAGCAGGCATACCTCCACTGCAGTGCAGACGTACCCTCAGACGCTGCCAAGTGGGGCTGAGAAAATTTAAATGAGATTTCAGAGCCATCTCGGTGATTTAGAAGCACAAACCCTATTGGCTTTCAAAGCAACTTGTCTTCCTGTGTCACTTAGGTATGTCTCAAAATCCCATGCGGGAAGGCTAAATTAGCCTATAGGAGAGTAATTTACACTTCCATACAAATCACGTCTGGCACTGGTTGCATGTATAAGCCAGGCTGAAAAAATGACACCGAGGTTTATCTGCAGCCCAGGGGATTCTTGCCATAGGAATCACAAATATTGAATACAATGTTCAGCCATTATAAATATTTTAAAATGAGTCTATATTCCACCGCCAGGAAGTTCAAAGTTCAATAGATTCCCTGTTGCAGAGTAATGCAGCTTTGGGGGAGGGGAAAGCATTATGTCATATAAATATACGAGTGAGCGTCTTACATGAGTCAGAGCTGTCTGGAAACACGATCTAATAGGCCACATTTCACAGAGAGGGCTTTCATTTCCCTTCAATGTGTCCTGTGTGTGTTGGGAATGCATAAGGACCATAAATACTGTAGCCCTCTCTTAAAAACAAGGGGAATTGTCAGCAGACCTCAAGAGCGCCTTTTCAAAGTGCTAGGTATGGGGAGTGGGATTTTCAGACGCTGGGTTCCAATTCATGTGAATGGATGTGGTATGGCCAAAACCAAAAAGCCACATCTTGAAACTTCCACGGATGGTTTGGATGAAACATATTGGGCCTTTTTAGTTTTTTTCATCTAGGGTTCTGATCTGAGGCCCACTGAAATCAATAGGAACCTTTCCACTGACTGCAGTGGCTTTTGGATCAGATTTTAAACACTTGACTGGGGCCAGCTCTTCACCCACAAGCTGAAAGAAGCTCTGGGTAACAGAATCAGGTCACTCAGACAGCTTCAGCCTTTGGTGAACTTCAAAATGCATTGGTCCCTCAACCCTCCAAGGAACCAGCCACTGCCTTGCTGTTAGGCTTAACCATTTGATACCTAAGGAGGCAATATCATTGCTCAACAACAGCTGAGTTTTGGAACTAGAGGTGTAAAATGGCACGCTCACACGGGAAGCAGAATATATGGAGATGCCTGTTCAAAGAGCAATGCCAGCAGGACAGCTGTAACCAAGCCATAGATTCAATTTTCAGGTGAAGCGATGATAGCAAAACAAGTAAAGAAGGGCCAGGTTTGATGGTTCTCCCATCACCCCCACCAACTGAGCATGATCATCAGAAACTATAGCGCTGGTCAAAGCATTTTACATTCTGAAATTTCATTGAAATATTCTAGTAAAATGTCAAATTTCAGGGGAAAGGAAACACACTTTGTCATTGATTTTTGCTAAAAACATTTACCAATCTGCTCTGATTTTGGCACTTGGGGCTAGAAAATGGAAGTCCAGAGGAGGTGGATAGGGAAATATAACAAGGGGGAAAAGTTAACAGCTTTACTGCTGCCCCAAAAGAAATCTTCTGGTTTGAGTTTTGGATGAAAGTTCAGGGTGGTGATGAAAATTCTTGAACTGTCCAAATTCATCTGCAAGTTCTGTTTTACTCAGCTGAGAAAGTCTGGCTGTTGCCACAGCCCATTTGGCTGTTGTGACCACAGCTGGCCAGGATCTTAACAACAGGCGAGCACTGTAGCCACCCATGACTCCACCCTTCGACAGACCTCCCCGAGGATTAAGACACAAAGGGAGGCACTATGTGCTCGAGCGAGCGCTGTGGCTTTGCTTTGTTCTGGGTTGCATTTGGCTGATCTGATCGCTACTTTTTGTTCTTTGTTTGGTTAAGATGATTATAAAATGTTTACCCAGATGTTTTGTGCCACGGGATGCTGCCAAAAAAAGGGCTTAAAGCTGGAGCCGGAACATTCTGAATCAAGAACTGAGACAGAGGATGACCATATTGGCTGAAGGTAGTGGGGTTGCTGTAGCCTCTTGTGCTGAGGATGGGAGGGTGTACTGCAGAGAAAATGACTTACCAGTTTTCTAGCACCCTACTGTTAGCTTGCCAGCCAGCTGTTACTGGACTCTGGGTAAGGAAAACTGAGCTCATATAAGGCTTTATGGGGTCAACAAGTGGGAGACAGTCTTGGGGCCAAGGCCTTCAGAAAGCCCTGCCAACATTAACACAAAGTGATTTTAAATAGATCGGGAAGTGGGTCCTGTTTGTGAATCCACCCAGGTTTGGTTCTGCAGCAGTGAGGGGGATTACTTTCTGAGCCCCTATAGCCTCAGCAATGTGCAGGATCATATCTTAAGCTGATTAGGAGAAAAGCTGGGAAGTGGATTCAGGAGAGCCAGGAGTGGGTGGAAGGCCCAGCTCTATCCTCTTTCTCTTTACACGAATGTGATATTGGTGGCAGATGGTGCCCTGAAAGCCCTGGACCCTGACCTGATTTCTTTACCTTTGGAACAGGTAGGCAGGAACTGGAGGGACCACCTGCAGAGCTAGAGGGTAATTTCACACACATCATCTTGACCTCTTCGATTATCAACTCATTTTCCTCCTGAACTCTCTTCTCTGCTTTGATGCCTAAAAAAAATCCTGACAACGGTTATGCAGCCGGTATGCTGGAACCACTGCTTCTCACGCTGACCAGTATTGTCTCATTGTTACCTAGTGCTCCCCGGGCTGTCTCCATCTTGTCCTAGACCGTAAGCTCCTCATGGCACGGACTGTCTTTTGGTTCTGTTCAGTGGAGTCCTGATCCATGAAGTGCCTAAGCACTACTGTAATACACCTAATAAACAGCAATCGTAATGCACAGAACCTAGCACAATGGGGTCCTGGTTCATGACTGAGGCTTCCAGGCGCTAATATAAATAATAATCATCTAATGAAACTATGGACAAAAGGGCCAAATTGTGTGATTTGGGCACCTGCCTAATTAATGGATAGCTACCACCAACTCACTTTATAGAAGCCACAAAACAGCTGTCAAGAATCAGGGCAAAGAATTGAGATCTCCAGGTATCGTAACAGGGAGGATTATTTTAACGAACATATTGAAGAAACCCGACAAACCCAATCTGCTCTTTCCTGTTTTCTCCCCCATGTTCCGCAGAAGAGTGCTGCCATTTCGTTCTCAGCAGGGCAGCCATTAGGTTCTCACCACACTCTTGTGAACAACTGGCTGGTTTTTTGGGTTTTTTTTCAAATGAACCTTTGCTCCAAAATTTTCTCTTCTAAGATTTTTCTGAAGCCTAGAGGGCCTTGTCCAACATATTTCTGAACGTGGCTTAGCAGGATACCTCACATGCCACCTCTCCCACAACTCTGGCTCTTACCCTGTTATTCCGTATTCAAGAATATACAGGACATGGAGTCCCCCCACACCCCACAATGACTTCCCTCTTAGTATGAAACCCCATGAGGGCCACACCCTCAAACTCTATGGATGACATCCAATGGGACGCATGTTGGCTTGGTGAAGTTTCTGAATGGGAATCTTGAAAGAGTGGGTGAGCTCTGAAATAGCGACCCGGAGAGAGTACAAGTGATGGGGGAAGCTGCTTGTGAGCTGGTGGGCTGGAAAACAGCCTTTTGGCTACACTGAGATTTTCATGTCAAAAGATCACTTTTTGTCAAAACCTATTTCCTCCCCTCCCCCGCTTTCTACAACCAAAACCCAGATTATTTCAATTTTATATATAAAAAACCCTCCCGTTTTTCACCAGTTGCTGAAAAAAAGCTTGGTTTTTGGTTGCAGAATTTTTTTTCCACTTTTTGGATCAAACTCCCCAAAATTTCAAAGAAAAATTGATAAAAAAGTGAAAAAAAATTGATAAAAAATTTTCCACAGGAAAAAGAATGTCCTGACCAGCTTTGGGATCTTCAAAAGTGAATTAGGTATTTAGGACCCTAAGTCCTATTTTCAAAAGTGACTAAGGGATACATTTTTAAAGGCATTTGGACACCTCCCATGGGAGTTAGGCACCTAACTAGATTTAAAAATCCAGCCATTAGTCATCAAGGCCCAGATCTGTAAAGGTATTTAGATGTTGCTGCGCTCACTGTTGCAATATCTAACTGATTTAGGAGCCTAAGTGCCATTTTCAAAAGTGATTTATGCATTTAGGAGCCTCAATCTTCATGATGAGATTTAGGTACCTAAATCTATTAGGCATTGCAAGGCTGAGCACAGCAACGCCTAAATACCTTTTAAAATCTGGGCCTTAGAAGCCTAAATCATTAACTTTCAATGACAGTTGGGCTTCTCTAAGTGCCTATGTCGCTTTTGAAAATGGAACTTAGGTAAATTTGAAAATGACTTCAACAGCACCAAGCTTTGGCCCACAGCCACCTTGCCTTATCCGTGGAAGGAGACACCAACCCGCTGCTAATAGAAGAAAGAAAACAAACCAAGCAGTGACATTGTGCCAAAAAGAACAAACAGAACGGAGAGTGTTTTCAGCACAACGCTTACATTTTTGTTTTTCCCTCTCTACTGATATGTAAAAAAAATATATATTATATTATATTTTTTCTTTTCTTAAATTATTCTTTTTTTCAGCCTCAGTCCCAGCCGAAGTCGTGCCCAGTCATCTGGTAGAACTTCATGTTGAAAGGCCTGTAGAACTCCCGCAGTCTCTGCAGCACCTCTCGGTCTATATTGGGGTGGGTCCTGCCTTTCGTTTTCCCCAGGCAGTGGGGTTTGCTGCTGCCTTCAGCCTTCTTCAGGCAAGGGAAGCCCTTGGTTTTGTTGAAGTAGAAGTGTTTGTCCGTAATGATCCTCTTAAGGCCCAGAAAGTCCTGGACCCTGCCCAGCTCCCCGGCGGGGTCACTGATCAGCCTCTCCCCGCTGACAAAGAGGATCTGCCCAATGGGGAAGTAGAGGAGCCAGTTCTCCAGGTGCTTGGCGTAAATGCCGATCTGGATGGCGCTCCACGAGGTGTCGATCAGGCCTGTAGTCCTGTTTTTGAAAGTCAGGCTCTCAAAGGTGGGGATATCGGGCTTCTTTGAGAGAGTCTGTGTGTAATCGGAGATGGCTCGGGTCACGGGGTCCCGCACCACCACGATGAGCTTGGTGCCCTTCGACATGGCAGAGATTCGAGCAGGTGCTTCCTTGGTGACGAAGTAGCTGGGAGTTTTCTCCATGGTGATCTGCCCATCCAGGGTTCTGGGCATCAGGTCCCTAACCGGAAGAGAGAGAGAAAACACATTAATGCAGAACATCATTGGGACTGGGGCACGCGAGTCCAGGGCACAGCATGGCCCAGACGATGATCACCTGGGAGTGAGCATCAGGGTGCAAGGACACTATCTGTGTCCTGGTGACCAAGGGGTTAACTCCATCTCCTCCTGCACAGGTGGTGAAGGGGAAGAGCTGTGATGCCCTGGTACTTAAGTACTTAAGCACAGGCCAAATTTCAAGCCCATTAGTGGCCCCATTGACTGCACTGGGACTGAACGTTTTTTCAAGTGAGGCACGTCCTGAGAACTTTGCTGAATTGTGGCCTATGGGTGGCTCTTTGGGAAACAGAAGGGAAAGCTGGGCTCCACACCAAGGGTCATGGGATAGGGCTGAAACCCAAGTAAGGGAGTTTCCCATTTCCTTTCTATTGCTTAACTTGATTGGTTGCTGTGACCTTACTGACTGTAGCTGCATTGCTCCACCTGCATGTTCTTCCCTATTCCTTAATTGGATATGTCCATTAACAAACAGTTCCACCTTCGCATGGTACCTCTGAGTTGTGTCAATAACAGAAATGCGGTGGGCATATGGATTGCCCCTCTCCAGCCAGACACATTTGAGTGTCTCAATGGCTCAGAGAAGGGCAGTACTACAGAAAGCATGATGCTACTCAGGGAGCTAGGGCGGAGAGACTGTCAATGTGGAAAAATAACAGACAAGAATGCAGTATCATACATATTGAAGTTAATGCAACAGGAAAGGTAACAATACCTGATGATCCCTTTCCACTGGAGTCACCACAAATACCCCCATGGACTTTGGTGGGAGCTGGATCAGGCTCTTGGGGCTTGTCTACACGGAAAAAGCCTGGAATAGCTATTCCGTACTAGCTCCCCATGTGGACACTTTTAGCTTAATCTGTTTTGGAACTGGATTGAGCTAATCCACCCAAATACGCTCTCAGTGCAGAAAGCGGACTGAAAACTGATCAACAGCACTGATGTGAAGAGTGGGTTAATAAGGATGTCAATTATGATACTGCCCATTTATGTTCAATGAGACTAAATGGTAAAAAAACAAGGTCCAGGAGTTACTGGGGTTCTGGTTTCTGTGAGGACACTATAGTGCCCCAGTGCCTCCAGGATCACTTGCAATAACTTCTTATAATAACATTGTACAAGCAACACGCTTGGTTGATCGTAGGATGACTATTAGCTGCCAATGTGATATGGCTGTGAAAAAAATCTAATGCGGTCTTGGGATGCATCAGGAGAGGTATTTCCAGTAGGGATAAGGAGGTTTTAGTACAGTTATACAAGGCACCGGTGAGACCTCACCTGGAATACCGTGTGCAGTTCTGGTCTCCCATGTTTAAGAAGGATGAATTCAAACTGGAACAGGTACAGAGAAGGGCTACTAGGATGATCCAAGGAATGGAAAACTTGTCTTATGAAAGGAGACTCAAGGAGCTTGGCTTGTTTAGCCTAACTAAAAGAAGGTTGAGGGGAGATATGATTGCTCTCTATAAATATATCAGAGGGATAAATACCGGAGAGGGAGAGGAATTATTTAAGCTCAGTACCAATGTGGACACAAGAACAAATGGATATAAACTGGCCATTCGGAAGTTTAATCTTGAAATTAGATGAAGGTTTCTAACCATCAGAGGAATGAAGTTTTGGAATAGCCTTCCAAGGGAAGCAGTGGGGGCAAAAAATCTATCTGGCTTTAAGATTAAACTCGATAAGTTTATGGAGGAGATGGTATGATGGGATAACCTGATTTTGGTAATTAATTGATCTTTAAATATTCATGGTAAATAGGCCTAATGGCCTGTGATGGGATGTTAGATGGGGTGGGATCTGAGTTACCTAGGAAAGAATTTTCTGTAGTATCTGGCTGATGAATCTTGCCCATATGTTCAGGGTTTAGCTGACTGCCATATTTGGGGTCGGGAAGGAATTTTCCTCCAGGGCAGATTGGAAGAGGCCCTGGAAGTTTTTCGCCTTCCTCTGTAGCATGGGGCACGGGTCACTTGCTGGAGGATTCTCTGCTCCTTGAAGTCTTTAAACCATGATTTGAGGACTTCAATAGCTCAGACATAGGTGAGGTTTCTCGCAGGAGTGGGTGGGTGAGATTCTGTGGCCTGCGTTGTGCAGGAGGTCAGACTAGATGATCATAATGGTTCCTTCTGACCTTAGTATCTATGAATCTATCAAGGCAATTACTGTACAGAGCAGTTTCATACTCTCTAATTACGTAGAGAGTATGTCTTCACTGCAAAAAAAAGGTATGTTCTTAACTCGGATTAATAAAGCAGCGTGACAAGGAACTCAGGTTTTAACTCAGCTTAGCAGCTCAAGTTAAATTCTGTAGGGGAACGTGGGCTGAACTCGAATTGCTAACCTGAGTTAAAAGCTGAGTTGCCTTTTCTTTTAACCTGAGTTAGCTAACCCGAGTGAAGAACACACCCTTCATGTGCAGTGGACACATACCCTTAGGGAGATGTGGCAATGCACTTGATGGGCCTGTCTCACAATAACTGATTTTTACACTGGTATCAGCATGTACAATGGAGGATGGAGCAGGATCTGAGTCAGGAGGAAATGGTATAAAAACATAACAGGGAACTTCCAGAAAAAACTCAAACCATTGCTTGCAACTGCACAGTAAGAACCAATTTAATCTATAAATTATCAGAGTCCTGTCCCTTTAAATTCCTGCTTGCCCACATTGGGATTTCCTGCCTCCTGGCTTGAATTTCGTTCAATAACACTGAGTTCCTGTAAGAAAGACACTCCCTTCCTGTAGGGTATGAGGAATTTTAAAGGGCCAGGACTGTCAGTCACAATCTTTTGGGGTTATCCAGGAGACAGCACAATGGTTTCACCTAAAAATGTGCAGTACTCGCCCCCTGCCCTCAATGCTTTCCTCCTTCCCCTCAGCCCCAAGGAATTCTGCACTCCACATTTCCGTCCTGTCCATTCGTGAAACTCCCATCGTCTTCGGTGTGAAGTGGTGAGGAAAAGCAAAGGCAGCCTTTGCCTCTAAGAATTCAATGCAATGCGCAAAAGGCCTGGGAATTCAGGGTTACGATTACCCACCCTCATAGGTGCAATGCACTTTGCTGGGCCTAAACTCTGTGAGGTCCAAAAACAAATTACATATGCTGGGTTTCTTATGCAGGCCAAGCTTCCACTGATGCTAGTGTGCGTTTTGCCTGAGAAAAGACTGCAGGAGCTGGTCCTATGTTCGCTGCAGTGCTTAGACAAAGAGGAACGAACTCACGGTGCCACCCTGAACTATGAGCTCCTTTACATGAATCTGGTTAAGACAGACACATACAAGTTGAGGCAGAGCAAGGGTGGGGCTTTGGGGGAAGGGGCGGAGTGGGGGAAGGGGCTTCGGGGCCGAGCTGGGTTGGAGCACCCCAGGGGAAAGCTGAAAGTCAGCACCTGTGGCATAGGAAGAATAAGTGACCCACCCAGGGTCACACCGAGCATCTGTGGCCTAACAGGGAATTGAATCAAAAGCCTCCTGAGTCCCAGTCTAGTATATTGATCACAAACTCATTCTTCCTGCTGTCACTGAAGTTGAGAGGCCACAGGGCACCATGTTCGATCCCCTTAGGCTCATGCCAGCTTTCAGGACACCTCTGAATGAGCCCAACGGCTGCAAAATGCCAGTCATTCAAATGAAGCTGTCCTGGGCCAAGTGAGAAGCCACCTCAGATCTACTGTTTGTTGATTCTCACTGCAAACAGCTGCTATCTGCTGTAAATGAGCCTGTTCTTCCCAGAGGACACTGAAAATAAGCAGGACGCCAGCTGCTGCACTGGTAGCAGGTTTCCCCTCAGTGCAAAGAAGGGCTCTCAAAGAAACCACACCCTTTGCCCCTGAAAAACAGGGCCTGTAATCAAATCAGCAACTGACCCCTAGCCTTTGACCTCCCCTTGGCACGACAACCAGAGTGCCATGATGAACTGCCCCTGGCCCATATTGCAGTTACCGTCTGGCAGTGGCAACATCTGGATTGGAAACCTGTGCAAAACACCAGCAAAATTAAAGCCATCGATCAAAAAGGCCCCAACAAAAACCTAGGCTGAGTTGTTAGGTTACAAATGAGATAGAAACGACTGATTGTTTCTAGAGGAATGCTTTTTATTGCGTGCCATGTGTCACAGATGCTTGTGCAAAGAGCAGGCCCTTCACAAGTCTGAGGATTAGCTGTCGCCGGCTGGACAAGGCAGTTTTTGTGAATAGCTTTCCTTGCACAGCAGCACCAGTTGCAACAATGCCCATTTTGCAGGTACTCTCTTGTCTCCCTCCCGTTTGGAAGCTTTGAACTGTAAATTGGGAAGCATTCAACTCCTTTAAGGGGAATGAGACGTGTTAAGGTAGCTGGAGCGCATGCATGCGATCTTGGGAGAGTAGGTGTGCTGCCATCTAATGGCACTCTCTCCCTTCTGGGGCTCATGTTGCAGTTAGGGTCTGCAGGTAGAGTTGCTACCTGACCAGGTTTTCCCAGGATCCTCCCTTTTTTGAGGGAGCAGTCCTGAGAAACCGGTAAGGACATTCAGTATATGATGCCAGCTGTCCAGTTTTATGGGCTCAGTATCATCCTGGCTGTTCTGAGTTTTTGTATCTCAGAGGTGGCAACCCTATCTCTGCAGGTGGGAACCTAAACGTACAGTGCAACAGAGAACAACGGGAGCTTGCAATTTAGTGGTTACAACTTATTATTAGCATGTATTATTTGCATTGCCATAACTCCTAGGAGCCCCAGTCGTGGAACAAGACCCTGTTGTGCTTGGCACTGTGCAAACACAAAGCAGAGACAGCCCCTGTCCCAAAGAGCTTAGGACCTAGAACTGTGCTACACGAAAGAAACAGCCCAGTTCACTTTCATACCACGAGCCGTTCATTCCAGCCTCATGATGTACTGTCATTAACACGCGGTAAGAAAGTGTGAGAGTAGGTGCAGACAACTGAAAAAGCAGCATGACTGGCTGCTGCTAGCAAGATCTTGATAATACTTAGCTGCTTGTAGGCAGCACAGAAGAGAGTGGAGTTTTGAGAATCATTTCAATAGAGACATGAAATCAGTGAGACAGAGTGAGTTCCACCATTCTTCCAAGGTCCTTATACTATTACAAGGACTTACATGGTAACATTACCAGAGTATCTGTAAGGCAGAGAAGTACTGTTATCCCCTTTGTATAGATGGGGACCTGGAGCCCAGAGAGACTAAGGGTAACATTTTCAAATTCACCTGAATTAGGAGCCTTAATCCCATTTTCAAAAGTGACTCGGGCACTTAGAGACAGATTGACAAAGGTATTTAGGCACCTAACAATGCAGATAGGTGGTTGGTGGGATGTGCAAAAGCACTTAAGCAGGCTATGCAACTAACTCCCATTGGTTTCAAGTGCCTAGAGTCCAAGGATTATGTGAGGATCTCAGCTTGCTTTCTTCTTTTGATTAAGATAGAGGGTGTTTCTAGCCCCCCCACTATTATAGAGAGAAGCCTGAAGACTTCACCTGGCTGCTACCTGAATGGGTAAAAAAACAGAAGGAAAAAAAAAATCTGACATTTATCACTTTTACAAAAAATCTCATAATTTTCTGGGGCCTGGTTCATGATTTTTGAGCGCTGGGGTTGGCAATACTGCAAGCTGCCTGTCTCCTGCTACCCAAAAAGGAACAAGACTGACTGACAGGTTACACACTCTTTGGCATTTCTAGGACTTTGTCTTGAATACACTACAACACAGGAATTGCCAGAGGGGCTAAAAGCAGTGGTCCACCCAGTCCAGTACCTTGCCTCTGACAGTGGCCTGTTTGAAGCATTTCAGAGGAAAGTGCAATAAACCCTACAGTAGGGGGTTATAACCAAGCCCATGGGGGAAGCTCCTGCCTGACCCTCATCAACTGGACGCGACTTGATGCCCTGAAGCATGGAGGTTTGCTCGGAGGCAGGGGGAGCCGAGTTACATGGGTTTGTCACCCACCCCATACCACAAAACTGATTTAAATGAGATTCCCAACTGAATGCTGCAGAGGGTGCTGAGACTTTGTGGCAGAGGCTTTCAGCCTGAAACACAAGTTTTATGACCAAAGCAAACTATAAACTTCTAGAGGGTGTGAGTGGGATGGAGGAGATGGGGGTTGATAATGGAAATGCTGATTCACCCCGAGCTGTGAAGATGCAGAGGGCCCAGATCTAACAAAGTAAAGTGAGAGTTCCCACCAAAGCAGCTGTGATAATTACCAACATTTGCTAATACTTTAATTAGCCTGATAGTTACAGTGTTCCCAGGGGATTCTAGGGGAGCACACATTTACGCCTACGTTCATAAGCTTCATATAAGTCTGGATAATGAATATATCCATAGGTTTCAGAGTAGCAGCCATGTTAGTCTGTATCCGCAAAAAGAAAAGGAGTACTTGTGGCACCTCAGAGATTAACAAATTTATTTGAGCGTGAGCTTTTGTGAGCTACAGCTCACTTCATCGGATGAAGTGAGCTGTAGCTCACGAAAGCTTATGCTCAAATAAATTTGTTAGTCTCTAAGGTACCACAAGTCCTCCTTTTCTTTTTGCGAACGTATCCATGTGCATACGCATGACAAAACACCACTGAGTGCTGTTCACGGTGCAGGGGTGGAAGGTAGCCCCTACATGCAGCTCCAGTACCCCATGCTAATGCAAACCCTTTGTCACATCCTTAGAGGGAGAGAGAACTTCTGAAGGCAGCTTAGCTCCCTGTCACAACAGCCTGACCTGCCTCTCGCTACCAGCTAGGCCCAGCCCTTCAGGGTCGCCCAGCTCCATGGTGAGGCGGACAGCCCCTCGTAGGGCCAGGGGGAGAGAGCAGGAGGCACAGAACATTTTAAACCCTGAGTGTAACCCCACTAAAGTCAATAGCTTCACTCAGGCCAATTGATTCCACTGGGACAGGACATAGCACAGCCGGTCAGTAAATCAACAGGACTATCTGTGATCAGCAAAGGAAGGGGCTCTGGAAATGGCAGCCCAGCCAGGCAAATTAAAAGCTTGCTTACTTCTGTTTGTGTTTTGATAACTCCTGCAATCCCAGCTGCCTCTTCCCAGTTAGGAGCTTAACCCTTTTGGTGAGCTCCTTCCAGCACAAAGGCTTTCTTCAGCGCTCAGAAATGAATACGTACCTTTTCTGCCGGGGTCGGCAAAAAGAAACGAGCTGGGAACCACTGGGAATGCATCACCACAGCATTGGGGAGATTAATTAATTACAAAGGGCATCTTTCATGGACATCACCGGTTGCCTGGAGGACCGATGGCATCTGGATTTTATTGCAAAGGAGCCACTTGAAAAGACCAGCACCACAAAAATGTTTTGGCAAAGGTGCTCACAAATGGTCGCTGCCAGAATAAATGGATTTTGTTATTTTAATTTTAGTGGGGCTCTGGGTCCTATTTAATTGCTTAAGAGAAGAGGAAGATTTCCCTGAAAGGGAGCCTTTGGGATGTTTGTACTTATTCAGCCTTTTGCAGTTCACCAGCTCCTTCCGCCCATCTCTGCCTGCCGGGTCCTGTTCCAAGCTTGAGCCTAGGAACTCTTCAGGAATGCACTGGCTGAAGGAATCCCTCTGTTGTGCTTACTCTACTGAGGCCAGGAGAGTGCCCCAAGCCCAAGGCTGAGCCTGCTGCCTACAGACAAGGAAGGTCTCCATTTGGGTAACCGAAGGGGAACACAGCCACTGTGGCAAATCAATCCCTGGTGCAACTCCATGGACTTTGACAGACTTACCCCAAAGATGAATTTGGCTCAGGCAGGGCATGGGTTCTCAACCTGGAGATTGCAGCCTAGCAGGGCCAGGTGGAGGAGGTGTGTCACAACACTCTCCCAAACCTTTTCCTGCTGCACCAGGGAGGTCACAGCATGGAAAAGGCAAGAACCACGGGCTTAGAGAGTCCAGCTATCAGACTGGGGACTTCTAACCGGCTACGCCTGTTATAGTGTCCAGTCAATACAGAGCTAGCAGTCATTATATGCCCTAACGTTGTGGAAATGAGATGCAGCAAAGACATCAGAGCAGAGGTACAGTGCTTGTCTCCCAGATGCATGGCATTAACATATGAAGACAGGCCTCCTTTGCCTGGCAGACAGCAGGTGATCAATAATGCCAAGCAGCGCCCTTTTCCCATCCCATCCCAATCCGAAGGGGTGTCAGTCACCCAAAGAGACAGAAGAGGTTTCAGTGCAGCTGTTGACCAATAGAAGCAAAGCCTTTGTTTGACTGCATCTCTCCTCCCCAGCCCAGATTCGCAAAGTGAAGGCATTTATTCGTTCCGCTGGTGAGCCAGACCAACTACACAGCCAGGCACTTGATGACACAAGGCACACCTGGAATGAGCACAGTTCAGAGGAGCAAGAGAAGAGAAAGCCTGGGGTACAGCAAAACTTAAAGAAGTGTAACATCCTCTCTCCTCTATCATACTAACACAGGCTGCCCTTGTCCTACATGCATCACTGAAGCGTCTGTAGGCTTGCAGCACAGAGTCCACTCATTCTTCTTCCAAAACTCACCGGCTACATTACAAGGCTTCTGAAGGGCGCAGAGCTCCCCCACGGTGAAGCGCCAGGCTCAGCTGTTACAAAGACAGACTCCTTAGGGAACTCAGGAGTTAATAGCCAGGGATGTGGTGAGCTCAGAGACTGGGGCTGTTAGGATAGGTACAGCATGTGCATTTTTGTATTCCAATGCTTTGTATTTCTTCAGCTGCTGGTCTCTGAGCATCTCAAAGCAATTTACAAACATGCACTTTCAAGCCCCTCGGGCAAGTGGACAAAGAGAGGTTAAAGCCCAAAAGTGTTCCACTGATTTTGAGTGTCCAACTTGAGACGAGGGCCTGATTTTCATAAGGACTAAGGGCCACATTTTTAAAGGCTTTGAGGCCCCTAAAGATGTAGACAGGCACCTAGTGAGAATTTTCAGAAGTGCCTAGATGCCTGACTCCCACTGAGTCCAATAAGAGTGAGGTGCCTAGATGCTTTTGATAATCTCACTAGGTGCCTCCCTACATCTTTAGATGTCTTTAAAAATTTGTCCCTAAAACCTTCTAGGTCTTCCCAGCCAAGCGGTAAATGAGCTCAACCCCCGCTCGATCTGATGAGACCACAGTCTGAGATGGCACAGCTCCTCCTTTCTATCGTTATTATTTGTCGAAGTCTCATGTGAGATCACTTTTGTGGTCACAAACAAAGCTAGAATACTGGGCCAGATATTCAAAATTGCGCAGCACCTACATGTTGCCACTGAGAACAATGCAAGCTGCTGGGTGCTGAGGACTTCTGGAAATCTAGGTGCTAACATGGGAGCAGCTGGGTGCCGAGCACTTTTGAAACTGGGACTCACTGTATTTTTCAATGGGGCCGTAGGCAAGAATTCACACGTGTGTGTCTTCAGCCCTTTCCGCTGTATTCATTTTAGCATGTACCGATGTATGTTTTACACAGTTTCAGAACCAGTCATTTACAGCAGAAGGTAAATTTCCTCCCTCCCCAGTAAGCGTCTGCCATCAAATCCCGGCACTGCAACTGTCTCCGCATTGTCAGGGCTGGAAGGCGGGATGAAAACAGCTGCTATCGCCTCCAGTTTGTTTGTGTCCTTTTACTCTAAGCGTGAAAAGCGGGGAGTGATTAGCAATAAAACCAACAGCAGCAGCGCTGTCCTGGAGACCAGCTCCCGTATGGCAGTGGCTCATTTCTGGTGTCTGTGAGTCTCTCACAGATGTGACAGCCAGTACCTGCTGCCTGTCTGGGAAAATGAAGGAGAATTTCCTTCCATGATCAGCCACTTTTCTCTCAATTGCAGCACTCAACTTCCTGCCTCAAGACCTTCTTGGGCTCCTTTAGAGCTTGGGAAGGATTTAATGCATCAGTGGATAGGGTGCAGTGAGTGGTCATGGTCCCAATCTAAATCTATCCAGGCCTGCAGTGCCTTGGGAAAGCTGAAGTGGATCCTGTTGCAAATCAGGCAGCTCCACTCCAGGCTCAGCGCCTTAAGCATTGAGAATTCAAACGCAGGCAGCAGGGACAAACAAAGCTGCTTTAACCACAGCCATCGGAGTCAATGGACACTGATCCCTACTGGGACCCACGCTCATCAGGGATCTGGGTCTGGCGAATAAAACCCAGACTTTTCCTAGCATGCCTAGTGGCACCTGTTTGTCCCAGCTGGCCTAGGCCAGGCTCAGTGTTCAGGTGTCTGTGCTGGATCTACGCTGGAACAGTCACTTATGACAACGCTGCATTGTCGGGCTGTCCTATGACATGATGGCGCCAACGCTGTGTTGTTGGGGCGCAGTGGAATGATCCCAACTGACCATGTGATAATCTATGAATCATCTCTGTGTCACTGTAGCACCTTTCACAGTGAACTGCCTCTGTGTGTGCCGTTCCTTCGAGAGGATTAGCTAAAGGCCAAGACTATAACAGGGTTCAAAAAAGAACTAGATAAGTTCATGGAGGATAGGTCCATAAATGGCTACTAGCCAGGATGGGCAGGGATGATGTCCCTAGCCTCTGTGTGCCAGAAGCTGGGAATGAGCGACAGGGGATGGGTCACGATGATTACCTGTTCTGTTCATTCCCTCTGGGGCACCTGGCATTGGCCACTCTTGGAAGACAGGATACTGGGCTATATGGACCTTTGGTCTGACCCAGTGCGACCGTTCTTATGTTCTTATAGAACTGGACCCCAAAGGACTAACTAACTCTCCTTTATCTGAATGCAGTTATTAGAATCATTTCTGCTACACTGCTCACTCACTGTGCTTCCTCACCTTAGAACCCCTGAACAGTTCCCAGTCACATGCTGCCTAGTGTCCATCTGAGGAATTGCAACTTATTCAAGAACATAAAGGATGGCTCAAAGAACTGGTTTCAGCCCAGATACACAGCTTACATTTCTATATGTTATTCGAGTCTAGCTCCGGCGGGTAAGTCTGAAAGTCAGCGCCTTCCATGATCTATATGCAGTGAAGTGACTGTGACATAAATTGGCAGTTTCGTCACAGTTCCAAATGGACAAAAAGAAAAAAAACCATCATAACTGGCACCATTGCTGGAAGTCATCTTCTTCATACGGCTGATGTAAGTGTAGAGCAACAACTAGAATTTTACATCCAGATGGTTAAGCCAGATAATTGCATCTGGAGTAGCAGAGTGTATTGCTGTGAATCCTCCTTCGTATCTGTGAATCGTGCAGAGTTGTTATATGGTCCATAGTCTGTTCTGCGTGACCACAGGTGCACACTGCAGGGTCTTTAATTTTCCATTTGTGCAGCAAGTATCTTCATCTGCCATGGTTTGTGCAGATGCGCTTTAGGGTTGCCCATGAGCTTTGTGGGAGATCGAAGCCAGGGATCTTCTGCATCGCGTCTTTCACGAGGTGTTTATTTGTGGCTTTTGTGAACTCCATTCGGCTTTCCAAGCCTCAACAGGATTGAAGTTGCATTGATGAAGGTTAAACGCATGGGTCCAAAAGGGCTTATGTGACTTCACGTGGTGGTGAGGGACATTGTTAAGGTCCTGGTGGATGGGAAGACATTTCTTTTCCATGATCCTCTGGAATTCCCGAAAACTCTTTGGGCATTGCTGGAAGTGATAGGGATTAACTGGGTCATGAGAACTAAGCTACCCTCTCAGGCCTAGATGTGAACTATGGAAGTACACTGGTGTATGAACTCTAGCTAGCACAATAGGGCCCAGGTCATATGCACCAAGGTATTTACATGGCCTCTATTTCCATGTAGTTGACTGCTTTACAGTATTTCATGTAATTAGCCACAACACTCTATGAGATAGGGTAGCACCACAATCCCATTTTACAGACAGGGAATTGAGGCTGACCTGCCCAAGGTCACACAGGAAGTCTGTGGTGGAGGAAGGACCTGAACCCAGGTCTCCCAAGTCCCAGGCTAGTGCCCTAACCACTGGACCATCCAGCCTCACTACCAGAACACTAATAAACTAGAAAGGGACAGAAAGCTACCCAGTTTTGATGTGCGTCACAACTCTTCCAGGACATGGTGGATGGCAGCTGTATCCACAGCTGCAGACAAGAGAGCTGCCCTCCACATTCTAATCCTCTCTTTGCAACGTCCCGGTAGGTTGCTGCAAGGGCTGATTGTGCTATCAGGTGCAGAGGCCTGGGATGCCAAGGGAGGAGGAATCAACAGGGCAAGATGAGCTCCTAAGCAGTGAGGATCCTATTTCCACACAGATGCCCTTGGGCGCTGTGAACAAAGGACAACATAGGCCAGAGGCCGCAAAACTTATCGGCAGCTTGACGGCTCGGCAGAACACAGTGTCATGCACTGAAGCTGATGTTTATGCTTATAGTTGGCTTTGTTCCCGCTGACTTGGCCATGGCCCCTAAAGGGCACACAGGCCATTAAGTATCTGCCAGAAAAACGATGGGAATGAAACGGAAGCGGATGCCGAAGCTCCATGACAAATTGTTTACACAAAGCTAGGTTTTCTAGAAGGCACAAAGTCATTAAGAGACAAGGGATTTAAAGGGCTGCGGTCCCAGGACCGTATGGCCTGGAGAGTCTTATTGATGTTATGACATGGTGCTTATAGCGAAATATAAAGGCAGCGTTCAGCCTCCCTCCCTCTTGGCTCTACAACACATTCACTGGGCAGCACAGGCCTAGATGGGACTTCACCGACAACCAGTGGGAATGCACCATTCTCATCCAGCCTGCAGACACCATTGCAGGCTATGCAACAGGAATATTCAGCCCAGCAGCTGTGCCAGGCACTAGGGATTCGTGCAAGGGGAAAGAGGGGAAAGGAAAGCTCCCTGCCCAGGGAGCAGAGCAGCTGGGGAGCCACCACAGGCCACTGCTGCAGGCCTGAGGTTTCAGCACCCCCACAGCCCTGAAGCATCCCTCTGCAGAGGAGGACTGGGCAAGGGGATCCATGTATGAGCTTCTTCCTGTGTCCCATCTCTGCACTAGTATGCAGGGGAGCCAGCACAGAGCTGAGTCCCTGCTGCAGAAGGGGGACACTGACACCTCCAAACCCTGCCAATTGTTGCACAGTGTAGCCATACCATGGGGGATCTGTCTGGCCCCTGGGGCAAGATTGGCCCCCTAGAGAAGAGGCAGGTTCTTATTTACTGAAACTGATGATAAATCGCTTACAGTGACACTCAGAGAAGATGCAGGAACATTTTTGCTACAGGGCAAGGTTTTTCATTACAGTGGCAAAAACTGGTCCTTCCTCCCCCTAACCTCTCATCTTATAAACAATGCCCAACATTGCTGAAATGTAGACACCTCTGGGGTGGAACCTGGTAGCTGTTTAACAACTGCACAGCATGGCATTGTTAAACAGGAAGTGGAAGTGAAGCAACAAATACCTTCCACACTTGAAACACTTCCACTTATATCCAAACTGCCAATTCAGAAATTAGCGGTTAGACTTTCAGTCCCTCACTTGACTAAAGGAAACAGGGCTACTCACTTGAGTAAGACCGACTCACAGGAGTAGAGGTGAGCATGATCAGCCTGTTTGTTTGATTAGTGCATATCTCCTGTACTCCTATGCTACCAACGCACCATTCAGGCCCATTCTCTGAGAGTAGGGGTGAGGCTGGTGAGTTGGTGTCTGTCCAAAGATGGAATCTATTTGTCACACAAGCAGGAGAAGCCCTCCTGTAACCTAAGGATTCTGCAAGATCATAACACCAGAAGGGATGATCCTTACCTGTGTTTACACACATACAGGGCTCACCTACTCACTCGCTAACACGCACATTGAGCCTGTGGTTGTACTGGTTTTAGGGCATATTGTATGTGTGTATACACATGTGAGCTGTTCAAGGAGCCAACTGTGACCAAGTGGGATGCTGCCCCTTTAAGATAATAGTCTGAATCTGTTTTGCAGCAACCTTGGCCACTGAAGGACATACCCTGAGTCCTTCATCAGTTTTCACTGCTCAGGCGTCTTCCATTCAAATTAATAATAATCAGTAGTATACCTAGTACTTTTCAACCATAGAAAGCACTTTACAAAGGAGGCCAATAGCATTACCCCCATTTTACACATGGGAAACTGAGGCACACAGCAATGAAGTGACTTGCCCAAGGGGACTAAGCAGACATGTAGAAGAGCCAGGACTAGAACCCAGGTTGCTAGAGTTCCAGTCCAGTGAGTTTTGGGTGAGTAAAGGCTTGAGCCCTGGGTGCATTTAGAATTCAGAAAATTCAGGAAATAGAGATTTCTTATACCTAGATGAACTCAACCAATAAAAAGTTGTTCCCCTTGTAGGATAAGGCTCCCCATACCTAACTCTTTGTGTGTGGAGAACTGGCTGATGCGGTCCTATACTGTGAAAGAATGACTCCCAGGAATAAAGGTGGTTTTTTTTCAGGGGGCGGGAACTGGCTATTCGTGTTGCGTGGTTCATTCCTCTAGGCTTCAGGAAGGTGGATAGTAGCTTTACTGGCTCCCAAACCCACAGTGGCTTTTTTTTTTCCTTATTAAAGAAAAATCCCATCAAATATGACAATTCCCAATGGAATTCCCAACTCTGATCCCAAAGGGATAACACAAGGCAAGCCTCTGATTGCCAGGTGCTGGGACTGGACAACAGGGGATGGATCACTTGGTAATTGCCCTGTTCTGTTCACTCCCTTTGAAACAGCTGGCACAGACTACTGGCAGAAGACAGGATACGGGGCTAGATAGACCATTGGTCTGACCTAGTATGGCCGCTTTTATGTTCTTCAGTGTTTGTACAACATGGGATGGGACTGAACGCCCAACAGCATCAAACCACATGTGCCAATTTGATTTCTCCGTGCTATCAGCAGGGAAATGCATGGTGCATATATCCTCTGTTGAGAGCACATCTCTGTCAGTGACATCAGTGTTACAAATGATTTAATCAGGTGCTACTTCTGTGGGAGCAGCAGTGATGTGTCGTTGCTCTGCTGGGTGACAGCATGGTTAAAAATGAAGCCTGCTTGTTAATGCAGAATTATCAGGGTTTTGCATATGTGGCAGGAGGAGATAAAATAAAACATATTTCCTCTGGTGCTGAGAGTCAACAGCATACACGGCTTTAAAAAAAAACAAAACAGCCCAATAACCTAACCAGTATTCGAGATGAAGTAATTGCATTCTGAGATCCTTTGTCCCTGTTTCACAGTTTTTTCTGCCTTGGTTTCTTGTTTGCTGTTTTTCTATCAACATTTCAAATATTACCCAGCTGGGTAAATATGTTAGTGGTCTATTTATGGGAGAGATCCGAGTGGGAAAATCAGACATCTTTCACCCAAAAGCATAGCAATGCTGCTATCTCCAAAAAGCCAGGTGATTTCCCTGTTCCTCATGGGTGGAGGTGAGTACACAGCTGGGCAGAAATTTTGCGAGACTATGGTTTTTGGTCAGAAAATGCCAATTCATTGAAATGAAAACTTTTCATGTGACAGGGTCAGTTTCAACAAAACTTTCTTCTGAAAGGTTCCTCATGTCCAGGATGGAATTAGAGCCCTAATCACTGGGTGATGGAGTCTCTCTCTCTCTGTCCCAATGAATATTTAATTATTTATACACAATAGAACAGCTCCAACATGAAAGACTAAGCAGGACTGACCCCAGAAGAGCCTGCTGATTGGAACACTCAGCTGTGATATGGGAGAGTCTTTCCTCTGTCTAATTTGGAGTAGAGGCTTGAACCTGTCTCTCCCAGCTGAGTGCTCTAATCACCAGGCACTGGCTGTCCTAGGGTTTGGATCTCTCTCTCTTGTTTAAAAAAGTATATTGAAAGATCTCAGTTCTCCCCCTCTCACACACACACATTTTTCACAAAAAAACATCAGAAGATCTCACTTTCGTCCCAGTACAGAACAGGACATTTTTTGAAATCTCAATTTTTCCCCCCAGAATGGGACAAACGTTCACTGGCCAGATCTAAGTGGGAAAAAACAACTAAGTTTCCAGCCACGTGTGGTCTTCACTGATCACAAGGCACTTTAGACAACATTAGGATGGTCTAGCCTTTGGGGTGCTTCTCTGAACAGAATTTCTAAATCAGTGATGGTTACAGATCCTAGAGAGATCAGTGTCCACAGAAGAACTTAGGTAGATAGATAGATGTGCCCACCATTACTGCTCTCGTTCCCAAAACTATCTTCTCCAATCACTCAATTTGGCCAGAAGATTTAAATCTCCCTGCATCCATCCCCCAGATGCAGCTTGTCTTCAGTGCAAGCTGAGGTGGCAGCACTGTGAAGCAGTGTGGAAATATGGAACCTTCCCCAGAGAGAATGGAACAAATGGGCCATAGACACTTAGGCTGCCTTCTTAGCATGCCTTCCGGGTCAGGGCTGGTGGGAAGAACTGGCAGGGCGTCTGTCCAAAGAGATGACTTGGACTTCCAAGTCATTTCTCCCTATCACATCACTAAGTTCTCTTTCAGGAAAAAAAACAGTTGATCCTCCTCTTCTTTCAAACAGTTTTTAAGAGATGACCTTTCAGTGCTACTTCCTTAAAAACAAAACCCACTATCACCAGAGATTTGCTTTCCTCCACAGCTCCCAAAAGCAGGACTAAAATTTGCGCAAGATCAGACAACGAAAGGGAAGCTGTTCTCTTGTGACCGATAACTTATCATGCCTGTGTGGTTTGTGTACGTACACAAACTAAAGCCAAAGTCTGCCCAAAGATATTAACCTGTCCCTATCATTAGGCTGGTATGGGTAATATTTCCAATCAGCTTCTCTCTCTTGGCCTGAACCATCCAGCCAGGCTATAAATTTTCTTTAACTACTAGGGCACATCTGACTGACTTGAACCTACTTCTTTCCCTTCCCTTGGAAGTCAGATGAAATCAATCAATAGAAAGAGGCAGTCTAGCTTCTAAGAAAGAGTCTGTGGGAATGAAAAAGCCCAAATGATTGTGGGAAACGTTCAGAGAAATCTAGAAGGAAAAAAGAATGAGATGTTTTATGCATTAAAAGGAGTTAAGAGCCAATCCAACTCCCATTAATGTCAACGGAGAGTCTGTCCGTTGGTTTTAATGGAAGTTGGATTGGGCCACAAATGAAGGTCTTGGGCATACATCTGTGTAGAGGGAGAGGAAGAGAATGCAAGTGAGATAGAGAGACAGGTAGAGTGGGTAGCTAGGAGCTTAATCCAAGGTGGCAGAATCTGTCTTTTTGTTCTGTGTTTGTAGAGAACCTACCACAATGGTCCATGGTCCATGACAGGCTCCTAAGTTGAGGCAAGACATCCGGTCTGATGGATTTGACAGATTGGTGATACTAAAGAGACAACTGCTACTGGTGCTAGGATTTTCTGTTCAATTTCAATACAGAAACATCCATTGAAGTGAGAAGTTATATTTCAGACAATCAGTTACAGAAGTGAAGCAGAACCTTCCATGATATCAGGACAAAAGTGCAGTACTATTGGCTTATAGGAATAACTGATATTAGGGCTTCCCTCTGCACAGGGGGAAGGGTGTCTTCTAGGAGTGACTCATTAGACATTTTAAGCATCTTATGAGGCAGGAGGTCAAGGAAGCATGCACAGAATTTGGCAAGGAGGCCATCCGGCCTGGGGGCTTTCCCCACTTCCATATTCTTAATCACCTCAATTGACTCATCCTCAGTTAGGAGCACCTCACGATTTCTATGTTGGGCTGCAGTAATTTGAGGTAATTTAATATTTTTTGAAAATTGATCCAAAGATCTGTGGCAGGGTTTGTGTCCAATTTGTACAGATTTTTATGGAAATTATAGAACTCTTTATTAATATATTTAGGTGATGCACATAATTTACCACATTCATCATGGATGGCCATGATTCTACATGCAGAGGACTTTTATCTTAGGTGGTCTGCCAGCAATTTGTCATTTTCTTCACCCCATTCCCAGAAGTCCTGCCCGAATCAAGAGAGAGTGAATTCTGCCTGTGCCTAGTGCATCTGATTGAGTTCATATCTACAGTTCATCAGGGATTATAGCAAATCTGGATATGGGATGGTGGCAGAAGACAAGTCAAACTCTTCTACCTTTTTCTAAAGGCCTATCATATTTTCTCCATCTTCCCTCTTATTGAAAGATGTAAAACTTATAATTCTACCCCTCAAACAGGGCTTGAGCGTTTCCCCCAATAGCCTGCTAGAAGATGTTGAGGGTTCATTTGTCCCCAGGAACAGGCCAATTTCTTTTTCCAATTTTTTTTTAAGTGGGGAATCCAATAAAAGTGAAGAATAAAATCTCCCTCTACATGGCTGTTTCTCACCCAGCACTGCTGCTATTTGAAGAGTTACAGGGGCATGATCAGAGACAGCATGTGTATTAATGGAGGAGTGAATTACAAAATTAATCAAAAAGAAAAGGAGTCCTTGTGGCACCTTAGAGACTAACCAATTTATTTGAGCATGAGCTTTCGTGAGCTACAGCTCACTTCATCAGATGCATACCGTGGAAACTGCAGCAGACTTTATATATACACAGAGAATATGAAACAATACCTCCTCCCACCCCACTGTCCTGCTGGTAATTAAAAAATTAATCAAGTCACTGGAGATCAAAAAGACATCTATTCGGGAATAGGACCCATGCGCCAGAGAAAAGTATGAATAGTTCCTACCCACTGGATGTATTAGCCACCAGACAGTTCCAGATTTTTAATGTGAAACTCCAGACCCATTCTAGTTTTGGTTGTCTTATGACCCTGAGGCCAAGCTTTGCCCACAAAAGGTTCAAGCACCTCATTAAAATCCCCAGCAATCAGAATTGGGAGATGGGGTTCTCTATATAGTTCAGTGGAAGGTTACAGTTTCATCAAAGTTAGGCCCCTACATACTAGCAGTGATTAGTTCAGATTCATTTATGGTGAATTTAAAGATCAAAAATCTGCACTGCGTGTCTGAAATTGACTCAGTGACTGTTACATTATGGAAGAGGATGGCTACTCCTCTCAATTTGGTTGAGAAGCAAAAAGACACCGCTTTTTCTACCCAGTCATGATCTCAGCCATGGTCAAGTGTTTGTCCTGAAAAAGCATTACATCTGCCTTTGCTTTCGTTAACAATGACGACACTCTTGGAGTGTTGACCCGCTTTACATTCCAGGAAATACAATTAAGATTCAGGGCCATTTGGCTGTGTTAAGAATGATTTTTTGGATGTCTAGTCTTACAAATGAAGGCAATGGAATGTTTGTATTACTTGTGCTATTATATTCCATCCTGCTCCAATACAGAAATCCTTGGGGGGTAGAAAGTCTATGGATGACATGACAGACACTTATTGCACCAATTTTGGATTACCTTGCCACTTGCCAGGGAACAGGGAAGAGAGAGCTCTGGAATGGGAGAGGGAAGAACACAAAAAAACCCAAGCGCAAGCAAAACCGTACAAACACATAACATATATGTAACTATCTAACTTATTACCAAGCATAGCAGATCACAATGAAAAGGCAACAATTATCAAACACATAAACACTACAAATAAAACTAAACCAATCATAAGTTGTGGAGGGGGCAGGCTGGAGAGACACACCAGTCAGGCCAGGCGCTCCACCACTATCCATTTAATATGATCAATTAATTAATTAATTAATTATTACCAGGCACCCTATTTTTCTCATACTCGACATTGTAAGGAGATAGAAAGGGAGCACACACTCCACAAACGTAATATTTATTAACCTGGTATATCAAGGATACGCCTGCGTATGATCCCCTATTTGGCATCAGCTTGCCAAACCAAACACCAGAATATTGGCAATTCAGCTTGGTGCACTGAGAGAGACGTACGTTGTGCAGATTACTTTCCCAGGGCCACTTGCCGCCTCCCACTTCTAGTTCACAACCAAACATCCGGTTTCCCTTCTCTGTATTAAATAAACATATGTCAAACAGGGGAGAAATCTGACTGCTCCCTCCAACCATCAGTTACTATGCTGACGAACAGAACAAACAATTCAACTGGATGAGTAACGATTCTTCATTACTTCATGCTCATGTTCTCGGGGTTTGAGCTTATACAGTGGTAGAGCGGGGAAAGGGGGCTGAAGGAGTTGGAAGGGGGGTTCAGGGTGAGGGGGATGGGGGAAGTAAGGGGGAAAAGGGAAGGGGCGCACAGGATCAGGGTGAGAGGGAGGAAGTATGAGGTGAAAGGGAGGGTAGAAATCACTGTGCATGTAGCTCAGCATTGACCCTCTCCACTGGTCCATAGGGTTCACAACTGCATTGCTCAGCTCCTGTGCGGCTTTCCATGACATCCTGCAGGGAGGAGAGCCATCTCTTGCACTTCCAGCACGTGGACTGTCAAGCTGCTAGGTTTTGAGGACCCCAGCAGCCAGGCATGGAGACACAGCAAGGTCTCCCACTGGCACCAATTTTAAAAAGAGGAGCTGGAGCCCTCAAATTTCTACAGAACAACAGGGGTGCTGCAGCACCCACCGGTGATCAATTTGGTGTCCATTAGTGCCAAGCTGCCGCACAGGCCTGGTATATTCACAAACAAATGGTTCGTGTTGATTAGGGTTGTTGTCAACTGTTTCATTAGTTCCACAGCACAACCACAGGAGCAGAGGCACTTACTATTGCTAGCTCCCAATTTAAACAAATCCTTTCTGTTGATTTTCGCCCATGAGATCAATTTGGGATGAGTTGTTCCCTTACATCCCCTATGGGGTACTTCACGTTCAGCCATTTGATGAGAATTGATAGACATGTTCCAAAAGTTAATAAAGTATCAGCTTGGGGCAGAAGAAACACCCCAAATCAGTAAGTAAGTTCGTCACAGTAACTGGATAAACTCATAAGTGCAGGTAGAACAGACATAACAATTGGGAAGCAAACTTAGTATAAAACAGAACAGCTACTCAATTCATTACGGGCTATTTTTAAGAAAGGTTCTGCTTCTGGTGGCTTTTGGAATAGATACAGTTCCTCACCAACCTTGACATGAAACTGAGCTGGAAACTTTATAAAATATTTGAGCCCCCGCTGCCTGGCAAGTTCTCTTGCTCAACTATCTCTGTTCAACCACATCTTTTGAAAAATCACAAAAAGTCTGTCTTTTTTGGAATCCTCCAAGATAGTTCTTTCTTTCCATGAGCTAGCTGCATTATTTCTCCTTTTACAGTAAATCTGACAATCAGTGCACGAGGTTTGGCATTTGAGGCTAGCTTAGGAGCCAGACACCTAAGTGCTCTTTCTAAATCAAATTTAAAATCATCAGGCAGACTAAGCACTTCAGAAAGGAGCCAGGGAACAAATTCTAGGGGGTTTCCTTCCTCTGTTCCTTCAGGTACTCCTGTAATTCTCAAATTAAAGCAGTGAGACTTTCACTTGAGGTCTGCAACGTTAGGTTTAAGAGAAGACAAGTCTGTGAGGCATCTCTGCACCTGGGCAGAGAGCTCCTGATCTTCCACTGATGATATTCTTCCTTCTACTTTGTTCAGCTGTCGTCAGCCCTTATAGAGAGGAGTTAATTGAGATAACTGTCAGTTGCAAATCTGTGGCCTTGATACATATTCTGTCCACAGCAACTTTCTCCAGCATGGCTATCATAAACCCAGTGACCTCAGCAGCCGCATCATGTTCAGGGGACGCGGGGCCTCTGTTCTCCTTATTTTGGGGTTACTTGTAGAGCTCCTGGTCGACAGTTGCCTGCTGACATTCCAGAGATTTTGGGTTACTTTTGTTCCTTTATGGGAGGAGTTGGTCAGGGGCCTGGACTCTGGATGGAAATGGGTATTAGTAGATGGCTCTAGAGCTCAAGGGGTCTGCTCATCCAGCGCCCCCTGGAGTCCCTCAGTGTTTACTTTCCTTCTATATTTTCACTAACATGGTGGTGTGCGTTCAAAGACATCTAGCACGTGAGCTGTCATCTTACAAAAGAAGACAGCGCGATCCAATAGAAATATCGGCAGACTGGGAGTCAGGAGTTCTATTCTTGACTCTGCTGTTGGTGTGTCCACTGAGTACTTACCATCCTTCACGAAGCTCTGAGATGCATGGATGAAAAGTGCAGAGTATATTTATTCATCTCTTTTCAGGATTTCTGTGGCATCTCTCAACTTAGCTGAAGATGACACTACATTCCTACCATATCAATGGGGCTGTTTCAGCTCTATATACACCGCAAGATCTCCATTTCACTCACTCACTCACAGGGATTGTCTTTAGAGCCCACTGCCAGATCAGTACAGGCATTAGAGCAGGGATCGGCAACCTCTGGCACACGGCATGCCAAGGTAAGCCCCCTGGCGGGCTGGGCCGGTTTGTTTACCTGCCGCATCCGTAGGTTCGGCCAATCGCAGCTCCCACTGGCTGCGGTTTGCCGCTCCAGGCCAATGGGGGCTGTGGGAAGCGGCGCGGGCCTAGGGATGTGCTGGCTGCGGCTTCCTGCAGCCCCCATCGGCCTGGAGCGGCGAACCGCAGCCAGTGGGAGCCGCGATCAGCCGAACCTGCGGATGCGGCAGGTAAACAAACCGTCCCGGCCAGCAAAGGGGCTTACCCTGACAGGCCGCATGCCAAAGGTTGCCAATCCCTGTATTAGAGCCACATCAATGATAATTTTCCCCACAATTTTTTTTAAATACCTCCAAAAATCAGGAAGAAATTTAAAAACAAAAAATATTTACAGACCAGTTCAGATTTACCATAACTTGACAAAACAGTAAATAAACGTAGAAAAGCTATTGTGTTCTACCCATGTCTTGTGCTCAAGACATAATTGCATTTTCGCTACTGAATGTTTTAAAATGTGTCTATTGTCAAAGAAAACCTCTACATAAAAGTGACACCTTATTCCATTTATCGGCTCCCCATGTGTTTTTGAGTCAGATCAGACTTTTCCTCCACTGACGCAAAACAAAGCTTTTGATCCCATCAGCACTACTGACTCAGTGCAGCTAGGGAAGAGCAAACTAGATTCTATCCTGCATCATCAATCAATCAACTAACACCATCAGCTAAATTCCAACTGCAGAATCTTTCTCCCTGATCCTGTGGGGTGCTGAGCATCCTACACGCTATCTATCTAAGGGGAGGAGGGATAGCTCAGTGGTTTGAGCACTGGCCTGCTAACTCCAGGGTTGTGAGCTCAATCCTTGAGGGAGCCATTTAGGGCTCTGGGGCAAAGATTGGGGATTGGTTCTGCTTTGAGCAGGGGGTTGGACTAGATGACCTCCTGAGGTCCAGTCCAACCCTGATATTCTATGATTTCAAGGTACTATTATTACCGTAGTATCTGAACACCTTGCAACCTTTCATGTATTTATCCTGATAATACTCCTCTGAGGTAGAGAAGTGTTACTATCCCCATTGTACAACTGAGAAACTGAGCCAGAAAGCAACTAAGGGTCAGATTTTTAAAGGGATTAAGGCAGCTAAAACGCAGATAGGCATCTAGTTGGATTTTCAAAAGTGCCTAATTACCAAAATCCCACTAGGTGCCTATTTGCATCTTTAGGTTCCTAAATTCTTTTATAAATTTGATCCTAAGTGATTTACCTAAGGTCACTCTGTGATGGATCAGGGACTGGAATCCTAGTCTCCCAAATCCCAGGCTAACCTTCTAACCACTGGATAATCCTGCCTCTCTAGACTGGTAGAGCCCTGGCTGAGTCTGAGGTGCTGGCAGTTAGAAAAACCACCTTTGACTCTTACATGGAACAAAGCAGATCCAGAAATCACTGAGCGGGAATAAGTATGGGATCCCATGCTTTCATTTTTAAAGAGTCAATTTGCCTGATTCCTCTCACGCTTCAGAAAGCAATATATGCTGTGTAAATCTGCCTTGCTGCTGATTAATATTCACTTTCAGAGTAAGGCCCTTCCTTCTCTTTCCCCCTCTGAAATTAAACTGATCTGTGGGCCGGTGCTGAAACACACAGGTACTGATGTCAGGCGCTCCCAGAGACATCTTTATGGAGGATGATGCCTTCATTTATTCAAGCAAGCCTCGGTATTTATGTATCTCATTACATCGGCAGCCTGTAGCATCTGTTTCCACGCTATATCTGTCAAGCAACATCTTATCAGTGGAGCTCCTTCTATTCACTCTGCTCCCTCCTCTCCTTTCACCTCACTGATAAGTAACCCGATGCTTATTCTAACCTCTTTTTAAATAACAGAAGGGAGACAGGACTAAGCAGACAGCCTGAAAGAGAGCAATGCAAGGGCTTGGTGTACTCTGCACATATCAGAGCAGCAGTGCTCGACAGATGCTGGGGGTGAAGTCAGCCCCATATCTAGTTAAATTATGACAATAGTAACACAGCTGTCTTATACTGACATAGTTCCTTTCATGTATAAGGATCTCAAAGGCCTTTACAAGCTTAGCAGACATACACAGTATATACAATGGATCCCACATACAGGGATACACGTTCCTGCGCTCAGTTATACCAATGGAAATCTGGGGAAACCCCACGGACTTCAGTGGAGCTACTCAAGTTCTTACAAAGAATCTCTAGTCCAATGCACTGGCCCTGGGAACCCCTGTGAGGGAGGGTTACTAAGCCCATGTCGTTGCTAGTCTGCTCTTGATCATTTTCCACATGAGAGGAAGAAGCGTGATCTAATGGTCTTAGTATAAAACAGGGAGCCTGGAACTCCTGCGTTCTGACCCTCACTCTCTCACCTACTTTTTATTCAAGTCACTTAACTGTCTTTGTTCTAGTTTTCTAATCTGTAAACTGCAAATAGTACCTACGGGGCTTCACTGGCGAGGACTGAGTAGTCATACAGTATTTTGAAATTGAAGAGCACTCTGTAAGTGCAATGTATTAGAATTCTCCCAACACTGAAATGCAGCCACCTCTTATAGACACAGACTCTAAGGCCAGAAGGGACCATCAGGATCATCTAGTCTGACCTCCTGCACATCGCAGGCCACAGAACATCACCCACCCACTCCTGTAACAGACCCCTAGTGCTTGGCTGAGTTACTGAAATCCTCAGATCATGGTTTGAAAGACTGCAAGTTACAGAAAATCCAGCATTTACACTAGTTTAAACCAGCAAGTGACCCTTGCTCCCTGCTGCAGAGGAAGGCAAAAAACTCCCAGAGTCTCTGTGTGGAACATGGCAGCAACACACCATAGATTAGGAAGCATACCAGGTGGTGCAAATAAAATCCCCCCTAAAGTTTTCAAATGGAAGACTTTGAATCCCCAAAGTGAAATCTGGCTAGACCTTTGTGGTATAAACACCCCTACTCCTACATCCAGTGCCATGACATCTGCAGAGAGCACAAGTGGTCAGAAACTTGGCTATACATCCAAGCTGAAACCTTTGGCAGTAGGCCACCCCCTACCAACTTACTAGGGTGCTGGTTCAATAATCACTGAGGAAAGAAGGCCACCAATGCCACTCTTTTAGCATCTGCATTTCTATTGAAGGTCTGAGAGAACACAGCAATGACGGGCACAGACAGATCGACTGCACAGACTGAGTAATAGACCTTCTGCCACTCTACGATCAGTGGTTGTTGGAGGGTCCCTGTGATGAGAGTGATATGCTGATTGGCAGGTGACTACCTGGGAAGTGATTTCATTGGCAGCGTGGTTATTAGAGAAGTCAAAATCCTTTCACTTCCTTGTTAAGCTGTAGCACTGCAGTGGGAGGTGAATGTTTCCTTTCCATTTAATGAACAGCCGTTTTGGGGCTGTTTGTCTGTTTGTTTCCCTTTGTATCCCAGGCAATGGCAGCTGTTGTGACCCTGCGTCTGTGTTTGTGCAGTGGGAGCCAAGACACTTCCAGAGACTAAACAGCCCCAAACTACACAAAATATAAACCTCCACGACCCTTCGTTTCTGAGTAAAAGATTCTGTCCTCAATGCCAGTGTAGGAGAGATGAGGGTTCTCAAAGCACAGAGGCAGACAGGACCTGACAATGGATCCAAGCCCTCAGGCTGGAACCTCTTGGACCAGGCTCCAAACTGATACAACCCCTCTTAGACACTGAGGAGATGTGAATCCCGATCCTCACCCAATGGAAGCAGGGATGGACAAAACATTTGGTGGCCCTGCCCATCTCGGCAGATTGGGAGAGAACGGTTTGGTCTCTGTGACTCTTCAGTCCTTAGTCTCATTACAGACCCTGCCAACCAGGATGCCAATTGTATCATGGACACCGGCCTGCTCGAATCTGCTCTGAGACCAACAACTCATTCAACAAAGGCCACCAAGATGGCGGGAGATGGAAACATTTTGATGGCTCCTGATCCGGGTTGGCTCTGAAATGGTGACTGAGCTCTGTAGCCTGTAACTAATCCCATCAGCGATCAAAGTAACAATTTCCTTAGGCCTTTGAGCTAGAGAAATAACCGGGCTGCTTCCTCCACCACAGTGCTGTTCGCCAGCTAACCAGAGGTGCATTAAGGCAGACTCACTTTAAGAATTCCAGTGTTCTGGACATTGATTGGCAGAATAGGAGCCTTATTCCAGGGTGGGAAGAACACTCCTTTTATTCCTAGCTTTCCCCCATGCCATTAAACAATGAAACGGCCTTTCTTCTCTTCCAGGCCTCGTCATCAGTGCACCCCTTAACACGGCTGAGTAAATAGCCACATATTAAAAGAAAACATTCCCCTAGCTGTCTTACTAATGACATGAGCTCGATGCAGCTAAAAGACTTGACCTGGTACAGCCTGATCCAAAGTCTGTTGAAGCCCATTGACTTCAGCAGGCTTTAGCTCAGGCCCTTCGTTTCTCAGGTCTTGTGGCTAAGACACAGCAGTGGGAGCCAGGAGACTGGGGCTTTGCTTTCTCTCTGACCCTGCACAGGTTGCTTAAAGCTAGATGGTAGCACTCGGCCAGTGCCTGCAATGGAGGTCGCTCCACCATACTAGGAGGACCAGGTGGTGCTGTGCACCAGGGAGGGGTGTGCCTCCCAGAGTTCAAGGGGAATAGGACTGCTACGCCACCTAAAAGAGGGAGTAGCATGTGCTTTCCTCCATGGCTGCCCAAGTCTGGATCTGCAAATGATACTGGTCCCTGAAAGGGGCAGAGGGGAGGTTACAAAGGGGGCAGGTCCTTTGCCCGTCCGTGATAGGGACAAGCAAACCCTGGCTCCAACTCTCTCTGTTTCCCCAGCTGTCAAATCTTACCTCCCTTACAGGGGGTTGTAAGGCTAAGTTAGAATGGTGAGGGACTCTGGCCTAGTGGCTAGCAATTGGACTAGGACTCAGGACTGCTGGGTTCTATTCCTAGCTCTGCTGCTGGATGACCCTGAGCATGTCACTTCCCCCCTCTCTGTGCCTCAATTTCTCAAACAGTAAAATGGGGACAATAGTACTTAACTCCCTTTGCAAAGCACTTTGATTTCTGCTGATGAAAAGTGCAATATGAAAGCTAGGTATTACCATTTTCAGGTTAAAGGTACAATGCACCTCCCAAAGAATTAGTATTTGGCCAAGATTTTTAAAAACAGGTGCCTAAAGTTAGGTATGGATTTAAGAGCTCATATGCCTTTGGAAGTGGCTGGATTTTGGAAGTGCTGAGCACCCATAAGTCCCTGTTGCTTTCAGTGGGAGCTGTTGAGATCTCATAACTTTTGAAAAATCACTTTTGGAATTTTTCCCCCAATTATTTTACTTAAAAAATTCAAAATTCAGAAATTCTGGACCAGATCTAGACTTGGTCAAAAAACAGGACAGGGCAGATAGATTGAGTGTGTGTGTGGGGTGGGGGGAGAGAATATAATTTTGACCAGCTCTACAAATAATGTCAGTCTTGGCTAAGAGCTAACCATGAGAGAATGTGGGAAAAGATGAGAAACATCTGAAGGATGTAAATCGTATGGAGTGAGAGGAATTATGTAGCGTGGCATATTGGAGTATAACTGGGGGTGATGGGAGGGAACCAAAACAAGCAGCATTTAGTCTACCAGGAAAAGTTTCCTTATAGTGAGCTCAGTGAGGCCATGGAAGGAATCCCAGTGTTGCCAACCACAAGTGTTCAAAATACATGAGTCAGGCCCCCCCAAAATCTTGTGACTGACTTAAAAATCCTGAGTTTCTTTTACAACAATATTGCTGGGTTCTGTTTATTTTTCTTGTTGAATTTTTAAAAGTGGTCCCTTTTCAAGTTTTTCTCTGCTACCCCAAGGGCTAGAAACTTCCTCAAAAAAGTGGGGGGGGAAGAGAGGAAAAAAAGGCTAAGATTCTCATGTAATCAAGTGACTTCAGGAGCTGAGTCCTTAAGAAAAACACCAACTATCACAAGACTCCTGCTAAAATCACAAGAATTAGCAACAGGGTGAGAAGCGCTGGAAGTCCCATTGACTAAAGCACAAGGGAATCTCCTGGAACCATCAATCCTGTATTGGCCAGGAAACAGTCTGGATGATCTAATAGAGCTTTCCCATCCCAGGTTCCCACAATGCTCTGATTAATCAGATATGTGGTTTTCAGTCGCTTCCCCCCACACCTCCCCCCTCCCCCCCAGCCAGCTCCATGGATTGTGCAATCTCTCCCAGGCTCATGCTCTCAGACGTTTTGCTAACAACAAGATCCTTTCACTAGCCTAAAGCAGCTTTATCCTGCTCCCCCTCCCAGTACCCCAACAGGCAGAACATTCAGCTCTAGAACATGTGGTGTCCCCTCCTCCCCAAGAGCAAAAACAAAACACTCACAGGCTTGGGCTTGGGAAAAGCGGTAATTAGTTTGATGGGAAATAAACTGCTGCTTCAGCACTTTGCTCACCACTGGTCCTACAACAATGACAACACCTCCGCCCAGGAGAAAGGAACTCGGCCTCAATGCACCGAGGCGCTCGCAGGGCTCACTGCTGGCATGCAGGGCTCATTAGTTCACACCAGTGTGATAATCCCGAGCCCTGGACAAGCCGCGAATGTTTAAAGGGGCCTTGTCCAATGGGTCAGCCTCAAAATGTGCTTCGGTCTTAAAACTACTATAATCCCACGTACCGACGAGTGGGGAGGCGGTGTTAAAGGAAGAAAAGTGTCAGCCCTTTGTCACAGGGGATTTAGAATTGGAAGTAATGGTGGCTCTTGTGGAAACTCCCCGCGCCTTGCACGTTTGTGTGAGTGCAACCCACTGGCGAGTGTGTTACAGATACCTTCTCTGCCCGATCCACAGAGAAGATGAGCTCCAGCCCTACTTAAAAAGCTGTGGCTCAGGCTGTTGCAGATCATGCTTTTAGCTCTCCAGGTCCCCAGTTCAATGCCTACTGTGTCAGGATCCAAGATAGTGGCCATCACACAATGGAAACCAGAATCCTCATATTAGTGCTCTGTAAGCTGGGGAGGTGGAAAGCTAACTGTGATGCCAACCCCTTCTGCACCAGCTATCAGACCAGGCATTGCATGCCGCATGCACTGAAAGAACATCTCCGCTGACGATCCTTCACAGGTTCCCCTGACAGCACGCATCTCTCCCCTGCAGGCAGAATGCCTCCAGAGACAGCCAGCCACTGGTATGGAACTTATCGATATTCCCCACAGCAGCAACAGGCCCTGGGGTTGTATAACATCATCCTGTTCCATGCTTGGACAGCACCTAGCACAATGGGCTCCTGGCCCATGACTAGGCACCTAGACTCTATAGTTATACAATAGTCACGTACTGTGCGCTTCCACAGCTTCTTTTATGGGAGGATCACAAAGCATTTGACAAACACTGATTGACTAATTAAGCCTCATGGCATATACAGTCCCCTCCCCTCATATAGGTAACTATTATTACAACTGTTTTACCGAGGGGGAAACTGAGGCACACAGAGGGTAAGTGACTTGCTTAAGATCACAGAGCAGGTCAGTGGCAGAGTTGGAAACAGACACCAGAGCCCCACTGTCTCTTCCAGAGTTATCAGATTCACTTCCTTTAAATGCCTTCTCTAAGGAGACATTTTTCTCCATTCAACCCATCTCCCTGTAGCATGGCGGGGCTAGTTTCGTTATCATGATAGTATCCCAGCAGCTGGGACCCAAGCCCAGCAGTTACCTCTGTTTATTGAGCTCCTGGTGGCTTTAAACACCCTCACAATTAAGACAATAACCCTGAGAGATTTTGCATCAACCCCAGTTTTTAAAATAGGGATATGAACACAGACCTTTAGCCACTGAGATGCCCCGGAGTATTAACCCATTGTGCCCCAGCTTCTGAGCTAACAGACAGGAAGGGTTGCATTTTATTTCCTAATGATATGTGAAATGGATCAGCGGTTTGTACAGGTGAATTGTCAGAAGAACACAGAGAATATAAGTGCTTATCTACAGAGCTCTTCCTGAATAACTCCATGTGCAGACAAAACCCTATGGTCAGTTGCACTTTGCTGTGAATCCAGGGCTCAGAGAGGCAGAAATGATCAGAGGTGTGATACTATATTTGTATGCTTCTCAAGATGAGAGGTTTACTCTGATGACCGATAGCTAAGCATTAGGTGTATGACTAATCACAGTGAGGGCTTCTGGGCCAGACCCTTCGCTGGTGTAAATCAGCACAGGCAACAGAGCTATACCAATTTACACGGGCTGGGGATCTGGCTTTCTGTCTGCATGTGGCCTTGGGAGCCTTATGTTAAAAACATCCCTCCCCCCATGTTCTGAAGGGTAAAGGCAATACCTGCATGTATAGTGGGGCTGTACTGTACTGTCCCCCTGCTATGTTTTCAATATTATAATTAACTGGATTGTTAAACAGAAATACCCTTTGCCTGGGTCTCTCAAGCGGTCTTCCTTCCCTCCACACTCGCCACTATTTTGGTCGCTCCCAGGGACACCAGTATAAAGCACTCACTTTTCTTAATGATTCAATCAGGCCCAACATCTTACATTCCCAAGGGGCTCCAGGCACTTTAAAAACTTTGGGCCCAATTCCAAGAGGCAGCGAGCAGCCTGAAATCCCCTCCACTTCCATGGAAGTTGAGAGCATTCAATGTCTGGCAGGAAAGACTCCTTAGTCTCTACATGTTTCACCAACACCATTTGCTGCAGCACCTGGCTGTTCCTTAGAGCTCTCCTCTCTAGCTACAGATCAAGTTGACCCAGTGTGGCTTTTGAGGCCTTATGAGAAGCACAGGGCAGGGCAGCACAGCTGTTTCTTACTATTTCTTTATTATTGGACCTGATACATCAGTGAATCATTGCTGACTGGCATGCCAAAGATGGGAACAGAACCCTAAGGGGCTAGGCAGGGGGAAGGAGGAAGGCACCAAGGAGGAGGGTGGGGAGGGAAAACAGCACTGATCACAGCTAATTACAGATTACAATCCCCTCCCTAATTGCTATGGTTAATTATTGATGAGCAACGCTTTTCCTTTCAGGTTGTCAGGTAACTCGAGAGCCCCATGCTCTGAGCAGGCTCACAACAGTCTTTCTTCTCCTAAGGAAGGTAGCAGTGGCCACGGGAGGAAAAGCCGGGGTCCCGCCGTCCTCTGATTGGCCTGGAAAACAGAAACGTACCAAGAAGATCCCAAAAGGAGGTTATTTCAGGAAGTGCATCTGGGCATCTCCCAGAGACTGTCAGCTCCTAAGTGCTATTGACAAGCAGAAACCCTTTGATGCCATTAGCTGGGCAGGCCATTGATTTTCTTTTCTTTAACAAGAAAATCATTTGAGGTTATACAATCTGAACACTCGATGCAGTCTCTTTCATCTTCCTGACTGGCTGGTTTTTTGCAGTTGTTTTTCTGTGTCCTCGTTTGCAAAAGCAAACAATTAAAATCGCCCTGGTATTTTTTATTGTTTGCTGAAGCAGCTGGGTCCTGCCTGGGTACTCTGCTGGCAATTTCCCTGTCCTGTTTGGGAGCTGTCCACTTATGAAGCCTGGACTAATGCAAGACAGGACCCTTGGAAATCCCATACATGGAGGGCTTCCACAGCTCTGCCTCTTGCACCACAGTTCCCTCTCTGCTTGGGGTGGGTGATGGTGGCAGTAGGAATCATTCACACAAGTGCCATCCACTGGGCTGATGAGGGACTCACCACCGCTTCTCTTTGGGCAAGCTGGTGTCCCCATCACCAGCATATTACTAGCAGGGTGATCAATAGATTGGAGCGGCCCCATGTGATCCTGGAGTTCAAGGCCTTAGAACATACTGGGTCAGACCAAAGGTTCATCTAGCCCAGTATCCTGTCTTCCAACAGCGACCAATGCCAGGTGCTTCAGAGGGAATGAACAGAACAGGTCATCATCAAGTGATCCATCCCCTGTTGCCCAGAGGGATAATCTGTTGATTACGCCATCCCCGCCACCTACACTATATACTAAATAAGCAATATGTGGGCTCTGCTCAGGCTGCTCTCCCCCCCCCATCGGTTTGAGGACCTGTTGATCTATCTTTCCCTTCCCCAAGGGGATATGGGAAACGAGGAAATGGTCTGTCTTTGAAAGAATGCACCTCTTCCCCAAGACCTGACATTCCTGACAAAAACACAGGTCCATCAACTATCCTGCCTCTGGCAGTGGCCAACAATTAACAACATTCTAACAGTAACAATTCTTTGCACTTTTTGTCAGCTGACCTTAAAGCCCTTTAAAATGTGGGTGAATGCTGTCCTCCCGTGCTCGAAGGGGGGACTCTGCAACAGCGAGAGCTTAAGGCACATATTTCCATCAGTGGCCATTCAAGTTTTGGGGACTCAATGTCAGAATCTTCCATTCAGGTGCCAGGCATGCACCTTTGAACATTTTAGCTTGTTTTTACTGACCATGCTGCCAACAGCCACAGGAAGGGGAAGGGACCTTGCCTCCCCACCCTTAAGCCCTGTACCAGGCTCGGCACTGGAGCAGGGATGAATCGGAGCCACTTTCTCCCACATCAGACCCCAATCCCACAACAGTTCAATGGCCCAGGCAGGCCCTAGGACATCAGTCATTTGATAAATCTTTAGAGCAATAGCTAATTCTAACAATCAAAGCAAATCAGCCCTGCTACAATCTCCTAACGTCACCAATGCAGCTCCCAAATTAGAAGTGATTTCTCATTTCCCCGACAGACCCGCCTGGATACATTCAAGTTGTGGGTTGGTTTTGTTGTTTGCTTCTTAATAAAAACTGATGCCTTGACAGCGTTCTTATACAGACGCCTGCGTCATTCCCTGACCTGCTTATCCCCCTTGTGCTTTATTGCATTAAAGGAAGGGTGTCCCATAGTTTCTCTCATTGCCTCGTAACCTCATGGGGGGTGCAAAGTGAAAGCTTTGTGATACCAAATTAGGACAGAAGCATTTTACACTCATTCTGCACAGGTGTAAATGACGACTCAAGATACAAGAAGCTGGGAAATCAGGCTTTTCTTTTTTAAAACAAATCTTTTTTAAATTCCTCTGAATGTAGTGCTGGTTAAAGAGACCAGACTGGCAGCTTTGGAGATGTGAACACAGAACTCTGGGATCCTCTGCTTAGCCACTGAATGGTGGCTAAATGGGACAGAATATTGTAAGCTTCTGCCAGGGTGGGCTGGTTGGCAAGGGAGAAGGTCACAATCAGATTTTTGGGCCTGAACTAATCCCCTAGGTCTGAACCCTGCCTAAATCTCGTGGGGGTGTCTGATTTCCTGTCTGGGACTGGAATTTTGCAGCTGGCCCATCTCTTTATTGAAGTAGTCTGTGGAGGCACCAGCTAAAATCGAGACTCAACTGTGGTGTACATAAAAGCAGCAAGAGACAATGGCCACCGTGAAGACCTTGCAATCTACATAAATGACAGACACATCATGGGAGGAAGGAATGATTACTATCCTCACTTTTCAGATGAGAAACTGAGGCACACAGCAATGAAGACCCAGGTTTTTAAAGGTGTGTAGGCATTGCTGTGCTCAGTGTGTCAATGCCTAAGTGTTTTAGGCACCTAAATCTCTTTTTCCCAAAAGAGATTTAGGCACTCAGGAGACTAAATGGGACTTGGTCTTCTATGTGCCTAAATCCCTTTTGGAAATGAAAATCAGGCTCTTAAATTAGTTAGGTATTGCACTGCTGAGCACACCGATGTCTACATATCTTTATAAATCTGGGCTTAAGTGAGTTACCCAAGGTCATAGTGGGAGTCTGTGGCAGGGCTTAGATCGGACCCAAGGTCTCCTGAGTGCCACGGGAATGCCTTAACCTCAAGACCATCCTTCCTCTCGGAAGGGCAAAATTTCCAGATCAAAACTCACCCAAACTTTAGGGCATTAGAAATCCCGATCCAAATTTTGTCGTTTGAGTTCATCTCAGTTTGTGTGGACCAGGTCCTAGCTCTGCCCTCTAAACAAGGCAGAAATAACTCCTTGGGGGAGACCGTCCACTAGAGCTGGTCCTGCTGGATACTATGGCAGATGGACTGGAACTTTATACTTGGGAAATATTCCTTTTCACCACCACATGGGGGAAAACGAGAAACACAACAAAAATAAAATCCCACTGTGCCTTGATTTGGGAAGCTTAAAAAAAGGGGGGGGGGGGGGCGGGTACGTCCAGGCCCTGACTAAGCAAGTCACCTTATAAAGGAAGGTTGAAGAACTGTTTATTATTTGAATGTCTCTCTCTAGGCCTCATTTTTTGATAAATTAGCTTCAGCTTCATTACTTCATGATATATCTCCCCTGACATTTAATTATACTTACCCCAAACACATTAAGCCAATCAGTCTGAACAGCTTCTTATTAATATGCAAATTTCTCCTTTGAAAACCCATGAATCTGTGAAAAATCTCTTTAGGCTTCAATTAGGTCCACTCAGGAAGTTGTGTACCTCACACAGACACTCATTCCATTCATTCAATCGATGAGTCAGCATTCACTAATTGTTTGAGCTAACTACTCTGGCAGAGGCTTGTGGCAGAGGGAGGCGGAGATGTGGGGTAAGAGGCAGGGAAGTGGGAAAGCACCGAATGGAACACAGATACCGAAATACTTAAAACATGAATGATCATACAGCGGGGCTGCTATTAGCAACTGATAATTGGGAATCACGGGCTTTTCTGAAAGCACGACTGTCATGTGTGTCTGAACGGCCCACGGCAAGCACACTGTAGACAAATGGCTTTCTTTGGTTTGACAATTTTGGAAGAAAAAATTTCAATTTTTCATTTCAAAATGACATTTCGAAACAAAAATCACTGTTGTATATACCAGTGGTTCTCAAAGCCAGTCCGCCACTTGTTCGGGGAAAGCCCCTGGCAAGCCGGGCTGGTTTGTTTACCTGCCGCGTCCGCAGGTTCGGCCGATCGCGGCTCTCACTGGCTGCGGTTCGCCGCTCCAGGCCAATGGGGGCTGCGGGAAGAGGCGCAGGCCGAGGGACATGTTTTTTAATATATATATATATATATACACACACACACACAACTGGTGTATATAACAAATTTTAAATGTTTTAAAAGGTCAAAATTTGAACAAAATGTTTTTAATTTATTGAAACAGAACATTGCTATTAACCAGAAACCATTTTTTTGTAAATTTTGTTTTACTGGAAATTTCAATTTTTTTGATGTTTTTGTTTCATTTTGGAAATTTTCTTTGAACTAAACAGAATTTCCTGCAAAATAAAAAAAAAATCTGATTCCTGCCCAGCTCTATTCATGACCCAACAGGTCTAGCCACTAGAGGGGGACAAAGAGCCATATTGTGTTAGCGGGGGCTTCACCTGGACACTCTAATTGCTGACAAAAATCAACTGCGGTCATCAGGAACTGAATTGAAATCATCATACTCATGTCACGCAGGCCACTGAACTGATAAGACAGCAAGAACTAGTCACTAATGGATGCACTGAAATTAGCAATCTAGTTAAAGAAGGTGCAGTATTACATTACCAGTCCCCTCACAATTCAAATTATCTTGGAGATGGTTTTTCCAATGCTTTTATCCAAGCTAATTCTATTGGAACTACAGTGGGACCACAAGCTCCTGTGTGTAAATAAATATTACCATGCATAAGGCCTCAAACTTGAGCCCACTTCCCATCAGAGTTCAGAGCCTCCTGTGCTGGTCCTCCCACTAGATGTGTGAGAGAGAGAGAAAGAAAGAGAGACAGGCAAAGAGAATATGAAGGCAAGAGAGCTTTGAGGCAAAGATTTCTGTCCCTTCAGTCCTGCTGCAGAGGGAAGGGGACCAGAAAGAATGAATGATGGGCTGAGGTAGAATGGCCAGATAGCAAGTGTGAAAAATTGGGACAGGGAGTGGGGGGTAATAGGCGCCTGTATAAGACAAATCCCCAAATACTGGGACAGTACCTATACAATTGGGCCAACTGGTCACCGTAGGCTGAGGTGACAGAGCTGGCTAATAAATTGCAGAGCTCGGCTGAACTAAAAAGTCCTGAGCAACTGCCTACTTTCTCTCCACTTGGGCCTAAAGCCTACATTCAATTAGGCCTGACCAGTGGCTGAGCGCTGCACAGTTGGAAGAGACAGCCATCCTGAGACCTGCATGCTGCCTCTCCAAGGTGGCATGGCCCAAGAGCGCTGCAGGGGAGCCCACCTGCTCAGCCCATGGCAGGGCCGGAAGCACCCTCCATCTTGAATCAGCGGGGACTATGCCAATTTGTTACAGAGAAACAGCAGAGGTGTGACAAGCAAAACTCGAAAGGTGCCCTCCAGATAAGCAGCAGACTGGGCAGAAGATCTCATCAGAAGAGGCTTTGCTGCTGGGTTTCAGAGACTTCCAGCCAAGCCAAAAAAGCCACAAGAACAACTTTGCCCATGGTATTGGGGGATGTATACATCTAGTCCCAGCTGCTGCCCACAAGTGCAGAGACGTATAGCGTGGGGTGAAAAACATTGGAGGAAGAGCTGCTTGAAAAATGAGTCAAACCTGTAGTGAAAATTGTCCTTTTTTCCCATCAAAATTTGAACTTTCAACCGAAATAATATTAGATAATACTAATAAACAGAATTCTGGATTTTTCCAACCAGCTTTAATCAAAAGTATCTTTGAACATTTTTCATTGAGAGCTGTGGCTTAATATTTGAAGATAGGATTTTTCTTTTATCTAACCAGTTCATTAGTCCTTCAATCCATCCCTACCAGCGTTTCCAAATGCCAACTGCGCTGCCATATCTAGGCACTGCGCATGCATTGTAGCGACACATCACTCCACCCAAATAATAATTCCCCCGGGTCTCACTGCGGGGGGTGATTATTTAACTCAGTATATGAGTGAAATGACCCTTCCAAAAATACCAGAGTGCTTTTCTCTAGGCTGGAGATGGTGCTCTCAGTAGCGGCTCTCTGTGGGGCAGGCCTGCAAGCAGAAAGAGGCCAGCTGTGCCTGTGTTAGCAAAATCTCTCCGCAAAACGCAGGGCTGTTAAGCAAGAAAAGGCAAGAGTTTGTCTGCCACACTGTCTGAAGGTGACAGCCACACATTTATTCACTCCCAAGGCCATGAGCCAGACAGAAATGCCATCCTTCAAATCTCCCAGTCCGCAGAGCACAGCTGTGGTGTGTTTATTAAACTCCTCTGCCTCCTGACTGTTCCAAGTTACACTTTTGTCTTTAAAGAACTCACTGTGGCACGGGGGCTAGAAGGAGGGAAAGGTAAAGAACTTGATGTCTTACGTCCACAGGGTAAGAACACTAGCAGATGCCAATACAGTGGCAGCAAATATAGGTCTTTTGGCTTTTGACTGCATAGGTCCAGTTAGCAAAGGAGTTTCTGCTTGGGAGCTATAGAAAGGCGCAGTGAAGTCTCACATCAGTTCTTAGCAAAAAAAACCAACAACCCCAGGCACCTGGTTTCCATGCAGAAATGGTTGATAGGAATGCACTTTGCATTAGTCAAACAAAGTGACTGTGGATTTTGGGCCGTTTGAGCTGGGAAGGATCCAGAGCTCACTTTGTAAGATGCCACTTTCAATTTCTCTCTGTACTTATAAAAAGAAAAGGAGTACTTGTGGCACCTTAGAGACTAACCAATTTATTTGAGCATAAGCTTTCGTGAGCTACAGCTCACTTCATAATTGGTTAGTCTCTAAGGTGCCACAAGTACTCCTTTTCTTTTTGCGAATACAGACTAACACGGCTGCTACTCTGAAACCTCTCTGTACTTATATTGCACACATCCAAGGAGTACTTTCTGCTGTTGTTCAGACACCAAGACAGCATAGGCATCCATTGAAATTATTCCAAGTAGCATCAGGATTCCAACCTAACTCATTGGAAGGGCATATCAGAATATATCCCATAGCTCCACAGTCTTTTTGACTCCAGAACACACTTTGTACAGTCCAGGCCTGCCTGAAAGGGGGCTGGATAGAACTGGTTGAAAAAAACTGATGGAATAGTTTTCCATCAAAAAATTTAGTTTAATCAAAATCAAAATGTTTTGTGGGAACATGGGAAAAATTCAAAATGAATTGTTTAGTTCTGATGAGGTAAAAAGTTTCATTTTGACTTTATCATTTTTATTCATTTTGTTGAGACTTTATATATGATATTAAAATATAAATCTTAACATTATATTTCCATTTGAAACTATATTATATTTAAGGAGATGATTTTGTCATGGAGGTTGCGGAAGTCACGGAATCTTTGACTTTACCCCAACGGCTGGGAGCTGTAGGGTCCTGCCGCCTCCTGCAGCGGCAGGAAGCTGTAAGGTACCCCCACTGCCTGAGGCAGTGGGCCCCAAGCTCCCATCAGCCATGGGCAGTGGGGGTACCCCACATCTCACAGTCACCGCAGGCAGGGGGGTACCCTGCAGCTCCCTGCTGCGGCCGTGGGGCAGGGGGACCCTGGCAACTCCCCTGTCACCACTACGGGACAGGGAGCCCGGCAGCTTCCCTGCCACCGCCGTGGGGCAGGGGGAACCCAGCAGCTCCCCTCCGCCGCAGCGGGGAAGGAGGGACCCCTCAGCCCACAGCCTCCACAGGAGGCAGGGGGACCCCCACATCGCCCCAATGTGGTGGCGGCAGGGGGATTCCCACAGCTCCCTGTCACTGGGCAGGGGGCAGGAGGACCCTGCAGCTCTAAGTCCCCATGGGTGGTGGGGGCCCCAGAGCTCCCAGCCACCCCGCAGCTGCTCAGTCCCTTCCCATTTTATCATGGATATTTTTAGTAAAAGTCAGGGACAGGTCATGGGCTTCCGTGAGTTTTTCTTTATTGTCCATGATTTTTACTAAAAATATTCATGACAAAATCTTATATTAAAATATTAAATATAATTAAGGCTATCAGTCAGACCAAAATGAATCAAAATGATAAAAATCAAAACAAAGCGTTTTTACCTCATCAAAAATACAACAATTCAACATGATCAAAGCAAAATGTTTGGACAGTTTTCATTTTGCAGGAAATTTTGGCTTTTCGATCTGATTTGTACTGTGAAAAAAATTCAAAATGTCGGAATGTCCCCCGGACTGGAAATTCCAGTTCCCAATCAGCCCCAGTGCTAGACTGGTTTCCCTCAAGACCAGGTCTTCAGTTTATCCCAAGAGCAGGCACGGCAGAGGGAAGAGGGGCGCGAGTTACGGGTCACACGTCCCTAGCAATGTGCCTCAAACCTAAACTGGGTTTAGGGCTGAGAAGAGAGTACATTCCTCATGAGCTGCTCAGAGAGTACATTGCCCATGAGCTATCTCAAGACTATCAACAGGAGCGCCAATTCCTTTCCGTCAGACAAGCGCCTGTCCACTAGGAACTGGGCTGAATCCACTGTCCAGTGTTTGTCTTCTGACAGTGACAACACTCAACCCCTATCAACCTGAGCTGGCTTTGAACCCCGAGATTCACCTGGGGCAGAGAGATGAATGAAAGGCTCAGTGTGTCTATTCCCAGTGAGCCAGCCATTCCTTCTCAGGGCACACACCTTGCTATCTGGCGCCGCAGCTATGTCCCCATCACCATTGTCCCCAGACAGGGAAGGAAAAGGCAGCTCAATATGAGCAGTAGCCGAGGTCTGGAATTTTGTCTTTCTTCCAGCAGGAGCCGAGTCTCAGCACTTCTCGTTGGAATAATAAACCAATTAAGCTCCTACTGTTTCATTTCAATGGGAAGAAATGATGCTGAGGCTGAAACGTTTATACAGAAAGTTCAAGGGAGGAAAAAAAAAAAAAACCTGGGAAGAACAAGAGGGATGAAAGATGGAGGGGAGAGCAGTTAACAGAAGGGTCTGACTAATACTCACTCACTCATACTTTACTGCAGTAGATCATTGTTCCCGCTGCCCTGCTCCCCAGAAGGCCTGTACTCTGTGCCAAGCAAATCCCCCTTGGTTTTTTTTTTTTTTACTTTCTTTCCACCACGTGCAGGGCCTCAGCTCCCTTCCGCCTCCCTTTTGCTCTCTCTTGACATGCGTATCTTGCATTGACCCAGGGCACATTTTTCACAAAGCATAACACTGACGGGCATCCTTTTCCAATTCCCATGTGCCAGTTTACCCCATCTCTTGGATTTCTATGACCCATCCCCAGAGGGACGGATTGCCAGCTATTTGAAATTATTATGTGTATTGCTGTAATGCCTGGGAGGCCCCGTTTTGCCAGGCATGGTACAGACACATAGTCAGAGACAGTCCCTGCCCCAAAGAGCTTCAGTTCTAAATAGCCAAGTCAGAGCTATTAGCACATTTTGCAGCTGGGGAAATGAGGCCCAGAGAGACTAAGTGACTTGAGCAAGGTCACAGGAGTGTGCAGCAGTGCCAGGAATTAATCCCAGCTCTCCCAAGTCCCAGGCCAACGGCTTTTCCCACAGAGCCACCTTTCCTCTCAGCTGGCCTGACAATTTCTCCATCACATTAGTGCATGACTCGGTTTGTCTTTGAGGCTGACTTACCAGCAGTTTCTCCTCTGAAAACAATCACAAGGTCTTTTTGGTTTCTAGTGAACTTAGGGTGGGTGGAAAGAGCCAAGTTAATAGATCTGTATGCTAATTCAGCTCCCATCCAGAGAATCTTCCCCTGCCCCATGAGGCTTAATCTTGATCCAGGAGGGGATTCAACTCTAGAGAGGAAAAAGGAATTCAGTTTCCAGCTCTTGAGCTCTCTGATACCGTGATCTGTCCAAGAACTGATCCAACGCCACCAAACCATTTCACACAGGCCAAACTATAGTAAGAACTTTCAAGTACCCCTGATCTCAACCAGATTTGAATCAGCAACTTGAAGGTCAAGGCCAGTAGCTGGCACACAAATCACTGAGCCCTCCAGCCCTGCAAACCCACATTGTAATTTCGACTGTGAAATAGACACCTCCAGGCTGAGCAAACAGCGTGTCAAAAGAATCCGATATCCCTCCCTGCAATCAGCCAGGGGATGGGGAGGGACTTCTCCCACCCTATATAAATATATGCAAGATCAAATCTGTTAAAATTATATCCACCCCTTTGTTTTCTAAAGGTCCCAGTTTATCCTTGGTCATAAGAATAAGGATAGCAAAGAGGCAAGCTAGGAACACAATCCCTTCCTGTATAAACAATGTAGCCTTCGCTGACTCTAAGTGCATCATGTGACATATATTTTATGTATGTTTATATATATATTTTTCAAACCAGCTAGAGAGACAGAGTGATCTTATATCATCTAAAAACAACAATCTTATTTGGACTTCTGGCAGCTTTCCCTGCAATCTTCCCTGTCACAGCTGCCCCCCGTCTCCCTTGCGGGCTCTGGTGTATTCTGGGCTCTGCCCCCATTATTTTTCACAAAGGCATATAAATCACTGTGGAAACTCTTATTATCTTATTTTCCCTCTGCTTCCCTCTTGTCTGTTTTGAGAAAAATTAATGCATTTGTCTCTGGCAAAATGTGCAGTCTCTATAATTCAGTTTTAAAACAAGCACAACTAGTAAATGGAAAAGCCCTGGGCAGGCAACTCATTTTTCATGCGAGTAATTGAACCCTTCCCTTCAATTTTCCCTTTGGGTGTTAAAGACAACTGATGTCTTCCTGGAATTTTCTGAGATCTTGCAAAAGAAAGGGAAAAAAGCCTGGCAGTTCACACAAACCCAGCTGCACGTTTCAAGGGAACTTTTTGGCTTCTCTCTGGAAAAGAGGCTGAGATTTTTCAATGACTAGTGATTTTGGGTGCCCAACTTGCGACATCTCATAGCGGACTGATTTTCAGTAAGCGGATGCTCAGCACTTCTGTAAAACAGACCCCCCCCACAAGGCACCCCAAAACAGCAGCGCCCAAAATCATTCGTAACCTCGGAAAATCTTGAGCCTCTGTATACATCCAGCTTCCCAAACATTGGGTGCGTGGAAACACCTACCGGTGGATGTGATGCGAATCAAGCTATTTAATCTTGATCTCTCTTTCTGCATATAAATCTCTCTCCTCCACTGATGCTAATGGGAGTTATGATCTGTGTATCAAACTGGAGCACCAACCCACAAAATGGTGATGTGAATTCATTTAATTATTTTGACAACGTCTCTCATTGAGTACACTGTGTTCTTCCAAACTTGGAAAAATACAGCCAGTTTATGTAGACTAATCCACATAAATTTAAACTGCTGGACTCACGTATAGATCACAGACATTCATTCCATCTCTAATAACAGCAAAAGTTATGGAAATAGCTAACATGGGGGTGAAGCTCATCGGAGTGGGGGTTCGAGTGGGGGGGCTCAGCGGGAGGTGGTCTGGGTGCAGGGGTGGGGAGTCCAGATGCAGGGGGTGGGGCTAGGCAAGGAGGTTTCATATGCAGGGTGGTGAGGCTCGGCAGGGTGGAGGTTTGGGTTGGGGGGCTCAGCGGGGCGGTCTGGGTATGGGGGGGGTCCAGCTGCACAGGGAGATGGACAGATGGGGGAGGGTCTGACCCAGCCCTGGCCAGGGCATTCACAGCCCTGTGCCCACGCAGTGATTTACTTCTCCATTGGCTGCTTTGGGTGCCTGAAATGATGTGTCCGCGCTGCTGGGGAGGGGCACATGACCACTCTTGTGGCTTCCCTTTGCTTCCCCATCAGAAAGTCATTTTTCTGCGGGGAAGCAAAGAAATGTGCATGGGACATGAATTCTGCACGTGCACAGTGGCGAAGAATTCCCCCAGGAGTAGATTGGGAGAAACACATTCCTGTTTCCTGCCTCCAGGGGAAGAGAATGCACACCACCAGATTTCAAAGGGTAGGAATCAGAAGTTAGGGAGAGCACATCATAGGAACAGCCATTCGTCAAAACATAAGGAGATGAGCTTTTGGCAGAGGAGCCCTTGAGACAGTGTGTGACACTGGTAGCGTTTAGAGGAGACAGCAGGCTTTAGAGCCACTCGAGTTCGAATGCTATCTGAAGGTATTTCAAAGACACCAGTTTCTTTTGTTTAATACACACAAGTACTTGAGTATATCAAGAGATGGGTGGAAGGGTTCCCTCCCCACCTCTGTATGTGATCTTTGCAAAGGAAAACACAAAGTTTGGTGGGTATTTGGCCAAGTGGGGCAGGGGTGGGAACCTATTCTAGCTCCGATAACATATAATATTAAATTGGAGCTAAAAGACTGTACTTTGACTCTTCTCTAGTGTACTCACCTGCAGGGCTTTTGTTCAGTCTCATTTCAAACGTCCCAGGCAATGGAGTTTCTCTCCATGTCTTCCCTTGGGAGACAGTTGTATACACCACACCATACGGTCATTTCCCCAGATATTTGCCCTCTCGCCTTCTCTCCTCCCAGATAGACTTGCTTGGACCACCCTGAGCAACTCCATGTCAATTTTCAGCCTTCAGAAAATACTATGACATGCCATTTACTGCCAGATAGTCTTTATATACACATCTGGGCTCATCAATGACAGTTTTATGATAGAGCTAGATATCTAAAAGGAATCCCCTTAGAGAATATATATTGTTTCTTACATTATGCTGAGAATTGTCTTCTTTATATATCACTATATAGTCTGTTCTACTGCTCCCAGGCAAAAAAAAACCCATCTATTTGTATTATGAAAAGAGTTACTGACCTCAAGCTATGATCTAAAGTATATGGAGTCACACGAGTTTACCCATGAAGTCATTCTTCATAGTTCCAGTGCCAATTCTTTGTCCTTTTGTTAAAAGGAACTTAAATGGCTAGCAAAGGGCTCCCTGTTTTCACTGCTCAAGTGGAAAAGCTGGGTGACAAAGAAGGAAAGGCCTCTGGGGGGAGTGGGCGTGAACCTTAACAGAGTCTCCACAGCCTGATTTGCAAATTCGGGGTAAGGAAAGGGACAGTGCAGCAGAGAATGTGCTGAGCAGTCACACCCCGGCCTCCACAAGCCCTGCTGTCTATTAATGGATTTTAGCCACAGCTCAAAGGTCACGAATTAAGAGTCGTTCACCCAAGTCTCTCTACTCAGTTATTCCAGCCTCATACAAGGAATGCATCACTGTCTAACCTTATATCAGAGAGAGAGTCATAGATATACAAAGAGAGGGAGAGAGAGATGTGTATGTGTGTGTGTGTACGTGTGTGTACAAAAAGGCAAAGTCATTGCCCACAATTAGAGAACAGTTCTGTCTATCCATTTATACCATGTTCATCACCACAGCATCTGAGCGCTTGAGTTACAGGCAGCTTCAGGGCTGTTGTGTTGGAGTCAGTGACACCCCAGGATTTCTAAGAACCAACCCAGCCAGTTACAAAATAAGCAGCCAAACTCCAAAAAGATGAATGAACAAAAAGGCAACCAATCAGTGCCTTTACTGTTACGAGTCAGCTTGAGCCACTTGGGCCCAGATCAATAAACCCTCATGCCCTTAGCTAACTGCAGTGTTTAGAGGCTCAGTTCTTGGCCCTTAATAAGTGCCCCTGGTTTTAGACACATTCCTGTATTCTGCTAGTTCCCACTGGATTCTCCCACCTAACACCTCACTGTGTTGGGTGCTACTTAGAAGTAGCAAACAAAACAAACCTTTCCTAGATTCCTGATCTCAACTGGAACTTCGGTTCCCACATGGAGGAGAAAAGCCAAACAGAGGACTTCAGTAGCAGGGGCTACCTCTGCATACCGCCATGGGCAGGTTACAGCTATTGCAGAAAGAGGCGAGCCCCTGCTTCCTACCTGTGCTGTACATGAATTCCCCATTATCTCATCCCAGACTGGGTTCTGCTCCCCAGCACAGACCCTGCACAGTACAGTTACAGGGATTCCCCATTGTTTCATTTACAAGAGCCAGCATTCCCCGCCCCCACCCGCCACACCATCTGGCAAAAGTCCATATATGACCCCAGTTACTGCACCTTGCAATCTTTTACATATCAATCCCCATACCTCCCCGCCGATGGGGAACTGAGATGGGGAACTGAGAGACAAAGCCCAGATATTTAAAGGTATTTAAGTGCCTAACTCCTATTGATTTCAATGGGAGTTAGGTGCCCAGAGATCTTTAAATATCTGGCTCCACGTGACTTGCTCAGGGTCATGCAGGAAGTCGGTAGCAAGGAACTGAATGCAGATTCCATGAAATCACAAGCTAGTGCCATAAATACATCTTCATCTCCAGATCACTTTTGAACAGTGTTAGCAGACACAATGAGTTAAAATGTCAGTGGCCCCCAATGCCATGCCTGTGATTGCTACCGCCAGTGGGAAAATTTAGGGATGAAAAGCTAAAACAGACATGTTCCAAGCCTGAAACATTCCACAACAGTAGAAATTCCAAAGACATGCTTTTGTCACATAACACATGTTTACTCTCTTCCTATCAGTGTTTAGCATGGCATTTCATCACACAGAGCGATAAGTGTCTGCATTTAGTTCTATCCTGCACCATTAAAGCCAAAGGAAGTTTTGTCATTGACTGGAATGGAAGCAAAATCGGCCCCATACCAAGAAAGGTGGGTGGGATTTTCCAAAGCATGTAAATTACTTAGGAGCTCAAATCTCATTGGAAGTCAAGAGGATTTCTGCTCTTAAATCAATGTTAATGAAGAGGACACTGAGGTCACTGATTCAGAGCAATCTGGATCGCTTGGTAAACTGGGAGTAAGCAAACAATGTATCTTAATATGACTAAATGTAAATGTATGCATCTAGGAACAAAGAATAGAGGCCATACTTACAGGATGAGGGGACTCTATCCTGGGAAGTGGAGACTCTTGAAAAAGATTTGGGGTTCGTAGTGGATAATCAGCTGAACAGCTGTGGCTAAAAGGACTAATGCGATCCTGGGATGCACAAACAGGGAAATCTCAAGTAGGAGGAGAAAGGTTATTTTACCTCTGTATTTAGCACTGGTGCGACAGCTACTGGAATACTTTGTCCAATTTAGTTCCAGAAGGGTGTTGATAAATTGGAGACAGTTCAGAGAGAGCTATGAGAATGATTAAAGGATTAGAAAACCTGCCTTATAGTGATAGGCTTAAGGAGCTTGATCTTTTTAGCTTAACAAAGAGAAGGTTAAGGGGTGACTTGATTATAGTCTAGAAGTATCTACATGGGGAACAAATATTTAAGAATCGGCTCTTCTTTTAACAGTGATGGTAATTAACCACTGGAACAATTTACCAAGGGTCATGGTGGAGTCTCCATCACTGGCAATTTTTAAATCAAGACTGGATGTTTTTCTAAAAGCTCTGCTTTAGGAATTATTTGGGGGAAGTTTTCTGGCCTGTGCTATACAGGAGGTCAGACCACATGATCACAATAGTCCCTTTTGCCTGGGAATCTGTGAATCACACAGATACTTTGGAAAATTCCACCAAGCACCTGCAGCCTTTGGGAGGTGAAGATTTTGGAGGTGTGATCAGAAATTCCTGAAGATAATGCTGTGGGTTGGGTTAAACCTCACTGGAGTGGGTGAGTGTAACCGGTGCCTTTCCTTCAAAATAAATGCAATTGAGCTTCTTTGTGGAACCAGACAGCTGAAACAAGGCTCATGAGCACTACCCAAAACACAGGCCTAAAGCAAGGCTTGAGTAGAAGCTAAACCACCTGGTCCAAAGGATTTCCCCGGAGACTGGCACAGAAAATGCAGGGACTGAGGCACTGACTGGTGGAGCGCTGTGTGTGTATGTTTGAGAGAGAAGCAGCAAGAAATGCCAGACAGAGAAGGAGCAAAAAGCCAAGGAGACAGCCAGAACAAGCACTGGGACTGTGGCCCTGGGAAAAAGCCTAGAGAGACAGTTTTGCAGCACAGTGCAAGCTGAGAAGAGACTTGGAACTGTGAGCAAAGAATCTATCTCCTGTTGTTTGACTCCTGTCACATTCAGGGAGACAGGATGGTATGTAAAAATATTTTGTAAATAAACAGGAATGCCTCAAAGAAAAACCTGACTCCATCATCAATTTCTCTTCCTAATGGAAGCAAGTTGCTAGACCCTGAATTTTGGATAACCTCTCGGAGTAGCAATAGCAAGAATGATTAGCACTGTTATGCCATAACATCTCCAATGGTCAGGGTACTGCAAAAGCCCCTTAGTTGTTTAAGCTCTAGGCTTTTCAAAAGGAGCCTAAGGAAGTTAGGCACCCCAATCCCACCTAACTCCTATAGACAGCTTTGAAAATCCCAGACACAGCAGCTCCACCAAGTATTATTTGCCATGAGCATTTGCTTGAGCAAGAAACTGAACTGGCCATGGATGTGCCTTTGCGCTATTGTGGTGGCTCCCTGTGGATATCCTATTGAGTGAGTTTTCTAGCAGGAACGTTTGAGGGTACAGTGAATTTAAAGGAATAAATATGGAACCAAAACCACGTGGTCCACGGATTCAGGGCAAACTGACCAAGCGCACTCAAATGCTGAGCCCTCCCAATGAGCTTCTATTATTTATGTCTATTTTAAAAATGGGCAAACTAAGGCAGAGAAGGGAAGTGATACAGCCAGTCAGTGTAGGACAAGGATTAGTTCTCAGGAGATTCTAGTTGCTAAACCTCTGCTCAGCCCTCTAGATAAAACTGCCTCTGCAGATCACTAATGGCTTTAGGGACTGTCTATGGACTGGAACAGCTATCATCCAATGGCATCAGCAACACGCCAAGGGGCAACACTTTCTGGAAGGCTTGGTCTATACCTAAACCTTAGGTCAACCTTGCTACGTCGTTCAGGGCTGTGAAAATTTTCATGCCCTGGGCACTCTAATTAGGTCGACCCAGCCTCTTGGAGGTGGACTACCTACATCGACAGAAAACTCCCTTCCATCCATGTAGGAAGTGTCTACACTACAGTGCCACGGCAGCACAGCTGCAGCGTCATAGCTGTCGCTGTAACCGCGGTAGTGTAGACGTAATCTCAGTATGGCTTCTTTGAGGTGTCTCAAATTTGGCAACCAAAATCACTAGTCCCTTTTGAAAACCCTGGCCCTGATGTTTCAAAACCATCTTCAGAAAGCCTGTTGGTACCATCTAGGTTCTTTTTTATTATTATTATTCCCTTGGCTTTTCGTCAGCAGAGACTTCGATTTGAAAAGAAGGGTCTTTTTTGTTTTCCAGAAGCCTGCATGTTCACGACAACGCAATCGTTCCCACGGCCACCAGTTGTGCGGTCGCACAGAATTTCAACTCTGGAAGAGCAATAAGAGGAAGCCAGGGAACTGGCAAAAAAATAACAAACCTGTTTTCAGGCAAATGATCCTCATGACAATAGTAATAATACAAAAGGAAAAGGGAAGATGAGCAATGCAGGAAACACATCAGCAACGATGACTCTAAAGAGAATGCTTTTCAAGGATTCCACCTGGAATCTCCAGGCTTTATTTTACCCTCCCAAATCAAAGCAACCTGGACACAGATCCCCATCAGCTAAGTCACCAGTACAATAGAACCTGGTTTGGTATTGTTGAGAAACACAGCACACATGTGATGCGCTATTGTCTCTCATTTGATTAATGAAGCGATCACACAAACAGGGCAGTCCATGCACAGCACCTTGTTACTGACCCTAGCCAGGAAATTCCCCTTAGAGCATTAATTCTCCCAGCCCTCCCGTTTCCCAACCCTGTCAGGTGATTGTTTATGAAAAGACGAATGCACACAATAATACGGGGTGAAGGGCGCTGATGTATGTGGTGTTAATGAATGAAATAATCAGTTTGGTAATAACCAGCCTGTATATTTGTCAAGAGGGAACTAGCAGGACATTAGCATGCTATAGCCACAAAACCTTTATCTCCTGGGCTTGTGTTTGACAACCACCCCGAGATAGTCCATGAATAAAATACGGAGTAGTACACAGACATAATTAAACTGCCAGTGTGGATGTACCTAAATGAACTTGATATCTTAATGACACTAGATAGCATGCGAGCAATGATGGCAGTAGGAAAGGGATGTGCATAATGAACACAGACATCAAGGCTGTCACAGAGGAGTCACCCTTAGGGGAACATGCTTATGAACAGCAGCTCCCAGAGCCCCCTTGTTATCACTGCAGGACTTGCCTTCTCTTTTTCATTGGTTTGCATTCGCAAGCATAGAGCTGTGTTTTATCTGAGCCGGGGGTGGCTTGTTCTTCTTGCACCCGTGTCTGAGGCTTTCATTTCAGACGGGATTGAGAAAAGGCTGCTTTCAGCACATGGTCACTCTGTTTAGGCTAGGTTGGTCCCCTGGCCATCCCAGTTGTATTGACTCGAATGAGAGGCAGCGCGCTACAGTGCATAGGACCTGGCCTGGGAGCCAGGGATCCTAGTCTCTGCTCTACCAGCGATCTGCTATGAATCTTTAGGCAAGTCATTTTACACCACCACCCCGTTTCCCCTCTCCTCTTTCCTTGGTCTTGACTATTCAGGCTGTAGGCTCCTTGGGACAGAGACGATCTCACAGTGTATGTCTGTAGCACACTGGGGTTCTTGATGGTACCATCATATTAATTAATAACTGAATGCAGCTGAGCACTGCAGATCTATCTATAGATCTGCTGAATGGACCTGATCGCTCCAGTTCTGCTGCTGAGACCAGAAAATCTACTACGTCCCCAGTCCCACAATGAAGGCTGAAGCTACATTCCTTTTCCTGTTTCAGATTACCAGGTTTCAGATGACTAATCATTTTCATCTCTGCACTGACAGTCCAAACATGGCTCACGAGCTTCCAAACCCTCAAGCCCCCATTTGAGCTACAGAAGAATCTTTATTAGCAGTTGCTAGTAGTAAGGCCTTTACCTTCGGCGAACCAGCCACTGGAAAGCAGGGGAGGAGAGGCACAGTGGTGTGTATATATACACACACAAAAACCTGCAAATTACTTTCTTGCCACCCGAGGTGATCCCTCAACGATGCAGAGTCAACGTGCACTGGCAAAGAAGGGCAAGAGATGCTTTGACTTTCACTGTCCATTCTTCATGAAAATAAAAGACCCGAGTCTCCAGGACGAGCAAGCTGTCTATTTTTGAAAGCCCTCAAAATTATTTAACTTTTGAGATGAATAATAAATAGACTCCACGCCAGAAATGTGCGTATAAAGGCCAAGTGGAGAACTCTATGGCGTACAATCATTCATCCTCAGCTCACTGTGCATGTGACCTCTATTAAGAGGGACTCTACCTATGCCTTTAGCGCATGAGGATATCAGAAATCAGGCTGAGTGCGTCTCTATTGATCCATCACACTCGGATTAGCAAGGGTTAAAAAATAATCTTCCTAGATCTGAGCCGTATGTGTAAGACTAAGTACACAGGCTAGGGAACATAGGCCAGCTTCTCTTTCCACCTACCTGGAGTCAGAAACGTTTGCCCCACTTCCCTTCCACCAGCAAAGCCTAAAGCAAGAAATTTCCCTAACTCAGAAAGTTCCTTGCACTGTGGAATTTGCTGTCCCGTTTATACTCCAGGCTCTTGTTTTGTCAGCGAGCAGTCACCTGAATTAGAGGCTTACTTGCTATCTGGGGCTTCATTTAGCTAAGCCTCATTATAACTTATTTAGGGCATTGAGTCGACAATGAGAGTGGGATTTGCTCCGCCTCAGTAGGTGCGCACTACTGCAATAGACCAGCCTAATGAACAGTCAGGCGCTTTGTGGGGATAAAGCGCCGCTCCCTGATCAAAGCAGGACAAGAGCCTCTGCTCAGTAAGGGGAGGAAGCCACCAAACAAAACTACTTGGGCTTCATTTTTGCTCTTTGTGGCAGATTGTTTTTAACACCGTGGAAAGTTTTTGAGGGACAAACGAGAAGAGGTGCCTCGTGCAGTCTCAGCCCCACACTGCTTCCTTGCAAATTGTCCAGATACACTTGCTGCTTGTGTGTCAGGATTCCAGGGGCAGCGTGGTCTAGTGGATAGGTCACTATCCACTAACACTCAGTGGCAAAACCAGGATTAGAACCTAGGTCTCCTGACTCCCCACCCAGTACTGTATCCGCACTGCCTCTCCAGGTGTAAGTGCAAAGTGTTACTTTAGCATTGTAACACATTAGAGATGGGGCCCTAGCTGAACATCTAACTTAGGAGTGCTCCAGATCCAGATCTCTGTCTCTAAACAGAAACACGCCAAGACTATCCCTAAATATACACTGGAGTCTTATATTGCAGCCCGCAGACACCTACTATTAAAAGCCATGCTTCCATACTCCCCCCTTTGGAGAAGCAATGTAGATATTCACATGGTGCGCTACTCAGGAGGTAATTGCCAGTTATTGCTCTAACGGTTCCAATTTTAGCAGCAAATGAGCAATGTACAGTAAGTATCAGTCTTATTAAAGAAATAATCATGGGAAATTAAAGTGCACACCACAGAGAAGGAATATTTGCCCAGTTTTGCTAGATATAGTCATGCCAACTCTGACATTTGACAGCAGCAGAGTCCCTGCCTGCTGCTGATATCACTGCAATATATTTAAGCACAAAAAGTTCAGAGTATATGTAACTAACCAGCACAATATGGATCAGCTTTCTCTGTGATGAGTGGATTGACTGGGTGACTAAGAAAACATTACAAAACCAGCAAGGGAAATCCAGATGGGAACACATCCTATTTCCCTCTGAAAGGTGATAAGGAAAACTGCTTAATGAAAAAAAAAAAAAAGGAAGAAAAAAAAAAAGGTACAGCCAGGTTTTTTGGGGAAAAAATAAGAATCAACAGATGCAATGGCCCCCATTGCCTTAGGGGAAGTCAACTTGGAACGCGGCTCGTTGGAATTAATGTAGTAAATTCCAAAGCAAAAATGAGCTATTAAGAAGGGCTAAAAATAAATAACTACCGTCTGGGCCAGAAAAGGAAAGAGATGGTTCAGAAGAGCTCAAATCTAAATAAACAGACTCAAAAATGAAGAAGAGGTTGCTTACCAAGTAATTATTTCCACCTTTGCATAAGGGATAATGGAAATGTAGAGCAAAACCAAATGCAGACGGCGACGGAGCACAGAAAGAAAAATCAGGGGTGTTTGGTTGGCTTTATACATGCACGGAGCAACCTAACAGATGAGATTACGGACGAAGGGAATCTGTGTTTGGTCAGGAGCAAACTGTGTGCAATCCCAGGGAAACGGCATTCAAAGCAGAACACCACCACTTCACATTTGCAAACTCTTTAAAGATATTAACAACTGGCTCCTAACAACCCCTCTGTGGGGAAGGGAAGCATTATTATCCTCATGCTGAAACACTGGGGAAGTGATTTGCCCAAGGCCAAACGGCAAATGGGTTGCAGAACAGGGAATAGAATTCTATCACAGCCCGATATTTACCATTAACATTTGACAACTGACAATTATTTACCCTCTGGTATTGACTGAAAAGATGTTGTAGGGATGCAAATAAATTCTAGGGCGGATTCTCAGCTGGTAAAATCCATTGACTTCAATGAACCTAGATGGATTTACACCAGCTGAGGATTTGGCCCTCACTTCCAATTATTTAACCACTGCAATTTTCAGTGAAAAACCCATCCCTGTGCAGCACCTTTATGAGACAGTAATGGTGATTCATTAGATTAAATAACTCCGTCAACCCCCAGAGATTAAATGCACTTTAAATATGGAGCCTCAGATTTAGAATTGTTATTTAATACTGATTAGATTACAAGGCAAATCCACTTTTTAAAGAATATTCTGGTTTTGATGGGCCTTGTGAGAGACGTTAAGTACTGCGCGTCTGGAAATCTACTTTCACTGAGCTTCAGCTGGTGGGATTCTAATGGACTCAGAAACATTGGGCTAGTAAGATAATGAAACACCCGTCCTCACATACCAAATCTGTTCCCCTCCATCCACCCTCCAAACCAAACCAAGCCTCTTGACAAGACTTTTTTCCCCCCTTTATAATGTTTTATTTATTAAAATGTCCCGGATCAAGGTGAACTTTCTGCGCATTGTCTCATCTGCCTTGCTGGAGGAGCTGGGAGCACTCTGATGAATGGATTAGTCAGGCTGTCTAGTTTTACTTGAGCAGCGCCTCCATCTCCCACTGCTATATCAGTTTTATGGCTTCCCCCAGCAATACTTTTAACGTGAGTCATAGCAGGCAGAGCAAAAGGCACTTTGGTCCAGCAGACTGGGCACAGGCCTGGGACTCAAGAGACCCGGGGTCTCGCTCCGCCACTGACGGGCTTCACTGCTGCAATTCAATCTTCCACAGTCCTTCCTGCTCTCCAAATGTCTCAGAATCCCAAATGCTGAGACCAGCCGGCAACTCCCATCCCATGGCATGGGAACAACTCTGTCAACCCTCCCCATCGTCCACCCAGCTGAGAGGCCAAATCTGCCGTGCTGATTTCCAGCGCTTTCCAGAGACGTGCTTTACCTGACCTCTCTGAGCAGCTCTGCTCCTCCAGACTTGGCCTTCTCTCTCTCTCCTCTGTGGTCACTCACAAGCTGGGGGTCATGCTTGGTGCAAACCCCTCCATTAAGAACTTCATGTCCCTCTCCTCCCAGGCCACTCAGTCCCTTTCCTCTTTAAGCTCTTCTTGACTCCCCAGCTCATGGCCACCTCTCTTTGCCACAGGTTCTGTGACCCTAAATATTAAGGGCCGGTGCAAATCAGGAGTAACTCCACTGAAGTCAATGAGCGACAGCCATGTAAAATAGGCAGACAGGAGAGGAGAGTCAGGCCCAAAAGGGACTGAGTACTGGTACCTAGGAAACAGGATTTGAACTCAAGAGAAATGCACTGGCAACGTGCGAAGAGCTTCATCTAAAGCCCATGGAAGTCAATGGAAACCCTTCCCTTGTTTTCCATGGGCTTCGACTCCAGCTGGAAACGTGCTGTTCAGATCCAAGCAATAGTGGGGAGGAAAAAAAGGTATGTCCTGTAAAATAAAGGACAGGTGGTCAGCCCTGGAGGGGAATTCCTGCATGGTTCCCAGCATCTAAGTGTACAGCACTGTAGGTGCCTCCCAAGAGAAAAACAGAAGCTGGAGCTCTCTCACTGCACGGGCTTCTTTTCTTCTAACAAAGCACTCTAATAGGATAAGTCAAGCATTTAGCCCCTGGGCTTAGGAGATCAGATAGGGCTCTGCTTCCCCTCCACCCCTTTACTGATAATTTCCTTGGAAGCATTTATCCAAGGAGACTAATTGGCTTGAGCAATTCTTAAATGCTTTCACCATCTTTTGCAGATCCCCCTGCAGATCCGGAGAGGCAAGGTAATTTGAGCAGCAGATGGAGAGAAGAGACTCTACTCCATCCAAGATAGAAAGCAAAAACCAACAAAAAAAATCTGTATCTTATTCCACTCCAAACAGTTGCTATTATAGGCAGGGGAGGAGAGAGGAGATGAGCAATCTAGGAGGAGCTGTGTATCAAATGGCAAGAAAAATACTGTATTCTGTTTCAAAAGCCCTGCTATAGCTCACAGCAGTAACTGGACTTAGACATGAAGATTAGTTCCAGGCAAAACCTAGATCTCACAGTGACTGGATGAGGCGGGGGGGAGGACAAGTACTTGGTCCACCGCTGATGTGAAATTCACCACCAACTCTACAGGATGGAATTGAAAAGAAAAAAAAACCTATGAATTGTTTTGGGGACCTATAAAGGGGGAAAAAATTGTGAAGCTGAAATTTCCCCAAATGCAGGAGTTAACACATCCAGGGGGACATTAGCAAAGCCCGACATGTCGCAGCATCAATCTTGGCCTGACCAAAGGAAACTCAGAAAAAACCTCCCTGTGGAAGGAGGAAAGACGTATCAGTGTCTCCATCCATTTTGAAATGCACAGCAGGGCTCAGATAGGTCTGTCCACTAGGCCAGCTGAGCAGATGCAGCAATTCCTGTCACAAGTGTGACCACAGAGGCAACCCCAGAGGAAGGGGAGAATGAAACCCAATCCAATTCCTGACATTATAGTCCCTCCACACCTCCTCTGATCTCCCTTACATCCTGGGATTTAATGGCCCTATAAACATGCCCAGTGCGAAAGACAGATTAAAAAACTGAAGAAACACAATCCTGATGCAAAAACTTTGGGTACTCAAACCTCTCTGTCTTCATCTCCCTCTTCCTGCCCCCTCAGCTCCCCAACGGCCGAACTCCTGGATTTATGGGCTGTAAGCTTTGGTATTCTGCACTGATGGAAAAACACTGGAAAGATTTCCAGTGGGCCAAACCTGAGCCAAAGAATCAAATATCAAGGCACAAAACACAAGGCACCAGAGTTTCTACAGCCCACAGATGGGCCCCGTAACTGTAAAAATTCTTATATTTACTGTGACAGTATTTATTTTAGTCTTAAAAAAAAAAAAAAAGAGCGAGAGATACTTTCGGCAAACTTGAGTTAACTGAATGGCCTGTATTTTTTTTACAGGGGGATTGTATATCATAAAAGGGTCATGAGCATCGAAAACTAAAGCCAGCCAGCTGTCCGCTAGTTCCGCTAGGGTAAAAAGAGTTGCCCCCAGCTCTAATGAGCCCCTTGGTCAGATCCTTTGTTGTCCTTTTGGGGCGGGGTACCCCTGCCCCATCATTACACATGCTTCAGACAGCCCCATGCTGGAGAGGGACTGTACTGGAACATATCCAGAGGTGATGATTAATGGGATTTAAGCTCCACTGCTGGGGTAGCTGCCTGTAATAGAGTCTGTGGTGGGGTAACACAGAGAGGAGCTGGAAAAGAATAAAGCAGGAAAAGCAGCTGAGCAGAGGGTGTAAGAAGGTGCAGGTTAAAGGAGGCCACCCTTCCATTCTAATGTGCATCTTCTTCTAGAAGATGTAGCACTGCCCCTCCAGCCCGCCCCGCCTCGCCAGTGAATCCCAGTGAGGCCTCTCAACCAGCCAAAGCACTGGGTCTGCTTTGTCCCTGCAGACACCCACAGAGTGAGAATATTGGGGCATTCCAAGGTGGGCCAGGAATGCAGGGAAGTGTGGGTTTCTCTACACCCCAGCTAGCGCTTGCTGCCAGGATTCCTACAGGGGTTATGGCAACAGGAGGCAAATCACAGCTGCAGCCCACTCCATCGTTCCAGCAGCCCAAGCGCCAGCACGGGGTCGAACGAGGTTGGCAGCACGTAAGTTACACAAGCTTAGACTCTTCACACCAGCCTATATGTCCCCGTGGTAGGACGAGATTTTTATCGGTAAACGTCAATTTCACCGAACACACAGAGACAAATATTTCCATCAACAATAATCAAAACGCACAGAGAAGCAAAGTAAGAAAAATGATGCTTGAGAACTTATTAGAGTTTGATTTAAGGATATTTACTTTGTATGTTTTGATATGTGATGTTGAAAGTGTGTGTTTTAATGGTTATAAAGCTTTAAGTTTTTGAATCTCAGCATCTACTGTCATTAAATAATTATTGTCTGACACCCCCCAATAATTTCCCATAACTGTGAACATTTAAATTGATAAAAATAGGAAAAAATGCTTACAACCTAGAATTTTGCACAATGGTGAAAATTTAAATCAATACCAATTAAAATATACTTAAAAATGAACATCGATATTGTCCATCAAACTTATAAAAAATAAAAATCCAATTCTGCCAAGACTACCTATAAATCACTGCTGAATTTGGCCCACCGAAACAAATCCTGCTTTCAGATGCACTAGTCTAAATCCAGAGTCACTCTTCATGTTAACGCAGATTTACCCGGTGCAGCCATGACCAAAGTCTTCCCCAGTGTGTCTAAATGTCTCACCCCACTCAGGTTATATGTGCTCCCTTAACCACTTACAATGAAAGGGAGTGAATGCACACTATCACAAGCACAGGTACAGGACTTCCACTTGCTGCGGAATGAGATGTGGCTGTGTGCTGAAATTGACCGAGGCACACTCAGAAATTACAAGAAGGATCGGAGCTGGGTGAAAGCTGGTCTCCACAGAATAGTCTTTGGTTGGGAGAGAAGGATGGTTGTATAGTTTTAAAAACAAAAAAACAAAAAACCAACTACAACGTAAGAGGATGGAACTCATGTATTGAAGAACCTCGAGGACAACTTGAAAACCAGCAGCCTTCTGTCTAGCCCAGGAGGGCTGGCATGTCCCAACTGCTAAATCAAGCAAATGGCTTTCACTTTCAACAGCAGCAGGAAACCATCTGTTAGTGATCTCTCTGCCTTGCACAGACAGCCTGGAGTGGGGGAATTTTTACACCTCAGCAGGGTAAGATCCCTCTTTGGGCTGTACCTGTTGCTGATGGGGGTGGGTTAGGAGAAGGGTGGGTTTTATTAACCAGAGATTTCCCTCTTGCAGCCTTGATTTTGGAGTGTGTGTTGGGGGCGTATGTGTGGATGAGTTGGAGAAAGAGGAGTGTTAATTTTTAAACAGTTTGTTTTTTGATGAAGCCAAAGTCACTTGAATGTCAGCATTGCACAGATGGGTGAATCAGAAATGGAGACATCCATGCATAAGCTGGGATCTGAAAGTTAGCTGTCACTTCGCCAAATTGCCTCCTAATCATCTGTAATTAGGAAACGATGAACAGATGATGCCTATAAAACACACACACACACCCCTGAAATCGGCAAATACAGTGTTCGGCTGGAGCTCAGGAATTTCTCCAAGCCCTAATATGCAATTCCAGCCACAGCCATCCAGCGCTGAATGTGGCATCACTAGACCGTGGATTGTAAGGCACCCTGCATTCGACAAGTGTCCTGTTACCTCAATGCAAGCAGGGCTGAGTGGAGTAGGCACAAGTGGCCAAATGAAGTGACTTCAATGGAGCTCCATCAGCTAATGGTGAGGCTGAATCACACTTAAGGTGGTTGACACCATCTAATTCAATTAAATACTTGTGCAGTGTATTTGGGTCAGAGTGTGAAGCGCATCCCCCATCTTGGCCCCTTCAGAGACTGCAGCCAGCTGCTTGCATTTCCTGCTATTCTTTATTCCTGAAAGTATGCAAGTGAATTTATTGCCCCTGAAAGTGAGGGGCCCTCAGCACAGACTGCAGACAGGCGCTACAGAAGTGAGCATGGGACAAGATCCACCCATTGGCCTTTGCTAATGCACCTCCCTCCTTACCTGAATCATCTGGAGGTGCCGGGGAGGTGCCGGGCCTCTCTTGACCAGCGGCTGGCCCTCAGAGAATCATAGAATATCAGGGTTGGAAGGGACCTCAGGAGGTCATCTAGTCCAACCCCCAGCTCAAAGCAGGGCCAATCCCCAATTTTTGCCCCAGATCCCTAAATGGCCCCCTGAAGAATTGAACTTACAACCCTGGGTTTAGCAGGCCAATGCTCAAACCACTGAGCTATCCTTCCCCCCGCCCCCCCCGCCAAAAGGCAAAGGCCACACCCCTGTCAGGAGGGATGCTCTCCCCAAGCAAGGTGCACCAGGACAAAGGCACAACATGCAAAGCTGCACGGTGATTTTAGTACGTGCACACGTGAAGACGACGATGAAATGCATTTTCTGCTTGGTGACTTAAATGGGCATTTGAACCCAGAGAAACTGTTCACCCCACCCTTCCCTGCTTCCCATTCTACCACTCCCTGCTGTTGAGCAAATGTAACAGAGATATCTAAGCAGTGGAGTATTCATTATACCCAGGGAATCAAAGCTCCCTGAACGATACATGCTGAGACTGATATAGATTCTATAACAGGGATATTAGATTCTGTGATAATACCTAGCTCTCATATAGTGCTTCTCATCAGTAGGTCTCATAGCAATTTACAAAGGAGGTCAGTATCATTATCCCCATTTTACAGCTGGAGAAACTGAGGCACAAGGTGGTAAAATTACTTGCCCAAGGTCACCCAGATGGCCAATAAGAACCCTGGTCTCTTGAATCCCAAGCCAGGGTTCTATCTATCCATTAGGCCACACTGCTTCTATGGATAGCATGTATCTATGTATAATATATAATTATTTATTATTTGTATTGCCGTAGCACCTAGAGAGCCCCAATTATGCTAGGTACTGTACTGGGTTTTGGACACAAAGACATTCCCTGCCCCAAGGAACTTACCATCTAAGTATAAGACAAGAGACAACAGATGCAGACAGACAGACAGACAGAGGAGCAGTAGATAGCAATGAGACGTTAGTGGACCCAGCACTTAATGGCTTAACCATTGTTATATTTTGTAGGCTTCACAGCAGAGGAGAGCTGTGTGTCTGTACATGCGTACACACACACACACACACACACAGGTGTATATACATATATTAGAGCTAGTTGGGAAATGGGGGAGGGAAAGTCTACAGACAATTTTGACTTTTCAGCAAAAAATAAAAAAACAAAATATTTTAATTCAGAAATGCTGCTCTGGTGCCTCTTGGGAACTCTTGTTTGGGTGTCTCAGGCTCCCATAATCCTCTACAGGCTGGGCTCCCTGGTCAGACTATGTCTCCCATGATGCACCATGGTCTCCTCTCTTGGTGAGGGCAGGAGGTGCATCATGGGAATCCTATGGTCGTGGTGTATCAGAGGGGATGACATCCCAGGAGGCAACTGAAATATATCTCCGAAAAGGTACTCTAGCAGCCAATCAGAATCAAAATATTTTGATTTTCACACAAAATAAAACTTTTTTCAGGCATTCAGCTTTTCTGTGGAAAGAGGATACTTTGAGGAACAATTTTAATTTAGTCAAAAACCCAATTTTTCATCAAAAAACAGTTTTGACCAAGTTTTCCCCCATCCCTAAAATGTACCTATGTGGACAAACACCCAGCCCTTCTATTAAGAATAACGCTTCTCTTTTTTCTAGGAGACCTCTTTCCACAACGTCTTGCAGTGCAGATTTCCTTGTTGCTTTGCTGGATCAGGCAGATGCCCCAAAGCTTAGCCTGGGGCCCATATTGCTTTTCAGCCATCCCTAACAGACAGAAATAGAGGGAACTAGCAGACCATCTCAGCCTTGGAACAGGTATAATGTACCTTATTTACACTAAAAGACACCATAAATGAGGCCTACACTTATCGGGCTTATTCTTCTTTGTAAATTAATACAGTCCTAGCAGATCTACAAAGCAATGGTAAGTTGGAACACCTGTATGTTACCTGTGTACAGATCATCAGTGTCCATGATTTGAAGAGTGAAAGCCAAATCTGACATCACATTTTAAGTTTGGGGGAAAACAAATCTAGAAGGAACTGACACAAGCAGAGACTGGGAGTTTTTCCAAAGAGCCTCAGGAAGCTAAGTGTCCAACTCCCATTAAATTTCAGTGGGATTTGGGCAACTAACTACTATGGTCTCCTTTGAAATCTGCTGTGCCCAGGGATATTCCTGTCAATCTGCTGAAATCTTCCTGGAAAGCGGACATGGAAGGGGCACGGACACAAAGCAAATTCAAGTAACTAAAAAAATCCCAGACCCTGAAATGACATTTGCTGAAAGTTATTCTCCAGTATTTATCCAGCAATAATTAAGTCTAATGTAATAAGGGACCCTTTTCTTAGGGCACATCTACACGGCAAAAAAACCCACAGCAGCGAGCTTCAGAGTCCAGGGGGGCAACTGACTCAGGCTTGCAGGGCTCTCGCTACACGGCTAAAAAGAGCAGTGTAGATACTTGGACTCCGGTTGGAGCCCTGTGAAGGGAGAGTGTCGTGGAACCTGGTCCCCAACTCAAGCCTCAACATCTACACAGCTAATTTTAGCCCCACAGCACGAGCCTAAGTCAGTTGACCTGGGCTCTGAGGGTGTGTCTACACTGTAATTAGCCACCCATGGCTGGCCCGTGCTCGAGGGGCTGTTTAATAGCAGTGTAGATGTTCAGGCTCAAACTGCAGCCTGAGCTCTGGGACCCTCCCACCTCGCAGGGTCCTGAAGCCCAGGCTCCAGTCCAAGCCTGACTGTCTACACCACAATTAAACAGCCCCTTAGCCCAAGCCCTGCGAGCCCGAGTCAGCTGGCATGGGCCAGCCGTGGGTTTTTAATGTGTAGATATACCTTGAAACTCACTGCTGCGGGCCTTTTTCTGCTGTGTAGGCGTACCCTTAGTGTCTATCGTGATTACTTATCTGGCTGGTGCCCTGGCTTTCACCTCACTAAGATGAGAGCTACATGACATTTGTTTCCAGTGTTCTCTGACTTTGGCCTGATAACTAGAACCGAGTGAGTAATTCACAATGAATAATTTGTTATTTAGGTCATTTCACCTCGCTTCCTGTTCCCCTCCAGATCACAGAATTTGAAGATCTATATTGTTATTCAGTTTCTCCGATTGGGAAACAGCGGTCCTGACTCAGACCTTGTCTATATTAAGAAAGCGTGCCTTGAGGTAACTGAACGGCTTTATTTACACCAGTGCAAATATACTGCACTAGGGTAAAACGGGGCTGAAACCAGTTTAGTTTAATTAGTTTAACCTCTCCATTAGCAGTTTGATTCAGGGTAACTAAACTGATGTAGTTACACCCGTGGACAGGTTCTTAACAGGCAAATCCTTAGGCCCAACCCCAACAAGATTTATCAGGAATTATGACTGAGTAAGGACTGCAGAACACAGCCTCTTGAGAGTACTGGAGGAGGAAGCTATTCGGTGTGAGGTTTTCATTAATACTAGCGTGACCCTGGAACATGGGTGCAGTGCACAGTTCTCTCCTTCCCCCTAAAACCTTCAAATGTCTCATATGCCTACTGGAAAATTCACCCCTTCGCAGGAAATTATTTGCAATTTAATAGCGGCGATTGAGGGCCCAATTCTGTTTCCACTGACAACTGTTGTGTTGAAAGCAATGGGAGCAGGAGCTGGGCCTGGATAGCTTTGCATTCCCTCTTTAAATCTACTGCAGCAGCACTCCCTGGCTAATTGCATGTCTCTCACTCTCTCAGGCCTTTTCAAAAACACAATCCAGCTTTTTTCCCCTCTCTCAATGGCTCCTGTGCAATGGAGACTCCTTGACACCCTGACACCATTATTACAAGGATTAAAGAAGATAATGGCCAGTTACTTGAGTACACAAAGAGCAAGAGGGAGGCATTTGTCTAATGACAAACACTGGCAGACTCTCTGTTGTCAAAGGGCACAGGAGAACACTCATGCTTTCCTTACTGATCCCCTACAGAGCCCCAGATAATGCACTTTCCTCTACCTACATGTGTCAGGCACAGCAATAATTAACTCAGTAGGGATGAGCTGTGGGGAATAGTGCTGAGATACTTGGGCTCTCAGCGTAATGGCACAAGCAGATCGTGAACACACGGATCGCTAGGTGGATCAGTGGGAAATGCTGCCCCATGGTATTTTACTGCACAAATAGACCTGGTGCAGAGTGAAATGGGAATGAGTCTCAACGTCTTCCTCTGAAACAGCCTGTGCAGGGTGCTGTAGAAGAGAGGACATTGGACTAGGTGGGCCACTGATGCACTGCAACATGAAGTCCCACTTCACTGAGATCTTTTGCAAATACTTCTTAGCTCCGATCCGCTGCTCCTCATGCTTCAACCATGCACTCACTGGCAGCTCTGCAGCAGTGTTTAATTTGTAATGGAAGAGGTGCTGGGGCTCAAGCAATTATTTTACTTTCATAACTGACATGGCAAGTGCTGGGGCTATGAACTGCCAAGTGTAGAGGTGCTGGGGCGCCTTGTCTCACAGTGGCTTTAACACTGCAAGGCCATGTGATAATGTCACCTGGTACGGAGTACCACTTGGGACACTGCTGGTACTTTTCCACTGGAAACAAAGGATTCCCACCTTGTGTAAATCCTATTTAAGGCTGGGAAGTGAGTCAATCAGGGCTCTTCTCCATTGTCTCCCCGCCCAAGAAGGAAGACTGCTGAAAGCACCTGAAGAAACAAAGGAACTAAGCTGGGGAAAGGCAAGGGCTGAATCCAGGCTAAGACAGGGGTCTAGCCTGTGAAGAGAAATAAATAGAACTCTAAGCTGTAGAAACTCTGCTACCTGCCCAAAACAACATTTAGGGTGAGAAATTACTATTTGTAACCTGTTCCTTTAGTGAATTAAGTTTAGGTTGTGTTTTTTATTTTATTTGCTCAGTAATCTGCTTTGTTCTGTTTGCTATCTCTTATAATCACTTAAAATTTACCTTCTGTAGTTAATAAACTTGTTTTTGTTTATTCCGTAACCCAGTTTGTGCAATTCATATTGAGTGGGGAGGGGGGACAAAAAGCCGTGCATACCTCCCTCCACATTGAGGAAGGGGGTGATTTTTATGAGCTTGCGTGGTACAGATCTCTCTACACAGCGCAAGACAATATTATTTTGGGTTTACACCCCACAGGAGGTGTGCACGTAAGTGCTGGGTAAATCCCAAGAGCTGATTTCAGTCTGTGTCCGGAGCTGGGTGTGGCCTTATCTGTGTGTGTGTGCCAGAGAAGGCTTGAGGGCCTGGCACAGCAAGGACAGGTGAGGAATCCTGGGCTGGTGGAACGGGTGGGCTCAGTGGGACCCCAGCACATCAGGTGGCACCCTAGACGTGGGTGGGGGGGGGTCTGACCCGTCACAGCAAGCACAGGGCATTTGTGATGAAGAACATGATGTGTGTGGCTAGGATTTTGTTTTCTTTGCTCTGGCCTTTTCCAAGCAAGGGGTCTGGCTGCCTTTCTCATCTGGCATGGCCAGGAGGGGATGCCAGAGAGAGGATCTCTCCAGGTGAGGGAAACGCTCCTCTCTCTTGCTCCAGAAGGTTCTGGATTTGTCCTTTCCCTAATCCCCACCCCAGTCACCCGGGCTGGAAGTGTCCGCTTCACACTCTGCGTCTGGACATGTGGGCTCCCAAATTCCCTGTTTCGAGGCCTGTCTGAAAACACAGCAGCCTTCAGGAGCCTGCCAGCAGCAGGCCATGGAAATCCCCAGACTCCCAGAGCGCCTTTCCCAAGCAGCTAGCGACAGCAAGGGCATGGAGCCCTCCTGTACCACCCCCACCCACAAACCCATAGCACCAGGCTCAGTGGCCTCCTCTCCACATGGGGTGCAGGGGCCAGGAGGAGCTCTCACCGCCCCCTGCCAGCCCTGCCCCTCAGCTCATAAAATCAAGACTCTGGATTTCCACCCCTCCTTTTCTGTATCGCCATTGGCTGTTGGTTCCCCTTTACCCCGCCCCCCTCCTCATTGCCCTCCTCCTCCCATTCCCCTTGCCCTCTCTCACTCCCTTTCCTGTCCCCCGCATCCAACCCGACCAGCCTTCCCCACCCAGCGTCTTTCTATATGTCTACACAGCACCCAGCACAATCGGGCCCTGATCTCACCTGCGGCCTTCTAGTGCTAATGCAATATATATACATAAAATCAGTGACCTAGCGGCTGCAGCTCGACAAAGAGATTCAGATGTGCCCTAGGTGGCCAGCTGAAGCCATAAGACATGTTATCCCCAGCTGTACAAGTGGCACACATAGCCAATGCCCATTCACCATGTGATCAGAGTTGAAAGACCAACCTGCTTTTGTGGCCCAGTACAACAACAGATGCAGTGGGGATAGCACTGAGCACTCAGCATGCGACAGCTGGCTTTAGTTCTTTCTTCTGGAGGAGGTAAACTGTCCTGATTGTTTAACAGTCATAGGCATTCAGACGCTATACTGAGAAAAGCCATGGAAATGGCTGTAAATAAATATTAATATTCACGCCGTATGAGAGGCCAGGGCTCGGCTAGAACATTATCAACATCCCTTGCCACTGCATAGTGCTTTTCATACGCAAGGATCCCACGTTGTTTTTCAGATTATAGGCAAAGGATCACTTCCCCACCACTGAAATTCAACCAGTTCTGGGCTGGAATCCAGCAATCAGTCGATGCCAATAACACACTGCCCATCAGTTTGTGAAAGGGGAATAAGGGACATCATAGCCAATTGAAACCGCCAGGTCAATTTTTAGGGATGAAGACTAGAATTACCTGAGTTGGCACTCAGCCAGGATGTCAGGAGTGACACCGTATAAAAAGAGTCAGGAGAACTTTGAACGACCTCAAGCGTAAGGACCACAATTTCATGTGTAGAATGAAAGGTGGCACCTCTGACAACACACTGGGAGCACCATGCTGGAAATTCCTGGCCCAACAGAACCCCACCACCACTTCTTGTACCTGGATTTTCCTTGGTGCTCTCCTAACCCATCATAAGGACAAGAGAACCACAAGTGGCAAAACGGAACTGGGCATCAAGAGGTCCTGAATTGCAATCCCGGCTCTGCTACTGACTCACTGGGTGACTGTGGGCAAGTCAAGGTACATTTCTGCCTCAGTGTGTCCATCTGTAAAATGGGGATGATGATAATCCAGCTACCTGATGGGTGCTGTGAGGATTCATTAGTCAATGTCCATGTGGTACTTTGAACATCTAAAGGATAAAGTATTATCTGCAATGGGAAACTCATTATCGTTGTTAAAGGAGGGTGGAAACAGATTTCCAGGTTCCTGCACGAAGTTTAACATGCCACTATAGTTATTACTTATTTTTTCTATTATGGTAGCTCCCAGGAGCCCCAGTTGTGGATCAGGACTCTATTGGGTTACGTGTTATACAAACACAGAACAAAAAGAACTCCACACAGCACCATCCTCCGGGAAAACTCCTTTCTAGGAGTTAATGCTGTCCCTTTCCAGCTCTGTGCCACCTGCCCACTGCAGAGGGGTTAGGAACAGGTCGGGAAAGCAATGTAGACAGTGGGGAACAGCACATAGGAGTCAGTCCTCACCCTGGATGTCCCCGCAGTCTGAAGGTTTTCCACGTGGATCTCAGTTCATCTTGCGATGGCGGGGCACAGGCTCCAGGGACCTAAACACCACTGCTCCCAGAGTAGACGATACTCAGACTCCAGCCCAACCCAACAACCACCAAAGTCAACAGGATTCTTTCCATTAACTTCACTGGCAGTTGGGGTGGGCCCTTTGTGACCAGAAACTGCCCCTTGTATCCAGTGGGACAGTCTGCAGACTGGGACAATTTGTCCCCATATAGAAGAAAAACAATGCCCTACCTGACCCCAGGGTACTGCAGTTCATTAAATCTGAAAGAGCTTTAAAACATCCCATTCACTAGTTTGTTGACATTCAACATTTTGCACTGATTGGAGAGTAAAGCCAAACTGGTTGGCATTGCTCTTTATAGTCCTCAATTTCATGTCCTGGTCTTCCTTCGCAACCACGGTATTACAGCTCGTCGGAAACCGGAATTTCTGTCCTGCAGGAAAGTCCAACAGTTCAAAATTTATATTTGTTCAAAATTGGAACAAAAAAGTCAACATTTCTCACGGAACAGAAACACCAAAAAACTGCAATCTGGGCCCAATCAAAACAGTTCAGTTTGGTAATGTTGAAACATTATGGTATGAAACAGTATATTATATCATATTCAATAAAACTGAAATTAAGATATTATCAAAGTTGAAATGAAATAAAATGGAATGATACAGCTGAAACAAAATGTTTTTTATATTATCAAAACACAAACGTCAAAATGATTTGTTTCAACACTTTTCCATCAATAATGTCATTGAAAATCAATCAACATGTTCCCACAAAATCGTTCAATGTCAATGAAGCTGCCTTTTCCAATGAACAACTGTTCTGCTGAACGTTTTTCCACTAGCTCTCCCCAGTGATGTGGGGTTTGACTGTCCCACACTGCAGAGGAATATCTTTAAACATTACAAACAAAATCCTTCTTATTGAAATGAAGGAAAAAAACAAACCGTATCACAAAGAGCCAAACTGAAATCCCAGCGTAAGCAAAACTCTCATTGAAATCAAACCCTTCGGCCCACCAGACCCTTTCCCACGTACTTGCCCCAACAAAGCCTTTGATGAACGGTGTCTGCATCGAGGAACTCCCCTGAGCTTGAAATCAATGGATGTTTTGATTGACTGGAAAGACTGGACAATTTGGTCCAGGTACTTTTCTGTTCATTATTAGATTAGTGTAACAACCATTAAAAAACCTCAAACCAGCTAACCTTGGAATCCAAACCACGCGACGGTGCCTCTTTACAACCAACAGACTTTCAATGTGGTAAAAGTTTTAGCTAGCCTTGGTGTTTATTCATCAATAATACTCCTCCTGGGGGAATTAATCCATCGAAAACCTTTGTCGTTCCCTTTAAATCTAAAATGGAGTAAGTAGCATTATGAGTTAGCCCAGAATGAAGCTCTGTGGCTCTTGTTATGGAGGACCTGAGACACAGCCCCGCTGAAGCTCTTCAGCCAGAATTCCAGCTGGACATTTTCCACCATGCAGTTTCCTGCCTGGTTTTGTGTGGTGCACACAGCCAGCCCGAATATCGCCTTTCAGATTTGGGTTCTAGCCAACCAAAGCCCCATTTTACTTCAATAGGTGAACAGCATGTGGGTCAAGCTAGAACGCATGCCACTTCCTTAAACCAGACAGAACCTCTCCTGCTTCCTAGAGACCATTATAGGAACTTAACGATTCAGGAAGAAAATAAACCAAAAACACTGAAGCTATGAAATAATGAAATACTACAAGCTTTTGCTACAATTAGAAGAGGAGGAACTTGGGTTTTAAGCACCTGAATTTTAACATTGCAAATAGGCTTTATAAAATGTTTCCCCCCACCGATTAGGAAGATCAAAAGATCGAAGAAAGCAAGAAACCCTTGAATCCTACACAGTGTAAATCTCATTTAAATATCCCTGCTGCAGTGAACTGGTCTATATATAAAGAGACTGGGGCAGAGGTTAGAAACAAAACACATTGTGTTTGAAGAAACATTGGAAGAATGTGTTTGTATTAATGATGAAATTAGAAAAACCCTTTAAAAACTGAAATCCTTTATTACCAGGTGTTATACTTAACTGAAATTGCTGCTGGAGGCAAGTATTTAAAAGGCATATGCCGTGGAGGGAGTTAAAGCAAGTAGTTCTTCAGCATGTTTTTTTTAAGGTTTTAAAGAGCAGATTAGACAAACACCTGTCACGGATGGTCTAGTTAATTCTTAGTCCTGCCTCAGTGCAGGGGACTGGACTAGATGACCTCTCACGGTCCTTTCCAGTCCTACAATTCTATGATTTCTATGATTCTGTGGGCCCTGATTCATGAAATTTCCATCAAATCAATGGGAAGATTCCCCCCAGACTTCAGTGGGAGTTAGATCAGGCCCGTCACACTGAAAATTCAGCCTGATCATTCAGATCCTGATTTACAGTCTAGAGCTGGGCACATAAAGATGCAGATAATAGGCCACATAAGATCTGCAGAGTTCTACAATGCTGCCAGCAGTTTCCCCTTTCCCTACTTTCACGTGGAGGTGCGGACCTTCACATCTCAGTACAGCATCAAAAACACCTAAACAACAAATCAATGCCGAATGAATTCAGCCTCTCTCTGGCTTCCAAAGCATCCCACAGGGTGAAGTGGGGAATTTTCTTTTTGCAGTGTCCTAGGCTGTATTACTAAACCAGTAACAAGATTTGTAGAATGCGGGAGATTGGGGGAACTTTAGATGGTATCATTGCAACAGATGGTGCTGCAACAGGAACATTATTTTATGAACTTCTCCACAAAGAAAAGAAAGCAATGACCTCGGCAGGAACAAAAATATGTATCTTTCTTCTTGCAGAATCACACAGGTGATGAAACAGAAACACTAAGAATAATTAGACCCCTGATCCTGCAGAGCTTACTTGCATGAGGAGACCCCACTGAAGCCAATAGACTTACTCATAAGAATAAGGACTCCTCACAAGAGTCAGGCTTGCAGGATCAGGTCCCTCAGTTTACACACTGTATGAAATCTCTGCATAGCTACTGAATTTCCCTGAAGGCAGATTAGCAGCAAGAGGGCTGGAAACAACTGGGATATCTGGGGTAAGGAAGCTAGTGAACATAGCAGTAAACTGCAAGAGCCCAATCCTGCAGCCCTTACTCTCATGAATAGTCTCACTGATTTACTTTGGGCTCCTTATATGAGAAAGTGCTACAGGGTTGGCCCCAGGAATGTAACTACAGCTGCAACCTAATCCACTTCCCTTCCATAATAAAGGTACTTAATGAGAATTTGCAAAGATTTATGACCATAACAATCACCCCTTCTCCTCTTACCCCCTTTCAGCATGCAAACAGTTTGGGTTACTCCGATATTCTCAAGGGAAAGAAAAGTGTAATTAGTAGCTAAGAAGTGTTAATGTGTACATGAGAGAGAGACTGGAGAACATTTTTATTCTCAGGTTTTCTCATCGCTTGTTCCCTCTTCTGAGCACTTTGGAAAGAAACTAACTACTCCCATATGCCTGATTTCTATTATGCTTCAAAAGATATGGGGATGAAATCCTGGCTCTAGTGAAGTAAATAGGAGTTTTGTCGCTGTCTCAATGGAGCCAGGTTTCTACCCAGGGACCAAAGACTCAATACAATTACTCACAAAAGTCCCCCCAAAGGCAGCAGCACTACTGGCCTATGTATGGGATATCTGTGTAAGTAAGAGTTTGCAAGATCAAAGATAGCACCAGCTACTTATTAAAAATGGAGGCAAGTGTATCACTGTTACGCTGGCTTCGTGCATGCCTTTAAAATGTGCCACTCAGGGTATGTCTATGCAGCAGCTGGGAACTGACCAATGCAGCGATGTGGACACAGCCTCCAGAGTATACGCAGCTATCTCCATAGTGAAGACATACCCTCAGGCTAGCTGTCTGAATACAATCCTGCCCAGCCCCCAAGGTACATTCTCGGGTGGTTAGCTCAAGCTGCCACCCATGTCATTGCGACCACACTGCTATTTTTAGGCACTAGCTTCAGCAGAGCTAGCGCGTGCACGTCTACCCAAGCTGGAAATTACACGGCCCTGCTGCTGTGTAGATGTACCCTCAGACTTTTCTGCAGGAAAATGGGCTTAATCCTCTCCCATGACAGCCACATGGCGTTTCAGCACTGATTTCCATGAGACTGGGCCTTGGGAGTTTTGCCTAGGAAGTCTTTGATGTACAGAGCCAGATTCTCAATACTGCTCTGCACCCACAAACAGGGTTGATTCTTCAAGAGAGCTCCACTCCAATTTAGGCAGCCAGACGTGAGGCCACGCTTCTGAAAGAGCTCCCAGCCCCGCACCGAAAGCCTGGTTGTAAGGGTCACGGTGGGAGTTATTGGTTGCAGGGCACTTAAAAACATCTGATTGCTTATTCTGGTGCCTAAATGGGAACTGGACCCTTTTGAAAACCTGGCCCTGTCACAGACCTCCTCCTGCTCAAAACGATGAGTTATCCTAAATGCCTAGAAATTAAAGGAACCCCGTATATTTTCAGCCTCCCCACAGGCAAGAAATCAAAGACGATATTTATTTGAAAATAGCAGAACAAAACCGAACAAAACCCCTTTGGTTTATCCCTAAAAAATTACCCACCAAAATAAGTTTGGGTCCCACTGGGTGCTGGGTATGTGGAATCGATGTTGCTTTTTTAATCTTCCCCCATGTGTACACACTAGATGGCGCTCTACATCGTGTAGTGAAGAGAGGTGAAAAAAGCTAGCTCCCAAGCAATCTCAGATTGTGCAGACATAAGAAACAAGGCTATGGAGCGGATTGTGATAGAAGGGACTTGTCTCTTTCAGCTTTCTCTGAGGACTTGTCTATTCACTCTCTTAACTAATCAGCCTTTGCCCTGATCAAGACATTCCACGCAGATAACATTGTGAACAGGGGCCAAGGTCACGAGCGTACTCCGGTGATGCAAAGCAGCCACAAATCTGGTTTAACTGGACAGTCAGAGCGGGTTTATGGCTGCTTTGTATCTTAAGAGTGGCGCAAAGCAGCTGGAACATACAGGTGAATCTGGCCCTGTAAAGGACATGGAGCCCTGCACCATGTGCGAGGTAATCCCTTTTGCACAGCTCTCCTGCCCCAACCCCGTGCCCGCAGGCCCACTGCCAGAGGACGCGCCACAGGTACAGCAGCACGTGTAGGGTTTACCTCACAGTGAAGGTGTTTTGCCCACAGATAAATATCACGCTAACCTGATGGTCAGTTTGTAACAGGAACTCCAATTACCAGATTACCTATTTTAGGTATGTCTATGACCTGCCCCCGTTACCACAGTATCTGAGCAGCTCACAATCTTTAGGTGTTTATCCTCATAATACCCCTGTGAGACAAGGCAGGCCTATTATCCCCACGGTACAGGTGGGAAACTGAGGCACGGAACAGCTAAGCGACTTGCCCAAGGTCAAACAGGAAGTCTGTGGTAGAGCAGGGAACTGAACCTGGTCCCCTGAGACCAGGCAAGCACCTGAAGCCCTGAACAACATTTCCCTTCTCTGACTCCATTCATCATCTTATGCTGCATTTGATGATGCCAGCTTCCATCACCCACTAGTAAAATTTTCAAACAAGCTCCTTTGTGCTGTCCCCCAGGCTGCCCCCCAGGGCTAGGGAGGAGCTCCCTTTAAATAGCCGCAAAGCAACCTTACTAACCTCCTTCAGACGTCTCCTCAAAACTCTCCTTTGCCATGAGGCCTACGCAAATCTCTACAAGTTAGGCAGCTGGTGTGCTTGGACCACTGCCCATCATACTGGCCAACACTGTCTCACTGCACTCCCCCGTCTGTCTGAATGGTTGTCTCTTGTCTTGTATTGTAAGCTCTTTGGGGCAGGGACCGTTTTTTTGTTCTGTTTATATGATGGGTCTATGACTGGGGTTTGTAGGCCCTACTGCAATACAAATACATAATTCAGGACTCCCATTCTCTCCCACTGTCTTCCTTACACAGCCTAAGCTCACTATAAGCAGGTTGCAAAGTCACTATAAGCAGGATGCAATGTTTTAATCAATTCAAGTGTGTTTGGGAGAAGCAGAGTTCATAGAACGAGGCGCCTCCCGCAAAAACATTTAAAGCTCTGGCTTCATGTAAACGAGCTTTCCTAAACTCCAGCCTCCCCAACACAAACCGTCTCTTGGAATAGAAAAACCAGCCAAAAAATAATGACTCCGTCCTTGAACACAAGGATTGGGAAGCTTAAATCTGCTTTAACGGCAAAACTTCCGACAACGAGCACACACTGGGGGGGATATATAAACCAGGAATTAAAAAAACAAAAGAATTAAGTTCAAGCGAATGCCTGAATATAATTATCTGCCCGCAGAGAATACAAACAATATAAAGGCTCACAGTTCCAGTATTGTGGGGGCCACATCAACATCTAGAAACCAAAGACTCTGTCAACCAAGCTGCATGACGGAGGGGAAAAAATCTCACTTACCCTGAGGAAATTTGTACGGTACATAAAGTCTCCCCTACCAGGCACAGAGTTATGACTGAGGACAGTTGTGGCTCACAATTGCTAAAGCATCTCCCCTTAGAGAGAAGAGGGTTTTTGGTGTTTACATCAAGTAGTTTGCTCTGCAGTACTTTACTCATGATGGTTGGGCCATCTGGGCTGCTTGCAGTTCTCATTCATTGCGCTAGTTCTTTTTAAAACATTCCCCCCTGTCCACGCATAACCCTACCCAAAATGCATGCTCTCTTCTGGTCTCTCACCGAGTGGCAAACGACTCCCACTCCGCTCCTCTGAACTATGCTGTCCAGATGAGCGCTGGCCATACGACCTCGCAATAGTGGCTGACCTCCAGAGTCCCGGAGGCTCTGATTTCATTTCAGACTCTTTGTGTGAATCGAGGCTTGAGGCACAGGGGCTGGGAAACTCACTGCACAAGAAGGTCCTTTACAGCTGCTCCCAGCTGCTACGAACTTGCTTTTCCTGCCATTCTTTTCAGGAACTGAACAACTCCCAGCTCACTTTGACCCTCATGCATTACTGGTTGCCTTGAAGAAAACCAAGAGGATATTCATACAAGGACACGGAACTTCCTAGGTCTAGAGGCATCAGGGAGGAAACTCCCAGCCTGACAGAGAAACCTTGAATAATCTTTCATCTCTTACAGAATGCTGTAGCCTAATGACATTAGCTCAGCTTTTCTCTAGTGCAACTGGCAGCAGCATTACAAAGGCAGGGAGATTAAAACATATGAAATAAACGTTCCCTGTGTGACTGACAGCATAATGACATTCCAACGGGCGACTGAATCGGTGCACGGCTAACAAAGGATCAGAGAGAAACAGTGAGGCTCACAATACCATCAACAAACACGTATTTTTCTTTCAGACATTTCTTACTCGATTGCATTAACCCCATAGACTGGAAGTTTTCCCCAGGCTGCATACAGTCATGTGCCGGGTAGAGGGGATGGTAGCTCAGCTCTATTAAAACACAGGTTCACCTGCTATTGAACTCTGTCAACTCAATAGACTTGTTCAGGACCAGAGCAGAGATTTCTGTGTTTTAAAGTCAATGAGACCATTGTGGGCTGTTTCCCCTCCTTCCTTCCCTTATGAACTAAGTACTCGCAAAACTGAAATGGAGAAAGCTGTTGTAAGCACTGAACTTCCCTTGATATTCAAACCTCATGCAAATGCCCATGTAGGTGTCACACCTCCCAAATAAAATCACCAAGATTGTTTTTAAATAAACCTCACTGTAGGTGAGCTGCCTTTTAAACAGATGCAATGCAGTCTAAGAGGAGAGGTGATTATTCCACTTGATTTAACATACAGCATTTTAGATCAGTTTCACTTATTGTCTGGAACCACAGTAGGTGTTGAGACTTTCACTTATTAGCACAGAGCTTTGCTACAAGTTCTTTGCTTAGGAGTCTGCTATCCTACAGGTATTATAATTTAATTCATCGGTTAAAAAAAAGAGTCTGATCTTGCTGTACTTCTGTTATCGGCCTCTCCAAACACTTACGTCCCGATTAAAAGGATCTCATGATAACATGCACCAGCTACTAAAGCTCATCTTTTATTCCAAATAGATATTTTCCCTTTATCTCCTCTGTGATCAACATTGCTTCTCTCTTCTCAGCCTGTGAGGGGCACTGTGGTGACAATATACAGTCCAATTTGAATGATCTCTTAAGAATCCAAACACATCAACTTCATGAAACATGTAAAATCCACTGATCCCCTCTCTCTTCCCTTAAGTCTGCTATTTAGCTGCTGTTGTTAATAAACATCTATGAATATTAGTATCTAAAGGCTTTTCCATTTCAGAGTAAAGATCCTGGCTTTTTTGTTACTTTTTAGATAAAGCATTCAGTGCCCATGGAGGTTCCCTAAGGCCACAGAAAGTGAACTAAAATGTTTATATCCTGTAATGATGCTGTTTAGTCTGCCTGCTCGAAAATAAAAATAAATCTGAAACCTAAGATGGTGATTCCAAAGACAAGCAATCAAGAGATACTAGCAAACATATGGTGATATTCCCAGTATTCAGTTCTACTCAAAGATCATGACAAATGCATGTAAAGATTTTTTTAAATAATGTTTTAAAACAGAGCCATTTAAGTGATTACTGACTTTTTGATCCTGCAGCTCTGAGATTCCTGGAACTACATGTTAATAAGGATTACTCACATGAATAACGGTTGCAGGATTGGGTCCCTAGTCATGAATAGCCCCATACAAAGAACTCACTGTACTTCAATCTCCACAGAGCTAATAGCAAAACAGTGAAACTCATCACATCAAACAGCAAACAAACTGAAGCAATTAATGTAAATGCTCCAGTATCAAATGGTAAAACACAGTGATTACCTGAAGAGCCTGAAGGGGAACTACTCACATGAGCAAGAGCTACCAGATCAAGCCCAAACTCTTTGAAAATTAAACCCCCGACACTAAGAAATCTATTGTGCAATAATGTATGTCACTGGCATATGGTCAGATCCTGTATTCCTTGCTCAGGCAAGATTTCCAGGATTAGGCCAACCCACAGTGCCATCTCCTCTGCAATGAATCAAGGAACCCATTGTCAAAGAAACAGATTTCCTGAATTACCAACCATAAATAATGGCAGACCCTCTCCCAAAGCCATGTGTTTATTTTTCAAAGTCAAGAGTTGATTAAAGTTCTTGAGGTTTTCAGATTTGTTTTTAATATTTCCTTTCTGATAGAGGGTCAGTGCATGGAAAATTGGATAAGCGCACACTAAAAATATCATTCTGTAGACAGCTTCAGCCCTCACAAGAGGAAATCTTTATTCTCAGAAAAAACACACCCTGCAATCTGAGAAAATAAGGTGCATTCTATCCAGTGCAATATATGGAAGTACAGTGGTCTCTTCCCTTTGCAAAAAATACATTGCACAAACGCTTGGGCTAGACTCTGATTTTCCGTATGACGATACTGCTGATTTCAGTATAGTCATCACAATTTTAACCAAATACCACCTTCCACTAAAATGTTAGTAAGAGTTAAATAACAATTAGATACAAGTTTTAGAGTGACTTCAAGTCCCTTCTTTTTTGCTTGTTTGCCGGATGCAAAACCCCAATATTTCTATTGTGTAAAAGAAGGACAACCTATTTTTAGATCCAACAAGTCATTTTCATATGAACTTGCCAGAGGACACAACTTTATTAACTTTAAATTACTACGACACATCAGAAAAAAAATCTAACTAATAACACGAGGAGTATTGCCCTATGGCTTTAATTTCTGTTTTCACATTGTCAAGGGCTCCCACTTACTTTCTTTTCCAGCAAATGAAAAATTAATTACTTTAACAGAAAGCTAAAACAAAGACACTTTAACAACATTTGCTTTCTTTCCTGACTTTGTTCATGGCTATTTATGGATAATTACTACCACTGACATTTTTATTATCATCAGATTGCCCAAAATTATGAGTGAAACTTATAACTTTCCTCATACTTAAATGGAGGAAATATATTTTAAAGACTAGATGCTTAGGGGTTGTTTATTTGCTTGATTTTGTAATACCTGATAACATATGTATTTCTACACTGTCAGTTGCTCACTTTAAAATACAGTCTTATCTCATTTTCACAGGGATTACTACCTGATTTTACAAATACAACAGCAAATTTAAGGGAACTCTGAGGCTTTCCTCTGCATGACATTTTTCTTTCTTAAAAAGAAAGATGAGCCAGGCAGTTTACAAAAAATAAAAATCGAACAAAGACAGGGCTCTGGAGCTATTGCTAAGTTTTCATCTACTTTCATCCACAAGCAGTTTATTTTTCCTACAATGAGACTTCTTTAAAAAACAAAAAGTTCAGTTTTCTTGCAACAAGTCTTTTTTTAAAGATCATCTAAAGCAATGTTCGTATCAGGATGGTGTCTAAAATTATCAGCCAAATTTCCACTGAAAATAGTGATTTAGGCCCTGATCCTGCAAACTTGCTCAATTTTACACACTTGATTGATCCCATGGTGTGTGTGATGTTAAGTACATGGAAGTTGCAAACACACACAAAAAAATCAAGTGAAATGCTGAGTTAAGTCTTTTAGATCATCACAGCAGAAAAACACAACTGATAATACCTTGAGCCAGACTTTCAAAATATAGTTTGCTATCAACTTATGCCTGGTCTACACTACAGAGCTAGGCTGACATCAACCTAATCCTGTAAGCATCTACACTAAAATGTAGCTCTCTCCGACGGAACTCACCCACTATACCGACTTAATAACTCCATCTTTGCGAGCGGCGTAGCGTTTACGTTAATGTAATTAGGTCAACGCAGTGTCAGTGTAGACACTGACTGCACTGCTTACATTGACTGCCGCTGCCTTTCAGAAACTGTCCCACAATGCCCCACTCTGGCAGTTAAATCGGTGCAAGAGCTCCTGGTGAAGACGCACACTGAGGGCACAGGGAGAGTAGTGTGTACATGTAAAACTGATTCAATTACTGCAGTGGCTGTACCTGGTCGTAACTTAGGTCAGCTTAGTTTTGTAGTGTAGACTTGCCTTAGCCTTCAAAATATACCTTAAAAACACCCAACAATTTCCTAAACATCCTGACATGGTACTTCCCTTCCTTAATGAGGAGGAGGAGGGGGTATGAATACCTATTGCTTTTTTGTTTGTTTTAATCACTAAAGAAGCCTTACAAAGAAAATGAGCCAGTCACTAAATAAATCACATGCTATAGGTGGTTGAAAACTTTGGAGCCCAGTTCAAGAGCTGATTGTCCCTGAGAGGAACTCTCCTTATAAAATGACTTTTGCTATGGCCTCCCCACACTGGGCTCCCCCTGCACTGACAGGGTTAGGATGAGTCCTGTTCCCCTCTTCTCTCTCCCACCCCGTTTCCCCTTCACTGATGCAACTGTGGACAAATGAGACATTGCTGATCATGTTGCATGACCTGATCCTGGCAGGCATTTGGGAAGGGATGTGGGGAAAGCTATGGAGGTTGGAGAGGCAGAAGAAACTTTGAGGATCAGGGCTGGGAAGGGCTTTGGGAATCAGGGCTGGAGGAAGCACTATGGGCTGAGGAGTGTCTTTGTGGATCAGGGTTGGACTGGGGATTATAGGGTATCTTCAGGGATCAGGGCTGGTGGGCTGGAGGGGTGAGGGAGCCATAGGGATCAGGGGCAAGGAGGTGTCTGGGGATCAGGGCTATGGGGGGTATGAGGATCGGGGCTATGGGGTTCGGGGCTGTGAGGGCCTTTGAGGGTCAGGGCTGAGGTGTGTTCGGGGCTAGGAGCTATGGGGATCAGGGCTATGGGGTGTCTTTGGGGATCAGGGCTAGGGGCTATGAGGATCAGGGCTATGGGGGGTCTTTGGGGATCAGGGCTGGGGGCTCTCAGGGGTCTTTGGGGATCAGGGCTGAGGTGTGTTTGGGGCTAGGGGCTATGGGGATCGGGGCTGGGAGCTATGGAGATCAGGGCTATGGGGTATCTTTGGGCATCAGGGCTGGGGGCTCTGAGGGGTCTTTGGGGATCAGGGCTGGAGCAGGGAACCTCTCTAACTCCCCCGCCCAGCCCCGGACGAAGCGCGAGGGCAGCGGCTCCCGCCCCAGTCCGGTACCTGTACCAGGCGAAGCCCCGCTCGTAGCCGCGGTCGAAGAAGTGGGGCTCGGCCCCCGCTGCCCGCACGTCGGGGTGCACCCGCAGGAACTCCAGCAGCGCCCGCGTGCCGCCCTTCTTGACGCCCACGATGATGGCCTGCGGCAGCCGCTTGCTGCCCTCGCCCAGCAGCAGGGCCAGCGTGCCCGGGGGCTCCCCGCCGCCGCCCGACCCCGCGCCTCGGCCGGGCGCGTCGGGCCGCCGCCGCTGCTGCTTCGGCCGCTTCCTCCGGGCCGCCGGCGGCCAGCTGGCCAGCGAGGGGGACCCCGGCTCCAGCGGCCCGTCGCCGCCCGCCGCCTGCTCCGGGGCGGCCGCCAGCAGGGGCCCGGGCAGGCTGGGGCAGCGCTCGGCCAGGCAGTAGAAGACGTAGAGGGACATGAGCAGGGACATGAGCATCAGCAGGAACTTCTTGAAGACGCTGCGGGGCAGAGGCTCGGGGCAGGCGGCGGGGGCAGGCGGCCCGTTCCCTGCCATGCTAGCCCGAGGCATCTGCCCGGCCCCCCGGCCATGCTAGGCAGGTGCCATGCCCCCCGCCCCCGGAGTCAGCAGCCAGCGGGGGGGCGCAGGGCTGCCCCGGGCCGCATTGTCACTGAGCTGGAGCTGGGAGGGGGCTCGCGTTGTGTCCCCCGTTTCCCGCCCACCCCCGGTCTCTTAAGGGCGACGCTTCAGGGGGGCATCATCGGCAGGCGGCTCCTGCCAACCTCCCCGCAGGAGGGGAAGCCCCGACGCGAACAGATCCCGTCTCCCAGGGGAGGGCGAGTCGCTAACGGAGTCCCTGAGCGCAGGTCCCGGTCCCACCTATCGCCGGCCCCCGCCCGGCCAGTCCCCTGGCAGTGGAGTGGGGATGTCACAGTCTGCACGACTGAGGCAGCTGCTCGCCACAGCCCCAGCACCCGCTGCGCACCCCCGGCAGGGGAGAATCGCTGCGAGCCAACGGGACAGAGCCGCTCCCAACTCCCGGCTTCGCCTCCCTCCTCCGGCTGCAGCCTCTGGCTCCGCTCTGTTGCCACCTGGGCTGACGAGACCTGCCGGGGGGGGGGGGGGGGAGCGCTCCGGGGCCTGCTGTCACCGCCCCTCTAGCCTCCAGCTGCTGCCACACGTGGAGCCGGAGCAAAACTTCTCCGAAGGCAGCGAGCGGGGCGCGCCCCTGAGCGAGGGGAATGCGGCGCGCAGAGCCGGGGCTGGACTCTGGAGCGGGCCGCGTGTCGAGCAGCCCTTGCTGGTGACCCAATGGAGTGAGAGGGGCGTGGGCGGCTCTGAATACCCCACCCCCCTTCCCCGAGTCGCAGGAGCCACTGGTACATTGAACGCTGTGTTTATATCAGCCTCCAGCTAGAGGTGGATTTGGTAGCCAAAGGTTCATCTAATTCTCTATTGTCATAAGCTCAGGCAGATTTAGGGGAAAACCAGCTTGTAATTCACCCTAAGCGTGTGATAGCTGCTTCTTCTTCACCAAACACGTTTTAAACAGAGCAAGCACAGAAGTCGCTGCTTTTTATGGCGGAAGCCCTATTAGGATTATTACTAGGGATGAAAGGAAGTAGGGTTCTAGAGAAATGTACTAGGGGGTCTGTCGAAATTATTCTAAAACCCTATGGAATTTCATAATGAATGATCTACTTTCCGTTGAATGTTTAAGGCATCCTATAGGATTTATTAATAGAGAATTGTATCCCTGCTCCAGCATTCTATAGGATCCTTTAAACATTCTATAGAAAGGATCTCATCCTATAGGATTTGGGGTGATTTCTGTAGAACCCTATTTTAAATCATCTTCTAGAATTTCATAGAGAATTATAAAATTCTATATATTAAAAATTCTCTATTAAATTAGATAGGACTTTTCCATAAGGGCTTTGTATCAGGACAAACATGGAGTTTAGACCTATCCAGTACTGTATCTGGCTGTGTAACCATCCATCCACCTAGGTTTTCATACTATATCCATCACCATGGTATTGGAGCACAAATTTCTGATTTAGGCCCTGATCCTGCAAACACTCAAGCACATGAGTAATTTTACACATAGGAGTAATTCCACTGAAATCAATGAGACTACTCAGATATATACAATTAGGTACCTGCATAAATCTTTGTAGAATTGTGGTCATAGACTGGTAGGAGGCAATTTATAAAGTACATGAAGTCCTGAAACCAGATCCAGCCCCAATGATTTCAGTGGAACACACTTATGCTTTCAGGATCAAGTTGCATGATTGGGCCCTCAGTTTGTCATAAATATACACATATTGCTTTCAGAATTTATTATTCTCCATTGAGAGTAAATAAAATATTGAAATAGCTATCATCTTCATGCCTGGAATGCCTGATACTAAGGGCTTCATTATTTCATTGCCTGTGGGAATGTCCTTTTAATATGAAATGTTTGTCATAGATTATAGAGTTTTTAAACACACGTGCACATGAAACACTTGACTTGGATTTTTTCTTCTGTTTATTTGGTGTGAATCTAGCTAAGCAATTAGACTTCAGCTACTTGGAAGGAGAACTTGTGTATTTTCAAATTATTCAGTGAAGATTAAAAAATGGCAATGAATACCGTTTAGCCATCTGCAGCGTGGGTTGAGTTATACAAATGTGTTTGTAAATAGAAAACAGACTATAATTCATAAACATTTACAATGAATTATTCTACTAAGTCTGCTTAGAAATTTGATAACACTTTTTTTCCCTTTCAGCAAATAAACATCCTCCGGAGGGAGGGGGAGAGGGATAAAATAGGACAGGAACGGGATCCTGGCTGGGAGGGGACTGGAATTTGACCTCCCCAAGAAACATCTGAATTGGCACCACTTCAGGAGTGCATGCACCAATCCCGTTCACTTCACTTAGGGTAAAAGGTATGGATCTGGAGGCAGAGTTTGGCGCTAATTGGGGTTAAAGATGAAGTCTTGCTGATATTTCTATTCTAGATTTATGCATTTTGGTGTGAACACTGTTGCAGAATACTGTACTTCCAATGTTAGAAATATTAGGTGAGTACAGTTTTATTTATCTATATTTGTGAGCGTACGCACCTCACCTGTTTCAGCTTTAATACAAACCATTTTTCAGGGTAATATTCATGATTTTTCAGGAAGTTTGCACTTCAGAACAAGGGGTGTTTCACATTGTAGTTGCACTGAACATAGCAATATTGATACACATTTTGCCATCATGACGGATTCATTTATATTTTTGTTCTGTCCTTTTCTCCTTTCTTTTATAGTTTTAGCTAATCTATCTAGCTATCTTAAGGTTTTGCATTGCCAGCCATCAACAGCTGAGTACCTTCCACAATTAGCAAATCCCTAATTCCCTAGTAGACTTCATGGAATCTCTGGCTATTCTCTTCGGAAGCCCTGTCTGGGGTAGGTTTCTTTAAAGGAAGCACAAAAAGGTGTCCAATGCTGTGAATCTTATTTCAGTTACTGGGGGAAAGCTTTCTCATGTTTGGCAGGATTTCTGAAGATTGGGACAGGCCCAACAAAGAAAGTAATAGAACGCCACTAGCCACAGCCCCCAACTAAAACCTCTCCAGAGTATCATCAAGGATCTACAACCTATTCTGAAGGATGATCCCTCACTCTCACAGACCTTGGGAGACAGGCTAGTCCTCGCTTACAGACAGCCCCCCAACCTGAAGCAAATACTCACCAGCAACTATACACTACACAACAAAAACACTCACCCAGGAACCTATCCCTGCAATAAACCCCATTGCCAACTTTGTCCGCATATCTATTCAAGGGACACCATCATAGGACCTAACCACATCAACCACACCATCAGGGGCTCATTCACCTGCACATCTACCAATGTGATCTATGCCATCATGTGCCAGCAATGCCCCTCTGCCATGTACATTGGCCAAACTGGACAGTCTCTACGCAAAAGAATAAATGAACACAAATCAGACATCAAGAATTGTAACATTCAAAAACCAGTCGGAGAGCACTTCAATCTCCCTGGACATTCAATAACAGACTTAAAAGTGGCCATTCTTCAACAAAAAACCTTCAAAAACAGACTTCAATGAGAAACTGCAGAACTGGAACTAATTTGCAAACTGGACACCATCAAATTAGGCCTGAATAAAGATTGGGAGTGGCTGGGTCACTACGAAAAGTATTTTTCCCTCTGTTGATACTCACACCTTCTTGTTAACTATTGGGAATGGCCACATCCACCCTCGTTAGCACTACAAAAAGTAATTTTCCCTTTGTTGATGTTCACACCTTCTTGTCAACTGTTGGAAATAGACTACGTCCACCCTGTTTGAATTGGCCTCATTAGCACTGACCCACCACTTGGTAAGGTAACTCCCATCTTTTCATGTGCTGTAATATATATACCTGCCTACTGTATTTTTCACTCCATGCATCTGATGAAGTGGGTTTTAGCCCACGAAAGCTTATGCCCAAATAAATTTGTTTTAGTCTTTAAGGTGCCACAAGGACTCCTTGTTGTTTCTGAAAGATTGTAAAGACTCTGGATTCATCTAATCTTCCCTGGAAGTTCATTCTATAGCCAGATCCCCTTCGTTGATTGCTAGTGTATTCTTTAAAAAGAAAAGGAGTACTTGTGGCACCTTAGAGACTAACCAATTTATTCGATGAAGTGAGCTGTAGCTCACGAAAGCTTATGCTCAAATAAATTGGTTAGTCTCTAAGGTGCCACAAGTACTCCTTTTCTTTTTGCAAATACAGACTAACACGGCTGTTACTCTGAAACCAGTGTATTCTTTGTTTCACTTTCTTCTTCTCATCATTTAAATTGCTCATCAATTTTTAAAGATGTGATAAATTAATGAAAAAGAAATATAAAATCCTGCAGGTGCTTGTGGGATGGTTCCTGAACTGATCACAGTATTTCCTCAAAGAGATTCCTTGTTTTCAGCTGACTCTCAGAAAACATTTTTTTCTTAAATCTTACAGGCAACCTTTTTTTGGAGGGAAAAGGAAAGAAATGGAGGAAGTTTATCATAAAAATTATTTTAGCCTTTAGGATTTACAAGGCTTGATCTACAGCCCATTGATATCAATGGGACTTAAGCACATGCTTAAAGTTAACTCTGCGTAAGAGTCTTGCTGAACCAGGGCTATGTTGCGTTTCATCAGTAAATCTCAGAGCTCTTTTTAAGGGTGGTTGAGCACCATTTTCCCCCTTTTTACCAATGGGAATTGAGGCACTGGGAGGTTAAATCAGTCCTCCAAGCTAGTCCGGCAAGTCAGAGGCACAGCTGGGAATAGATGCCAATACTAGTTAGTTTCAGGCCTTTGTCGTTAGCACTGGATCATGCTGCCTTGCCTGAAGAAGCAGATATTAGCGCTAACGTTACTTACAGACTTTCATCAGACAGCCCTGTTTGCACTCGCTCACTAGAGGGATTGAACCATCCCATACGTGGCCCCAGCCCAACTATACGATACAACTGTAAATGGTTTTTTTGGTTATATTTCTGGCAGTGAGCACAGTTCTCCCATTGAAATTAATGGCAAGACACTCGCTGACTTCAATGAGAGGAGGATCTGGCCTATTATCTGAAGTGGCTAGTGATTTGGGGCGGGGGGGAGTTTAATTCTGGAGGGATGTCACAAATTATGAGGCACCTTAAAGGGGCCTGATTTGCAAGAAGTGCTGAGCAGAGGCCTTCTGAGAATTGGGTCCCAGTGGAGGGGCGTTGGGTGCCCAGAAGCAGGAGTCCCTTTTGCACATGTCAGCCTGTGCCATTCTTTAGGTTAGGAAGGTTTTTTCCATACTATTTAGGAGCCTCTGGGACTGCGAGTTACAGCACATGACACCTTGGATGCATCATTAATGGGTGACCAGTTATAGCCTCTATTGGAATTTAATTGATTGATTTTTTTTTTTTTTTTTTTACTAGCGACTCCCATAATGTAGATAGGACCAGGAATTAAACTGGGAATTTGGGGATGAGGGGACGTGGGTGCCTGGGGCTCGCACATCCTGACATCTCATTACAAGGTTGGAAGCCAAAGGGAGCCACTTGGTGTCAGGAAGCTGCTCCAGAAGAAAACATCCCATTGTACCAGGGGAGGTGGGGTAATGAACAGAGGAGAGAGAGCCAGATTGATAACCAAGGGGCAGGCTGACCCCGAACGGGTTTGTGTGACAAAAGCCCCTTCATTTAGAATGAATAGGAACAATAGTTAATGGGGCTGGGCCAGCAGCAGCCTGAGGATTTGAGAGCCCAGAGGAGAAGAGTCAATGGAGGGTCCTGTTTTACCCAAATCCTCTATTGATCTCAGTAATCTCCTGGGCTTTCCCCTCCTTGAAATTGCTCTGAAAGTTCAAGGACTTTTTGCCTCTGAATTGTGTGGACGTACGCATTGTCCGCTAGGAATTCCACTGAGGCCATCTAACTCATAGCATGTGTGATCCAGCCTGAGACAGATTTAAAGCTGGCCCTTGCAAGGCAAATGCTGTTGCACGGATCACCGGGAGGAAGAGCTCTCTCTTGAACTCTGGGTTTGTCCTAGTGGATTTTTCATCTGTGGTTGGAGGCTCAGGGGCTCCGTGCTCTGCAGATGCCTCCCTTTGCCTTCAACTCAGGGATAAAAAACACTTAAGGGAGTATTGTAGCATTAATGGGCACTGCTGCAGCATGGGGAGGGGGCATAAAAAGGGGGAGCATGCATGGGAATGACACTGCTACACCCTGTCCTAGGCTGCAACATATGCTCCCTCCAGTCGTCCCACACCAGCTGACATGGAAGGGGTGTGTGGCCACAACCTAACTCCTGCCCCTCACCTGCAGGATGTCTCACTCTATCACTCCCATGTTGTGTTCGGGCACTGACATCCTGTCTGCTGGGAAAGGATCCTTTGTCCCTCCCCCACACCCCTGAGCATCTGCCAGAGGCTGCTGGAATCTCTCGTTAATGTTCGAAGGAATCCCACAACTAAAGATAAATTGAGGTTTTACCCAGAGGAACGTTCTGATGGGAGCTGCACAGAGCTGAATGAGGAAACGGGCCAGGATTGTTCATGGTTATTAATTTTTTTTATTATTTCTACCATTAAATGAGGCAGGGCACGTCCATACTGGGGATATTTTGACAGAATAGGGCCAGTTCCTCACCTGGTAGAGATGAGAGTGGTTCAATTATATTGATTCCAGTACAGCTGCGCTGGTTCATACTAGCTGAGGATCTGGCCCATCGTGTAAGTCTCATCTACATACCCAGAAGCTCATTTCTTTCTCTGTGTTTTATCATCTTGTGTGCTCAGAGTGCGAGTGCTTGAGGGCTGGGATCCTTTCCCCCGCCCTCCACCACCACCATATGTGAGTGCAGGGCCTAGCACCATGGGGCCCTGATTCCAGCTTGGGCACTACTGCTGAAATACAGCGCTTCAGTGTCTGTCCATCCTTGGGCACATGCAACAACAAAGGATAAAGCCCCCAGCTAAGCCAGGAGAGTGAGGGAGGGTCAGGGGGGCTCTATGCACCCCTTGTGGGAGTGAAAGAGGTCAGAGAGGGGGCATGGAAGATGGAGAGCAGAACTGGTGTTCCAAGCTACCCTTTTCTGGACCTTCACCTCCACTCTTCAGGGTTGGCACTCTGCAGAGTGTGGGCGGGGGAGGGGGGGCATCAGGCGCCTCTCTTTTTGGGCAGACTCCTGCAGATATGTGGTCTGCCATCTGTGCTGTAGTTAATGCTGCTGATGGGAGCTGCACCCAAGCAAGAGAGGGAAGAATCAGGCGCTTCTTTACCAGTTGATAAGAGGGATGTACAGGCGCTGGTCAGTGTCTGTGCAGCCCCCTGGAGATGCAGAATGCTTTAAGGTAGATCAATGGATATCAATTGGCCATGACCAAATTCAGGCTGGAAATTAGAAGACAGTTTCTAACCACTGGAGTGTGTGAGGTTCTGGCACAGCCTCCCAGTAGGAGTTGTGGGGGCAAACAGTTTTAAGAGAGACAAATATATGACTATGATTGTATGATGGGGATGCTTGGGATGGAAGAGGGAAGGGTTTAGCAGCCCTGGGGATCACTTATGGTTTATGGCTTATGTTCCTAAAGCTCGTGCTTCAGGGCTTCAGTTGGCTACCAGCAAGGGTCAGGAAGGGATATTTCCCCCAATGTATTCTGGGCGGTTTTTTGATCTCCTTCCCCTGAAGCATCAGGGCTGGAGATGGGAAACTGGGTGGAGTGGGCCAGGGCACTGAGCAGGGACAGAACATTCTCTCTCTCAAGTGCTTGGCTGGCTGCTTCTTGTTCCCGTGCTCAGGATCTAACTGATCACCATACGTGGGATCAGGAAGGAATTTTTCCTTCAGATTGGCAGTGACCTGGGGGTTCTCTCACCTTCCTCTGCAGTATGTGGGTGTGGGTCACTTGCTAGGAATGTCTGGGTATATCTCACTTACTCTTTTTCCTGCCATTGCAGGGTACCTGAGCACTGGTGCACCTCCCTCCCTCCTGTGGCACATAACAGTCTGGTCTCTTGTGGGTCTCATTTTGGTTGTTAGGGGGTGCTGCTGGCCTGTGACATACACAGGAGGTCAGACTAGAGATGATCTAGTGGTCCCTTTTGGCCTTAGACACTGACTCTATGTAGAGCTTGTCAGAAAATGGGTGTTTTTTCTCATGGAACATTTTGATTTGTAGGTTTTCTGATGTCAAATGGATCATGTAAGGAAAGCAGATGCTCTCCCCAACTCCCACACCCCAAATCAGTATAGTCAACAACCCAATTCTCTGTCCAAAAATTGTGATGGGAAATTTTCAAGCAGCCCTAGTAGGCAGGCGATCACACAGGTAATTTACCCAGGCAGTACTGCCTATGCCCAGGGAAGCAGGCAACAATTCTCTGAGCAGAGTATAGTGCAGTTGAAATCTTACCCAGTCTTGCTTTAGCTGCTGCAAGAGGCAGTGTGTTCTTACGCCTGTTGTCTGTATCCAGTGCTGAAAATCAGCTCCATCCACCTTGTATCTGATATCCTGTCCCAGGCAGGGAATAAAGATAGACCAGCATGACTGGTAAGCTGGCATGAGAATAGGGGACATCTGGGAGACGTTTAGGCAGGCACTCCAGCCCATGAATTAATAAGAGCTGGTAAGACGAGGAGACTGAAAAGGATTCAAAACCTTTCCAGCTCCTTGATAGAAAAACTTTGTACTTGGTGGTGCCAGGCACAATACTGATTTCTGTAGAGCCAAAGAGCTGGATTCTGCCCTACCTGAGACCCCATGTGATCCCACTGAATTCATGGTGCAGCCCTATGCATAAAGGAGGAGAGAATTTGGCCCTGAATTCTGCATTATTCATACAGAATATAACCCCTGGGGGAAATGGATCAAAAGCTCAAATGAGCCTGTAAACAAGACTGATTCACATAGCTTTCCCCATGATATGGGGGTCGGTGATTTCTTGGGTGGGATTCCATAGCCTTTTCATAGATCAGATGTTCTGTGAAATCAGTTCTCTCAACATTTCCCAAAGTATACAGGACTAGCCAGAGAAAGGGGAGCCCAGCCAGGTATTTCCATCTTTCTCCACTGTCTGAGTTTCCATTTCTAATTTTAAAAAAAATAAGTCTCCAGCTATTCTGTTTGCCAAGACACCTTGAAAGCATGACCCGAGTGTAACCAGTGCAGCAATGTCTGCCTGAGTTTGCAGAGAGCCTGAAACAAAAGCTTTACAGTGTGAACTGCCCCCTTTCATTTCAATGCTACCTCACATGCCGAATTATGACACTTTAAACAGCAACATTGTTAACTATGTCACTGCTCATTGAAGCTTGTGACAAAGGAGAGGAAGGATCATATGAAGAGCTACACCTTAGCAACCCCTGGTGGGATTGGAAGGGGCGTGAGTGGGCTCATTTTTCTGAAGGGGGAGAGGTTCATCTTTCACACATTTGGGAAACATGGAGTAAATGCTAAAAGCTCCACCCTGCCAAGCATAAGTCAGGCTGCTCAGTCTTTAGCGCCAAAGTTTATGCTGCATAGCAATGGCCGCTGTATGTACAGCATTGCATTGGGCAGGGTCTGCTCTCCCCTAGTCACTCCCCAGGGAGATGAGTTAGAGGTGCTGAATGCCACGTACACCATGTGCTCTTGAACTTGTTGCTAGGCGCTTCACTCACGCAGCTGCAGTAAGTGCCCTTCCCTAGTTTCTGACTACGGGGATTGTGGCACACTGCACAAATGTACCAGGAAGCACAGAGGCAAGAGGAAGCAGGCTGGAGAGAGACATACAGAGTTTAGGGGTTCTCTAAATCCAGTTTAGTTTCTGATGTAAGTTACACAAAAACATGTAGCTGAAACCAGTGCTGTTCTGCTCCTTTGACAACGTAGCAGAGATCCGGAGCTGTGGAGTGCTGCGCGTGGGTGGTTTACATTCAGCACAGCCTCCCAGATCAGGGTGATGGCACATGCAGCTTTGGGGCTCTCATCTCATCCATTTCAGCACCTCTGAAAATTAGGCCCTGCGTTAGATCCCAAAATACACATTCAAGTCCTGATTCTGCACGATACTTTAGCATGTGCCTTACTCTAAGCCCATGAGCAGCCCACTGGCTGCAAGGGGACCATTCACATGCTTGACATCACGCCTGTTCTTTAGTACCCTACTGAATAATAGTTTAAGAGCTCCACTTACTTCTTATCTTCTGACACAATCCTCTCCAGAGTGCAGCCAGAATGTAGGATGTTATTAAAGGAATGTCTCCGACAAGACAATCACTCCCTCGGACACACAACTCGTCTGAGTTACAGACCAATATCATGTATGTTACTAATGTCATTCAAAGACCGAATATTAAATTCTGTACATAACAGCATGCTCCTCTATGGGACAGGGACCTCCTCTTCACTCCTGTCTGCTAAGCACCTAGCACGCTGCTGCCGTACAGTCATCGATTCATTCAGACACAAACCACACTGACTGGCAAGAGGGATTGTCATGTACATGCGCCGTTGTAATGCTCCTAAACACCCATGTCCATGTTAGTTCACAGAGGCCCGCTTTTTCCTGGCCCTTCACTGGTATCTAGAGGGCCAGGTCCAAGAATCTCCCTCCACCCCTCTCTTTGTGTGGCCTGCATAGAACCAGGCACAGCTGCAATCCTTGTCCTTCCTACTGCCCCAAATGTACACAGCAGCAGAGCCAAGGAGGGGGAGAGAGACAGTGGGAGTTTGACTCCACTCCTGCAGCACGCCCCAGCCTGTGAAGTGGAACCGACAGAGCAGAGGGAAGGTCAATGAACCACTCTGTGCCTGGCAAAAGCATTGTGCGAGCTGATTCATGTGCTCAAAGCACCTGGAGATCCTTGGATGAAAGGCGCTTTATATATAAACATATATAAAATATGTCCTACTATTATTTATACAAATCAAGTGTTTCACATCTGAATCTAGCTGTGACATATACACAGGCTTCACATGCACAGTCTGTATGTTTCATGGACAAGCCAGTGTCCCAATAAGCCAGTGTCTTCTACATCTCGACAAAAGCCGCAGGACAACCCATGTCGGCGTGTTAGTACAAGCTCCTGTTCAAGAACGCTTGATCCACTGAGCAGTGGGTTACTTAAGATTGTCTGGCAAACTGAATGATCAGCACATCACTAGCATTAATAACAGCTCTTAACTATCACAGGTAAATATTTACCAGAGCTCTGCAAAGGAAACCCACAAACTGCTCACTGGTATAGTTTTGTGTGGATCACTTGAGACAGCTATATTAGCTGGAATGGGAAATAGATGCATTCCTGCTGCCAGCCAAGTGCTTTGGAAACAGGTACTTATCTGGTTTATTACCATTGTTTATGTGTTGCTTTATTCGTGCCCAGCAGCCCCTTGTGCTTGGCTTGGTACAATCACGATTCAGTACAATCTGGAATGACAGTAAATACCATGGGGGGAGGGGATTGTTTTTATAATATTCTCAATTGAAAAAAAGTCCAAACCAAACCACACAAGGAAAATTAAACTCTACATCTGCATTCACATTCTGTATTAAAATACCATATATCTTTCCACTTCCAAAGTAAGGTGAAATTGCGGCATGTTCTGGAGGACAGGATACAGAACTGGGAGCCACAACACCTGGTTCCTCTGTCTCCATCTCTGCCCCAGGCTTCCTATTGGACCCTGAGCAAGTGACATCACCACTCTTTGCCTCAGTTTCACCATCTGTAAAATAGGGCTAACAATGCTTAACCACCTAAGTAAAGTGCTTTGAGACTTACAGGTGAGAAACCTTAGATAACTGCAGATGGAGAGAGACTATAAAAGAAAGCCAAATACGCTGTCATCACAACAGGCCTGAGCCAAAGCCCACTGCAGTGAATGGGACTCTGAGAGTATGAACCAAAACCCCAGACTGAAAGACTCCTGAAATGAACTGGGACTGAGGTGGGTAGTAAAATCCAGGTGTGAAATCCTGGCAAATCTCTCATGAACAATGTTCAGATCCAGGCTTTGAGATCGTCCCTTACTAACAAGGGGTCATTTTCCATGTTTTTATTGGAGATTTGGTGGGGATTACTCTTATTTGTATTATGATAGCATCCTGAGGCCCCAACTAAGCTCAGGGCCTAATTGTGCTAGGTGATATACATATCCATTGAAAGAGTCCCTGTCCCTTGCAGTCTAACCAGAAAGGTGAAGTGACTTGCCCAGGGCCACCCAGCAAGGCAGTGGCAGAGCCAGGAAGTGAAACCAGGTGTGGCTGTTGACTCCCAGTGCAGTGCTCCTTTCACTGGGCCATGCTGCCTCGCCGTGCTGTTTCCTCTGAGATGTCCCCTTCTCCTTGAAAGGTTTTGCATCAGGGTTCCTGTTCAATTCAGGGAAATTTGCCCTCCCTAAATCTTCTTGTCTATTTTGGTTGGATACAGCATCCTTCAATTCTCGTCCCAAACTACTATGCAGTATTGCTGTGCACTGTTAAAAAAAGCTGCAACGTTGCCTCCCAGAGGTGGCTGCACATCAGTAGTGGGTGCAGTGATCTCTGTATATATCTGTGACCCTTTGAGATCCTCCTGGATGAAAGGCATCATGGAAATGAGAAGGAAACAAAGAAAACCAAAGGCAACTAAAATTGCAAGGGACATTTATGAGGAAATTACTGTCCTATCATCCATTTATCAATCTGTCCATTATACGCCTGCCTGCCCATCTGCCTGCTTAAGCATTTATACCATGTCATTCACTATAGTGTCTATGCACTACACAGAAATTACCATCCGTTAGTGGGGAATCTGTCTGGGAGTGGAAAGTTTATGCAGAAATGGTTTGTGAGGATTTTCTTTTCTCCTCTAAGGAATTAGCTGGTGCCTTTTTGCAGCAACCTGAAACTCCAGGGTCCCCAATGGCAATAATGTATATGCATTGGGTGAGCCAGGAAGCAGAATAGAAAGGGAGGCAAGGCTGGGAACACTTTAAGTTCTAAAGCATTTTTGGGGGAAATGTAGGGCTGGGTTTTCAACAACTTTGGAGCACAAAATGCAGGTGTAATTTCACGCCCAATTTGCATGGGCAATTATCAGGACTGTGTGGGTCATTACCTGATTTGCGCAGGCAATTTGTCCACTGGAATGTTTTGAAAATCTGGTTCTTATTGTTTCACAGAACAGAATCACCACTTCTGCAGTAGAAGATTTTACTGATCACACTTACACTGGCATACAGCTGCCAACACTGCAGGGTTGCTAGAATGTGTGCACACTCAGCTGCCTTTGCTGATGTTGTGTGCCCGCACTGCGACGTACTGTATTGTCAAAAGACGCACTCCATTGTGGGCAGGCATTCCAGGGTGGCCTGTGGCACTGTCTGGCACTGACAGGATCGAGCATCAAGTGTGGACACATGCAAAGATACGCCGAAGTAAGGCAAGTTCTCCCAGTAAAACTTTGTAGCACAGACCAGGCTGTTGTGTACATGCATCTATGGGTATGTCTAGACTAGACAACATGGTTGAGTTTAGGTCAAGGTTAGCTAACCCCTAGGGTACACCTCAACCAGCTAAATAAAGAGACAAGGTGTTACCATGCATATAGATTAGGAAGAAGGTTGAGGTTAGGTTGAGGCTAGCTAACCTCAACCCACTTAACCGCAATCGCTTTTCCTTGTCTAGACTTAGCCTATATGTATAAACTGGGTCTTTAGCTATTTTCCCAGGTCACCCCCTCTCTGTTCCCTCCATTCTCCCCCTTCCCTCCTGGGTCCCACATCTTACAAACCCCACTTCTCTCAGTGAATCTAGCCCTCACAGAGCTCATGATCTGTAAGCCACATCCTTTGGAATATGCTTAGAGGGCACATCCACCCCCAAAGCTAAGCCAGAGTCAATCTTGAGGATTTTCCTAATTGCTCTTGCCTGCTTCCCAATGCAGAGGCCTCTCTTAGCAAACAAACAGATGAAAAAGTGGAGCAAAGGAAATCGGAACAAAAAGGAGGTAGTTGTGTAGGTAATGGCCTCTCCAGGTGTATTGCAGTGCAGTGGGCATGGCTGGGAAAGGGAGATACACAGGACTAACAGGGCCTGTGAGCCCTGTACACTGTCATTTAGCTTTGGTTAAGGTTGAGTGGTTGGTCCCCGGAAAGCAGTTCTTTGTGTTGATTTGATCAGAGTGGGTTGTGTGTTCTTGTACATATAGTGATGTGTATGGGTGTACAGTGCGGTTCTGGTCCAGGAATGGGGCTCCTAGATTCTTCTGCAGTAGGAATAAATAATAATATGGATGTGCATGTGTATATATGCATATATAAGAATGCTTGTTTGCATGTGTGTTTGTTGCATGTGTGTGTATTCATATGTGTGTGCATGCATACACATGGATGTTTTATGTCTATGCATACCTGTATGCATGTGTTTGTAGATATGCAAGTGTGTATACCTACATGCATATGTTAACAGGAAGGTGTGTAATGCGTGCATGGATTTGTCTGCCTACAAAGATGTGCTTGTGCACATGTGTCTTTGAATATGGATTTATGTGCATATATGTGGATTATGCACCATGTGAATGTGGAAGAGAACACTTGTATGCTGAGGATGCCAATATGAACAACGCCCGAGAAAACTCCAGCCGCTTTGCTGAATCACTTGTGTCACTAGAGGATTTATTATTTGCCCAGTAATGTTTGCACATACAGTGAGCCGAATGAAGCTCGGGGGGATTCGGCTGGAAAATGACTGACATGCTGTGCTCATTTCAGGCCGGGAAGGGGTCATCCGTAGCATATATTGTTTTTTCTACTTGCCTGTTCCTTTGAGCTTGCAGTTTCTCCCCCAGCTTTTTGGTCCGTTAAAATCAACAAAACCTGCCAGTGCAGCTCATCACCGGAGCTCTGCCACAGCAAACGCAACATACTCAAAACGTGCAGTCAGCTTTTCCAGCCAGTCCACGCTGCCTGAGTAAACAGCTGAAGTACTGTCAGAAACCACTTTATAAACTGAGGCTGAGGAGGAAATGATGGATGCTCCCAAACTGGACATGCCACAGCTTCCACACTTCCCTATATTTATAATATTGGTGCATTGCCTCTACCTCCAATTTGACAAGACTATTCCCATTCACCTAGTGATATGAATTTGGCACAGCCTGACATAAACTTCATTACTTTGGGCCACCAAGGGAGAAAGTCATTGTTGTAAACTTTCTCTCCTCACCCCCCTACCACCACCCGCCCCTTCCCTCCCCCCCCCCCTTTCAGTTGTATTATTTCTTTACAAGCCAACAAGAACAGAACCAAATGTTTCACATCTGCTCTCACCGTTCGGCCATTTGCATGAGAATCCATGGTCAGTGTTTCAATGATGCACAGCTCACTGGCTGAGAATGGGGGCTGGAGCCAGCTATCAGAGACCCTTCTTGCTTCTGCCAGATGTCCTGGGTTAAGATACAAAAGAGACACACCCACAGCTTTAACAAATCACCTTCTTTTGGGTACTAATCTCTCAAGAGCTGGAGGGGGTTTTGGGTGCCAGAGAATATCATGGAACTGATCCCCAACCTCAGGTCAACCCTTTTTAACCTCAGCATTTAAGGCCTTTATTGTAAGCATTCTTACTTTCTTGCATCAGATCTTTGAAGCAAAGACTGTGCACCAGTGAATTTTAAGGCTAAAAAGGGTAGCTTTTGTTTAATTAATCAATAATGGTAATTCTTTTGGCAGATCATCCTGTCTTCCATAGGAAAGGTGGATTTGGCATCAGATAGAAAGAAATAGATTTAAAGAAAAGAAAAAAAAAACCACCTCCCAGAAGCTGCCTAAAGACAACACAACCAAACCTCAATAAATCTTCTCCCCACACAGCTTGCCAAAAAAATGTCTTCTTCCACCTCTGCCCCACTCTAAAATGCAGCCACTTGTTTGCTGAAGAATGTACTGGACCGCACGCCATCCTTTAAATCATTGCCAAGGGTTCAGATGTTTGAGTGTGCAGAGCTCCGACGAGACGATGGGCTGGGATTTTTTGGAAGACATTTGATCTTTTTCCCTGCTGGCCAGTCATTATGAGCTGTTATTTGACTGCCCCAGCAGCCGATGAAAGGGTTGGTATTGACTAGAGCTGGTAAACATGCTTTGAAAATTGTAACTGGGAAAATAATACTCTGATGCCACACTCTGCTTCATTTCTAATAGTCTATCTAGCCAGCATCCCTATTAACCCTTCAAGTCCTGGCATTCTGTAGCCAAGTGAATGCTTAAGGAGGATGCGTATACACTGTACAGGTCTGCAGGCTCATCGGGTTAACTGCTCTGAATTTGACTTCTAATCAGCAATACCGTTATTTTTTGGCACGAAAAAGCAGTGCAGGCTTTACCATCAGTGATGCTGGGTGGCTAAAACCCCATGTTCTCTCTGGGCACAACTGAACTGAGGTCATAGCCCACCTGGTGGTCCCCAGAGTGATTCCAATACTGTCGGTTCACACGCAAGGCTGTGCTTTTCGAGGGACAGGCTGCATCCAGAAATGGCTTTGTCAGCAGGAGCTGGCTTGCTGCTTCTGGGCCTGCCTGGGAACTGGTGTGTTCTTCAAACTGTGAGGAGAGAGGGGAAACCCACTCCATAAGCCAGGTGAAAATTACCCAGGGAGCTAGTTGATATCTATCTGATTCCAGCCCCCACATCTGGGTTCAGGGCTTTATGAATCTGTCTTGTCCTAGGTTTTTAGACTAGCTTGGTGGGGTATAAGCTTGATCTCATCGGCTCTCAGCCTCTTCCATATCAGGATCCCTTCTCACCAGGACCACCCCCCTTCCCCGCCCATTGAGTAACATGGGAAGGGCAGGATAGTCCCAAGCCCCTGGCACCTGTTGGGGTCCTGACCCTCTGCTCTATCCTTTCCAAGTGTTGTTTAGCTACATTGTATTACCAGAGCCAGCTGGGACTGATCCCATGTGCTAAGAAAATAAGACTTTGCACCTAACGAGCACCTCCAAACATCTATCCGTATGAGGAAGGGAAGCATTACTAGCCAGTCCAGCCCCGGTTTAGAGATGGCTGGAATGGGGAATAGCTAGGGTCAGGGCTGGCTCCAAAGCCCACTGAGGTCAGCAAGAATCTTTCCATTGACTTCAGTGGGTTGACGCCAGAGCTAGGGATTCAGAGCCAGCCAGTGAACCTCAGCCCCTATTCGGTCTCTAGGCCTCTCTCCCTCTATCGCTAACTGAAATGCGGTGGATGAGCTATCGCCTTCGCCATCAGCTGGGGAGACAAGAAACAACATCACAAAGGCAGATGTAATTGAACAGGACAGACCGAATGACCAGTGGGACCATAGGGAAGATGATCCTTTGGTTAGATTCAGGTCCACTGACTACCCATATGACTGTGGGCAAGTCACTTAGGCACCTAACTCCCACTGAAATCAATTGGAGATAGGCACCTAAATATCTTTGTGAACCCTCCCCTCCCCCCATGTCTTATTTTGGATATAGCATTGCCCTACCTCACAGGGGAATTGTGAGAATAAATACATTAACAATTGTGAGGGGCTGAAATAGTATGGTAATGGGACCGTATAAGTACCTAAGACCTAGACCTAATTTAAACAAATGGCATTCAGACTCTGTTTATAATACATTGGAAGTTCTCTATTAATACAGGGCATTGTAACGCACCAGGTCTAGTTTGGATTAGAGTGACTCTTTGCTTACAGTGAATTTGTTCTGTGACCCCCGCCCCCACTCCACTCTTATAGACAGCTCTGTACCATGCCTACTTGATCATACAATCTACTTGATTGGAGAGGCAGTCTGAAGACAATTCAGCCCTGATCAACTAAATGGACTAAGGACAAAGGTTTTTCGTTTGTTTTTTAAATGCTCTCCAGTTTTGTGCATGCCAAGCTGAGGACATTTGGGGTCAGAATTTCAAAGCTGCCTAAGGGATCTGCATGCCTTACATGTCCAGATGGCCAGGGATTGACAATCTTTTCCATCTTGGGATGCCCTCTAGCTGGGAACCCTCTCCCACGCAACACTATGGGAAGGGCAGGTAATCATGAGACCCTGATACCTGTTTGCAGCTCACCTGGGAGTCATGACCCCCAGGTTAAGAACCCCTGATCTAGGTGGCTTCAAAATTTCAGCCTTAGGTCATTTAGATAACCAGGCCCAGATCCTCAACAGTATTTAGGATTCTAACTTCCACTGATTTCAAGTTAATTTCATTGCTCGAAGTTAGGAGCCTAACTAGCATCTGAGGATCTGGGCCCTAAGTTCTTAGCTGTGCTTGTAAATCCAATTCCTCAGCTTTCAAATGACCTAGACAGCACCTACAAGTAATTGCTGGCACAAAATGGCACTTACAACTATTTGTCAGGTGCAAAGCTGAAGACCTCGTTAAAGCCAGACCAAAAATCAAGCCCTGTGCCCTAAATTTTTAAACCTCCACTCAGTTTTGGTTGTACGTGAGTTGCATGCACTAAAACACCTATAGAGTGCTTGTAGGCCAGGGATTTACACCCACACCCACCTATCCCACTGGCTCACACAGGCCCTGATCACGTATGTCACTTTAAGTATGCTAGTCATCCCACTGAAAGGCACAAACGGGAGTTAAGGGTGCCTTGGGCTGGTGCTGGCGCCCTGCATCAGAGTGCATTTCATTCCACCAGTGAACTTTGCAAAAGGCTGCATGCATTTCGTTCTTTATTCGCTGTGAAACTACCGGAAATAAAGAACCCAAACTATAAATAGTTTTCAAATAAAAACTGGCTCAAGAAATAAAATTACTGCAATCCCAGGCAATTTGTGAACCTCTTCATGTCTGAATCCTTGACCAGATTTAGGGCGTTGCTTCAATGGCTGTTCACTTGTTGACTTTGGGAGAGTGCAAAGCAGGAGAAAATACAGTCCGAGCTGGGTTTTGTTTGTTTGGTTTATTTTTTAAGAGCAGGTGCACCTGCTAGCTCAGGAAACAGTTGGCCACACCAAGACAGGTGTCGCTTGACCCCCCTGGAATGCCTGCCAGGCCACCCCTGTAGAATCAACCCTCTGGAAGAGCCAGGATTGGCTGGCTTGGAGGCATGATGTTTTTACTATCACCGTTTAAATGATGCTTTCACCATATGTCTGACATCACAGTTAATCCAGACTTATAGCAAACATGCATTGCCAGGATCCCAGCTCCGAAATCCTCCTCGCTCCTGCCAAATGCAGGGAGATGGGAGATCCACGCATGTAAGAGCAGCATTTCACAGTCAAGACAGGCTAAGTGGATCTGTCAGCAGAGTTCTCCCTCTTGGCTTCAGGGCAGTCTCTCCATCGCCTGAGCATCACGAATAAGAGACCTGCAAAGGGCTATTGCAAATTAGCTCACACCCTTAGCTCCATAAGAGGTGCTGCTCACAATCACCACTCCTCTGTTATAAATCACTCCCTTTTCATCCCGGAATAACAGTAACTCTCTGCAGTCTAGGTTGGTTTGTAAACTGGTTGCATCAGGAGAGAGGAACCCCCGGCAGATCTGTGCAAGGTGTACGTCTCCACAGCCTCCTCAGCCCACTGGGAATCCCAGTTGCCAGGAACACTGCACAGTACAGACAAGTAAAGGCATGTCAGAAGGCCAGCCAGTGACAGAGGCTGCTGTGGAAGGAGGTCTTGGTGTATAATAGTCAGCTATCTCATTATCCAAAAGCCTTGGCATTCAGACTTCACAGCAGGCCAGGGCGGGCACCAGCCACCCACTAAGGCAATGGAAAGGCTCCCATTGACTTCAGTGGACTCGGCCCTAGCAGAGCAAGACTGGACGGTGCCATGCTGGGGGTGTACAAAGAGGAAACCAATTCTTCCCCCTGTTAGATCCCCCATGTGGGGGTCAGCCACCACTGCAGCCCATGAGCCCATCTGTGCATGAGGGCTTTGCCAGGGTCACTGGAGGACTTGGCTGCCTCCTGGCAGGTGGGGAGAAGCAGGGAGGAGGTGGGTGGAACATAGGGGGGAAAGGGGCAGGGTAAGAGAAGAGTGGAGAGGATGTCTCTGTAGTGACCGCACAATGTGGGCAGAGATGAAGAGCTGGACTGGCCAGCACAAGCACATTTGTATGTGCTGGCCCAGATTCTGATCTCGCACTGGTGTCAATCTGGCGCAACCGCATCCAGTCAGATTGTGAGGAAAGGATACTAGGCTTGTCACAACAGAGGTTCCCGCAATTGGAGGAGCACAGGGGCTGTCCCTAGGATGGGGTCCCCAGGGTGCACAGCACTCCGGGGGGCAGGGAAGAGGCAAGGCTATGACCCTGCAAACTCTGCACACTCTCCCTCAGAGCGGGCTGACTGCAGAGCTGGTGGAGATCCTCCCTGCCTGTGGGGAGGGAGCAATTCCCCCAGCAGAGACAGTGGTGTCACTGAGTTCAGAGCAGCCCCACATCTCAAGTGCTTTGACATCTGTGAGAAGTGCCAGCGGAAGCTGCCTGCAGGACAGTGGAATTCCACAGCCAGCCTTCCTCAGCTGCTGGCCCTGCCTGGTCTCAGCACAGAGGTGTGTGTGTGCGGGGGGAGGCGGGGGGGGTCATGTTTTCCTGTAGAGAAGCTGGCTGTGAAGTTTCTCCAAAGTAACAGGCACAGTCTGTGGGGTGGACAGGGACCGGCTGATGAGCAGAGACACAGTCCAGGCTTTCCTTCCGTATCCCGCCTCGCAGAGCTGATCCTCCCACTGCCTGGAAATGAGCTCACACCAGAATACAGGCTCCAGCCCCTTCACACATTGCATGAGTTTAGATCGGATTCTAAACTTCATGGCTTGGACCCATCACTGTAGCTCAGAACGAGAGCAGAGGATCTGAACAAGCCCCTGCATGCACATGTGTATACACAGACATACAAACACAACGACACATACCCTTCAAAGCTGGCTTGATTACTACATCACAGGCCTGCTCGCTGCATGGTAGGGCTGCTGGCTATTGCTGTAACCAGGGGGAAAAAAGGCACCGTGCACAAGGGCACTGTGGTGCAAGAGCACGTGAGGAGGCAGCCAAAGGAAACTAGCTGAAGGGCCCTAAGACAATCAGGCCTCTGCAGCTGTTCTGTGTGCTTAGCTTGTGAGATGTGAGACACTAACGATGAAAACTGCTTTGCATTGTTGTTCTAAGAGTTGGCCTCGGGGACTGGGGACATATCCCTGCAGGGCAAAGGTACATGAGGCCAGATTCCACACAGGCCCATGTTATGCCCAGCTAGAAAGCCTTGTATTATTAAGCAGCAGAAGTCTTCTTCTCTGATGCCCCCATCACACTGATAGGACCTCCACCCCATTGAGGTGAATCCTATCTGGTTAAGACACCAAGAACTGGTATTCACAAGGTTCCTAGGCCCAGAGCCTGAAAGGTAGTTAGGAGCCGAACATCCAGGCCCTAGTTCCGACTGCAAGAGCAGCCCCTCTCTTGTTGCATTCAGTAATCAGCACTTCAGGTCCAATCCTGCAAAACACTGAGCACGAGCGCTACTCAGAACATTTTTGCCTAAATGAAATTTCAGCAAAGCGTACTGCTTCAGTGAAGCCACATGTTTCATGGAGACGTTTTGGGTACGCCTGAGCCTTCACCGAAAAGATTGGTTGAGTCAGAGTGAGCGGCCATGAAAAGGTCTGCTCTAAATCAAGCAGAGTAGGGAGGTGAACTTGGCTCCCCCACACCCCAGGCCGGTGCGCACGCATGTACATTTGCAGAGCCTTGTTCTCGTTCCAACGGTTAATGAAAATAAATATAGACCAAAACCCACTGAATAGAGCCAGGGGTGCTGAGGGGCACCCTTCCCCATCTCTCCCCTATTGTGCACTTCCCCCTGAATTCCCCTCCCCATAAGCAGCCCCCTACCCCACTCCCTCCTTCTCCAAGAGGTTATGGTTTTTCACATTGAAAATCTGATCACCCTAAAAATGCCAGTAGCAGCAGCAGCATCGGTTTCATATTCATATGGTCTTTGACAGGATGGACGGCCCAGTGGTTAGGGTGCTCGCTGGGACATCCAGGTTCAAGTCCCCCCCCTGCCATGGCCTTCCTATGTGACCTTAGGCAAGCCACTTAGTCTCTGTGGGCCTCTGTGCCCCATCTGTACAAGGTGATAACAGCACCTGGGGAGGACCAACACATTAGAGACTGGGAGGAGCTCAGATACTTATATAGCCCTCCTCACTCAGACAGGTAGATTTATTGTACCTAATGCTCCCTAGACCGAGCACGTGCAAGACCTATTTGTGAACACTAGGTGGACCGGAGGGAAGGGGTCAGAACCAGAGACAACAAACAAGCAGGGATGTTCCGAGTTTGTAAAGGAGAGGATGATGATTACAGGATCAGCTGGAGGGCCCACTGGAGGGCTGGGGCCCCATTGTATTAAGCACTGTACATACAGCAGAAAGACAGTCCCTGCCTGAAAGCACTTACAGACCAAGGCTCTGATCCTGCATAGTTTTATGCACATACTTAACTTTACACCCACCAGGAGCAGGGGGCAGGAACAATTAGTATAGTGGGGGTGCTGAGAGCCATAGAACCAAACTCTAAACCCTGTTGTATGATGGAAACCACTTTAAGACGGGGGTGCAGGAGCACCCCTAGTTCCAGCACCTACAGCCAGGAGTCCCATTTTCACCTGCATAAACCTACCCCCCCTGTATGAGGCTTTGCAGAATCTGGGGGTGGTTGATTAAATAAAGAATCCATTTTAATCCTGCTTACTACAGTCAAGACAACAGTCTTATCTGGAAAAAAAGTGGCTAGTATACTGCCTAGTGTGATTTTACTGTCTTATATTTTATCTGTTTTATTTTACGAGTAACTCTTACTACTTTATGTGAGCAGATGGGAACATGTTCGCTCTGACTGTTTAGCAGAGCCAACAAAATAGATATCAAACAGATACCAAAATGGATGCTGTGGTTGGCATTTTCCAAGCCAGTTTGGAGTTTGCTCCCTGTACATGAGGTGCTTAGAAGTAACTGAGCAGAAAACCTCTTAAGTATCCCTATAAAATGTAGAGTTATAGCACAAATACCATTTTCATCTGCCAGTAATCTGAGCAAAATATGTGACTGCAAACAAAGGGCTGGCACTGGCAGAACAAACCCTGTTAAAAGTGCAGCCCCATGGCAGAATTTGACAGGCAGTGCAAGGCCGTGGAGTCTGATGCGGGGGATTTGAGAGCTATTTAGCAACACTGCATTGGGACTTGAAGCAGAATTAATTGCACTTAAATTGCATCCTTCCAGCAATCTGTTAATCTGCTCTAGCAGGAAGGTAATGATGACCGGCAAGCCCTCTTCTCCTACCCCCTCAAAAAAACCCAACAAGCGGCAAAAATTGAAGATCATAAAGGAGCTCTTTAAAAAAAATCCTTAAAAAACACCTCAACAATTCTTCCCTTTGGTTTGATGAAGATTCTTTTATCTCTAAATGTAACAGGTGTCTCCGAGATTCGTAAACACGTACATGCAGGCGTGCACACACAACCAGCTGTCATCTTGCCCCCAAATTACATCTCTCCAACTTTCTGTTTATTAGTTTTAGGCAGCTCTTAGCATGGAGACGCTTTAATAAAAGCTCCTTTCAGCCAAAGACCTCAGCATGCTCTACAAACATTAATGAATCAAGTCTCACATCATCCATGGAATACATTATAGAGACATATAGCTGCAGTACTGTACCTGTGTGAGACGGCTTACATACAGCAAACCAGTGGCAGAGCTATGAATGGGAACCAGGAGTCTTTCTTGAGTCCCACTGCCCTTACCCTACATAGCATCATTCCTTCCCCCCCTCCACCCCCCTCCATCTATGGAGAGCTACATAACTGAAGTATGTTAGGTAAAAAGGGATTTCTCCTTGAATTGGGACTGCAGAATTTGGCTTATCATTTTACTTATAAAAAACCCTCTCCTCTTTCCACATGGTACAAACAGTGCAGCAGGAATTTTCAAAAGGGACTGAGGGTAATTGGCATCTATTGACTTTCCCCAATTCCCAAAGGCTCCTTTAAAAAAATTCCAGTTTAAAGCAACTGGACTGAATTCATGGAGAATTTTCTTTCAGCCTTATAACCATTTGACTCAAGTTTGGGTGGGGCTAGTAGAAAGGCATTGTGCCTTATTCTATTCTGAGATACGCCTGTGTAAACCTGGAGTAACTCTCATTATTCTTCAGGTTTACACTGGTATATCTCAGAGCAGAATTTGTCCCCATATGCATAACTTATTACTTAATAGCTGCCTATTTACTTATATTGATACCTTGGTCTAACAAGAGGAGACAGGAAACTCTCCACAAAACCGTATCTGTCACCCTCAAATTACATATTAACACAGATCACCCAAAGCAAAGCAAATCAACCATAGCCATTAATCCTCTATCACTGGCAATATTATCATTGCCACCAATGCAATTAGCAGCATTTGTCAGTCTTCAGTAATAAACTCTGAACTAGCGCTGAGGTCTCTGTCTTTCACTGGGTGGCTCACAGTACATTATGAAATATTTATGAACTACCAAACAGATGTCATTTAAAGTATTTTGCTTATGATGTTCACAGCGGATATATGGCCCGAAGAGCGCACACAGTTCCTGGCAGTGTCACTGTCAGGTCCAGATACTCCCCGCTCCGGATGAGAAGAGAACAAACAAACAAAACCAGGGCTTAAATATTCCAGCAGAAAGCAACTACTGCCGAGGTTAGGGTTTATCCAGTCCTAGCAGAGCCACATACTACCTGCAAAGCCTTCGAGATTACACATTCGCCTCTCACCAAACCAAAAATAAAAAAAGGTGAGATGAGGGCTGGTCAGAAAAGTTCCGTCAAAACTGGCCCATGAAAAACTGGGTCTGTGACTAAGTGCTTTTTTTTTTTTTTTTTTCCAAAAAGTGTGTTTTCTATGGAAGGTTTTGATTTTTTACATCAAAAAGCCAAATGCTTGAAGACTGAAATATTTTGGGTTTTTGACTGAAAACTAGTTTCAGCCAAACACAAAATTTTTAGACCAAAAAATTACGATTTGGAAATGGTGCCATGGTGTCTACTGGATATTGTAGTCTGATAGCCTCATGCTCGAATTCTCTATGGGCTGAGCTCTCCAGCAAGACTACATCTCCCATGATGCAAGGTAGCCGTGGTTCTCAACCAATTTAGCATTGTGGGCCGCATATGCAGCTCTTTCTGTGTTGTGTGGGCTGTATCCACACACTATATATATGACCTGGACATCTAGAAAAACAATACGGTTTAGTATTTGTTATATGACGGCAATACCATTCAAGTCGATCTAGTACCTTTCATTTCACCACTGGCAAATGTCTACCAAGAGCATTTTAAATTAGCAAAATAAGTCAAAACATTCACTGTTCAAGTTAATTAATTTCCTGTTAGGGTGGCACGGTATGATGCATTGCCAGCCTCACTTCCACACTGCTGCTGGTGGCGTGGCTGGGAGAGTGCGGCTGCAGAGCCTGCCTACAAAGATGGGAAGCCCTGCCCGGTGTGGGGCATCCCCCCCAGCCAGGGAATGCCCTCTATGCACCCAGCCAGAGACTGCCCCCAGCCCCTTCCCAGACTGCCCCCTAGCCAGGGACTGCCTCCCAGCCAGAGTTTGCTCCCCCCATCACCCAACCCCCTCTGGGACTGTCCCCCCAGCATCCAGACTCCCCCACACCAACACTGGGAAGGCACATGTACTTTCCCTGCAGAGACAGGGTGCCCTGTCCAGGGTAGAACAGCCCCCTCAGGGACTGCCCCTCTCCACCCAGCCTGCCACATAGGAACTGCCCCCCCCCAGCAACTGCCCCCAGTCCCCCGAGGACTGCCCCTCAACACTCAGCCCACCCATCCAGGGACTGCCCCCAGCCACCAGTACCTCCACCTAGAGCCGGTCCCCCATGCACTGGCTGCACCCCCATCCCCATGCTCCTAGTCCCCTACACCCCTCCTAGTGCCCCAGCCCCCTACACCCCCTTCCCCATGCCTGCTGGTCTCCTACCCCAGCTGCACATAGCTCAGCCACGTAGCCCACCCTGCCTGCCTGCTGCTGCAGTCCTAGTGCCAGGCGGGGAGGAGGACCGAGGGTGCGGCACGCTTGGAGGAGGGAGCAGAATGGGGTGGTAAGAGATGGGGCTGGGGTGAAAAGAAGTGGAGGGGGATTGGGCCTTGGGGGAAGGGGTAGAGTAGGGGGCGGGGCCTGGGGCAGAGCTGGGGGTCCAGCACCCTCCGGCACACTGGAAAGCCAGTGCCTGTGTCTCCTGCACAGTGGCTTTACCCTTGTGGTAGAAAGGTAGAGGTCCATAGTCATGACAGGGATTAGATACCCCGAGGAAATAATCCGCGGGGACATGTCAATCAGGAGGCTTTTATCACAAGTGTTAGGGAAGGAGAAAAGCAGAGTTAGCTGTAAAGAATAATGTTTGCGACCTGGACTGTTTCCGTCACAAACCATTCCTTGAGGCAGCCTCAGGTTCAACGTTGGTGATAACTAACAGCATCTTCCATCAGAGGAAGTCCCAGGCCAGCTCCGACCCAAGGTCCATCCAGCCCAGCAGCCTGACTCCATTGGTGGCCAACCTCAGACGCTTCTGAGAAAGGTACTAGAAACCTTGTGTCGGGCAGTTCGCCTCGGCGTCAGGTGCCCAACGTTCACTGACCTTCAATGGCAGTTGGGTGTTTAAATCCCTCAGGCCCCTTTGAAAAAAACCTCAGCCTTATGGTATGAGTTGCCTATAGGAAAGCTTCTTCCTGATCCCAGGCAGTTAGTGACCGGCTCATGCCCTGAAGCACGAGGGCTATACTTTTTTCTAAATCGAAGCTACGTTACTGCGGCTGTTTTCACAATCTATGTTCAGTTAAATTTTCCGAGATGAAGAAGTTCTCAGCTAAATATAAAAGAGCTGATTCGGTGACCAGGAGTGCTCAGGGGAAGGAGTGTACTCCATATATTTGGACATAGAAATAAAAGACAGGAAGGACAGAGGTCCTTTCCCCCCTGCAAGTGCAGGAAGTTTGTCATTTGGGCTATGCTCAGATGATTCCAGCTCAAGGCCTTCCCAGCATCTCTTAATGGGAAACTTTTCCACCCCAAAGTTAGCAAGCAAGTCATCCCTTTGCAAGTGGACTTAGTTTTTTCAGCTTGGTTTAATAATCATAATTCCAGTTGCCTAATGGGTAAGGCAGGAGTGAGTGGTGCGAGTCTCACGAGGGGCTGATGGTCTATTATGTTATGTAAGAGGTCAAATGGTTACCAAAGGGGTCTACTTCTGCCCTTAAATCTGTGAATGAAGGATTACTTTACAGGGCGCTGATTTCCCATAAAACCTAGGTATCTGAGACCACAAATGAGTCTTGCTTTGATGATGTTGCTTGTTTTCTGACTGCACTGTCCCAGACTCCCCATTGCTGGTGCAGTTCAGTACAATGGGCACCCTTTGCTCCAAGACAACTGGACCTGAGAAGACAAGTGTTGCAGAGGCCACTTTGCAAATATATATATTCCTTATGCTTGAGGATCCTTGGAAGGTCCGTCTTCCAGCTGTGTGTCCCCAAAACACATTTTCTCCATCTAAAATGCAGACAAGGGCTGGATGGCCAGAGCTCAAGGAAACGGAAACACTGTCCTACCCACCCACCTGGAAAGACTACTGTGGGGGCTGTACATGAAGCTCTTGCATACTGAAGTAAGCATTGGGATCTGCCCCATAAAGACCACTCGATCTTCCTCCCTAGCTTGAATGATGAAGCCACAAATGTGAATATTTATGTATTATCTGCAAACTCTCTCGCAACCTTTCACACCACCATTTTGCTCTTCTTGCTGCACTCTTCAAAGTGCAGACAGGGAGAGAGGGAATGAGGGCAATTTATCTTCTGGCTGAAGAGGCTGGATCAATATACTGCAACAGGGGAGCTATTCGTAGCAGAGTAAATGTCTTCCCGCTGGCAGGTATTGCTGTGCAGACCAGCACCAAGAAACAAAGTGCACATGACGGGCAAAAGCCTAGCAAGGGAAGGGTATCAGGCTAGGCAAAAGCCTAGCAAATCCTGCAATATCCTTCCCTCTCCAAGTAGAAGGCAGAGACTGGGCCAAAACCAGGATTTGCACATGGACATTGTATGTATGTCACATCATATGTCTGAGTTCAGTTTATTCTCCAAGGCTCAACATGCCGTCTACCACCTCCTGTCTGAAAAGGACAAAGTCTACTGAGTATTCCAATCCCATAGGACACCCTGGTGAAGTTAGCCACATGAACTCATGGCTCAGCGTGAAAAGCAAACAAGATCTGAGTCTGAAGCGTGGGTGATGACTGCAGGGTCAGGCGTATGGCATTATCTGAGCACTGGTATCACCCTGAGCATATAAACAGCCCCTTCTGCACAAGGCTCTCAGTGCTTTGCAACCCCTGCCCCCCGCAACCCTCCTGCGTGAGAGTTACCTGTGGTAACACTTTGTTCATGAGGAAATGGAGGCTCTGAAGATACACAAAGTGACTTGCTAAAGGCCACAGAGTGAGTCACGGTCAGAGCCAGGATTGGAACCCAGTTCTCCTGACTCTCAGTCACCAGAGGCCACTGCTGCCTCAAAGCAAGTATCATTCTCTAATACAAGGACTTTGCAGCTCTTTTCCTCCTGCACCTAAACTGCAGTGACTTTTCTTTCCCGGCTGTCCCATATCCCAGAGTCACTGGCACCAGGTCTTGAGTGAATTTGGTATCGAAGACACTGACAAATTAGGGACAGATGAATTGATTTGGGTGAAGAGGCCAGTCTCTCAAATTTTTGCCTATCCCTCCAACTGAACCAAATGCAAACCTTCTTCAAGATCCAGGAGAGCTCTTGATGAAGTATTGTGATCATGGCAAACATTCAGAGAAGTTGGATAAAAAGATAAAAGAACTCTTTTTGAAAGGCTGCAATGTGACATTACTTTATTTCTTGGAAGCCAGAATGATAACACACAGTAACCAAAACCAGAGACAGACAAAACAGACTGCTCACTAAGACAGCAAGCACAACTCACCCCATCTTGCTCTAGGCTGTCTTTTTGCAGATGGACTGCAGAAGACCTAGATCCCATGCTTCCATATAGAGCCCCCTAGCCTGCAAGTTAGACCAGGAAACCCCTTACTTTTAAAGGGATAGTATGTCATTTTAACAGTTTTCAGTACACCACATTGAAGATGTCTCCATTCCTCTTCCTATGAGGAGAGATGGAGGAAGTCCCAACATTGCCCCTGCACTTTTTAACCTCATTCCTGGTTCTTGCTTGTTGTGCTGCTCAAATAGTTATTGGGAGACCTGAGAGCCAGCTTCTCTCCTGCAGCATCACAGTTATCTTTGGAACACGAGCCCACAGTCAGTGTGATGGAACAGACTGCCAGGCCACTCCCGAAGAAGATCACAATTCAAGAGGGGTCATTAGGTTGCTAGATTGCCACCTCCCACTCGTCCCCAGCCTGCTGACCTGCAAGAAGGCAAACAGCAGGTGTGTGAGTGTGTGTGTTCTCTACAGAGGCTTGTGGGACCTACTGGGTGAAGGGGGTTATGGGTAGACAGGAAAGGCTGGAAGCCACAGCTTGGACTAAGATCACTATTTGGATGTTAATCTAAGCCTGAACTCCAAAGACCCTTTGGAGTGTCCCCCCATTAAGCCACGATTTTATAGTCACTTCTCTGGACATAACCAAGCTGTGGAAAAGATTTATTCCCCCCCTTGCATGTCCACATTTTTCCATGCAAGTCACCAGACTGGCTTTTGATCTGTCCCCAAACTTGCCTGAATCCAACTGACTTGCTTGGAGAATCAGGGCTGCTTTACATTGGAAATGCCTTTGGCATTAGCTGCAGCAGGACTGGAGGCACCAGGTTAAGCTGCTGAAAGCTCTTAGCATATCAGTCCAAAATCTCTCCAGAGAAGTCACTCTTGGGCATTTTCCAGGCTCAGCGTGGGGGACCCAGCACTTCCCATCTCCCCCCCAAAAGTTCTGAAAACTATTTTAATTAAAATCCACACCAACACCTTTTTACATCCCACTTTGCAGCCAGGCTGTTATTGCTGGAGATGGCTCTTAACAGAGCGGGTGCTGTTAACACTTTGTAGCACCCACAGCACAGGAGACTGGGAGAGAAGTGGAAATCATTTTCCTCTGAAGGACATCAGTAAAATGTATGAACACTGCCTGTCTCCGGACCATCTGGCTGCTGATAATACAATATTAATAACCACACTCAATTAAACCAGGCTTCCCTGGGGGAGCCAGGTTTCAATTGGGCAATGTCAAAAGAATTGATGTAATCCAAGTTCTGATGCCATTGATAGCAGCTGGCCTGGGAGGAGGGGTTCGGATGGGATGGTTTCCATTTGCAATTACATGGCTTCTAATATGATTCCTGCGATGATCAAATGTTTCAGGGGTGGACTTTGGACGATGCAGGGTTAAAAAGAGGTTGGCTGCAGTGCAATTCAAAGTCTGGCCACAGATAGCCACATGTCTGAAGAAATCCCACAGAGTGTGTCAGAGCACTGTGCCATGAGGATGAGCACTCTATAAATTCCAATGTGAGAGGCAGCTACGTGGCTAAATGGACAGACCGATTAATACGACGATAAGGAGGTTTGTCTCCCATATGAGGATAAATGAGCTTAAAAAGGCAACCCATTGTGTAGATCTCTTATTATAATGAGCACTAATGTGTTGAATGGTGGAATCATGGTCACTTTGTATTGGAGATGTTCCCTCCCGCCCAATATCTGGTTTTTCCTCACACACTCAAGGCTTCACCATCACCAGCTGATAAAGCACAATAGGGATAGAGACATGGACCCTGGAAGGATTTGCTTCTACATAAATCCTCATGATCTCTCCTCCCTTGTGAGCTAGCAGGCTCCCAGAGCTCCTCACATACTAACTCAGCTGTTCCTGGGCTCAGATCCCACTCCCTTCCCTCGCAGCCTGAGTACCATAGACTCACCTAGCTCCCCTGCTGCAAAATGCTTTTTGTGCTTCTGTGGCATATATGCCCTGAGGAAGCGAGAGGCTGACAGAAGTGGATGGGGACATCTGGATTAACTGGGAAGGTATCTGTGAGATGGATGGGAAGGAGGGAGATGGATTGGCCTGGGGCAGTTATTTTTGAATCAAAGAACAACAGGCAGGGGGCATCTGGCTGGGTGGGATAGGGATTAGCGTGCATCTCTTCTATGTTGAGAAGGGGATTACACACAGGGGCAGCTGCTATTACAAGAATTTGGGTCATGTCATATCATGCTTAGGGATGGATAGGGAATAGGATATGTTTCCCATTATGATAGCTCGAGATACTCAACAAACATCTAGGTGGGCTGGATAATACCCCGGTCCCTGAACTTAAACAATGTCACTGCAATAATCACCGCGCACAGGAGCAGTTCTTTGGCTGGAGAGGATTGGTTGACAGATGTTTCTCTGTGAAGGTACCATTTTCAGGGGGGGTTATTCCCAATCACAGCATCCTTCAAGATATTCCAAGGGCAGGTTATTAGAACCAGAAGATCTGCTTTATCCACTTATAACCCACGGCGTGAAATATTTGCAGTGAAAAGTGGAACAATTTTAAATTCTGATAGATGATTTTATGGTTGTTTAAAATCAACACTCATTTCATGATTAACTTGAATCTGGAACCATTTGGCTGGAAATTCCATTCAGCACAGGACAAATTCTGACTTGAAAAGGAGCACCTTTTCCAGTAGGAGAGGCTCTTTTTGATGGATAGGGGTTACTGCATGTCAGCATTCAAACTTTGAAATCCAAATTTTCATGCTTTTTGACCCATCTGCATAAAATTCTGCAGAAATGCAAAACCTGAAGGGCTGGGGGTGGGGAGGCAGGGAAGAGAGAGTTTTAAAGTAAATCACTGACCTAGAGTTTCTGAACAAGTTTTCTGAACAATTTGGCAGAAAGCGTAGTCATTTTCATACAACTCTCTCTCTGTGTGTGCGTGTGTGTGTGGTGGGCCTCACCCAGAGTTACAAAGCCAGAACCCCCTGAAATCATGAAGAGACTAGCTTGGCAAGTTACTAGGTTAACTACCTATCTATTAAGCAATTTAGTTCAGCTCTGTCTGAAGCTGAGGCAGGATGGTCCAGTGCACTGGGATAGAATACAGGAAATCTGGACCCAAGCCCTGGCACAGCTGCTGACCTAGGGCTAAGCACTTAACCTGTTTCCTCTCTTGTTTATTAAGGCTGTCGTTGCACTCTCCAGAGCAGGGTCGTGTTTGTACAGCACCTAGGACCATGAATTAGTGGCAGAGTGTGATAGCTACACCCAACTGAGAGGAGTTTAAACAAAAAATACCAAGATTTATTCCAAATTCTTCCTCCCCCGCAACATCCACCCCCACTCCCCAAAAAACCCCAAATAAACAAACACCCTACAAGGAGTACTTTCACTAACAAAGCCCCAACACACCCAGGTTCCTCTAGGTGACCCTTCCTCCTGTAACTCTGACTCCTAACTGGAAGCCAGGGAGTTTTATAGAGGGCTTCCTTACCCATAGTCCTTTGCAGGGAAGGGAGGTCCCTCCCTTGTCTCTCTGGGTGATTGACAGCCCATCTGGCCATCTCTTTTCCTCATTCCTGGCTCTACAAGAGCTTCACCCCATCACCCCATCCCTGAGCCTGGTTGGGTTCCCTAGGTGCTAGTGGAACATAAATAATTGTAATAATAAACAACACAAGAAAATTAAAATGCAAAAGTGAATCGTCAAGAAACCCTGCCCCCCAGTTCTCTCAGTACATCGACAGACAGTTTGAGTCCCCTACTGAAGTCAGGCCAACAGAGCTGTTGTACGGAAAGTTTGCTTATGCTGAAACTATATTGTATGCTCCATTTGACAATGGTTCAAGCAATTGCAAAACACCCATAGGATCACACTGTAGGATTTGCCCAGAATGATCGGACAAATAGGCCATGAAGTCAGATATCTACCTTCAGAGAGGACAAATATTTGATGCTTTTACATGAGAGGAACCCCTCATTCTCCTACAAAGTACCTGGATGATTATTGCAGAGCAGTACATAGGAGGAAAAATTCTTTCCTGACCACCTGAGGCCATCTGCTTCGCTCTAAATCATACAATTGGACTAGCCATTTCTTAGCATGCCTCACTGTAAACACAGTGTTGCCAACTCTTGCTATTTTATAGAAAGGCTCGTGATATTTGGAATTTTTCTTAAGCCCCGGCTACTGGAATACAAAGATTACGTGAGAATCTCGCCTTTCATTTTTTTAAAAAAGTAAGTTTCTAGCTAAAACTGTTTTGAAAGTCTCCTGCCTTCTCCATGCATTCAAATGGGAGCTGCAGACCCTGAGCCTTAATCTTAGACCATCCTCACACTGGGATACATCAGTGCTAGATACAGCTGGGTCAAAACCACCTCTTTCCAGGGCGTTAGGCATTAGTCACAGCCTATTGTAAGAGTTTAAATGGTGCACCGAATTTGTGTTGACCTACTGCATCGTGGGTGAAAATCAGCCAGGCACGAAGAGAATCAATCAGTGAGCTGTCCTGTATTTCTGAAAACCCAATTTTAAAGTTTCATTTTACTCACCCACCCTCCCCCCCTGCATACACATGCTAAATTTAGTAGCTGCTTATTTAGTCATCTAAAGTGTTCTAACTAATCACTGCCGTTTTCCTTTATAGACTCCGCCATTTGGGTCTTGAGGCAAGCTGGAACTGAGCAACCGGACAATGGTGAACATGGAGCCACATTCAAAGAGGGGGCTTGTTATTTCTGTACCAATTACAAGTTTATGGATCAGGCTGAAAGGTGTTTAATATGTTGTAATATTTAGACACGCTTGGCTCCAACATTTATAGGGGCTGTTTGCAGCAACAAGGAACATGCGCTCACCCTGTAAGTATGCGGCACTCACATAAAAACTGCACAGATGTGCCGGGGAAAAGAAAAGAAACCCAAATCAACCTGAGAAATGGGGAACAAGTGTTTCTGGTTGCATTGCGGGCACTAAGAGGGAAGGGGGAGGAGGTAAACGATACCTGTCATGCGTTCTCCATCAGCTGCTGCCTACGTTTATAGGGTGTTTTCTTTTCAGGTCCCAAACCCCATTGCACAATATTGTAAAAATGCTATAAAATATTTTATAGCATCATACAACTGTATTTCTGCCAGGGTGTTTAACCCCTGAGTTGCTTGTCTCCTCCAGCAGATGCCTGGCATGTGTCCAGGTGACTCAGACAATTCTGTGGATGCACTTTGTAGTCTAGGGTCTCCTTAAGTGCATGTGAAAGGAGCCAGACGGACAGTCTGAAGCAGATAACCTGTGGAATTGGCAGCAGTTAGTTCAGTGCCCCCACACTCCTCTGCCATGGGGACCAATCTGATCTATTGGAGAGAGTGGAGATCAGTGTCCTTGGACTATTCAGTCTTCATCCTCTGCTGAGTCCTCCTCATAGTGCCAGATGTGGTGATGGATTCGGTGATGTGGACACTTCTCGGCTAAAAACCCGATTGAGACCCACCAAACTCATCACACAGAGAGGCCACCCGACAGCCCGCAAATGGGTACAACTTTTGGAACCTACTGACTCCATGGTGGATTTCTTTCCAGCCACCTCAGACAGGAAAAACATCCAGATCCCATCAGTAGACCCATGTGGAGAAAGGTAACTGTTTCACAGAGGATTTTGAAATACTGTGGTTTGGTTTCAGTCTGATTTGAAATGAAAACAAACATGTTGAAATCCTCAGCAAAAAGGAATGGCGACCCAGCCTTGGGGCAGTCTGCCATGCAGCCCTGCTGGCGCTAATAGTGGGCAAGGAGCTTGGAAGCCCTGGGAGCCCTGCTCCCCGACAGCCCACCAAGTGGGTACATCAGAAATCTGCCTAGGGTCCACTGCAACTTCAACAAACTTGAACCATGTCTGCAAAACGTTTCAAGTGAGACGAATCAGCATTTGTCAATGAAATATTTTATTTTCCATCAGAGAATTTCCAACCAGTTCTACTCATTTGCACTTATTTGAGTGCAGCCTAGGGGCTGGCGCACTGGACTGGGGCACAGGAGATGTGGGTTCTAGTCTCAGCTCTGCCACTGGCCTGCAAGGTGATCTTGGACAAGTCACTTCTCTCCTCTTTTCCCCTTCTGTTCAATGGGGATAATGATAGCAGCCTCCTTTGTAAAGCGCTTTGAGATCTACTGATGAAAAGTGCTAGATAAGAGGTGGCCAGCTGGGGCTTCTGGTTCAATGGGTGATGTGGGAAAGTCACTGTGCTGTTTCCAAACACTGGATCCAACACATTCAGTGAAGCAAATAGATAAGTGAAAATGGACAGAGTGGGAGACCCCACCCCTGTTCCTCAGACCAGCTACCCCTTCAGATTGAAGGTGAGAAATTGAGTTCTTTGAAACCTACTCTGTCTAGGGCTGACTGATTTATCCTGTCAAATCCTTATGCTGGGCACTCCTGGAACATAAGGATGGAAGCAGGGACACATCTCAGGGTGGGGCAGGGCATGGACAATCCAGCTGCCCCACCCTCCCCTCAATAAATATTGCAGTCAGCTTGAGAATTTTTTTACATGGGTTGGAAAATTCCAATAAATTCCGGAGGCCAGAGGCTCTCCGTTTGCAGATGTTGGATTTGATGCCTGCCAGCAGTGAGCCTTTGGCCTATCGTTTGTTGTAAAGAAAGTGCCAAAATTAGCCAGCTGTACTTAGGGGAGATTTTCATCTTTTCCCCACCTTTAATCAGAAAAATAATAACTCAGTGAAAGGGTCAGACAGGATTTATTCTAGCCTGGTGAAAATTTACCCTTGCTCATTGGCCTTGATGCCATTTAAATCTCATTTAAACCCTACCTTGAGGAATTAAGTGAGATTAAGTGGTGTTTTAGCTGGCCCACTCCATGGAGGTGAATTTTCACCCCACACCACAGAGCCAGTTATAGCTCTGGGAGGCAGAAATTGAGGTACCTCCTGTTTACAGCTCATGAGAACACACTACAAGTGGTACCTCGGTTTCTGCTTCCTGGGGCTGTGATTTGGTGTGTGGTGTTGAGTTTCAGGATAGAGTAGCCTAGAGGAGAAGCAGTTCCTTGCTGTACTGACTCTGAAGATGCTATTTTATTTCCAGCCTGAGTTATCAGTTGCCTTCCCTCCCTCCCTCTCTCTTTTAAACCCTAAAGCAACCTGTGGTGCCCAATGTCACCAGAGACGCTGCCAATACTTTAACAAGGGACTTGTGCCAACATTTCCCCTAAATCCCACTGCCCAGGGGGCTTGCAGGGAAGGGCTGTGAGAAAATGGGGGCTCTATTCAGTTGTTTTCCTGTTTAAACAAATGTGTTCCATAAACTTAACAGAGAAAACCGTACTTGGAGGGTGCACTTACAGTACGTGCATTGGCTGGGAGAGTTTATACTTTGTTTCTGGAACCTAAACGAAATCAAACAGAAACCTATAATGGAAGCCATTCGGCACGGCTTTACTAGGCAAACACAGGGGCCAGCTGGCACAACTTGAAATGGGGGCAAGGGCGAGCACCTTTGGGGAGCTCTTGGTCTTCTTCCCCCCAGGATGTCTTTCACAATCCCTGCTGTCGGGTGCCATCCGCTCTGTTGCACAAGCAAAGCGTTTTCTCTTCAGAACGGTGACATTCACCCAGACCATAGGGCCAACATAAAGGCCTACGTACCCATTAGCCAGTTATGACAGTAGCATCCAGGGGCCACCATTGTTCTGGGCACTGTACAGACACACCACTCTGTCTCCTGCTCTGGAGAGCTTACCAGCTACCTGCACGAGACAGAAGGGGAACCAGTGATGACGTAGCTTGCCCAAGGTCACAGAGCAGCTCAGGAGCTGAGCCAGGGACAGAACCCAGGTCTCTTGACACCAGTGTAGTGCTCTGTTCACTAGGCTGGTGGTTTTCAAACTGCAGGTCGCGACCCAGAATTGGGTTGCGGAAAGGAAGGCACTGGCTCACGGCGGTTCTGGTCAGGACCACCGTCCGGGCTGATAAAAGTCCCGTTGGTGATGCTGCCCGGCTAAGGCAGTCTAATCCCTACCTGTTCGGACACTGTGCTGCACCCTGGAAGTGGCCATCAGCAGGTCCGGCTCCTGGGCCTGGGGGCTATGGGGATCCACGCGCTGCCCCCACCCCGAGCATCGGCTCTGCACTCCCATTGGCCAGTTCCTGGCCAAAGGGAGCTGGTGGGGGGCGATGTGTCTGTGGGCCAGAGCTGCACGGAGCCTCTTGTGCGCCTCCCCCTTAGAAGCCGTTTAGTTCTAAACAATAGTTTAGTTGCTTTAATGAAGTCTGTAAATTTGGTGGGGTGGGGTCTGCTGGAGCTTTATTGCATATATACATTTAGTGTATTAATATTTTGTCCGGAGAATTTTTTTGAGGTAGGAAGACAATGGGGCCACCAGCTCCAAAACTCGCCTGCCTGTTCAGTCTCTACCCGGGAAACATTACCCTGCTCACAGGGCAGCATCTGCCCAGGGGTGCTGCTGAGGGAAGAACATGTAGTTGTTTCCATTATGTACCCAGTCCAGGAGGACGTTGCAATGTCACCTGTCGGACTCATAAGAGTTGGCTGGCAGGTTTGCAGGCTGCTCTTTTCGAAGGCACAATGGGAGTTAGGTGCCCACATCTCATTGCCTGTCAGTGGGAGTTGGGTGCACGACTGTTTCTTGTGCCTTTGGAAAACTCCCTGTAAATTAGCGTGGGTGGTTGCAGGCCTAGGCTTCTGGCTTTTGGTATGAGAGCTCGTGGGTTCCAATATCTGAAAAGCCCTTGCAGTGGTTGTTCAAATCGTGGTACCTTTAAATAGTTTCTACTGATTCCTCGGGCATAAGTTACACATGCTTGCTCTCGTTCAGCCACAGATTACTGGGCTCATTGAAGGAATCACTAGATGCAGTTCTCTGACCTGTGTTATTATGAAGATCGTGGTGCCTTGTGGCCTGCTTGGGCTGGTGGGGGTAGTAATTTGCCACCTTCCTACTCCAGGTGCCCCTTACTCTTCATTGCTAATCACCAGTTCCGTTGGGAGGAAAGTAAGGAATGGAGCTATTGCTTCACCCACTGTCTGCTCCCCTGAAAGCTGCTCATGCCATGCAGGTAGCTCTACCATGCTGTAAAAAACCCTCATTCCCCCACACGACTGCCCTAGGGTTAGACATAGTCTAGGCCTTTCCCAGCAATGCCGTCCAGATGGATGTTACAGGGAAGCAGCAGAGGTACACAGATGGGGCATGCAATGGTTGCTAGCTCTAGGACTGACTCACAGTGTGACCTTGGGCAAGTGAATTCACTTTTCTGGTGCTTCAGTTTCCCCACCTGTAAAATGGAGATGCTTGACCCTTTAGAACTGCTTTGGCCAGAGAGTGCCATGTAAGTGGATTGTATATTTATTACACTCAAAAGAAAAGCCCTTGAGGATTATTTGAATTAAGGATGCACCAGACAAAACCTGAAAATCCCTAAGGCTCCAGGAGCCCCAGGCAATTCCCTCTCACAGACCCACTGACCTAATAAGCCTTTCCTTAGTGATAACACATTTCCAATTACATCCCCCCTGATAATAGGGCTTTTTTTCATCTATAGTATATGGGATGGGAAGAAACAGCTGTAAAGTGCTCAGCAAACTCATTTCTCTGCTATCCCTCAGAAATCTGAACTTGCCAGAGTCATCCCAGCCACCTGGAGAGCTCGAAGGGCCCAGTGCTGTCCATGCCCAGACTTTGCTGGGGGTCACGCTTTGGGAAGATGACATGTTACAGTAGTGTGGGTGACAACGGTGATGCACCATGATCATTGCATTGACGGGGAATTACAGTGACACTGATTCATGACACTGTGTCAGGGCTTCAATTGCGTCTCTTTGCCAACATGTCACTGACTGAAACCAACCACTGGCACCCAAGGATACAGAAAAGAAAGACTCTGCTCTGCCAGCTCAAAGGTTAATAGTATTTTGGGGGTGCAAAGTGTGAGGCTCATTCTATGTATGTGCCTGATCTCAGCAAATAATAGAGACCATATAAGATTGGTAACAAAAGCTCCCGTTGTTTATGCAATGTCCCTGCTACTGCACTGTGTGCTAAGCTCACTGAGCACAGGAGCCTATATAGTCCCCAAAGAGTTTCACCTGCACAACTGCTCACACCCTGTCCTGCTGGAGAAGGTTAACAGTATAGCTGGGTGAACTTGAAAGTAAAGTTGCCCACTGAGCCAGATTGCCCTCGTTTTGTCAGTGCGTTCTGACTCATATTTGCACAGGGGGTTCCAAAACTGCACCTTCAAAATTTGTGATTACACCCATTTGCACCACAACCACTCCAATTTGCACAGATGCACCCCCACACCCACTCACTAGCAACTTCTTGTATATGCACTTTTCTCCAACGACACCACTAAGAAGGAAAATCAGAATATGGGCTAAGATTTGTGAAGATGTCTATGGGACATGTGGATAGCCAGTTCCCATTAAAATTTAGGTATCTAGAAATTGGGTATCTAGATTCCTAAGGCAGTTTAGAAAATTCCACCTGCAATGCTTAGACCATGGCAAAATAGCTGAGGTGGAATTGAAGGTCTTTTGTAATGACAAATTCATGCTCCAGTGTTACGTTTGTTGCATAAAACTGAGTCTTCTTCAGAGCAGATGGAACACTTGGCCTTCCCTGTGGAGAGAAGAAGGGCAGATAGCCCACCTTCTCATTTTAGCTGAGCAGGACACCGCATCCTGAATACAGACTCCCATCTAAAAAAAAAAAAAAAAGTTAAATGGTCAAATCCCGACCCTCTGAAGTAAATGGGAAATCTCCCCTTGACATCAGTGGGACCCAAAGCGATCCCCAAGCCAGAAGCACGTTGTGAACACTATGGGACTGCACACACTGCAATTGAATCAGTAGCTAAATCATCATGCTACGTGGTCTTCACTTCATTGCACCATGCTGCCTTCAAAAAACGGGACAATGGTGAGGCAGTTGGTGTGCTTCGACCACTGCACATCATGCTGATCAGTATTGTCTCGTTCTTTCCTTGTCTCCACCTGTTGTTTCTCATTGTGCACTGTTTGGGGCAGGGCCATCCTTTTGTTCTGTGTTTGTACAGCACCTAGCACAATGGGTACTGGTCCATGATTGGGACTCCTAGATGCTACTATAATACACCTAATAAACAGCAATAATAATGTCCAGCATCTCCCACAATAAGATCCTGGTTCGTGACGGGGACTCCTAGCCACTACCATTACTACAAATGATGATGATGATTATAAACAAAGATCAGCCAATGCCCTCTTACAAAGGCTGAATATATGTAGCGACCAGCAGTGCTCTGGGAATTTATCCAAAGATCTTTTCCACAGACTTGCGCTCTGGTGCAGGTCTTTCACTCTGATTGATGCTCCGTGCAGTTTGTAAAAACATGGCCATTTTCTAATTGTCCTTTGTAATCCAGGCATTGCTTTGCCCCCTCATAAAATGCAGGGGTTTTTCACCATTTTTTTGGTCATCGGCGTAAAACAAATGTTATTGCTCCTTTGCTCATCCTTTTTGATTTGCTAGGGCCCCTGTATCCTGAACACACAGATTTATACATACATGCAAAATAACGTGGTATGAGTTTGCTCAGATCTAAATACGGCACAAGCATACATCTACACAAAACCAGAGCCAGTTCTAGGCAATTGCTTAGGGCCCCGAGCAGCTCACAGGGCCCCCCTATTTGCTTTTTATTATAAAAACTTGCCTGTTTTAGTATTGTGTGTGTGTGTGGGGGGGAATATTCCTGCTTAAGACACCCAATGGGCTAGCATCGGCTGTGCATCAAACACACACATACAAACATATGCTTTAACATTTATTGACATTCTCAAAAGAATCATAGAAATGTAGGGCGGGAAGGGACCTCAACGGTTCCTCCACTGAGGCAGGATTAAATGTATTTAGCTCATTCCAGACAGGTGTTTGACTAACCTGTTTTTAAAAACCTCCAGTGACAGGGATTCCAAGACCCCCTGTTACAGGAATAGAGAATGCAAACTTTCATTCAGGAGAAGAGGCTTTACATACATGCAAGCAGTCCCTATTGACGTCAATGGGTTTATTCATGTGTACAAGGACTATTAGCCTGAATAAGGTCTTGCAGAATTGGGATTGTAAACTCTGGGGCAAGGTCTGTCATTTGCTGGGAGGGAGATTTTCAAACGAGCCTAAAGGATTTGGGGGCAATCTCCCACTGAAAGACAACGGGCTTGTGCTCCTAAATTCATCCAGGGTTTTTGAAAATTATCACCTGTGTTTGGACAGCGCCTAGCCCAAGGGAGCCCCAATCTTCTTGATGTCTCTAGGAGCTAGGGCAGTATAAGGATTAAATAATACCATTAATAAAAGCAATAATAGTAACAATGTATTGGAATTGTACTATTATTGCTGAACACCATGTAGGTTAAGTTCTATGCCCGCTACTATTCTACACAAACACACACAGAAGTGCAGATGCTTACAGAGGCCAACACCCACGCACTAAATGAATCGCACACAAACATTCACGCATGTACACAATACCACCGTATGCAAACACACACCAAAGCTCACAAATCCAGGCACAGAGACGCAAGCTCAGATATAATACATATTATTAAGCCTCAAACAAATACATGTATATACTACATACAAACATATTGTTAGGGATGTATTGTTAGGGATACTTCACAAAAGCACTTAAACATTAAGGGACAGATCCTCAGCTAGTTCAAATGGATGTAACTCTATTGGTCCCATGGAGCTGATCCCAGTGGAGTTATACTGATTTATGTATCTCTGAAGATCTGGCCCATTTTTTTAATTTTATATCCAAACATGCTACCCCATGAAAGTGAAGCTAAACACCAGCCATTCTGATTCTGTGAATTTAAAAATGCTCTGTGATCGAAATAAATCATAGTGCATTGTGCTCCTTCTTTCTCTGCCTGTACCTATACTGATATGGAGCATGGCTGCACTGAGACAAAGGACGTGCTAGTCCTTTCATTAAAGAAGTGCGTCTTTTCTTCAGCCTAACACTACTTCACTGGTGAGTGGTTTCCATCTTTCATCATGCAAAGTGAAATGATTAAAAGAGAATTACTGGAATTCCTAACATCTCCATCAGAGATCAGGCCTGGTCAGTTGGAAAATAAGTAATGAACATCGTTTGTTAATGTCACCATTAAGTGATGAATTTTTTATGCTTAACAAACCAGACATATTTCCTCTTTATTTCTAAGTTTGTTTTTAGATCTGCTAATTTAATTAAATCTCTACTGTTGAAGCTCTGTTCAAGGTGACCAACTGTGAAAGATACCTGGCTTGCACTGGATAATTAAAGCATAGGGCTGGGAGTGGGTCTATTTCCTAGCAAAAACTGACATATCTGGTAGAACATGGCCACTTCAGAATGATGCCTGATCTCAGTGAAGACCAGTTTCCGTGCCATTGTCTATCTCACTAGCTGCCATTTTATTGATATTGAGTGTGATTGTGTTCTTGCTTACCGTGGTATAAGCGAGGAATCAGTGTACAGAAGGCAATGGAGTTTCTCTGATGTAAATCTGGTGTGAGACTCGAATCAGGCCCACAGGTCTTAATTTAAAAAGTTGCAGCAGGAAAGGAATCATTACAGTCCCTGAGCATGTGGTTCAGGGGGCTGTTTCTTTGGAGATCCAAGAATCAGGATGCAAATCCCACTCCATCTGCCCCCAAACTCAGATGCCATGCTAGAGAGAGCGAAGGATCCATTTGGGATCTCACTAGACGTGGGTGAAAGTTTTCGCCTGAAACATTTTTTCTGGAAAAAAATGTAGATTTGGCAACAGAGAAACATTTTGCGATTCATATTGATTTTACTGAATTGTTTTGGTAGAACCCCAACCCCTCCAGCTCCCCCCCATCCCCCCCAGCCACCCTAAAAATTGAAAACTTTCGTTTTTATAAATGAAAGATTTTGATTTGCTGATTCAAAGTGATGCCTCATTTAGAAATTTCCTTTATTTTTGAAAAATGAAAAAGCATTTAAAAATACTTAAAATTGAAATGCACAAAATGTTTCCATCGCCCCCAAAACGATTTTTTGTCAACTTTTCAATTTGGCTGCAGCTATGAGGCATCTGTATGACATGAAATTCCGAAGTTCAAACTAAGCAGCATTAGCCACACTCCCCCTTTTTTTTTTTTTGTTAGTGTGAAGGCCTCAACTTTCCAGACTTAATTTATGTTCCCAGGTAATTCACATCTATTAGATTTAATTTCAGTTTCAAAAGAAATTCCATTTGTACCACAATAAACAGAATGAATTACATGGTTATGAGTCAGTGGAATTTCCCTTTAAGAGGCCTGTAAGTGACTGGTGGTCTTCAAGGTATTTAAATCCAATACACACTGGTGTCTACAGTCTGAACAAGGGGACCATTTATTGAGACCATGATTGCAGCCAGGTGATGGTATCCCTTGGGGTTTCCCCTTTCTGCACAAACACTCTTATCCATCCAGGATCATCTTTTGGCAAAACATGGTCTAATTTGTTCAACAGCCTTTCCACAGAGGGTGAACATTTTGTCACTGTTTTTCCATCAGGAGGGACCAAGAGGGATTTTAATGAGTGCCTTGATGTGTTGCACAGAGCAGCTCTCAGAATGGCTTTCTGTCTGACTAAAACCAGTTCTGCAAATGGGAATTGAGTGGGAAGATTCTGGAGCAGTGCTATGTTCCACTGGGACTGCTTGTGCAATAAGGTGCGGAGTGACGGTATCCAAGGGCACCAAGACCATTCTAAACCCAGAAAGGAGTGATTACACAGCCAGTCCAACAAAGGAGAGACAGACACTTTCTAATCCAGTGTCCCAACTATGAAAAAGACAAAGATTTCATCAAACCACCAGGAAAAGATATCTAATCACAGAGCAATGAGGGAAAACTACCTGGCACCGGGAAATGGAGAGAGACAGTGGAGATAGCATTGTGCTACATAGCAGCTGGACACTGGATCCAGGTCAGCCAGTAATGACAAACAGACTGGAGGGATTATACTTCAAACACAGTGTGTAGCCCTATCCTGGGTGGGTTGTTTCTACCCCTGGAATACACTCAAGGTTGTTCGTCTGTCTTTTTTTTTTTTTTTTTTAAACGTTTTGGCTACATTAGTTCAGCTTACCTTGCCAATAAAGACTTGTCCATTTGAGTTGAAATGGCGTATGTGAATGCCGCCCGTACTGTTTCAGAGAGCATTAGGCAGCATGCCTGGTGACCAACAGAGTGAAATGATAGTGTATCTTTTATTAAAAATACAGAGTCCCAAGTCCACCGCCCCATCCAATGGACCCCACTTTCTCTTGATCGTGTCTCATGTTCAATAAATATTTCACTGCCCCTAAAAAGAAGCACTAGTAGTTATTTGTGAGTTAATTACCTAGCAATTATTGTGAATCTGAACTGAGCAACAACACCTGCTTAACAGAACATGTGACACACGCTGAAACACTGAAAACCAGATTTTGCCACCAGGACAGAGCCCACAGGGGGTCTGTCTTCACTGCTGAATTAACTCAAAGTTGTTTACCTTAAAGTTACTCCTCTCGAGTTAGTCTCACTTCAGTGAGAGCAGCCACACTACGCTATAACACTGAAGTTGCTGTGTCCACCCTGGCCCTGCACTTACTCCTGCGTGAAGCTAAGACTCCTGGGAGAACATCCCATGGTTCTCAGAGCTGCGTTCAGCTGAGCTGCTCTATGGATTCTAACCAAGGGAGAATTTGTCTGTCCTTTCTGGGCACACAGGAGGAATTGTGGGCACACAGGCGGACTGACTGGCTACACGCAAGTGCCGCTGTGGGGTGCTCTGTTGCTGGACCAGCCTAGCAGCATTGCAGGAAAAGGCTAATGGAGACCACCAGAGCTTGTAAAAAAGCTATGTGTCTGCTTTCTTAGGGACAAAGGAAAGAAGAAGATTGGTTCATTTTTCTCTGAAAAGGAGAGCCAATGCAAGTAGGTACAACTCTGTTAAATCTTTAGGAAAGATGAAGACAAACTAGAGAGAGTCCAGAGGAGAGTAACAAAAATGAGAAAAGGTTTAGAAAACCTGACCTAGGAGGAAAGGTTAAAACAACTGGGCATGTTTAGACTTGAGAAGAGAAGACTGAGTGGGGACCTGGTAACAGTTTTCAATTATGTTAAGATCTGCTATAAAGAGGAGGGTGACCAATTGTTCTCCATGTCTCCTGAAGATAGGACAAGAAGTAATGGACTCAATGTGCAGCTCAGGAGATTTAAGTCAGATATTAGGAAAAAATTTCCAACACTAAGGCTAGTTAAGCTCCGGAACAGGTTTCCAAAGGAGGTTGTGGAATCCCCACCATTGGAGGTTTTTAAGAACTAGTTGGACAATCCCCTGTCAGGGATGGTCAGGGTTTACTTGGTCCTGCCTCAGCACAGAGGGCTAGACTTGATGACCTCTCGAGGTCCTTTCCAGCCCTACAGTGCTATGATTCCAGTTTTGCTGTGTCCCCTTAATCACAGCTCTGGATTTGGCCAAGTGTCCTCAGGAACTAAAATAGTTCCAAAAAGAATTTGTAAATAAATGCTTAAAAATAGCTGGAATATACACAAACTTCATCAGGACTGGAGAGAGCAGCTGCTGTGTTTTCCTCCTCAGAGCGTTGAGCACACACACAAAATATGTTTTTGTAAATGTTTAGAGGAAAGAATTACAATTTTTCTGTTCCAGGATAATTTTGTATCATCTGGGCCCTTGAACGAGAACCATGCCAGGGATGTGTAGCATGGATAGATTACATGTTACTGAGGTCAGGATCTCATAGAACCCTTAGATGCATTTCTATTCTGCATTATACTTGTGCTTTGCGGTGTGTTGCAAAGCGCAAGTGGAAGGAAAACTGTTGGAAGTGTTTGCCCTTAACGCTTAAAAATACAGACCTCTCTAGTTATGAATTCAAGTGACTCATAAGCCCTAAGCTGGCCCTCTGCATGGAGCCCCACTGGCCTTCTCCAACTCCTAATGAAGTCAATGGCAACCGCCCAACTGACCCCAATTGCAGCAGGATTGGCTCTTAAATTACCATTGATTTATGATTGCCTGGTCTTTTTATCTATTTTCCCTGCACTGTGGGTAGAAAGTAGGGATGGTCCTAGAGTAATACCTCAGATCCAAGTAGCCCTGAATTTAGGGAAGGAAAAGATCTGGATTTTGCCCCTTGGGTCCATCTCTTGTAGAAAGCAACTCCTCCCTCACTCCGCCCCCTCTTCGCTGTCTCTACTTCCAGACTGACTTCCTCTCTTTCCTGGGAAGATTTTTAACATTAGTTTTGTTCATGTTGTTTTATAGTCAAATGAGTGACCAGCCATATGGGGATAATGTAGCAATGTCAGAAAGAAAGAAAGAAAGAAAGAAAGAAAGAAAGAAAGAAAGAAAGAAAGAAAGAAAGAAAGAAAGAAAGAGATTACATGGGCTGGCCTATGCATTCAACTACTACCCTACATATTTCTTATTCCGCCCTCATCACCACAGTATCTGAGGCAAGTCTACACTACAGTGCTAGACTGGTGCAGCTGCGTCACTGTAGCACGTCTGGTGAAGACGCACTATGCCAA